>NC_068935.1:27703643-29055869 GCF_023091745.1 Budorcas taxicolor
GGATGTAAGGGAGAGGGAATAAATGGAAGATAAGGTTGAAAAGGTCAGCAGGAAACAAATCCTAAAAGACCTTATACATTAGGTTTAAGAATTTGTACTTTATCTTGAACAATGGAAAATCATCAAAAGGTTTTAAGTAGGGAAATACCATGATTGGGCATTTTAGAAGGACCCTACTGGCATCAACTGGGGGAAAATACTAGAGGCAGAGATGCCAAGCTAGAAACTACTGTAGTCATCCAGGCATAAGATGATGAGGTTGATGACCGAAAGTAACTGTCATGGGGATGGAAAGGTGGGGAATAGTACTGGAGATTGAATTCACTGATGAATACAGAAGGAGGACCAGTTTTGAAGAGGAAGTCGATGGAATCATTTGGGGCCATATCAGGTTTATGTAAGGCATTTGGAACTCATGGAAGAAGGAGGTTAGCACTAGACATACAAATATGGGAGACATCAGAACTCTGCATCAGGCCCTTTTTTTTCTCATTCTCCACTTTCTTCCTAGGTTATTTATTCCCAGGGCTTTAAATACTATATCTATATTGATAAGTGCAGTTTCTAAACTTCCATCTCTAGCCCTGACCACTTCACTGAGGTCTATCTAGACGTCTATAGCCAGCCATCTACTTAGGATCTCCAGTTGGATTACTCACACACATCTCAAATTTAATATGTCCAGAACTCGCTTGCTCCTCCCCTTGTCTTCCAGTCTCAGTGGCACCCACTGTCTTTCTGTTTGCTAAGGGTCAGACACTCTGGTTGTTCCTTCAAGTTGCCTTTGTAAAAATTCCTTCCTCTTAGTCCAACAAATGGACTTAGGAACAAACTGGACTTATGAATGTATTCTTGGAATGGAATTCATTCATAGGTAGGGGTCTTACTGTATGTTTATTGGAGAGGGGACTGGTGGAATTCGCTGGGTGAAGGATGGGAGGTGAGGGAAAGGAAGGATCAAAGGTACTCGTACAGTACCTGGTAGGTGCTCAATGAATATTTGCTGAATGAATGGGTCGGGATATGGATGGAAGTTGAAGCTGTGGGAAATGTGTGATCTTAGGATCACTTCAAGGAGAGCCTGAAGAGTAAAATGAGATTCTAAAGAGATGTGTAGAGGAAGGGATGCTTACAAAAGCAACTTGAAGGAACAACTAGGGTGGTAGGAGGAGAAGCCAGAAAGTGTGAGAGTACAGAAGGCAGTCCTGCTTCCCTCTCCAGAAGTAACCAATGCTAACAGATGGGTGGGGAGCCTTCCAAATCATCTTCTATATATTTACATACATTCACAAATGTTTATATTGCATGCATATGTAGTTTGGGGTTTTATGTAAATGAACTCATAGTACATGCATTATTCTAGCACTTGCTTTTTTAAAAAAATAACAGCTTTATTGAATTGAGCTGTACTTCGCACACCATACAATTCACACATTAAAACTGTACAATTCAGTGGTTTTTAGAACTGTACAATTCAGTGGTTTTTAGTATATTCATGGATATATACAACCACCTTCATAGTCAGTTTTTGGAACATGTTCATCACCTCAAAATGAAACCCTGAGCCCTTTAACTGTTACTCACTTATCCCCAATGCCCACCCACAGCCCGAAGACACCACTAATCTCCTTTCTGTCTCTATAGATTAGCCTATTTTGGACTTGCCTATAAATGGAAGCATGTAATCCATGGTCTTTTGTGACGGGCCTATTTCTCTTAGCACATGTTTTCGAGCCTTATCTATGTTATAGCATGAATCAGAGCTTCATTCTTTTTACTGCTGAATAACGTTCCATTGTACATGTACACCACATTTTTTTTTACCAGTTCATCAGTTAGTGGACACTGGGTTTTCACATTTTCAGTTCAGTTCAGTCACTCAGTCGTGTCCGACTCTTTGCGACCCCATTAATTGTAGCACGACAGGCCTCCCTGTCCATCACCAACTCCCGGATTTCACCCAAACTCATGTCCATCAAGTCAGTGATGCCATCCAGCCATCTCATCCTCTGTCGTCCCCTTCTCCTCCTGCCCTCAATCCCTCCCAGCATCAGAGTCTTCTCCAATGAGTCAACTCTTCGTGGCCAAAGTATTGGAGTTTCAGCTTTAGCATCAGTCCTTCCAAAGAACACCCAGGACTAATCTCCTTTAGGATGGACTGGTTGGATCTCCTTGCAGCCCAAGGGACTCTCAAGAGTCTTCTCCAACACCACAGTTCAAAACCATCAATTCTTTGGCGCTCAGCTTTCTTCACAGTGCAACTCTCACATCCATACATGACCACTGGAAAAACCACAGCCTTGACTAGATGGACCTTTGTTGGCAAAGTAATATCTCTGCTTTTTAATATGCTATCTAGGTTGGTCATAACTTTTCTTCCAAGGAGTAAGCATCTTTTAATTTCATGGCTGCAGTCACCATCTGCCGTGATTTTGGAGCCCAAAAAAATAAAGTCTGACATTGTTTCCACTGTTTCCTCATCTATTTCCCATGAAGTGATGGGACCAGATGCCATGATCTTCGTTTTCTGAATGTTGAGCTGTAAGCCAACTTTTTCACTCTCCTCTTTCACTTTCATCAAGAGGCTCTTTAGTTCCTCTTCACTTTCTGCTGTAAGGGTGGTGTCATCTGCATATCTGAGGTTATTGATATTTCTCCCAACAGTCTTGATTCCAGCTTGTGCTTCGTCCAGCTCAGTGTTTCTCATGATGTACTCTGCATATAAGCTAAATAAGCAGGGTGACAATATACAGCCTTGATGTACTCCTTTTCCTATTTGGAACCAGTCTGTTGTTCCATGTCCAGTTCTAACTGTTGCTTCCTGACCTGCATACAGATTTCTCAAGAGGCAGGTCAGGTGGTCTGATATTCCCATCTCTTTCAGAATTTTCCACAGTTTATTGTGATCCACACAGTCAAAGGCTTTGGCATAGTCAATAAAGCAGAAATAGATGTTTTTCTGGAACTCTCTTGCTTTTTGATGATCCAGCGGATGTTGGCAATTTGATCCCTGGTTCCTCTGCCTTTTCTAAAACCAGCTTGAACATCTGGAAGTTCACGGTTCACATATTGCTAGCTGTCGTGAATAATACTGTTATGAACATTCAATTTCAAGCTTTTGTGTGGACGTTTATTTTCATATCTCTTGAATATATACCAAGGAGTGGAATCGTTGGTGTTTTGCTGAAAGTTTTAACTTTTGTCTCAGGTTCAAAGGAGTTGTTAACAAAATAAGCCACTCATTATATACAAATAAATAATACAGATATTTATTAGAGAATTATCTAGCTTACTTTCAACATACTAGCGTTAAAATTAAAGAGAACTAGAAAGAGCGGAGAATACATCACAAAATTGGATTTTGATCAACATCCAAACTTAAAGTCCTGTGTCACAGCACATCTGGAGTCCCGATTGGGAAAAGAGTCCCAGGCAGTGTGTCCACTCCGTGGGTGAGACGTCAAAGATTGTAGTTCAGGGTTACCACTTATAATCCTAGGATGGATGCAAACTGATATCATTATCAATCTGTGACCAAATTGCGAGCCTAGTTTCCTGTTAATGCTGTTTGTTTTGTCTTGTAAAACTTGGAATGTTGCTAAGCCTATAGCAACATTTCTATAAAGAAAGCTGAGCACTGAAGAATTGATGCTTTTGAACTGTGGTGTTGGAGAAGACTCGCGAGTCCCTTGGACTGCAAGGAGATCCAACCAGTCAATCCTAAAGGAAATCAATCCTGAATATTCATTGGAAGGACTGATGCTAAAGCTGAAACTTCAATACTTTGGCCACCTGATGCGAAGAACTGACTCACTGGAAGAGACCCTGATGCTGGGAAAGATTGAAGGCAGGAGGAGAAGTGGATGACAGAAGATGAGATGGTTGGATGGCATCACCGACTCCATGGGCATGAGTTTGAGTAAGCTGTGGGAGTTGGCAATGGACAGGGAAGCCTGGCGTTTTGCAGTCCATGGGGTCACAAAGAGTCGGACACGGCTGAGCAACTGAACTGAACTGAACTGCTAAGCCTGGGGCTTGGCTGGCCAGGCCCCCCCTCCAGGTTCTCAACAATCTCAAGATGCCTCCCCCATCTTATCTATGGTGCTGCAAGTCTTGCACTCATAGCAGGCAGTCACTCCCAGTCACTCCCAGTCAGGGCAGTGTCCAGGCAGGTTAAAAGCAAGGTCAGAGGCCTGCTCTGCTTTGTCTCTGAAGCCTATACAAGAATGTTCATTTAATTTCCCTGACACTGGATCATACAGTATCTCTAGGTTTGAAATTTTGAGAAACTGCCACACATTTTCAAAGTGGCTGCACCATTTTACATTCCCACCAGCAACCCAAGAGGACTGCAGGTTCTCCACATCTTCACTGACATTTGTTATCTATCTTTTTGATGATTGCCATACTCAGGGTGTGATATCACTTGCTTTTTAATTTAAGGTGCCTTGAATATTTGTCCATATCAGCACTTATAGATTTCTTGCATATATAACCACCATGTAATATTCCACAGAGACCATCCTTTTCAAGATGATCCTGTCCTGTACCACTGTGCTCTTTCCTCTCCCAGGGCTCAGCAGCATGGACACAGAAAGAGCAGTGGTGGCTGATTGCATTGATCTGGATTTGGAAGTTGTTAAAGCAGAAGGATAAGGTAAGAATGGTATTGTGGTAATGGTGAGAGAATGCTTGAAGTGAGTTACCAACCCTGGTGCATATCGTGATGGTGACACCCACAGTGACAAAGAGCTGGAATGGGTGACATAGCACAGTGGTTGGTACCTTAAAAGTAGAGGTTCTGCCCATGTTCATTGCAACACTGTTGACAATAGCCAAACACGGAAGCAACCTAAATGTCCATCAGTGGGGGAATGGATGAAGAAGATGTGGGGTGTGTGTGTGGCAGGGGGTGGTGGAATAGTATTCAGCCATAAAAAAGAACACAACAAATGCCATTTTCAACGACATGGATGGACCTAGAAATTGCCATACAGAGTGAAGTAAGTCAGACACAGAAATTACATGATATCACTTACACATGGAATCTAAAAAGCAATGATACAAATAAACCTACAAAACAGAGACTCACAGACTTAGAGAATGAACGTATGGTTACCAGGAGAAAGAGGGGGGATAGTTAGAGAGTTTGGGATGGACATGTACACACTGCTGTACTCAAAATGGATAACCAGCAAGGACTGACTGTATAGCACATGGGACTCTGCTCAGTATTATGTGGCAGCCTGGATGGGAGAGGGGTTTGGAAGAGAATGGATACATGTATATGTATGGCTGAGTCCCTTTGACACTCACCAGAAACTATCACAATGTTGTTAATCAGCTATACTCCAGTACCATATAAAAAGTTTAAGAAAAAAAGTAGGGGTTTTCCATGACACTGGAAGCATAGTTTTTTGTTTTATTTTGCATTTACCCATTTTCTTCGTTGAGGTTTTCTTTCTTTTTTTAATTGCATCATTCACTGTTTACCTTCTTAAACAGATGGCTCAGAACATAATATAACCTTGCTTTGTGACTCAGAGTGGCCATTATGACCATCTGCTTTTGCCCTGGACCTCTGAGGCATGTAGTAATATGTCTTTCCCTATTAAATGGGCCCCAGATTTCTGTGCTTTTGAAATTCTGTCTTGTTTAGTTTCCAGCTTTACTCTTTTTGTGTCAGAGGCTGAGACCAGTATATTCTAGGTTCTTCTAATGTACAGATGTTTCACCAAGGGCTGACCTCATATATCTCCTGTGAAGTTCATAGATTTTATGATAGCAGTTTGACAGGCTGTTTAGATGATTTTTCCTCTTCTAGGTTTGTGCTTGTATTATGGCAGAGGTTATGAGAAATCTGATCTCCAGAGAAGTGTTGGTGCTTCTTTAATTTGATAAAAGCTGTTTTTGGCAAGCTAGTTTTCTTGCATTGAAGAATTGAACGAATAAGTTTGTATTTACCTTATCCACACTCTTTTTAATGGTAGAGACCTGCTTAGTCCAATACAAGTAGCCAATAGCTACATGAAACTTTTGAAATTTAAATGTAAGTTAATTAAGTAAATCAGATTAAAAATTCATTTCCTCATTAGCCCTAGCCACATTTCAGGTTCTCAGTAGTCACATGTGCCTAATAATGGCTATTGTATTGGAGAGTGCAGATACAGAACCTTCCCATCATCATAAAAAGTTCTAATTTTCAGCCGTGGTCTAGACTTTGAATCAGTCTCCTCTCAGACTGGAGTTTTAAACGTGAAACTTATGCAGCAAACGTTTAAACAGCAGCCATGTTGCTACTACTCTACAGTACTCTCTGACCTTCCACCCCCATCATGACCCTTCCTTGCCCTCCGTCAGTGTATTACTTCCTGTTGCTACTATAATAAATTACCACAAACTTCATGGCTAAAAACAACATAAATTTATTATCTTACACTTCTGGAGATCAGAAGTCTAAAATCATCCATTTTTCAGCTTCCAGAAGCCACGGGCATTCCTTGGCTCATAGGCCCTTCCTCCATCTTCAAAGCCAGCACATAGCTTCTTCAAACCTCTCTCTCGGTGTCTGACCCCTGCTTCACATTGCCTTCTTTAATTCTAACCCTGCTGTTTCTCCCTTATGTGGACTCTGTAAATAGATTAGGCCCACCTGGATAATCCAGGATAATGTCCCCATCTTAAATCCTTAACTTAATTACACCTGCAAAGTCCATGTAAGGTAACATCTTCACAGATCCCAATGATTAGGACGTGGACATCTCTGGGGGATCACGATTCAGTGTACTGGAACAGGCAGTCTTCTCCAGTGGCCTCTTGTTTTCCTTGAAGATCAGTGCTGCACAGAGTACACTGCACACTGATATGCCAAGGTTTGCTGCAGAGAAAGGAGAATATTTTAAAATCTTATTTTCAGATTTTCTGCCTACATCCTGTCTGGAAATATTAATGCCAAATTTTGGTTGTTCTGACTCCTCAAAATATGATGTGTGAGTACAGGGCCACTGGAGTGTCATGTAGGCCAGACAGATCCACAGCTGACTCAGCCTCCAATCAAGAGTGTTTCCCTATGATAACACAGTTGCTGCTTCAGGGCTGGTCTCTGCCAGCCTTTCTTTTAAAAAACAAACAGACCACAGACATAAACAGAAAAAACCCTCCTGAACTGAGAACTTGTTATATTACCCGAAGCAAAGCCTCCTGAACATCTCTTTACCAAGAGAAGGGTGGCAGATGAAAGCAGAGTCATTCCTAGGAGAAGCAGCAGCAGAAGCCAATGTGAAATTGGACTTCTACTTTCAGTCTGGACAAGATGGCGTAGACTCACTGCTCCCTGTTCCTCTCAGCTGAGTATAATTATGAATCCTAGAAATAATTCAAGAGGCAACCAAAGAATTCTAAAAGAGGTAAAGAGGAAGGCAGAGTGGCTGGAAATTCCAGGACTGGAGGAACACCGTGGTAGCCTGATGACTTACCACCCAACAGAAGGCAACACAGGCCCAGCATTTCCCAGCTCCCAACCTAGCAACAGATGGTTGCTCAGGTAGGCTCCTCTGGATTGAATGGGAGTCCTGCTGACAATACCAAATGAGCATGGCAACTCCAGCAAGGAAATGTAGCAGGGAGCCCCACTGACAATAAGCAATCAGAAGTGCTTTCCTTTCCCACCAGGCCAGAGACTCCCCTAGCCCATGAAAAGATACTGTGCAAACAGGGCACCATCAAGGGGAAATGCTATTGCAACAAGCAGTCTGGCTCAGGAAGCCTTTTGTCCTTATGATCTTAAGGATTCCCCTCTCCCCAAAAGATATACCAGGCATATAGCACTGGCAAGGGGTGGGGGAGTTGCCACCAGAATAAGCAAAGCCAGGTAAGATGTGCTGTTTTAAAGACTAGAGACTCACCTCCTCCACCTAGAGACATGGGGCAGCCCAGCCTGGTGAAGCACCGTCTGCTCCCTTAGGCAGCACCAGCAGGTACCAGTGAGGGCCCCGTCAGCACAATGTTAACCAGCCAAACAAAATTGCACCACAGAGGCTCTGAAAAGTAAATTGTCATTGAAACTGCAGCCTACAAAAGTAGGTTAGGAATTGTGTGCTAAAACTAAACATTGTCCACTAAAATAAAAGATTTAAATTGTCTCCTAACATAGTAGCCAAATGTCCAGAATACAATGAAAAATCACCCATCATACCAAGAACCATAGAATCACAACTAGAGTGAGAAAAGACAATCAACCGACATCACTATCAAGATGAATCAGATGTTAGAATTATCTGACAAGGATTTATTTTTTTATTGAATGATAATTGCTTTACAGAATTTTGTTGTTTTCTGTCAAACCTCAACATGAATCAACCATAGATATACATTTGTCCCCTCCCTTTTGAAACCCCCTCCCATCTCCCTCCCCATCCCACCCCTCTAGGTTGATACAGAGCCCCTGTTTGAGTTTCCTGAGCCATACAGCAAATTCCCTTTGGCTATCTATTTTACATATGGTAATGTAAGTTTCCATGTTTCTCTTTCCATAATCTCACCCTCCCCTCCCCTCTCCCCATGCTGCTAAGTCTGCTGCTAAGTCGCTTCAGTCGTGTCCAACTCTGTGTAACCCCATAGACGGCACCCCACCAGGCTCCCCCGTCCCTGGGATTCTCCAGGCAAGAACACTGGAGTGGGTTGCCATTTCCTTCTCCAATGCATGAAAGTGAAAAGTGAAAGTGAAGTCACTCAGTCGTGCCCAACTCTTAGCAACCTCATGGACTGCAGCCTACCAGGCTCCTCTGTCCATGGGATTTTCCAGGCAAGAGTACTGGAGTGGGGTGCCATTGCCTTCTCCGCCTCTCCCCATGTCTGTAAGTCTATTCTCTATGTCTGTTTCTCCATGCTGCCCTGCAAACAAATTCTTCAGTACCATTTTTCTAGATTCTGTATATGTGTGTTAGAATACAATATTTATCTTTCTCTTTCTGACTCACTTCACTCTGTATAATAGGTCTAGCTTCATCCACCTCACTAGAATTGACTCGAATGCATTCCTTTCTATTTCTGAGTAATATTCCATTGTGTATATATACCACAACTTCTTTATCCATTCATCTGTTGATGGACAGTTAGGTTGCTTCCATGTTCTAGCTATTGTAAATAGTACTGCAATGAACAGTGAGATACATGTGTCTTTTTCAATTTTGGTTTCCTCAGGGTATATGCCTAGGAGTGGGATTACTGGGTCATATGGTGGTTTTATTCCTAGTTTTTTAAGGAATCTCCATACCATCTTCCATAGTGGCTGTGTCAGTTTACATTTCCGCCAACAGTGCAAAAGGGGTCCCTTTCCTCCACACCCTCTCCAGCATTTATTTTTTGTAGACTTTTTGATGATGGCCATTCTGACTGGTATGAGGTGATATCTCATTGTAGTTTTGATTTGCATTTCTCTAATGAGTGATGTAAAGCATCTTTTCATGTGTTTGTTAGACATCTGTATGTCTTCTTTGGAAAAATGTCAGTTTAGGTCTTTTTCCCACTTTTTGATTGGGTTGTTTGTTTTTCTGGTATTGAGTTGTACGAGCTGCTTGTATATTTTGGAAATTAATCCTTTGTCAGTTGTTTCATTAGCTATTATTTTCTCCCATTCTGAGGGTTGTCTTTTCACCTTGCTTATACTTTCCTTTGCTGTGCAAAAGCTTTTAAGTTTAATCAGGTCCCACTTGTTTACTTTTGTTTTCATTTCCATTACTCTAGGAGGTGGGTCATAGAGGATCTTGCTTTGATTTATGTCATCAAGTGTTCTGCCTGTTTTCCTCTAAGGGTTTTATAGTTTCTGGTCTTACATTTAGGTCTTTAATCCATTTTGAGTTTATCTTTGTATATGGTGTTAGGAAGTGTTCTGATTTCATTCTTTTACATGTAGCTGTCCAGTTTTCCCAGGACCATTTATTGAAGAGGCTGTCTTTGCCCCATTGTATATTCTTGCCTCCTTTGTCAAAAATAAGGTAGCCATAGGTGCATGGGTTTATTTCTGGGCTTTCTATCTTGTTCCATTGGTCTATATTTCTGTTTTTGTGCCAGTACCATACTGAGAATTATCTGACAAGGATTTTAATGCAGCACTGCAAAAATGCTTCAATAAGCAATTGCCATGTCTCTTGTAAAAAATGAAGGAAAAAAAAAGAGGAAGTCAGAGCAAAGAAACAACAAGTTATAAAAAAGAAACAGCAATTATAAAACTGAAGGATACAATAGCAGAAATTAAAAACTTGCTGGTTAGGCTCAGTAGTGTAGTGGAGATGACAGAGGATAGAATCAGTGAACTTGAGGATACACCAATAGAATTTACTCAATCTGAGCAACACAGGAAAAAATAGACTGGAAAAAAAAATAGAGCCTCTGAAACCTGTGGGAAATTACACAAGATCCATATCAGAGTCCCAGAAGCATACCAAAATCAAAGACAGTGCAGAAAAGGGAGAAAGCTATAGACAAATATCTCATGAACTTAGAAAAATGTTCAACAAAACATTAGCAAAATGAAACCAACAATGTATAAAAGAATTATACACCATGACCAAGTGAGATTTATTAAGGTATGCAAATCTGGTTCAATATTTTTAAAATCAACATATAAAAACTTGAAAAAAATCAGTCAACATAGGCTACCATATATATCTGACTCTTTGCAACCCCATGAACTGTAGCCCACCAGGCTCCTCTGCCATGGTATTCTCCAGGCAAGAATACTGGGGTGGGTTGTCCTTCCCTTCTCCAGGGCATCTTCCTGAACCAGGGATTGAACCCAGGTCTCCTGCATTGCAGGAGGATTCTTTACCTCGAGCCACCAGGGAAGCCCCATCCGTATGCCCATATCAATTAGCAAAGAAAAACACATTTGATAAAATTCAACACTTATTCATGATAAAAACCCTCAGTATACTAGGAGTAGAGGGGAACTTCCTTAACTTCATAAAGAACATCTAAACATAACAGCTAACATTATACTTAATGGTGAAATACTGAATGCTTTCCCTCTTAAGATTGGAATGAGGGAAGCATGTCTTATCATTTCTAGTCAGCATTGTGCTGGAAGTTCTGGAAAGCGTAACAAGGTAAGAAAAAGAAATTTTAAAAATACAGATTAGAAATAATCAAGGAAAATTGTCTCACAGAAAATTTGACCATCTGCACAAGAAATCTTTAAAAAAAAAACCTTCTAGAACTAATAATTGAACTCAGCAAGGCCATATGATATAAAACTAACACAAAAATCAATTGCATTTCTATATAATAACTGGAATCTAAAATAACACCATTTACAATTGCTCAAAAGAAAATGAGATATCAATATTTAGGCATAAACTTAACAAAGCTGGTACAGGATTTGTATGCTGAAAATTACAAAACACTAGTGAAGGAACTTGAGACTGACTGTGTTCGTGGACTGGAAGATTCAACATACTAAAGATGTTTGTTCTCCCCAAATTGATTTATAGGTTAATGAAATCTCTATCAGAACCCCAGCAAGGATTTTTGTAGACAGAGATAGGCTTATTATAAAATTTATATGGAAGAAATTCCTTGATTGCCTAGTGGTTAAGATTCCATGCTTTTACTGCCGTAATTTGGGTTCAGTACCTGACCAGGGTACTGAGATCGCACAAGCCACTTTGTGCAACGCCCCCCCCCCCAATAGCAAAGAACCTAGAGTAGCTAAAAATGATTTTTATAAAGAGCAAACTTTTATAAAGAATAAACCAATGTAAAGGCTTACTATATAGCTACAGTAATTAAGCCAGTATGATAAAAGTGGAAGGTAAACACACAGATAAATGGAACAGAATAGAGAACCCAGAAACACACCCACACAGATTTGTTCAATTGATTTTTGAAAGTTGTAAAATCAGTTCAGTGGAGGAAGGATAGCCTTTTAAACAAATAGCGCAGGAACAATTGACATCCATGGGCAAAATAAATGAATTTTGACCAAACATCACACTGTATATAAAGATTAATTCAACATGGATCACAGACTTAAAGTGTAAAACTATAAAACTTGTAGAACAAAAGCCACAGGAGAAAATCTTCATGGTCTAGGGCTCAACAAAGTGTTCTTAGACTCCATACCACAAGCATGATCCATAAAAGGAAAAACTATTAATTGTATTTCATCAAAATAACAAAGTTTTGTTCTATGAAAGATCCTATAAATATGAGCTACAAACTAGAGAAATTATTTGCAAAGTACTATCTGAAAATGATTTTTTAAATTTATTTATTTTTTTGGAGGCTAATTACAATATTGAGTTGGTTTTGCCATACATTGACATGAATCTGCCACAGGTGCACATGTGTTCCCCATCCTGAACCCCCCTCCCACCTCCCTCCCCATCCTATCCCTCTGGGTCATCCCAGTGCACCAGCCCTGAGCACCCTGTCTCATGCATCAAACCTGGACTGGCGATCCGTTTCACATATGATAATATACATGTTTCAGTGCCATTCTCCCAAACCATCCCACCCTCACCCTCTCCCACAGAGTCCAAAAGACTGTTCTATACATCTGTGAAAAGGATTTTTATCCAGAATATATAAAGAACTCTCAAAAATCAAACAATCCTGTTAGAAAATGAGCAGAAGATATAAACAAACTTTGCACTAAAGAGGATATACAGATGACACATAACACATGAAAATATATTCAACATCATTAGTCACTTTAACCTCTGAGCCACCAGGGAAGTCCTCATTAGTCATCAGGAAAGTGCAAATCACAACCATAGTGAGATATTACTACACACCTATCAGTTCAGTTCAGTTACTCAGTCGTGTCCAACTCTTTGCCATCCCATGGACTGCAGCACGCCAGGCTTCCCTGTCCCTCACCAATTCCCAAAGCTTGCTCAAACTCATGTCCATTGGGTTGGTGATGCCATCCAGCCATCTCATCCTCGGTCATCCCCTTCTCCTCCTGCCTTCAATCTTTCCCTGCATCAGAGTCTTTTCCAATGAGTCAGTTCTTCCCACCAGGTGGCCAAAGTATTGGAGCTTCAGCTTCAGGATCATTCCTTTCAATGATTATTCTGGACTGATTTCCTTTATGACTGACTGGTTTGATCTCCTTGCAGTCCAAAGGACTCTCAAGAGTCTTCTCCAACACCACAGTTCAAAAGCATCAATTCTTTGGCGCTCAGCCTTTTTTATGGTCCAACTCTCACGTCAGTACATGACTACTGGAATAACCATAGCTTTGACTAGATGGACACACCTATCAGAACAGCTAAAATAAAAAATATTGACACCAAATGCTGGAGAGGATGCAGAGAAACTGGATCATTCATACGTGTATTCAACATATTAATGTTTAAATAAACTGTAGGACATACATGCCATGGAATACTACTCAGCAATAAAAAGAAATAGGGTATCCGTTCATGTAATAACTTGGATGAATCTCCCAGGAATCCTCCTCAGTGAGAAAAATACATCTTAAAAAGTTACATACATAAAAAGTTGTTTATATAATACTAATGAAATGACAAATGTATAGTGATGGAGGACAGTTAGTGGGTGCCACAGGGGTTAGAAAATGGGGCAGATAGAAGGTAAGTATGAATGCATAGGGAGCAGCTGGAAGGATCCTTGTGATCATACAGTTCTGATCTTATTGGTGGATTCTTGAACCTACACATGTGATAGAATTGCAAACAACTCAATCCACAGACGTATACAAACAAATGATTACAGGTAAAGCTGGGGATATCTAGGGAAGATCAATGGTTCATGGGCAGTATTGGTGCCATGGTTGTGGTATTGTACTACAGTTTTATAAAATGTTCCCACTTTGGGAAACTGGGTAAAGTATACATGGTATATCACTGCATTATTTCTTACAATTGCATGTGACTCTACAATGATCTCAAAATACAAAGTTCAGTTTTTTTCAAAAAGAAAAACAATTGGGGCCTTGAATATTTTGCCAGAAGCTGAACTATGGAATCTGGCTCATGTGTGGGCATGAAACTGATTGGCCATCTGACTACAGAGTAGATAGTTATAAAGAACAGTGACTCCTCCACCTTGGGGATACAGCCCCTTTGGGAGCCTGTAATAATCCAAAGAGGTATTGTTCACCTTCTGGAAATTCTCAATAACCAAATTTAATTGAAAATCACTTTCATGAAATAACAAACATTTGCTACGTAAATCTTCATCTCAGAGAACCACACTAGAAAATCAAAATAGGGTATCTCTAACCTCTCCACACCTTGGCCCTTCCAAAACAGGAATCACCAGCCTGATCGTTCTTCATACAGTCAATGTCTGAGATCTGAATGGGCCTGTTAAGTCTGTATGGTGAACAGCTGTCACCCCTAACCCTGGGCAACCAGAAGGCTCAGACCATTGAGAAACGCTGAGGGGGAATGAGAGGCTGTGGATGATTGGCTGCAAACCCCATTCCATTGCTCGGCCAAGGGCTCCAAACGGATGCACCACCATTAGATTCAACATCTTCCTTAAGAGGAGCTTAGAGGGTTTTTATGATCTTTTCCTAAAAGCTCTTTTCCTGCTTGTTCTTTAGACCTGGAACATCTTGAACTTATCACTTGCTTTGATCAAAGAGAAACTTGATTTCACAGAGGACTAAACAAACAATGGGGAAAGCACATTTCCCCTTAATATTAGGTTTTTTTCTTTAGTGACTCAAATTTAATCTTGTCAAGTTGGCTTAAAAAAAAATGTCCTCACAAATTTTTTGTCTGCAAAAGAGATCATTTGGAAGTTTGCTTTGGTTTTATGATTTAATATCGAAATTACTAAATTGGCCAGGTTAAAAACCTTGACCTTC
Organism: Budorcas taxicolor; assembly: GCF_023091745.1. NCBI lineage: Eukaryota > Metazoa > Chordata > Mammalia > Artiodactyla > Bovidae > Budorcas > Budorcas taxicolor. The sequence goes on from NC_068935.1 coordinate 27,718,486, forward strand.
CTTAAGGTTTAAGTTCTGAGGCAAGAATACTGGAGTGGGTAACCATTCACTTCTCCATGGGATCTTCCCGACCCAGGGGTCAAACCTGGGTCTCCTGCATTGCAGGCAGATTCTTTACTATCTGAGCCACCAGAGAAACCCTATATCAGGATTCCCCCCAAACTCCCTTATGTTGCCCCTTTGTAGTTACACCCCCCCAACCCTGGCGACCACTGGTGTGTTTTCCATCACTGTAGTTTTCTCTCTTTGAGAAAGTCATAGAAATGGAATTATAAAGTAGAGAACTTTAAAACTGGCTTCTCTCCGCATCATGTCTTCAGGATTCATCACATTGGTGTATCTATCAGTAGTTCATTTAAGATCCTTTTTTACTTAAGAATTACTCCCCAATTTCCTTAGTTAGTTTTCTAAGCAGGCTTTGTAATAGTGTAGCAACAGTATAATCTGTGTGCAATGAAATCACCTTTGGTAAAATGACTGACAGTTACCAAGGTTTTTCTTATCCAATTCTTCATCTGTTTCTGCTGATTAAAAAAAAACAGAGAGGCAAGAAGTAGATAATAACTTCTAAACAAGCATCATAGAGTTCTAAAACCAGCAAGCAGCACCCCTGACTGCCTGAACTGTTCTCAAACGACTTCTCTCACCACTTAAGAAACCTACCAGGACAGTAGTGGCCACTGGACTTCTAGACATATGCCTCCTGCCCAGGAGCCTTCCTGTTGATTCTCGAGCCAGCTTCACACAAAAGAATGAGTACAATTGTCTAGAAAGTAACATCCCCCCACTCACCCACCCACAGATCACACCCATATCTCCTGATCGCACCCACATCCCCTGCAGTGAAATCATGGACTCTCAGCCACTGGACTGCCAGGGAAATCCCTAAGGTGACATTTTAAGAAATTCTTGAACTGCCCTCCTGAGGAACCCCAAATGTCTTTTACTAAAGATTTGTCATACCAGAAACTTCTACCATTAGAATCACTCATTTAGGGTAAGAGGTTCCAGAAGACCTCTCTTTAAAAAATGCAAACATGTCACATAGGAGGATATCCCGTTATGAAGTTGGGCCCTGAAGGGCTGAAACAAAACCTTCTGACCTGAGGCAGAGGCCAGATTTGGAGTGGAGCTCAGTGCTAAGGGCTGGGACCCCAGCTTAAATTAGAGGTGAGGTCAGATGACTCTGCAAGGCCAAGTGGCAGTGGTGTAACAAGCAGGGCTTTATGAGGCCTTCCCAGGAGAGCTCTTCCCCCATGTCCTCTGCTTTAGCTCCTCTCTGAAGTACCGAGATGATAGGATTTGACGCAAATTTCCTGAGTTGTTTTGCAGATGTGAAAGTTCAGTTTAGTTCAGTCGCTCAGTCATGTCCGACTCTTTGCGACCCCATGAATCAGCACGCCAGGCCTCCCTGTCCGTCACCAACTCCTGGAGTTTACTCAAACTCATGTCCATAGAGTCGGTGATGCCATCCAGCCATCTCATCCTCTGTCGTCCCCTTCTCCTCCTGCCCCCAATCCCTCCCAGCATCAGGGTCTTTTCCAATGAGTCAACTCTTTGCATGAGGTGGCCAAAGTATTGGAGTTTCAGCTTCAGCCTCAGTCCTTCCAATGAACACCCAGGGCTGATCTCCTTTCGAATGGACTGGTTGGATCTCCTTGCAGTCGAAGGGACTCTCAAGAGTCTTCTCCAGCACCACAGTTCAAAACCATCAATTCTTCGGTGCTCAGCTTTGTTCACAGTCCAACTCTCACATCCATACATGACCACTGGGAAAACCATAGCCTTGACTAGACGGAACTATGTTGGCAAAGTAATGTTTCTGCTTTTTAATATGCTATCTAGATTGGTCATAACTTTCCTTCCAAGGAGTAAGCGTCTTTTAATTTCATGGCTGCAGTCACCATCTGCAGTGATTTTGGAGCCCCCCAAAATAAAGTCTGCCACTGTTTCCACTGTTTCCCCATCTATTTCCCATGAAGTGATGGGACCAGATGCCATGATCTTCGTTTTCTGAATGTTGAGCTTTAAGCCAACTTTTTCACTCTCTTTCACTTTCATCAAGAGGCTTTTTAGTTCCTCTTCACCTTCTGCCATAAGGGTGGTGTCATCTGCATATCTGAGGTTATTGATATTTCTCCCGGTAATCTTGATTCCAGCTTGTGCTTCTTCCAGCCCAGCGTTTGTCTAGATGTACTCTGTATATAAGTTAAGTAAGCAGGGTGACAGTATACAGTCTTGACCTACTCCTTTTCATGCAGATGTGAAAACCCCCCACCAAATTGAAAATATTAACTACTTGATGACCAGGAGCACATAGCCCCAGGCCTCCCAGAGCCTAAGGACTTAACCCCTGTGACACTACCTTCTTCCCTCGCCATCAGAGAATCCTGTGTGAGTTGATCACGTACCTGTCGATCCCCTGTCCCACCTGACTTTTAAAAATGCTTTGCAGAAACCCTTCAGAGAGCTCGAGGCTTTTTAGGGCAGGAGCTACCTGCCTCCTGGCATGGCCCTGCAATAAACCTTTCCCTATTCCAAACTCCACCTTTTCAGTTTGTTTAACCTCACTGTCAGGTGCACGAACTTGCATTAACAGCAGGAGACACTGGGACCCAGGGAAGTGGGCTGAAAAGGGGTGGGGGTAATGTGTCAAAGAGGCAGTGGGACATGCTGAGAACAAACATTGCCTGTGTCCTCAGTACAGCCAGGCCATGGCCTGGTGGCCCCACTCTGGAGTCAGATTGCTAGATGCTGTGTTTGCTTCTGTCTTATCTATCTACTAAGTCAACACGAAGTTGAAGCTCTGAAACCCAGTTCAATAAGAGTGTTTATGAATCCAGGGTACTTAGCCAGCATGAAGGAGGAAGCCACCTTCCAACTGTGGGAGGGCTTTCCTTTTTTATTCAGTTTCCCTTTCTTTTGTGTTTATAGTCTTTTCCCCTTCTCCCCAAAGGCACGTCACTCTGAAAGTCCTGCCTGTATTAATAAAAGCAACTCGATGGCCAAGAATCAGAGACTCTAGGTGGAGGGTAAACCAAGTCATTTCCTGTGAGGGAGGGGAGTCAGCCTCAAGTGGTCAGACTTACCCCGAACTGAGGGCAGTAGGACGACCCTTGCACACTATTTAGGAAGCCAGGGCCGCCTAAGCCTGGGGTTAGCTGGGGCCTTGGTCTTCTTCACCGCTGTTATTTTATAACCTCTTGCTCCACGCAGACACGTACAACTAATGAAGTAACTGTTGGTGCGTCTGCCAGTAACACAGCTCATTTCTGTTGATTAGTCATAGACCAACAATCACTAAATTGGTAGACTGCACTTGAGCTGACACATTTTCAATCTAACGGTTCATAAAACAGAGGGCTGCTTATTTTATGTATATATAAGTGGCTCTTAGTGCATCAAAAGGATGTTTAAAACAACAAAGGAATAGTCAAAAGCTCAGTTTATCATCTTGGTAGCATTCAAGGCAGCCCTTGGTTAAATAAGCAAAGCAGCACACAGGCAGAGGGTGGAAGTGCTGGGGCAAGTGCAGGCTCCTTCCTAAGGGCTTCTGGCCATGGCACTGGGGGCTCCAGGCAGGTGTGCTGAGGGGCTGCCCAGGGAGCAGGAGAACTGAGTTGCAAGATGGTTCAAACCTTTGCAAAGAAAGAATCATAGAGACAGTGCTTTCTGAGAAAGAGCAGAGATGAAGTAGACCTAGGAAGCTAGTTGGGCGTCCCTGGTGACTCAGTGGTAAAGAATCCGCCTGCCAATGCAGGAGGTGCAGGTTTGACCCCTGGGTCAGGAAGATCTGCTGGAGACTAAAATCACAACCCACTCCAGCATTCTTGCCTGGGAAATCGCATGGACAGAGGAGCCTGGCGGGCTACAGTCCACGGAGTCTCAAAGAGTCAGACAAGACTTAGCGACTCAACAAAAGGAAGCTAGTTAAGCGTTTGAGACCCAAATGCCAATGGAAAAAGCTCTGTGTCTTTAGACCTGATGCAATTGGAGCCTTTCATGTTGAGGCACGAACATTTACAGCTGGGCAGCAATCGCCCCTACATTTCTGTTCATCTGATTTTCAATTTCAGTTGTTCATTCTCTATTCCCAGCCCCACTGTGGGACTGCGTACTAATTATCTCATGGTGGTGATACCATCTGCTGAAAAGGCTGGCAGCTGAGCCATTACCATCTTCCTGCCTCTACCTGCCCTGGTACATGAAACAGAAGGCAGTGTACTGTCCCCTGTGCCCTACTCAGGGGACTGACTCAGCTTCACAGATTGAAGCAGAAACTGAGAACTTGACCCATGCTCCAGACTGGAGCCTTTGCCTATGATGTTTAGTACTGAAGTTGGGGGACTCAGCCTGTGTGTACATGTGGCCTGGGTGGTGGAGCAGGTGACACGGGCCTTACTGTGAAATATTTGGCTAAACTACCTTCCTCTGTGGGTCCACACACCTGTGATTGATTCATGGGCCTGGGTCTGATCTAAATGAACAAGTGAATTTCTTAACCACCACTTTTACCTCTCTCCCTGGCCACCTGGACACAATTAAAAGCCATCTGGTCACAAGAGGGTTGAGGGGTAGACAAGACTGAATAATCCCATCCTTGACCCTGGGAAAAGAACTGAAAGGATCTGATGTATACACAAATCAGTTGTACCATCTTTTTGTGGAAATGGCAGCATGATCTTTCTTTGTAATCCCACTCAAAGTATTTTTAAACTTCAGAATAGGAGTGAGGAACCCAGGCGTTGACTCTAGTAAATTGTCGCAGGCAGACAGCATGGAAGAAGGTGGACAGGGCATACGGTCCCTAGTCTAATCTCCCCCGCCCATGAAGTTCTGAAAGTTTGGTGAGAATAACTGGTGAGTTAGAATAATAGTTAAGCATCTATTCTTTTACATATGTTAAAATATTCTTAACGCTTATGACAACTGTGAGGGATGTTACAGAGAGAGGAACATATGCATTGTGTCCTCAAAAGTTAGCAGGGACAGGGAATAAGTCTTGATTTCTTTTTTAGTTATTCTTTATTTTTACTTATTTTTAATTTTATTTTATATTGGAGTAGAAAGTCTTGATTTGACCAGAGAAAAAAGGTGGTTTGTTTTCCACTTTTGAGCCATTGATTTGATCTCCAGGGAACACAGCCTTACTGTTGCACAGCTGGGCACTGACATTAGTAGCAAGAAGCCAATCAAATTTTTTTTCCTTTTGACTCTCCTTTTCTTTTACTGATCGTATTTTGTGATTGTTCAGGTTCCTTGGATTTTTTTCCCTGTTATCAGTTCAGTTCAGTTCAGTCGCTCAGTCGTGTCCGACTCTTTGCGACCCCATGAATCACAGCACGCAAGGCCTCCCTGGTCCATCACCAACTCCCGGAGTTCACTCAGACTCACGTCCATCGAGTCAGTGATGCCATCCAGCCATCTCATCCTCTGTCGTCCCTGTTATCATTAGCTTGTAAAAGAATGTGGTCAGCTTCCCCCATTTGTATGAATGTAGGAGAATATTAATACAGCTACAAGAAAAGCAGAGATAAGCCAGAAGTCAAAGAATCAGTGTTCCCGCCCCAGAGGAACCATAGAAACAACTGAGACCAGCCCTTCACTTGTTTATGTGTGTTTTTTGTTTGTTTGTTTTTTGCCGCTCTTCCCTCGTAGCTCAGTTGGTAAAGAAACTGCCTGCAATGCAAGAGACCTGGGTTCAATCCCTGGGTTGGGAAGATCCGTTGGAGAAGGGAAAGGCTACCTACTCCAGTATTCTGGCCTGGAGAATTCCATGAACTGTATAGTCCATGGGGTCGCAAATAATCAGACATGACTGAGCAACTCGCTTTCATTTTCACTCGCTTTCATTATTATGTGGGATCTCAGTTCCCCTACCAGGAGTTGACCCCCTGCAGTGGTAGCTCAGAGTCTCAACCACTGAACCACCAGGGAAGTCCCAGCCCTTCCCTTTCATGGTGGGGAAACAGAGACCCAGAGAGGGAAGGTGGGTCATAATTCCCATTTCTGTCCTCTTTCTGGAATGCGATATATGATTTTAGTGCTCCATACTTGCCTTTCTAATGATAGTTTGTAAAAGTTATTATTAGGCACTCCTGGGGCACAAGGCCAATTAGGTTAAGGAGTGGTACAGAGCTGTATGATGGTAGGGAAACCTAGACCCAAACTAAACATTCACCCTGGACCATCAGATCTGGAGTTGACCCTCGTTTGTGTTGTGTTGGCATTCCCCTAGGTACTAGGTACTGTCCTTGGCCTGCTTGTCTTCTGTTGGGTTGGCCAAAAGCTTCATTTGGGTTTTCTGTAAAATGTTACTGCAATTCTTAGGCTGTTCTACCTGTCTCAGCGAATAACTCATCCCTTCTCCAGTTCAACACCCACCTTGTCACCTGTCCATCTCTTTACAAATCTCTGCTCTTCCCGTATACCCTGCTGTACTTGTAACTGCAACAAAACCTCTGTTTTGTTTGAATAAAAACAAGCAAAAATCTTTTCAACCTATGTCTCCCTGCCCTCCAAGCCTTGCCAGCCAAGCCTCTTGAGAGAATGGCTTGTATCTGATGTTCTAAGTCCTTCCTTGTCATTAACCCCAGTGCCCAAACTCAACGGGTACCTTTTAAGCCTTTATTTTACAGGATCTTGCTCTGCAGCATTTCTCACTGTATTTGTCTGCCTGAAACTCTTTCTCCTGACTTTTCTTCTCTGGATTCTTCTACTCCTCTGTCCCTCAAGGGTCTTAATCGATAGTAGTTACAGTAGTTATATCTTGGGTTCACACCCAGCTTACATCTCCTTTACTGCAGTACTTCCCAACCCATCATCTCTCAGGAAGGGATGGTAAAGCCCCCGACACAGCCAATAGGTCTAGTGATGGCTCTCTAATGGGAGGTGGATACCGTACCTGTGGGAGTCCATTCTCTCTCCCTCAGAATGCAGTGAGATAGAGGAAGCAGACGGTAGGGAACTCGGCTGAGGGGTCACACTGGCTCAGAGGCTGACCCTACGGTTGTGACTTGTGGATGAGTGACTAGAAGACACTTCCGGGCAGAGGAGGCAGCATGAGAAATAAAGGCAACTCTGCCTGAGAAACAGGGAAGAGATCCTGAAACAGGGAGGGGTGCAGAGGAGAAGAGAGGGGAAGCGTGGTGAGAGGAATAGGAGGGAGACGGGAGTGAGGAGAGGAAGCGTGGGAGAGGGCACCCAGGGGAGTTCTGACTCTCCATGAGGGGCTATGGTGCTGGCTGTACTACATTTCCACGTGACTCCCTGGATCCTTGTAATGACTCTCTCGTCTCACTACCTTATTTTAGTGGGGTTTTGTTTCTTGCCACTTTTATCCTAATGTACCTCTTCTTTTGTGGTGCTGGAGAAGACTCTTGAGAGTCCCTTGGACTGCAAGGAGATCAAATCAGTCAATCCTAAAGGAAATCAACCCTGAATATTCATTGGAAGGACTGATGCTTAAGCTGAAGCTCAAACTTCAATACTTTGGCCACCTGATGTGAAGAGCCGACTCACTGGAAAAGACCCTGATGCTGGGAAAGATTGAAGGCAGGAGGAGAAGGGGACCACAGAGGACGAAATGGTTGGATGGCAACACCAACTCAATGGGCATGAACTTGGACAAACTCCGGGAGATAGCGGAGGATAAAGGAGCCTGGTGTGCTGGGATCCATGAGGTCTCAAAGAATCAGACATGACTTAGCGATTGAACAACAACAACAATCTCTTCCACCACTTCCTCAACCTCACCCTGAGTGATCTACTCTACTCTTTTCAGTTTAAAATGTTTTTATTCAATGCATATAGTTTTTTTTTTAAAAAAGCATACCAAAGGCTTATACAAAAGGCTTATACAAAGTGATAAGCAGAAGACCCTATGCCCATCCCTTTCATGCTTCCTGAAAGCAATATCTCTTTGAAGTATTCCTTATGGTGTTTACCTCAGTCATTGAAAATAACATGATTATCCCACTGTTTCTTTATTTTTATTCCAGTAAAATATACATTGCACAGATTTACCATTTCGACTAGTTTATGTGTACAGTAGCATTAAGTACAGTTGAGTTGTGGTACAGACATCACCACGAGCCATCTACAGAAGTTTTTCATTCTCTCAAACTGAACTTCTGTATACAGTAAACAGTAACTTCTCATTCCCTTCCTGCCCAGCCCCTGGTAATGACTCTTGTAGGTCATGTCACTATAAATTTTATTCTAGGTACATCATATAAATGGAATCATACAATTTTTGTCCTCTGTTGTCACACTTATTTCACTTAGCAAATGTCTTCCAGGGTTGTCTATGTTGTAATATATATCAGAATTTCATTCCTTTTTAAAGGTTGAAACATATTCTATTTTGTATACACAAAACATCATATTTTATTTATCTTTTCATTCATTGATGGACATTTGATCTATTTCCATCTTTGGCTATTATGAATGTGCTGCTATGAACTCAAGTGTATAATATCTGTTTGAGCCTCTGCTGGCATTTCTTTGGGACATATCTGTATCTCCAGAAATGGAATTATTGGATCATATGGTAATTCAGTGTTTGCTTTTCTGAGGAGCACCGTGTTGTTTTCCACATTCTACTGTTTTCTTATCAAACACTTTTTAAACATCATTTACTGATTTTGTGTTATGGTATCCACTCTTAAAGTATTCTCTAGGCCTTGTGTGCTGATGACTTCCCATCTATATTTCCAGCCCTCACTTTCCCTTGAGCTTCAGGCTTATATTATCCAAATGCTTACTGGACATCTCCATGTGGATGTTAAGCTCACCGTATGCAGAGCATAATTAAAATGCTTGCCCCTGCCCTTACCCAGACTTTCTCTTCCTCTGGTTATTATACTGCCCCTTTATCTGTGAATGTCACTAATGTCTACCCAATAACTCAAACAAGAAACCTGTAGAGGGGTGGGAAGGGGTGGGTGGGAGGGAGACTTAAGAAGTAGGGGATATATGTATACTAATAGCTGATTTACTTTGTTGTAAGGCATAAACTAACACAACATTGTAAAGCAATTATCCTTTAATAATAATAATAACAAAGAAACTTGGAGGTTATCGCAAATTGTTCCTGGACCTTACCATCCAATGGCTCACCAAGACTTCCAGATTTTACCTCTGAAATATTTCTAAACTCCATTCTCTTTTCTTCTTACTCACTGTCACTGCCCTAGTTGAGATTTTCATCATCTGTTGATTGAACCACTTGCAGCAGCCTCCTCCTAACTTGTCTCCCTGCCTCCATTCTTGCCCTCATTTAATTCTACTGCAAACTGATCTAGGCCAGTTTAGCCTCTAGCACCATCAGGTACTTTTCAGTGAATATCAGTAATTTCCAATGTCTGGAATTATCTGTGGGTTGTAGTCTTCATCCCCCGGAGCCTCCATACCAGGTGGTATGTTCCACTGAAAACAGGACTTCGACCCAATTCTGCCAAGCATACATTTATTAGCAGTTGGGCATAGCCCTGCAACCTGTCCTCACAAGCTCCAGGAAGCCCCACGCAGGAAAGGTTCATTTGAAGCACATTGAGCAATTCTCCAGCAATAGCATTTTAGCTAAACTTCTGGCCAAATCAGGCAGCAGACTCATCCATCAAGTGTCAGGAGCCAGGACCGAATGGATTTCTAGACCTAGAATGCCACTTGGAAGTACCAGTGTTTTAGGCCCCCTTGATGCAAGGGCAGACAAAAGCAACAGTCCATAAATCTGGAACACTATTTATTTAACAAGTGAAAGTTTATTTCCACCATCCTGTATGTAATGAGCAAACCCTCTAGTGTAGATTTAGGTAGAGTGGTTGAAGCTTTCCAGTAGCTGCTTCTGGAGCATAAACTCATAATTAGAGTCCTTCAGATGCAAACTAAGCACTGCTAGAATGTGTTCCTCTTTGAGGTGCTTCAGACAGTAACTGTCCCTAGAGTTTATCTATATGTTGATGTATATGTATAGGTGTGTGTGTATCTTGCATTGTCTGTGCTGAGGCTTTTGTTGTTGTTATTTTGTTTGTTTTGTTTTTTGGCTGCATGGCATGTGGGATCTTATTTCGCCAACCAGGGATCAAGCCTACAGCCCCTGCAGTGGAAGCGCAGTCTTAACCTCTGGATCACCAGGGACGTCCCTGTGCTGAGTTTTTTCAAGGTAAATTTCAGGCTATATAACAAACCTGTCCTCCCGTGGACATCTGTCCATATTGTTCCCCTGCATAAAACCCTTCCCTTTCATGGTTCCCTGTTGCCTATAAAATCAAGTCCAAACTCTTTCAAGTGACATGCAAGGCCTTGTCAGACAACCCTCTACCACTTTCTTTTCTGTACTTTACACTCTAGTCTAGAATTACCAAGCCACGTGTAGTGAAGCCCCACCCAGGATGCTCTCCCCACCTGCCTAGCCCACCTTCGCACTTTCCTTCACCTGGCTAATTCTCACTCATCCTCTATGACTCAATTCAGGCAATTAGCCCTTTTAAGAAGTCTTCCCTGGAACCTAATGGACTTAAGCACAGAGCCGGACACAACTGAAGTGACTTAGCATGCACACATGCATTTAACATTTGAATAGCACTTATATATGCCAGGAACTATTCTAAGCACTTTTCAACCTCAAAACAACTCTGTGAATTAGGTTCTATTATTATCCCTCTTTTTAGATAAGGAAACTGAGGCAGATGAAGGTTTAACTTGTCCAAGTTCACATAATTGATGAGTGGCAAGTCACACTTCAAACCCAGGGTGTCTGGCTCCAGAGTCTGTGTGTATAGAAATCCATAAGCAATGCTCTGTATTTTCATAGCACCATATACATACCTCTATCTCAGCATTTAGCATAGTAGTTTGACGTTCTTTCTTTGAGTATGTGCCTGCGGCTTTGCCATCAGGACCTTAAAGCTTAATAATCTCTGAAGTATGGTGTAGGGTTAGATCATGAAGTTTGGAATTAGCCATACCTGGGGTTGAGTCCCACCTCTGCTCTGTACTAAGCTGTCTAACCTTACTCAACCTTTCTATGCTTCCTTTTCCTTATCTGTAAATTGAGAATAAGAATACCTCACGGGCCAATGGAAAAATTGAAATGAGATGATATCTCTAAAGCACCTAGCACAGGGTCTGACATAGCTTTAAAAAAAAAAGAAAAACTTTTGGTGATGCTTAACTATTACAAATAGTTATTATCTCTGCATCTCTAGCAACTGGCACAGTGCCTGAAAAATAAACATTTGAGAAATATTTGTTGAACTGAACTATTACGGAAATTAGTAGACTGACATAGATATCTGAAGTATATCTTGTGTGTACGACTTCAGAATTGCTCCCCTGTAGTTAAAACAGAATGTGCCATCTCTCTTTGCTAGGGAGCTTATGAGTTTTACCTCCAAAGGATAGATAGCCCTGGAACTCTCCAGTCATATGATGAACAAGCATACCATTCTGGTCCTTGCAACCATCAGTTTTATTGTAGCTAAAGCTCAAATAGGATAGCTCATCACCTTGAAGTGAGTCTTGTTATCCTAAGTCATCTCATCATCTTTCAAACTGAAAAGAGAACTCCATTTCGTTTCCTTTTCTTAGAAAAAGGCTTCAGGAGTTCCCTGATGGGCCAGTAGATAAGAATCTGCCTGCCAGTGCAGGGGATATGGATTTGATCTCTGGTCCTGGAAGATCCCACATGCTGCAGGGCAGCTAAGCCCAAGCACTACAACTAGTGAAGCCTGCATGCTCTAGAACCCATGTTCAGTATCAAGAGAAGCCAACGCAATGAGAAGCCTGCACACCACAACTAGAGAGTAGCCCTTACGGCAACTAGAGAAAGCCCGCGTGCAGCAATGAAAACCCAGTACAGCTAAAAAATTAAAATGAAAAAGACCAAGAGATTCAGAACTTCCCAGGGCTATCCATTCTTGTCAAATCTCTGACCTTTTTGGCTTCTGAAATTCCTATGTAAATTTCCTTCCCAGTATCCCGGAGATTTGAATTGTTGATGAAAAAATCCAATAGTCAATCTATGAACAGAATGGAAAATTTTAAGCCAACCTGAGGATTATAACCTGGGAGACAGTCTCTCTCAGAGAACTCTGAGAACTGTTCTGCCCATTAGAGGTCAAAGAACAGTTATATCCATTTTTGAGACAAAGGGTTATACATCAGATGTATTGATGGTTTACATAATTCGGATGTGTACCTATTAAGTACTGGGTTACTGTGACCCCTTATGGTGTTAAGAAGGAATATTATCCCCTAAAGGAGTTATCGAGTAATATGTCATCATGACCCCTTACAAGATTAAGAAGGAATGTTGGTCTCCTAAAAAGTGATTTTGCCAGCATTAAGAAGGAATATTATCTCCTAAAGGAGTTATCAAGTAATATGTCATCATGACCCCTTACAAGATTAGGAAGGAATGCTGGTCTCCTAAGAAGTGATCTTGCCCACACCAGGAGAACATAGTTCTTTACGGTTGAACAGGTATTTCTGCCACTGGGGAGATCTGGTTGGTGCATAATGCACACTAGATGTGAGGGAGGAGGTCAGAAGGTGGAGAAAAATTTTATGTTTATGCTTTTCTTGATTTGCCTTAAAATGTGAATTTTTATTTCATCAGTATTAATCCTGGTCATAACCTAAAATCTTACAGTTTGATTAAATCTCTGATTGTTACACTATCATTTTTCTCTTTTTTAGAAGAACCTCACCCATTAACACAAAAAATGTGCAACTAACTGAGGATTCTGGATTCTTAGGTGCTAAGGGAATAATGCCTGGAGTGTGGGTTTGGTCAGGGCAGGCTGCCCAAAGAAGGTCTCCAGGCAGATGGTGAAGGGTTGGTAGATTTCTGATGGCAGGGGCTTCCCAAGTTGAGGAAAAGGCGTTGGGCATGAGTCAGAGACCACAGAGCATGTAATAAACTAGAGGTGAGGCTAGCAGTTTTATGCTTAGAGCAAAACCTGGGATTCCCCTCTCTTTTTCTGTCCAAATGATCAGAAATAAATCCTGGAGGGTCCAGAAACACAGAGATCAGAAATGTTCATCTCTAGAAAAGTGCACTGGGCCAGACATGAGGAGATACGGTCCCTCATTCTGGTTCTACCACCAGTTTGTCCCATAATGGTGGGCAGGTCATATAAACCCATTTTAGACCATTTCCTTGACAGTTAATTAGAGATAGATATGTAATCAGACTATCACATAGAGCTGGGGGGAGGATTCAGTGGAAACTTACAAATATCCATCAGATATAAGTTACTGAGATATTACTATGAAAATGTAGATACCACAGGAAGAGAGACCACTTTCAGCCTTGCCATCTTGCATGTTACTGAATAATAAATACCAGCTGCTCAGAGACTCCAAGAAATAGGTGTCAGGTGCACTGAAGAGAAAGGATTCTTTTTAACAAATGAAGAAACCAAAGTTCAGAGAGGTTAAATCACTCCTCAGTTATTGAGCAGGAACTGTGCTAAAGCCAAAAGTGAACTACTTCACTGCTTTGTTTTCAGAGCCTGAAAACCTAGTTGGATTCCTTTGGCAGGCTCTTTAAGAGGGAGAATTGGTGAGAATTTCAGGAATAGTGGAGAACTAGTGAGGGCAGTATTTTGGAGGTTGGCAGCTGATCTCAGATACAGGTAGCTTAATCTTTTTGTGTGCCTTAATCCACTCTGACCCCTAGAACTAGAGGTTCATAGATCTCTAGTACGTGTGACGGAGAAGGCAGTGGCACCCCACTCCAGTACTCTTGCCTGGAAAATCCCATGGGCGGAGGAGCCTGGTAGGCTGCAGTCTATCGGTCGTGAAGAGTGGGACATGACTGAGGGACTTTACTTTCACTTTTCACTTTCATGCATTGAGAAGGAAATGGCAACCCACTCCACTGTTCTTGCCTGAAGAATCCCAGGGACAGAGGAGCCTTGTGGGCTGCCATCTATGGGGTCACACAGAGTCGGACACAACTGAAGGGGCTTAGCAGCAGCAGCAGTACATATGAAATATGTATCACTCCTTTTCAGCCTCACTTGGAAGGAGGAACTGGGAGTTGATAACACTGAAAAAAGTGGCAATATCCCTTTAAATCAGTAAGTATTTCTGAAGTGAGGTCTCGGCAGAGAGAAAGCAAGTGAAAGGAAAGTGAGCTGGCGTGGAGAAGATCCGCACTCCAGGGGATCAATGAGCAGAGTGGGAATTCAGGTCTATACAAGAGAGCCTGTCCATGGCACTAGTGGTGAGAGGGAGAAAGACAGAGACATTTTCATTGTCTTCCAAAACAGAGTTGTACAGTTCTGGAAGACCTTGGGGCTACTCCATGCAGACACTGGTATAGATCCTCTTTCCATTTTCTCTGGCCTCTTTAGCCAACACTCAACATGTATATCATGAGAGGTTGCTGATTGTCTTTCTAGAAACATACTTAACCAGTTTCTTCATGCTATTTCAGAATCTGAAAGTAGAAATTCTAAACTTTATAACCATCTAAAAAGGAATTTAGGGCAATCTTATGACATTGTTGTGGAGGTTCCAGGCTTCCTCTTGTAATGCATGGAAGGTTTTAAAGCAACTGTTCTCTTTGACTAGCTCAAAAAGTCCTCTTTCCTCCATCTCCTGTTTTTTAAGATTTTTTTTTTTATGTGGACCATTTTTATAGTCTTCCTGAGCACCACAATAAAAAGCAGCCCCTGCTCACCACAACTAGAGAAAGCCTGAGCACAGCAATGAAAACCTAGTGCAATCAAAAATAAAAATTAATTAATTATCTTTAAAAAAACAAAGATTGGGAAAGTCCAGAGGAACTGGCAGTGAAAATATAAGCCAGTCATGGGTATATCATGACAATGGCAATAGCAAATACAAAGGCCCTAAGGTGGGCTTCACTGATGGATGTTTTCCAGATGTGGCCTCAGTGAGGACTCCATCACACTGAGAAACTGGTAGCATTAGCCCAGGGTTTCTAGATCAGCATCTTGCTGAAATGAGCCCAGTTTAGGCCAATGGTCTGGTGGCTCAGTCAGTAAAGAATCTGCCTGCTATGTGGAAGACCTGGGTTCAATCCCTGGGTTGGGAAGATCCCCTGGAGGAAGGCATGGCAACCCACTCCAGTATTCTTGCCTAGAGAACCCCATGGACAGAGGAGCCTAGCAGGCTACAGTCCGTAAGGTTGCAAAGAGCTGGACACAACTGAGCACAGCACACAATATTGCTTCTGTTTTATGTTCTTTGGGGTTTTTGGATGGAAGGCTTGTGGGATCTTGAACCTGCACCTGATGCACCACCAGGGAAGTCCTTCTCCATCTCCTTGAATCTAGTCTGCATATCTGATAGAATTCTGATTATAATTTACGTGACAATGGCATCTGCTCCTATCACTTCATGACAAATAGAAGGGGAAAAGGTGGAAGCAGTGACAGATTTTGTTGGCCTCCAATCACTGTAGACGGTGACTGCAGCCCTGAAATTACAGGATGCTTGCTTCCTTGGAAGGAAAGCTATGAGATAGCTAGGCAAGGTATTAGAAAGCAGAGACATCACTTTGCTGACAAAAGTCCGTGTAGTCAAAGCTATGGTTTTTCCAGTAGTCATGTACAGATGTGAGAGTTGGGCCATAAAGAAGGTTGAGTGCCAAAGAATTGATGCTTTCAAATTGTGTTGCTGGAGAAGACTCTTGAGAGTCCTTTGGACAGCAAGATCAAACCAGTCAATCCTAAAGGAAATCAACCCTGAATATTCACTGGAAGGACTGATGCTGAAGCTGAAGCTGAAGCTCCAATACATTGGCCACCTGATGTGAAGAGCTGACTCATTGGAAAAGATCTTGATGCTGGCAAAGATTGAGGGTGAGAGGAGAAGGGGACCACAGAGAATGAGATGGTTGGATGACATCACCAACTCAATGGACATGAGTCTGAGTAAGCTCCGGGAGTTGGTGATGGACAGGGAGGCCTGGCATGCTGCAGTCCATGGGGTCACAAAAAGTAGGACACAACTTAGGGACTGAGCCACAACAGCACTGGTGCACCATAACACTGGTGCCCAAGGGCCATTCCCATAGCGAAATCCCACCTTTTACACCTGGGTTAAATGAAGGGGTTGGTGGGAGTTCAAATGCATGTTAACATATGACTTTAATCAGAGACTGAAGATGAACCCTTGTTAATAATTTGGCATATGAATCATTTGAAAAACAAAACACTTTTGTTGTAGTGAAGAGAGGTGCTAGAATTCACCCTCATCCCCTCATCCTGAATGTGCATTTTACATAAAATTACTCAGATTTTCTAACAAGTTTAATAGTATGCTGTTATAACATAATTGCAATATAATACCAGAAGCTTTATCAATGCTAACTACTCTCCAATTTAGAATACATGAATAAATTCTCTAAAACTCTTGAGAAGAGTATGCATTTTCCCAGCTAAATAATCTTTAAGTTCAAAAGGTAAAAGAAATATTTCTTCTTATATGGAAATGGATATATATGGGAGTAGAGTTTTGATAAGCATTTGTGAATTCCATGCTGGTAGATTTAAAAACCTCCTTGGCAAGCTCAGCTCAGTGCTCTGTGATGGCCTAGAGGGGTGGGATGGGGGGTGGGTAGGAGGGAGGCTGAAGAGGGAGGGGATATATGTATACTTATAGCTGATTCACGGTATTGTATAGCAGAAACTAACACAACATTGTAAAGCAATTATCCCCTAATTAAAATTTTTTTTAAATGCCTCCTTGGTGACCTCATGGCAACTAGGGATACTATGCCCATTTCTCCCTAGATGCCAAAGTAAGAGTGTCTGCAGAATTATGTATCCATTAAGGTAACAAGGCTATGGTTTTTCCAGTGGTCATGTATAGATGTGAGAGTTGGACTGTGAAGAAACCTGAGCGCCGAAGAATTAATGCTTTTGAACTGTGGTGTTGGAGAAGACTCTTGAGCGTCCCTTGGACTGCAAGGAGATCCAACCAGTCCATTCTAAAGGAGATCAGCCCTGGGTGTTCATTGGAAGGACTGATGCTAAAGCTGAAACTCCAGTACTTTGGCCACGTCATGCGAAGAGTTGACTCATTGGAAAAGACCCTGATGCTGGGAGGGATTGGGGGCAGGAGGAGAAGAGGACGGCAGAGGATGAGATGGCTGGATAAGTTTGAGTGAACTCTGGGAGTTGGTGATGGACAGGGAGGCCTGGCGTGCTGCGATTCATGGGGTCGCAAAGAGTCTGACACGACTGAGTGACTGAACTGAAGGTAACATTAACTTTGTCGTTTCAACATACAGCATCCAAGGTCACCCTGGATGCTGACAACCAAGCCAATAGATGGGAAAAACAGAAAGAGTAGAGAAGGGAGGTGAGCTTTTTGGATTGGCCTAATTGTCACCCACACTCCTTCCACCAGCATTCCATTGGCAAGGACTTGTCAGGAAGGCCCCACCTAAACGCAAAGGGAACTGAGAAATGGTAGTTCTTGTCTGTGGAGTCACTTCCCAGTCACATCTCAGGAATGATGGAAGGACAATACAGATATTTGGAGGCTAGCTAAGTGACTTTGTCGAAGTTGTACTGTGGTAGTAACCAAGTTCTTATCTCAGCTCCAAACTCTGCTTTGTAATGCCAGCAGTAAGGCACTACAAGCCACATTTCTGCTTTGTTGGCCAACTCTATGTTGTTGTTGTTCAGTTGCTCAGTTGTGTCTGACTCTTTGAGACCTCATGGACGCCAGGCTTCCTTGTCCATCACTATCTCCCAGAGTTTGTTTAAATTCATGCCCGTTGAGTCAGTGATGCCATCCAACCATCTCATCCTCTGTTGCCCCCTTCTCCTCCTGCCCTCAGTCTTTCCCAGCATCAGGGTCTTTTCAAATGAGTCAGCTTTTTGCATCAGGTGGCCAAACTATTGGAGCTTCAGCTTGAGCATCAGTTCTTCCAATGACTATACAGGACTGATTCCCTTTAGGATTGACTGGATTGGATCTCCTTGCAGTCCAAGGGACTCTCAAGAGTCTTCTCCAACACCACAGTTCAAAACCATCAATTCTTCAGCGCTCAGTCTTCTTTATGGTCCAACTCTCACATCCCTTCTTGACTACTGGAAAAACTGTAGCTTTGTTAGGTTCTGCCAGTAGGGGGCAGTAGAAGGAGACCGCAAAGCTGGAGAAGGTGGAGACTTCCTGCCTATTTGCTTACCGTGGATTTTCCTGTCTGTTTGTGGTTCCTGTATCACTGCAGCCTTGTGTGTTTCACCCTGCAAACAGCAGTGCCTTCCTGTAGCATCAGCTGAATCTGGTTGCAGTTTTTCCAACACTTGGAAGAATCTGCCTCATCATGTCTTCTCAGAGACACTACCAACAATCTGTCCCCTCTCTTCAGAAGTCTTGGTTCCAGCAACACAGGCACCTTCCTCCAAACTCAGACATCTTGGCACCAGTTGGCAAGTATCTCCTTTTCAGAAGCCTGAGGTTTAGCTCCAGGGAGCCCTTCTCCCAAGTTCTAGTAATTACAAACTCTTCTCTTCCCACACCCCCAAAGCTCCAGGGTGACAGCTGCTCCCTGCAGTTTTTACCTCTGTGATACCTTAGAGAAACACTATCCAATAGAAATATAATGTGAATCCTAGTTTTTAATTTTCTAGTAGCCACGTTAAAAAAGTTTTTAAAATGGTGAAATTAATTTTAATGATGTATCGTGTATATCAATCTGATCTGCTTTCATTTCAGTATATGATCACTGTAAAATTAATGAGATATTTTTATATGAAGTCTTTGAAATCTGGTGTATCTTTTATACTTACAGCACATTTCAATGTGGAGGATAAATTTCACCAGGAATATTTGATCTATACTTAGATTTCATAAAATTTACAGTTGAAAATATAGATTCACCAAATCAAGTTGTTCCAAACATATGTCAAAGTTTTCTAATAATTTAATTGAGTATATCAATTTGTAATTTTTATTTGGAAATGACTGTGCCTCTACTTAATTGTATTGTGCCAATTAATTGTCTTGTTTTGACAATGACTCTAATTATGGAAAATATCACTGATGAGGGATGCTAGATGGTCAGTACATGCAACCTCTCTGTAGTATTTTCTGGCGGTTTTTTGCAATTTCTTGTGAAGGCACAGTTGAGTTTTAAAAGTTCTTGACATATTCTGTATACAAATCCTTTGTTCGAGATGTGATTTACAAATATATTTTCCCAGTCCATAGCTTGTCTTTTTATCTTCCTAACAGGGTATTTCACAGAGCAAAAGTTTTTCATTTTGAGGAAGTTCAATTTGTTGATTTTTTTTTCTTTTATATGTTGTGCTTTTAGTGTAATGTGTAAGAACTCTTCGCCTAACCCTAGGTCATGAATATTTTCTGCTATGTTTTCTTCTAAAATTTTATAATTTTATATTTAAATCTGTGATCCAGTTTGAGTCAATTTATATGTAAGGTATGAGGTTTAGGTCTAGTTTTATTATTATATTTAATACCTTTGCCTATGGATGTCCATAAAAGAAAGATTGAAGCAGGAGGAAAAGGGGGTGACAGAAGATGAGATGGTTGGATGGCATCATTGACTCAATGGACACGAGTTTGAGTAAACTCTGGGAAGTCCCTGTAATATGCCTTAAAATCAGATAGTGTAAACCGTCTGAATGTGTTCTTTCCTCAAAGTTGCTTTGACAGTTCTCAGTCATTTCCATTTACATATGAATTTTCAAATCAACTTGTCATTTTCTATAAAAGTTCCTACTGGGAAATTGAAAGGGATTGTATTAAATCTATAAATCAATATGGGAAGAATTGTTGTCTGAACAATATTGAGTCTTCTAACCCATAAATAAGGTATAAAGCACTTTTTAGATTTTCTTTAGTTTCTCCCAGCAAAGCTTTATCGTTTTCAGCATACAAGTTTTGCACATCTTTTCTTGCCCAAATGCTTTGACCAGAACCTCTAGTCAGTGCTAATATAAACAGTGAGACTGGACATCTTGATTTATTACTGATCTTCTTATAGGGGAAGAACTCAGTCTTTCAATATTAAGTATGATGGTAGGTATAGATTCTTCATAGATGCTCTTTATCAGGTTGATGAAGTTCCTTTGTATTCCTAGCTTGCTGAGAGTTATTATCAGTAATAGATGAAAGAGCTGAGAAGTGGAGGCTTTAGACCTCACCCTACCTTAGTCAGAGTTGTTCTGTTTTATGTTTTAAGTGTGGATTTTCTCTGTGAAATGTGTTTACAAAATGAATTCAACTCCTAATAAGAAAAAAAAGTTTGAATGACACTACCTTATACAATAGGCAAATGTATTAGTCAGGCAAATTCTATTAGTCCAGAAAATAGAACCAATAAGATAGATAGATAGATATGTGTGTGTATATAATATAATGAGGAATTGGTTCACAATATTATGGAAGTAAGAAGTCACAAGATCTGCTGTCTGCAAACTGGAGGCTCAGGAAAGCCAGTGGTGTAATTCTTAGAGAATGGATGAATTCCAGTCCAAGTCCGAAGGCCTGAGAAGCAGGGAAGCCAGTGCTGTAAATCTCAGTACAGGGGCAGAAGATCAATGTCCCAGCTCAGTCAAGCATACAAGAAGCAAAAGGGATGAGTGCCTCCTTCTACCTGGTGTTCTATTCAGGCCCTTGATGGATTTGATGATGCCCACATTGGGGAGGTCAGTCTCCTTTCCTGAGTCCACCAATTTAAATGTTAATCTCATCCAGAAACACCCTCATAGACACACCCAGAAATGATGTTTAATCTGAGCACCCCTTAGGTCAGTCAAGTTGACACATAAATTAAATCATCACAGTAAGTTGATTCATGTTGATGTATGGCAAAACCAATACAATATTGTAAAGTAATTAGCCTCCAATTAAAATAAATAGATTTATATTTTAAAAAATTATAAATTTTCCAATGAACTAGGAACACATAGGGAAATCTTTTGAAAGACTATTCCTACATCCTTGGTAAAATCTAAAGGATTCTGAGGCCATACTTGAAAACGCAGGTTCTGGGAATTCCCTGGTGATCCAGTGGTTAGGACTGTGTACTTTCACTGCCTAAGCCATGGGTTCAATCCTGGGCTGGGGAACTAAGATCTTGCAAGAAGTGTGGTACGGCCAAAACAAACAAAAGCCAACAAAAAACCCCACTGATTCTCTGCCTCTTAAGTAGAGTTGTAAGACTGAGAGGGAACTTTCCAGAGAAGATTTCTGTCACCTTCCACCCCCAGGGATGGTAGTGCTAGAGAGAGGATGTGGCAAGTCTAGAGAAGACATCTCTCACCGTTCTGTATCTTAGCAACAAGACAGAAGTTCTGCACAGCCCTGAAGTCCCTTGGGATCACAGACTGCTTGAGGGCAGGAACTGTATTACTTTCTTTTCTGTAGCTCCTCCAGCTGTCTCTCACATTTCTTTAAACATTTCATGTGCTCAATGGATAAATAAATGGTACATGAGCAAATATTTTTTCCATCCTACCATCTCTTGCCCCTTACTTTTTGAGCTCACTGGGCCCAGCTCTAGACAGACCTGTGAAACAGATCAAGTTTGCCTTTGGTGCTCTTTGCTGAGCAGGTGGTCCTGTCTCCTGAGTGCACATTGTGTCCTCTGACTCATGATGGTTTCACTCTCAAATCCCAGAAAGGCCTGTTCTTCCTAGGCAGCATCGCATACCTCACTTGAGCTTCCTCATTATGTGTCCCTTATCTTGCATTCTTCAAAGGTTTCACAAAATTAGGGTTAGGCCACCTGGCCAATGAGCATTACAGAGAAGAGAGCCTTCAAACTCTTGCCTTGGCATGCAACTTGGGTATCCATAGCACTTTCCTCCATCTCTCATCTTCTTTAAGCACTGAGCCCACCCATGGTGAGCAGTACTTACCCACCTCCTAAGCCCCTTTTTCTCTCTCTGAGGACAGTTTTGTGTAATCCTGGGGTTGTTTGGTTTTTAAGGGCAGGTAAGCGTCAAGAACAGAGCAAGCCCTGCTTGGATCAGTGTATCTTTGTTATTTGTTGGGAAAATAAGGTATTCATCATACTGAATGACAATGTCTGTAGTTAAAATGACCAGTGATCACAATGTATTGATTACTTTTCTTCTGAAATTCATAAACTGGCTTTGAAAACAATTCCAAAGAAGGAATTACAAAAGGTTTTGAGCATTAGAAGCATCCCAGGGCAGTATCTTTGAAAGACTAGTTCATTTATATGTTTGAGTTGAAAATGTGTTTAGAGAAAACTCAAATATTTCTCTTGAAAATTATTGAACATCTACTCTAGGGAGCAGAGTGTGCTATTTAGAGGTTAAGAGCATTACTCTGGAGCTGGACTGCTTGGGTTCTAATCCTGTGTCTGTACCTAAGTTACCTGTATAGTCTTGGACAAGTTACTCAACCTGTTGTTTCCTCATTTGTAAAATCAGGATAGTCCTTCCCACATAGGGTCACTGTGACAAATCAGTTGAGTTAATCTAAGCACATAAAGTGCTTAGAATGCAGGACCTGGTAAATAATAAGGGCTTATTTTCTTGTGCTCCAAAATCACTGTGGATGGTGACTGCAGCCACAAAATTAAAAGACACTTGCTCCTTTGAAGAAAAGCTATGACAAACCTAGACAGCATATTAAAAAGCAGAGACATCACTTTGACAACAAAGGTCTGTCTTGTTAAAGCTATGGTTTTTCCAGTAGTCAGTCATGTATGGATGTGAGAGTTGGACCATAAAGAAGGCTGAACACTGAAGAATCAATGCTTTTGAATTGTAGTGTTGGAGAAGACTCTTGAGAGTTCCTTGGACAGCAAGGAGATCAAACCAGTGAATCCTAAAGGAAATCAACCCTGAATATTCATTGGAAGAACTGATGCTGAAGCTGAAGCTCCAGTACTTTGGCCACTTGATGCAAAGAACTAACTCATTGGAAAAGATTCTGATGCTGGGAAAGATTGAGGGCAAGAGGAGCAGTGGGTGACAGAGGATAAGATGGTTGGATGGCATCATCAACTCAATGGACATGAGTTTGAGCAGACTCTGGGAGATAGTGATGGACAAAGGAGCCTGGCGTGCTGCAGTCCATGGGGTCACAAAGAGTTGGACACAACTTAGCGGCTGAACAATAACACATAGTAAGGGCACAATGAGTTGTTATTATCATCATAACAATGTTTGAGGCATTGTGTTAGAAAACACTTAAGGTAATACTTAAAAGACATATCCCTACCTTCAGGAAGTTCACAGTCTAATAGGAAATACGATGTATAATTTATGTCATAATAAAATTTGATGGGTGCTCTCAGAAATGCCAATGGTCATGATGGGAGGAACAGCTGACACGAAGAGGGCTCTAGTAGGGAGAACATCTCAGTACAGTTCTGTAAGTGCCGAACACCCTCTACTTCATTCAGAACATTGTGTCCTGAGAACAAGAGTGTCAGTACAACCAGATGCTTGATATTCATAGTAGTGATGAGAACAGAAGGACCTGAGAGTAGAGATCATACTTTTTACTAAAATGCTTCCCCCTTTAAAAAAAAAAAAAACACAAAAGAATGGTTTGCAGTGTCAGTCCCTGTGAAAGTATTTAGTGCTCATCCCTTCACTCCGAATAGAAACCTGTCTGGACAGAGAATTCATAGACTCTATCATCAATATATCTCTCTGTTTACAGTTCCCATTTCAAAAACTAACATATAGTATTGCTCTGATCCTGAAAGAATTGAATAGTCTGGAAGAATTTGCCTTTTTACCAAGAGAGTTTAGTGATTTACTCTGGATTAGAATTGCATCAAAATTTAAGAATAGTAACATTAAATAATGAGATAATTTACACTTGAGGAGTCCATTGTTTCATTACTGTATCACTTTTTATGGTTCAGAAATTAGTTTTTTCAATTAAAATATTGGTTGCCTTTTTTTTTAAACCAGAGTTTCCCCCTCTCAGAAATAGTTATGAAGATGACAGTTTGTGTTGCAATCAGTTATTTTGTATGATTCATGAAGAAACACTTTAAAAATAACTTTGTAATAAAGATGGAAAACTGTTTCTTCACGATTGTGATTCATCATCATTATTTTTGAACATTTGGTAAATCCTATTTCTGGGAATTTTAAGAAGTGCTTTAAAACTCTCAACGCCTGTTTAAGGCCCTCAATTATGAATTCTGCAAAAGCTTCACTTTGTGAAGATATGGGCTTGAGGTTGTAAGCATAGTATGAGACAGTGTGGTTAGATGTTTCTGCCCTCTCCTCATCTTTTCAGTTTCTCTTCTGAGAATTGGAAAGTCAAAGGATTGTTTGGGGGAATTAAAGTAATTGCAAAGAAAAAGAGCACAGGCCTGCAACCTTTCCAAAATGGCATGTTCTGTGCTTCTGTGCCCAAGGGGCAAGCAATGGGTGGGGTGTGTACTGAAAGGTTTCTCTTTCACAAGAGAGAAAGGTGAGATTCCCTTACCAATTCTTAAGAGAACTGTGATGGAGCCACAGATGTGTTTTCTTAAGAAAGGGAGAGAGAATATGGCAGTCGTCACTGGAGCCGCCACATGCTATACTTAGTGTTTGTTCCAGATTTGCTAGGTTGAACTGAATTTCCTGCTTAAAGTTTGTAATTACTATTTGGAGAATGGGCAACATACCATTCCAAGTTGTACAGAATGAGCATACAGCTGTCATCTTCATTTTCCTCCAAAGGCTATTTCCTCCGAACAGTTGGTCCTAAAGTGAAGGATTTTCTTCTGCTCTGTAGCTCATAGAGTAGAGCAATCATAAAGTGTATTGATGTTGGCCAGAAAATCTGCATTCTGAGCATGTGTATGATTAACACCCTTATTGAATACAAATGATGCCAAGAGTTTCCAACCTTACCTGGAACTTCCTAAAGGTAGAGAAAATGAATTTTTCACCAACTATGGCTGCTATAATTCCTGGTGCACTACTTTTTTATTTATCTTACTTATTTTTGCCTGTGCTGGGTCTTTGTTGCTGCCCGGGCTTTCTCTAATTGCAAGGAGTGGGGGCTTCTCTTATTGCAGAGCACAGGCTCTAGGGCACTTGGGCTTCAATAGTTGCGGCACATGGGCTCAGTAGTTGCAGCCCCTGGGTCTAGAGCATGGGCTTAATAGTTGAAACAATAGACTTAAATGCTCTGCGGTATGTGGGATGTTCCCAGACCAGGGATCAAACCCTTGTCTCCTGCACACTGGCAGATGGATTCTTTACCACTGAGCCACCAGGAAAGCTATACTGCTTTTAATTTTTTTTTAATCTATTTATTTAACTATAGTTGATCAATAATATTGTATTAGTTTCAGGTGTACAGCTTCAGATTCTTTTTCATTATAGGTTATTACAAGATATTTAATATAGTTCCCTGTGCTATACAGCAAATCCTGTTGTTTATTTTATGTACATTGATGTGTATCTATTAGTTCCATACTCCTAATTTATCCCTCCCCTACTCTTTCCCCTTTGGTAACCATAAGTTTATTTTCTATGTCTTTGAGTCTGTTTCTGTTCCGTAAATAAGTTGATTTGTTTTTTTCACATTCCACATATAAATTATATTATGTATTTGTCTTCCTCTGCCTGACTTATTTCACTTAGTATGATATGCAAATAGAAGTAGTTCATTTTTCTTGTGGTTGAGTTATATTCCATTGTACGTATGTATGTGTATACACACATATACCACATCTTCTTTATCTGTTCGCCTGTCGATGAACACTAAGATGTCCATGTCTTTGCTATTGTAAATGGTGCTGCAGTGAACATTGAGGTGCATGTATCTTTTTGAATTAGAGTCTTCATCTTTTCCAGACATATGCCCAGGAGTGGGATTGCTAGATATGGTAGTTCTATTTTTAGTGTTTTAAGGAACCTCCAGATTGTTTTCCATAGTGGCTGTACCAATTTACATTCTCACAGTGTAGAAGGGTTTCCCTTTCTCTATATCCTCTCTAGCACTTATTATTTATAGGCTTTTTGATAATAGCCATTCTGACCAGTGTAAGGTGCTACCTCATAGTTTTGATATGCATTTCTCTAATAATTAGCAATGTTGAGCATCTTTTCATGTGCCTCTTGGCCATCTGTATGTTATCTTCAGAGAAATCTCTAATTAGGTTGGACTTAGTGACTTTATTCTAATGTAGAGAATATGGCAAAATGATGGGATGGCGCTTCTGTGATTAGGTTACAGAAGATTGTGACTTTCATCCCACTGGCACTCTCTTTTGCCCTCTTACTTTAATGAAGCTTGATGCCATATTTCCACGTGCTATATGGGGAGACCCACATGCCAGAGACTCAAGGAGGCCTGCGGCCAACAGCTTATGAGGAACTGAATCCTTCGTCCAACAGTGTATGAAAAACGGAATCCTGCGAACAACCATGTGACTGAACTTGGAAGCAGATACTTCTCAGTAGAGCCTTCAGGTGAAGCAGCATCCCTGGCCAGTGCCTTGATTGCAGGCTTGTGAGAGGCCCTGATGCAGATGACCTAGCTAAGCCATGCCTGGATTCCTGAAAGTGTGTTTTAAGCAGCTAAGTTTTGGGAGTAATTGGTTATACTACATACTAATACACCTCCCAAGAGATAACCACTATGCTAAGTGTGCTATCATCCTCATGTGTGTTAGTCACTCAGTTGTGTCTGACTCTTTATGACCCCATGGAGTGTAGCCTGCCAGGCTCCTCTGTCCATGGGATTTTCCAAGCAAGAATACTAGAGTGGGTTGCCATTTCCTTCTCCAGGGTATCTTCCTGACCCAGGGATTGAACTTAGGTCTCCTGCATTGCATGCAGACTCTTTACCATCTGAGCCACCAGGGAAAATCTTAACATTCCCATACATGTGTTTATATATATGCTACATTTGTATGTATCATTTCTATGTATGCCTGTTCACACATTTTATATATATATGCATATATATATACACATTACTATATATATGGTATGTATATACATGTAATACAATTACTTTTACAATTAAGAACATGTAATACAATTACTAGATAGATACATGTGTATATATATATTGTTGTTCAGTCACTCAGTCGTGTCTGACTCTTTGCAACCCTGTGGACTGCAACATGCCAGGCTTCACTATACTTCATCTCTCAGAGTTTGCTCAAACTCATCTCCATTGAATTGGTAATGCCATCCAACCATCTCATCCTCTGTTGTCCACTTCTCCTCCCTTCAATCTTTCCCAGCGTCAGGGTCTTTTCCACTGAGTTGGTTCTTTGCATCAAGTGACCAAAGTATTGGTGCTTCAGCTTCAGTATTAGCCCTGTCAGTGAATATTCAGGATTACAGTATTACCCTTATGCCAAAACCAAAGACATCACAAGGAAAGAAAATTATAGATTATTGTCTTTTATGACTATAGGTACAAAAATCCTCAACAAAATACTAGCAAACTGAATCTGACAATATCTAAAAGACTTATGGAGAAGGAAATGGCAACCCACTCCAGTACTCTTGCCTGGAAAATCCCATGGACTGAGGAGCCTGGTAGCCTACAGTCCATGGGGTCGCAGAGTCGGACACGACTGAGCGACTTCACTTCACTTCACTTATGCACTATGAAAAGTGGGATTTATCCTAGGAATATACAGTTGGTTTAACATCTGAAAATAAATTAATGTAGTATATTGTAATGATTGAATAAAAAACAGAATCACATGATCATCTCAATAGATTAAAAAAAAGAATTTGACAAAATCCAATAGCCTTTTATGATAGAAACACTCAACAAACTAGAGATAGAAAAGAACTTTCTCACCTTGACAAAGGACTTCTATGACCCACAGCTAATCTACTTAATGGGGAAAGTATAGGTGCTTTATACCCTTACACTTAGAAACAAAACAATGTCTGCAGCTCAACAATTTAATGGAATTCTATCCAGGGAAAGTAGGTGGGAAAAAAGAAATAAAAGGCAGCCACATTGGAAAGGGAAAAGTAACATTATCTCTATATGCAGATGACATGATCTTGTATGTAGAAAATCTCAAGGAATCTGCAAAGAAAACAAAATACCTATTATAACTAACTAAAAAGTTCAGCATGATTGCAGAATACAGGATCAATATACAATAATCAATTGTGTGTCTGTATACTTACAATGAACAATCCAAGAAGATTGCAAAGACAGTTTAATTTACAGTAGCATCAAAAAGAATGAAATATTTAGGAATAAAGCTAAGAGAAGGAATATACAACTTATACTCTGAAAATTACAAGACACTATTGAAAGAAATTATTTGGGAACACATTCTATGCTCATGGATTGGAAGACAATATTATTAAGATGGCAGTTCTTTCCAAATTGATTTATGGATTTGATGCAATCTATATAAGAATTTCAGCTGGCTTCTCTTTAGCAAATGGCAAGCTGATTTTAAAATTCACAAGGAATTGCGTGTGACACAGAATAGTCAAAGGAATCTTGAAAACAAAGAACAGGGAGGGGACATATGAATACCTATGGCTGATTCATGTTGATGTTTGGCAGAAACCAACACAACTCTGTAAAGCATTTATCCTTCAGTTAAAAAAAATCCAACAATTCTCTTCCAAGAATTGAAGAATATCTTCCTTCCAAGAGAAAGGAAAATATATGCCCACAAAAAACATTGTGTATAGCAGCATTATTCATAATAACCAAAAGGTAGGTATGTGTGTGTGTGCTCAATAGTTCAGTCCTCTCCGACTCTTTGTGACCCCATGGACTGTAGCCTGCCAGGCTCCTCTGTCCATGGAATTTTCCAAGCAAGAACACTGGAGTGGGTTGTCATATCCTACTCCAGGGGATCCTACTGACCCAGGGATTGAACCTGTGTCTCTTGCGTCTCCTGCATTGGCAGATGGATTCTTTACTACTGGCGCCACCTGGGAAGCCCCAAACAACCCAAATGTCCATTAACTGATGAATGCATAAATTAAAGTGCTATATCCATACGATGGAACATTGTTTGGCCATAAAAGGAACAAAGTGCTTACTGATACAGGCTACAACATGGATGCATCTTGGAAAACATACTGAGTCGAAAAAGCCAGTTACAAAAGACCACATATTATATGATTCCATTTATTTGAAATGTCCAGAATAAGGAAATCTATAGACAGAAAGTAGATTGGTAGTTGCTTAGGGCTGGAGGGAATAGGGAATAGAAAACTAAAGGCTATGAGATTTCTTTCTGAGGTGATGAAAATGTTCTAACATTAGTGATGATCACACATGTTGGTGAATAGACTAAAAACCATTGAATTGTAAAATTGAAATGGATGAATGTGAATTATAATTAATTATAATGTTTATGGATATGAATTATATCTCAATAAAGTTGTTTTAAAAATAAGCTGGTCATTCATAGGGCTCATCTCATTTGCTTTCCATCTCTCTAGGATCACTGTTCTTTGTTGCCTAATATATAGTGTTTTGAAAATTGTTGCTTCATACTGTCTGGATTTTTTTTTCTTGGTTGTTTCATGCGGGAGGGTACATACAAATTCTGCCGTGCTGTCTTAGCTAGATGTAGCAATCTCCCTATTTTTTAATTGAGGAAACTGAGGACAAAAGCAGCTAACTGGCTTACCAAAGTTCGTACTAGTTAGTGGCAGAATCAGATCTATAACCAGGATTTCCTGATCTCTCAATCTGAAGTTGAAACAGGATTGTTTCTCACCTCTGCAGCTTCTAGAGCAACTTGAGAGCTGAAGGTTCTCAAGGTTAGTTACCCAGTCCAAGTGAATGTCTGGGCCTTGTGGATCCCTAAAATGTCCAATCAGTTTTCTGCCTTCCCTTCAATCAGCAAGTATTTACTGCACACCTGTGTGCATTTTCCAGTTTATTGTGATCCACACAGTCAAAGGCTTTGGCATAGTCAATAAGGAGAAATAGATGTTTTTCTAGAACTCTCTTGCTTTCTCGATGATCCATTGGATGTTGGCAATTTGATCGCTGGTTCCTCTGCCTTTTCTAAAACCAGATTGAACATCTGGAAGTTCACAGTTCATGTATTGCTGAAGCCTGGCTTGGAGAATTTTAAGCATCACTTTACTAGCATGTGAGATGAGTGCAATTGTGCAGTAGTTTGAGCATTCTTTGGCATTGCCTTTCTTTGGGACTGAAATGAAAGCGGACTTTTTCCAGTCCTGTGGCCATTGCTGAGTTTTCCAAATTTGCTGGCATATTGAGTGCAGCACTTTCACAGCATCATCCTTCAGGATTTGAAATAGCTCAGCTGGAATTCCATCACCTCCACTAGCAACAGTTAGCAACAGAAGCAACAGTTAGAACTGGACATGGAAAAACAGACTGGTTCCAAATAGGAAAAGGAGTACGTCAAGGCTGTATATTGTCACCATGCTTATTTAACTTTTATGCAGAGTACATCATGAGAAACGCTGGGCTGGAGGAAGCACAAGCTGGAATCAAGATTGCTGGGAGAAATATCAATAACCTCAGATATGCAGATGACACCACCCTTATGGCAGAAAGTGAAGAGGAACTAAAGAGCCTCTTGATGAAAGTGAAAGAGGAGAGTGAAAAAGTTGGCTTAAAGCTCAACATTCAGAAAACGAAGATCATGGCATCTGGTCCCATCACTTCATGGGAAATAGATGGGGAAACAGTGGAAACAGTGTCAGACTTTATTTTTCTGGGCCCCAGAATCATTGCAGATGGTGATTGCAGCCATGAAATTAAAAGATGCTTACTCTTTGGAAGGAAAGTTATAACCAACCTAGACAGCATATTAAAAAGCAGAAACATCACTTTGCAACAAAAGTCCATTTAGTCAAAGCTATGGTTTTTCCCGTAGTCATGTATGGATGTGAGTGTTGGACTATAAAGAAAGCTGAGCACCGAAGAATTGATGGTTTTTAACTGTGGTGTTGGAGAAGACTCTTGAGAGTCCCTTGAACTGCAAAGAGATTCAACCAGTCCATCCTAAAGGAGATCAGTCCTGGGTGTTCATTGGAAGGACTGATGTTGAAGCTGAAACTCCAGTACTTTGGCCACCTGATAGGAAGAGCTGACTCATTTGAAAAGACCCTGATGCTGGGAAAGTTTGAGGGCACGAGGAGAAGGGGATGACAGAGGATGAGATGGTTGGATGGCATCACCAACTCGATGGACATGGGTTTGGGTAGACTCCGGGAGTTGGTGAACAGGGAGGCTTGATGTGCTGCAAAGAGTCGGACACAACTCAGCGACTGAACTGAACTGACTGTGTGCATTACATTTTGGGAGACATTCCTGGGCACAGAAAAGCAGGGGCTACCATCTCTGACTCACCAAGAGGTTCACCATCTCTTTGGGAGAAAAGGCCGCACATGAAACATCTCTATGATTCAAACACATTTACCGATGATATAACAAATGACTCATTCAACTGTGTAGCCAGGAGAGGTAGGAGGGGTCACTGTGTGAGGGCTTTTCTCAGGGAAGTCTTCCAAGAGGATGGAGAGCTTGAGTTTGAAGAGATGGTAGCATCCCCTGACCAGAAAGGCAGGATGTTGTCTCTGCAGGGCTTGTGTTAAAGTGCACATGATGTCTCAGAGTCTCCTTGGCTATAATAAAAGCCTGAGTCTTGGGGTAGGGGAAGGAAGAGGATGTTATTATAGGAAAACAAGTGTCTTCTCAGGTCATGAAAAGCTGGGTTGTCCACTTGAAGTTACAGGACAAATGTTCCAGACCCTAGCTATTCAGCCATTCACTAAGCACTTACTGTATACTGGGAGTTGTCCTGGGGGCTGGGGATTGACAGATATCCAGGATTTGTGACTTGCCCTAATTCATGGTCTAGAGGCAAAGATACTTGGACATCGATGACAGATTTCCTTAAGGGAAGGTGCTTGCTTTCCCCGCCCCACTCCCCACTGGTCAACAGAAGCAGCCACATCCTTTCCTTTTGCAGATCCATCATCAGAGTCGGGAAAGGAGAAACAGGGGAAGGACCCAGGGCCACAACAGCTGGAAGAGGTCTCTGCTTCCTGGCGGGCGTGGCAGGGCACACTCCCTGATCAGTCCTGAGCTCTCCTTTACAGCCCGGCCCCAGACCCACCCCTCCAGGAAGCCTTCTCTTCTGTATCTGCTCCCCCTGCGACACCCACAGGCTCTCCTGGTTGCACTGAGATGTGTGGACACTGTTTGGCTCCCCTGGAAAAGCACAGGCCCTTTAGGGGGATTGTCCAGACCTTCTTCAAATTTGCGACCCCCCACCCCCCACCCCACGGAGTTTGCACAGGTAGGTGTCTGTTGACTGAATCATGGGGCTTTTGAATCCGTCTCTCTGTCAATGGTGCTTCTCTTCTACCTGCCAGGCCTGACTGTCTCTGGAGGGTCTTCCCGCCCTCTTCCCATCTTGCTTTGGCTCCTCTGCAAGGCCTCCCGGGAGATTTCCATACCTGTAGCCAGGTGTGATGCTCGTGCTGTGGTGGTGGGTACAACAAGGGCCTGCGCCCCCAGGTGAGGCCCCACCCCCACGCCCACAGGGAGTGACTTGTGCTGTCATTGGCCTCCTAGACCACGTGTCACGGCCAGACCGGGCTGTGGGTGCTCACCGAAGAGGAGCACCGACACAGGGGTGCCATCTCCCTAGGAGAGACGAAAGCCCTGGGGTAAAGAGCACAGGGTGCTGAGTCCCAGCCCCTCCTCTGTTCACGGAAACCGCAGAAGACAGGGAGCCAGCAGGCCTGCGGGAGTCTCTGGAGTCGACCTGGCCTGCACATCTCAAGGGGGTCACTGCCCAGGCCTGTGGCCTGGAGCCCACCCCTACCCCTGGGAGTGGGGTGGAGTGTCAGGGCTCCATCCTTCCTGCTGAGCAGAAGTTCGGCCCTGCGGGGCCCTGGTCCTGGCCAAGTCAGAACTGCCAATGGCCCCTTTTCACTCACAGGCTCCCCTAGCTTGTGGGGTTTGAAGCAAGAATAATTGTGTCATCTCACTGGGTGGAGAGGGTCCCGCCATTCATAGACACTGCTCCTCCCCCATCTCCTCCACGCCTCAGGATAGGCATAGTGCCGGGTGGGCTTTTTCCATAAACTGTAAACTCACCTTCATTTTCCCTCTTCCTGCTGGTTTTATAACAAAGAATTGCACTTCCCCCAACCAAAAAAAAAAATCTTAGCCAGTACAAGTGTCTGAGAGAGAACCAAACATTCCCATACATCTTGGTCGGCAGTTTAAGTCTGATAACACCATGCTCAGCAAGTACAGAGCAGGGACATACGCCCTGCTGAGCAAACAGTTGGGTTTCAGGGCAAATCCCTAATATCTATGAGCATCTTATGGGGTTAGAAACCCACTTGACCCAACATTCATGACAGAGTGGTTTTTCACAATTTGAAGGAATGTTTATTAAAAGAGATTCCAAAGTTATTGAATCTGAGTGACTATGCATTTGCTTGTTCTCTTCCCCTGGGTTTTCAAATAGGTGTTTGTAGAAAGAAAGTGACTCATTCTATCCCATAGCTAATTCATGGCTAAGCCTAGGACTTGGGCTCACTCTTTCTGAGTCCTGGAATCTTCATCTGAGCCTCCCTGGGATTTGGTCAGGGTTTGCTTCCAGGCTGAGGTTTAAACACTAAGTGGAATGGAAGGAAAAGAATATGTCTTAAAGCTCAGAGGTGTGAAGCCTTAGGACGTTGACAACCAATGAAAAACTCATGAAGTGCCTCTGAGAGGATTATATGCTGCAAAGGAGTCAATGGGGAAACAGGACTTGAGTTCCTGCAAGGGGATTTATACATAAAGATCTAGGGACTCATCTAACAGCATATTTGGGAGGAGTGAACAGGAGATGTCAGGGTGGAAAGTCAGAGTCCTGATAAGATTCTTTCTGGCTCTGGGACCTCGTACGAATTATTTCACCTTCTTCAGCCTCTGCTGCTCATCTCAAATGAAGGAATGATGCTAATGCCAGAGTTATTTCCAGCCAGTTGAGGTCATCCCATCAGTCCCTACATCTGCTCCATGTTATTCTAAATGTCTTTTGAACCCCCCACTTCTCTCTGCCCTTGTGGTTCCTTCTTCAGTTCATCTTTCTACCTGGTCTGCCCCAGGCCGCCTCCTTTACATTCTGCTCTACACACTGCGGCCAAAGAGATCTAGCTTTCTAAAACTCAAAGCCAGTTACATGGCGAATCTGCTTAGAACCCTTCAATAGCTTCTTATTACTCTCAGGATAAGACCCAAATCCTGGCCCTGGTCTACAAGGCCCTTTATTTTTTGGCACCTGTCTATCTCTCCAGGCTTATCTCACACTGCTCCTCTCTCTTAAGTTCCAGGCTCAAGCCACAATAAACTAGTAGCTATTCCCCAATGAGGCAGCCTCTCTCACCTCCAGTTTTTGCATAGCTTTTGCTTCTAGCTAGAACACTCAGCCTGCTCCAGCACCCTGTCCTCCCCCTAACCCTGTAGTCCTGTGGAATCCAGTAACCATTCCACCCACCTGGGAAGTACTCACCTGCTCCTCTGTGCTCCCCAGCATCCCATGCTTCTGACTCCTTGGCACTCATGGCCCTGATTAAAATGACCTTTTACCTTGCTTTCTCCGACTCAGCTCTGCAGGATTGTGACTTATTCATCATTATGTTTCCAGCAAAGACAAGTTGAATGAACGATGTATGTTGAAATGATTCATAAACTGCAACTTGCTACACCAGTGTTAATAAGTATTATGTAATATTACGGTGTTCAGGTTGGTTATTTAATATTGTTGACCTACTCACCCATTTGATAATAACTAATATCAGATTTCACTTACATCATCCTGGTCCCTTATTATACCCAATACTAACTAATAAAGGTTACCACTTATTGAGCAGCTAATCTAGGCTAGATTCTGTGGTGAGATTTTAGATGTGATCTCATTTATTCCTCATTATATTAGGTTGGCCAGAAAGTTCATTCAGGTTTTTACAGAAAAACTCAAATGAACTTTCTGGCCAATCCAATAGCAAGCTAGGTGCTATTATAAGCATTATTCCCATTTTTCAGATGAAAAAAGTAAGGTAAGCTCAAAGAGGTTAATTAGCTTTCCCAATATCAAATAGCCAGATTTTGAATCCAGAAACTTTGAGTTCATGATCCAAACCCTGGTTCTAATCATCGCCCAGTTCTGCCAAAGTTTCAGATAAGGACACTATCAATGGAGTGAGAAGCAGCCCATGGAATGGGAGAAAATATGTACAAATCACATATTTGAGAGGAGATTAATATCCAGAATACACAGAAAACACTTAAAACTCAACAACAAAACAACAAACAACCCAGTTTTTTTTCATTCTTTTTTTAAATTGAGATATAGTTGATATACATTATATGTTCAGTTCAGTTCAGTCACTCAGTCATGTCCAACTCTTTGTGACCCCATGAATCGCAGCACGCCAAGCCTCCCTGTCCATCACCAACTCCCGGAGTTCACTCAGACTCAACGTCCATTGAGTCAGTGATGCCATCCAGCCATCTCATCCTCTGTCGTCCCCTTCTCCTCCTGCCCCCAATCCCTCCCAGCATCAAAGTCTTTTCCAATGAGTCAACTCTTAGCATGAGATGGCCAAAGTATTGGAGTTTCAGCTTTAGCATCATTCCTTCCAAAGAAATCCCAGGGCTGATCTCCTTCAGAATGGACTGGTTGGATCTCGTTTATATGTTACAGATGTACAATACAGTGATTCATAATTTTTACAAATTATTTTTCATTTATTGTTATTATAAAATATTGGCTATATTCCCTATGTTGTGTTATATATGTCCTTGTAGCTTATTTTATACCTAATAGTTTGTGCCCCTTGATCCCCTACTCCTATGTTGCCCTTCCTCCTTTCCCTTTCCTCACTGGTAACCACTAGTTTATTCTCTATATCTGTGAATCTGCTTTTTTTGGTTATATTCACTAGTTGGTATTTTTTAGATTCCACATATAAGTGAGATCATACAGTACTCATCTTTCTCTGTCTGACTTATTTCACTTATCACAATACCCTCTAATTCCATCCACATTGTTGCAAATGACAAAATTTCATTCAGCCACATACAATCTTATTTTTAAATAGGAAGACTTAATAGACATGTCTTCTAAGAAGATATACAAATGGCCAATAAGCACGTGGAAAGATGCTCAAATCACTAATCGCTGCTGCCGCTGCTAAGTCGCTTCAGTCGTGTCCGACTCTGTGCGACCCGATAGACAGCTGCCCACCAGGCTTCCCCGTCCCTGTGATTCTCCAGGCAAGAATACTGGAGTGGGTTGCCGTTTCCTTCTCCAGTGTGTGAAAGTGAAAAGTGAAAGTGAAGTCGCTCAGTCGTGTCCAACTCTTAGCGACCCCATGGACTGCAGCCTACCAGGCTCCTCTGCCATGGGATTTTCCAGGCAAGAGTACTGGAGTGGGTTGCCATTGCCTTCTCCCACTAATCACTAGGTAAACACAAATCAAAATTGCAGTGCTATGCCACCTCATACCCCCTAGGGTGGCTATTATAAAAAGAAAACAACAGAAAATAACAAATGTTGGCAAGGTATGGAGCAATTGGAACCCTTATGCATTGCTGGTAGGAATATAAAATGGTGCAGCCACTGTGGAAAATAGTATAGTGGATCCTCAAAAACATTAAAAATAGAATTACTGTGCATCCAGCAATTCCACTTCTAGGTATATATCCAAAGGAAGTAAAAGCACGGTCTGGAAGAGATATTTGATACTCGTGTTCATAGCAGTATTATTTACAACAGTCAAAATGTGGAAATAATCCAAGTGTCCACTGATGGATAAATGAATATACATACAACAGATTATTTTTTGGCCTTTAAAAGGAAGAAAATTTTGACACATGCTACAACATGAATAAACATTGAGGTCATTATACTAAGTGAAATAAGCCAGTCCCAAAAGGACAAATACCACAGGATTCCACTTATTTGAGATACTGAGAGTTGTCAAATTCACAGAGACAGAAAGTCAAATGGTGGTTGCCAGGGCTGGAGGGAGTGGGGAATGGGGTGGTTATTTAATGGGGACAGAGTTCTGGCTTTGCAAAATGAAAAAAAATGTTCTGGAGATGGGTGGTGCCAATGGTTGCATAAGGATATGAATGAACTTAATACTGAACTGTATGCCTAAAAGTAACTAAAATGGTCAATTTTGCATTTTGTATATTTTACCACAATTTATAAAAGAAGATCCAAGCCTTGATTTTAACCATTTCCCAGTCCTGCCCAAGGCTTCTGATATTTTCCTTCTGATGAATGCTTGCTGCTTTTCCTCCAGATAACCTGCCTTTTCTTTCTTTTTCCTCCTGACACTAGGCTGCTCTCTACCAAGATCTCCAGAGCCTCACATTGGTCAGTGCCCTCAAGGAGGCAGAGTCTGGCTTCAGGCCTCTAGCCTTCTCTCTTTTGGGGAAGAAAATACCTCTACTCTGAAGGCAGCCAGCACATATTTTACTCACAACAGTCAGCAGATGGCTGTGGATCCCAGGAATCACATCAGGACAAAGCTCGCTGTGCATTTTCCATCACTGGTAGCTATCCCAACAGTGACGTGGGGCATCGTTATTAATAGGTGAAGGACAAAGAGAGAGGGGAAGTGGCTTGGGTTGAGTCACACAGCAAAGTTAGAACTCCCAGCTCCCAGCAACTGGCCTCACCCTGGGCTCTATCCCGCACACCTGGCAGCTCCAGAGACTTGCTCCTTTTTGTACTTTGGGCCATGAACTCTCTGGTTAACCAAGCGGGTCCAACTTGTCTTGCAGAGAAATGAAGCAAAATCTTCCTTGGGACAGTATATTGTGGTCTTCTGTTTCTATTGATTGGCAGGAAATTGAGTGCCCCCTACTTACTGAATGACTTTGAACATGTCGTTGAAAGTCCCTGGACCCTCAGGTTTCCCTTCAGTAAAGTGTAGACAAGAGTTATTGGTGCCTACCCCCAGAGAAGCTGCGGATGAGCTAGGGAGAGGATCAGGGTACCCTTATCCAATTTATTCTGCATTATCCTTTACACGGGTGAACTTCAGTCCCGGCTGAGCATAATCACATGGGTGGGCTTTAAAAATACAAATTCCTGGGCCTTGACCAACCTGGCTTACTTGGATTTCTTCTATGTTCTTCTGGCCAAGTGGCCCCCAGTGTGAAGGGAACCCCCTTGAGTTGAGCAGTGGGGTGGTCTTTAACCTTTCTGTTTAAATCCTCTCAACTCAGCTTAAAGGAACCTTTGGTAGGAGATGGGAGACATTGCATTCCGTCTCAAGCTCCCCCTTGGACTCCCTGTTCTCCCAATTTTGGCACTTCTTACATACTGCTTGTTATTTTTACTTAACTGTTTCAAATCTTTGCCTCTTATTTCCTCAGTTAGCTATCAGAGGATAAAAACAGTGTCCTGCCCTTCTCTTCTTGCCCCCCCCAAAATGCCAGCTCCATTAGCACCTAGTAGCTCTTCAATAAATATTTGTTGAATGGCAGATCTTGTAATTCAGAAATCTGAAATCATTTATTTATTTGGGAGGTGTTCTGTGTCCTTTGGAAGCTTTCTGGTCACATGGAAAGAACTTTAAACAAAGAGGCAAGAGCCCTAGCTTCCAATCTTGGCACTGTCACAAACTCCCATTGTGACCTGCAGCAAGTCGCCTGCCTTCTCTAGCCCTCAGTCCCTCACTTGAGAAACCAGGACTGATATATAAGTTTTTTTCAGCTCTGGATTTTTTTCACTACTCTGGTTAGCCAGGGGCAGCCTTTTTCGTGTCAATGTCTTTATGTCCACCATGCTTTATTTATTTATTTTTTTTCCTGTAAGAACTATGTCATTGATGGATCACTCCCAGTTTATAAAATGAGAAACTCAACTAAAGAACAAGTAAATGCTTTGGCCAAGCTTCCACCCGTAGTGTGTGTGGGGGGAGAGTGGGGGGGGTGGGGGGTGGGGCGGGGGTTGCTCATTCCTCACTGCAGCTCCCTGGCTAGGGCTGGATTCTTCCCTTCCAGAGCTGTTACCAGTCCTTCCCAAGTGTAGGACTGTTAACCCCGTGTAGGACTGCCCACCCTCTCTGTGAACAGTCCAGGGCAAAGGTGTGACATAGACCAGCTGGGTTTTCCTCTTGTCCCTCTGCTCACTGCCATCTAGGGCCAGAATGTCCACTGCAATGTTCGGTACAATCTGTTTCCATGTTGTTCCCTGAGGAGGAGATGAAGGACATGAGGCCAGTCCTTGTACCCTAGCCGGCCTGGGGAAAGCTGTGCTACCATATGTAAGGGAAGACCTGGGAGTCAAGTGCCTGGTCCAGAGAAGATGCTCAACAAATTTGTTAAAAGAGATGAAAATTGTCAACGTTTTAAAACTTTTTAATTTTAAGGACGGGAAAGCCTTTCTTCAATGAAATCATCCCCAAAGCTCACTAGGTAAAACTGGTGAATGCCCAGTTGCCCCGGTTGAGGGGAGCTGGAGTCAAGCCCTGCCTGCTCTCTTCTCTGGGCCCCAGAGAGGATCCTCAGAGCTCAGGTGGGAAACTTGCTGTGAGTCAGCTGAAAAGAAGGGACAGATCAATTCGTGGGCTTTTTCCTGGTTAGCCTTAGCTAGGAGGGACTCCTGGCCAAAAAAAAAAAGGAAGTTTGAAGGACCCAGCCCTCTAAAGGGAATATTTGCATCTGAAAAGGAGTCATCCATTTCTCCTCTCTCCTTAGCTTCATCAAGTTCTAGGAACTTCAGTTATTAAGGGCAGAGGAGAAGAAGTTTTGAGTAGATTTGTTTAAGTTGGTTCACCAATGAATATCAATGGAGTTGTTTAAACAAAGAAGGAAAGAGAAGCATTGTGGTAACATTTTCCAGTGTTTAATAGAAACCCATTTGGTGTCATCCTGAAGGCAGTCTTGATGTGAAAATACAATGTAAAACTCTCATGGAGTCTGGTGAGTGGGTGGTGTTACCTTTTGCACCATTGCTCCTTGCAGTTTGAACATTCCTAACTTCATGGTTAGCCATGAGAACCCACAGCTGCCCAGAGGGGCTACCTAATGAGAGCATCTCTATTCCAAGTCTGCAGGCCTGCCTGACTTGGGCTTCTCCTTGTCTCTCCACCCATGACAGGTAAGGGAGGGAAGCCAACCCAGGGGATGCTGACTTGTCAAGGTGGTCCAGGGAACAAAGCACATCCCAAATCTGCATCT
The DNA here is from genome assembly GCF_023091745.1 of Budorcas taxicolor. Classification (NCBI taxonomy): domain Eukaryota; kingdom Metazoa; phylum Chordata; class Mammalia; order Artiodactyla; family Bovidae; genus Budorcas; species Budorcas taxicolor. Next base: position 27,758,647 of record NC_068935.1, read on the forward strand.
GGAAGACAATTTTGGATAAGCAATATCTAGTTTTAAAACTTGTCAAAGGGATATAATTCTTGAATTAAGAGGTTTTCGTTATTATCCATCTCATGGCCCTTTCATATGAATTTCTTTACCTGCCCCACAGACTGTCCCACCTCACAGGTGCCAGAAGAGGCAGGCAGATGATTAATGCTGGGAACCCTGCTACAGACTGTGTCCTCTACCTGAATTCATATGTTGAAACATAATCCCCAATGTGATGGTATTTGGACATGCGGCCTTTGAGAGCGATGGTGTGATCACTCATCTAGAGCTAGACATCCTAGAATGTGAAGTCAAGTGGGCCTTAGAAAGCATCACTACAAACAAAGCTAGTGGAGGTGATGGCATTCCAGTTGAGCTATTTCAAATCCTGAAAGATGATGCTGTGAAAGTGCTGCACTCAATATGCCAGCAAATTTGGAAAACTCAGCAGTGGCCACAGGACTGGAAAAAGTCTGCTTTCATTCCAATCCCAAAGAAAGGCAATGCCAAAGAATGCTCAAACTACCGCACAATTGCACTCATCTCACATGCTAGTAAAGTAATGCTCAAAATTCTCCAAGCCAGGCTTCAGCAATACGTGAACCGTGAAGTTCCAGATGTTCAAGCTGGTTTTAGAAAAGGCAGAGGAACCAGAGATCAAATTGTCAACATCCACTGAATCATCAAAAAAGCAAGAGAGTTCCAGAAAAACATCTATTTCTGCTTTATTGACTATGCCAAAGCCTTTGACTGTGTGGATCACAATAAACTGTGGAAAATTCTTCAAGAGATGGGAATACCAGACCACCTGACCTGCCTCTTGAGAAATCTGTATGCAGGTCAGGAAGCAACAGTTAGAACTGGACATGGAACAACCGACTGGTTCCAAATAGGAAAAGGAGTACGTCAAGGCTGTATATTGTCACCCTGCTTATTTAACTTATATGCAGAGTACATCATGAGAAATGCTGGACTGGAAGAAACACAAGCTGGAATCAAGATTGCCGGGAGAAATATCAATAACCTCAGATATGCAGATGACACCACCCTTATGGCAGAAAGTGAAGAGGAACTAAAAAGCCTCTTGATGAAAGTGAAAGAGGAGAGTGAAAAAGTTGGCTTAAAGCTATGAAGATCATGGCATCTGGTCCCATCACGTCATGGGAAATAGATGGGGAAACAGTGGAAACAGTGTCAGACTTTATTTTGGGGGGCTCCAAAATCACTGCAGATGGTGACTGCAGCAATGAAATTAAAAGACGCTTACTCCTTGGAAGGAAAGTTATGACCAACCTAGATAGCATATTCAAAAGCAGAGACATTACTTTGCTGACTACGGTCCGTCTAGTCAAGGCTGTGGTTTTTCCAGTGGTCATGTATGGATGTGAGAGTTGGACTGTGAAGAAGGCTGAGCACCGAAGAACTGATGCTTTTGAAGTGTGGTGTTGGAGAAGACTCTTGAGAGTCCCTTGGACTGCAAGGAGATCCAACCAGTCCATTCTGAAGGAGATCAGCCCTGGGATTTCTTTGGAAGGACTGATGCTAAAGCTGAAACTCCAATACTTTGGCCACCTCATGCAAAGAGTTGACTCATTGGAAAAGACTTTGATGCTGAGAGGGATAGGGGGCAGGAGGAGAAGGGGATGACAGAGGATGAGATGGCTGGATGCCATCACTGACTTGATGAACGTGAATCTGAGTGAATTCCGGGAGTTGGTGATGGACAGGGAGGCCTGGCGTGCTGCGATTCATGGGGTCGCAAAGAGTCGGACATGACTGAGCAACTGAACTGAACTGAACTAGGTCATGAGGGTGGAGCCCTCATGAATGTGATTTGTGCACTTAGAAAAGACCTCACAGAGATCCTTGCCCTTTCCACCATGTGAGGTTACAGCAAAAAGACAACTGGCTTGAGTCAGGATGATGATTCTTACCAGACAGTGGATCTGCCAGCACTTTGATCTTGGCCTTCCCAGCCTCCAGAAATGCATTTCTCTATAAGAAATATCTTTTTTTGTTTGTAAACCACCCAGTCTATGACATTGTGTAATAGCAGCGTGAACAGACTAAGATGGACCCCACTGAATAACAGGGGAAACTGAAAGATAAAAGGAGCTCCCCTTAGACAGCAAGATAGGAGGAGCCCCAGCTTCTCCCCAACTGCCTGGCACAGCCCTCTCCTCTGCCTCCTGGCCAGTCCCCTGACTTCCCTAGCTTCAAAATCTGGCTCAAGCCTGACCTTGAAAAAGAGGACAGCCATCTAATTACCTGCCCTTCCACCAGTACTGCTGACTTCACCCCCTTGTCCAAGCCACCACCTCCTATAGCATCTGGACTAGTCTTTTGTACTTAATTAGTTGAGTTGAGTATCATGACATCTAGTCTTAGGATAGAAGGCATTCAAGGTTCAAGGGGAACTTGGTCATTAGGACCAAGATCTCTTGTGGGAGGACCGGCCCAAAGTCTCACATCAGTTCAGTTTAGTTCAGTTGCTCAGTCGTGTCCGACTCTTTGCGACCCCATGAATCGCAGCACGCCAGGCCTCCCTGTCCATCACCAACTCCCGGAGTTCACTCATACTCACGTCCATCGAGTCTGTGATGCCATCCAGCCATCTCATCCTCCGTCATCCCCTTCTCCTCCTGCCCCCAATCCCTCCCAACATCAGAGTCTTTTCCAATGAGTCAACTCTTTGCATGAGGTGGCCAAAGTACTGGAGTTTCAGCTTTACATCAAGTTATGACAAAAAGCCAGGGCTGCTAGCCAAGTTTTCCTATGTGTGCCTTCTTGGCTATATCCTGAGTTCCTCGGTTTCTTTTCTGGGTCCCCTCCCCCTATGTGCCCGTGTCCCTTCTCCCCTTTGACTCTCTCCCCCTGTCTTGTCTTAGAGGGAGACTCTAAGGATCGCTGCAAAGTACCTGTTCTCTGGGACCTTGGGGTTGACTCAAGGGGAATTAAAGAGTGGAAACAGACATAGCCTGGATGGATACTGTGGTTCTTAGCTCCGCAACATAACCTGTCATTCTTGACGTTGGTTCAGAAGCCAAAACGTTGCCTCTCAGAGTCTTAGATCACTTACCCAAGGTCATTCAGCTCAGAAACGGCCATAGCAGGAATCCATTGTAGATCCTCAGGCCTATGGGACAGCACTCTTCCCCAGGCACCGCTCCAGGCAATATCCAGGGCCCGTTGACTCCCGAGGCCCGCTGAGCCAGAGGCGAGCCCAGACCCCTACCTCCGTGCTCAGAGCAGCGGACCCCGAGGGAAGTGCGTTATTCCTTTAAGTCTCTGAGCCTGTCTGCTTATTTGTGCTTTTGGCTCCCTTCCGAAGTGTGGGGGCGGGAGGGAGACACAGTGTGGGCGGTTCACTCTGGCCTTCTGGAAGTAAGCGGGGCACCCTCGACACAGTAAGCCAAGCACTTAGGCTGTGCGCAGCCCCCTTCCCCCCCACCCCCACCCCACTGTGACTTGCCAGTGTCAGAAGTCTCCGTTCTGGAGCAGCGGACCTGGAGGCATCTGAGCCAGCTGCTGGAGCGCGCCGGGACTCGCAGACTTTCTCCTGAGCCGCGCTCTAGGTTCCTGTCTGCCCCTCGCGGTTCTCCCACGCCCCCAGAATACCCACTGACCCGGCAGCCCTTGTGCTTGCGGCCGCGCCCATCCGGCCAGTGGCCCCCAGGGCCTGGGCGCCGGCCGCCCGCCCAGGCGCAGGTTCCATCGCTGGAGGGGAGAGAGGTGAAGAAGCAGGGCGCGCTGGGGGCCTCTTCCCGGTCCCGGCCGGCTAGTGCATCTTCTCCGCTTGTTCTTTCCGCTCTGCGAGCGCAGCCAAAGTGCTGAGCCCGCTGGGCCGGCTGCTCGGAGTCACTCGCAGCACAGGAGACCAAGCGCCCTCGGATAACCACACTTACTACCTTTGGGGGATTCCCTGGGGAAGGTGGCCAGGGACCCCGCAAGAGAGGAGCCAGGGCAGGGACCCAGGTGAAGGGCTGCCCCGAACACTCCCAAGGTGCTTCCTTTAGCAGACAGCCGCTGTCGCCCCTGGGAGCGCAAACCTCCTAAGTCCCTAAAGACCTGGAGGACTGTGCTTCTCGAGGTACCGGCCTCTGGAGCGGGGAGGGGCCAGTTAGTGAGCGGCTGGCAGAGGGGACCTGTTTGCTGACGGGTTTGGAGGTGGGATGGAATAGGGTTTGGAGACGGAGAAGCCCAAGAGTAGACATTGGTGCTTTTTTTTTCCCTTCTTCACTTTTCCAAAAAGAAACCACATCGCGAGGGGAGAAATAAGACAGAGTGTAAACACAAACAACTGCAAAAAGAAGCCAAGAAAAGCGAAGCCAAAAGAAGCAAGCGCAACACTGTTACAAAACTGTCTGGTTTTGTAACAATCGCCCCGCCGCCGGCCAATGAGCGGCGAGGCGGCGCATCACGTGGTGCCGTTTTATATAACACTTTGCTGAGACAAGACAGTTATTAGGCGGCGCGGGGCGGCCGGCATGGAGCTCGCGGCGGCGCGGCAGGGACCCGCGCGCGGCAGAGCGGCGGCGGTGGCAGCCCCGATTCCCTCCAGCCGCCGCTTCCATCTCCGCGTCCCCCGCCCCTAGACGCCTCTTCTCCACGCGTGTCCCTCTCCCTATGGATTCATTTCAGACTGGACAGATGCTGAGCTTGCCCGCCGAGCTCGGCAGCAACAACTTAGAGCTGGCGGAACCGGCGGCATCAGCGGCCCGCGGAGACACGGGCCCCCACCCGGAGGCGGCTGCAGAAGGCCCCGCACCTCTACCGACTCGGCCGCCGGAGCAGGAGCAGCCTCCGAGGGCCTCGACGCCGGAGTGCAAAGTCCTGCTCACGCAGGCCGACGCCCTGGCGTCTGGGGGGCGCCTCCGGGAAGCCCTCGAGGTGTACCGACAGCTCTCCGAGCGGCAGCAGTTGGTGGCCGAGCAGCTGGAGCAGCTGGTGCGCTGCCTGGCCGAGAACGTCCCGCAAGCCGAGGAGCCGGCGCCCGAGCCCTCAGACGGGAGCCGCGCTGGGAGCTGTGCGCTGGCGGCGGAAGAACCAGGGGCGGTGACAGCTGCCGAGGCCACCGAGGTGTGGGACGGCTTCAAGTGCCGGAAGTGCCATGGGTTTCTCTCAGACCCCGTGTCCTTGTCCTGCGGCCACACCTTTTGTAAACTGTGCCTGGAACGCGGGCGGGCAGCGGATCGGCGCTGTGCGCTCTGCGGCGTCAAACTCTCCGCGTTGATGGTGACCACCGGGCGGGCGCGCGGGACCCGGCGGGCTGGGCAGCAGGCGCCGCCGCCGCTGCGGGTCAACGTGGTGCTCAGCGGCCTCCTTGACAAGTTGTTCCCGGGCCCGGCACGGGCGTCGCAACTCCGGCACGAGGGCAACCGGCTGTACCGCGAGCGCCAGGTGGAGGCGGCCCTGCTGAAGTACAACGAGGCAGTTAGGCTGGGTGAGCGCACCGTACCGCCGGGGCCGGGGCGGGCGGGGGCTGGAGCCCGGAGGGGACCTGGGGGTGACTCCGGCGGAGGAGAGCGCGCAGACCGTGGGATGCACCGCGACCGGAGTGGGGGCGGGGAACTCTGGAGTTCCCTCTCCGACTTTTTCTCTGTGTCTGCTCTTGTTCTGGGTCTCTGTATGTCTCCCTGCTCTTTGTCTTATGTCTCCTGTTAGCTCGTGTGTTTCTGCGTGTCTCAGTCCCTGCTTCTCTTTGTGTCACTCTGTTTCCTCTGTCTTTTCCTTTCTCTCCGCATCTTTGCCACTTGCTTGGTGTCACCGTCTCTGTTTCTCGGGCTCGCCTTCTCCTTCTCCCTCTGCGTGCCCCAGCCCCTCTTACACCTGCCCACACCTTGCAAACAGGGAGGTGAACTTCGCACCCTTCCCACTCGCGCCCCGGGGCCCCTGCGCTCCAGACCGCCGGGGATGTTCGGTCGGCGCCTGTGTCTGCCGCTCCCTCCCGGTCCGGGGCCGCCCTGCCGGCCGGGAGTTGTCCCTTCCGGGGCCGCGGCTCCCGGTGGGGTGGGTCCGGCATGGAATTAGGTCAGGAGAGCACTGGTTGCATAAGGGCCGCGAGCGGCCCGGGCCGGGCAGCCCCTCCTCCGCGCGGGCGGGCGGGATTGTGTAACGGCTGAGGTAACCGAAGTGGGCCACGCTCGCCTCGGAAACCATCCCGGGAGCGTGTGCGGGCGGGGGGGGGTGGGGGCAGGAGCTCTCGCGCCCCGCTGCCCTGTGACTCATTGTCACCGCTTCCTATCACACGATCCTCGGCTGAAATAGATGCCCTCCCCGTCCCCCCTCCCGCGCCGCCTGCCCGCAGCCTGCGCCCTCGCTTCGAACCCTAGCCCTCCAGCCCAGAGGGCGACGGGCCGGGCGACGGCTCAGGGATCCCTGAGGACACTGGACTGGCTGCCAAGGGGGCCGCCTCTTCCCAGCTTTTCCGTGCCGCCTGAAGACGGATGGGTGGGCTCTGCGGCCTCAAGGGCAACATGGGCAGCCCCGCGCCTCTGGCCGCACTAGGGCGCCTGAGTTCCCTCAGGGAACGACTACCCCCAACCCCCCACGTCTGGACCCAGGAAGTGGCCGCCCAGCGACAAGCGACGGGTATTGCCCAGCTCGGGCCGGCTGCCAGGAGCTCAGCGGTGGGGCGCGGTGTCTGGCGAGGCGTGCCAGGGAGAAGGCGACAGGGCTGAGCAGACAGGATTCTGGGATCCGAGGGTGCCCTGAGCCCTGCTTGGACGGTGGAGGAGGGGGTGGGCTGCAGTCTCCACGTGTCGAATCTTCACCCGAGCTTGCAACAGGTAATGGGGGAGGGGGAAGAATGAAGATGGACTGGGGAACACTCTCACCCCCAAACCCCCGACCCATGTGCCCAAGCAGAGCACCTTGTCCGCTGCCACCAGGCTGGCTTGTGCTGCAGGAAATGAACAGAGGAGGCTGTAAACTCTTAACTGATGTCTTAAGAGCAAGTAATGGGCACCCATGCAAACCCTCTGCACACCCCTGGGGGAAAACAACAACAAAGCCTGTTCCCACAGCAGAAGCTGGAGCCCAGTCTCTAGGGAAGAGCAGAACATTATGAAGGAGACAGGTAGAGCCTGCTGAAGCCAGGATCTCAAAGGAAGGTTCCATTCCTGATCGGACCTAGGTCTCCCGCACTGCGGGCGGATTCCTTACCAGCTGAGCCACAAGGGAAACCCCAGCTGTCCCTTAAGAGCCAGGAAAGCCCTTTCCTTCCCTCTTCCTCCTCTGTCTTGGTTACTGTCATCACTTTCCCTGGGGGTTCATCCTTGGACCACTTAGGATCTGGGGTGAAAATGTGAAGACCTCTTCACCCTTCAAAGAGGAAAGGGGCCTCCCCAACAAAGAGTATCTTTGTGCTAGAAAGTGGCCAGTCTCTCTTTCTATTATTCTAAGTGCTATACTGTCCTTCAGAAAAAAAGGAACCTGTCTCTTACCCCAGATTCAAAGTCTGTCAAGGTAGCAATGACTCTGACCAGCTAGCTAGGCTTTGAGCAAATGCCTTCACCTCTCAAACTTGATTTTCCTTGAAGATTGGGTTGCTTGAACCAGGTGATCTCTAAAGATCTTTCCAGCCCTGGGTCTACCGATTTAGAGCATTGATGAGAGCTAACCTCACTTTATTCCCAGAAGCCTTGTTCCAGCCCATTCATATCTGCCCATCTGTAATGAGATGATGGAGCCTTGCAAATGCATTTCTGTTTTCTTAAGAGAAACTTCATATGTGTTGGGGTTTGTAGACAAAGATGTTGCTGATAAGACTAACTTGGACTTGTCTTCCTGGTGGCAAGAATGGGGATCACATCCAGCCACCACCTCTCCCTCTTCCCTGGCCTGTTTCCTTGTGGGCAATACCTGACTCAGAAGCTAGGCTGCCAGTTCCTAGCCACAGCCATGAAGCAGGGCGCCAGAATTTGCTCTGTGTTAGAATTGCTAATAATGCACTACTGACCCCACAGGCCCTCTAAGGAACTGCTTGAGAGAGGGGGGATAATGACTTCCTTACAGTTGGGAACGCTCAGACCTAGAGTGGCTGGGGGTGTGGTAGGCAGGGCAATACTAGGGCTGGAGATTAAGCTTACACTTTTGGGTCTCTACTAGAGAAGTCCTAGAAAACTTGCCATTTTGCTCAAGGTTTTTTTTTTTCCTCTCATTTTGGCAGCTCCAAATGACCATTTGCTTTACAGCAACCGGTCTCAAATTTATTTCACCTTGGAGTCTCATGAGGACGCATTGCATGATGCCGAAATAGCATGTAAGCTCCGCCCCATGGGGTTTAAGGTGAGTGTGGGATGGGAAGGGTGGGAAGGAATTGTACTGAGGACAGGAACTGGCAGGGAGGACTGCCACTGGGGGTTTGGGGGGGAAGCGGTGGGTAGGGGCACTAGAGCTCACTCAGAGCAGGGGAAAGGCTCTTCATAGGAGCTGGTGGGGGGAGTCCCTTGACAAAGGGTGACAAGAGAGCTGAGTTCTGTCCCAATTTGATCTTAAACTGATGACTTGCAAAGCAGCCTGGAATTTGTGATTCTTTAGAACTTGAACTTGGGAGCCAGACTGCCCGAGTTTCTGTCCTAGCCCTGCTACTTTTACTAGCTGTGTGGCCTTGACCAAATTACTTAACCTCCTTGTGCCTCATCTCCTCACCTATAAAATGAAGATATTCAAAGCATCTACTTAACAGGGGGAGACGACCTGTTGTGAGGACTACATGAGCTAATGCAGGCAGATACGTAGAACAATGCCTGGCATATAGCATTGTATGTATTTGCCAACATCATCATCATCACCATTATTTTCCCAGGACACTAGAGAGAGGAGGGGAAGAGAAACATTGCTGTTTGGTTCTGCCATCTTAAGTCCTTAATGTAGTCAGTCAGCCTGCTGCTTTCCCTAAACATGTAGGTCACATGAGGGTGTGGGGTGGGAGTGGGGAGGGGAGAAAGACAGGTTCAGCCTCTTTCAAGATGCCAGGATGCACAATGTCACTTCCTGCATCTCTGTCCAGCCTTCCTCAGGACTAGCCTTCAGCCACATGTCAATAGTTGGTTTAGAAGATTAGATTTGAGCCTGGATTCTATACCTGCAAGCTGAATGACCATAGGGAAGTCGCTTCACTCTCAGAACCCTAGGTGTCCTTGTTTGCAAATCATAGATCTTGCTCTCTGCCCTCATCACCTTGCAGGGGGGCAGTGCTGGTTCCAGGCCAGCTTGACCAAGAGTCTGTTCTGTGAACCGTAACGTTGTAGTGCTCTCTACGCAGCCCCAGGATGCTGTCCTCTGAAACCCACTTCATCCAAGGCCAAGTCCATAATCCCTTATCTGAATCCCATAGAGCTGGATATGTTCAGAATCCAGAATGTTTCCAGTTTCACTAAGACCAGGTATCAGCCCTGGACAGTGCCCCATAGTCAAACACAATAATATTTCTGCAGCATATTACATGAAAATTCACACTAAGTGGGAAGAAGACTGTAACACATATCATTTTAGATCAAGATTTGCCACCTAATGACTTTTGATGTCAAGCTTATGAAAATGTTGGATTATCAGCCTTTTTTTTTTTTTTTTTGGATTTGGGAAACTTCAGATAAAACACTGGGGAGCTGCATACTGAGGTCATTAATGTCAGAGTGAATCTTATACTCTTTCATGAGAAAGTTTTCATGAGTGATGATAGATTAATATATCCTCTTTCCCAAGGAACACATTTATGGTTTATTCAAACTCACCAATGTCTTAACCCAAAGGAACTTCACTGGGAGTATTTCAGGCCTTGTAGCAGTGCAGGCCAGTGAGCGACCTGGGGGTAAGAGGACATCTCTTGTGACTGTTTCTGCTCCCATTCTAAACCATATTGAGGCAGGGACCTCGATAGTGCAGTGGGAAACAGGGCTAAGTAAGCAGTGGACCATTTTGGATGAAATGGGAAAAGTGACTTCCCCAGTGAAGGAAGAGTTGGTGAAAATATTAAACAGAAGTTCACTTTCCCTAAGTGCTGGGTTAAGCAGAGAGGCACTGATGATAGAACTTTATGGACTTGGGAATTGAAAGAAGACTGGAACTGATGCCTCTGATTCAAAGCCACCTCACACCCCAGTTTATGGATTTCCCACCATTTCTGTATGAAACGCTCCTATGAGAGGTGTTCACTTCGTACATCCCTATTCCAGCCACCCAGCCAGGGCTGGAACTCTCCTGAAAGTATGACAACTGAGCTGGCTGCCCTGAGCAGGTGGAGTATATGGGTTGCTACTTGGTATGATTGGTCAGATCCCCAAAACTGCCAGTCTCCCAGCACTTAACACCCTCTAGCCACCTTGAAATGTCAGGCAGGCCTTTCTCCAGAGGGCCCCTGGCAAGCACTGCTGGGAGCATCCAGCTCCGGAAGGAGAGGGAGGGCACAATTCAGGGAGAGGCCCCCAAGAGGCTTGGAGCAGGGGCCACTGCTCAAGAAAGCAGATTCTGGCTGGCTCCTGTAAGCCAGGCCCAAGCCAGGAGGCACCAGGGCCCACAGAGGCATGTCCGAAGGGGAGGTCCATGTATTAGAGTGCCCAGCCGCCACAACCTGGTTTGTTGCCTTCCCTAAGTTAGACTTGGGGTCAGCGTGTAGGCAAAGGCCTGGGGAGCAGGCCACTGAGGGACAGCCTCTAAGCCAAGCTGCCAGGCACAGAGAGAAGACAACCCTCTTCTCACTTCTCTTCTTTCTCCTCCATCTTCCCCAGGATGCTCCTCTCCTACCCCTTAAGGTTTCTCCCCCAGGGCAGTTTGATTTGGACCCTGAGAAACCCTAAAACTTCTTATACGATTTCAAGATGTGGTGAGGGAGCAGAAATGAGCTGAATCCACTGGAGCCAAAGCGTTTGTGCAGCCCCTGGTTAGCGTTCGGAAGGGCTTGGTGGGGAAGCTTCCAGTGCTAGTTCCAGATTTGCCACTAGCTGCCTTCAAGGTCTTAAAGAGGTCACATGCCTTGGCTCACTTGGGCCTCTTCTAATAAGTGATCACTGAGTGTGGGTGGTCACTCAGCCGGCAACATGGACTAGGTCTTTGCTTGACAGACTGGTTAACAGGAAGGCCCATCCAGGCAGGTCCTGAAAGCTGGTTAGTGTGACCTCAGATGGGAGTTCTTACTACATCTGATGCCTCCTCCAATACAATGGTGGGGCAGGGGGTGGGGGGTGGTGGTAGTATGGCACACTGGTTGTGAATCTGGTCTTCTATATCAGTCATTCCCAGGCTGTCAATCTGATTCCACAATTTTCCAGCCAGGTTACTTCAGGCAAGTCACTTCTCTGGGTCTCAGTTTTATTTTCCTGAAAATGGGCTTCAGAACAATTGCCTACACCAGCAGTCCCCAACCTATTTGGCACCGGGGACTGGTTTCATGGAAGACAAATTTTCCACAGATGTTGGGGGGTGTGGGGGGAAATGGTTTGGGAATGATTCAAGTGCATTACATTTATTATGCTGCCAGGAGAAGGAGCTCAGGCAGAAATGCGAGTAATAGGGAGCGTCTGTAAATATGGATGAAGCTCTGCTTGCTCGCCTGCTGCTCACCTCCTAATGTGTGGCCCAGGTCCTGACAGGCCACAGACTGGTACTGGTACAGTGGCCTAGGGGTTGGACAGCCCTGGCTTACGCAATAAGGCTGTGGATAAGATAGTCCTTTTAAAGCCCTCACATGACAGTAAACACCCAGGAAGTAATTTAGCTGATGTTATGAATGATAGCAATGTCAAGAGGTGGAGAAGAATGGGACTGAATGCTCATGTTTTCTTCCAGGCACACTTCAGAAAAGCACAAGCCTTAGCCACCCTTGGCAAGGTGGAGGAAGCACTAAGAGAGTTTCTATATTGTGTGTCCCTCGATGGAAGGAACAAAAGAGCAAGAGCTGAAGCCCAAAGGGTGAGTTGAGATGACGTCAGGTCCAGCTGCCCAATGGGCTTCCAGCCCTCTGTCCTCTCCAGGGCAGGGAATGAGGGAACTGCCTTCCCTAGGGTTGGGGGTCCGGAGTGGATGGTTTCCTAGGTTGAGGGGACAGGAGCAAGACACAGAGGCCAGTTGATGACCCAGAAACACCATCCTTTTGGCATGTACAATCAGATTGAGCAGTTCCTACATTTCTGTAGGAGCCTGTGAGGAATGTGTTTGCCTCTTTGACTCAGAATACAAACAAACAAACAAACAGAAATAAAACCAAACAAGTTAACATGGAGATGGAGGCCCACAGAGGAGACTCTGGCTGTTGGCCAGAGATCCCGGGTGTGAGGCAGTTTTAGAACTTTCCTTGGGCTGAGTCACAGCTTCACCAGCCACACAGGGTGGCCAGCTCCTCACAAGGGGTGTTGGGTCCCATCTGCCTTGCCATATGCAGAACTCCAACCTTCAGCTTCTTTGCTAGAAATGAAACACATATGTGATATAAGTTGGGGACCATGACACTATAATCCAGTCATCCCAATTCTTGAGTCGCTGGAGGATGTGGTTGTTATTTTTTTTTTTAACTGCATGAGATACTGGGCACATTAGCGAATGCTCAAGCATCCTCAATTCGTAGACTTTGTTGCTTATTGTTCTGCAGTGTGCTCTCTCAGTGTCTGGCTCGTTGGCCTGGAAATGGGATGCTGACAGTCAGCGGGAACCTCTGCTATGCTTGTGCCCCGCCCCCTGTTCACCACTGCTCCCCAGGTGCCTCTGTCCCAGGGTGCTTTGGCAGAGCAGTGGATGAAGAAAGGGAGCAAGAGACAGGACTGGTTTCTGAAGGCTCCAAAAAGGAATCTTCAGCAAAATCATTGAACTAGGGGCAGCTGAGCACTGGAGGTTCTGGGAAGTTACTTTGGGCTGGTTAGTAGGAGCTAACCAGCTGGTGGCTGGTGGCAGAGAATTGCTCCAAGCTGTGGACCCTTCCCCAAATCTTAACTGTAGTCCACAGTGTGAGTAATAATAGTAGTAATGGCAAACATTTATTGAGCATTTCTTGTGCACCAGGCACTGTTCTGTGGACTTTATGGGGAAGCTATAATTAAATCCCCACAACGTCTCTATGAGAGTAGGTACTATCATTTATCCCTATGTTACAGATGAAACAGATGAGGAAGCTGAGGTTTGGTGCCTTTCCTGAGGTCATGAACCTAATGATCGGTGGAAGAGCAACCAAACCCAACTCCCCCTGCTTCCAGAGTCTGCCTTGTGAGCTGCTCCACTATCCTACTGGCCCGGGAGGCTGACTCAGGAGTCTCAGCACCCACTGCTGAGACTGGGGGAGAGGAGCAGTGGGGTTATCCAGCTCTGGGACGTATGCACAAAGGTGGTTAGAAGAATAGAGTGTGCAAAGGCCAACAGAGGCAGGTGTGGAGCCAGGAGAGAGTGATTTCTTTACTCTCATTTGTCCATTTCCCAGTTGGCCTGAGAGGCTCTTGGTGTCATCATTTGGGTTGATCCTATTTCCCACCCACTTTATAGACCACCTAGTATCATTTCCCAGGTGGCTGAGTGGTAAAGAATCCGCCTGCCAATGCAGGAGATGCAGGTTCGATCCCTGGGTTGGGAAGATCCCCTGGAGGAGAAAATGACAACCCACTCCAGTATTCTTGCCTGGGGAATCCTATGGACAGAGGAGCCTGACAGGCTACAGCCCATGGGATCAAGAAGAGTTGGACACGACTGAAACAACTTAGCATGTAAGCATGCATGCAGTGTCATTTCCACAGCTGCCTTAATGGGATGGGGCAAGAACTGTGCTAAGCTCTGGAGACCCAAAGAGGCATAAGCCACAGTCTCAGGCCTCCAGGACCTTATACTCTTGCACTGGTTCTATAATATAATATAAATGCCAGATAATACAATCGAACATTTGCCTGTGATGAGTGTTCCAGAGTTCTGAAGCTAGGGTGAGAATTTAGAGGCGAATTTAGATGGAGTGAGGTGAGGACATGGCACTTAGTTAAGAACGCTGAGGACCCTCTGTGCTTGTTTGCTGGATTGTTCCCCTTTCCAGGGATAAAGATGTGACAGAGATGGTCCAGGTTCACTTGGCATGACTTAGCTGCCTTTGTCACTTACAGGCCTGGGTTTCTTTTCAATGTTTGTCTTTACCTCAGATTCTTTTCGGACTTCTTGACCCACCTGGGCCTTTCCAAGGCTGATGCTGAAGTGAAATTGACTTCCATTCGTATGTGGAATGCTCATTTTCACTGAGAGTTGACCCCAACTTTTGTTTTCCAAAGCCACTGGGAAGGCCTTCAGTGAGATCTTAGGTTGCGGAGGAGGAAGCTCAGTGCTGCTGTTCTTTTCCCTAGTTTCCTCTAAGCTTCCCTCTCTGCCTCTCTTCCCCTCCTACCACACTCTGCGCTCGTATCCTTGTACCTGGGGGTGCCCTATGGCTTGCTACGTCTCTCTGCGGGAGAATTCCAGGGGGAGCCCTTCAGAGGTGGTTCCCAGTGGGTCACTCAGAGGCCCCTGAGAGCCAAATTTGGCTCCAGCAAAGGAGGAGTCTCTGAAAGTTGGCATTTACAGCCCTGGTCAGTGGGAGAACCTCCTGTCTCATTCCTGTACCAACTTAGAACTGGAAGGAAACAGAGACATCTGTCATCTGGGGGCTTTGGGCCTGAACCCTAGGCCTCTCTCTGGGCCCTAGGATGGCTGGTGTCTTAACTCAGTTCCGTCCAGTGTGATGAGTATTTATTGGACATCAGTCATGTGCCCCCCAGAAACTGAGCATCTGTAGAGAGCAAGACTTAACATTTGCAATGCAGTTTGAGGCTAACACCAGACTGGGGAGGGTAGGGCACTATCTTCTGGTGCAGTTGAGAACACGGAAGGATGGGAGAGATCAGGGAGACTGGAGGAAGAGAAGAAGGGAGCCCTGGAGCTGAGCCTTGAAGGATGAGCAGGGCTTGGCCACGTGGAAAGTGCTGACATCAGAAGAAACATCGTGAAGGAACTGCTGGGGCCCAGTAAGGAAAGAAATCAAACTGGAGAGAGTTTGATCCCAGTTTCGGTCAGATTCCCCTGATCAGTTAATACCCTGTTACCTAGAGGAAGGGGTGGGGCTCCCTTTAGTTGGTCTCAGCAGAAAGCATGTGAATAGGTTTTAGAAGCAAGTGACCTGCCTTCCTGGGTTATGTGTTACATACAAAAATACCTATGTATACAGATAATTGGCACTTTCACAGGAGAGAACTGAAGCAAGGATGCAGGCGGTTGATGGGGCAGCCTCCACCAGATCACGTATCTTTGACTCCCTTCTGGATCTTGTATCTGCCCCACCCTCATCCCCAGCTTACTCAGTTGCAGAGGAAGCCAACCATAGACTAGAACCAGCCTGTCGTCCCCCATCTCCACCCCAATCATTGAAGTGACTTGACATTCTCTGGAAAGTGAAGGCTAGAAAGTAGGAAGAAAGGCTGGGAGAAGAGGGAGGAAGACTCGGCTCTGCTTTTACTAACACATCACTGCTGAAGGGATTCATGATCCAGGGCTGGTGGTCGGGGAGGAGAGGCAAAACAGGCAGACGGGGAGGGGCAACATACAGAGGAACCTTGGTGACATTTGTTGCCTTCTACCCAGGGGGACGTCTCAGACACGACTCCAGGTCCCCCAGCTGATGTTGGTCTCCTGCCTTCTCCTCGGCCTCTTTCCTCCTAGACAGGTTTTGAAATCCCCCTGCAGATCTTTCTGCGGAAGGGTAGCAGCAGAGTGGTGGTAACTGGGAGACAAAGGCAGATCTGTAGTGCCTTTTCCAAATTCAGATTCCTGGCCACACTTCAGACCCAGGGGAGCCAGGCATGGGAACTTGGAACCTGGAAGTCTCATAAGCTTCCCAGGTGATTCTGATGAGCTGAAGGAGGATCCCTGCCCCGCTGTGTTGGGGTCTTTGGTCCAAGTCTTCCTCCCTGGGGTTTGGCCCCACAAGCTGTACCCTTTGTCCCTTCCTGCCCTCCCACCCCTGCCCTTCACCCGAGCACCTGTAGAAACTTAAGTAGTGAAGTCTTCTGTTTTATGTCCCAGCTTCTCCTTAGTTTCTTTACACCATCATTCCCGGGGGCCTCTCAGGAACATTCTCCCGATATACTGAAGCTGTTGGCACCTCACCCTAGATTAAAGGAACACGTAGAGTCATTGGCTACTGAAGGCACCAGCCATAATCTACCAAAGTTGTCACAGGTAAAACTCCACTCACCCAGCTCGCTCCTGACGCTTCGTTTGGCTGTTTTGTGGGCAAACATGGAGAGTGAGCCCTCACCCTCCTACTTTGTTTGGTTCCCAAGAAAGAAGAAATGGAGTTGCTAGTGGCTGTCTTCTTTGCTGAAAGGCTATTTAAAGATAAAACTAGATTTCAGGCAGGGGCCCAGGTTGATGATTTATTATGTTCAATTTTCAATTCTTGATCAGGTCCAGTTGAGAGAGGTGACAGAACTAGAAAGGCCCACTTCCCCAGGAGCCATTCAGTTGGGGTGAGCTTAGGGGCAGAGCCTGGGAAGAGGGCCTGACAGCCCCTCCTTTCCTGCTTTTTGTTTGTTGAAGCTGCTGGTCTTTGAGTACCAGCTGAGTTCCTTGTGCAAAGACATCTCCATTTGATCCCCAAGTGGAGGTCATTTCATATTCCTGCACCTGTCTTACACATAAGTAGACTTCTAGCACATATGTGGAGCCGGGGAGAGGGAAGCAACTTAGGAAGTGTTAACTTTCTGGGATTTGAGTCTTTGAAAACCATGGTCTCCAGGCCCCAACTTTCCAAGCAGAGGGCAAGTGGGCAGAAGCTGGGGCTCCGAAGCACAGATGTGTGGACAGAGGTGAGTTCTGAAGATCTAGGCCACTCGAAGCATCTGCCTGCTTGCTATCCATGCCCGTGTCCTCCTCTGTGTGTGAGCCCTAGGGTCTCCATGGCTTCTGGGATCTCTGACAGGTGAAAATCTTATATTTCCCTGACTTCTTTCCCTGCTCTGGAGAATGAACAAAATGCAGGTGTTCCTGACTCAAAAAGGCTGGGGGGTGGTGGTGATGGGCAGAACTTAGAGTATATCCTGAAATCAAAGCAGTACTATGTGCTAAGTCACTTCAGTCATATCCAACTCTTTGCAACCCTGTGGACTGTAGCCAGCCAGTCTCCTCTGTCCATGGGATTCTCTGGGCAAGAATACTGGAGTGGGTTGCCATGCCCTCCTCCTGGGGATCTTCCAGACCCAGGGATCGAACCCGCATCTCTTATGTCTCCTGCATTGGCAGGCAAGTTCTTTACCGCTAGCACCACCTGCATTTCAGTACTTCTTTGAGATCATTATTACAGGATTGAGAACCATAATACTGAACCCAAGTGCCTGGAGTGACTTCTAATTGCAGCCCAATCAGAAATGAAGAAAAAAAAGCACCCCTGGCTTTCTTGTATGAGGAAGCTGAGGAGTAGGGACTGGGTTTCTACCCAAACTTTGCCTTGCAAAGCACTGTACTGTGTAGACTCTGCCGAGGGCTCGTGGAAAGCTGAGGATGCGACAGTGCCATAGTGCTGATAAAACCCTGAACTCCCTGGGTTAGAGACTCAGAAAAGCCTTTTCCTCCTCACCTCATCATTTTCTCCCAGCTGTGTGCTCCCCATTTTTCATCTATCAGGTGTTTTTTTGTTTTTTTTTTTTGGTTGGAGTTGGAGGGAACACTACAACCTGAGCATTTTGACCCATGCACTTTGAATGTAGAGTAGAGAGGGGTTCTCCAGGTAAACCTGCATAAACACTTTGTCATTGGATTTTTTTTTTCTAGATCTCTCTCCTGGACAAAAATTCTTGAAAAGGCTAGAGACGTTATTGATCATTTTGCCAGATGATCTTGTCCCTTTTTCAGACTTTTTGCCCAAAATCTAGTGAAAGGATTCATTTGTTCCTAGTTCCTTTGACCAGTATAACATAGCTCTGGAGCGTGAGGGCACTCAGCAGGCCTGTGAGCACACCTGCACCAGAACCTTCCCGAAAGTTCTTTGGAAGCTGGGTGTGGGACTGGAGGATGGCTGGGAATGGCAGTGAGGGTGAGAGGAAGGGCCGAGTGGCAGGATCTACCCTCACTGCACTGCATGCCTTGGTGTCCCTCAGGTGGTGACTGGGGTCTGACTGGAGAGGAGCGGAGACCGGCGCTGCACTTGGCATCTTGCCTTCACTGCTGCCCAAGGACTGTCTCCCTGCATGCCTTACTCTGCCCCAGCTGGGCCTTCTGTGCCTTATGACTGCCGCCCAGTTAAGCTACCTGTCCTGTAGATGGTCAGGACTAGGCAGTGTTTTCTCCTCGTCCCTTCTGGAGACAATTATCAGAGGACGATGGTGGGCCCCAGTAGATTCTGATGTTTGGCTCTCTCTTCCTCCAGGAAACGCCCGAGCGCCCACATTGTTCCAGTCAGGAGGGGGCAGCAGCCAGGGGCCAGGGGGGCAGCCTGATGAACCTGGCCACAGTGACAGGGGATGGGCCACAGGACCACACAGAAGACTCAGCTGGAGCGGAGGAGGAGAAGGGGGTCGCTGCCTCTTCCCAAGCTGCCTCCAGTAAGACTGGCAAATGCCAGGAGAAGAAAAGGAAGCACTGCCAAATTGAACCCCAAGACCCAGAGAGGCCTAAGAAAGCATCTAAGCCAGGTGCAGACTCTACCCAGGGAGTTGGGGGCTTGGAGGGGAGCCCGGGCTCAGCAGTGTGTGGAGGCTTCTCCCCTCCACACGATGGCTCCTCTGCTCTGCCACTTCTAGGGTGGCTGTGGGGTTTCTGTGAGAGCCAGCAGTTCCTAGCATCCTGCTGGTGCCCCATATGAATTCTAAGGGAAAGCCAGGGCTTATGGGCCAACATAGTGTCAAGTAATGACATCTCACGCCCTTGATGGTGTCACTTCCTTCCAGGCCAGCCTCTCTGCACCCCCTTCCCCATTCCGGGGAAGTCGGACCCGGGCAGCTCCATCAGGCCTCATCCTGCTCATTCCCAGTCGTGTCCCCGTAGGTAGGCATCTGAGAAGCAGCAGCTGCAGCTTGGTATCTTTCCAAGAGTGGCTGCCAGTGCCAAGATTCAGTGTCAGCTATAGGCCTGGCTCAGTCTGTGGAGTCGTTGCAGCTGTTTGTCAAGAGTGAGGTGCCTGTTCCATTTGAATTAAGCCCCCCCCCCCCCAGGGCTCCCAGACGATCCCTGACCTACGCGTTTCTTTCTTTGGGGCTGCTGGAAGCCTCCACGTGCCTGTATCAGGGTACCCCATTCTCAGTGTCTCACTTGGCCACTAAATCAATTCTCGGGGAGGTGATGAGAGTGGCTGACTGAAAAAAAATGATTGGGTTCTTTGGCCTGAGAAGTGCTGTCTTGTGACACCAAGGTTGGTTCCCCTCTGACTTCTGCTCTCTACATCACAGATCCTTCCACTGACCCCCGGGCCAAGCCTGCACTCAGTGTCCCACTGGCATCTTTTGACGCCTCTGACCTTGAATGCTCCCTCTGTATGAGGTATGTGAGGTGTCCTGTCGCTTACTGCCTGAGAGGTCTTCCCCTCTGGTGTCTGCACCTCTCTGCTAGTGACCTATGGCTTGGTTGGTTAGCACAGAAAAACATGGTTCTAACAAAATGGAAGTCACGTTGACTGTCACGCGGGCGAGCTCATGTCCCTTGTTTACGGATCACATGCCCCGCACTCCTGCCTTGGGAATACCTAGAGAGCAGCAAGGAAACTGTCTACTCAGAGGTCAAACTGACAGTCCACAGGCTGGATGTCTTTTGTTCAGCCCTCATGGGATTTGGGGGGTTGTTGTTAGGGTGAATGTTTAGAGACAGGACACTCACTCTAGTTGGTCACGGCCCCCCTCCCTTGGCCACTGCCTTCCTCTCACATTTGCATCACTTTCCTGGCCTCTAAGTTTGGGACCCTGGAACTAATTTCTACTGGCTACCAGATCAAGATCTCAAAGCGTGAGTGCCAGTGTCAGCCTCACGGGCCTATCCTCTGGAAGCCAAAGAGGGGGCTGGACTCACTTTTTGTCTGTACCTGCCTGCGCAGTCGTCAGTAGTGGGCATGTTCGACTTGGCTAAGAGTCTCTCCTCCACCCACTGCCACATTGTCTCTGCTTTCTCAGATCTCTGGAGATACATGCCCCCCCTACCCCCACCCCACAACATATACAAATAGGAAACTGCTGCAGTAGTGGTCTGCAAAAACAAATGACTTTCGCTTGTTTCATTTCACAACCCTGGCTTTGTGGCTAAGAGGAGGTCTCCAAAAACAGATGGCCTGGGTTTCCACCCAGGCTGTGCCACTTACTGGCTGTTTGACCTGGAGCAAGTGACCTTCTCCACCACTGTTTTCTCATCAGTAAAACACAGAACAGTGGTACCTATTCTATGGTGGTGTTATGATTAATTGAGAAAATCTATTTGAGACACTTAGAATAGTGCCTGACATATAGTAAGTACTCAATAAATGTTAACTTTTTTTCCTAGACCAGAGGTTCTTTAGCTTTAGGTCCATTGACCCCTGAGGGGGTTCTGTGTATGGATTCTAGTAGATCTAGGGATTCCCTGATGTTATATGTAAAGGTATGTGTCTGTGTTAGAGAGAGAGAGAGAGAGTGTTTTCCAGGACAAGGTCCACAGCTTTCAGTAGATTCTCAAATGCGCCTTCCCCTTGGCAAAAGAGCTTTAAAAGGAGGCTGAGATATTTGCACAAAAGTTGTTAAGATGACTGAACCAAGACAAGAGAGGTCAAGAAAAATCTTTTGGTCCATCACACAGATGGATGCAGCCAATGGAGGCCCCTCAGATGTCTTCTTGCCCTTTACAAGCACATATGCCTTCCATGTCAATCCCAGGCATTTGTCACTGCTCAAAGTGACTTTTCTTGTCCTCTGAATAAAAATGAGTAAGGCAGCTGTTACCTGAACACGTACTTTTTCTTTCTCTCTCTCTCTCAAAAAAAGAGAATTGTCAGATTTGCTTGTAAGCTCAGACAGATTTGATAAGGAACGTAGCAGCACTTGAAGCAAGTCCTGCATACATTGTCAGAGTTCTAGGTGGAGTGGGTGAGGGTGGGACCAGCTGTATAACCCGGTCCCTTGTGCCCCCTCCCCATCACAACAATGTAGCAGGTGGGTCAAGCCAGAGCCAAGGTGTGACACAGACAAGCTCTGCTTTCCAAGCTGAGGTGTGGGCCCCCACAGGTAATGCCATTATGGTGCTCAGCCAGCGATGAGAGCCAGGGTCTTTCAGATGTCAGACTTTGATAGACTTGATTCAGCTTTTCCTCCTGGACACGCCTCCCAACATCCCGGGGATGCAAAATCAAACATGCAGACTCATCCTGTTTGTGTTTTCCCTGAGGGCTAAGAATTCTGAGGTTGAAGTTCTTTTGTTCCCTTTCGTCTGCTTTCTCCCTTTCATCTTGTTTGTCCCTGATCTCAACAGGGGGCTTCAGAGAAGGGTTAGAAATTTGGTCCAAGAAATAAACACCAAGAGGATAAGACCCCCTTCGAGTTTGCTCGCTCTGAGTTGAAAAGCCATTATTTCCCTTATCCTGCCCCTCTGTTCTAAATGAGACTTCAAAGCAAAAACCCATCTTTGCCTGGAGCAACTATTGTATGGGCTGCTGAGTTACATGGGGGACACTCGGGAGCTGCTTGATGGCGAAAAGAAACCTGCCAAGTCTAGAGAACATTTCTAATCTCAAGGCTCTTAAAACTGGAGCCCTAGTTCAGAAACATGTGGTTCCCCTTCCAGCAGGGCTTGTCTCCAAGTCAGAAATCACATGTTGACAGAGGCCATTTCAGATACATGCTTTAGTTTGAATTATTGCAGTCTTGAAAAAGTTCCTGTTTCCTGTAGTGTTTTTATTTTTCTAATCATGATTAGAAGTATTCTTAGGTTCTGTCATGACTGTCCTGTGTCTTTGGTGGAGAGGGTTCATGGTAAGAGAGATTTTCAAGCAATCTGCCGGGTCATGAAACTGCACACGTGTACCTCCTGTGCAGGTTTCAAGAATAAAATCCAGCGCCATGGTGCTGTTTTGGTTGAAGACGAGTTAGAGTAGGAATTGATCTGTTCTGAGTCTAGAGAGAAAATCAGGAGCTGCTTATAAATTCCTCAGGGGAAAATGGTGGAAAGAGTGAATGGAGCAATCATTGGAGGGTGAGCTAAGGAGAAACTTCCCAGTCTCCGAGTCCCCCTTGCTGGACAGAACAAGGTCTGCTGGGGGAAGTTGCTCTCTGATTCCAACACCTCAGAACTCTCCTCCTCCATCTTTAATGACTGCCGATCCTCCCTTCAGATTCACCTGCTCTGGATACCCTTGCCTTGGGGTCACCTCTGGGCCTGCTGTGGAGCAGGAATGTTGGATATTTGAACCAGTTACCTAATGGCCCAGTGGCCCCTTTGTCCACTGAAATGAAAAGCTTTATATTTAACCTAGTTTGAGCTGCTCAAGTAGCTGGGTGTTACAGAGTCGGTTCACTGCTCTCTCTCTCTCTCTCTCCCTCCACCCCCTCCCTCCTCCTTGTTCCCCCTTTGCTCTCATTTGATAGCCACACAAGAGCACAATACAAGGATGTAACTGGTGGAAAAAGATAGCTATTTCCAGACAAGCCAAACATTTTATCCGGGCTGACATCTAACTGAAAGCATTTATTATTACTATTGTTTACTCCATCACCCTGACAATGTAAAATGCTTTCTTGTGAGAAAATCTGGCCCTACACTGATTTATAAATCCCTCCCTGAAGTGTTTTCTGAAATCATTCCTAAAGTGATAAATAAAAGGGAGAGGAATTTGAGTATATATTTCTAACTCTATCCTCTATATATAGAGTTTCTCTCTCACTCTCTCTGGTGGTGGGGAAGGGAAGGGAGAGAGACAGAGAGAGAAGGAGAAAAGGGTGTGTTTGTGTGTGAGTGTGTATCTACATGTACACGGATGGTGTTTGTTCCAAGATCTAGATTCGCACACGGTCGTCTCTGTGTCATCTAGTGGAGAAGGAAGATGGGCTTGAGAATCACGTGTGACTTCACATCCCGAGTGCTGCTATTTACTAGCTAGCTGTGTGGCCTTGGGCAAGTTATTTAACTTGCCTGAGCCAATTTCCTCCATAGTAAAACAGAGCTAATCCAATTAACTACTGCCTATGACTATATAAAGCTAATTTATATGAAAAACAGCAATGCACACATTCCTGATAGCAAGAGAAATGTATTCCATCTGTTCCCAGTCTCTTTACTCAGTCAGCCTGACTAGAAGTGGGTTGAGTATTGAAAGATGATATATTCAAAGCATCTGAACCTTGAATTATTTCAGAGCAATAATTATGCAGCATCTGTGGCAGCATTCTTGTTTGTGACCACTCGGATCAGGGGCATTTTAATCATAGCTCTTGCTAGGAGTTGCTGTATCCTTTTGTGTCTGCTACATTCATCTGCTCATTAAATGTCAGTAGTTATTGCAATTAATTGGCTAGCTATATCATTATTATTTGTATGTGGATTACATTCTTCAGTAAACAAAAGGCCCAATTTTGAAATTCTCAGGAAAAATAGTTTTACAGATACAGGTTCATCAATCAGTCTTCATCATTAGTGTCATCAAATAATGTATAAAAGGCATTCAGATTCACAGGTTTCAAATTACTGAGGAAATGAGATCGTCTGTCTTGGCTGCTTCTAGTAGTTAGATCACAGCAGTGGTTCACAAAGTCAGCCTGCAAGTCACAATCTTGAGAAATACCTTAAATTGTGAAATAGATACACTGGGAAAGTACATAAAAATAGGAATGGATTCTCATAAAATACTGTAAAGAGGCTACTCAAGCAATCCCTTTCAGCCCAAGAAAGAAAACGTTAATTACCGGGACTCCGGAAGCTGCCCGTATGTCACTTCTAAATCACCACCCCCCACTGCCCCTAAAATCACTGTCTTGACTTTTATCTCTTCTTTTTTTAAAAAAAAAAAGTCTTACCACTCTTTTGTTTATCTCTAAACAGTGCAATTTCATTTTTTCCTGTTTAAAAATACTTAATGTAAGTTGAATTTTCCAGAATGGATTCTTTTTGTAACTTCTTTTCCTCGGGATGAAGATTTATCCATGTTATTGCATGTTGGTGAAATTTGTTCATTTTCACTAGTGTATAGTGTCCCATTGTATGAATCTAACAAAATCAGTTATATTCTAGATGGATATTTGGGTTGTATCTAGTTTAGGGCTATTATGGACAATGGTACTCTGAACAGTTTTAATGTCTACTAGTGTATATATGTGTGTGTTAGTTGCTCAGTTATGTTTGACTCTTTGTGACCCCATGGACTGCAGCCTGGTGGGCTCCTCTGTCCATGGGATTCTCCAGGCAAGAATACTGGAGTGGGTAGCCATTCCCTTCTCCAGGGAATCTTCCCAACCAGGGATCGAACCTGGGTCTCCCGCATTGCAGCCATTGCCACATTCTTTACTGTCTGAGCCACCAAGGAAGTGTATATATAACTCTCCCCATTTTCAGTTGGGTTATCTCTCTTTTTCTTACTGACTTGTAGGAGCTCTACGTATGTCCTAAATGCAAATCCTTCATTAGTCACCTGTGTTGGAAATATCTTCCCCCACTCTGTGACTTGCCTTTTTGCACTCTTACTGGCACCTTTCTTTTTTTTTTTTTCCTGTTAATGGCCTTTAATTTTTAATTTGGTTTTTAAATTTTTATCAGAGTTGTACATGCACATAGTTTAAGGAAGAAAGCCATTCTGTGAGGCTTATTAAATAAAGACATTTTTCAGCATGAAAGGTCTCTCAATGGCCTCTTTCAATACACTAACAAGTTCTTAAATTGAATATGGTAACAATGATCAATCTTTTCATTTGCAGTTAGCATTTGTGTGTGTGTATGTGTGTGTGTGTTGTTTAGGCAATCTTTTCTCCCCCTTGAGGTCATACAGATATTCTGTCTTGTATTCTAAGAGCTTTACTCTTTGTCTTTCACATTCTTTTTTACAGCCCACATGGTGTTGCTTTTTGTGTATGGTATGAGAATCAGTCCAACTTCTTTGCCCCCTATGGATAGCCAACTATCCCAAATAGCACTTATGGAGAATTCTATTTATATGTGGAAAATCTTCTCTCTGTTTTGAAGTGCCACATTTTAAAAAATCAAGAATCTGGGTCTGAATCTATTTCTGGGGTTTGTATTCTATTCTACGGATCTGTTTGTTCCTGTGCTAGTCTTTCTGCTTTTCAGTCAGTACTGTTTTATAATAAATTCTCATGTCCGGTGGAGCAAGTTCTCCCACGTTGCTGCTCTTCAAAAGTGTCTTGGCTCTTCTTGGCACTTTGCCTTGCCTTATGAAGTTTAGAAATCAACTTGCCAAGCTCCACAAAACAAACAAACAAGTGAAATAACCCAATGGGGTCTTTCATTGGGACTTAGTTAGGTATTCTTTTACTTTCAATGAAATGTTTGCAGTTTCTTATAATAGAGGTCTCATAAGCTTTTGTTAGATTTATTCCTGGGCACTTGATTTTCTTTTTCATTTTTTTGTTGTCTTTTTAAAAAGATTTTTATTGGAGCATAATTGATTTACAATGTTATCTTAATTTCAACAGCAAAGTGGATCAGTTATATGTATACATATATCCACTCTCCTAAAAATTCTTTTCCCATATAGGCCATTCTAGAGTATTAAGTAGAGTTCCCTCTGCTATACAGTAGGTCCTTGAACGCTGTGTGCTAAGTCACTTCAGTTGTGGTCCAACTCTTTGTGACCCTGTGGACTGTAGCCTGCCAGGCTCCTCTGTCCATGGGATTCTCCAGGCAAGAATACTGGAGTGGGTTGCCACTCCTCCAGGGAATCTTCCTGACCCAGGGATAGAACTCGTGTCTCCTGAATCTTCTGCATTGGCAAATGGGTTCTTTACCACTAGTGCCACCTGGGAAGCCCCCAGTAGGTCCTTATTAGTTATCAATTTTGTATATAGTAGTATGTATATGTCAATCCGAATCTCTCTCCCCACCTTACCCCCTGGTAACCATAATTTTGTTTTCTATGTCTGTGACTCTATTTCTGTTTTTTGAATAAGTTCATTTCTACTTTTTTTTTAGATTCCACATTTAAGCGATACCATTATATGTGTCTTTGTCTGACTTCACTCATGGGCACTTGACTTTCGAAAGCAATTGTAAATGTCATCTTTAAAAAAATGTATTCTCTCACGCTTCTTGCTGGTATGTAGAACTACAGTTGTGTGTGTGTGTGTGTGTATTTGTCTAGCATTCTTGCTAAATATCTCAATTCCTATTAATTCTAATAATCATTCCAAGATTCTTTTAGATTTTCTAAGTTCATCATCATACCATTTATGAATAACAACAGCTTTGTTTTTTTACTTTTCAGTCTTCAGACTTTTTTATCCCTTGCCTTAGTACACTGGTTAGCACCTCCATTAAAGAGTTTTTTTTGAAAATTAATTTTACTTTTTGGCCAATTTAGTAACTAAAATTTATTAACTCGGTTAGACACATTAACTACTTTTTAAACACATTGATACTATTTAAAAAGTAGAAAACAGTAAATATATGAAAAACTTCTTCCCAGGTCCAGACCTTCCTTGGCTTGTTAAAAATAACAAATCTGAATTGCAAACTTTATCAAGTGAGACTTTTCCATGTCTGTGTTTTTAAAGTTCCACAGGGGATTCTGATAGTTAGGTTTAGAGACCAATGGAGATTTGTCCATGCAGAGTTTAGTAGGATTGTGTAATTCAGTGACTCCCAACTCTGGCTGCACATTAAAACCACCCAGGAGCTTTAAAAATCCTGATGCGTGGCTCTTACCCTGGACCAACTGATCTGAATCTCTGTAGGTGAGGTCCAGCCTCTATAGTTTTTAAAAGTTCCCCAGGTGATGGGGGAGGGTGGTCTAGGGAGGAGCAAGAGGGAGGGTTTGCCCAGGAACACAAAGGAGACATTTGGGGGTGACAAGTATGTGGATTATCTTGATCTTGGAGACGGTTTCATAGGTGTGTACATGTGTCAACACTTATCAAATTGTACACTTTAAGTATGTGCAATTTATTGCATGTCAATAATATATCTAAAAAGCTACTTAAAGAAAAAACAATCCACGTGATTCTCGAATACAGCAACGGTTGAGAATCATTGTTCTAATAGAAAGGGCATACGGCTGGAAGGGGAAGTTGGAAAGACTTTCACCTGCAAACAGTTGGCTGGGTACTCTTAGATCAGCGACTTCATTCACTCTGGATCTGTTTCATTCTGGCCTGTGGGCTCGATGTTTTCTCAAGTACTTTTCAGCTCTGATGTTTTGATTCTTTTGCTTGCCTGGCTGTGTGGCCCAGGCTGCTGGTGCACCTCCTGGCCACACGAGGGGGCTGTGCAGCTTGCAGCCTCTTCCTCTCAACTGAACACTCTAGTGAGGTCAAAATAGGCTGTTCTGGCGTCTTTCCCTTCTTTCTGTCCTCTTGGAGAGTGCGAGCTCCACTTCTGAAGCATCATCTTCAGCTGCCTCCATCCAGTGGTCCTACTGCAGGTGAGACTTTCATTAAGCAAAATAAATCCATGAATCTCTGAATGTACAGAACAGCTTTTTAAAAGAGGCTCAGATTGCTTTGAAAAAAATAGCCAGTTCCTGCAAAGCAATGAAAATAGGATCTAATTGGAGAATGTGTATGTATACACATGTATCTATGTATGTGTTTGTCTGTCTATTAATAAGCACAGTAATAATCTTACTCTACTGCCCCTGGGCAAACGATCCATCCATGTAAAAGGCAGTATGTTTGTTACAGGTGCAATTTAGAGATCCTTCAGACTGTAAACATTGTTTAGATGAAAAATGGAATCAAGGTTAGCAAATAAACCTCGTCTTTTTCCATTTAATATTATATAAAGTGCTTAAATATGGGAGTGTGTGTATTTATCTCTGTGTCTCTTTATCTATGTGTTTACGTATATTCAGGTGAACAGGTTGGCTAAGTATTTTAGAATGGAATCTAATCAGACACTCTGGGCATTCATCTTCATTTTTCTGGGACCTGACAGGGAAAAAATCTGGAAGCTCTGGAAGAGACTGACTAGAACTGATGTTATAAAATGATCTAGCTATGTCCTAAATTTTAATAAATGCATTATTTGATGCATTTAAATCCAGCTCAGAAATAAAAAGCAAATGGTTTTCCAAGTGTAAGGGATTGTTTTTTAAAAAGGAAAAAGAACCCTCCTCTTACTCCCACGCATAGACTTTCTCAAATAATACTGTAAAAACCTTAACATTCAATAGCTCTGTCTTTTATGTTTGGTCTGATTGCAATTTTCTTCCATTTTGATTCCTAAATTTCAGATTATTCTACGAACCAGTCACAACACCCTGTGGGCACACCTTTTGCTTAAAATGCCTTGAAAGATGTCTAGATCACAATGCGAAGTGTCCACTGTGCAAAGACGGTCTTTCCCAGGTAAAACGTTGTTTCTTTCTTGATCGGGTTAGCTTATTTGGAATTGGGTATGAAGACAGTATCCTATTGGATCCCAAGCCACTGCACTGTGCTACAGCAAAACATCCCTTCAGACCATCAATTTCTCCTGTCTTAGAGCCACCCCTCCTCTCTCCACAAAGTCCTCCAGGGAAATGAGGCAACAGCTAGCTTTTTATGAACTGCTAGCAGTGAGATCAATCTGTGTTGGAAACAAAAGTATCAAAATGATGATAAACATGAATCAAAATGGTGATAAACATGGATCAAATTGATGATAAACACAGATCTTGGTTCTAATCCCATCATGGCCTCTGATTCACTGGCCTTGGCTCATTCATCTATGAGCTCCAGTGTTCCTTTATCATCAATGTTTATTCCATAGTTTGAAGAGATCACTCCCAGGTTCCCAGGAAAACCTCACAGCCCTTCATTGTGGTCCTTGTCCCTCTCCTCAGCTGCCTCCGTTATTATTAGCAGGTATTTGTCTGCTTGAAAATCTCTGGGGGTTCCAGGTCCTCTAAAATGAATCACACAAACACCCACCTTTGCTTTTCAAGTGGGTTTGCGGTAATTTTCTCTAGCACAAGAAGATCTGGGAATCCATCTTGTCAGCCCCTCTCCCTCTGCCAGGGACTTGTTTGCCACATTTACAATTAGTATTCATGTTCCTTGACCCTTGTCATCCCTGAGGAGAGGCTGGAGATGATGCAAGACTCTCTCTTGGTGAATGTAGATCCAGAGAAGTCACATGTTGAGCTTTCCCAGCACCCCACCATTTAAACTAAGGGAAGGAAGTGAGATAATCACCCAGGATAGCCCTGAGGGTGTGTGTTGGGCTGGGGGGAGGGTCAGTGTCATGTCTGGCCTGGGTAAAGAGGTGGGATTGCTGTCCTGATTGTAGGTGAGGAGCCCATGGCTGTTATACTTAAATAATGCATTCATGTTGTGGGAACATTACAACATTCAGAACAGCAGAAAGAAGGAAAATATACTGTGGACATTTTAATATGTGCCTTTCCTGGGTTTTTGTTTTAGCATCAGCAGAAGTGTCACCTCCTTCTTGAACAGGCTACCTTCTGAGCCATTGCCTTCTCCCAAAGACTGGGCAAGCCTCTGATTTTCCTGCAGCCAGGCAACAGCAGTGGCTAAGAAGGCATCCTGGAAGCAGAGGCTGTGGGGTCCTGGACTTAGGGGCTAGAAGTTATTTCCACCTGTCTCTGGGTATTCACCTGGGGTCACACTCGCACCATTTTCCAGAGAGAGACATATCTTATTCTGATCATGTTCACTGCGGAATAGACATACGTTGGCAAAGGAAAAAATGTCTGAAGCCTGCCGTGTTATACTCAGGAGCTCCCCCTGCTGGGTCTGTGTGGGTAGTTTCCATAACCAGCAATTCTCTGCAGATGTTGTCATCCCCATTGTCTGGTTCACGCCTTTAACACCCACTCCTTACAGTTCCTTGGATATGCATAGACTAGGGCTGTTTGGGATGGGAGTAATAGTGACAGTTGAGCCTGAGTTAGGTTCTGAAATCAGGGTTTATAACATAAATTCAGTGATATCTAGATGTTATAATTAAAAAAAATAAATAGGCAAATGAAATCACCAGTATTTAGTTTATTTTAAAAATACTTAAGTTAGAGGAGAAAAATAGTTATAATATGTAGACTCAAAGTATTCAGAAGCCAAGCACTGAGAGTGTGTCAGGGCAGGAAAGGATGAATGATTTTAAAATTGCTTTTTTGTTCCCTGAACCGTTTGACCATGGACTTTCAGCATATCTCAGGTGGAGAACATTCTGGGAGCTTATAAACACAATAATCAGAAAAAGGAAAGGAAAAGATTGTCTCCCTTAATTGACAAGAAACATGATCATAATCAATTTCAGTGTTTTAGGAAAGCTATGGCATTTTTAAAACTTCAATGCAGGTGTTTTTCCTTGTTAAAATATTTTTTCTAATTATAAAAGTAATTCATTGCATGTGTTTTTTTTAAGGTAAACTCTAACCTCCAGAGATTATATACATTATGACCATATGAGCTGCCAATGTGTCGATCCACGTTACTCCAGTATGTTGGTCACTGAACTGTTCTACTGATTACATCAGAAGTGCTTTGTATTTCTCTGATGACTGCATAATATCTAACTGCCTTGTTCCCCATGTAGTGCTTGGCATCAAGAAAGTACAGCAAAAACGTCATAATGGAAGAGCTAATAGCTAAATTCCTTCCAGAAGAACTCAAGGAACGAAGGAGGCTTTATGAAGAAGAAATGGAAGAACTTTCTAAGTATGCACACTGCTGTTTTCAGTTTCATTCACGCCAGCTCATAGAACTGAAAGTGCACATATCTTCCCCATTTAATAATACCATGCTGATAGCTTGAAATTGGCCACAGTGAGAGTGTTGACACCATGAAAATTGGCAAATGCAGTAACAAGGACTTCCCCTCCCCACCCTAGAAAGCTGATTGTTCATTTACCAGCTCACCACTGAGGAAACTTAAGTCAAACCACTGACCAGGTTATTGGCACTAGTAGCTGGGTGTCATGGGCAGGATTAGATTGGAATAAGTTATCAGGGGAACTGAATGAAGTATAGTTGACCCTTAAACAACATGGATTTGAATCATGCAGTTCTACTTATATGTGGATTATTTTCAGTAGTAAATACTGTAGTACTGCATGATCCAATGTGTGGTTGGTCAGATCCATGGATGCTGAACCATGGATAAAGATCAATGAAAGTGAAAGTCACTCAGTTGTGTCCAACTCTTTCTGACCCCATGGACTCTACCGTCTGTGGAATTCTCCAGGCCAGAATACTGGAGTGGGTAGCCGTTCCCTTCTCCAGGGGATCTTCCCAACCCAAGGACTGAACCCAGGTCTCCTGCATTGCGGGCAGATTCTTTACCAGCTGAGCCACCAGGGAAGCATGGGTAAAGAGGGCTGGCTCTAAGTTACATGCTGATTTTCAGCTGTGCAGAGGGTCAGTCCCTGTAACTCCCGAGTTGTTCAAGGGTCAGCTGTATTCTGAAGACAGTCTTCAGATACATAAGGAGGTTCTATGAGGTTAAGAACTTTGATGTCAGTCAGACCTGAGCTTGTGACACAGTTTTGCCACAAAGTGAGTAGACTTCATGACCTTAGGCAAGTCACTTAATGTCTTTGGGCCTCAGTTTCCTCATCTGTAACTTGGGGATAACAGTAGTTCCTACCTCAAGGACTCATTATGAAGATCAAATGAGCTGGTGCAGAGTAAGCACTTAATAAAAGTAATGGTAAGAATGCTTCTGGTTATTATGATTCCTCTTCCATCACAGGTGTTGTGAGAGGTAGCGAGTAGGGGTGAGATGGAAGTAGGGCTCCAAACTCTCTGCCTCAGGTAGCAGAAGAAGCAGTGGGAAGTCACTAATTTCTGCCTCTCATACTGCTGCCCACTCATCTCCCCATTCCCAGCAGAATTCTTACAGTGTTCTGAGGGTGAAGTTCCCGAGGAGGCTGTTCTGGTTTTATGCCCACCCCATAGAAAACATTGTTAAACTGAAACCAGTTTGCACCTCTTCCTTTGACTAACATGTTTTCCTGGGAAGCCAGAAGTGCAGTCCTTTTCTCATTGACATGTTAGATCTCCTGCAGGAGTCTTTATCTTTCTTTCTGATATTAAATTCACCTTGAATCTTTCTGAACCCTCTTCTCACGTATCATTTAATGTCTTATTAATAAACACTGGAATTTACTGGGGATATTCCTTTAGGGGAATCAAATTTAATCCTTTTGAGATTTGGGCAGACAATCTTATATTTGTTGGCAGATTTAGGTTCAGATGTCCCTGTGTTGGATTTACTAGACAAACAAGAGAACTGTGATCAGGAGGAGCTGGCCTGGTTGGTGGTTCCCCATCAGGCTGTGTGTCTGAATCTTCATGGGCACACATTGAGAGGCAGACTCGTAGGTCTTGATTTCAGAGCCACTGCACCAGTGTCTCTGGGAGGGTGAGGTGCAGTGGCCAGGTTGTCTGTGTTTAAGGGCCTCCAGTGACTCCAATGCACAGGAGCATTTGCGCATCACTGGGCTATATTCCTCTTGCCTCTCTACTGCTCCCTCCTCCCAGCTGGACCTGCCATGCACATCCTCTGGGAGCTTTGCAAATGGGAGATGCTCACAGGGATCTTGCAGAGATTTTCCCACCATCCCTCTGGAGAGCTGGGTCCACTTTTACCACCAGTGCCCTTCCCCATACTGCCAGCAAGACACCTGGAGAGATTGTTTGGAGTGGAGAGTATAAAAGAAAGAAAAATATGAGGTATAACTATCATCGACAATGTTAAGGTACTAGAGAACTTCATTACCCAAATTAGAATGTATAGAATATCCATTTTAATCATAGCCATTAGGCTAACCTGTGCATCAGGTAATGGGACTCAGCCTACAGCATCAGATGCATTTTACTATTTTTTATCAGCTGTCCACACTTTATGCCTCCTTGTCTTCCTGTGGGGGATCCACACGGTGAAATTCGACCAGCCTTTCTCTGTTCTGCTCCCATGCTGTGAGATCCATGTCATTTGCTCTTCCTGACAGCTTAAATAAGAACGTGCCTATTTTCGTGTGCACCATGGCCTACCCCACGGTTCCTTGTCCCCTGCACATCTTTGAGCCTTGCTACCGTCTGATGATCCGTAGATGCATTGAGACAGGCACACGACAGTTTGGCATGTGCCTTGGAGATCCTGTCAAAGGGTAAGCGAGGAGTCAGGTGCGTCAAGGGAGGTTGGGTGGAAAGGATTTGTGGTTTTACTTCGGGGCCCTTCCAGGTGCGTTTGTAAGGATCAGGGTCCCTCTGGCCCCTAGTTTTATCGTGTGAGAGGCTGCCTGTTTAAAGGCACCCAAGGATCAACCTTTTATTAAATAGCTGATACATATTCTAAAACTTGTTTTATAAGAGTGTGAGCCCTGGAATTAAACTGACTGGGTTCATATTCTTGCTCCAGCCTTGGAGGAAGTTTGACTTCGGGCAAATAACTCAACCTTTCTGTGACTCAGTTTCCTTATCTGTAGGATGGGTACAATAATAGTACCTACTTCTCTGGTTTGTTGGAAGGATTGGGGAGTTAATAATGCACATAAAGTACTGCTGCTGCTGCTGCTAAGTCGCGTCAGTTGTGTCCGACTCTGTGCGACCCCATAGACAGCAGCCCACCAGGCTCC
This sequence comes from Budorcas taxicolor, assembly GCF_023091745.1. Lineage (NCBI taxonomy): Eukaryota > Metazoa > Chordata > Mammalia > Artiodactyla > Bovidae > Budorcas > Budorcas taxicolor. The sequence continues at coordinate 27,792,335 of NC_068935.1, forward strand.
CCTGTCCCAGGGATTCTCCAGGCAAGAACACTGGAGTGGGTTGCCATTTCCTTCTCCAATGCATGAAAGTGAAAAGTGAAAGTGAAGTCACTCAGTTGTGTCTGACTCTTAGCGACCCCATGGACTGTAGCCTACCAGGCTCCTCCGTCCATGGGATGTCCCAGGCAAGAGTACTGGAGTGGGGTGCCAGTGCCTTCTCCGATAAAGTACTGAGTACAGTACAATAAACGGTAACAGTTACACATTAAGATCAGTTTTCATACAAGCATTGCCTGTGGTGTTATTACAGCCGTAGACCCTGGGACAGACAAGAAGGCAGAAGTCCCTCAAGATACAACATGGGGTATAGAGATGGAGCAGGGATAGCAGGCCAGGGAAACAGCTTATCAAGAATTTACTTTCTTAACTCCATTCCCTCTAAACAGGTTTGCGGAATATGGCTGCATCCTAGAGATCAGAAATGTTCAGTTCTTTGCTGATGGCCGCTCAGTGGTCGACAGCATAGGCAAGAGGCGCTTCAAGGTCCTCCATCAGGGCCAGCGGGATGGTTACAACACAGCTGACATCGAATACATTGAAGACCAAAAGGTGAGGGTGGCCAGTGCCAAGAATTCTGAAGCCAGGCTCGCCATGTAGCTTGGCAGATCAAGATGATTGCAGGAGGATTTCTCGGCACTGATGGGAGCCTGGGGATTTCTTCCCCATCTGCTGCAGCCACATTGAATGCCTCCGGGTTGCAGTTCGATTGTGGAACAGCAGTGCACAGCCCATTGTCCAGCCTTCCCCTGCTTAGTTGGTCAGTTGTATCTGTGCATGAGAGGTGCCGAGCCAGATCAACCCTGCAGCCCATTCAGCACTGGAATTGGGTCTCTGCCAGAGATACCAAGATCTGGAGCTGGATCTACATATATATTTTATTTATTTATTTATCTTTTACAACTTTTCTTTTGAGATAATTGTAGATTCACATGCACATTTCTATTTTTAAACGTGCAACGTGGCCAAGAGCCCTTCCCAATAATCCATCATTCCATAAGTGAGAAAGAGGACATGTCCAGTTAATCCTGGGTTTTCTGAATTAATGGCTAAATTATCCTGTAATCGATATTTATATTCACTTCTTAGTACAAGAGTAATAAACATTTGCTCAATGAATAAATGTATTTGCCTTGGAAGATAGAGTTACACGCTGAGACACAGACACATTCATGTCCCTCTTCCCAGGGAGCAATGGGAAAGCAGATGTCAAAAATGAAAAGGAGAGAGGTGTGAACTAGCACAACCTAGGTGAACAGCACACATCCACTCAGGCCAGTTTGCATCGCTAGTTTTCTATATGTCTCGCTGTTTCAGCTCATTTACCCAGCTGAACCTTTCTCCAATCCACCACTCTCAGCAGTATTTCCACACAGTCCATCATCCAGCTGAAGAGCCTTTCACACATCACACAGCCCACAACCAGAAGGGTGAGCCTTCCCAGAGGGTGGCAGGAAGGATGCTCAAAGAGCCACGTGTTAAAAAGGGTTCTAGGTGTGATGGAGAAGATAGAGAACGCTTCATTCCACTTTGGTACTTTCAGGTTCAAGGAGAGGATTGTGCTGAGCTCATGGGATTACATAGCTGTGTCTATGAGCAAGCGTCATCATGGTTCCATTCCCTCAAATCATCTCTGAAGAACCGGATACTCAATCATTTTGGTCCAATGCCAGAGAAAGATGCTGATCCCCAGGTATATGAAAATGTCTTTTTGTAATCAGTCATTCTCACCAGATAAGAGAGCCTGGGTTTTGTGATTAGATGGGTGTGTGGTTTCCATCCAGCAAATTTAGTGTAGAGGGGAAGATGGATCCAAATTGGTCTCATTCGGCTAGGCAGTGGGCATCATGGTTAAGAACAAAAGGACCCCAAGTCAGACTTGGGGTAACTAAAGTAAAGCAGTAGGAATTTGGATCCAAGACAGGTTTTGAGAGATTAGTTAAGTGAGAGGATGGGAACACAGGCATCATCAACAGAAGAGTCTTTCATGGGAGTCCAGATGCCCACCGTGGTGATGTGTTAGGGTGACAGGATTCACAAAAGGCCAGGCCTAAAAGAAGGGGATCTAGGGGAACTGAGACCACAGGCTGCCATGTCTCAGGGGCTTCAGAACTCTCTTCCCCATTGCTCAGGGCCAGCCACCTTGCAGGGCTCCAGCTGCAGGACCACAGAAACTTTTCATACCCAGCTCCCTTGAAGCTTAGCCCTGGAGGTCTAGACCCTTATCATTATCCTCGTTATGGGATGAGCAAGTTTCCTGAGAAAACTGACCCAATCCTTAAATCTACCCTTTTCTCTACTAGAAAAGAGCTCACTAGATTCTACCAGATCAATCTATTTCCTGGAGGGATAGGTCCATGTGAGAGATCCAGCTGCAGATCAGAAAAAAGCTCCCCAGGAAAGTGACAGTAGCTAATTTTCATGAAGCTTTCTGTACCTAGTGTAAATCAGGGAATAGGAGTTGGTGATGAATAGGGAGGCCTGGTGTGCTGCTATTCATGGGGTCGCAAAGAGTCAGACACGACTGAGCGACTGAACTGAACTGAGGACAAGATTGGAGATGTTATAGTCAAATATTAATATTTTCACACCATCACCTTTCCACATTCTGAGCTAGCTTCTGCAATATCATCCCCATAACTTCCTTGATTCTTGACTTATACTCATTCTTGACTCTGTCACAATAGTAAAATAGAGTATGTTGGTTCTGACATCCATGCTAAAAGATTGATCCTCCTTACCTCTAGCTATGTGACCTTGGGCAAGTCCTTTCCCTTTTGTCAACTTTCCCCCATCTCTGAAATGAGGGAGGTAGACGAGGAGGTCTCTAAAGTTCCTTCTTCCTCTTGCCTTCTGAGGCTGTAAAACACCAATCTCTTCCCTAATGGGCTGAAGTGTTTTGTTTTCTCCAGACCACAAATGTGGCTCCTTCCCCCTATTCAAAGGCATCATGAATGTTGGAGGGAGAAGGGCAGTTAATGCTTCCCAGTGATCAGGCTCCTGGCTCTGGGCCAGTGTGACTCATGACTACAACAGAGCTCTGAGAAAGCTCACGATCAAGTTGAATATTTCCCTTCATCTTCTGGAAAGCATTCTCCCCGAGTCAGGCAAAAGATAGAGCTCAGTAATGGTGACAGCATCTTCCATAAAAGAAAACACGGATGCCACAGAGTGATTCATAAGGGCTCAGTGACACAGAAAGCTGAAATCTTGGGTTCTGTTTCATTTCTTATGAGGACTGTTATCATGTTGCTTTGGCAGCAGCAGCAGCAAAAAAAAAAAAAAAAAACCATCTAGTTTGAGCCATTCAATTCTATAGCCCCAGCGGTCCCATTAATAAGAATGTTCTAAGGCTCCGAGGGGGTTTCTTAGAAACTGCCACATGTATTAACATTAGCTTAAATATCTTTCTTAATGATCTTGGGAAATACAGTTCAGGATATGTCGATCTAACATTCAGAACTTATCAGAGGAGGGAGGAGATGTTACAGACTGCAGCGAGGGACAAAAAGAATCCAAATGAATCTAGAGGCATAGAGAAGCAAAGAGGCAGCAAGGGTTGGGGGAAAATCAGGTGACCAACTTGGAGGCAAATAATCCCATGTGTAGATGGTTTGACCAGAATGTGATTCTCTGCAGTCCTAAAGCCAACCTTCCGAAGGATGTGGGCAGGAAGCTCACTTGGGGCTTAGTAAGAAATAAGTTGGGTTTCCCTGGTGGCTCAGTGGTAAAGAATCCACCTGCAATGCAGGAGACGTGAGTTTGATCCCTGTGTGGGGAAGAATCACTGGTAAAGGAAATGGCAACCCACTCCAGCATTCTTGCCTGGAAAATTCCATGGACAGTGGAGCCTGGAGGGCTCAGTCCATGGGGTTGCAAAAGAGTCGGACAGGACTGAGCAACTAAACAACGAGAGAATAAGTCAGCAATGCCTACAATGTGTGCCTGGGACACTGCTGACAAACAGAATTTTGGTGCAGGATTTCTGTGGGGGTGGGAAAGCTCTTTATTTGAGGAAACCTGGGGTGGAATATATTTCCGTGTGACTGTGTTTTGCAATTGGAATTTTTGCAAAGTTTTCCTTTGAGACAGTGAACCATTGGCTCTGGTTTTTGGGGAGAAGCTAACTGTGGCCCATATAGTGACCTGGCATATATATGTAGACTCTTGCCTTCAGCCAGAAACAGGGAAAGGAAGGGAGGTAAGAGACACACAAAGCGTAAGAAGCCATAAGAACTGAAGGCTCACATGCTTTGCATACCAGGCCTAAGGGCCTAAACAGAATCTAAGAGGTGGAAGAGGCTGAATAGTCATCTCTTAGTCTCCACAGGGGATTGGTTCCAGGAGGCCCCTTCTATAAAGTGATGCAGAGCAATGAGTACAACCAGCCCTCTGCATCTACAGGTTTCATGTCTGCAGATTCAGTCAACCAATTTCAGTCCATAGTTGGTTGAGTCTGCGGATATGGAGGGCTGACTGCAGTAGCTAGTTCAGCTCATGAAATCACACTGGCTAGAAGGTATGGTGTATTTATTAGGATATCAATGTGTCTGCTTTAACCACTACCAAAAATAACTGTAGCTTAAACTAGATAGAGAGCAAAAGTCATAGAGATGGGGAGCTAGGGCAGCCGTATTCCATGAGATCATTCAGACACCCAGGCTCATTCCTGACAAAGCTCTACCCTCCTGTAACTGCTGCCCTCATCCTCCTGAGTAAAGAAAGTGATCATCACTATGTCCACGTTCTGCCCAGGGGAAAGGGAGAGAAAGATGAAGGCAAGGGCACATGCCCCTTTCCCAGAGAATGACCCAGAAGTTATACGCATCAATGCCTCTTACATCTCATTAGCCAGGACTTTGTCTTATGGCTGCAAAGGAGACTGAGCAATGTAGCTTCCCCCTCCTCGGCCCCAGTGGCTGTATGCCCAGCTAAGATAAAGGGAAACAGATATTGGGGAGGGGGTGTAATTAGCAGTCTCTGCCACACACAGAAGCAGTTCCACCTGGATTGTTTCCTGGCAGCTTTGGAAGCCTGCAGACTGGGATCGCTTCTGTGGGAATAGGATGAACCCATACCATTTCTCTGTTGCAGATCAACCCGAATGGCCCGGCCTGGTGCTGGTGGACATTAGCGGTTCTTCCATTGGAAAGTCGAGCTCAGCTCCCGTTCCTAGCAATGAGGTCCCTGAAGGATCGGCTGAATGGTATTCGGCGAGTCCTGGCCTTTATATCCCGAAACCAGAACTAGTGAGTGGATTGCTGAAAAGGAGCCCCCACGCTCCCCCACCACTGCGGGGGAGTCATCTTGTAAATATATCTAATTGCAATAACATCTTAGAAGGAAGTATCAAACAGAATCACTCTCCTGCTATTGATCAGAGAGAAATTAAGTGAAAAGACCAGAAAAATGTGATCTGTTTGCAACTTTCTTTCTGAAGATGCTTCTTGACATGCTGCACAACTACATGCACAGCAGAGGTTGTTTAAGAGCCCAGAAGAAAAAAAATTTTTTGATTTTGACATAAAATTTTCTCAAAGTTTAAAGTGGTTTTGCTTTAATTTTCTGTCTTTCATAGAGGAATGACTGTGTGGTTGAAATGTGATACCCAGTTCCTAATCATGTTGCTACATTATCTTACTGACTTTTGAGATCTCATTCCAAATGTTTCAGATTTTATATAGCATTGTGTAAAATAATGTTCATAGTTCTTTCTGTTTTAATAATTTATTTTTTTGCACTACAATATCTTTTTCCCCCTACATGTGTGTTTGTAACTATTTAAGTGTGCATAACTGAAAAATACTGCTTTATTTATTGCTGTGGTTTACCATGTACCTAGGGGGAAGTAACAATACTAAGAAATGTGTGATTTTTGCTTTAACAGTTTGTGCTACATGTGACCCCAGTTCTTGAACCATTTCAGTATCTATCCAATTAGATGCTTAAAGGAAGTTCAGCATCATGCTAAGATCATCTGTCTTTACAGATTCTATTTTGCTTTCAATTTGAATGCAACAGTAGAAAACAGTTATGGGATTCGGCATAGGTTATGGAATGAGCCAGGGTGCAATAAAAATAATCCATTTGCTATGGAGGCAGGATGAAGGAATTATTTTTCTGGACTCAAGAGATGAATTAGAGGAGTATATTTTATTACAATCTCTCATAGGCATTTATTTCAGCAATCTAATTATATCTTAATTTCTCTCCAATTCAGTTAGAATGGGAAGGCAGGAGAATATAAGTCTTCAGAAGTGATGGTTTTCAGTCTGGCATGTCACAACCATGCCCAGCTAGCCTCCATACCCCACCTCTTGTCAGTCAGGGTTGTGAGGGTCATGGCCTGGCTAGCATGTGTGGAAACACTTGATGAGGATGGTTCATTATTAAAAGTGTAAAGAAACCAGGAAAAAAGATGTAGAACCCTTTTTAAAAAACCCTCAAACTACCTTTTTGGTTTTTAAGTCTTTTCAAAGGAAGCAGACAGTTAATCCATGATTTTATCTAAACATGATCTTCCCTCCTTGTGATGGGCTAAAGATTTCAACACAGGGGAGGAACAGTGAAAAGAGGGTAAGGGTGAGGTTTTGTTTAGCTTGCTTAGTGCAGTTTGATTTCTTTAGTGCCAGGACAACCTGAAAACAGGAGTGTTATAACAACCAAGTGAAAAGATTAGGGCAGGGAAGAAATGAATTGTGTTATTCCTACCTTCATGTAAATAATCCCCCCGTGTGACTCTGGACAGCTGCGATGTGTGATTCATGTGCAGCCCATCCACTCTGTTCCCGTGAGAGGTTATTGCCACAAGTAATCAGCCTGACTTCTTCCATCACCACCTGTGGCCAGAAACAGAAAAGGGAGAATGAGTTGATCCCTCAGAAAAGAGATTCACGTAAGCAGAAACCAAATAACCTCTTCTGCACTTTCTTAACGAACACCGTGTTGTCAGAACATTGTGGTCCCAGGTTGGGTGTTTGGAGCCCAACTGGGCCAGTAAAAAATGGAAGTATAGGAGTGGTTGCTGCCCAAGCAAACTCTCCCAGGCTCAGGGAGGAGGAAATGAAAGGCTCCTGCTCCCACCTGGTGCCCAACCAGATGGTCAGATACAGTCCTAGGACAATAGTTTCCATTATCTGCATAAATGCAGAAGAGGGCCATAAGTGTCTCTGATTGCTAGATGTGTTACTTTTGTGATTTCAGTTTTTCTGAGAACCAGTTTGTCATCTAGCAAATGGTGATGATAAATACTGCATGTAGGGTTGTTATGAATACAGCATTAAGTGAGATGATATACATATATCACTTAGCATAGTGCCTAGCACATAGGAGTCATTCAACAAATAACTGCTATGATTAGATTATTCATAGTTACAGAATATCATCAGGGGCTACATTTCCATAAAAACCTGCCTTTACATACAATACCCATTTCCAACCCCTTTACAATTGGTTGAGGGAATCCACACCTCTGATTTTCAGACCATAACTTGATGATTTACATGTAATTCCTTTGGGAGTCAAGTCTGTTTGGGAAAATGAAAAGACTGGAAAACAAATGAGGGTTAGAAATAAGGGGAAAATCCCATGCCAGCAAATTTTCCCTCTTTCGAGAGGACTAAAAAGTAGTGTTGTTTGGAGGTCTAGAATTTCTGATATAATGGAAGCCTTAAATTCTAACTCCATAGAATAACCAACTCATCACTTCTTGCTCTCCAAAATGTATAAAATTCCACATCATAGGATATTTCACATTGATGAGGGAGGACCTAACTATAGCAATAGATCTTGGCTAGGCAGACATGCACTTGCCTCCCAGTACCCTTGATACACATTTGGATTGTTTTATAGCAAGCTTTTGTTTCAGTAGTGGTGGGAGGCAAGGTGCAAAGCTAAGCCTTGACTTTCTTTGATATGTACTTGAATGGGGTAATCAACTGGACATGACCATTTTGCTGTTTGTGACTTGATTTTGCTGCAAAGCTTAAGAATAAAGAGTATACACAGTATAAACATAAAGTTAAATCTAGGCCAGAAGGACAAGACTTCCCCCTTGGTAGTCAGTGCCATTTATTCAGCTAGTTTATTGTGATTGACGTAGTCTTTTCCTAGTAGGTTATTTTCCCTGTGCGTGTGTGTGTGTGTGTGTGTGTGTGTATAAAGATGTATATAGGTGTATATAGATGTGCATATATATATATATATGTGTGTGTGTGTTTGTGTGTGTGTACTTGTGTATATATATATATATATTAGGTACCAAGCAGACATTATGCCTTTCTGCTTTGTACTGTACTATTATTGCTGCTAGCTAATAACCAGCAAAATGTAGAAAATGAAAAATGATAAAAACTAATTTTCTGTAGATAACTCGGAGAAAAGAGTGCTTGCCCCTTATGTAGTGGGGTAGAGAACTGACTATGTCAACAATTTGCCTTTTCTGAAGGATGACTGCATCTAGTCCTCTGCTGCCATAGCACTCTGGGGCTAGCCAAATCACTGCGCATGTGGCGCTTCCAATTCTGCTTGTGGAGCCGAACTGGGTTCAGATAGTCCCCTGTGACTGGGTGTTAGAGCGGTGGAGCTCTGAGGCTGGTTCACAGCACCCAGAGGTCTCTCACTGCCAATAGATCACATACTGTTGATGGCCTGGAACCCGCTGGGGACTATGTTTCCCCTCACCAATTCCTTTTCCAGGATGGGAGTGTTATTCAGGGACTCGTTCCTTGAGTTCCCAACATGTTGACTTTGCATCCATTTCTGTTTCCCAAGGCAGAATCATAGCAGAGATGTGCAATCGAGATGCAGATAGAAGGCATCCCAAATAAGAGAAAAGGACAGATTTTCAGCCCATTCTTGGGCATGAGGAATGAGGTTTTGATTTGATCAAAGACAGTTCTGAGAAGCAGCCAGCTGCATGGCCTGCGATTTGTGGCCTTTCCTGAGTGCAAGAAAGAAGGAAAAGGAGCCAAGTCAAATGTATGCATTTGGTTCCTCTTAGAATGATAGCTCCCACTGTTCAACTATTTAATAATCTGGATTATGCACAACCAGAGGTGAAATGAAGACATTTCCCCTTACAAATGGGTATTTTCAAATGCGCTAAATTAACCTTGAGAGAGAAGTGCCTGTAATCTCTGTTCCTGGTGTCATTTTAAAGCTTTTGCTTCGTGATTGTGTAGCTGTTTAAAACCTTGTCGCAGCAAATGTGATTAACAAGTTTACAAAGCAACACTGTAGCTTATGCTTCATTTTGAAAGTTGCTTGACATTTATCTATAGTCAAAGCAATGATAATAAACAACAACAAAATCAAAGGAGAGCAAATAGTTCAGTGTGGCATCATAGGCTTTACCTTAGATAAACTAGTTCCGTCATTTTATGCAGTTCTTGGTAATGCCAGGATTAAAATATCAAGCAAGCCATTTAAACAGTGGCAAATGTGTCTTTGTGTTTGTAATTCCCATTGTTTGTTAAGCAGCCATTTTACTCTTGCATTGTAATGACCCAAACGGGGAATAAATATAATGCTTCTTTTTTTTTCTTCCCATATTGCTATTCAACTACCTCTATATGCTTGTTGTCTCTTTAGGGTCTTCTTTCCTCTAAATCTATACAAATGAAGTTTCAGCTCATCTATGTTGTAATAACAATGTGATATAGACAGTCTCTGTGAAAGCTTGTTGTTCATTTAAAAATGTTTCCTATTGTCTCACTTTGTATCTAACACAACTCTACCCATACTGTAGGGCAAGAATTGCCCAAATGACTTCAGTATTTTTTTGTCAGAAGCTGAATTGAAAGCGATCAGAACATCTATTTTGTTCTTGCTCCTATTGGTTGTAATACATTTGACTGGAAGATGTTTCAAGGAAATAGACCTTATGTATGTGACAGCAAGGCGGGTGTGAACTGATTAAACTAATTGTTTAAAAATGCACCAGAAAAGCTTGTTGTTACTAATTATGTTGAAACTTTTTGCTAATAACCTGCCACTACTTTGTCAATCTGTTCATATATTGGGTTTGTTTAAAGCAGAGCACAATACCTAGTATATTTTCTTTGGCATGATAAAATGTTCATGAAAGCAAATTTCATGTTTTTATTTTGATTCAATGGTGTCTCAACAATCAGCTGAAGCTAAGGCCCACAGCATGAGCCGTTTGACAGGAAAACGGGTAAAATTGGCTAGGACAATGAGTGATATTGACTGAGCTGACACTGGCATAAGAGCTTCAGTAACATCTCACCTCCTTTAGCATATGCGTGTTAGTCTCGCACCACTGAGGACTTTACACAGGTTCCATTTTGCTGCTGAAGAAAAAAAAGACATGGGAGTAGAACAATTTAAAAAATGATAGAAAACTCCACTTGGGCCTGACCATGTTCTTTGTAACAGAATCTTTCCGGTAATTGAGAAAAATCCGAACTCCTACCAGCCAGGTCCCAGAGGGAATGCTTGGTTCTGTTGGACATGTCCCTTCTATGCCTTATTTGCTGCTGCCTGGTTCTCATGAGATAGAGCACACACAGGCCAAAGGCACAGTCTTCCCTTCAAGGCAGGTCTTCTGCCCAGAATGCCACCTAATTCTCTCTGGAGAACTGGATTGAATTATCTTAAAAGAAGGTCTTGTTCGATCAAAGCCAAAGCCAACACTTTCTGCTTTCTCTCTGCTGGGATCCACCCTGTGAGTTCTCCACGGCCAAAGATGCCTCCCTAGAAGGAACTTCTGGTCTCAAAACAAGACAGGAGCCAGAGAAGGGATGGACAAATGCCCCCAACCCACAGGCTCCCAGATGTTTAAACTTTCCTGCCCCCTCTTATCTTCTATGATTTCTTCACTCCTAGGAGGGACTGGGGTGGGATGGGAAGGAGCTGATGTCAATACTCTCCAGATTGCCTTCTTCGAGGCAATGCATAAACTTCCCAGCAAGACTTGTCCATGGTCAGCCCACTGCAGAGCCATGCCCTGGTCAAGGCAGAGGAGGGGGAGGCCCCAAGGAGCCCTGCTCTAGATCTCAGAGTTCTCCTCTCCCACCCTTTCCAGTTTTCTGCTACTGATTTCCCCATTTCAATTGATCCTCACATTGACTGGTCAGCCATGTTTACTGTCCACACATGTATGACCCAATGTCATGGTTGCATTACAAAGTCCTAAAAACCCCTTTCCTCCACTTAGTGAAGTGCTTCCCACTAGCCCCCCTGTAGAACACCACCTGCCTCTCAATAAGTCAACATCAACAATTTCTGGATACCACAAGTGCAACAAAGTTAAGTCCCCAAATAGCTTACTTAACAGAAGTCAAGTTTTGCTATAAAAATCTTGCTTCTCTTGGCTATTAGAGGTGCATTATGGGAACATCCAACACAGCCACAGGAAAAGGGGAGATCACTGACCCTTTGGACCATGTGCTTCTCCTACAAGCCCCAGTGAGCACTTTCATAAGAGGACCAGGGCTGAGGGTTGGGAGAGCATGAAGTCTACAAATGGAGTTAAGCACTTTGGTTTCAGCAGTCTACAAGGATAAGTTCCAACTGGAGGAAGGGAAGGAGGAAATGGTTAATCATGACAACTCACGTGACTTCCTTTTACTGCCTTCTGTGAAAAACTTCATGCATCCTCTTCTCATAGTGACTGGATTTGATCTTCCATCCTGGTTGGGGATACCACTTATGCCCAAACCAAGACTGAAGTCATGTCTTCAGGAAGCACAAGTCATGTTCTTACACCCTTAGATGTTCTAAGGCCCAGCTAACATACACTGAGTGTTCCCTGCATACCAGGCTCTTTTCTAGGTTTTCAAATATTTAGTGTCTCATGAGATCTTCACTCTAATCTGTGAAGTATATCTCTAGTCCCATGTTATAAGTAGTAAACTATAGCACAGCCTGGTTACAGTACTTGCCTAGGGTCATATAGATGAAAACCTGGGCAATCTGATTACAGAGCCCCCGACCTTCACTGCTCTTATGAGCTCCCCCCACAGGGTGCCACAGATTCACCTGGTGGACACTTGGTTGGGGAACCTGCAGAAAGGGTTATAGTAACCTTTTCTGTGTGAGCAGCACCCCTTGACCGATAATAAACGACATGCAGGGTGTTGTGATCCACATTATCGTGTTTAGTCCTGAGGTGGGTCCTGTTGTCATCCCTGTTCTACAGAGGAAGATGCTGTGCTTCAGAAAAAGAATGCAACTTCTTGAAGGCCACGCAGCTGACCTTGGGATCCAGGCTGTCTGACTCCACAGTCCTTAAGCTGCCTCTCATGAACTCCACCGCTCTCATTTCTCAGGCCTCACATTTCTTATATTCTGACAGCTGCCCCCCACCCCCCACCAAAAGACATCTATCTAATAGGAAGACCAGAAACGAGAGGTTTCAGGTTGGTTCTTAGGTCCAATAATCCCATCAAGTGCCTGGTCTGTTTCCATCTTTCCTGAATGTTTTTCTTTTGTTTTGTCTTTTGTGTTGGTTTTTGGCTGCACTGGGTGTTCATTGCTGTGCATGGGCCACTCATTGCGGTGCACGGGCTACTCATTGCATTTGCTTCTTGTTGCAGAGCACTGGCTCCAGAGCGCAGGCTCAGTAGTTATGGCCGGCGAATAGGCTTAGTTGCTCCATGGCATGTGGAATCTTTCTGGACAAGGGATCGAACCCATGTCACCTGCATTAGCAGGTGGATTCTTAACCACTGGACCACCAGGGAAGTCCATCCTGGATGTTTGTAAAGCCTCATCATTAATGAAACAACTTCACAAAGAAGGCTGTCTACCTCATCCTTCCCGCTGGGAGCCAGGTGCCAAAAGGGGTGGGGTTTTGTTGGCCATCTGTAATACAGGACTATAAATCCACAGATGAAAGGATTTTTTCTAAGTTGAAAAAGGTGTTTTGCATTCTCCTTAGAATAGCCTGTGACATCTTACCGGTTCCCTCATTAATTGCAAGTTAAACACAATCTTTGTGTTTGAAAAATAGATAAGTGAAAAGGGGATGGATCTTTTGATGCTCACATCTCCTTCAAAGTTCAGATGGAAGGGTATTCACCAGAGGCCTTTCCACCTATAGGAACTGGCAGCAAAACAGAGGCTCAGCTACAGTGGTAATTCTTAGTCCAGGTCCTGCAAGGGTAGGACAAGTATTTACAGGACACATTATATGCCATGCACTGGGCTACAGAGAAGAACACAGGACATCTGTGCCCTTGAGAGGCTCACAGCCTAGGGAAGAAAATGCAGGGTATTACATAGATACACAGAGCATTACTTTCTTCAAAGGAAAAGCACCTAATTTTGCTTGGGGTGGTATTCAAGGAAGGCTTCTTGGAGGAGGTGATACAGAAGCTGAATCCTGAAGAATGAGAAGTTTTCCAGATGAAAGTGTGGAGAGGGATTGAAAAACATTCCAGGCAGAAGAAACACATGAAAAAAAATCTATGAAGTTCATAAAGAGAGCATCAGCCAATGGTGTGTAATATTGTGAACAGTTCAGTCCAACAGAGCACAGGACCCAAGGCTTGGCAATTCCTGACAGAGAAGCAGGCCCCAGTGTCTCACACTTTTGTTTTATCCTGATTGAAAGCACCAGCCACTGTCTGGGGAGACCTGTGCAGTGAACTTCTGGGAGGAGGTGGGCTAGCATGGGAGAGCCCAGCCCACTGGCCAAGTCAGATTTCATGGGGTAACTGCCATGGGAGCCCCTTCAACACAGCCTGACTCCTGCTGTTGAGCCCAGGAGCCCTGTTATGATCCAGGCGAGAGAAAGAGAAGCTGGGGTAGTTGTGTGAGGGACATGCTTTGGGGAGTGACTGAAACCTTCAGAAGTAGGGAGGCCATGGTAGAGTGGGGAAAGGAGTTGGCTGGGCTGGAGTGAAGGGTTGTGCTTTATAAGATCTGGAGGCTTTAGCACAATGGACCCAGATGAATCTTCTCACCTTGATCAACCAGACATAAACGGGGCCCCTACAGTGGGGCACTAGAGCTGGCTTATTGTCCTCATGAAAGACAACTGTTAAGATTTCAGAAATTTTACAACCTGGTTGTTAAACATGGCCATCATTTTTAAATGAGTTGTATAAACTTACAATTAAATAAGTTATGTTAAAAACAAAGTAATGGATACTCCAAGTTTATCACTTCCTAATTGTTGGACTACTTCTCACTCTCATTCATGCTGTTGAAGTTATTGAGCCCTCCCGCATCATAGTACGCCACTCACTGAGCACCTCTCGTTCAGTGACATCAGGTTGGTAGCTGAAATCAGCCATGGTGGGAGATGTACAGCACGCTAGAAATTAGGGCTTCTCTTCCAGAGAACAGGTTGCTATATTTTTACCAGCACAGCACCGACTCTGGGTCATTTTCCTTTGTCCATCTCTCAACTTACCCCCAGTGCCAATAGCTATTTTCAGGAAACAGCAATCCTGAAAACTAATGTGTGTGGACATGCAAAGTGTTAGGAGTCCAGATTTCTGGTGGACTCTTAGATAATTTATTCGTGCTTTAAGAGAGGTCTTGGGGGGACACCAAGATGGTGTGATTGACAAGACATTTTCAGACCAACATTTTCAACCATTGTTGAGATGGACATAATAGACAACAATCCCTTCTATGCTTTTCTTTAAGATCATCCCTCAACATCCACCCCCTTCAAACCACAAGCCTAAAACTATTCTCCTGGCCTAGGATTTCAGTGGAATTAAACAGTTGATTCTTCATCATTCATCTCGCTAAGGTCATGACAAGATGGACTGACAGGTCCTTAGCCCAGGTGTTCCCAGCTGGAGTGGTTCATAATAATAACAATACGAGTTGCAGGTAACATATATTGAGTGCTTACTATGTACCAGGCAGTGCTCTTTAGTGCTCACAACAATCCTGGAAGGCAAATACCATTACCATCCTTATGTTATGGAAGAGGAAACTGAGGCTCAGAGAGGTTAAGGAACCTGTTTAGAGGCACAGAGCACTCAAGCCATGGAGGGAGCTAGGAATCCAAGCAGTCGGTTTCCAGATTGTTCCTTTCTCATCATGGAGGGGAGATTGCTCCCATCAAAGCTGTCCTCATGGTTCTTCCCTTGGCTTGGCCAGGACTCATCCACCCTTCTCTCTGACCAGACTGTACTCTCTCCATGTTCATTGAGGGATGGCACACCTAGGGGCTTATATGTGTGGCTGAATTTGACCATTAAGTGAGAAAATCACAGAAGCTGAGAAAGTCCCAGACTGTTTCCATTTTATGATTCTTCCAGTGTAATACAAACAAAAATATGAGGAAATACCAAAGATAAGGTTACAAAATTTGTAGTAACACATTCACGCATTTAATACAGAGAAACGTAATGCAATATAATTTTGTGAGTCATAAGAGAAGTGGGGCGTTTGTCCAATGAGGATAGTTTAAAGATTAAAAACTTCTAAGAATCTGTTGCACAACAATATGAACATAGTTAATATAACTGAACTTTATACTTAAAGTTGATTAAGATGGTATATTTTATATTAACTGCTTTTTACTACAGTTAAAAAAATTATAGCAAGTATATGAAAAACTGAGGAAAAGTCAAAGATAAGGTTATAAAAGTTGTGGTAACACATTCATATATTTCATTACAGAGCAGTTTAATACAGTATGACTTTGCTATTCACAGGCTAAATCCAGTATTTATATAGAAATTAATTTGTATTGCAGTGTCTGTAGTGTCATCTGAAAATGGGGCACAAGCTTTAAGCTATATGGCGAATATTGTGCTTTCCAGACCTATCAATGAAACTCTGTGAATGTATGAAAAATAGCCTAGTTGTGAGATAACCCCAAACACTGAGGTCGGTCGTGAATGTAAGGCGTTGATCAAATGGCTTTCCTAGTTGCCCTGGCCATGTTTTGCCCTGATCTGACATAAGGCTTCTGGCAGTAGAGGACCTCTCACAAGTATTGTCAATTTCACACTCAGTTTCACAGCCCTGACCTATACTGTAGCTTCCAGAGGGATCCCACAAGCTTGAAATTCCTTCCAGGCCAAAACAACCTCATCTTAACTTTTTTGATCATTCAAACACAAAGTTTAACCTTATTTCATCATTCTTTTTTTTAAAAAAAGTTTAAAAATTGAAGTATAGTTGATTTATTGACACAATTTGTGTTAGCTTCTGGCATAGAGTAAAGTTATCCAGCTTGAATAACTGGCTGTATATTCCTTTTCAGATACTTTCCCATTATACTTTATTATAAAATGTTGAATATAATTTCCTGTGCTATACAGAAGGACCTTGTTGTTTCATCATTTTTTATATTTCTGTATGTCACAGGTCATCACCTTTACTGTGTTACAAGTGCAGAACATTATGTGTCTGCTCTCTAGAAAAAGGCACACACACTATTTTGAATACACTTTGCATATATGCAGTCTACAGACCTCCTCCAGATCAGTGAAGCCCATTCATGTGCTCTCTGTGGAAGAACTTTCTACACGCTGAAGTCCACACTAATAGTATTTGTTTGAGGTCACCAAGGTTAACATGAAAGCCCCATAATATTTCAGTGATTTGATGCTGGTTCAGCATATCAGGACAACATGCTAAATTTGAACTTGAGCTAAACTCCCAACTTTCACAGTCTGACCAGTTTAGAGACTGCCCCCAACACCTCCCTCTGACTTAGTCTCCCCAGCATGCTGATTATTTGGCTACAGCCTAGAATTGACCCAGAAAACAAGCAAACATAAATACTCATGGACTCTCTCTGGGGCCATTCTGTGTAAATAGAAAAGGTATATAAGTCATTCTGCCTTTGAGAATCTGCTGAAAGCCATATACATAGGCACATATATTTGCAGACTCTTAGACCCCCTTGACATGCACTTATGGACCTTCCTGCTCTATATATTCTCTGGCTCCTGATCTGGGCCCTTCTTGAAATAGTTTTTCTCTGATTCTAGAGTCTAAGCTAAAGACAATTGGACATTCAGTTCCTGGTTTCCCCTCTGTTTTATTCATCTGGTAGTTTTTGTCCTTGCCTGCTTCCCTACCTCCACACACCCAAGTGCTCCCATCTTGGATCCATAGTTATGTTTCCATTTAGTTTCCCTCCTTTATACTTTTGGCCATTATTTTTTGAGGCTCGCATCACACTGTTCTGGCCTTTTGGTCTCAGTTCCTCTTCTCCCCAGTAGCCTCTGAACACTGCATGCCTGGCCCAGCTCAAGGTTCCCAGCATCTCCCACAAATGGACTTTGCCTTATTCTCCTGAAGAGTTTCATTATGGCTTCTCAATATATATTTGCATTTTGATTATAATTCTCATTCATTTTGGCTTTGCCAAAATAAAAACAAGACCCACACCTCAGGAAGCCATGCTGATATGTATTTTTAAGAGTCTTGTTTTGGCTCCCCTTCTTTCCTTCACTGGCTTCCACCATTCAAAAACCCGCCTTTGCCAGGAGTAGCTTTACACTTTTCCACTTGTCTTCCATCCCTTAGCTGTGGGGTTAAAGCCTGGACCATTCTGTCTATTTGGCTAAAGAAAAGAGGCCCTAAGATTGAGCCCAGAGATGTATATGTGGGGAGTTCACAAATAAAATGACCCCATTTTACTCTCTTGAAATATAATTTTAGCTAGATTACTTATATTAATAGCCATCCATTGGGGAAAATTAATGACTATAAATTTACAAAATACGATTATGAAATTTTGCAAAATAAGCATTAGATAGACAAACTCTTGCCTTGACATGCCTCCTTGACCTCGAAGAAGCTTGCACAAAGAATATAGTGTATTTCTGATAATGAAAACATGCCCTCTTTACCTAAACGTTTTTAGGTTCACAGTGGTACATACATGGGGCTTCCCAGAATCACCTGCCAATGCAGGAGATGTGGGTTCAATCCCTGAGTCCGGAAGATCCCCTGGAGTAGGACATGGCAACCCACTCCAGTGTTCTTCCCTGGTGAATCCCATAGACAGAGGACCCTGGTGGGCTACAGTCCATGGAGTCACAGAGAGTCGGCCACGACTGAGTGACTGAGCACACGTGGTGCATATACACTGTGATCCCTTCAAGGCAGCAAGACCACACTCTAAATCATGTTCTTTAGAACTTATGTTGAGGAGCATGATAGGCAAGTCTTCCTAGATATCTCCACCCCTCTGGTCCTTGGGACACGCACTGATATTCACAGAAGAACTAGCTGCCATTAGGGAATGGAATTTAAGGTTCAATAGTTTATCTAAAAGAATATCATATCAGGAGATTTAAGAACTCCAGATCTTTTAATCTAGTAAGTGCCCCACAAAGCTTGTGGGGACCTCAATAGAAGACTACTAGAGAAAGATACGAAGCTGGCATTAAACAAGATTGTGGGAGGGGAAGACAACCTGGTTTGCCCCTAGAAGGGTCAAGGGGATGGAGTAATGAGCCATTCCAAACTAATAGTGCCCAAAGCAGGGTGGCAAATTCAGGGAAATAAGCATTTGTTTATTTGGGATTGGGTTTCACACTAATGGCCTCATTTTTACTGTATCCAACTCTATGCGATCCCATGGACTATAGCCCGCCAGGCTCCTCTGTTCTTAGAATTCTCCAGGCCAGAATACTGGAGTGGGGTAGCTGTTCCCTCCTCCAGGGGATCTTTCCAACCAGGGATCGAACCCGGGTTTTTCACATTACAAGCAGATTCTTTACCATCTGAGCCACCAGGGAAGCACTTAATTACCTACTTAAAGGCAATTTCTTAAATAATAAGCATTTGTTCCAGATGATTTCCCTGGCAGTCCAGTGGTTAGGACTCCATGCCTCCATTGCTGGGGTCACAGATTCAATCTCTGGTCAGGGAACTAAGATCCCATAAGTTGCATGACCCAATCAAATTAAAAAAAAAAAAAAGATCTAAAAACAGAACAAGTATCTGTCCCTGAAGAAGCCCTAACCCACCACCCCGTACCTCAGAATGCGACTGTATTTGGGGAGAGTGCCTTTAAAGAAGTAATGAAGTAAAAATGAGGCCACTAGGGTAGACCCCAATCCCATCCGACCAGTGTTCCTATAAGAAAAGAAAGAGACACACAAGGACCCAGTGAGAAGGCAGTCATCTGAAAAAGCTAAGGAGGGAAGCCTCAGGAGAGCCAGCCAAGGTGCTGACACCTTGATCTTGGACTCTGAGCCTCCAGAACAGTGAGAGAATAAATTTCTGTTGTTTCAGCCACCCATATGTGTTATTTTGTTCTGATAGCCCTAGCGAATGAATACCAGCCCCCCCTTTTCTTTAACTTTCTAGACTCTAAAGCTCCTTCTAATATTTGGGGGAAGTCCACATTGATGAGGGCTTCCCTGGTAGCTCAGCTGGTCTACCTGCAATGCAGGAAACCCCAGTTTGATTCCTGGGTTGGGAAGATCCCCTGGAGAAGGGATAGGCTACCCACTCCAGTATCCTGGCCTGGAGAATTCCATGGACAGGAGAGCTAGGCGGGCTACAGTCCATGGGGTCGCAAAGAGTCAGACTCGACTGAGTGACTTTCAGTTTCACTCACTGATGAGTACTGGGGGAGGCAGAGCCTCTCTAGCAGCAGCAATAGTTGGAGTTCAGTGTTGAGAGCATTAAGGGGCCAGGCTGCTGTGTCTAGCACGCATGGAAGATGACTGTAGGAATGTCCTGGGCTGGCTAGCTCGCCCCCAGGGATTCTGTGAGCTACCAAGAACCTATAAATAAGTACTGAATACATTTTCTCCCTTAAATCAGGGGTGGTTTCTGTGGCTTATAATTAAGACCACTGACCACTACGATTCAGGTCTACATCTATATCCTGAGAGTAAATCAACTGCAGGTGTTCCTAGGTGTCAGGGACATTCAAAGTTGGATGGGTGATGGCCTCAGTGTTCCCAGGATTGAGGCAATTTTTTTTTTTTTTGGTTGCATTGCTTCACATGCAGGATCCTAGTTCCCTGACCAGAAATCAAACCTGTGTACCCTACAGTGGAAGCTCAGAGTCTGAACCACTGGACTGCCAGGGAAGTACCCCAGGACTGAGGCAATTTTGAGCAGTGCTCCAACCATCAGAGACGCTTGTAAGAGGACCACTTTCCTCTTTTCTCTTTCCTGCTTCCTTTGGTCCTTGTTTGTATTACTACTCATCCTTAGCCCAATGCTTTGGCTAGGTCACTAGACTCCACAGACATTGTTCAGCCCTAGGGCCCTTGGAAGTAAGGAAGCTGTGAGCCCTGCTCAATCTGGGCTGTCTTGGGAGTGAAAGTTGCCTTAGAATGCATCCCCTTCCGCCCCATCTCAGCCCTGCTTGGACTCAGCCATGAAGATTAGTAAATAAGGATAATACGACATTATTTCTGTGTAAACTTTGACTTTCTATTACTTTGGAACCAATCATTAGCCTGAGACAACATGGCAGCTCTAGAATCTGTATAAAGGAAGAATGTCTGGCTTCCCTGGTGGCTCAGACAGTAAAGAGTCTGCCTGAAATGCAGGAGATGCAGGTTTGATCCCTAGATTGGGAAGATTCCCCTAGAGAAGGGAATGTCAACCCACTCCAGTATTTTTGCCTGGGAAATCCCATGAACAGAGGAACCTGGTGGGCTACAGTCCCTGGGGTCGGACACAACTGAATGACTAACACACATTAAGGCCACAAATAGTTACTAGTAGGAGATGGTGAGGTGGGCCAAGACAGAGCGGCACTCTGTGTGGCCCTAAGTTTGCTAAGTTTATATAGCAAACACATGGTTTCTATTAAGGTGGTATATGGCAGTGGAGGAAAAATACCAAAAGCCTCCAAATATGGTCTTAGTCATACTTTGTGTGTACGTGCTAAGTTTCTTCAGTTGTGTCTGACTCTGTTCGACCCCATAGACTATAGCCTGCCAGGCTCCTCTGTCCATCGAATTCTCCAGTCAAGAATACCGGAGTGGGTCGCCACGCCCTCCTCCAGGGGACCCTCTCGCCCCAGGGATTGAACTCCTGTCTCTTATGTCTCCTGCATTTGGCAGGAGGATTCTTTACCACTGAACCACCAGGGAAGCCCTTTTAATACTTTACCGAATATTTAAAAATACAGGTTGTCCTTATCAAAGAAGGCTTTTCATATTTTTATTTGAGAGTAACTTTGAAAGACAGATAGATTTAAGGGGGTCTATATAGCTCTCCCAAGCTACTCATTGGTGGCCCCACTGCTGGACAGGAGGCACCTATGGCCCTCAACCTTATGTCAGAGGGCCGTTATTCAGCTCCAAGTTCAATTTTTGCTCTAAGGACTTAGGCTATTCCTCAGCCACCTGCCTGGGGCATGACTTCTGGTTGTCTGGCCCCCTACCTCTGCTCATTGGTCTCCCAGGCACAGGATTCAGGAGTTTCATGGCCTAATGCCTTGGGCCTAGAACATACTTTCAGCTGACTATTTTTCAGTGTGACCTCAGGCTTGCCAGGCTTCCATACCTCCAACTCTCTTTTCCATATCTTATCAATTCCCTGGCTTTTCCTCTTCCACTCCAGCCTGTGGAGTCTGGACATGACAGTAAAGTCAGTCCTTTGGCAAGAACATGCACAGTTAGGGGTAATTTTCAGCTTGTTATTTCTCCCTTGGGGGAACTCAATAGGATTATTTGATTGAAAATGTAAAAATACAAAACAAAACCCAAAACCCAAGAGACAAATTGAATTTGTCTGAGGTAGAAGGCTTTTGAGCATTCACCAGTGTGAAAGAACACACTATGCTTAAAATATACCCAATCCCTCATTGGATAGTTGATGTAACTTTGTTTTAACATTTTATTAGGGGGAAAAAAGGTCAGTGGAGCAAAAGTTTCTATAGCAACCTGGCAGCCGCACCTCTTGTAACCTATGAAATCATTAAATTATGAGGTGCAACTAGGTCAGAGAAGGGCCTTATGGGAATTGGCTGACCAATGGTTATATAACTGGATAAGTGAAGGTTACAGCCCACTCAACAAGGAGGAGACAAGTAGGTATTTACAAATGTCTGAGGCTGTGTCATATGGCCCTATTGTCAGGAAGGCCTTCAATTCCGAGTGGGGAGGGGAGTTTAGGAGTATATATATTGTGTACATGTCTTCAGGATGAGGTGGGGTTGGGGAGAGTGCCTTAAAGAGCGGGAAGACAAAGAAAAAAAGACCAGAAAGCCTAAAGCTTAATTCTGAAAAGCCTGGTGCTACTCAGACTAGGTAATCCCTGCTGGTCTGGTTCCTTGGCAAGAACGGGCAGGCCTCCTTTTTTTTTCTTTTTTTTGCAGGTGTGGGGTGGGGGTAGAGATGACTACAAGCCAGATGTATTGAGTTGGCCAAAAAATTCATTGGGTTTTGGCCAGACATACCCGAACGAACTTTTTGGCCAGCCCAATACTTGCCTGTAAAGTGATGTGTGGGCAAGAGAACACAGGAAGACCAGGATGGTAGGTACCAAAAAAACCCAAGAAACAACAACAACAACAAAAGACCTAGCCTTGGGAACCTGAGAGTTTTCCAAGGTTAAAAGGGCTAAGCTGCCCAGTAAACATGTTCCCTGCAGCCCTCATTCTCCCCATCCCACGATCTATGACAACAACAGGAAATTTCCATTTATACTTGCTCATGTCAGGTAGAAAACTGATGATTAATACAGAGACTGCTGGCAGTGAATACCCACCATTAGTGGCTTTGATCTCAGGGACACCTCTGCAAACCAGATCAACCCACTGTCATTTAATGTGGGGGAACTGCAGAGACTTATATAAGGCAGCTATTTTATTTTTGCACCTGAGGATGAGAATGGGGTTTAGCTTAGAGAAATTTGTTTCCAGTCTGGGTCAGACAATGAAGGAGAAAGAGAGATACATTCTATTTTCTCAGCATCCCATGGGAGGAATGTCTGTCACCTGATCAACCAGAGGGGCCGGGGCCTCACCTACCACGTAAATGCTGAGAGATGAATCTGGGTGGGTGGGGGGCGCTGCTCAGTTCCTGGACCCTGGAAATTGATTCTTTGTCAGCTTCTCTTGTGTCTCAGAACCCACCTCTACCCGCCCCATCCCCCAAACGGCACACCCAGGCACCTTATTTGTGTCTTTGATCACATTTGTCTGAGAGAAGGTAGGTGTGGGAAGCGGAAGAATTAAGTCCGTGGGAGTGGTAGAAAGGCAGGTCAGTTTGGGATAACAGCCAGCATCACAGCACTCATGTGTTGGCTCCAATACTAAAGTCCAGGGCCATTTCCAAGTTTCTGAGTGACCTTCAGTCTTCTATGAGTCACAGCTGCAGCTGAGTCATAGGCAGGAGAGAGACTGTGCTTTCTGATGATAAGCCTTCTCCTTACCCCCTCCCTATATTCTCCCTCATTATCTGAGGAAGGGGCTGTGTCTTCTATTATCATTATCACAAATGTCATGATGGCTTTGGAGTCACAGAGACCTGTCATTTACCACCTATGAAGACTTCCTCTGTCTGAGGCCTAATTTCCCGAGGATGATTGTGAAGTTTAAATGAGATCAATCATCCAAAGAAATGTTCAGAGTCCCTGTCACACATAAGTACCGAATGAGTGTGAGTCATTATTAAGTCATTCCCCCAAATTATTTTGGAAATATTTTTGGAAATTCCTCTATTATGAACTTGCTTACTGAGAATCCTTTCCTCAGAACCTCATCACCCTGGAGGAAGAGGTAGGGATACAATCTAACTTCTCACTCCTAAAAGTGAAGGACCGACCCTAAACATATGTTGACCACACCAAAGGGCACATACCCCACAAAGCTGTGCATGAAACAACACATGGGCTTGTCTTTGTGCCTTCCTTGTACCTGATAAGGAATGAATTATGCATTGACTACCTTCCACTTGTTAGATTTCCGTGAGGGGAGTGGTGGCCCAGATTTCCCCACATTTATGCTGTGGAATGGTTTGCCCAGTTCATATGGAAACACGATGCTGTTCCTCACTGTCAGTAGAACTTGTCCTTTGGCCACCTGGGTGCCCCCTGGGTTCTCTGGACACTTGACATCCCTTACAGGTGTCCCTTGGGTGCCCTGACAACACACTCAACCAATGGAACTGACCAGCACTCAGATTGAAAGTATTAATATTTTACTAGTTTCTTTCTCTGGAAACAGCACATTCATCGAGATATTTCCTTCTAAATTTCTTTATCTTTTTATTGTTTTCTTTTTATGTTTTGCCCCCAGAGAAAGGGAAGTCTACCAGTGAGCTTCTATAAAATGTTGCTTAGTCTTTTCTACAACAGGTGCAGAGACACAATTTCAGGACTGGGTGTGCTTTTAATATCCCCCCCCCCCCCCAAAAAAAATCTGTTAGGACCAATTTCCCACATAGCCTTTCAATCCCAGATGATAACCATGAGAAATCTACATGCTTCCAGACTCTGGAGAGAGCTTTTTTTTTTTTTTTTTCAGGAACAAATTTGCTGTAATGATTCATCCACACAAAGCCAAAGGCATGTTCAGTGCGATGTTTTCATTGTTCCAGACACAGTCATCAAAGAACTACTGTATGGGTGCCTCTGAAGCACCCCCATTTGTTCCAAATGTAAAAAGTAGAGGCACATAAACGTCAGTGATCAGGCGTGGGCTCCACAGCCTCGTTTGGCAGGCTCATGACACACTCCTAGCCTGTGCCAACCTTCTCCTGTAGGTTTCTGCACGGCTTGCACTGTCATCCCCTCATCATGACAGACTACAGCCATGGGCAGAAAAGTGCTGCAGTACAGCTGAGAAGCCTGTACAGATTCTCCTCTGATCATCTCGTGAATACTTTTTTGAATCCAGTAATTTACACCTGTTAGTTCTCCTTACTTTGGGGCTAGTTAGGAGATAGAGAGAGTGGACTTTTTGTCATAGGGAAGTTATGGAATTATCGTGGAATGATATTTACAATTGGACAGGTCCTTAGAAATTATCTAGTCCAATGTCTTTATTTTTCACAAGTGAACCAGCTAAGGTCCAGAGAGATTTTTGTCATTTTCCCAAGGCCATTACAGCAATTTAGTGGCAGAATCAGAACTAGAATGCAGGACTCTTGCATCCAGTTCAGTACTCTTTCTGGAACAGCATGTACTTTCCACTGTAATGGCATTTGTTTTACCTTAGACAATAACAGCTAATACTTTTTGACCATTTCCTACGTGCCAGGAATTATGCTAAGTACTTGAGTGCATCATTGTATTCAATCCACAAAACAACACTAAGAGGTCGGGACTTATATTTTCCCAACTTCATAAGACAAAGAGGGGGAAGCTTTGAAATGTGAAGTGACTGAGCCAAGGTTATACATCATACCATAAAACTCTTAATATTTAATTTACTAAACTAACTAACTAATCTAATCCAAGAAGAAAAGTACTCAGACTACAGGGGATATTTTCATTGACCATACTCCATAAGGCAGAATGTCAGATGTTATTTGTACATTTCTTTGGTTGTATCCTGAGTCTGTAATTTTCTGCATTAATACTTACAAAACTATTTCTAGGAGGTTCTTCTCCCTTCTGAATGCGCTCATTGATATTCACGACTATAATGAGCCTTTGCAAATGTGCACACGTTGGAATAAAAAGGGGAAGATAAAATGGAAGAATTAAAATATTGATTGAATGGTATCCTGAAATGTTTGCAAAGAATGCATCCATTTATTCCATTTGTTTTTTCCAATTATTCATAAATCTCACATTGAATTTTGTTGGAATAAAGCCAAGTTAATAAAAGTCATCTGAGGCAATGGATCTATCCTCTCTGTTTGTGCCTATCAGGCTTTCCCCCCACAAAATATCTTCATACACACATCCTACCCTCCTCCTCTGCAACTGAGCACTAGGTACCCTCTGTATCACCCAGATAAACCCTAAAGCAATACCTTAAAAGCAACTCATTTAATCTCTTATATGAGCAAAAAGTCCTCAAGGGAAACCATGCTGGAATGTACAGGCTATGAGGCCCTGTTTTACTATTTAGTGAATACCTCCTTCAGTTTCCATTCAAATCTCCATCACACTGTCCAGACATTCTACTGTTTCTTGGAAGTAGGGTTTGAGCTAGTGGATGGAGTTGGTAATCTATAGAGTTGGACTTTAGTCTCAGTTATCCTTTAAGAGGCCTTCCCAGGTGGTGCTAGTGGTAAAGAATCTGCCTGCTAATGCAGGAGGTATAAGTGACCTGGGTTCGATTCCTGGGTTGGGAAGATCCCCTGGAGGAGAGCATGGCAACCCACTCCAGTATTCTTGCCTGAAAAGTCCCATGGACAGAGGAGCCTGGCGGGCTATAGTCTATGGAGTCGCAAAGAGTCAGACACGACTGAGTGACTGAACTGAACCGAACTTAATATGATGTTAGTTTCAGGTGTACAATATGAGGAGTCAATATTTTTTATATTTTTTAAAGTTATTATAAAATAGTGGCTATATTTACCTGTGCTGTACAATGTATCCTTATCTTTTATTTATTTTATACATAGCAGTTAATCCCCTACCCTTATCTTGCTCCTCCTCCCTTCCTTCTCCCCACTGGTAACCACTAGATTTTTCTCTGTATATCTGAGTCTATTTCTGTTAAGAGGAAATAAAATTATTTTTAAGACAAGAAAAATTTTAAACATAAAATTATCTCTCTGTCCATTTGGGCCACTAGTCCTTCCTCTTTGGCTTCCCAGGTGGCTCAGTGGTAAAGAATCTGCCTGCAATGCAGGTGATGTGGGTTAGATTCCTGGGTCAGGAAGATCTCCTAGAGAAGGAAATGGCAACCCACTCCAGTATTCTTGCCTGGGAAATCCCATGGACAGAGGAGCCTGGCGGTCTACAATCTATGGGGTCACAAAAGAGTTGGACAAGACTTAGCGACTAAACAACAGCAAATCTGTATTATACATTAATTAGATCCTCACTGAAGACACTGGAAGACCTGCTCACCAGGAAAGAAAAAGGCAAAGTAATTCCTTGGGAGATAACATTTCCTGTAAGGGGTCATGATGACCCACTACCCACCCACTGGACAGTTTACACTGTCAAGATGCTACTTTGAGGTAAAACCTTTTGATGCATAACCCTTTGTCTCCCAAAGTTACATAACTGTGCCTTGACCTCAGAGCTTTCTGAAAGACTGTCTCCTGGGTTATAATCCTCGGGTTGGCTTGGATAAAATTTTCCATTTCTTTATTAGATGGACTATTGATAAATTTTTTCCACTGACAGTTATATTCATCTGTTTTTTTTTTATTTTTTAGATTCCATATATAAGTGATAACATAGAGTATTGTCTTTCTCTGTCCAACTTATGTCACTTAACATAATGAGATTATTATCTGTAAAAAGATTAAGTAAAAATTTAGCTATTTCTTCCAGAGATTTTTGTAATAAAGAAAAAAATATTGACAATGTAAGCATATTTTTTCAATGTAGAGTAGGCACATAAAATAAAACTAAAATATTTCTATGCAGGAACACCTTGCCACTAAACAATTATTCTGTATGCACTTTTGATTTTCTGGTCTATATATTATTTTGATACTGGTGACACTGTTGAAAAGTGACTATGCTAAACACAAGGAAAAAACAAATGGGACAATATTAAAAAACTGAAAATCAACCCAAAACTTTACTAGTTTACACTGAAATAAATCACACTAAAATTAATTTAAATTACTTAAAAAGCCATAGAGTCATCATCCAGAAAAGATAAATTAACACTTATTTTATAACAAATGAAATTAAAATCTATAAAATATGCAAAATATTTTGTATTTTAGACTCAATAAACTTTAGTTTTTACTGTGTGATATTCTTTTTCTATGGGTTTACCTTAATATTTTTATGATTTTAAAGGTAGCATATACTCATCATTGATGGCATTGATCTCTGAGGGAGGCTTTCTTATCTCTCCTTGATGCTGAAGCTGAAACTCCAATACTTTGGCCACCTCATGAGAAGAGTTGACTCATTGGAAAAGACCCTGATGCTGGGAGGGACTGGGGGCAGGAGGAGAAGGAGACGACAGAGGATGAGATGGCTGGATGGCATCACCGACTCAATGGACATGAGTTTGGGTAAACTCTGGGAGTTGGTGATGGACAGGGAGGCCTGGCATGTTGCAATTCATGGGGTCACAAAGAGTTGGACACGACTGAGCGACTGAACTGAACTGATACTCATCATAGAAAATACACTACTGTATATAAAATAGATAACTAATGAGAACCTACAGGGAACTCTGCTTGGTGCTCTGTGGTGACCTAAATGGGAAGAAAATCCTAAAAAGAGGGAATATATGTATATGTATGGCTGATTCACTTTGTTGTACATTAGAAACTGACACAGAAGTGTAAAGCCACTATACTCCAATAAAAATAAAAAGTAAAAAAAAAAAGAATAAATAAGGAAAGTTATAAAAAATAAAGGAGTTTCTGCAATATATGATAACACTGATGAACCTTGAAGATGTTGTTGTTCAGTCACTAAGTCGTGTCCCACTCTTTGCGACCCCATGGACTGCCGCACACGAGGCTCCTGTGTCCTTCACTATCTCCCTGAGTTTGTTTAAACTCATGTCTATTGAGTCAGTGATGCCATTCAACCATCTTGTCCTCTGTTGTCCCCTTCTCCTCCTGATCTCAATCTTTCCCAGCATCAGGGTCTTTTCCAATGAGTCAACTGTTTGCATGGGGTAGCCAAAGTATTGGAGCTTAAGCTTTGGCATCAGTCTTTCCAATGAATAATCAGGATTGATTTCCTTTGGGTTGACTGGTTTGATCTCTTTGCAGTCCAAGGGACTCTCAAGAGTCTTCTCCGACACCACAGTTTAAAAGCAGCAATTCTTCAGTGCTCAGCCTTCTTTAAGGTTCAACTCTCACATCCATACATGACTACTAGAAAAACCATAGCTTTGACTATACAGACCTTCAAAGGTCTGTGCTTTTTAATATGCTGTCTAGGTAGGTTATAGCTTTTCTTCCAAGGAGTAAGCATCTTTTAATTTCATGACTGCAGTCACCATCTACAGTGATTTTGAAGCCCAAGAAAATGAAGTCTTTGTCAATGTTTCCATTGTTTCCCCATCTATTTGCCATGAAGTGATGGGACCAGATGCCATGATCTTCATTTTTTGAATGTTCAGTTTTCAGCCAGCTTTTTCACTCTCCTCTTTCACTTTCATCAAGAGGCTCTGTAGTTCCTCTTTGCTTTCTGTCATAAGCGTGGTGTCATCTACATGTCTGATGTTATTGATATTTCTCCTGGCAATCTTGATTCCAGCTTGTGCTTCATCCAGCCCTGCATTTCACATGATGTACACTGCATAGAAGTTAAATAAGCAGGGTGACAATATACAGCTTTGATGTACTCCTTTCCTAATTTTGAACCAGTCTGTATTCCATGTCTGGTTCTAACTGTTGCTTCTCAACCTGCATACAGGTTTCTCAGGAGGCAGGTAAGGTGGTCTGGTATTCCCATAATGAAGACATTTTACTAAGTGAAATAAGCTAGTCACAGAAAGACAAATACTGCATGATTCCACTTATATGAAGTATCTAAAAAAGTCAAGTTCATACAATCAAACCGTGGAATAATGGCTCCCAGGGGTTTAGAGCAGGAGGACATGGGAAATTACTAATCAACTGGCATAAAGTTTCGGTTAAACAAGGCCTATAAGTTCTAGAGACCTGTTGAATAAGATTGCACCTGTAGTCAACAGTAACATATTACACATTTAAACATTTTCTAGGAAGGTAAATCTCATGTTTAGTGTTCTCACAACAATAAAATAAAATTGCTTTAAAATTTTTAAAAACTTGAAAAAAATTATGTTAACAACCATGCTGGAAAGAAGTTTTCACTTTTATTTCATTATGGACATCTTCAGTTCAGTTCAGTTCAGTCGCTCAGTTGTGTCCGATTCTTTGCGACCCCATGAGTTGCAGCACGCCAGGCTTCCCTGTC
The DNA here is from genome assembly GCF_023091745.1 of Budorcas taxicolor. Classification (NCBI taxonomy): domain Eukaryota; kingdom Metazoa; phylum Chordata; class Mammalia; order Artiodactyla; family Bovidae; genus Budorcas; species Budorcas taxicolor. The sequence continues at coordinate 27,822,296 of NC_068935.1, forward strand.
CATTACCAACTCCCCGAGTTCACTCAGACTCAAGTCCATCGAGTCAGTGATGCCATCCAGCCATCTCATCCTCTGTCGTCCCCTTCTCCTCCTGCCCCCAATCCCTCCCAGCATCAGAGTCTTTTCCAATGAGTCAACTCTTCGCATGACGTGGCCAAACTACTGGAGTTTCAGCTTTAGCATCATTCTTTCCAAAGAAATCCCAGGGCTGATCTCCTTCAGAATGGACTGGTTGGATCTCCTTGCAGTCCAAGGGACTCTCATGAGTCTTCTCCAACACCACAGTTCAAAAGCATCAATTCTTCGGCGCTCAGCCTTCTTCACAGTCCAACTCTCACATCCATACATGGGCATCTTACTATTATACTAAAGAAACTTATACTGTGATCATAAACTGGGCTTATAAAATAACTACACTATATAGAATCCTGTGTATAATATATTTAAAAAATTGAAACCACAGAGACATGCATGGCAACAAAGTATACAAATTGTTCTCTATAAAAATAAGTATATGACTGAAATACATGACCCCTACCAGAATAACTAAAACATATATAGTGACAATGAAGAATGAAGGTGAAAGTGAATTCCATCACTTGTGACAGGTATGGGTTTGTAGATGCCATTGATGTAGGAATTCTCCTTGGCAACTCTTCCAATCAGAAGTTGCAGGTCTTTGCACACTTGTGATTTTGTGTTTTTTTCTAATCTAAGAAAATTCATATTTGATGAAATGTGCAGATAGCTGCTTGGCAACATTTCTCAGGAGAACTAGGATTACAGTAAACAGTGAACATTTTTAGCATTGTTTTTGTGAGATCCTTGTTTGGTTTCAGTGATCTTAAAGGAATACTGCATAATCCCCTCAGACTTAATTAATTATCCCAATTCATTTTATACTAAAGTCAATCAAAGCATGAAATGCTCCCCTCTCCAAAAAAAAGCCCTTTGCTCTAAAGCATATTTTACCCTCTCTTCTTTCTCTACAAAGCCATCCTAGTCTCACTTGACACACGGTGAGCTTCCTATGAGAATTCTTCCTGCATTTATGAGGCAAGTTCAGGTAGCTTTCAAAGAACCATGTAATTAGCATACTCTTCCATATTCTTATTTTATTTGTCAATGATTTTCTGTCTCATAAGTCAGATGGTACACTCCTTGAGAATAAGGTTAGCATGAGATACTTACACCACCTTGTCCACCCCCTCAGTGGGTTAGGAAAGTTTGGAACCAAACGAATTTTCAAAATAACACTTGAGAATATACTTTGGAATATCATCAACATAATGTTGATGTTCCTCTAAAGCATTAAAAATAGCTACAAGATGGTTCCTGCATGAGCATTAGTTAACAAATTATTTTGGGCTTTGTATTTAACCACCCTGAAGTGTGGACCTGTCTCCCCATAGCCAGAGATTACAGAGAAAAACCAGCTGTGGCTGAAAGTCTTGTTGGGAAGTGAAAAGACACTGCCCAGGTGTTGGTGTAGGAACAACAGCAGATAGAAGCTGAGTCACCTCTGTAACTGGAGCGTGATCAGGACAAAAGGAAGTATGATGCACACTGGATTGGGGAGTTGTGATTTGTTACTAAAAGTAGTCTTTCTCTGTCTCCACAGTGCCTGCAGTTGCTTCTGTCATTTCATTTATCATGCTGTGTTGTATTGTGAATGTTTCAGACGTTTCTTGGATGTGTCTGGGGAATTCTTGAAATGAAACTGAGTGGCAGACCTTCATCCATAGACTTCAATAATTTTAGTGATAATATCAATGTCCTCTAGCCAAACACTCCCAGGAACATACATATACTGATCAAGCTCTGCAGGAGACCCAGGTTTGATTCCTGGGTCAGGAAGATCCTCTGGAGAAGGAAATGGCAACTCACTTCAGTATTCTTGCCTGGAGAATTCCATGGACAGAGGAAACTTGCAGGCTACAGTCCATGGGGTTGCAAGAGTCGGACACGATTTAGGGACTTAACCACCATTAACCAAAGACTCCCAGGAACACACATACAGTGATCAAAGTGGGTTTGTCACTTAGTGAGAATCTATACCATGGAGAACTGTGAGGCATCTCAAGAAAAAAACAGTGCCAAACAAACTTATTCTAGGCTTTGAGCTTTGGTTGAGTGACTTGGGGGAGGGTCAAAGGAATCTGTGGTTCAGTCTGGGTTGGGTGCCATCAGAAAATAGAGCCGTCCTGTGATTGAGTATCTCAGGTCAATTTTATCAGGGGTGGGGGACAGACTAGAATGAGACTAATTGATAAAGAAGCAGTGGTCACTCATATTAGTCAGGAAGGAGAAATATTCGGTTATTTCTGTGGTTTGGACAATGTTCGTATTTTGTCTGGGTTCAGACATTATGGAGTGGTCTTGATTTGTCTTGATCCATCATAGTTGCAGAGTTGCCTGATCTGATACTGATAATCTGTGAAATTTGGGGGGATCAACAGAACACCAAGCTTTAGTTTGGTGTTGCTACTAGTGCCAGGCCAGCACCTACCAACACCAAGGCCAACTGATAGTACTAGGCTAGCTCTTGGATGTTAGGAGATGTTTCTCTTTTTAGTTTGTTGTTTTACCAATAGGCCATGTGAAAGGGGGCTTCCTTAAATGCATTTCAAAGAGGTCTGACCTCCCCCTCCACCCTACAGGCATTTCTGTCTCTAAGCCCATGATCTTTTGCCCCCACTGCATTTCTCTAGCTCCATCTGCTCACCCCCTGGCATATTTCTGGGGCCTATCCCAAGTCCTACATTTTCCATGAAGTCATCTCTGATCACTCCACTCCAAAGGGCTTTCTTCTGCTCTGATCTTGGTGCTTTTATTGTTTAATCTACTTAATTGGCACTTTTAGGGTCTAACACTACATGCAATCTCTGTATGTAATGATAAGAGGTAACATGTACTGTTAAAAGATCTTCTACTGCAAGAGACTTACCTCTCCAACTGAAACCTAAACTGTTAGAGGGTAGGGATCAAATGCTGAAAACTCATGTCTTTTATGTTTCAGGTTCTGTTTCAAGTTTTTGCATATGTTAATTCATTTAATACAAGTCTACAAAGTAAGTGCTATTACGATCTCCTTTTTTCAGGTGAAAACAAAATACCTCTTATTAACCCTCTGTTACCCACCCCCACCCCTTCCCCATCCAGTTAACTAAGAGGCTGGTTAATGATGTATAGCAAAAGGCAGGGGAGTGGTGTGTGGAGATTTTCTCCCCAAATACTTTTCAAGTATAACTCACTTTACATAATACATGCTCTTAAAAACAACATTAATAAAACCATGCTTGCTTAAACAGAAGAGCTACCACCACTATGCAGATTATCAAAGCATTGTGAGGGCTTATGAAGATAGATCAACACAATTTGGCATGTGGTATCTCCTTAGACTTTCACAATGCTACACTTATCCTCATTTTACAGGTAAAGAAACCATGCTGCAGAGTGGTTCCCAGAAAGAAAAAGAGGAAGAGAAGACAAAAAAGGTTAAAAAAAAAAAAAAAAGAAGAGACAGAAAAGTGGAGGTACAGATTCAATGCAAGTTCTATGAAAATTCCAATGACATTTTTCATGGAAATAAGACAAATAGTCCAATCATATGGAATCACAAATAGCTAAAGCAATCCTGAGAAAGAAGAACAAAGTAAGAGGCATCACACTTCCTGATCTCCAACTATATTACAAAGCTATAGTAATCAAAATAACATGGCACTGGCATAAAACAGACAAATAGATCAATGGAACAGAAATAGAAGCCAGAAATAAACCAACCTGTATACAGCCAACTAATACTTGACAAGGGAGCCAACAATATTCAATGGGGAAAGGATGATCTCTTCAATAAAAGGTAATGGGAAAACTAGATATCCACATGAAGAAGAATAAAAGCAGACTCCTATCTTATACAGCTCACAAACATTAACTCAAAATGGATTAAAGGCTTAAATATAAAATCTGGAACTGTAAAACTCCAAGAATAAAACATAAGGTAAAATCACCTTCACAATCGTCTTGGCAGTGATTTTTTTTAAATAAAACACCAAAAGCACAAACAACAAAACCAAAAATTAATAAGTAGGATAATATCAACAAGTAGGGCTTCCCAGGTGGTGTTGTGGTAAAGGACCCGCCTGTCAACGCAGGAGCCAAAAAAGACATGGGTTCAATCCCCAGATGGGGAAGATGCCCTGGAGAAGGAATGGTGACCCACTCTAGTATTCTTGCCTGGAAAATGCTATGGACAGAGGAATCTGGGAGGCTACAGTCCAAGGGATAGAAAAGAGTTGGACACGACTCAGCACACACACACACAAGATGACATCAAACTTTCAGTGCTTCTGCACAGCAAAAGAAATAATAAAAAATGAAAAGGTAACCTACACAGTGGGAGAAAAGAGTTGAAAGCCATATATCTGATAAGGAGTTAATATCCAAATATATAAGGAACTCAATAGCAAAAATCAAATAATCAAATTTAAAAAAAGGCAAAGGACCTGAATAGACATTTTTGTTTTCTAGGAAACACATCTAAATTGCTAATGGGTATATGAAAAGATGCTAAACATCACTAATAATCAGGGAAACACAAATCAAAAACACAATGAAATATCATCTCACACATGATAGAGTGGCTAACATCAAAAAGATAACAAATATCAAGTGTTATTTAAGGATGTGGAGTGCAGTGTGCCTTTGTGCACTGTTGATAGTACTGTAAATTGATACAGCCACTATACAATACAGTATGAAGGGTCTTCAAAAAATAAAAAATATAATAAAACTATCATGTGATTCAGCAATCCTACCTCTGGTTGGGTATATTTGAAGAAAGTGAAGTCACTATCTGGAAGAGATTTCTGTACACCACACCTATGTTCACTGCAGCATTATTTACAATAACTAAAACATGAGAACAACCAAATTGTCCATCGATGGATGAATGGACAAAGAAAATGCGATACACACACACACACACACACACACACACACACACACACACACACACACACACACACTGGAATATTATTTAGCCATAAAAAAGGAAATTCTGCTATTTATGACGATACAGATGGATGGACATTATGCTAAGTGAAATAGATAGTGAAAGACAAATACCATATTATCTCACTTATATGTAGTATCTAAAAAAAGTCAAACTTATAGAAACAGAGTAGAATGGTTGCCAGGGAATGGGGACTGGGGAAAATGGAAAGGTATTGGTCAAAGCATACACAGTTTCCATTATAAGATGAGTAAATTCTGGCTACCTAAAGTGCAAGGTGGTGGCTATTGTTAACAATGTTGTATTATATACTTGAAGGTTGCTTAGAGGATAGATCTTAAATGTTCTCAGAAACAGCGGTAGCTATGTGATGTGATGAAGGTATTAACTAACTTTATTGTAGTAGTCATTTCACAACATATACATGTATCAAATCATCATGTTGAACACCTTAAATTTATGCAGCGTTATGTGTCAATTGTATCTCAATAAAGGTGGGCAGGGGAAAGGAAAATGGAAGGCAGAAGTGAGAGAATGGTGTTGGAGCTTTGTAAGGGAGGGTTAGGAGAGGTGAGGAAAGGTTAGGTAGGATTTGTTTTTTTCTTTTATTGTGAACCTGAAAGGACAGGAAAAGAAACCAGGATTAGAACTTTCCTGGAGGCACTGTCAAGCCAACACTCCTAGAATAAGATCTGAGGTAAGAGTTGCCAACAAACACCCAAAACAAATCTGCCTATCAGTTCAGTTCAGTTCAGTTCAGTCGCTCAGTTGTGTCCGACTCTTTGCGACCCCATGAATCGCAGCACGCCAGGCCTCCCTGTCCATCACCAACTCCCGGAGTTCACTCAGACTCAGGTCCATCGAGTCAGCGATGCCATCCAGCCATCTCATCGTCTGTCGTCCCCTTCTCCTCCTGCCTCCAATCCCTCCCAGCATCAGAGTCTTTTCCAATGAGTCAACTCTTTCCATGAGGTGGCCAAAGTACTGGAGTTTCAGCTTTAGCATCATTCCTTCCAAAGAAATCCCAGGGCTGATCTCCTTCAGAATGGACTGGTTGGATCTCCTTGCAGTCCAGGGGACTCTCAAGAGTCTTCTCCAACACCACAGTTCAAAAGTATCAATTCTTTGGTGCTCAGCTTTCTTCACAAACTTCCAGATGTTCAAGCTGGTTTTATAAAAGGCAGAGGAATCAGAGATCAAATTGCCAACATCTGCTGGATCATCGAAAAAGCAAGAGAGTTCCAGAAAAACATCTATTTCTGCTTTATTGACTATGCCAAAGCCTTTGACTGTGTGGATCACAATAAACTGTGGAAAATTCTGAAAGAGATGGGAATACCAGACCACCTGACCTGCCTCTTGAGAAACCTATATGCAGGTCAGGAAGCAACAGTTAGAACGGGACATGGAACAACAGACTGGTTCCAAATAGGAAAAGGAGTACGTCAAGGCTGTATATTGTCACCCTGCTTATTTAACTTACATGCAGAGTACATTATGAGAAATGCTGGGCTGGAAGAAGCACAAGCTGGAATCAAGATTGCCGGGAGAAATATCAATAACCTCAGATATGCAGATGACACCACCCTTATGGCAGAAAGTGAAGAGGAACTAAAAAGCCTCTTAATGAAAGTGAAAGAGGAGAGTGAAAAAGCTGGCTTAAAGCCCAACATTCAGAAAACGAAGATTATGGCATCTGGTCCCATCACTTCATGGGAAATAGATGGGGAAACAGTGGAAACAGTGTCAGACTTTATTTTGGGGAGCTCCAAAATCACTGCAGATGGTGACTGCAGCCATGAAATTAAAAGATGCTTACTCCTTGGAAGAAAAGTTATGACCAACCTAGATAGCATATTGAAAAGCAGAGACATTACTTTGCCAACAAAGGTCAGTCTAGTCAAGGCTATGGTTTTTCCAGTGGTCATATATGGATGTGAGAGTTGGACTGTGAAGAAAGCTAATAGCAGAGTCCAATCTCTACTCCAAAACACAGTCCCACTGCTCCACCCAGTGGCAATCTTGAGATAGTGCATAAAGGATATCTGCCAGAGCCCCTCAGATTACATCAGAACCTTGACATTGCAGGGAGAAGTGGCCATATTCCTATTCTTTTTTAATCTCCAGGGACTCTGATGTGCTTCTGCATTTGAGAATGGCTGGCCAAATTTGCACTTTCCCTATGACATAGAGACTTCCTTGTGTGAGCTGGAATGGCAGGTTGCACCTGGGCAAGGTGCTAACGTAGGCTATCACTTTGTTTTTTCCATTCTGTCATCAGGAGTTTAATTCTTTCTCATCAACTGCCATTTCTCAGTGAACACTATGTATTGGGTGCTGGGAATACAATACTGCACAAGACAAATAAGGCTTTTGTCTTACAGTGAGGAAGACAAGCAAATCTGTACAGATGGCAATAAGCTCTATGAAGGAAAAGGACATGGCGTTGAGATAGAAAACAACTGAGGTAAGAGAAGACCTCTGAGGAGGTGACACTGAACTGAGACATGGAGGAAAAGAAGTCAATTATACCCCAAATAGCCAAAGCAATCTTGAGAAAAAAGAATAAAGCTGGAGGAATTAGGCTTCCTGACTTCAGACCATACCACACAGTTATAGTAATCAAACCACCATAGTACTGGCACAAAAACAGACACATAGGTCAATAGAACAGGACAGAAAGCCCAGAAATAAACCCACATACCTATAGTCAGTTAATCTATGACAAAGGAGGCAAGAATATACAACGGAGAAAAAACAGTCTCTTCAATAAGTGGTGCTGGGAAAGCTGGACAGCTACATGTGAAAGAACAAAATTAAAACATTTCTTCATACCACATACAAATACAAACTCAAAATAGGTTAAAGGCTTAAATGAAAGACCTAAAACCATAAAACTCTGAAAAGAGAACATAGGCAAAATACTCATTGACATAAATCACACCAGATGTTTTTTTACCCACCTCCTAGAGTAATTAAAATAAAAGCAAAAATAAACAAGTGGGACCTATTTAAATTTAAAAGCTTTTGCATAGCAAAGGAAACCATAAACAAGATGAAATGACAACCCTCAGAATAGGAGAATATATTTGCAAATTATATGACTGATAAAAGACTTCTCTGGTGGCTCAGACAGTAAACGCCCCCGCTTACAATGTGGGAGACCCAGGTTCGAGCCCTGGGTTGGGAAGATCCCCTGGAGAAGGAAATGGCAACCCACTCCATTACTCTTGCCTGGAAAATCCCATGGAGGGAGGAGCCTGGTAGGGCTCCTACCAGTCCATGGGGTCGCAAAGAGTCAGACACAACTGAACGACTTCACTTCACTTCACTTCATGACTGATAAGGGGTTAACATCCAGTATATATAAACAGCTCATATAATATAGCTTAATGTCAAAAAAAGAAACAGCCTGATTAATAAATGGGCACAACTTTTGCAGCAACATGGATGGACCTAGATAATATCATACTAAGTGAAATAAGTCATATAGAGACAAATATTATATGATATCACTTATGCATGGAATCTAAGATATAATACAAATGAATCTATAAAGAAAACAGAAATAGATTCACAGACATAAAAAATAAACTTACAGTTACCAAAGGAGAAAGGAAGGAAGGGATAAATTAGGAATATGGGAATAACAAACTACTATACATAAAATACATAGGCAACAAGGATTTACTGTATGGCACAGGGAACTATAGTCAGTATCTTGTAATAATTTCTAATGGAAGATAATCTGAAAAATGTATACACATAACTGGTTCACTTTGCTATATACCTGAAACTAACAATGCCATAAATCAGCTATATTTCAATTTAAGGAAAACAACAAAATATGGACAGAAGACCTGAATAAACATTTTTCCAAAGAAGACAAACAGATGGCTAGCAGGCACATGAGAAGATGTTCAGTATTACTAATCATCAGAGAAATGCAAATCCAAACCACAATGAGCTACCACTTTACACCTGTCAGAATGGTTATCCCCAAAAGAACACAAATAACAAGTGTCAGCAAGAATATGGAAAAAAGGGAACCCATGTATGCTGTTGGTGGGAATGTAAATTGTATGGACAGCTGTGACTGAAGGATCAAAAAGGATAAGAATTAGAAAAGTGATCCATGACTTTGACCAGATGGTGATCATTGAGGATCATAAGAAGAAGAGGACCAGACTGGAAAAATAAGAGTGCGGAATTTTTGAAGTTGAGATTTTTGGAACTAATATCGATTTTCATTAAGAAGGTCTGGGACCCTAGGCATGGCACCAGGAATGAGTGACTAAGGTAGAGTGGATGACAAATCATGCAAAATGAGGCACAGAGGGTGCTGGCTGTTGCGTGGTATAGTTGTCAAAGATTTGAGGTGGAGAGGAAGTGTAGTGAGGTTGCCAGGCAGTTGTGTGTTTTTTAAGATTTACTTATGTATTTTATTTTTTGGCTGTGCTCAGTCTTTGTTGCTGCATGTGGCTTTCTCTAGTTGTGGTCAGCGAGGGCTACTCTTTGTTGCCATGTGTGGGCTTCTCATTGTGATAGTTTCTTTCGTTGTGGAGCACAGACTCTAGGTACCCAAGTTTCAATAGTTGTAGCACATGATCTCAGCAGTTGTGATACGTGGGATCAGTAGCTGTGGCACACGGGCTTAGTAGCTCCGTGGCATGTGGAATCTTCCCAGACCAGGGATCAAATCAGTGTCCCTTACATTGCAAGGTGGATTCTTAACCACTGGACCACCAGGGAAGCCCCAGGCAGTCTTGAGTGTGCTCGTGATCATAAATTTGTGGTCAGCCCAGCCATACAATTTTTAGTATTTTCAGCTGCTTCAATATAGACAGAGAAGCATGTGGTTCAAGTAGTGCTGTGGATTGCCTAGTGAATATGATAGGGAGCTAAGAGCAGAAAGGAAATGGACTGACTTTAACAAGGGAGAGTGTATTGATTTCCTGTTGCTGATGTAACAAATTACCACACACCTAGTGACTTTAAACAGTACAAGTTTTTTTTTTTTTTTTTTAATCTTACAGTTCTGGAATTCAGAAGTCCAAAATGTGTTTTACAAGGCTAAAATCAAGGTGTCAGCAGGTTTGCATTCGTTCAGGAGATTCTGGGAGCAAATCTGTATCGTTGGCTTTTCTCTTAATAGCTTCTAGAAGCTCCCTGTGTTCCTTTGCTTATAGCTCCTCCTACATCTTAAAAGCCAGCAACATTGGGCTGAGTCTTTCTCATGCTGCCATCTCTCCAGTTCTCTCTTCCAATCCTCTCTTCCACTTTGAGGGAAACTTGTGATTGCACTGGGCTCATCTGCCTAAACCAGGATAATCTCCTTTTATTCTAAGGTCACCTGATTAGCAACCCTAATTCCATTTTAACCTGAATTTCTCTTTGCTGTATAATCTAAAATATTCACAGGATTTCAGGGATTAGGATGTGGACATCTTTTTGGGAGGCATCATTCTCCCTACAAAGTGATTATGATGATGTCAATGCACGGACTCTGTACTGGGTAAGGAGGCAAATGGAGAAAACAGTGGGCAGATGAAAAGTGAAACAGTGGTGCAATCAATGAATTGGAGAAGTAACAGGATGAGCTTGAAGAACTGTAGCGCTAGAGTAGAAATTTTAAAAATGATGTAGTCTCTGATGATGACAAAGGCTAGGGTAGGATCACATCATAGAGGTGAGAATCTGATATAAAGTTGTAGAAAAGACCAGATAAAACAGTCATGAGATCTTGGCACAGATGAGCTAGAGGGTAAACTCCAGGATGGCTCTTGCTGGTCCAGGTGTCCATATGGTGGAGGGAGCTCCCAGGAATGGCTGTCACCAGTGTCTATGTTCCCAGGTGAGCTATGGTTGTTTTTTGCCCTCTGGGACACTTTCTAAGAACAGCAGAATTGTAGAATTACAAATCAAGAGCACACCTCAGAGAAACAAGAAGCAGCTGATGCATTTCAGAGGTGCTTTGAAGAAACCAGACCCCACTCAAATGGAGAGTGGTGAGTGGTAAGCACACAGCCCACATTTGGACTGCAGCCTGGACATTGGTAATGATAACCCCTGTGGCCTCACCTGGTTACCTCACCACCCACCGATCAGAGAACTGTGCATAAGGTGAACAGATTCCCCATGATCCTCTCCCTCAGCTTGCCTTTAAATCCCTTCCCTGAGAGCCATCAGGGAATTCAGGTCTTTCTAGCATTAGCTGCCCCTTACTCTTTGATCTTGCAGTAACTGCTGTGCTTGCCTTCACCACACACACATGAAAAGGATGTAATGGAAGTGAAAGTCTAGGGTGTGCAATGGGTCATCCAAGTGGATGTTAAAGTCACCAAGAATGATGAACGAGCTTCAGCCTACGGAGGACAACTGAGCCTTGAGGAGAAAATGTAAACCCCACAAGCTAGGGGAGCCTGTGAGTGAAAAGGGGCCATTGGCAGTTCTGACTCGGCCAGGACCAGGGCCCCTCATGGCCGAACTTCTGCTCAGCAGGAAGGATGGAGCCCTGACACTCCACCCCACTCCCAGGGGTAGGGGTGGGCTCCAGGCCACAGGCCTGGGCAGTGACCCCCTTGAGATGTGTGGGCCAGGTCGACTCCAGAGACTCCCGCAGGCCTGCTGGCTCCCTGCCTTCTGCGGTTTTCGTGAACAGAGGAGGGGCTGGGACTCAGCACCCTGTGCTCTTTACCCCAGGGCTTTCGTCTCTCCTAGGGAGATGGCACCCCTGTGTCGGTGCTCCTCTTCGGTGAGCACCCACAGCCCGGTCTGGCCGTGACACGTGGTCTAGGAGGCCAATGACAGCACAAGTCACTCCCTGTGGGCGTGGGGGTGGGGCCTCACCTTGGGGGCGCAGGCCCTCGTTGTACCCACCACCACAGCACGAGCATCACACCTGGCTACAGGTACGGAAACCTCCCGGGGGGCCTTGCAGAGGAGCCAAAGCAAGATGGGAAGAGGGCGGGAAGACCCTCCAGAGACAGTCAGGCCTGGCAGGTAGAAGAGAAGCACCATTGACAGAGAGACGGATTCAAAAGCCCCGTGATTCAGTCAACAGACACCTACCTGTGCAAACTCCGTGGGGCGGGGGGTGGGGGGTCGCAAATTTGAAGAAGGTCTGGACAATCCCCCTAAAGGGCTTGTGCTTTCCCAGGGGAGCCAAACAGTGTCCACACATCTCAGTGCAACCAGGAGAGCCTGTGGGTGTCCAGGGGGAGAAGATACAGAAGAGAAGGCTTCCTGGAGGGGTGGGTCTGGGGCCGGGCTGTAAAGGAGAGCTCAGGACTGATCAGGGAGTGTGCCCTGCCACGCCCGCCAGGAAGCAAAGACCTCTTCCAGCTGTTGTGGCCCTGGGTCCTTCCCCTGTTTCTCCTTTCCCGACTCTGATGATGGATCTGCAAAGGGAAAGGATGTGGCCGCTTCTGTTGACCAGTAGGGAGTGGGGCGAGGAAAGCAAGCACCTTCCCTTAAGAAAATTGGAAACCCCAGATTGTGCCAACTTCCTGACTTGGAGAAGATCAGAAGTCATGGCTGGAGATGGAGAGTAGGTGGCAACCGATAGGGGGTTGGATGTCCTGGATGGGTTTGTAGCCACAGGCAGGCTCAGGCAGAGGAATGAGGCCCTGGAGACTGACCCGTGGACTTCTGGGACACACACTTGCCGTGAAGAGGGTCCCATGTCAGAGGTGGGAGGAGGTGGGAGGAGATCTCCATTAGTTTTGCTTTACATATTTCCTAAAGGGACACCTCGGAGTAGGCAATGGCACCCCACTCCCTTCAGTACTCTTGCCTGGAAAATACCATGGACAGAGGAGCCTGGTTGGCTGCAGTCCATGGGGTCTGTAAGAGTCGGACATGACTGAGCAACTTCACTTTTACTCTTCACTTTCATGCATTGGAGAAGGAAATGGCAACCCATTCCAGTGTTCTTGCCTGGAGAATCCTAGGGATGGGGGAGCCTGGTGGGGTGCCGTCTATGGGGTTGCACAGAGTCGGACACAACTGAAGTGACTTAGCAGCAGCAGCAAAGGGACACCTGCTCAGCATCTTCCTTTCTTCTTTGTTTGCTGGTGCCAATTAGTTCTCCTCCCAGGAAGCTGGACCCAATGCCAACCTCATAGGGAGATAGCTTGTTGCAGCTGCCAAAGCACCACCTCCTCCAGGGTCCTCTTTACTCCCATCTTTCATAGTCACAGGTTTTCATTGGCAACAGCTTGCTCCATGACAATAGCTTTCTCCATGGCAAGCCTGGTGCCCCATCCCACCTCCCTACACAGAGAAGAGGCTCTAGGTGCACAATTTGTTACCAGAGACTTCCTTATTGACAGCAGATATCCTGTTGTGTTTCTGCCCTACTGATAAGTGGAGGAATCAACAGGAGAGGATGTGATTGAGTATAAATAGAATCTTGACAAATATATCAGAATAGCAACACTGAGCACAGCTGGGAGGGCCCAGCTTCCAGAGGTCTCAGCCAACCCCTCCAGCAAGGCCCCAGGAATGATGATGGGGGATGCAGTAGGATGGGGACTGTGGACAGTTCTGCTATGTTTGAGTTTTATGTGTTGAACATAAACTGATACAAATGACAGTTCTAATGGCAGATTGCATTGGTACATTGGAAGTTACCCAATAAATTTGGTAGATGTGTAAATATATGATCTGATGAATAAAACTGATGAGTTTGAGTAGGAGGGCAAAAAGATAGGAGGGCACTGCGCTAAGTGAGAGGGGAAGGGATTAATGGCACAAAGAGAAATATGCCCTTATGCAGAAGACATTCTTAGTAACGATTTTAGTAGGAATAATTAATTATTAGTAGCAGTCATTATGACCTCAATCTGCTTTCCAGGCCTATCTGCCACTCTGCCCATCCTGGAGCCATTTCATTCCCTGGACAGGTACACATATATACACATGCACACACACACCTCTCTTCTACTATGCAGGCTGTTTCCTTTCCATGCAGAGACCTCATTCCCTCATTCTTCCTCTTTCCCTGCCATCCTTCATTGCTAGGTAAACTCCTAGAGATCCTTCAGGATCCAGGTGAAATGTCTCCCCTTGAGTACCTTCCCAGTTAATTATTCTACTTCTTTCCATCCCCCTTTGGTCCTCCCCTTTTTCCTTCCCCTCTTTCCTTTCCCCTCCCAATTAATCATTCTCTCTCCCATACTCCCATAGCACTTTGGGTTCATCCTTGTTTTAGCACTTGTCACTTCGGTCGTTGTTGTTCAAGTGTCTGTCTTCCCCTGTAGACCATGAACTAGAGCAAGTCATTAGTCTTAGGCATCTGTGAGAGAGGCCTCCCTAGCACAACCCTGAGTATATAGATGGATACTCAATACTTGCCTGGTGAGTGAATGGCTAGTATCTGTAGTGTATGTTCTATAACTTCATGGGTCAACAGATACTATTAATATTGTTGGGTTGTTGTTTATTTAAGGAGTCAAGCTAAATTGTTGTTGTTTTTACATTGTGTTTCTGGGACTCTCCTCATGTATGAGTTTTATGAAGGGCAGAGTGCATTGGACTGGATTTTTCTTAACAAGTCCATATAACTATTGCCAGGCTTCTTGTCTCTCATTGTAAGAAGTAGAGAAACTTTCTGATGAACTAGAAGTGGTGAAGCAGTGTGCTCATTCATGAATAAAATACTTATCTTTGCCAACTAATTTATTGACAGTAAAATATCACAAAGAGAAATTGCAGAAACCACTATCACTATACAAAAGCCCACATACCCCTCAAGCTTTTCTACCAGTGGATATTCACTACCAAAAATTTTGACAGTGATTTATCTGAATTCCTTGAATGTCTTTTATTTAGTTGCTCTGTGTCCAGTTCATATTGAGTATCACAGAGATCTGACTCTGATGTTAAGCTATGTAGCTGTTTATTGTTAAACAGAGTGAGCAGTAAGGGACTTGAAGGTAGCTTAGACCCCAAATGAAAGATCACCTTTCACTGTTTGGACAGAGGCACTGTTTTTGCATCATATCCTATATTGGTACTACTGTTCCTTATGTGTGAATTAGTCACTGGTGACTCAGCTCTGAAATGGTTAGTCACAGTAACCTTTGTCATTTAACAGCCATAGTTTTTTATTGGCAGCTTCTTAATGAGCTCATCTCCGGGGTGACAAGTGGCAGAGCTATGACTTTTCTTTAAGAAATTTGAGAGATATAGTCAGTCAACATTTTTATTTACTTTGAGAGAGACTTGAGTTCCAAGGCCTGACTGAGGTTTTCCCGATAGTATCAATACTTGCATTGTCTAACAAAACATGTCAAAATTTTCATACTTGTCATCCAATGAATATGGCAATAACAGTATTGGGCAGACTAGGACTGAGAGGTTGCTGGCTGCAGTTTATAATGACTGAAGAATTAGTATCTGTGAACATTCTGCATGTAACTACTCTGGGTTGAATGTTTTCGAAGAAGTTGAAAAAGCACTTAGTATAACCTGAAGTGGAATCTGCTAAGATGTTACAACTGATGATGTTAAAAATACGAGTGGAGAAGAAAAGAGTTAGTGAATAAATACACAAAATTTGTGAAAATATAAGGTCTTTAACTCTTTGGGTTATTCATTATATTATTTATCAGCAGTCACATTGCAGACAATATTTGAATCTCTCATGTGTTATTAAACTGACAGTGTTAATGGGGAACACCCTTCACTCTCATGAACTTAACCATCATGGTTCTGTGAACTTTTGTCAGAAACAGAAGTTGGATGTCCTGAATTTCTCTACCACTCTGTGTGTGTATGTCCATGTGTATGTGATTTTTTTAAGCTCATGGTGGAGATTGAATTATTTTTGATTGAGAACATCTCCCTCAATTACCATTTAACACTGAATGGCTTTGGAAATTAGCTTTTGTTCCAGGTTTGATAATATTTCTTAATGAACTAAACCTAAAGTTACAAAGCAAACAGTGCTTATATTAAAAAACATATTGTGGTAAAGTCATTTCAATGACAATTAACGTTATTTGAATCAAAGTAATGTCAGACTGCTTTATACTCTTCAGATGCTTTCAAAAGTTAAATTAAGGGAGCTCTCTATTCACATACAAATTTGGAGTAGATATATATTCAAGCTCATACTAAAATTCCAGCAGCTTTTTTTTCAGTCCTCTATGCAAGTACAAGGGCTCCCCTTATAGCTCTGTTGGGAAAGAATCTGCCTGCAATGCAGGAGACCTGGGTTTGATTCCTGGGTTGGGAAGATCCCCGGAGAAGGAAATGGCAACCCACTCCAGTATTCTTGCCGGGAGAATCTCATGGACAGAGGAGCCTGGCGTGCTACAGCCCATGGGGTCACAAGAGTCAGACATGACTTAGCGACTAACCCACCACCACCACCATGCAAGTACAAAGGAAGTTTCCATATTTCAGATCCACTAAACTGTGCAGTTGAGGAGCTTCCACATAAACTTCAAATGAAAGTGATTACTCTGCAATGTAATGACATGCTAAAAGGCAAATATCAAAAGAACCTAATAGAATTCTATAATTTTCTTCCAAACAATGAATATGCTAAATTAAAATCATATGCTTGTGGATTGATACCAGTATTTAGAAGTACCTATCTCATGGACTGATACCAGTATTTGCCAATATCTGTGTGAAAAGACATTTGCAAAGGTGAACTATGTAAAACTTCATTACAGAACAGATGAACATATGCAGTTTTGACGACAGAGAACACTTTGATCTTCACCTAAGCAAAATGATATTCTCCCAAAAGAATTTCATTCTTCTCACTAATAGACCTATATTATTTAAACATTGTAAGCAATTATTAACATTTTTTAGTTTCAGCAACATTTTATTTGTTTTGGAATTCTGTTATGTAAGTACCTACATGATAACCATTTTGATTTTACCTTTGAGCACCTCCAAGCCCCAAATGTTAACTCTCTGCCTTTTACAGAAGTTTCCTCAGCCCACGTTATCAATATATTGTACCATTGTGGGTTTTTGCACAATCGTAAAACTAAAAGGACAGGAACCTTCCATACTTAAATGTAGGCTAGAACCAAACGCAGGGCGTCAAAAGAACCAGGAGACGATTGTGAACAATTCTACAATCTAAGCATCTTGATTGTTCATTGGACACAGGGCACATCAATCCTCCATTGTCAGCAAATGAGCTCAGAGCTCGTGACGAGGGGGCACGTCCTATTGGCTACTCTTCTGGCCCCGCCCCTCCTCTGTGGCCTAGGGGAATCTATTGCGTCAGGCCTGGCTCCACTGTTGTCTGAGGCCCAGCTTTCGGTGGGACGCTCCCGCCGTTGGCTGCCTACCCTCCCTGTCGTGGGGCCTCTTCTGTCGTCCTCTCAGTGGCCGCCTCGTCCCGTCCTGCCACCCTCAGCCTCCCCTCGGGGCAGCCACTTCAGGCGCCACCACCTGGGCTGTTGCCGTCATCACCCGCCCAATTGAGGTAACTGCCCAGTGCCATGTCCACCACGAGAGGTGGAGATCAGGGCCCTGAAGGGCAGCAATGCCCAGCAGGCATGGCCGGGGTGCAGGCCGGACTGTCCAGAGCCCGTGAAGGTGTGGACTGCAACTCCGGGCCTCGCAGGGGTGACGCCGTGCCTGAGGCTGGGGCAGGCGGAATCCCTGAGGCCTCAGGAGGCCCAAGGGAGGCAGCCCTGGAGGGTGGGAGCGCCGAGGAGGGGGAGGAGGAGCAGGCAGGGGGCCGAGACCTCATGGCGGACACACACCACTTCCCCATGGCTGGCTTCCGCCTAACGTTGCTGGACCTGGTACGCTCGGTGCTGAGCCGCATCTACTACAATGACTACATCCTCGTCTGGCCCCACAACGGCCACATGTCGGTCCAGCACCGGGCCCAGCAGCACTCGTCCGATCAAGGCTCGGCCGCAGTGGCCGAGTTCTCCGAGCTCCGGGTGTCGTCGGATGGACCGGGGGAGGGGCCGGCGGGGAAGGCTCCAGCCCAGGAGGTGGAGGAGGCGGAGGAAGCCGAGGAAGCCTCTTTATGGGAGACAGCTGCCGAAGAGTCCGAGGAGTCCAGCTTGTGGGAAGTGGCGCAGGAGCCAGCTGCCCCTGAGGGTGAGCCTTCAGGAGGGGAGGGGGTGAGTTGGGGGGGACGGGGACACTGGCATCTGCAGGCCGGGTCTGGGGACCAGGGATCCCGAGGAGGGGGGCAGGCTCAGAGGAGGGCCTCGGGAAGGGAGGCTGGGAGTGAGGGCCTCCTTGAGTCGAAGGCCAGAGGGGCCCAGTAGAAGCCCAACTCCATAACGACCTCTCTGGTTTGGGGTGCGGGGTGCGGAAATAAGCTTCCCTCTGCCAGCCCTGGTAAGAGGTCTGAGATGATCGGTGCCAGTTATGAGCCCACAGGTGAAGATCAGTGAAGGCAGGTGTTTGGGAGGGAGCTTGAGAGGACATGGAAGAGAACAAGCAAATGGCATACGTCATATTTGGTTCATAGCTTTTAAAAATGGTAAGATTCTTGGAAAGTTGATCCCAAAATATTATGAACTGATACAGGAGCACTTGGTCAAAATGAAGTTTCAGGGGGTTGAGGAACTAATGAGCTTCACCGTAGAATTTGTCATTGAGGTGAAACATATTTTGATGAGAAAGTTCTGACTGAAACAGAATGCATCAGACCCAGAGGATTCTGATCTTTGGCCAGAAGTAATCAGTAGCACAGGGTGACAGATTTACTAGAGAAGAAGAAATAATGTGATTGTGAAAATGATCAAGCAGCAACAAAGTGAGGGCCATGGAAGTGTATCCACCAGAAGGAAGGCCCCCAGTTACTCTTTTCTCAGTTGCTCCTATCCTCCTGCTTCTCCTGAGGGTAGAGTTCTGGATGTCTGTTGCTATTCCTTACGAGTTGGGATTTTTTTTTTTTTTCTGTAAACCTCTGGTCCCAAAGTCTGTATTATTCCTCACTAAAGAGATAGGTAAGCACCAGGATGAGAACTCCAAAAAAGAGATCCAAGGCACTGAATGTGAGGTGAAAGAAGAGAAGTATAACAAAAAACAAGAAGAACCAGAAAAGAATCTGGACCCAGCAAAGGACAGGCCCAAAAATTCCAGGTATCTGTGTATAGCTTTGAAAATAAGCCAGCTATTCCCAGGCATTTACAAATTTTGTTTTTGCTTTTTAATTCTCCCAGTAAATTAAGAACAAGTTTGTTTAAAATTAGTTCAGCAATTCAAATTTACCTACTTAATGTTTATAGAACACTCACGCACCTAGTCACTGGACTCCAGTACTCTTGCCTGGAAAATCCCATGGATGGAGGAGCCTGGTAGGCTGCAGTCCATGGGGTCGTGAAGAGTCGGACACGACTGAGCGACTTCCCTTTCACTTTTCACTTTCATGCATTGGAGAAGGAAATGGCAACCCACTCCAGTGTTCTTGCCTGGAGAATCCCAGGGGCGAGGGAGCCTGGTGGGCTGCCGTCTATGGGGTCACACAGAGTCGGACACGACTGAAGTGACGCAGCAACAGCAGCAGCAGCAGCATGCACCTAGTAATATAAAGTGCATTATGTACTGAAGTATACTTCATGGCTCCTCATTTGTTTTTATGAGGTCTTTTGTCCTCTACCTGTAAGACTACTAACAAGTTGTAAATGTATTAGTACCTAAGACCAGTATTTGTTTAGTAAACAGTTACTAGAAGCAGCAGTGAAAGTAACTGGGCTTCGCACTAGTAGAGTGTTTATTTCTTGACCACAGAAGTCGAGTCTCCTGCACTAAGAGATGACATCTTTTAGAATGTGACTACTTACAAATAGCAAAAAGTTCAGAATTTCAAGTAGGGACCACATTTAGTGATTAATAGGTAAACATTTGTTCAGTTGTAGATTTTTTTTTAAATTTTATGTGACAGTTAAAAGAAGAGTAACTTTGTCATAGTATGACTTGCTTATCACTGAGCTGGTAATGAAGGTATAAGATATATCTTGTCTTTAATAATGAACATTTTTCCCTCATTTTCATAATGGTGTATTTCAAAACAGCCTCTTTCTCATATGGTAGATATGGAAACTGAGGGTCTGGGAGAGTAAAGGAGTATCGTCTGTGGCCTGAGCACAGACTTTTAAGGTGAAAAGAGTGATTTAAGTCCAAGAATAGCCTCTCAAAGGGGAAAAAAAAAACATGTATAGTGTTGGGCAAGAGGGAGAGAAGGTTGGTAGGATCATATAATTGAAGCCATCAGGTTGTACATATATCAATATCTATGATGCAGGTTACAAGAGGGAAATATGTTGTTCTTCCCTACTTGTTGAGATAACAGCCCTCAGATATAGATTAGATTAAGAAAGTCTCTGGTGCTGGTAAATACTGTATAATTGTTCATTTTCTATCATTTCATCCTACAGTTTGGAAGACTAGAAAGATGGAGAAAGAAGAATCCTGATTTTCAGGGTTTTCATTTTGCAGAAGCCCATGGGAATGTTATTAATGCTGATTCCATTCCAAAATTCATTTCCCTAAAAGTGACATCCAATAACATGACTTGTACCATCTACAGATATGTTTGAGAGTGTTTGTTCTAGTTAAAAATAAGTTTATTTTATATAGGGCTTCCCTGGTGGCTCAGAGGTTAAAGCGTCTGCCTGCAATGCGGGAGACCTGGGTTCAGTCCCTGGGTCGGGAAGATCCCCTGGAGGAGGAAATGGCAACCCACTCCAGTATTCTTGCCTGGAGAATCCCATGGACAGAGGAGCTTGGTGGGCTACAGTCCATGGGGTCGCAAAGAGTTGGACACAACTGAGCGACTTCACTTCACTTCACTTCACTTCAAACTGAAATGCAGGCAAATTTTGTTTAGGTAAATAATCCTGACTCAAATCTCTTTCACTTTTGTTTGACCCACTTTACTTTCATTGAAAGGCATCACTTTCCACCATTTGGTAAGCCTGCTTTAAATTCCTTATTGCAGCCCCAAATAAATTGAAATATCAAGTTTAAAACAATTTTTGTAAAGACAGAAATGGAGATCAAGCCTTTAGAACTGAGCTTGTTTACTGCATGATGGTAAAGAATCTGCCTGCAATGCAGAAGACCCAGGTTCTATCCCTGGGTTGGAAAGATCCCTGGAGAAGGGCATGGCACTCCAGTATTCTTGCCTGGAGAATTCCATGGATAGAGGAGCCTGGAAGGCTACAGTGCATGGGGTCGCAAAGAGTTGGACATGACTGAATGACTAACACTTCCAGAAAAATATCCAAGGGACAGAGCTGGTTTCAGAAGGTCACAGACATAATACCAGGTATATGAAGTCTAAGAGAACATTCACTCACCAGGTACGGATGGTAGATATACACACAGAGTAAAAAGCAATGCCTGTGAGGATGTGTGCGTACTCAAGCATACAGGAAGGCATGCAGTGGAAAGATAAAAACTACATTTAGGATGGTGGCTACCCCTTGGGGAAAGAAAAGGATGGTGATCCTATTGGGGAGGGATCCACAGTGGGCTTCAACTATATTTGTAATATTACATTTCTTAAGCTGGGTGGTGAGTACATAGATGTCAGCAGTATTATTCTCTATACCTTTGTATAGGTCTGAAATATTTCATAATTAAAAATGAGTAAAATAGAGGAAAGGGAGAGAATAAGCTTGATATCTAGACTGTTTAAGAGGGAAAAAAGGATAAGTCACATTTGATCAGAGGATCAGAGAAGGCTCATTTCTGCATTTAGTTAAAGCTTCCTAAGTGCTCTCTTGGTAGCATTGATACCTTCTCTCATATTCTGTGGTAGGACATCTTATATTCCAACTTATATTAGCATTTTTAATTGAGGTGAAGTTCACTTAAAACCAACCATTTATAAGTGAACAATTCAATGACATTGACAATTTTGTGCAAGCACATCTTTAGTTCTGAGCATTTTCATCACCCCAAAACTCTGTACCTATTAAGCAGTCATTCACCATTTCCTCACCCTCCAATTCCCTGGCAGCCACCAATCTGCTTTCTATCTCAATGAATTCACCTATTCTGGACATTTCCTATAAACAAAACCATACAATATGTGAACGTGTGTGTCTGGCTTCTTTCACTTAGCATGTTTTTAAGGCTCATCTGCATTGTAGCATGTATCAGCATTTAATTTTAGGGCTGAATAATATTTCTGTTGTATGTATATACCACAGTTTGTTTATCCATTCCTTTTGTTGGTAGACATTTGCATTGTTTCCACCTTTTGATTATTGTGAATAGTGCTGTTATGAACATTTGTGTCCAAGTATGTGTGCATGATATATATGTGTGTATCTCCTGCCCCCACCTCACCTCCCCCAGGACTGTGAACTTCTGAATGTTTGGGGCCTTAAGATGTTTTATCTTTCCCAAAGTCCTAGGCACTGAGTTGTCCACTTAGTAGGTGCTCCACTAATATCTGTCAAAGTAAACTTAACACTTACACTGTCATTTTTTTTTTTGTCACTGATGCTGATGTTTTAAAATGTGTTATATTATTCCTTATGGCTAGAACCACATGGTGAGACAGAAGGCAAAGCACTCCCTGTCACCATTATTTCAACTAAAAGGGCAGGTCAAGTAGTATGATTTGAGGCCCTTCGAACTGGTTCTGATTTGTTAGTATTTCTGCGGTGCTAGTTGTTAAAATAGTATTGTTTCTAGACCCAGGGAAGAGGTATCTCTGTCTTGAGCTCTATGCTTTAGAGGGCCACTTTAGTCTTCTTTCAGCCACACCCCTCCTGCCAGGGCCAGGAGCCCAGCCCGTGGGAACAAGGGGTGTGTCCCTGCTAGCCCATGCTCCAGGTACCTGGCAGCCCTAAACAGTCCCTAGCCTGCTTCCAGGGCCCGTGTGCTCCTCTTAGACCTGTCCTGGGGGTGGCTGACTGCACTCACTGCTGGGGTGGGTGCTCCCAGGCCCAAGGAGGGGTTGTAGGCCCAGAAGGGGGTGTGGCCTGGCCTAGGAGCCAGGGCATGGGTGGGGGAAGGGAAGGAGGGCAGCTCTCCCTACGTCATCAGGGCAGAACTTAGAGGAGTATGAGAATTCTAAATCCCAACCTGGCCTTTCAGGTCATTAGAAAGGTACATTTGTCATGGAAGGAGATACAACTTATTTAATGGTTTATCATTTGATTTAAACATTTCAAATATTTTTAGACATGTTATGTGGATCCCTACTAAACTTTTTTTTTTTTGAACCTTGCAAATAGGACAAATGTTATTTTCTGCTCTATTACTCTTTCCCCTTGCTCACTCTGTGTTACACTTGGTTACCTGAGCACAGCGGGGCCCCTTCCTTTTGATAATGGCTTGTTCTAGAAGCCCATCTTGCAGGAAGACTCAGACCTAGTCCCTGAGCCAGGCTGCAGTACAATCTCCATCTTGTCCCCTCTACTCACCTGTCTGCATTTTCTCTCCCACCCATCTCTTTGCTCCTCATGTGTTTACACATGAAAACCCCCTCTTTAGTAGTACCACTCCCTCATATAGATGCCCACCTGGAGGCCATCAGCTTGGTCAGGCACACCTGCATAGGGGTCCTTTCTGCTCCACACAACCTCTCAAGATCATTTGCTCTTCTGACAACCCTTGGGTCTAAATTGTCAATAACCTATTTAATTTCCCTCCCCATGTGACAGAGACAGACTATAGAACAAGCTTTATTGAATTTATTTGCTTTGCATACAGCAGAAATCAAAGAAGCTGAAAACTTATCAAAATGTGCCTTTATGCATCAAAAAAGACTTAACCTAAAAAAAAAAAGACTTCACCTCTTTACTTAAAACATAGTTTTTTGTTGTTAAGTGTGAAAAAGAAATTGTTAATGGAGAGTTCTTAGAGTGAGAATAACCTAATTATGGTCCAGCCTGAGAAAAGGGGGAAGGGAGGTGTAACAGTTAACCTACCAGGATTACCTGGGTAAAGGCATCTACCTTAATGAACTATTCACTATGGAAATACAACAGAAATCAAACCAAATCAATCAAAAACCTAGCACTATCAAAAAGGCAAAAATATAGTATAAGGAAAAATACTTGTTTTATAGAGAAAATGCAAAATCCAGCAAATGATTGTACAGTATCACATTATACCATCATCAGGAAAACCAAGCACCAAGGGTTGAAATTGCTTCTCCCACCCTATAGCCTCTGAATTTTTCTTGCATAAGGCAGCGCCCTACTCAGAAATTAAAGGCACAGTTATGTCTAGGGCTGCATTTCTGTTTAAACAAAGTAGCTCCACAGTGACAGGGGCAGATACCATGAAAGGTGTAATACTAAGACACTTCTGGGTTCCCTGAGAAAATGAGCCAGGTACTGTCCAGGCATCCAGAAGGAGCTCTCCCTTAGGGGGGTGTGGGTGTGTGTGTGTGTGTGTGTGTGTGGCAGGTTGGGGAGGGAGTGGTGGAATGGAGGGCAAGGACTTGGAGTGAGTGGTTCACTGGGGAGGTGGGAGCTGTCCAGCCTAGTGACTGTTGGGTGTGTGTGCCTCTAGGAATGAGGGCGGGGAAAGGCTAATTCAATCACTCCAGGCTTCCAGTTAGCAGAAAGACCTGTTCTATGGCTTTGAGAATTCAATTTTGCTTTGAGCCCAAATCTTGTGAAACAGAGGCTGCTGAGGGAAAGCAACAAGAAACTGGGCTACTGGGAGCCTGGGCATAAGACAGCTGTCCAGGAGCCCCAGACTTCCTTCGTGGAAGGATTCCCATCTGCTTGACTAAAAGCACAGCTTTTGGTCTCCGCTGTGCTGTGCTGTGCTTAGTTGCTCAATTGTGTTCGACTCTTTGCGACCCCATGGACTGTAGCCCACCAGGCTTCTCTGTCCATGGGATTTCCCAGGCAAGAATATTGGGATGTGTTGCCATGCCCTCCTCCAGGGGATCTTCCTGACCCAGGGATCAAACCCAGGTCTCCTGCATTGCAGGCAGATTCTTTTATTGTCTGAGTCACCAGGGAAGCCCCCATGTGCAAAATTTGAATTTTAAGAGGGCCTTAAGTGCTTTTAAAATAGGATGTATGTGACATGTACTATGCTTCTGAGCAACTAGAGAGGGCCACAATAGCACTGGGGTAAGAGGTCAAACACTGGAGGGCTAACCCCTCAGAGGAGTATGATAGTCCCCAAGGAATGGTATGCCTCATAGGAAGGTGCTCACAGCTGCCAGACTTGTGACAGGTTGACATGCGGCATGTGCAAAGAGAGCTCTGTGTAAGTTGCAGGGGTTGGGGGCCCTCAGGGATACAAAGAAGGTGTTTCAAAGGGCATTGGACAGACTGGGGAGCTGGCTGTGCAAATTTTTTTCTTGGAAACCCAGAATTTTCACTTCTATCAATACCACCTCTTCTCAGGAAGCTTTACAAAGTTCAGAGCAGCAACGAAAGAACTAAAGTATTTAATTAGGCTCATAAAACATATAAGCCAATCCTTGGACCAGATCATCTGGATATTTCCATTAGAATGAATTTATTTGATCAAGGGAAATGCCTACCTCTTAGTTGCTCCACCAAAATGTTTTAGCTTTTTCCCTTCTACAGCCCATGGTCCAAAGTTAAAGATTTCTCAATTCAACAGCAGTGCAAACATTTTACATAGTTTTTATAAAGGAAATGCTGGGTTTTCAGATGCTGGCAGTGACTGTACTGAAGGTTAGGCATTCATGGGATCTATTTCATTCAAATAATTATTAGCTTTAATGCCCATTTTAAGGCTCTTATGCTTAATAAAAATGGCTACCATAAATAATTCACTACATGGCATTAATATAGCTATTGGCAATTATAATTTGAAATGCTGATACTCCACCCAGGAGCAGTTTATTGCATCATTTCTGCTATAAGGCTCCATGCCTCAGCTTTCTTCTTGGCCAGGGAGAACCAGACCGGTTCAGCCGGCTCAACCGGCTGTGGTAGCATGGCTGGAAGTGTAGCAGACCTGGTTTCTTTTTCCATCGAAGGTACTTGAAATATCTTCTCATGTTCAAATCCAACTGGAACCAAACCATAGCAAATAACACATAAGCAGTAAGAAGCCCCAGAGATACTGAAGTATGTTTATGGGATGCAATAAAAATTTCCCTCCTTTTAGGTTTTCTCTGGTTTCTAAATGTCAGTGCTATAGGGTGGTATGTGAAAGGAGTAATGTCAGTATGGCTAGAACCACAGAGGCCTGGACATTGGAAGGCCTCAGAATAAACACCTGCAGCTGTAACTGCCAATCTTTGGGTTGTTATTATTGGACTGTCTTACACTTTTGAACTGAGACCAGAGCGGAAACATGTTATATGGTATCCGTTCAGTTTTTAAAATTTCAAATAAGGTAATATTGCTTTTGTTTTTCCAATCCCTTATGTTGTATGAAATCACTGTTGATGACTCAATAGGTCCACCCAGGAAAAGTCTATGCTAAATAACATTATATCAAGACTACCTCGCTATGCCCCAGTTCTGCAAGTACCTCCTTCCCTCATCCTGCTTTACGGTTGATTGACTTAGTGGCTTAGAGTCAGCCAGTGGTTCTCAACTCTGGTCACATATTAGAACCATCTAGGGTCTCTTTAAAAATACAAATGCACATGCTATTTCATGAACTAACTGAATTAGAATCTCCAACAGTGGATCCAAAACCATCTATAATTTTTTAAAAATCACATCAGGTGATTCTAATACATAGTGAGAGTTGAAAACCACTTGATAGGACTACCGTGCGCATGAGAAGCTATTCACTTGACCTACTGTGCTGCTATATCATGGCCAGACAGTGGATTCCTAAATTCCTAGTCTAATTTCTTCATGAGATGGACTAAGGAAGAGAACAAAGATGACTCAATATAAACCTATCCTCCCCTCTCCCTGCTCCTTCTAGAAAGAAAAAAATCCCTCTGACACATAACTCTACTGATGAGACCCCATTCGATTTTATCACAGCACAGTGTTTTTCTCAGCTTTCAACATGCCCCACCTCTCATATCCCTGCTCAGAATATGGAGGGGTTGAAACAAGCCTTTTAAATAGTTTTTTAAAATTCAATACTATTGGGCATCTATACTGGATTATTTTTCACAGTTTCACTGGGAATGTAGAGGGTGAGAAAGTACCACTTCGCTGTGAACTAGAAAGTGGCTTGGTATTCTGTCCTTTTGAATACCAGCCACAGGAACGTTCTAGTGCATGATCACAATTTTGTTCCTATACAGATTCCTTGATGGGGTAAAAGACTGAAAGGCCCTCTGAAAGTTACACACTGGACTGACTTATATTAGTCATAATAGTTGGATTTTCCTAAAACAAGCTAATATCTGTATCTAATGGAAGTACCATGAGAGAATCACAAGCTGACTTGGGGGAAGAGACACGTATTGCCTGAGTTTGAAATGGGAAGTTTCACATTCTGTGAGAGCTCTTTTGGGAGTCGAGGGATAGGGTGTTTTTTTTGTTTTTGTTTTTTACCTGTTTTGGTAGACTTTGGAGGCTTTGTTGGTGCCATCTTCTCTTGTCTCTTGACATCAGAAATGAGAACCATTCTTGGTTGGCTTTCACTTACAAGGCCAGTTCTCTTTAATACAAAAATGAGAACAGAATGATCTTATAAGTCCTGATATGAAAATAGCAAATTACTTACTCAGATCATAGCTGCACGTCCCATCCTGGGCATTATAAGTTCAACATTAACCAAAAAGAAAGAGAGGTAAGGAAGGAAAGAGCACAGAAAGCACCTAGGTTCAGAATTTAGGATCACAAAATCTAAGCTGGTTCAACGTTATCACCTTTCTGAGCTGGGAGAAAAGGTTATCTAATCATATAAACAGTGTAGTAAACAGGTTAACATGAGAATTACTTAGCTCGACTACAACCTTTTCTCCAGCAGTTAACCAGCACTTAACAGAAAGCTCACCGAAATGTGGTGGTTGCAAACAAATCTTATCAATTAATTGGGTTCCATAGATTTCTACACAACAAAACTTGTTTACATCTTGTGATCATGCCTTGCATTAGGAAATGATATAACTATAGGTCTTTTCAAAATGGTACAGTTTAAGCTTTTCAAATTAACCTCACCACAACTGATCTAAATTAATTAGTTTACATATCTTAGTATATTTCCCTTTGACAAAATTTTAACCAAGGTAGACTTTTCTACCTGTATGATCCTGCTCCCATAAAAATAATAATGATGAAATGAAAAGATCTTTAAAGCAAAAAGTGAAAACAGATTTTCACATGATCCTTCAACAAATTCTTTAAGCACTTAAAAGTATAGGAACTTAGACATCTCTTGTTATGTAAACTTCATTGAGTTTTCTTGAGGCAGTTTTATGCAGTGTTGACAAAAGGGGTCCTCATTCTAAAACTTGCAAAGACATTGCAAATGGGACATTAAAAGCAAGATGTCATCCTATCATGTTCTGATCCATTAGCCTAGTTTATCACATAATTTCACTTTTAATCTATAGGGAGGTGCCAGACCAAACCAAATCAATATGTGGAAGCCCGAACACTAAACATTACCTTGTAAATCATTACGTACTGATAATGGAAAGGTGCCCAGAAATAAAATGTTAAGTGAAAAAAAAAAGTTTAATTCCATTCAGTTTCTTAAATGCATATACATATTTAGAGGCTAAAATATTTGTAAGAATATATTCAACTCACCCCAGTGGTGACCTTTGGGGTTTTCTTATATCTACTTATGCCTCAACCAATTTGGAGGAATCCTATTCTAGAATATTTAGAACAGGATTTGATTTATAGAACCTTCTCTATGCATCGCTTTTCACAGATCCTTTAGGAACATAAAGTGGGGGCACCTTTCTATGAGTACAAACCAAGTCTTTCCCCTCAAAAGTCCCTTTGCCTTGATTAATGCACCCAAGGAGGTGGGGAACTGCATGTCTGGCAAAGTTCCTAATACAAACTTAATCAATTGGCTCCAATGACCTTTTGGAGTGTTTTGGAGGCTGCTCGAGGTCCTACTCCGTGTCTGGATTCTTTCATCTCAGCCTTGGCTGCAGCTCTACTCTTGGGTCTTGGCTTTTTGGGAGGAATGTTGGCCTGGAAGCTCCTCTGCTCCTGCTTTATCGCAGTTATCCAAGCTGGCTCTGAGGTGGCATAGTCTGACCATTGACCAGGAGCTTTTCCTGAAAAAGGAATGAAAGAAAGTAGAACTAAAGTGAGGCAGGCTGGGTCTTGAGACTGACTGGGACCTACCTGCAATAATGTCTCAAATGGGATCCTTGTTAACTGCCAAATGAAAATAAACAACAAATAGAGAAGGGCCCCATTCTTTAGTGCCTTCCCCACAACTTTGCGAGGCAGGAACACCTTGAGTAGTTAAGCTGCACTTCAGAGTTTGTCAACTGTCCTTTTACTGGTCCCTTTCCCTCCCTTGTCCATCTCTCTTTCTATCCCCAATTCAGGTAGGACAATGGTTGCCAAATGGGCCAGAGAAGTTCCTAGGAGGCCAGATGATTAGGCCACTGATATCATTTCTCTAACTCCAAGGAAAATCTTATTGCATCTGTTACTTCATAGTCTCTAATGAAGGTGTGTGGTTATGGATATGGTTATAGGCATGTACAAGACTATGTGATGATAATTCTGAAGGTACAAAGGCTTTGAGAGAGATAAATGCTCAAAAAGTCACCTAGCTCTTGATTTTTAGACATTTCAGGTGAGTTAAGAAGCTGTGGAAGTACAAACATTTACAATAAATTAAGACTTCAAGCTGAGAGTCTGAATATAGTGCTCTATTAATGAGTTGGCTTCAAAAATAAACATGGAGGACTTCCCTGGAGGTCCAGTGCTTAAGATTCTATATTTCTACTACATCAGGTTTGATCTCTGGTCAGGAAACTAAAATCCCACATGGTGAGTAGCCAAAAAATAAATAAATAAATAAATAAAAGCTATGTGGTGTTGAAGGGAGCATAATACATGTAAAGATATTTTGAGAAAGGCATAAAATCCCATCTGCATGTATATGGGGTAAGGGGGGTGGGGAGATGGTTACATGTCCATTACAGAATGTGGACAAATGTCCAAAGGAGACCCCATTGGGAAAGAGAAGACTCCCAAGTTAACCATCTCCAAATCTATTCATCTAGAATAGAGCATTATTCTGCCCCTAAATCCCCAAGCGAGCCCTATCAAAGCCACAAGGCAATGGGCAAGGCTAGAACAGACTTCCTCCCATTAAAGATTTTGCTTTCTGGTTCTTCTCACCTCTTGGTACCTGCTGCCCATCTGGGAAGATAAAGACTCACCTGGAATCCTGTAAGCAGGTTGCTTCTTGGCCATCCTTTCAGATTTGGGCCTCCTCTGTTGCTTCTCTGCAAAGTCAGATACTGTGGTGAGGTTTTGCATGGTGCCCAGGGCCCCCTCGGAAGCCCTTCTGATTGGCTGGGCTGTATCTACAGAGGATGAAATTGAGCCCAATGAGAGTGAAAAAAGCTTGATAAAACCTTGTTTCTCACCCTTATACTTCTGTGAGGAAGAGGTTCTTCTCAGTCGGACTCCAAAAACCTTTTCAACATCAGCCCCGTTGTTGGATGAATCTGAATGGCTGTTATTTTGATCATCACTCTCAGGAACTTCCTCCTGAGAAGAACTGCTTCCAGAAGTGGGCGCTTGCAAGAAAGGAGTATTGGCCAGCATGAGCTTGGTAGGGCCAGTTGTGATGTTCTTAGTGAGGTATTCAGAGCTTTGGCTGGGTTTCTTGATTTTGCTTGGAGAAGCCAGGTCTCTGGGTAGAGACCAGCAGCTAGGTTCACTCTCCAAAGTGGTTCCTTCAGCAGCAGCACTCACGGGACTTGGATAAACCTGTTGCTGATGTTCAGGGTCTGCAGGAGCCTGAAAAACTTTTTTGGGAGGCAGATGCTGCTCAGAGCTGCTCCACTTCACAGGTGCACTCACTGGGCCTGTTGAGAGCATCAGTGGCTGAAACTCAGCTCCATCTTTGACTTGGCTGGGGAGTTTGCCAGGCAGCCACTCTTCACAACTCTTCCATTCTTCAGGAGAGCTCTCAGAAGCTGAGGAGGTTTCTTGCTGGTACTCAGACTTCCCCAGTGTCTGGGCAAGATGTCTGGGAGGCAGCTGCTCTTTAAAACTGCCCAGCTTCAGAGGAGCACTCTCTGAATGGGAGAGGACTTCTTGCAGGCCTTTGGGCTTCCCCAAGCTTGGTAAAAGGCTTTTCATGGGCGCTTGCTTCAAAGAAATGGCTGCCTCAACATCGGTACTCTCCCAGCCTGAGGAAACTTGCTGCTCAACTTTCAGCTTCAATGATTTGGAAGGTAGATTTGAAGATGAAGGATCCATGTGAGTTCCCTCCTCTGTACCAGGCCTCTCTGAAAAGACATGCTGTGCCATATACTTCACAAATGACTGAGAAGGACGCTTGACAATCACTGATTTCTTAGGTATGACTTCTTTATCAGCCATGCTCTCTAGACGTGAGGACATCTCCAGAACCCTAGACTTTTTAAGCACTTGGCTGAAATATATGGAAGGCGGTGGCCTTCCAGAAATGCCCACTTTGGCAGCAGCAGTCTCAAAACCCAATGATATTTGCTGGACTTTCTGTCTCACAGTGGAGTAGGGATGTTTGTCAGGCAGCAGCTCGGTAGATGCATCCCCTTCAGTGTTGACACTGTCTGGACTTTCAGAGATTGCTTGTTTGACTCCTGCTCTCATCGAGGCCTGAGAAGTCCTTCTGGGAGGCAGTGGCTCCATGGTAATGCCCCACTCGAAGGCAGCGCTCTCTGGACCTTCAGAGGCTGGTTGCTCAAACATGGGGATCTCCCAGGACTGCTGGATGGTGAGTCTGGGAGGCACAGGCACCCCCGGACCGCTCCACTCTGTGGGAGCACTCACAGACTCCAGTGGAATGATCTGTGGCTGGAATTTAGACTTCACAAAGGGCTGGGGAGGTGGCACCTCCACAAAGCTGCCCTCCCCAACAGCAGTGCTCACCAAGGTTTTCTGGGTTCGAGGATTTGTCAAGGACTGGGGAGGATATTTGGGGAGCAATTTCTCCACCAGACTGATCTTCTGAGCAACAGAACCCTCCAAGCCTGCAAATACACTCTGTTCAGCTTCAGAATAAGTCACAGAGACTTGTTGCTGGGCTAGAGCTCTCATCGGGGGCTGAGAATGATGCTTGGCAAGCAGTGGCTTCATAGAAGTGCTCTTCTCAACCACAGTGCTTTCTGCACCCATGAAGTCTTGGTACTCAATTGCTGGCCTCACCGCGGCCTGGGAAGGACATGGGAAAGTCAGCAAGTGTACAGGTGTGGTCTTCTCAACATCGGGGCTCTCTGGACGTGCAGAGCTTTCTTGCTGAGCTGCTGGTTTCACTGAAGGCTGAGAAGGATGTCTTGGAGGCAGCACGCCTGCAGAAGTCATCGTTTTAAGTGTCATCACTCCTGGGTCCAAGGAGACTGGTGGCTCAACTTTTGGCCTCATCAGGCGCTTAGAAGTCACTCTGGGAGGCAGTGGCTCCATGGAAATGCCCCACTCGATGGCTGCGCTCTCTGGGCCTGTGGAGGCGGGTTGCTTGAATTTAGGGCTCACCCAGGACTGGAAAGTGTCCCTGGGAGGCACCTGCCACTCAGAAGCACCCTGCACTTCAGGTATGGTCTTTGAAGCCAGGGAGACTTCTTTGGGGTCTTTAGGCTTTGGCACAGCCTGGGCAGAGGATCCCATGGCCTGGGCAGGGGGTCCGGGAGACCCCCCTTCCTTGGTATCATTGGCACTGTTGTACTTCTCCACATAATGATTTGATCCCATGGAGACTTTGTCTTCAGGCTCCCCCACAGCCTGAGAAACACATGTGGGAGTCGGTGGCTCATTAGAACCACTCATCTGTCCCAAGAAACCCAATTTTGTGAAGACTTCTTGGCCATCTTTGGACTTGCTCAGGGGCTGGAGAGAGGGTGTGGGAGCCTGGTGCTGCTCGAAATCACTGCCCTCTTTGGAAGTGCTCTTGGAATCAGAGAAGATAGCTGTGGCTTTGGACTTCCCCGAGGACTGTGAAGAATACCTAGGGGCCTGCTGCTGCTCGCGACTGCTCAGCTCCACAGCTGAACCTTTTGATTCTGGGAAGACTTCTTCATTCCTGTGCATCTTGGAGGGTGGGGAAGAATGTCCAGGAGCCAGCTGTTGCTCAGAATCACTGCCCTCCTCTGACGTGCTCTTGGAATCTGAGATGATGACTGTAGGTTTTGACTTCCCGAAGGACCATGAAAGGCTTCTGGGAGGTGGTCTCCTGGCACAAAAGGCTCCCTCCACCAAGGCACTCACGCTCCTGGAGATCCTCGCTGTTAAGGCCTGCAGAACACTTCTGGTAGGCTTTTCTTTGAGGGTCTCTTGAGCGGACTTCATTTTAAATTGGATACTTTTCACATCAAAGCCAGAAGCTTCTTCCTTTTCAGGCTGGCTCTGAGAAGGCTCCATAAACATCTGATCATCCACTGCCACCGAGAGAGGATCTTGGGGTGTAGATGGCCTTCCGGCCACATGTGATAGAGCAGCCCCGGCTTCTGGCTTCTTGGCTCCAGAAGTCCCATTTTCATGGGATGTTGACAGACCACCCACCACGGGCTCTTCCATGTCTTCAGGCTTGAGTTGTGATATTGATGCTTTTCTGGTTTCAGAATCTGCATCAGCAATTCCCCTTCCTGGGTCATTTTTACCTGACAGCAGCTCCTGAGGAGTAGTGCTTTCTGTCTGTGGTGTTGTGAGCTGCTCCATGACTTGCTTCTCTAAGGACAGTTGCCAGAAATGGCAATCCCTGGCGTTCTTATCAGCAGGTGGGGACCCAGCTCCATCACTTAGGCCAAGCACTCCAGTGGATTGTTCAAAGCTTCTTCCTTTGGATCCACACTCGTTCATTCCTGAAGTACTTGAGCTTTTCTTTCCACGGCGTTTCATGTATGCTGCTGGAAATGGGTAACTCTGACTCTCAGTAGCATCTGTGTTTATAGCCGGATCCATTGTCTTCTGTTTAGCAATCTCAATCTTGTTGCTCTGTTCCTGGCTTGAGGCACCTGTACCAAACAGAAGGAAAGGAAAAATGTGTTCTTTTGATTATCTAAAATAAGAATACTCTGCCTTGTCCCAGTGGGTACCTGTTTGCTATTGAATTCCCTAGTGTGGAGAAGTAGCTACTCAGAAGATAGAGAACGACTAGGTCACTGTTAGCCTTCTGCATTTGGAAATTTTTAAATATAAGTGAAATTCAGTTTTATGAACTGATTCCAAGGTTGGCACATCACCATCATATCAACAGTCTGTTCCACCATTAGAAGTGAGACACATCAAAAAGCAATTTTTGAACTTGTAACAATTACCTTTTAGGAAACTGACTGGGGCAGGGTGAAAGGAAATTTTACTTCCTCCTTAGTATTTATATTTTCTACTTAATTCTACTTAATTTTAACATGATATACAGGTATTTTTATTTTTTTAAGAAAGGTGTCAACAGGGGTTTATCTGCAAGGTAGGATTATGCCTTCCCCACTTCTTCTGCTTTCAACTCTATTAAAATGATCTAACATAATATACATGCAAAGAAATTCTTGAAAAGCCTTAACATTTGCACTGATCCACAGGCCTCAGGTCAAACACAAGGCAGCAGTTCTACAGGTTGATCTTCTCTTCCCTAGTAATATTACTATGTGTGTTCAGTCATGTCCTACTCTTTGCAACCCCATGGACTGTAGCCCTCCAGGCCCCTCTGTCCATGGGATTTCCCAGGCAAGAATACTGGAGTGGGTTGCTATACCCTCCTCCAGAGAATCCATGTCTCCTGCACTGGCAGGCGGGATTTTTCAGTTCAGTTCAGTTCAGTCGCTCAGTCGTGTCTGGCTCTTTGTGACCCCATGGACTGCAGCACGGCAGGCCTCCCTGTCCATCACCAACTCCTGGAGTCCACTCAAACTCATGTCCATTGAGTCGGTGATGCCATCCAGCCATCTCATCCTCTGTTGTCCCCTTCGCCTCCCGCCTTCAATCTTTCCCAGCATCAAGGTCTTTTCAAAAGAGTCAGCTCTTTGCATCAGGTGGCCAAAGTATTGGTTTTTTACCACTCACTTTAATCCCTGGGTGAGAGGGCCTTGGCCACCTCCCCTCCCTCATCATCCACTGGTCTCTAGCTCCATCTAGTGGTTACACATTTAGAATCTAGAACTGGGCAAGGTTGGGGTTGTGGGGGTGGAGGGTGCAGGGAGCTGCACTCCAAACCACTCCCATGACATGGAAAATCAATGTATCTGCCCTCCTGGACACCCGAGTAAGTTTTATCCTCTGTGTAAAAGGGACAGCTATTAAAAATAAATATGAAAAGAGGATAAAAAGAAAGTTAAAAGTCACTCACTTAATTTCTTTGTTGCTGTTATATACAAAAGTTTTGTGGTTTTGTTACTCTTCGTGGGAAAATGTTTTTAGAGGTATCCTGACTTTGAACCCACTTGTGAAACCCTTTATGGCAAAAATATGAAATAACTATTTGACTTAATTTGTGGAATAGGAATTTTGGTTTTCCAAGTGTTGCTGGAAATTAGATTGTCATCAGCTGGAGCCAATACACACACACACAAACACACAGAGTGATTTTTCACTCCAGTGGTATTTTTTGTTTGGGGGTTTGATAGGTGTTGGCTGCCAAGGGCATCTGCGGCTGTCCAAGCCCTCTTTGTCCATGGATAAGGGAACTGGTCTCACTGTTAACACAAGACCTTTTCTCTCTATTAGAAGAGAAAAGCAACTTTTAAAAAACAGGCTTTTTTTCCACCAATTCTGTTATTGTGGTCTGGTTTTGTTGCTGTGGGGGAAAGCTGAAGGGGAAATCACTGGCTGCCCTCAGATATCTGGGCTCACTGAAGAACTTGGCATGGACATTAGAGGTGGAGAGGATTAAACAAACTGACTGACAAATATGCACAAAATGCCTCTCTGGTTGGAAATTCATTTAGGTAAAATAGGAAGCCAGGTATGGCCTTTTACCTAACACAAGTGGCAACTATATTAAATGGGCAGTTCAAACGGAGAAACTTGGACCATATTAATATGCATCTTAAATTTTAAGCCCTCAGAAGATCAAGGATAGAGGCCTGGGAAATAATCCATTACATAGTTCTTGTCACATAGCACTGTGCCATTAAGCTTGAGTATGTGTTTATGGATGACGGCGAAGATATGCCAACCTGCACTGTCTTTTTTCGGCTTCTTTTCGTCAGCTTCTTTTGGTTTGGTTGCGCTTTTCTCTTCAGAAGCCACTGGGAGGCTTGGCTCCTCCTGTTTTGGTTTCACCTAGAAGAAGGAAAGACTTTGAATCAGGCTGAAATGCTCTCCATCCACCCCTGCATGGTTGCCAAAGAAAAAAATCATCAGGAAAAAAAAAGTCCTTGCTATCCAAAAGGCTGTGTTGGGAACATAACAATACCATTCACAATGGAAATTATTTCAGTAGTATCCATAACCTGGTGATCATTTTACCTACTGGCAGTACTTCATTTAGACTTGCAGTTTCTGGTCTCTGAGTGATATGCTGCAGGGAACTCTTGAAAACACCTCAGAAACCACTGACCCACACTGCAAGGCCATCAATCTGATGATGGGGCTGTGGGGCCTGATAACAATCATGACATACATCTAAAGGCAAACATACAGCTCTATGTTACCACTCAAAGTGCCTTGGTAAACAGACTCAGCTCAAAATTATTTACTTTTGAATGGATCAAGTCAGATAGACCTGGGTTCAGATCTCTGCTCCATCATGTGCTCTCCGTATGATCTTGGGCAAGTTACTCTCTATATCTCTGTCCACATCTATAAATTAAGAGTAAGGGGAACCCTCCCGTGGGACTTGCAGACCTAAGAAATTCCAAAGCAGGGAGCCAGTAGCAGCAGCCTCTCTGTCATAAAGGATCCTGAACACTTTTATTTTCATTCATCCATGTGTCAGGGAGAGAGGCAAAAGGAAGAAGTAGATGCCCTGACCTTGTTAGAGAGTGCTGCCCAGGCCTTACCTCAATTAGGCAATGCAGAAAGAAGGGTCTTGCTAAATCTTCCTTCATCAACATTCCCTATATGTCCCGGTTTGTGGTGAAGTGTCCAGGTGATCATGCATATACAGGACTTTATGTATATGGCCTAGTGATTGATCACCCTCTGCTTGACATTGAACCAAGGAGATTCTCTCAGTGCTACTAGAAGTCCTCCTTCCTCCTAGGCCCACTGTTCTGCCAGCTGTTCTTTGATCTTATACTTTATTTTCTTACTAAAGCAAAACTGCAATGTTTAAGCTAGGGGCAACATGATGGGGGTGAAAATAGAACTGAACCGGAAGTCAGAAGATGGGGTTCTGGTCCTACTTCTGCCATTACCAGAGTGTATGACCTTGGACATCTATTTGTGCTTTAATGTCCTTCCCGGTAAAATGCCTGCAACTATTAAATCTTTTCATCTCCTCCATCTCTGATTTATAGCCATTTACTTATAGCCGAGAGTTACCGAGGCTAAAGACTCAGCCAAGTGAATCTTCCAGCTAACTGACACATTCTTTACCAAATTTTAAAAATTCTTTGTTGTTGTCATTCAGTAATTAAGTCATGTCCGACTCTTTGTGACCCCATGGACTGTAGCATGCCAGACTCCTCTGTCATTCACTATCTCCTAGAGTTTGCTCAAACTCATGTTTATTGAGTTGGTGATGCCATCCAATGATCTCATCCTCTGTCACCCCCTTCTCTTGCCCTCAACCTTTCCCAGCATCAGGGTATTTTCCAATGAGTCGGCTCTTTGCATCAGGTGGCCAAAGCATTGGAGCTTCAGCTTCAGCATCAGCCTTTCCAATGAATAGTCAGAGTTGATTTCCTTTATGATTGACTGATTTGATCTCCTTGCTGTCCAAGGGACTCTCTAGAGTCTTCTCCAGCACATTTCGAAAGCATCAATTCTTTGGTGTTCAGTCTTTTTTATGGTTCAACTCTCACATCCATACGTAACTACTGGAAAAAACCTTAGCTTTGACTATATGGACTTTTGTCAGCAAAGTGATGTCTCTGCTTTTTAATACATTGTCTAGGTTTGTCATAGCTTTTCTTCCAAGGAGCTTTCAATTTTAATTTCATGGCTGCAGTCACTCTCCACAGTGATTTTGGAGCCCAGGAAAATAAAATCTGCCACTGTTTCCATTTTTCCCCATTATTTGCCATGAAGGGAAATGCTGATGGGACTGAATGACATGATCTTAGTTTTTTGAATGTTGAATTTTAAGCCAGCTTTTTCACTCCCCTCTTTCACCTTTGTCAAAGAGGCTGTTTAGTTCCTCTTTGCTTTCTGCCCTTAGTGGGTATCATCTACATATCTGAGGTTGTTGGTATTTCTCCCAGCAACTTTTTTTTAAAATTTTATTTATTTTTTAATTGAAGGATAATTGCTTTACAGAATTGTGTTGGTTTCTGCCAAACATCAACATGAATCAGTCATAGATATGTATATCTCCCAGCAATCTTGATTCCAGCTTGTGACTCATCTAGCCCAGCATTTCGCATGATGTACTCTGCCTATAAGTTAAATAAGCAGGGTGACAATATACAGCCTTGACGTACTTCTTTCCCAATTTTGAACCAGTCTGTTGCTCCATGTCTGGTTCTAACTGTTGCTTCTTGACTTGCATACAGATTTCTCACGAGCCAGGTAAGGTGGTCTGGTATTCCCATCTCTTTAAGAATTTTCCACAGTTTGTTGTGATTTGCACAGTCAAAGGCTTTTGCAGTCAACAAAGCAGAAGTAGATGTTTTTCTGGAATTCCCTTGCTTTTTCAATGATCCAATGGATGTTAGCAATTTGATCTCTAGTTACTCTGCCTTTTCTAAATCTAGCTTGTACATCTGGAAGTTCTTGATTTAATTCTTAGTTTTTAGTAAAAAAATGTTTTTCAAAGGAATTACTTCCCTATCTTCCTAAACACAGATCAGGGAATATAGTCCAAATTTTCTTGATGATTTGGATGAGTAGTGAACGTGACCTATTGCACTGGATGCTGATACAGTGTGGCCCTGATAGAGGTGGGCGAGGTTCTTCATCCCTATACTAAAGGACCCCAGATAGTTTGTGTCATTTCTTTCTGCTGTCAACTGTCACTTCTCTTTGGTATCAGATCTGATTTTGGTCTGTGGCCATGTTTTAAACATAATTAGCTTGCCTAAGTGTGCTAGAAAGCATAAGAACTTGGCGACCTGTATGTGACACGGAGAGGTCTTTGGAGGGGTTAATAGCTGAGTTCTAAATGCTTGGCATTGCTGGAAGCCTGACCTCCAAAGAAGTGGAACAGTGCTGCCAATTGTAACTCATGGGTCTTATCTGATTCATAATTAAAAAGAATCCTGATCTGGGCTATGATTGAATGTCTTCTACAAAGAACACTGAGTAAATTCCCAGATACTAAGCCAGTAAGCAATTTCTTAGGAGTTAGGTCACTCTTGCTACTTTCTTCCATCCCTTTTATGTAAGTTCCATCTATGTAGAACATCCCAGGCACTAGACACAAGTATGCTCACCTCTGTCCAGGGCTGTCAAACCTGGGACAGTGTCCTTGACTTCACCATCCCTACTTAGGGTATGGATCCCCCAAACCATACCACTTCCCTAGGAGCAGTTTGCAAAGGTTGGAACTCATCTTTTTGGGGGGTGGGGCATGAGTGCAGCTTGCAGGTTCTGCTTCCCTGACTTTAGATTGAACCCAAGCCACAGCAGTGAAAGCCTAGAATCCTAACCACCAGGGAACTCCTGGAACTCACATTTTCTTATATGAGAGTGTATTCCCAGGCCTCCTGAAGGACTTACAGTCACCTGGATGCTCTTCTTTTGTTTCCAGGGATTTAAAGCCATCTTGTATTGAGCAGCTGAGGAATCCAAACAGCTCTGGGTGGTGGCTGGGGTGTTGAAGCCAACAGGCACCTGGGTGCTGCTGGACAAGGAGGGCATGGCAAACGTGATCAAGGACTGTGAGCGAACCAATCCAGACGAAGGCTCAAAGGCACTCTGGAGAGAGTAGGAAAAGAGAAATGAGTCAGCTCTGTATGCTGGCCTTGGTCTCAAAGTTAGAAATTCCTCTGGCTGAAGAAACATTGCTAGAGAAATCCTTCATGATCTGCTGTCCCTTGTTCCTACAGCTAGAGTCAAGCTTCTGGTCAGTGGGCCCCTTGGAGGCAAGGTGCACAATTTCAACTGGTTCCCTTGCAGGTGAAAACAAGAAACAAGATGTTCAGGTTGCTCCCCTGCTTACAATGCATTCTTTTGCTCTCAGGATAGGAACCCCACCATTATACGGAGTTTACAAGGTCAGAGGTTTTGCATGTTCTCTTGTCCTGTACCCCTCTTATATTACAGAAGGGGCTGACTGGGGTGAGAGGCACAATCTATGTCAGTAAAACCCGTCAGAGCTCAGCGATTTCTCCATAGGAGTGCTCGGAGGAAGAAATCTGGTTGGAAGAGGGTTTGTCTGAAAGCTACGTTTGCACAGACAGTACACTACCTTATATTTACGGCTTCTGGATGCAAGGCTGATGGCAGTGCCCAGAGGGATGGAGTGTGCCACCACCAATGGGGTGGGGATGGAGCCTGTCACCTTGTCCTTGCATGGCTGGCCTCTATGCCTCCAAACTATCTGGCCCAGGGGCTCCTAGTTGGCTTCCTCTGTAGGACTTTCAAAGTAGTCTCCTCCAGGCTTCTTTTTTTTAATTAATTTTTTTTATTGAAGGATAATTGCTTTACAGCTCCAGGCTTCTTGACATGGCTTTTTCTACACCTTGAAGAGACACCCCAGAGCACCTCCTCTTTCTAAGAAGTTCCAGGTATTTGTGCTAGCAGAAGCCCCTTTGAAGTCAAGGTGATGACCCCCCTCTCTCCTGGATGTCAGTGGCAAATGATGCTCTTTAGCAGGTAGACAGAAGTCCATGTGTGTTTATTCACTAGTTCTTCCCAAACTAGCTTTATGCAGTGCCAGGGTATTTGCAGCTTTCACATCCCTTCACATTTCCCCCTGACTGTCATATGTTGATCCAGTGATAACCTTAGTTACTATCTTAGCTCCCAATATGGTTCTTTTATGGCCTGTGATTCCAATGCCTGGGGACTTAATATAGCTAGCGGGTCAGACTGATGATACATTCAGCTCACCATCCTCTTGTTGATTCTAGGAAAGGGAGCGGAATGATACAGTTATATTTGTGGGATCCATCACACAAAATATAG
Organism: Budorcas taxicolor; assembly: GCF_023091745.1. Taxonomy (NCBI): domain Eukaryota; kingdom Metazoa; phylum Chordata; class Mammalia; order Artiodactyla; family Bovidae; genus Budorcas; species Budorcas taxicolor. The sequence continues at coordinate 27,863,552 of NC_068935.1, forward strand.
AGTGGTCCCAAGCCTTTTCTAACTTCTTTAGGTAACTTCCATCCATGAATGTATATAACAACACCTCATCCTGACACTATTAATTTATCTTTAGCTTGTATTATCTCTTGGAATTATGAACTTAATACTCAGTATACAGACTAGTGGCTCTTATTTTATTGTTCTGAATATTTTTTTTCATGCTTCAGAGTGGTCTTAGGGTTCTGGTCTTTGGGGACTGGATGGCAACATCTGTGCCCCCACTAACTTCACATGATCTGTCTCTCCAATGCCTCTCTGACCGTGGCTTTTACCACTTTCTGTTCCAGACCCAATGTTGGTTTGCTGTTCTTCAAACATTCCTTGCATACTCTTCCCTCAAGGCATTTTCACTTGCTGTTTCTGCGCTTCCCCCATGTCAGTGTTAGCTCACCCACTCCCTTCAGGTCTGGATACAAAAGCCACCTTCTCAGTGACACTTTCCCCGGCCAACTTATTTGAAATGTTAGCCTTCTACACTGACACTTCACAATCTCCCTCCATGGGTTATTTTTTTCCTCCTTGGCATTTTTTATCACTGTCTAACATATTGAGAAGGCGATGGCACCCCACTCCAGTACTCTTGCCTGGAAAATCCCATGGGCAGGGGAGCCTGGTAGGCTGCAGTCCATGGGGTCGCTAGGAGTCAGACATGACTGAGCAACTTCCTTTTCACTTTTCACTTTCATGCATTGGAGAAGGAAATGGCAACCCACTCCAGTGTTCTTGCCTGGAGAATCCCAGGGGCAGGGGAGCCTGGTGGGCTGCCGTCTATGGGGTCGCACAGAGTCGGCACGACTGAAGCAACTTAGCAGCAGCAGCAGCAGCAGCAACATACTGTATGTTTTGCCTATTTTCTTGTTTATTGTCGATATCATGCCCCCCACTGCAATATAAACTCCATAAAGAAGAGTTTTCATCTGTTTTATTTACTGCTGTATTCCTAACACCTACAACTGTGCTTAGTACACAGTAGTTGCTCAATGAATGTTTGTTGACCGGGTGAATTAATTATGTTAAAAGCTCCAAAGAGACATTGACCTTCTAAGAGGTCGTCAGAGAAAGCTGCTCTGTTCTCTGTATCATTTTAGTTATTCTTTCTGAGACCCACTAGCTCCAGCCAAAGATAGATGGAAAAAGTCTCAGCAGTCTGTGGATCTAGAAATAAATTTGCTAGAGGATATCATATGATGCCTATTCAGCAAGTAAATACACACTTAATAAAGAAACATGTTCAATTCAGTTGTCATCCCAAATTTTGTAGCATAACACTATAGATAAAAGCACTGTTTCATGAAACACATTCTATAACATAACAAACAAATCGGGCTCAGCAAAATTCCAGCAGTTACTAGATTGAATGTATTTAGGAGATAGCTTATCTGTTCCCAATCACAGCCTAAGCCAAGAGTCCATCAAACTTAATAATGGACACTAGTCTCCTTATGCCTAATGGACTGTCATTAAGGAATATTTGAGCCTTCAGGCTATACACAGGCCCACAGCTACCCTCAAACCTGGACTAAAAATGAGAGTGTGAAGCCATCAAGCATCATCTCCACCTGATTATGGCACTCAAGCTCAGGCATGTGATTCAAAATAGCTGTAAGAGCATCTCTGTGGTTGGGTTTAGAGTATGTAAGTTGTATATATTTTACAACTTCCCTTAAACTCACCAGTGAATTAAATAAACTATTCAAATAAACTCTTTGGAATGCTGGGCAATATTTCTCAAAATATGGTCTGGGAATCCCCCCCAGTATCAGAATCACCTGGAGTGAGTGCTAAAAAAGCACTTTTACATTAAGATCTGATGAATAATTCTATCAGGGGAGGGGGCCTTACAATAGGCTGAACAGGTTCTCCAAGTGAGTCTTCTGGGGGCTAGAGTTGTGAACCACTGTCTAGTCCTCTGCCATGAAGAGAAAGGCTCCTATTTTCAAACAGAAGCACACCAAGCTCCTGAATAATCACATCAGGTGCCTTAGAACAGGAGGCAGCCATATCTGTTCCCTCTGGGAAGCGGGGTTCCTTCTTAGTCCCTGCTTTTCCTCCAGCCACATTAGTCAGGAGAAACCTAGAAAAGTTACCACAGGAATCAACCACAGGATTTTCCAGGCTTCCCAGGAAAAACAAACTGAATCCTTTCCTGAAAGAAAAGCAAGGAAATGGGACTCCTTCCTCTATTTTTCCTTTGCCATCCCTCCTGCAACCCCACTCCTCCTTCTCTGCACTCTGAGAGCCAACACACCCAAGGTGTATATTACTCAGGAAGGCCAAGACGTTTTCATTCCTTCTCCTGTGATTTAGAGGGGAGTTAGCACAGACAGCTTCTGATTAACAGCTGGAGCGAAATGAGCTCCTTTCACCTCAACATCTGGGAGATGTGCCAGGCCTGGCAGCTAATAACCCAGAACCTTCCTGGGGAAGGAACCTGGGTCAGGACTTCGGGCAGGGGAGGGGATCCTTCAGCACTGATTGTGAGGGGTGCTGGACAGTGATATGCTGTTAGTGGGGGTAAGGAGTGCTCTTTGAACAATTAAAACACATTTTAGCTCCTTTCCCCTTTCTGTCAAGTTTCTGGACCCTGTATAAAATTGTTCAATCAAACATGCACCCTTTTGATCATCCTTCTGATGGTTTCTTTGTCTGTTGTATGGTACCAGGGTTTTCCCATTTTCGTTTAACTATTGATAAGAAACACTTGAGTGGGGATAGAGATCAGTTTGGCTGCTTCTTGGAATATCAAACAAATCAAGCTCAGCAAAATTCTAGCAATTTCTAGATTCAGTGTGTGCAGGAGATAGCTTATCTGTTCCCAATTGTTATGTCTTAAATAATGGCATTGCTGCTGCTGCTGCTGCTGCTGCTGCTGCTGCTGCTGCTGCTGCTGCTGCTGCTGCTGCTGCTGCTGCTGCTGAGTCGCTTCAGTCATGTCCGACTCTGTGCAACCCCATAGACGGCAGCCCACCCGGCTCCCCTGTCCCTGGGATTCTCCAGGCAAGAATACTGGAGTGGGTCACCATTTCCTTCTCCAATGCATGAAGGTGAAAAATGAAAGTAAAGTCGCTCAGTCATGTCTGACTCCTAGCGACCCCATGGACTGCAGCCTACCAGGCTCCTCTGCCCATGGGATTTTCCAGGCAAGAGTACTGGAGTGGGGTGCCATCACCTTCTCTGAAATAATGGCATTACCTGGTGGCTATTTAGGCCAGATTTTATCAAGTCTTTGGCCTGAAAAGCTGTCACTTTAGGAAAAAAGCTCACTCTGAAACTATCTGGGAGGTTTTGACACTGGGATGCTAGGGAGCTAGGTTCTGTATGAGCCATTCAGCTGAAAGCTCCCAAGGCAAGTAGTCTTTGGAACATCTCCAGAAGAAGCAGCAGCTCTTGGTGGGAAAAGTGGTTCTCAGTAGGAGACTTCTCTGCCATGGTATGCTGGCACAGGATATGACTGGCTGTTAGGACTTTAATTTCCCAAGTGTGTCAAAGTACATTATGTGCTCATTCCTGGGAATTCCTGTACAGCTGCAGCCTCACTTAATTTCTGTTTCATAAAAGGTGTTGTGCCATTTTGCCATCCTGAAAGTTGTAGGAGGTAGAATTTCACATATCCCCTGGAGCTCCCTGCTATCTAAAGCTCCCCAGTTCCTTAAGTAGTATAGAGAATAAGAACATGAACTTTGGAGTCAAAAAGGCCTGAATTTGAGGTCCTAGCCAAGCAATTTTTAAAACTGTTTGAGCTCGGACAAGTTACTTAACCTCTTTGAGCCTCAGTTTCTATGTCTTTAATATAGGGATAACAATAATATATACTTTAGAGTGCTGTTTTTAAAATTAGATGAAATGATACATGTGAAGTGCCTTTCACACAGGAAAGTCTGAACAAGTATTAGCTGATATTGTTATTGGTGGGCATTGGTTGTCCAAATTTAGAGAACTGCTAGAGTGCACATGGCTGAGTGAAAACTGGTATGAATTTGGGGAGGAATCCTCAGCTTGAGTCCCAGCTGTATCTCTGATTGGCGCTGTGGCCTTGGTCAAGTCATTTCACCTCTCTGAACCTCAGTTTTTTCCACCCAAAATGGGAATAATAGTATCTTCCCTATCTACATTTCAGAGTTTTTGAGAGAATGAAAGGCACCTATATCTATGCAAAGTAACTTTGTAAGCTACAAATTTCTATGCAGCAATGGTGAAGTGGGCATTATGCTCTCTTCTGATGTATCAGAGGATTTTTAAGAATATTGTTCTGGGCTTCGGAGACCTATTTGTAAATAATAATGATGAATTATGAAGTAAGCCATCATGGGCAAAGCAAGAGACATGATAAGGGGAGAACCTTGCAGCAATCTAAATGAACTCTTCATTAGCCAATACAGTGGAATAACTGGAAGCTACTTAACCCCCACCATGTTAAATGTTAGCAACACTTATCCTGCAATGGGACTACAGTCTAGGCATTTAATCAGCTCAAGCTTTAAGCACCAAAATAACTGATACAGCTCTTTCTCAAGAGTGAAAATGCATGACTTCTTTTCCATACAATTGTTTTTCTCCATAAAAAGCCATATTGAGGAAAAATATTCTACGGACTCATTGGGGAATATGAAGTTGAGTCACTGATGAAGATGAACCGGGTTGGAAAGGTAGCAGGGGTCAGGGAAGCTCTAAGTAGGAGGATCCTCTGGTCTGAGGATGGGGAAGAAAGAGGGAACTTTGCTAAACTGGAACTGAAAGGGACAAGGCACACAACTCTTTACCCAAGGAAGTATGGAAGTAGTCTTAGACAACAAGGCCTTAAGGCAGTCCTTCCCATTCTGCCCCAGGGGTTTTGGAGGAAAAAGTAAGCTTTGGGTCCTTGAGAGATAACATGTATTTTTCCCTGTGTCACCAGTAGGAGGCAGCAGCTCAGAAAAGAAAGAAGAAAACAGCAAACTTGGAAAGACTCTGAGAGGGTAGTGTGTGTTAGTCACTCAGTCGTGTCCGACTCTTTGTGACCCCATGGACTGTAGCACACCAGGCTCCTCTGTCCATGGAATTATCCAGGCAAGAATATTGGAATGGGTTACCATTTCCTTCTCCAGGGGATCTTCCCAACCCAGGGATTGAACCCAGCTCTCCTATATTGCAGGCAGACTCTTTGAGAGGATAGATATTTGGTCATCTTTAGTCTGACTTCATGGTGGAGAAGTCTGACAGAATGTGGTCCACTGGAGAAGGGAATGGCAAGCCACCTCAGTATTCTTGCCTTGAGAACCCCATGAACAGTACGAAAAGGCAAAATGATAGGATACCAAAAAAGGAACTCCCCAGGTCATTAGGTGCCCAATATGCTACTGGAGATCAGTGGAGAAATAACTCCAGAAAGAATGAATGGATGGAGCCAAAGCAAAAACAATACCCAGTTGTGGATGTGACTGGTGATAGAAGCAAGATCCGATGCTGTAAAGAGCAATATTGCATAGGAACCTGGAATGTCAGGTCCATGAATCAAGGCAAATTGGAAGTGGTCAAACAAGAGATGGCAAGGGTGAACGTCGACATTCTAGGAATCAGCGAACTAAAATGGACTGGAATGGGTGAATTTAACTCAGATGACCATTATATCTACTACTGCGGGCAGGAATCCCTCAGAAGAAATGGAGTAGCCATCATGGTCAACAGAAGAGTCCAAAATGCAGTACCTGGATGCAATCTCAAAAATGACAAAATGATCTCTGTTCGTCTCCAAGGCAAACCATTCAATATCACAGTTATCCAAGTCTATGCCCCAACCAGTAACGCTGAAGAAACTGAAGTTGAATGGTTTTATGAAGACCTACAAGATCTTTTAGAACTAACACCCAAAAAAGATGTCCTTTTCATTATAGGGGACTGGAATGCAAAAGTAGGAAGTCAAGAAACACCTGGAGTAACAGGGAAATTTGGCCTTGGAATGCGGAATGAAGCAGGGCAGAGACTAATAGAGTTTTGCCAAGAAAATGCACTGGTCATAGCAAACACCGTCTTCCAACAACACAAGAGAAGACTCTACACATGGACATCACCAGATGGTCAACACCAAAATCAGATTGACTATATTCTTTGCAGCCAAAGATGGAGAAGCTCTATACAGTCAACAAAAACAAGACCGGGAGCTGACTGTGGCTCAGATCATGAACTCCTTATTACCAAATTCAGACTCAAATTGAAGAAAGTAGGGAAAACCACTAGACCATTCAGGTATGACCTAAATCAAATCCCTTATGATTGTACAGTGGAAGTGAGAAATAGATTTAAGGGCCTAGATCTGATAGATAGAGGGCCTGATGAACTATGGAATGAGGTTCGTGACATTGTACAGGAGACAGGGATCAAGACCATCCCCATGGAAAAGAAATGCAAAAAAGCAAAATGGCTGTCTGGGGAGGCCTTACAAATAGCTGTGAAAAGAAGAGAGGCGAAAAGCAAAGGAGAAAAGGAAAGATATAAGCATCTGAATGCAGAGTTCCAGAGAATAGCAAGAAGAGATACGAAAGCCTTCTTCAGCGATCAGTGCAAAGAAATAGAGGAAAACAACAGAATGGGAAAGACTAGAGATCTCGTCAAGAGAAATAGATGGGGAAACAGTAGAAACAGTGTCAGACTTTATTTTTGGGGGCTCCAAAATCACTGCAGATGGTGACTGCAGCCATGAAATTAAAAGACGCTTACTCCTTGGAAGAAAAGTTATAACCAACCTAGATAGTATATTCAAAAGCAGAGACATTACTTTGCTGACTAAGGTCCGTCTAGTCAAGGCTATGGTTTTTCCTGTGGTCATGTATGGATGTGAGAGTTGGACTGTGAAGAAGGCTGAGGGCCGAAGAATTGATGCTTTTGAACTGTGGTGTTGGAGAAGACTCTTGAGGGTCCCTTGGACTGCAAGGAGATCCAACCAGTCCATTCTGAAGGAGATCAGCCCTGGGATTTCTTTGGAAGGACTGATGCTAAAGCTGAAGCTCCAGTACTTTGGCCACCTCATGCAAAGAGTTGACTCATTGGAAAAGACCCTGATGCTGGGAGGGATTGGGGGCAGGAGGAGAAGGGGACGACCAAGGATGAGATGGCTGGATGGCATCACGGACTCGATGGACGTGAGTCTGAGTGAACTCCGGGAGATGGTGATGGACAGGGAAGCCTGGCATGCTGCGATTCATGGGGTCGCAAAGAGTTGGACACGACTGAGTGACTGAACTGAACTGAACTGAGTCTGACTTCTCTATTTGATTTGGTTTTCTGCCTAGCTCCCTACTTGATGCTTAATGAGAAGGCAGTCAGAGCTGGGTTTGTGGGAGGCCTTTGGGGATATAAGAGATGGGGGTGTCATAATTTATGAGACGCTCAGAGAAGCATCCAGGCCAGCACATCTGTTTGGGATGGTGATTAAAGCTCCTTCATGGGATGCTACTGCTGCTGCTATTGCTACTGTTGCTGTCACATGCCCCCTCCTTGTATTCACCCTCCTGAACTAATAAACCAGAGCAATAACTTAGCAGAAATAGCTAAGAAACTCTCATGCTTGGGAGAGCATCAAAGATTAGAATTTCTGCCTGTAAGCCCAACATTTAACCTATAACAACTTGACTCAATTCTTGAATTTACTAATAGAGTTTACTACGTTAAGCAAGACAGATGTTTAGACTGATGTTAGGAAATGTTGACTATAAATAGTTTAGCTCTATTCATTAATCTATAAAATATATAGTTAGCCTACTCAAAAGAAAGAGAAAACTACATGTTTTAAAATGTTAATTTTCTTAAGTGTAATCCCGAAGGTAACCACTAAGAAAATAACTTAAAAATGTATAAAGAAGGAAATGAGAAGGGAATGAAAATAGTACACTAAAAATTCTAATTAAATCCAAAATAAGGGAGGGCAGTCCTAAGATGGCAGAGGAATAGGACAGGGAGACCACTTTCTCCCCCACAAATTCATTGAAAGAACATTTGAACGCTGAGCAAATTCCACAAAACAACTTCTGAATGCTGGCAGAGGACATCAGGCACCCAGAAAGGCAGCCCATTGTCTTTGAAAGGAAGTAGGACAAAATAGAAAAGATAAAAAGAGAGACAAAAGAGTTAGGGATGGAGACCCATCCCAGGAAGGGAGTCTTAAAAGAGGAAAATTTTCCAAACACCAGGAAACACTCTCACCAGCAGGTCTGTGGGGAATTTTGGAATCTCAGAGGGCAGCATACCTGGGAAGATAAATAAATAAATAAATAAATAAATAAATAAATAAATAAATAAATAAATAAAATGCCTAATGGCAACTCCCAGCAGAGAAGTAGCCCAGACGCTGGCATCCACCACCAGCAAGCAGAGGAGCTGAACAGGGAGGTGTGGGCTGCATTGCTTAGGGCAATCTGAGGGAGCTAACGTGAAACAGCAACCCAAACTGTGGGAGAGCCAGAGAAAGAGAGAAAAAAGAGAGAGAGCGAGAACTATCCTGCGAAAAGCCCTAACCTAAGGTACTGCCGGGCCCACTCACAGAACAAAGAACTGAGCAAATACCAGAGGAGAGCTAGCTGGCTGCAGACCGGCCCATCCCCCGCCGGAGGCAGGGAGGCAGGCAGGGGGCAGCCAGAGCCAGAAGGCGAGAGGCAAACTCGGCCCCAGAGGTGGCATCCTCTACCAAACTGAGCAGGCTCCCAGTTGCTAACCAAGACTTCCTGGGATTCTGGACGATTGACATCCGCCTGAAGGGTTGCGGCCAGAGACCAGCTCCCCAGAAGAGACACACGGCACACCTGAGATGGTGCACCTGGGAAACTGAGCGGCTGGGATGGGGGAGGCGATAAGACTCACCTCCCCACTTGAGGAGAGTGTGCTCACCAAGCACCTGGTCGACTGAGCTGCTTGGACCTGGGAAGGGCACAAAACGCAGGCCCAACTGAGTCTGTGCCTTTGTGGAGTACCCAAGAACCTGAACCTGATTGGCTTAGACCTGGGCAGTGCACACAACCCAGGGCCCACTTTAGACAGTTCCCCTGCAGAGCAACCTGGAGCCTGAGCAATGTAGACTGGGAAAGCACACACGCCGTGAGCGGGGGCACACCCAGTGTGGCCCAGACATTGCAAGCACTCCCCACACACACCAGTGATATTTGTTTGCAGCGTTCCTCCCTACCCACAGCACGACTAAACAAGTGAGCCTAAATAAGTGACCACCTTCGCCCCCTTGTGTCAGGGTGGAATTAGACACTGAAGAGACCTGCAAACAGAAGAAGCCAAAATAAACAGAGGGAACCGCTTTGGAAGTGACAGGTGCAACAGATTAAAACCCTGTAGTTAGCACTGATTACATTGGAAGGGGCCTATAGATCTTGAGAAGTATAAGCTGGAACAAGGAACTATCTGAAACTGAACTGACCCCACACTGCCACAACAGGTGCAGAGAAATTCCTAGATATATTTTTACCATTATCATTTTTTAATTAAAAATTTTTTTTATTTTCAAGTCCTCTATTACTCCTTTAATTTTCATTTTTATAACCTACTATTACCTTGCAAAAAAGACCCTATTTTTAAAGCAAACTTCATATATACATTTTATAATTTTTATGATTTTGTTTTTTAATATTGTATTTTTGACAGTCTAACCTCTACTCTAGATTTTTAATCTTCGCTTTTTGGTATTTGTTATCAATTTTGTACCTTTAAGAATCCAATCTTCCATACCCATTTTTACTTAGGGGTGTGATTACTGGCTCGATTACTCTCTCCCCCTTTTGACTCTCCTTTTTCTTCCCCAGGTCACCTCTATCTCCCCTCTCCCCCTTCTCTTCTCCCCCAACTCTGTGAATCTCTGTGTATGTTCCGGGCTGTGGAGAACACTTAGGGAACTGATTACTGCCTAGATCTGTCTTTCTCCTTTTGATTCCCTCTTTTGTCCTCCTGGTCACCTCTATCTCCTTCCTCCCTCTTCTCTTCTCTTCTCTTCTCTATGTAACTCCATGAACCTCGCTGAGGGTTCCAGACTGTGGAGAGCACATAGGGAATTGATTACTGGCTAGACTTCTCCCCCCACCCTTTGATTCCCCCTCTTCTCCTCCTGGTCACCTCTATTTCCCTCCTCCCTCTTCTCTTCTCCATGTAACTCTGTGAACCTCTCTGGGTGTCCTTCACTGTGGAGAATCTTTTCACCATTAACCTAGATGTTTTATCATCAGTGCTGTATGGATGGAGAAGTCTTGAGGCTACTGTAAGAATAAGACTGAAAACCAGAGGCAAGAGGCTTAAGCCCAAAACCTTTGAACACCAGAGAACTCCTGACTCAAGGGAATTAATCAATAATAGATCATCCAAAAGCCTCCATACCTACACTGAAACCAAGCATCACCCAAGAGCCAACAAGTTCCAGAGCAAGACATACCATGCAAATTCTTCAGCAATGCAGGAACATAGCCCTGAGCTTCAATATACAGGCTGCCCAAAGTCACACCAAACCCACAGGCATGTCAAAACTCACTACTGGACACTTCATTGCACCCAGAGAGAAGAAATCCAGCTCCACCCATTAGAACACCAACCAAGCTTCCCTAACCAGGAAACCTTAACAAGCCACTTGTCCAACCCCACCCACAGGAGGGAACCTCTACAAAAAAGAGGAATCACAAACTGCCAGAATACAGAAAGGCCACCCCAAACACAGCAATATAAACAAGATGAAAAGGCAGAGAAATACCCAGCAGGTAAAGGAACAGGATAAATGCCCACCAAACCAAACAAAAGAGGAAGAGATAGGGAGTCTACCTGAAAAAGAATTCAGAATAATGATAGTAAAAATGATCTAAAATCTTGAAAACGAAATCGAGTTACAGATAAATCTGGAGACAAGGATTGAGAAGATGCAAGAAATGTTTAACAAGGACCTACAAGAAACAAAAAAGAGTCAATCAATAATGAATAATGCAATAAATGAGATCAAAACACTCTGGAGGGAACCAACAGTAGAGTAACAGAGACAGAAGATAGGATAAGTGAGGTAGAAGATTGAATGGTAGAAATAAATTAAGCAGAGAGGAAAAAAGAAAAAAGAATTAAAAGAAATGAGGACAACCTCGGGGACCTCTTGGACAATGTTAAACGCCCCAACATTCGAATCATAGGTGTCCTAGAAGAAGAAGATAAAAAGAAAGACCATGAGAAAATACTTGAGGAGATAATAGTTGAAAATTTCCCTAAAATGGGGAAGGAAATAGTCACCCAAGTCCAAGAAACCCAGAGAGTCCCAGACAGGATAAACCCAAGGCAAAATACCCCAAGACACATAGTAATCAAATTAACAAAGACCAAACACAAAGAACAAATATTAAAAGCAGCAAGGGAAAAACAACAAATAACACACAAGGGGATTCCCATAAGGATAATAGCTGATCTTTCAATAGAAACTCTTCAGGCCACAAGGGAATGGCAGAACATACTTAAAGTGATGAAAGAAAATAACCTACAGCCTAGATTACTGTACCCAGCAAGGATCTCATTCAAATATAAAGGAGAAATCAAAAGCTTTACAGACAAGCAAAAGCTGAGAGAATTCAGCACCACCAAACCAGCTCTCCAAAAAATGCTAAAGGATCTTCTCTAGACAGGAAACACAGAAAAAGTGTATAAATTTGAACCCAAAACAACAAAGTAAATGGCAACGGGATCATACTTATCAATAACTACCTTAAATGTAAATGGGTTGAATGCCCCAACCAAAAGACAAAGACTGGCTGAGTGGATACAAAAACAAGACCCCTGTATATGCTGTCTACAAGAGACCCACCTCAAAACAAGGGACACATACAGACTGAAAGTGAAGGGCTGGAAAAAGGTATTTCATGCAAATGGAGACCAAAAGAAAGCAGGAGTAGCAATACTCATATCAGAAAAAATAGACTTTAAAATAAAGGCTGTGAAAAGAGACAAAGAAGGACACTACATCATGATCAAAGGATCAATCCAAGAAGATATAACAATTATAAATATATATGCACCCAACATAGGAGCACTGCAATATGTAAGGCAAATGCTAACAAGTATGAAAGGGGAAATTAACAATAACACAATAATAGTGGGAGACTTTAATACCCCACTCACACCTATAGATAGATCAACTAAACAGAAAATTAACAATGAAACACAAACTTTAAATGATACAATGGAACAGTTAGACCTAATTGATATCTATAGGACATTTCACCCCAAAACAATGAATTTCACCTTTTTCTCAAGTGCACACGGAACCTTCTCCAGGATAGATCACATCCTGGGCCATAAATCTAGGCTTGGTAAATTCAAAAAAACTGAAATCATTCCAAGCATCTTTTCTGACCACAATGCAGTAAGATTAGATGTCAATCACAGGAAAAAAAAACCTATTAAAAATTCCAACATATGGAGGCTGAATAACACGCTTCCGAATAACCAACAAATCACAGAAGAAATTTTAAAAAAATCAAAATATGCATAGAAATGAATGAAAATGAAAACGCAACAACCCAAAACCATGAGACACTGTAAAAGCAGTGCAAAGGGGAAGGTTCATAGCAATACAGGCTTACCTCAAGAAACAAGAAAAAGCCAAATAAATAACCTAACTCTTCATCTAAAGCAACTAGAAAAGGAAGAAATGAAGAACCCACCCCAGGGTTAGTAGAAGGAAAGAAATCTTAAAAATTAAGGCAGAAATAAATGCAAAAGAAACAAAAGACCATAGCAAAAATCAACAAAGCTAAAAGCTGGTTCTTTGAGAAGATAAATAAAATTGACAAACCACTAGCCAGACTCATCAAGAAACAAAGGGAGAAGAAGCAAATCAACAAAATTAGAAATGAAAATGGAGAGATCACAACAGGCAACACAGAAATACAAAGGATCATGAGACTACTATCAGCATCTATATGCCAATAAAATGGACAACTTGGAAGAAATGGACAAATTCTTAGAAAAGTATAACTTTCCAAAACTGAACCAGGAAGAAATAGAAAATCTTAACAGACTCATCACAGACACAGAAATCAAAACTGTAATCAGAAATCTTCCAGCAAACAAAAGCCCAGGACTAGATGGCTTCACAGCTGAATTCTACCAAAAATTTAGAGAAGAGCTAACACCTGTCTTACTCAAACTCTTCCAAAAAGTTGCAGAGGAGGGTAACCTTCCAAACTCATTCTGAGGCCACCATCAGCCTAATACCAAAACCAGACAAAGATGCCACAAAAAAAGAAACTACAGGCCAATATCACTGATGAACATAGATGCAAAAATCCTTAACAAAATTCTAGTAAACAGAATCCAACAACACATTAAAAAGATTATACATCATGTCCAAGTGGTCTTTATATCCCAGGGATGTAAGGATTCTTTAATATCCACAAATCAATATAATACACCACATTAACAAATTGAAAGATTAAAAACCATATGATTATCTCAATAGATGCAGAGAAAGCCTTTGACAAAATTCAACATCCATTTATGATAAAAAACCCTCCAGAAAGCAGGAATAGAAGGAACATACCTCAACATAATAAAAGCTATATATGACAAACCCATAGCAAACATTATCCTCAATGGTGAAAACTTGAAAGCATTTCCCCTAAAGTCAGGAACAAGACAAGGGTGCCCACTTTCACCACTACTATTCAACATAGTTTTGGAATTTTTGGCCACAGCAATCAGAGCAGAAAAAGAAAGAAAAGGAATCCAAATTGGAAGAGAAGAAGTAAAACATTTACTGTTTGTAGATGACATGATCCTCTACATAGAAAACCCTAAAGACTCCACCAGAAAATTACTCGAGCTAATCAATGAATATAGTAAAGTTGCAGGATGTAAAATCAACACACAGAAATCCCTTGCATTCCTATACACTAGTAATGAGAAAACAGAGAAATTAAGGAAACAATTCCATTCACCATTGCAACGAAAAGAATAAAATACTTAGGAATATATCTACCTAAAGAAACAAAAGACCTATATATAGAAAACCATAAAACACTGATGAAAGAAATCAAAGAGGACACAAATAGATGGAGAAATATACTATGTTCATGGATCAGAAGGATCAATATAGTGAAAATGAGTATACTACCCAAAGCAATATATAGATTCGATGCAGTCCCTCTCAAGCTACCAACAGTATTTTTCACAGAGCTAGAACAAATAATTTCACAATTTGTATGGAAATACAAAAAACCTCGAATAGCCAAAACAATCTTGAGAAAGAAGAATGGAACTGGAGGAATCAACCTGCCTGACTTCAGGCTATACTACAAAGCCACAGTCATCAAGACAGTATGGTACTGGCACAAAGACAGAAATACAGATCAATGGAACAAAATAGAAAGCCCAGAGATAAATCCATGCACCTATGGACACCTTTTCTTTGACAGAGGGGGCAAGAATATACAATGGAGAACAGACAATCTCTTTAACAAGTGGTGCTGGGGAAACTGGTCAACCACTTGTAAAAGAATGAAACTAGAACACTTTCTAACGCCATACACAAAAATAAACTCAAAATGGATTAAAGATCTAAATGTAAGACCAGAAACTATAAAACTTCTAGAGGAGAACATAGGCAAAACACTCTCTGACATAAATCACAGCAGGATCCTCTATGACCCACCTCCCAGAATATTGGAAATAGAAGCAAAAATAAACAAATGGGACTTAATTAAAATTAAAAGCTTCTGCACAACAAAGGAAACTATTAACAAGGTGAAAAGACAGTCTTCAGAATGGGAGAAAACAATAGCAAATGAAGCAATGGACAAATCATTAATCTCAAAAATATACAAGCCATTCCTGTAGCTCAATTCCAGAAAAATAAACGACCCAATCAAAAAATGGGCCAAAGAACTAAATAGACATTTCTCCAAAGAAGACATACAGATGGCTAATAAACACATGAAAAGATGCTCAACATCAGTCATTATCAGAAAAATGCAAATCAAAACCACAATGAGGTACCATCTCACACCGGTCAGAATGGCTGCTATCCAAAAATCTACAAGCAATAAATGCTGGAGAGGGTGTGGAGAAAAGGGAACCCTCTTATACTGTTGGTGGGAATGCAAGCTGGTATAGCCACTATGGAGAACAGTGTGGAGATTCCTTAAAAAACTGGAAATAGAACTGCCATACGACCCAGCAATCCCACTGCTGGGCTACACACCGAGGAAACCAGAATTGAAAGAGACACGTGTACCCCAATGTTCATTGCAGCACTGTTTATAACAGCCAGGACATGGAAGTAACCTAGATGTCCATCAGCTGGCAAATGGATAAGAAAGCTGTGGTACATATACACAATGGAATATTACTTGGCCATTAAAAAGAATACATTTGAATCAGTTCTAATGAGGTGGATGAAACTGGAGCTTATTATACAGAGTGAAGTAAGCCAGAAAGAAAAACACCAATACAGTATGCTGCTGCTGCTAAGTCGCTTCAGTCGTATATGGAATTTAGAAAGATGGTAATGATAACCCTATATGCAAGACAGCAAAAGAGACACAGATGTATAAAACAGTCTTTTGGACTCTGTGGGAGAAGGCGAGGGTGGGATGATCTGAGAGAATAGCATTTAAACATGTATATTATCATATGTGAAACAGATCACCAGTCCAGGTTTGATGCATGAGAGAGGGTTCTCAGGGCTGGTGCACTGGGATGACCCAGAGGGATGGGATGGGGAGGGAGGTGGGAAGGGGGTTCAGGATGGGGAACACATGTAAACTCATGGCTGATTCATATCAATGTATGGCAAAAACCACTACAATATTGTAAAGTAATTAGTCTCCAATTAAAATAAATACATTTTTTAAAAAATCCAAAATAAGATAGTAATGGAAGAACCGAGATACAAAAAAGAGCTAAACGGCAGAAGTCCTTCATTATTAGTAATCACTATGAATGCAAATTAATTAAACTCTCCAATCAAAAGGCAGAAATTAGCAAGATGAATTTTAAAAACATGATCTATTTGTATGCTATCTACAAGAAACTCACTTTAGATCCAAAACAAACAAGTTGAAAGTGAAAGGATGATTAAAGGGATTCCAAGAAAATGATAACAAAAAGAGAGCTGGGGTGGCTATACTAAAATCAAAACAGATTTCAAATCAAAATTGTTATAGGAGACAAAGATGGACATCATACATTGACAAACGGGTCAATCCATCAGGAAGATAGAACAGTCATAAACAAAACAACAGACCCACTCCTGAATACATGAAGCAAAAATTGACAGAATTGAAGAAGGAAACGGACAGTTATACAATAATAGAGATGTCAGTATCCCACTTTCACTAATGAATAAACAGCTAGACAGAAGATCAATAAGGAAATAGAGAACTTGAAACAATAATACAAACCTAACATATATATATGTATGTATAATATTCCATTCAACAAGAGCATAATATGTATTCTTCTGAAATGCACATGGAACATTCTCCTGTATAAACCCTATGCTAGGCTACAAAATAAGTCTTAATAAATTTTAAAAGATTGAAACCATGCAAAGTATCTTCTCTGATCACAACCAAACAAAACTACACAATCAATAACAAAAGGAAGGCTGGAAAATTCACAAATAGGTGGAAATTAAACAACATACCCTTAAGCAATGAATGGGTCAAAGAAGAAATCAAAAGGAAAGTTAGAAAATACTTTGACATGAATTAATACTAAAACACAACATAAACTTATGTGGTACAGCAAAAGCAGTCTTTAGAAATGCATAGCTGTATATGCTTGTTAAAAAGAGAAGCTCTCAAATCACTACCCTAATGTTCCACTTTAAGGAACCCAGAAAGATGAAACTAAACCCAAAGCTAGCAAGAGGAAGGAAATAATAGAGATTAAAGCAGAGATAATGAAATAGGGAATAGAAAAACAATATGAAAAATCAATGAAACCAAAAGTCGATCCTTTGAAAAGTAAAACAAAATGGACAAATGTTTAGCTAGATTGATTAGGAAAAAATAAGACACAAATTATTAAAATCAGAATTGAAAGGGAACAATTACTACCGACCTTACAGAAATAAAAAGGATTATAAAACAGTACTATGAATACTTGTATAGATAGCCTAAATGAAATGGATAAATTCCCAGACACATTCAAATTACTAAAATTGAATAAAAAAGAAATGGAAAACCTGAATACACCTATAGCAACAGATTGAATCAGTAATCAAAACCTCAAAACAATGAAAAAAGCAGGACCAGATGGCTTCACTGGTGAATTCTACCAGACCTTTAAATAATAATACCAATCTTTCACAAATATTTCAAAACACATATAAGAGGGAACACTTTCTGATTCTACGAGGCAAGCATTACCATGACTCCAAAGCCAGATAAAGGCATCACAAGAAATGAATGCTATAACCTAAAGCCCTCATGAATACACATGCAAAATACTAGCAAACCAAATCTAACAGCATTTTAAGGGCAATTATACATGATGAGCAACTGGGTTTTACCCCAGAATTAGGAGGTTTAACATATGAAAATCACTATATAATATATGAAAATCAAATGTAATATACCATATTAAAAGAATGAAGGGAAAAATAATATGATCATCATGATTGATGTGGAAAAAGCCAATCCAATTAACCACACAATAGTTTGTGAATGGAAGTGTTAATGAGGACAGTCTACTTATTTTCCAATTGTTGATGGGTATTGTTGGCTGGCCAAAGCTAGATGCATGAAATACACATACATGCCCTCTCATGTCGAATGATTTTTCATATGGATATGTGTTTGTCAAACCATACTATATGCCCTAAGCTTTGGTATTTTTGACATTTGAAATTGTAGAAGCTTTACTTCCATAAAAATCTCTATTAGTTTTCTTCATGAAAGAACTGAAAACATCCGCAAACTTTTTTTTTCCAGAAATACTGTCTCCCATATCTTATAAATTACAGTGCTGATTATTTGGTTTTTAGAATTGGACAGAAAATGTAAAACAACAGGCAAATCAAAAGCCAAAAATGGCAGCTCCTTCCTCAAACATCCCCTTAGTATTGAGCTACAGCAGGAAAAAAGAAAGGTAAGAAGAAATTATGCCTCTGACTTATGCACCCGCCGCCCCTAACCTGCAAATTTGGCTGGAACCAACACTCACCTCCTTGCTTGTCAAGATGTTGTATGATGAACTCTTCTTAGGTAACTCATAATCAACAGACATTTCTTCAAGATCCTTAGAGATGGAGTCAGATAGAATGAGATGTGAGCTGATGCTGGGTTGGCATGGATGCAGTAGTGGGATCTGTCAAGGAAGAGTATAGAAAGAAAAAGTTAAAACCTTGTGTGTCTTCCCCCAAATTACCTGTTGCTCAAAGGTTGAAGGGTTAAGAACCCAAAGTGGGGAAAAAAAAGAAAAACGAGCCAAGGAAAGAATCTCCTACTTCCTTGTCTTCACTTCTTGTACCTACACAAACCAAAGACTAATAAATAGCCTGCGTTCACACTCTGGGTTGCTGCACACTTTTGCCAATCCCAAAGACAGAAACTTCAAATTGCTTCCTTGCTCAAAACCAGAATCCTGGTGTTATCTCTTACTGAGGCCAACTAGAAATCTTATTTGAGTCCGATCTTTGTTTTGATTTTGGTCTTATCTTTGGAAGTCCAGATCTTGGGGAGGTGAGTCTTTGGGTTATGTTCTGGGCTTGGCATCCAGGCTACAATCTTTATTTCTATCATTCTCTCTGTCCAGGAATTATCTGGATGGAATCTTGACTGTGTTGGTTGCTTATCTTAAGCCTGTTGAGACTGATTTTCTGGCAATTTTAGGAAATCTACACAACTATTCCTGGTTAGAACTGGATGACTAGTTTTCTGAAGGGGATAAAAGTTGTTCATTTGGTTTTACCTTGAGCTTCAGCAGACTGATTTAGTTGATTCCAGTTAGTAGTTCATGTTATATACTTGAATTTGAGGCACTGGCCTCTGCCATGATCCTCTTGATGTGTATCAGAATCCATGATTTTATCTTTAACAAATACTGGCTAAGCATGTACAATGTGCCACACCCATTCTAGGCACTGGGTCTGTAGCAATAAACAAAACAAAATCCTTGTTGACATGAAGCTGACATGCTGGATTCTGTCATAGGCTCTGCTCCTGCTCAGGACAGATGGATGTCAAACTCTCAAAGCCAGAGAAAAGGAGCCACATTGAGTTTCTGCCTGTGGAGTACTCCTGGCCAACCTCTAAGGTGCCCTCTTATGACTACTACACCCCACTGGGGGTTCTTAAGAACAGACCTTGGGGATTAAAAATCCCAAAGCACAATTGTAATAATAATCATTGTAGTAATGGCAGTTAACTTTTATGGAAGGCTTTACTTGGCTTTTGTTGTTCACTCACTAAGTTGTGTCTGACTCTTTGCAACCTCATGGAATGCAGCACACCAACCTTCCCTGTCCTTCACTATCACCTGGAGTTTGCTCAAACTCATGTCTATTGAGTCCATGATGCCATCCAACCATCTCATTCTCTGTCGCCCTCTTCTCCTCCTGCCCTCAATCTTTACCAGCATCAGGGTCTTTTCCAATGAGTTGGCTCTTCACATCAGGTAGCCAAAGTATTGGAGCTTCAGCTTCAGCATCAGTCCTTCCAATGAATATTCAGGGTTGATTTCCTTTAGGATTCACTGGTTTGATCTCCTTGCAGTCCAAGAGACTTCAAGAGTCTTCTCTAGCATGACAGTTCAAAAGTATCAATTCTTCGGCTCTCAGCCTTCTTTATGGTCCAACTTTCACAATCCATACATGACTACTGGAAAAACCATAGCTTTGACTAGACAGACTTTTGTCAGCAAAGTGATGTCTCTGCTTTTTAATATGCTGTCTAGGTCTGTCATAGCTTTCCTTCCAAGGAGCAAGTGTCTTTTAATTTCATGGCTGTAGTTACTGTCCACAGTGATTTTGGAGCCCAAGGAAATAAAGACTGTCACTGTTTCCATTTTTTCCCTCAGCAGTATGTGAACTGAGAACTTCCAGATGTTCAAGCTGGATTTAGCAAAGACAGAGGAACCAGAGATCAAATTGCCAACATCCATTGGATCATAGAAAAAAGCAAGAGAATTCCGGAAAGACATCTACTTCTGCTTCACTGAATACTCAAAAGCCTTTGACTGTGTGGATCACAACAAACTGTGGAAAATCCTTAAAGAAATGGAAATACCAGACCACTTTACCTGTCTCCTGAGAAACCTGTATGAAGGTCAAGAAGCAACAGGTAGAACTGGACATGGAACAACAGGCTGGTTCCAAATTGGGAACAATACGTCAAGGCTGCATATTGTCACTCTGCTTATTTAACTTATATGCAGTGTACATAGTGTTAAATTCCGGATTTAACTTATATGCAGAGTACATAGTGTGAAATTCCGGGCTGTTGAAGCCTAGCTTGAAGGATTTTGAGCATGGCCTTGCTAGCATGTGAAATGAGTACAATTGTGTGGTAGTTTGAACCTTCTTTGGCATTGCCCTTCTTTGGGATTGGAATGAAAACTGATCGTTTCCAGTCCTATGGCCACTGCTGAGTTTTCCAAATTTGCTGGCATAATGAGTGCAACACTTTCACAGTATCATCTTTTAGGATCTGAAATAGCTCAATTGGAATTCTGTCACCTCCACTAGCTTTGTTCATAGTAATGCTTCCTAAGGCCCACTTGAGTTCACACTCCAGGATATCTATCTATCTTTAGGCAATAGATGGTAACGTCAATGTGGTTACCATCGTGGTTACCTAAGCCCTTGTTTGTAAAGTTCTTCTGTGTACTCTTGCCACCTCTTCTTAATATCTTCTGCTTCTGTTAGGTCCATACCATTTCTGTCCTTTATTGTGCCCATCTTTGCATGAAATGTTCCCTTGGAACATTTTCTTGAAGAGATCTCTAGTCATTCCCATTCTGTTGTTTTCCTCTATTTCTTTGCATTGATCACAAGGAAGGCTCTCTTATCTCTCCTTGCTATTCTCTGGAACTCTGCATTCAGATGGATATATCTTTCCCTTTCTCCCTTACCTTTCCCTTCTCTTCTTTCCTCAGCTATTTGTGAGGTTTCCTTACACAATGGAGACTAAAGATGTGCCCTCCTTCCTGTTGAGGCAGGGCCAGATAATTTCAACACCTTAGAGACTGGGCTAATGGAAAGACTATAGGTTGGAGGTTGACACATCTGAGTCAGAGTTCCAGGGCTACCACTAACTATATGGTCAGCTGGAACAATTTCTTTAATCTCTCTGAGTCTTTATTCAATCCTCACAGACAACCCCTTGAACTAGATATTTATATTATACCCATTATAGATGAAGAAAGGAAGGCTCAGAGAGATTAAGTAATCAGCCCAAAGTCACAAGGCCAGTAAATAGTAGAGCAAAGATTCAAGCATAGGTCTGCCTGTTTGACTTCAAACAATTCTACTTTATTACCTCGGTGGTCTTGCAGCCTGCAACATGGAATTCACTTCTGGCTGCACCTCTTGGCACAGTTCCAAACATAGCTTCATGCCTGCTACCAGTCCCAGCTCTAGGCAGAGTAGTAGAAACATGAGATCTCTGTGGAAGAAAGAAAAAACATGGGGGTTGGAATGTCTGCACATTAATGTCACCATTATAATACTCAGAGCATTTTTGGGGTGCATAAAGAGAAGTGAATATGGTGATCCTGGCCAATACTGTGTGTCAGGCACTAGGGAAGCACATCATATACTTAGATATTCTCTTATTCAGTGTTTACAACAGTGGGGGTGGAATCAGGAGTAGTCCAAGTATGCGCTGATGCTCGAGTTCACCATTACCTGCAAAGGTCTGCCTCTTGGGATCTCTGGAGAGGGGTATAGCTTCCTTTCTGATATTTCAGGGTCAGGCTCCAACACAAAGATGCTGTCATGAGACAGGGCTCTGATCTCGATTCTGCTCTTGGCCCTGGCCAGGAAGGAAAAAGTCTTATGAAAGCAGCCAAGGGAACCAAAGATACATGTGTGTCTATACTATGGCCTACTACAGACACCTCAGAAGCATATGTGCTGACACACACAGTCTTCCATGAGATATTGAGTGAAAAAAATAAAGAATAGTATGGTCCCATTTAATACATATACATATATGACATGGGTTTCCCAGGTGGTGCTAGTGGTAAAGAGCTTGCCTGCCAGTTCAGGAGACATAAGAGACTCTGGTTCAATCCTTGGGTTGGCAAGATCCCCTGAAGGAGGGCATGGCAACCCACTCCAGTATTCTTGTCTGGAGAATCCTATGTACAGAGGACCCTGGCAGGCTACAGTCCATGGGGTCACAAAGAGTCAGACATGAATGAAGTGACTGAGCACACATATATTACATACATACATAGTTTGTGATCATAGAGAAAAGTCTGGAAGGATATCCACCAAATTGTTAGCGGTGTTCCCCTCTGAGGAATGGCACTAGGAACAGCAGGAGTACTTTCATTTTATACTCTACATACTTCTGCATAATTTTAATGTTTTCAAATGATCCACACATTTTTTTATATAATAGCTTTACTGAGATATAGCTTACATACCATATAATTCACCACTGAAAGTATACAGTTCAGCAGTGACAACACTGTGGAAGGGGAAGGAAGACTCTGAGTCTTGCTATTATTAAGGTGAAAGTTATAAAAGATCTTCCCTCTTCCACCCCACCCTCTGGATTTTAGTAGAGCTAATCTTAGTCTTCCTTGTACCTATATGACTGAGTGACTGAACTGACTGAGACCTATAAGGCAATGGTCTATAATGTATGGTTTGTGAGATATGAAGCAAGCCCCTTGGTGCAAAACCATCTCCCTCCCTAGTAAAGCTATCTGAAATTCCTCACATTCAATGCACTCATTAAGGTCCATTTTAATGAGACCTCTGTGCTGTTAGTGGGCAGTATAACACATTTGCTAGCTGTCTTATTAGTTCGGTTCAGTTCAGTCGCTGAGTTGTGTCCTACTCTTTGCAACCCCATGGATTGCAGCATTCCAGGCTTCCTTGTCCATCACCAACTCCTGGAGCTTGCTCAAATTCACGTCCATTGAGTCTGTAATATCACCCAAACATCTCATCCTCTGTCTTCCCCTTCTCCTGCCCTCAATCTTTCCCAGCATCAGGGTCTTTTCCAATGAGTTGGCTCTTTTGAAAAGACCCTGATGCTGGGAAATGTTGAAGGTGGGAGGAGAAGGGGACAACAGAGGATGAGATGGTTGGATGGCATCACTGACTCAATGGACATGAGTTTGAGTAAACTCCGGGAGTTGGTGATGGACAGGGAGGCCTGGCGTGCTGCAGTCCATGGGGTCACAAAGAGTCGGACACAACTGAGTAACTGAAATGAACTGAACTGACTCTGCATATAAGTTAAATAAGCAGAGTGACAATATACAGCCTTGACATACTCCTTTCCCAATTTGGAACCAGTCCATTGTTCCATGTCTGGTTCTAACTATTGCTTTTTGACATGCATACAGATTTCTCAGGAAGCAGGTAAGGTGATCTGGTATTCCCATCTCTAAGAATCTTCCACAGTTTGTTGTTATCCACACAGTCAAAGACTTTGGTGTAGTCAATAAAGCAGAAGTAGATGTTTTCCTGGTACTCTTGCTTTTTCTATGATCCAATGTATGTTGGCAATTTGATCTCTGATTCCTCTGCCTTTGCTAAATCCAGCTTGAACATCTGGAAGTTCTCAGTTCACATACTGCTGAAGCCTAGCTTGGAGAATTTTGAGCATTATTTTGCTAGCGTATGAGATGAGTGCAATTGTGTGGTAGTTTGAACATTCTTTGGCATTGCCTTTCTTTGGGATTGGAATGAAAACTGACCTTTTCCAGTCTTGTGGCCACTGCTAAGCTTTCCAAATTTGCTGGCATACTGAGTGCAGCACTTTCGCAGCAGCATCTTTTAGGATCTGAAATAGCTCAACTGGAATTCCATCACCTCTACTAGCTTTCATTACCTCCAAGCAAAGCCTTGAGGCAATGGATAGCAGGACACTTGAATTCTGTTGGGATTTCAGATAAGTCTGGGGTTTAAGGCCAGGGGAACAGGCCCAAGTGGAACTCCATAGAGGGCAATTCAATTGATCCAGAAAGAGCTGGGGGGTACCGGGCGTCCAGATTTTCCACATTTCTAAGATGTGGAATTTGGGCCTTCAAAGATGAAAATATGAATAGGAATGGCAGTGGAAGCTGAGAAACAGTCTTCCCCATACTTTATATGATCAGTTACAGCATTTCCCCCAGTCTTTTGGGATAGAGGGAGAAATAGACTTGGGTTCCTTGCTTGCCTGTTGTTGTTGTTGTTGTTGTTTTAATTAACACAGTGATTTCATCCTTATGTCCCAACCCAGCTAGATGGCTTCACCATCTAAGATTTTAGTCACACATTATGAGATCTGGACTCTGAGGGCTGGCCAAGCAAATCAGATCAAGGTTCCAAAATGATGGAGACTAACCTTCCCTTATGAAACAGAGGCCACCAGCTCCTCTCTAGTGGTAGGCTCCACATCTCAAGGGCTTGTAGCTGTGACACAGCAGGATTGCCCTGATCTACCCACACCCTCTCACCCAGTGCTCTTAGGGGAATGGGATATGCATTTGGTATGCCCCATCCAACCCACTGAGCTATGAAGCCCAGACAGCAAGCATATATCTATGGAGCACAGGGGAAACCCCCCAGGATGTGGCTGCATTGGCAGTGGCTGCAGACCCACCTCCCACAGGCAGGGTGACCAAGAGCCCCTGAGGACCAAAGGCCAGTGGTGATTCAGCTGTCAAAGGAGGATCTGGATGTAGCTCCCAGCCTTTTGCCTTGCCCTCAGTCCCCACCCCTCCTGAGCTTACCCTGGCATGGTTTGTTGACCTTGAACTGACTTCAGAAAAGAGATCTCAATACTGCTGCTGGACAAGCTTGGTTTGAGCCGTCTCCCTCCCTGGACACCTTTGGGCTCTTTCTTCTTCTTGACAAAGAAGCTCTTGAAGGCTTTAAATCTGGATTTCTTTTTTCCTGGAAGTTGTAAATGCAAGTGAGGCAGAGTGTGATGGTGAAAGAGAAGACAGGAGAGGAAATGGCTTTTGTGATGGGAACGAGGAGTAGGATCCCAAAGGCCCTGTGGGTCCTAGCTTTTGCACCAGTGCCCCTGGCATTGTTCATCTGCTTTGTTCTCTTCTTAGGAACTCATCAACAAAGTATCTGAGTTTCTGGTGAAAGCAGAAGGTCAGGCCCCAGGCTGTGGCCTCTGGGCAGCCTCTATTCAGGCTCAACTCACCCTGCATTCACTTGCCTCTCAATTTCAACTATTAACACACACCTCTTCCCTGGCCCTAAGAAGTTCATTCATACACAGCAACTTTTGAGCCAACATAAGCACTTGGTACCCTGATCACTGGAGTCTTCGTGATCCAGCTGGGAAGCCAAGCTTCCACGTGTGACAGATACTTTAGGACCTTTGGAAATCCATGTGGGAGCTGGTATTGCCCAACCTGTGTGCTGCAAGGATGCAGACCCAAGGAACGAGTGCAGGGGGTTGGTGTGGTCATGGAAGATGTCTTCTAAGAAGGGCTTTATGAGGAAGGGAGAGGGTCAGGAATTGGGCAGAAAGGGATGCTGGGCAAAGAAGCACCCTGTGCAAAAGGCGTGACAACGTCACCAAAGAATTTTGCAAGGGAGGGTGTGTGTGTGTGCATGTATGTGTGGGTGTATTATGTGCACTGTTCCTCAATTATTGCTGATTGGTTCAGATTACCTACAGGGCTGCTGCCCTCTGCACATGCAGATAATTGAAAGTATGTTCTACTATCATTAAAAAAACAACAACAAAAAACAGGGCAGCAGTGAGGAATGTGACCTTTCAATGCTCTTCAGGCTCTCTCTGGGTTTTCTTGAGTTTCCTAATAAGCACATGCATCTTTCTCCCGGCTCAGAAGAGGGGGAGGGAAGGGGAGTTTGTGCTGCATTCATCCGTGAGAAGGAACCTGCTTTTACTGCTTCACATGCAGTAATTTACCAACTCAGGTGTCTCATTCCAATTCCCAACAGCCTGGTCTCTGGAAGCCAACAAGACTGTTATAAGATAGGCTTAGTGGTGTGACGGAAAACACCACCAGAGAGTAAGAAAACTCTGGCATACTGAACTTGGTTTGGCTCTGCTATTGATTAGCTCTGTAACCACAGGCAAGTCACTCAACCTCTCTGGGGCTCAGCTGGAAAATGAGGGCATCATGCTAATCAATGTCTCCCAAAACGTGTTCAGAGGGATGCTCATAGGTCTGTTGCATGAAAAGGGGGGTCTGCAGTCTAGTCAATCTGGAAAACGTTGATTAAACACAGTTTAGGGGTCTGTGTTCCAATAAAACTTTTCTGAAACTTCAACATGCCTATGTGGATGGTGAAGTGCCAAGAAACTGGGTAACAATGCTGTCTCCCCAGTGCATGTATGCAGAACATCTAGCAAAACACACTTAGGCAAATGCTGAAGTAGGGCTCCTTCTAGTGCTGAAATACTATGGCCTGTCTGTGTACTGATTACTCCTGGGCCTGCCTAGTCTAGAACCTTTGGAAAGGTTTCTAAACCTCAAGGCCTGCCTTAAGTCCAATTTTCCACCATCACTACAATTCATGTTCCTCTTTGCACACTTAAAAGTTGACTGTTGGCACCACACACTTTGCATCTGAATGTTCTCTAGTCTGTGCCTTCATTCATTCACTCAACTATTCAGTGAACATTTATTAAGGTCAAGCACTTACTATGTTTTGTGCATCAATGAGAGAGGAATAAGATACGGTTCTATGTTTTAGCTACTGTCCCCCAACTCAGGGCTGTAGGCAGGCCCTCTTTAGCATCCTTTTTAGCAACTAGCACAGTGCAAACACATTGTGACACTCCAGGGACAACTGAATCCACTGAGGGGTGCAGAAAACCAACATAGCTTGTCACATCCCTTCCTTAAATTGAGATCACTGTGCAGAGCCATTCTTAAACATCCATCATTTAAATACTGGCCCTTATCAGGATTGATATAAATTGTAAATAATGTAGTAGAGTTTGGCATAGGATCTGGCATGTAGTAAATGCTAATAAATGAGCTAGAATTGAGGAATCAATTATTGTCAATTAAAACCAGATTCAATTCTATCTGTAAAACTGATCTATCAATTCTAACCATCTAACGATCTATAGATAAAGAGAAGCACCATTGGGGCAATGAAGGAAGATGGTAGTATGTATGCTTGATAATCCTTGCTTAAGTAACCTCAGTTCTGAAAGGTCTGAGGAATCTCTCATTTAGTAGGATATACAGAGGGAAATGGCAACCCACTCCAGTATTCTTGCCTGGAGAATCCCATGGACAGAGGAGTCTGGTAGGCTACAGTCCATGGGGTCCCAAAGAGTCGGACACGACTGAGCAACTTCACACACACACACACACACACACACACACACACCTACATAGGGTCATGGTTAGGATAAATTTGGCAAGTGTACCTTGAGACAGACAGAATAAAGCATGAAGATGCATTAGGAAATATATATTTTCCCAAGTTCCCTTCTTTAATTTTTTAAGGAAAAAAATTAAATGAATTTCTAGGATAATGAATTATTTAAAATGATGTTTGACCTCATAGAACTACTGTGAGGATTCAATGTGAAAGTGCTGAAAAGTATACAGGACAGAGTAGGCTGGCTCTAAAATAATCTGCATTTTGCTCCCCAGCTTTCTTAATGTTCCCACCCCCCCCCCCCCCGCAAGGATTTCTAAAATCCATGAAATAGGGAGATTTTTATGTAAAATCCTGATTACTATACTCTGTTAATGACTATACTCAGTTTTTTACTGGGATATATTTACCAATTAGATCTCAGGGTAAGTGCCCTTATCTGTAGTATTTGCCTACTTCTGTGGTGAAAATACTCCCATTGTGGTCAATTTCAAGCTAGTAATATGACATTTAGGAAGAGACATGCACAGCCTCTCAAGTCATCATGTGCCAGCTCCAACAGACCACTAAATAATTCCTGCCCAGTGATAAAGAATTGGGCAGTGCCACCTCACAAACAGGAAGGAGCCTTTGTAGGCACTGCCATTTTTCAAACAGAAGGAATGGGATTTATTGATTCTTGACAGGTAGATCTCCTTCTGGCCTTCTGAAATGAGAACAACTTTCTGCTCAGTGTTGGGAACCATAATGGTTATTGTCCTTCTTGCTTAGAAATCCCAGAAGGGAAGGGAGGTGGGTAAAGCTAGAGGATTTCAAGTTGCAAACGTGCTTCTTACATACCAGCAAAGAGAGACAGGAGAGAATCAGCAGGTGGTAGCTAGATCCATGACACAATCTATAAACACTTAATAACTGAATAAAAACACTTCCAGTAAACTTTTCAGGCTGTAAAACTGAGTGTACCAAACATAATTGTACAAAACTTCATAATTTGTACAAGCCAAATTATGCTTTAACACATTTTTATGTTCCTAAATTAACCAAATGACTAATGACTTAAGAACTATGCTGCTGCTGCTGCTGCTAAGTCACTTCAGTCGTGTCCGACTCTGTGTGACCCCATAGACAGCAGCCCACCAGGCTCCCCCATCCCTGGGATTCTCCAGGCAAGAACACTGGAGTGAGCTGCCATTTCCTTCTTCAATGCATGAAAGTGAAAAGTGAAAGTGAAGTTGCTCAGTCGTGTCCAACTTGTAGCGACCCCATGGACTGTAGCCTACCAGGCTCCTCCGTCCATGGGAGTTTCCAGGCAAGAGTACTGGAGTGGGGTGCCATTGCCTTCTCCGTAAGAACTATAACAGGTGTTAAAAATTAAGTATGCACACATTCCAATTTCCCTCCAATCTTCCGTTTATTCCATTTACAGCTTATTTTCCCATGAGGATGTAAAATATTGGTTGGCCAAAAAGCTCATTTGGGTTTATGAACTTTCCCAATTCCCTGGGTGGGGAAGATCCCCTGTAGAAAGAAATGGCAACCCACTCCAGTATTCTTGCCTGGGAAATCCCATAGACAGAAGAGTGTAGTGTGCTACAGTCCATGGGGTCGCAAAGAGCTGGACATGACTTAGTGACTAAACAACAACACTTATGTAGGTCACCTATACACTGGGTAACTTATTCCCCTACAAGGCACGGCAGTGATGGTCAGTGAGCTGACAGCTGTCTGGATTTCTCCTGTAACAAAGCCATTGACCTCCCTGTCCAAGTCCAAGGACTACATATTCCCAAACAGGCAGTAGCTTTCAACATCCCCATCCACTGAGGGCCGGCAGTATGTCATATGCCAGGAAACAGCCCATGAAAGCCATCCCCTGACCTTCCCCCAGAGGAAAAAACACAACTCCAATGAAGAAATTATTGCCTCAGATTGTGTATTTGCTTATCTACCATGCACACAGGCAGCCCTTCTGGGTTGAATTTAATGAGCCTTCAAAATGCAAGGCACATAATGGTGACCTTGCTCTCTTGCATTGCTTCTTGGAAAGAAAACTCTTCTAATTAGCCTTTCTTCCCTTCAACTTCCCAACAGCCACTGTATTCTCTGTCTGGCGATGACTCATGCTACAAATGTATCCAAATGTTTGGTCTCTTAAAAAGGATTGTGAATAGAGAAAGGGTATTTCCTTACCTCCACTCTTCATCAAGATGCACTGCATTGCCATCTTTTTTGGTAGACATCTGTCTAGCTCGTATCCAAAAGATAAGTCAGTTCATTTGGTTGTTGGGGCTGCCTTGGTGAGGAGGCCTATCATTCATTTATTTATTCATTCATTTCTTAAAAACTTTTGAGTGTCTAATCACGCTCTCTGAGGCCCGATACTGAACAATGGTGACACAGAGATGAAGACCCAAGCCCTGCCCTGAGGGATCCGTGCACCATGTTCAGCATCCCCCTACTCACTTCATTAGTGAAGTCAGGCCTCTGGGAAGCCACAAGAAGTTTCTCTGCTCTCTGTCTTTCCAGACCAAGTCTTCTGCCCCACACACTACTAAGAAAACTCAGCAGTCATTGAAGAACAACCCAGTGAACTGTTCAATTCAGTTCTGTCTTTAAATTCAATGTCTCACCTTATATCTTTGGGTTCTTCCCCTTCCCCCCACATTTTTTTTCAGTGTCAGTAAAACTTATCATTGTTTAGTGACCTTTGCCTATTACTCCATTCATGGTCTCCTATCACTCACAGGGGATTCATAGTTTATAATTATAATTTAAATGAATACACATCTAAGTAGATTTTGCAAAAGAAATTTTTGTAAATTGTTCCCATTTAATAGAAGCCTATGGTGATGTCTTTTGTTACTATACCCCCTTTACACCTCAAAATTACAAATTTATCTGTTAGTTAAATCTGGATTACTTACTATCTATGGCAAAACCTCAATTGAACCTCTCAGATCATGGCCTGTTCTGGTTTCTTTTTCTGATTAAGCAGAAATACTTCTTTTGCCCTAGTAAACAGAACCTGTTAATCATCTTCAAGGAAGACTGCAAGGTCTAGACAAAACTTTTTAGGCTATCAGAGATTAAGATGAAAGAGAAGAGCTTAGAAGATGGAAAAGGAAATATTGACTGAGTCTATTGTCATTAGAAATTTGATATGAACTTGTCTTCTTGTGACTTGATTCTTTCTTCTAGGGGTTAAACACACTAAACAAGCCTAGTTCTAGTTATCAAGATTCTATTGGGATACTTACCCTCATCACTGGTCTCCAGAATTTCCACACTGCCAGAAACTTCAATTAGTGATTCAGACATAATTGGTTCACTAAAATAAAATATAGAGCAAGAAACCAAAAAAAATCATTCGATATCCAGTATATTACACAATCATTTTACCCGACTCCTTATCCTCCAGTTAGATTCTTAAACTATGCCAGAAAAGATACATAAAGGGAATTGCCATTAGAGAGAACTATTCTTCCTTTAAAAAAGACAATGATTCCATTTACATGAAATGCACAAGATAGGTAAACACAGAAAGTGTTTTGCTTAGGGCTAGAGGTATTTTTTGAGTGACAGAGTACAGAATTTCTTTTTGAGGTGATAACAATATTCTAAAATTAATTGTGATAGTCACACAAATCTTTTTTTTTTTTTTTTTCTAAATTTTATTTATTTGGCTCCATAGGGTCTTAGTTGTGGCACCCAGGATCCTTGTTGTGGTGTGAGGGTTGTGGCTCGCAGGTTAGTTGCTCTGTGGCATGTGGAATCTTAGTTCCCCAACCAAGGATCAAACCTGAATCCCCTGCATTGGAAGGCAGATTCTTAACCACCAGGGAAGTCTCCAAATCTTTGAATATACTAAAGAGCACTGAACTGTATGCTTTAAAAGAGTGAATTGTATCATATATGAATTATAGCTCAATAAGGCTATTACTGGGACTTCCCTGGCAGTTCAGTGGTTAAGACTCCATGCTTCCAATGCAGGGGGTGCAAGTTTGATCCCTGGTGAGGAAACTAAGATCCCACATGCCATGCAGCTCAGCCAAGAATAAATAAAGAAAGAAAGCTGTTACCAAAAAATAAAAGACAAATATACAAAACCTGATCTATTGTTTGTGTGGGGGCCCATTAGATTTGGAGGCCTTTTACTATTCATGGGTGTACCCAGGCAGACAGAATTGTATTGATAAGCTATAAAGAAAAAATTGAGATACCCGACTACATAAAAATTTTAAACTTTTGGCCAAAAAAAGTAGAGTCAGCAAAAGAATAACAAACTAAGAAGTAATACAGAAAATATAGACTTCAGGGTTGATTTTCTTAACTGTCAAGCATGCATATAAATCAATAAAAGACAAACAACTGGATATAAAATGGGGCAAATGATACAACAGGAAGTTTATCAAAGAAATACATAAAGAAATGCTCAGTCCTACTCATAATTAAAGAAATGTAAATCAAAATATCAAGTCAACATTTTCACCTATCAGATTGTCAAGAAGTTTTAATTTTGATGTTCCATGCTGACAAAGATGGGAAAAATAGACATGTTCATACATTATGGAGTGTAAATTGCCCTCTGAATAAGCAATTTCACAGTATCAAAATAAAAAAATATACCTACCTTTTGATACAGTAACATCACAACTGGAACTTTACCCTGTAGCTATACTCACACTTGCACACAAAAATATACATGCAAGAATGTTTCTTACAGCATTGTTTTAAGTAGCCCCAAATGAGAAATGGCCAAAGTGACCATCAAAAGGATAATTCTCCCTTGACTCTGATTCTATGTCATGGGGGAATTATCTGTCCCTGGCCTCCTTTCCATTAGTGCAGATAATCAACTGAGAGTCTACTGTACATTTTCTTTTTTTTTAGGCAAGTCTCAGATTTTTTATTTAAAGAAATGATGCATAATACATAGCAATAATTTCAACAAGCTTTTTGTTTAAATTTTAGCCTCTATAGACTCAAAAGCACAATTACTTACATATCTAAAAATAATACTCTGAAATTTCTTATTATTTTTCATCTTCTGTACTATTTCTGCTATCAAGATATAGGTATTCCTATATAATGCTTTGGCCTTCCTGATTGACTCAGTGGTAAAGAATCTGTAGGAGGCCCAGTTTCAAACCCTGGTTAGGCACAATCCCCTGGTGAAGGAAATGGCAACTCACCCAGTATTCTTGCCTGGAGAATTCCATGGACAGAGCACCCTGGAGGGCTATAGTCCATGGGGTCAAAAAGATTTAGACATGACTTAGCAACTAAAACAACAACAATATAACGCTTTAGATTTTTTTCCTGTATATTGACCTTAATCATAATACATTTTCCATTCATTCTAGCCAAAGCTAGAGATGATACGTCTAGGGAAGCATGTCAGTTGATAATCGCACTTTTTAAATTATGCTGACCTTTTTAATGGGAGTTGGTGTGTGGAGGGAAAGGGTTCTGATCAGTACCATAACCCAGAGAAAGGATGCTATATTCATATACAGCAGGAGCACTGTGGAGAGGCAGGCAGGGACTTATCATAGTTCCTTATCATAGCTCCCCTTGGGGTCTTGATTCAAGTACCATCAAGTTGAATTAAGTAGGTTCTGGATTCCCTCTCCCTACCCTGGATCTCTTCAGTTCAGTTCAGTCGCTCAGTCGTGTTCAACTCTTTGCGACCCCATGAATCGCAGCACACCAGGCCTCCCTGTCCATCACCAACTCCCGGAGTTTACTCAGACTCACGTCCATCGAGTCCGTGATGCCATCCAGCCATCTCATCCTTGGTCGTCCCCTTCTCCTCCTGCCCCCAATCCCTCCCAGCATCAGAGTCTTTTCCAATGAGTCAACTCTTCGCATGAGGTGGCCAAAGTACTGGAGTTTCAGCTTTAGCATCATTCCTTCCAAAGAAATTCCAAGGCTGATCTCCTTCAGAATGGACTGGTTGGATCTCCTTGCAGTCCAAGAGACTCTCAAGAGTCTTCTCCAACACCACAGTTCAAAAGCATCAATTCTTCGGCACTCAGCCTTCTTCACAGTCCAACTCTCACATCCATACACGACCACAGGAAAAACCATAGCCTTGACTAGACGGACCTTAGTTGACAAAGTAATGTCTCTGCTTTTGAATATGCTATCTAGGTTGATCATAACTTTTCTTCCAAGGAGTAAGCATCTTTTAATTTCATGGCTGCAATCACCATCTGCAGTGATTTTGGAGCCCCCAAAATAAAGTCTGACACTGTTTCCACTGTTTCCCCATCTATTTCCCATGAAGTGATGGGACCGGATGCCATGATCTTCGTTTTCTGAATGTTGAGCTTTAAGCCAACTTTTTCGCTCTCCTCTTTCACTTTCATCAAGAGGCTTTTTAGCTCCTCTTCACTTTCTGCCATAAGGGTGGTGTCATCTGCATATCTGAGGTGATTGATATTTCTCCCGGCAATCTTGATTCCAGCTTGTGTTTCTTCCAGTCCAGCGTTTCTCATGATGTACTCTGCATAGAAGTTAAATAAGCAGGGTGACAATATACAGCCTTGACATACTCCTTTTCTTATTTGGAACCAGTCGGTTGTTCCATGTCCAGTTCTAACTGTTGCTTCCTGACCTGCATAGCGATTTCTCAAGAGGCAGGTTAGGTGGTCTGGTATTCCCATCTCTTTTAGAATTTTCCACAGTTTATTGTGATCCACACAGTCAAAGGTTTTGGCATAGTCAATAAAGCAGAAATAGATGTTTTTCTGGAACTCTCTTGCTTTTTGATGATCCAGCAGATGTCGGCAATTTGATCTCTGGTTCCTCTGCCTTTTCTAAAACCAGCTTGAACATCAGGGAGTTCACGGTTCACATATTGCTGAAGCCTGGCTTGGAGAATTGTGAGCATTACTTTACTAGCATGTGAGATGAGTGCAATTGTGCAGTAGTTTGAGCATTCTTTGGCATTGCCTTTCTTTGGGATTGGAATGAAAACTGAGCTTTTCCAGTCCTGTGGCCACTGCTGAGTTTTCCAAATTTGCTGGCATATTGAGTGCAGCACTTTCACAGCATCATCTTTCAGGATTTGAAACAGCTCAACTGGAATTCCATCACCTCTACTAGCTTTGTTCATAGTGATGCTTTCTAAGGCCCACTTGACTTCACTTTCCAAGATGTCTGGCTCTAGATTAGTGATCACATCATCATGATTATCTGGGTCGTGAAGATCTTTTTTGTACAGTTCTTCCATGTATTCTTGCCACCTCTTCTTAATATCTTCTGCTTCTGTTAGGCCCGTACCATTTCTGTCCTTTATCAAGCCCATCTTTGCATGAAATGTTTATGCTTCCAGAAATAGTCAACCCACCATTGCTGTTTCATGGGTGGGCTCCAGGCTCAGCCTGCACTGCCCTCTAGCTGTAAGCTCTGATGTTTCTCTGGAGCTAGAGAGGGGTGACCACAGGCTCTGAGGTGAAGGCGAACTTGAGTGGTCACCCACTGAGAGTGACTGAGGCCTTGGCAAGCAAAAGTTTCCAAACCACATGGAAAGCTGACAGGGTCCTGGTATCAAAATGACTCGAGACTCTCACTGAGAAGTCCCATGGTTCCCCATGGGTGTGTGTTCTTTCTCACTGCAATGAATAATAAAACCAGCTTGTTCAATGGCACATGTGTTCCAGGTGGGCTTTGATTGAAAGATATTGACACTTTGTTCAAGTCACACAAACTCTGTGATCCAATATTCACAATTCTGCCTGAAGATGACAACCCCAGATCCACACAGTACTCACTAGTTATGACACAAACTATATATATATATATATGTATGTATATATATATATATACATACATACATACACACACACAAGTTCCATCTGGAGATCTGGAAGGAGCAAAGGGATAGAGAAATTCAGAAGCCCTTCAGAAATTCAACAGGAGAACAGAAGAATTCCTTAGGCCAGGAACAATTCACATAAACTGGTGAGTCCCTGTGACATCTTAATAAACGTGGCAGTATCCTTTCCCCTGCCACTAAGAAAGGCTTCTTAGACACTTGGGAAATAAACTATCTCTGAGCTTTAAAGAAGCCCATGGAAAAGGAGCCCATTTTCCAAAATACCAGGCCACAGCAGGCTAACGTTGCTTTTGACCCACCACTGTCAGGGGTAGAAGAAGGAAGGGGAAGGACAACCAAAAAGAAAAAGATGAAAGACAAAGGGAAAACAAAGAAAGAAGGCATCCTACCAGCATCTGTGTTCCTAGAGCTCTAAGAAAATCATTTGATCTAAATAACCTTTGAGTTTCAACTGTCTCAAATTCTTTCTGGCATACTTGCCATATTTCCCCAACTGAGGGCCCTGAGGACAGTACCACCATCAGCAGAGCTGTCTCCCCTTCCAAACCAACAAACCAACAACCACAACCAAACACATGAACCTCCTCTAGATTTGAAATCCTCTTCCTGTTACCACCCATTTCTCTGCATTTCTTTAAAGCCAAACTTTAAAGAGCTCTCTTAACTTACCACTCTTATGTCTTCACTTCTGTGCTTTCTCCAACCAGCTTTCCAAATCCAACTACTTCCAAACCACTGCAGTAAAACTGCTCATGTTCAGTCCAACCATCTGCTACTTGACCTGCCTTCCCAGCAGCATCTAACACTCCCTCTTTGTTGAAAATTTTATCACTTGCCTTTCTGAACATCACATCATACTCCTTTCATTTTCCTCCTACCTCAGTGGCTATTCCTTCTCACCCTCCTTGGCTGTATCTTCCTCCTTTCCCTGGATGTGAAATGTTGTAGCATTTGAGGGCTCTACCCTTGGCCCTTTTCTTTATCTACAGTGATTTCCTAGACCAGCACCATCACATGGAAATGTTAACAGGAGCCACAATTGCAAGCCACAGAGGTAATTGAAAATTTTCTAGTAGCCATATTTTAAAAAGCAAGAAGAAACAGGTGAAGTTAATCTTAATAATGTATTTTATTTAACTCAGTAGAATCAAAGTCTGGTCATTTCAACACGTAATCATTATAAAAATAATATCAATGAGGTATTTTATGTTCTTTTTTTTTTTAATATATACTGTCTTTGAAATCTAGTTTGTATTTTACATGTCTAGCACTTTTCAATTTGGGCTGGCCACGTTTCAAATGTTCAGTAGTCCCATGGGGCTACTGACTACCATATTCTGTGTGCTAAGCCACTTCAGTTGTGTCTGACTCTTTGTGACTCCCTGTAGCCTGCCAGGCTCCTCTGTGCATGGGATTCCCCAGGAAAGAATCTTGGAGTGGGCTGCCATTTCCTTCACCATCCATGTTCTAGATGATTTCATTCATACTTTATCAATACTATCTAGACACTAGAATCCAAAACTTCTGTCTCTAGACTGAGCCTCATCCCTGAACTCCACATTCCTATAGCATCTGTGTAGCCAACATCTCTGGGGGCTTCCCAGTGGTGCTAGTGGTAAATAACCTGCCGGCCAATGCAGGAGACATAAGAGACATGGGTTTGATCCCTGGGTGGGGAAGATGCCCTGGAGGAGGGCACGGCAACCCACTCCAGCGTTCTTGCCTGGAGAATCCTATGGACAAAAGAGCGTGGTGGGCTACGGTCCAGGGTGTCAGACAGAGTTGGAGATGACCGAAGTGACTAAGCGCGTGTGCATGCAGCCAACATTTCCACCTAACAGTGTGTATCAGATGATTGGGTCCCCTCACACTCACTCCTCCTGGGTTTTATGTGCTCTGGTCCCACAACCATGCCCTCCTTGACCACCAAGCCTGCTACCCTCCCACCTTCTTCCTCCGCTCTAGCCTCACTGGCCTTCACGCTAATCCCCAGCATGCCCAACCTCTTTCAATCACAGGATCTTTGATTTGCTGCTCCCTCTGCCCGGAGGGCTCTTTCCCCAGATGGTTGCATGAATGCCTCCTTTATAGAAGTCAACTCAGCTCCGAGGTTACCTCTCAGACAGAACCTCTGTGATCATTCTAGTTAAAGCCTCTAGTCTCTCTCTGTCACTTTATCCTTTGCTCACATCTTATAGTGGTCATCACTATCTGAAATTATATTCTATATTAATTTAGTTACAATGTCTTATCTGTCTCCTCTACTAGAATGTAAATTCCATTAGGGCAGGGGCCTTGTCAGTTTTGTTCATCACTGGATCTCCCAGCACCTGGAATGTACCTGGTACATATATAAAGTGAAAGTGTTAGTCGCTAAGTTGTATCCATGGACTGTAGCCTGCCAGGCTCCTCTGTCTGTGGAATTCTCCAGGCAAGAATACTGGAGTGGGTTGCCATGCCCTCCTCCAGGGGATCTTCCTGACCCAGGGATTGAACCTGGGTCTCCTGCATCACAGGCAGATATATAAGGCACTCGATTAATGTTTGTGGATTAATGTTTGAATCTAATGCCTAGATTCAATAAAAGGAGAAGTAACGAAAGAACCATCTTTGTGGTCAGAAGTTTCTTAGAAGTCGAGGCATGCTACCGGAGGCAAAGGAAGACTTGTCCTGGGAGAGGAACCTTCTTATTCATTAGCCTAGTAGCTCCCAGCAAGGCAGGCCCTGCCACTAGGTTATCCACCTGCACAAAAACAAGCTCTCTTGTCCTTGTCACAGAGACTCCGCTCCCAGGTGTCCCAGACATGAGACGCCTGAGCCCCACTCAGCCAGGCGAGGCCCAGGCCCTCCTAGATGAGATTTCAGGGAAACACAGTCTGCTCCATCCTCCTTTCCAGCCACCACCATAGGCAGAACTTCTTTCCATTTCCCCCAGGCTGACCTTATTAACCAGAGCTTTGTTTCCCCAATATCTCTTCAGAGAGGAGGAAAGGCTGTATTTATTTTTTTAATTTATTTCTTCTGACTGCACCACACGGCATGCAGGAGCTTAGTTCCCTGACCTGGGATCAAACCTATGTCCCCCACAGTGGAAGTGTAGAGTCTTAACCGCTGGACCGCCAGGGGAGTCCCAGACTGCATTACTTTCATGTTTCTTATTGTGGCTAATAGAAGTTTAAAGTGAACTGGTTCCTTAATTATACCAGTGCTCTTTAACGGTGGCCTTGGCACTGCTTCTGGGCTGGTCTATAGTTTTATTTATGACGTTAAGCAAAAATTGCTGTCACCTCAGTGCTATCTCAATCTGACCATGAGCTTAGATGAATTCTCCCCCTTCCTGTTGCCTGCAGGATCACAGCCAAGATCTTAACAGTCAAAGCTCTCAGTTAGCAGGTGCTCCCCGCCCCCTCTGTTCTCCAACAGTCCACCCCCACTCGCACCCTCATGATCTGGTCTCCCTGAATCACTTGCCATTGCCTGAACACAGCGTGTTCTTTCGCATTGTCTGTGCTCCACACAAGCTGTCCACCTGGCCCAGAACACCGCCTCCCTTGGCCCTGCATCCTTGAAATCTTACACATTCTTCAAAATCCAGCTCAAAGATACTGCCCTCACCCTACGCCCTTGCCCCTCTGCCCCCACCCCTTGCCCCTTGGACATGTCTGTCATAGTTGATATCCCCTTGAAGACAGGGACCCCATTTCACTTATCTGGAGATCCCCAGCACCTAGCACCCTAGTGGCTCAGATGGTAAAGAGTCTGCCTGCAATACGGGAGACCCGGATTTGATCTCTGGGTTGGGAAGATCCCCTGGAGAAGGAAATGGCAATCCACTCCAGTATTCTTGCCTGGAAAATCCCATGGATGGAGAAGCCTGGCGGGCTACAATCCATGGGGTTGCAAAGAGTTGGACACGACTGACCAACTAACACAGCACCTGGCATGATACCAGACTCATGAAGGTGCCCACTGTGTGTCTTTATGGATGGATGAGCGCAGGAGTTAGGGGAGGGGGGATGTAGTGACAAATAGGAATCAGGGAGAAATGACTTTCTTGCTTAAACATATGGGAACAACTTGAGTTACACTCGCAGCAAAAGACCCCTCTACATGAAGTCCCATGAAAAAGCTGGCAAACTGAGTAAGGAAAAAGGAGATAACGTATGTTTTTATCCAGCAAAGGATGAGAGGCCTTCAGAACCACTTCCAGAGAGCATAAAGTCCTGTAATAAT
Source organism: Budorcas taxicolor (assembly GCF_023091745.1). Lineage (NCBI taxonomy): Eukaryota > Metazoa > Chordata > Mammalia > Artiodactyla > Bovidae > Budorcas > Budorcas taxicolor. Next base: position 27,903,139 of record NC_068935.1, read on the forward strand.
GGTCATCAGGAAGCCTGACCCAGCAGAAATAGAAAGTTTCATTGTGAGTCATTATTTAAACACGGCCTTGCTCTCTCTAGACCAGCCCCAAATGCTGAAGCCCCAGAACAGCCTTCTCCTTTTCAAATCATCTGACTTAAGAGCTGAACAAGGGCTCTGGGGAGGGGAGGGGAGGAGGGAAAAAACAAGTAAAAAGGCCTGTCTTCCAAGGTTGTTGAAATGTTTTAACCACAGCCTGGTCATGTTTAAGGATTCAGTAGACTTTGCTAGACAGCTTGCTGCCTTCCCAGAGTGGGGAATGCTAATGAGAAGCAGCTGGCCTCATTTTAAAAAATTGATGGATTAAAATGTTTTTCATCTTAGAGTCTGTGGTAGGCAGAATTCTACAATGACCCCCAAGGTTGTTGCCTCCCTGGTTTGCATGCCTTATAAATCCCCGCCCCTTGAGTGTGGGTGGACCTGGCCTAATCAGGTGATCTCTTTTAAAAGTGCATCTATGCATAGAGAAGGGACTTGTGGACACAGTGGAGGATGGAGAGGGTAGGCGAATTGAGAAAGGAGCATTGACATACATACACTATCATGTGTGCTGGAGAAGACTCTTAAGAGTCCCCTAGATAGCAAGGAGATCAAACCAGTCCATCCTAAAGGAAATCAACCCTGAATATTCATTGGAAGGACTGATGCTGAAGCTGAAACTCCAATACTTTGGCCACCTGATGAAAATAGCTGACTCATTGGAAAAGACCCTGATGCTGGGAAAGATTGAGAGAAGGAGAAGGGGGTGACAGAGGATGAGATGGTTGGATGGCATCACCAACTCAATGGATATGAGTTAAGCAAACTCCAGGAGAAAGTGAAGGGCAAAGAATCCTGGCATGCTGCAGTCCATGGGGTCACAAAGAGCTGGACACAACTTAGTGACTGAAAAACAACAATGTGTAAAATAGATAGCTGGAGGGAAGTTACTCTGTAGCACAGGGAGCCCAGCCTCATGCTCTATGATGACCTTGAGGTGGGGGATGGGATAGGAGGGGGAAGGGAGGCTCAAGAAGGAGAGGATATATATATAATTATGACTGATTTGCATTGTTATATGGCAGAAACCAACACAACATTGTAAAGCAATTTTCCTCCAAATAAAAAACAGTGGGTCTATGGATGTGATCATAAAATTTGACTAGTGTTTCTGTATCTCATTTTCTAGATCTCAGTCCTTCACCCCAAAGGTACAACTAAAAAGGTTTTCATATTTCATACAAAACTCTTATATCGTCAATAAGACATTGGCTTGTCCAATATTTTGATGCTTATCTTTATTTCTAGGTAGTTTGGAAGAAACAGTACCAAAGTCATTGGTCATCAATGGACCCTCTAAACTGGGATTTAGCCAGAAACAAGCCTTACAAACAATGTTTGAATGGCTATTTTATCAATTCCCCTGAGGATCATAAGAAGCTAATTTTTTTAATTAATTTATTTTAGTTGGAGGCTAATTACTTTACAATATTGTGGTGGTTTTTGCCCAACATTCACATGAATCAGCCATGGGATTCTTTATATATAATGTGCCTTAGGACATTAGGGCATAATTTTCTAGCAGAACTTTTGTTAAAAAGGTTACACAATAATACTTTCAAAATGACATAGCTAAATATAGTAGGGGCTTCCCAGGTGGCCCTAGTGGTAAAAACCTGCCTGCCAATGCAGGAGGTGCCTGAGACTTGGGTTCAATCCCTGGGTCAGGAAGATCCCCTGGAGGAGGGCATGGCAACCCACTCCAGTATTCTTGCCTGGAGAATCCCACAGACAGAGAAGCCTGGCAGGCTGTCCATGGGGTTGCAAAGAGTCGGACCTGACTGAGAGACTTAGCATGCACACATGCAATACAGTGGCAAGATTTACCTGTACACTGTAATATATGTAATAGTTATTTATTGTTAAACAGACATTTAACAATTATTAAATGTCTCAGATATATGACTGGAAATAATTTCATAAAAATCTGAAAGCATCTTTACCAATATAGTTATCTTAGTGAATAAATGCACTTTGCTGTCTGAAGTAAAAAAAAAAAAAGTGAGTGTAGAGATCACATACAGAAGTCAGAGAGATTCAAAGCTGCAGTGGACACTCTTCTGTGAGCCTGGAAGGAACAAACTGCCATATTGTGGAGAGGACCAAGTGGCAGAGAACGGCAGTGGCCAAGGGCAACCCTTGATTGACAGCTATCAAGGAAGTATGGACCTCAGCCCCACAGCCTCAGACAAACTGCATTCTGCCAACAAGCAGTCAGTTTGGAAGATAACTTCAGATGGGCCCTCAACCCTGTCTGATCCATTGACTGCAGTATTGTGAGGCCCTGAGCAGAGGGCCTGATAAACCATGCCTAGTCTCTTGATTCATAGAAACTGAGAGATAAATTTGTGTGCTAAGACACTCAAATTTTTGGCATTTGTTACACAGCAATGAACATGAATATGAATAGAATACAAATACAAGTTCTATGGGCCCCAGCTCTAATTGAAAATGAAGTAAAAAGTGGGGCAGGTTTGGAGCCATGCAAGCCACAAGGCAGAATTTGGTAGGAGGTCCATGAGGGGACTGTTTATCCCCTTCCCCAACCCATTCCACCACAAGCACTTCTTTATGAAGAACATGGGTTACCACTCTCTCAAGTGGCCTGTCAGCTGAGCAGGTTAGATAGACCTTGCCAAATATTCAGTTCAGTTCAATTCAGTTCAGTTGCTCAGTCGTGTCCGACTCTTTGCACCCCATGAATCGCAGCACGCCAGGCCTCCCTGTCCATCACCAACTCCCAGAGTTCACTCAGACTCATGTCCATCGAGTCAGTGATGCCATCCAGCCATCTCATCCTCTGTCGTCCCCTTCTCCTCCTGCCCCCAATCCCTCCCAGCATCAGAGTCTTTCCCAACGAGTCAACTCTTCGCATGAGGTGGCCAAAGTACTAGAGTTTCAGCTTTAGCATCATTCCTTCCAAAGAAATCCCAGGGCTGATCTCCTTCAGAATGGACTGGTTGGATCTCCTTGCAGTCCAAGGGACTCTCAAGAGTCTTCTCCAACACCACAGTTCAAAAGCATCAATTCTTCGGTGCTCAGCCTTCTTCACAGTCCAACTCTCACATCCATACATGACCACAGGAAAAACCATAGCCTTGACTAGACGGACCTTAGTCGGCAAAGTAATGTCTCTGCTTTTGAATATACTATCTAGGTTGGTCATAACTTCTTCCAAGGAGTAAGTGTCTTTTAATTTCATGGCTGCAATCACCATCTGCAGTGATTTTGGAGCCCAAAAATATAAAGTCTGATGGTGAAAACCCTGAAGGCTCACCTTGTTAAGAGAATGTCACCAACTTCTTTCAAATATGTCTATACTCTATCCCCTCAGCCGGGTGTGTGTGCTGTGTAACCATCAACAGGTGGATGAAGAGTCTTGGGCCGATCATTCTAAGGCATGACCCGGGAAGGAGGAGGGGAAGCACCCAGCTACTTCTAGAGGAAGTGTCTTTTGCCAGGATGCCAACTCATTGAGGAACCAGGGCTCCCCCTGAAATGAAAGTATGAGAAAGGGCCCCGTTTCCCCTTACTAGTTGTAAAATAAGCTAACCTCTAATGGAGTGTGATCATTCCCCTTTTCTCTTTTCCTTGCATGAGATTGGCGGGAGGAAACCAAAGATTTGGCCAATTCTTGAAATGTGGCCCTTGGACTCCATGATGGAGACAGCTGCCCCTTGAATCACATAACAAGCTCTAGAAGTCCCACCTAACAAGCCCACCAGTTATCAGAATGTCTCTGACATGGCCAGTCACCCCACTGACTGGCAGCATTCTCTCGGAGTGATGCAGCTGTGATGCTGAGTTCCACCCAGGCTCTGACTACTTCCATGCACAAATCAGGGCTTTCTGAGGTTGTCAGAATGACTGGCATTTTCACAGCTGGGGCCAGGGTAGCAGCATGTCTCAGCAGGCTCGAGGCCAACCAGTTAGCTCTGGAACCTCTGTTTGCTCATGCTCCTGGGTGCAGAGGATCCCATCCCATCCCTCATGGGATGCTGGACTTGGGAGAAATCATTTCTTTTTTAAATTTTTATTGGAGTATAATTGCTTTACAATGTTGTGTTACTTTCTACTGTACAGCCAAGTGAGTCAGCTGTACGTATACATATATCTTCTCTTTTTAAAATTTTCTTACCATTTAGGTCAACACAGAGCACTGAGTAGAGTTCCATGCTATACAGTAGATTCTCATTAGTTATCTAGTTTATACATAGTACAGTGTATATATGTCAATTCCAATCTCCCAATTCATCCCACCCACCCTCTTTCCCTCCTTGGTGCCCATACACTTGAAGAGAACAATCTTGACAGTCATCTATCCTGGCTCTGAGGGCCCTGGGTGGGTCTCTGCCCAAAGCAGAAACTGATACATGGCTTTGAAAAGGAAAGTGTCAGTCGCTCAGTCGTGTCTGACTCTTTGCAACCCCATGGACTTTAGCCCACCAGGCTCCTCTGTCCATGGGATTCTCCAGGCAAGAATACTGGAGTGGGTTGCCATTCCCTTCTCCAGGGGACCTTCCTGACCCAGGAATCAAACCTGGGTATTCCACATTGCAGGCAGATTCTTTACCATCTGAGCCACCAGGGAAGCTTTGGTGGCTCATTATTTGAAAAGACCTCTTCAGCAGCCTCTGTGAAGCCAACCCACAAATGCCCATGGATGTCAACAGGAAGCTGTCCAAGGGCTAGAGGGCTGCTCCTCCACACTCCACGCCCTCACCTGTGGGCACGTGGCCACCAGAACCATCAAACCGACACCCAGACACACCCTCTAGGGGACTCCTGCCTCGATCACCTGCTCCAGAGTAACTGGCCCCCAGGCCTTTCTTCCATGCCTGGAGGCCAGAGGAAAATGACAGCCCACCACTCTCCACTGCCCCATCACATGGAAGCCCGTTTCAGGAATACCTGTCAACACCCTGATCGTCATCATCCAGAGCACATGTCTTTATCTTGGCAACCTCAAAAGAAGAGGTTGTCTTGGTTGGAAACCTGCTCAAAATGTCTGCAGAGCATCATCTCTCCAGTGGGAGAAGGGAGGAACTGAAAAGATCCACTCCTTATCTCCAAGAAGCGGCTGCCACAGCCACGCTGGCTGCAGGTTCTCCATCCCCCACCCTCCTCTGTTTTGTTTCCTTCTCTGTGCCTTTTCCTCCTCCAGCACTTCCATTTGAAAAGGCTCTGGTTCTGCCTTCCTTTCCCCCTCATTGCACCTCACCCCTCTAGTAAACCAGGAGAAGCACAGAAAGACCCATCTCATGTGGCTCCTAACATCTTAGATCTGCTGGGGATGTGGTGGCACAAGTGGTAAAGAGCTCACCTGCCAATGCCAGGAGATGTAAGAAACGCAGGTTCAATCCCTGGGTCAGGAAGATCCCCTGAGGAGGGCATGGCAACCCACTCCAGTATTCTTGCCTGGAGAATCCCATGGACAGAGGAGCCTGGCCAGCTATGGGCCATGGGGTCGCAAAGTCAGACACGACTGAAGTGACTTAACACACTGGGGGTGTGGGTTAAAAATGCAGAGATTGAGCTTCCCTGGTGAGCCAGTGGTGAAGAATCCACCTACCAACACAGGGAACACTGGTTCGATCCCTGATCAGGAAAGATATCACGTGCTGCAGAGTAACTAAGCCTGTGGGCCACAACTTTTGAGCCTGTGCTCTAGAGCCTGTGAGCTGCAACTGCGGAGCCCACATGCTGCGGCTACTGAAGCTCTTGTGCCCTAGAGCCCATGCTCCGCAACAAGAGAAGCCACCACAATGAGAAGCCTATGCTCTGAAACTAAAGAAGAGCCCCCAGGGAACAACGAAGACCCAGTGCAGTCAAAAATAAATACATAAAAATGCAGAGAACTTGGCTTCAAAGGTTCATTCTGTCATCTCCCCGGTGGCCTCAGAGCCTAGCTGATGAGGAATTGTATTCTGTCTTGTCAATCTACATAGACTATGATTAAAAGCTCTGCTCTTGCACAGTCAGGGGGCAATTCATATGACACAATACAATCAAACTGCTGAGTCTTTACTCTGTGCCAGGTTGGCTCTGTGAAAATGGTTTTACATGCATTATTTCATTGAATCTCACAAGAGCCCTATGAAGTAGGCTGTGTTATTTTGTTTTCTTAAATTCAGCCCCATTTCCCAGATGAGAAAACCGAGTTTCGCTGAAATCAGGTAATCTGGGCAAGGCCATACAAGCAGTAAGTAATAGAGCTAGGACTCAAACCGAGTTCTGGTGGATTTCAGAGCCCAAGATTTGACCACTACATGCTGCTCCCTCCTTAATTAGCAAAATCTGGTATTAAATGCCCCAAAGAATCTCACATCTTAGCTCATTATAGGACTTGAAAACAGGATAACTCGCTAAGTCATTATCAGTCCCTAATATCTTTGCAAAGATTTGCTGGTCATTTTAACAATAGAGTCCTGCCAAAAATGGCTCACTGAACACATATTGTGATGCGAGATCACACGATATTAAAGGGGATAGGTCTGTAGCGTGGATGGTCAGGCTGAAGTGGGTTACCAGCAAGGGAAGCAGGAAACATGAGGACACTGGGAGATTCAAGGAAGAGCCAGAATGGAGTCAAGGGACCCTGAGGATAGATTTCACAGCTTTAAGCGAGTGTTGGGTGCCAAGAGATCTAGACCCCAACTCCCCTCCAGCTCTCAAGCGCATCCCAAGCAGAGTGTGTCTGGGGCTTTTTATTTTATCCTGCATTTGTTGCAGTTGCTATTGCTCCTAGCAATCCAATAATCCATCAGGCGGGTTGGGGGGATCAAAAAATCTTCAAGGAGGGAAAAAAGGCAAAAGAAGAAGAAAAGAGGTTAGTGATGCTGGGGCAGGCTGTGAATTCTCTGTTGCTGGCTGGCTCCTGTGTTGGCAGTGGTTCCCTGGTGGGGGAGGCAGGGGAGATAAAAGGAAAAGAACCCAGCCATAAAAATAGGCCCTCGGCCCAAGCTGAACTATCTGTGACTTTCGTGAAGCCCACTTGTAACTTCTGGGTTTTATCTTAAGTTCCCTTAGCCCACAGGATGGTGCTGAAGAGGCAATCACTTCATGGCTATGACGAAGAGCCTTTGGCCTCCCAATTCTGGGGTGAAATAAAGCAAGGTCCCATGTCTCCACAGGGAGGGAATGGAAAGAAGGAAGGGTGATGCTGCCATCACCAAGGGGTCCAGGACCATTGAAATAAATATGCCTCCAAGAATCTGAGAGCCCTGGCCAATCTCAGTCAAGGTCATATTTGGGGGTATCTTTAAAACCCCAGATTTCCTTACCCCTTAATCCCACGGACAGCCCTGAAACAGAGCAAAGAAGCAGCTGCCTACCTAGAGCTGCAGGAAGAGTTATCCAAGCGCTCTCTTGTCCCCAGATCTTTCCGTTCTCCTTGGCCTAAAACACCCACCATTAGAATTAGCACCATTAGCATTAGACCCACCATTAGGATCAGACAACAAAGTCAGACTATTATTACTTGATGCCTCTCTGTACCACAAAGTCTTCATGTAGTCCTACTATGTACTCAGTCCTGTTTTGGGGCTATGGAGACAATAATAAAACAGCGAACATTTACTGGACATTCAGTATGTGCAGACACTGTCTGAAGTGTTTTGCAGACACCATCCCTTTTAATCCTCAGAGCAGTTCTGTGAGGTAGGTGCTATTTATTCTCATGCCTCTCCCATTTGGCAGATGAGGAAACTGACAGGCTAAGTAACTGCCCGGGGGTCACACGCAGGTACATGGTGAGGGCAGGATGTGACCTGAGGTTATTTGACTCCAGAGCCCATAAGCGCTATGCTAAAACGACCCATTCCCTGATGACAAAGAAAAAGATACACATGAAAAATGGAGAGCAGGGCTTGATTGGGAATCAAAAGGCCTGGGTCCTGATTCTGCCCTTCTACAGCTTATCGTGGCCTTGCTTCAGTCATAGCTGGGCCTCTGTTCCTGCATTTGTAAAATGAGGAGGTGAGACAAACTGGTCTTGTGTTCTTTCATGATATTTTAGGGCAAGAATTCATAAGATGAGGACTCAAAGGCTAAATAAACTCCTGGGTATTGACTCCATATAGGAGGCTTCTGTAGGGCCCAACAGTCATGGCACAGGAAGCCAGAGTGTGTGTCACCTGCACATGTGTGTGGTACAGGGGACTGAGGGGTAGAGGGAGGCTGAGAGCCAAGGTTAAACTGGAGAAGTGTGTCCAGAACACATCACAAAGCCAAGTAGGACAGGGAGCAGCAAGGCAGTACTAGAAAGCCGAGATCTAGCTGTAAATGAGGTCAAGGAAGAGAAAGGGTGAGAGCGGTGAAGGAGGACCTCAGAGGGGAGGATTCCCAGGTGGGAGGCAGTGCAGCATAGGAGGTTCCAGAGGGCACTTCTCTGGGTGGCTCCCTGTTAAAGCAGTGAAAGAGACTGGAAGGGACCTCTCGGTGTAGGGTGGAGCTGTCATGAAAAGCCTGGGAGGGGAAGCCCATACTCGGAAAGCCCATTTGCTAGGCAGAAAAGTTTGACAGCTTGAGGCCTGAGACACTGAGTGTCAGCACAGGTGAGCTGGGGTGGGGGCAGAGAGGGCAGTCACCAGCCCCAGGTGGCCAGGAAGAGCCTGAGGACTCTGGCTTGAAGTGATGTGCTTGGGGCACTGAGGCTTGGGTGGTACCTGGCTCACCTACATCCATTTTGCTTAAGGTCAGGTCTGCTCTCACACCTGACTCTCAAACCTCTTCGGTCCAGTGCCTGCAAAAGAACCCAGAAATTTTCAGAGGAATGCTGACGGCCACAGGAGGGAGATGCCAGGACAAGGGACATCAGATAGCAATGGATTGGAAAATGGAGTGTCCCAGAGCCTGAGGCTAAACAGAACACCAAGAGGGCGGAGAAAGAGGGACCCCCTAGAAGACAGCCTGGAGCTGGGCCAGGCTAGATGGTGGCTAGTAGAGGAGGAGAGAAAGGCCAAGATGGCCAAGGGCAGAAAGGAGATTTCTGGTTCACTGTGTTCACTGCAGGCCTCAGACGCAGAGAGGATCCCCGGGCACAGTGCTCAGGGCATTCTCATGCTCATTCCCTCATTTGGCTGCTGTCACCCCCACACAGGGAAGAGAAAATTATTGTTACTTTGAAGAAGTACAATACGTAAAATAGATAGCTAGTGGGAACCTGCTGTATAGCACACAGAGCTCATCTCAGGGCTTTGTGATGACCTAGAGGGGTGGGGGGTAGCGGGAGGTCCAAGAGGGAGGGGTTATATGTATACGTATAGCTGATTCACTTCATTATACAGCAGAAAATAACAACATTGTAAAGCAATTATATGCCAATAAAATATTTTTTAAAATAGGCTATTTAGAAAAGAAGAGGTAAATGATGTGTGCAACAAAGCTCCTCCCAGCAGGGTAACCACTTCATGGGAAAAGAAAAGTAGCAGTGAGACCCAGGAGAACAGAAATCTACCAGGCTTTCTTCAACTTTAAGGTACAAGAATCTGTGGTCAGAATGGCCTGGCGGGGGAAAAGCCACCATGGGTGCAGTGCCCAGCACGGGCGCTCACATGGCCCCTCCCAGGTGGTCCACTTGAGGATGAGAGGGGAGCAGCAGCATCTGAGAAATGAGTAAAAAATAGCACAGCACCTGGTACAAAGAGAGCACTCAAGAAATAGTAGGGGGTAGAGGAGGAATAAATTGGGTGCTTGGGATTAAATAAAATAAACAACAAGGACCTATTGTATAGCACAGGGAACTACTGTCAATATCTTGTAATAACCAATAATCGAAAAGAATCTGATAAAGAATATATATATGAGTCACTTTGTTGGACACCTGAAACTAACACAACTTCATAAAGCAATTGGATTTCAAAAAAAAAAAAAAAAAGAAATAGTACACTTTTAAAAACTACTAGTACAGACATGGACCATGGTGCAAAAAATGGATTCAAGGAGGGAGCTGTAAATTACTAACCTACGTGAAAAATCACTGATTCTGGGGTCTTCGCCCCCAGGGATTCTGATTCTTCCATGGGGGTGGGGACCAGAGATCTGCAGGTTCCATCAGTTCCTGGGTACAGAGGTACAGAGTCCAAACACCCCACTTTAAGGAAACCCCAATGTAAATCAGGGGTGACCACCAGGCCTGGCTGTAACAGAAAAGCTGAAATGGGGAGCCATAAGAAATGGACGTGGTGGTGAAGAAAAAGCACTTGAATGATACTAGAGAGAACTGAGGCCGCAAGGGAAGACATTTTGTTTTTCTAATGAATGTCTTTAAGAATTGAACTTCCAAGGAGTCCTAGAGTAACTTAGGGAAAGTTGACACCCCAGTCCTGCTATTAATTAACTGTGAGGCCTTGGGCACTCCCAGTCCTCTCTCTGGGCTGCAGTTTCCTCATCTAAGAAGTAAGAGATTAGGCTGGACTTGGATCAGGGGTCTTTTCAGCCCAGGCATTCCAGGATTCTATGATTCAACATAGAATTCAACAATGGTTGAATGGTTGTCCATGTCTGTACTAGTAGTTTTTAAAAGTGTACTATTTCTTTTTTTTTTTTTTTGAAATCCAATTGCTTTATGAAGTTGTGTTAGTTTCAGGTGTCCAACAAAGTGACTCATATATATATTCTTTATCAGATTCTTTTCGATTATTGGTTATTACAAGATATTGACAGTAGTTCCCTGTGCTATACAATAGGTCCTTGTTGTTTATTTTATTTAATCCCAATCTATGAGACAACCATTCAAGGTTCACAGTTCATACCTAGAGAGGCTAGATTTTGCAGAGGTTCCCTATAAGCCTTGCTTGAGTTTGCCAACTGGGGACCAGCCTTCAGAAGTTTCCTCAAAAAATTAAAATAAAACTACCATATGATCTGGGCTTCCCTGGTAGCTCAAATGGTAAAGAATCTGCCTGCAATGCAGCTTATTGTTTGTGTGTGTGTGTGTGGTTTTTTTTTTTTTTTTTCAGAACTCTCCTACTTTTAACTTGTAGAGAAGCCTAAGCTACTTGCCTATTTTTAAAAATACACAGGGTTGCAGTAGACTTGATTTAAAATTCCCCATTCATTTTTTCTTTCTCTTCAAGTGAAACATTAATTTTTTTTTTTCAAACCAGAAGTTAATCCCTATCAGAGAATTAACTATCCCATCTCAGAGAGTTTCCTCCAACTCTGAATAAGCAAACATAGGCCTTTTCTACATGAAATAAGGTCTTTAGATCATTGACATTTGGCTAAGGAAGCCACAGGCACAGAAGAAACAAACATTGTTCACAAGTGAAAGTAATATTATGTCTTTCAAAAATAGAAGATGGAGGTTTAGTGGGAATTTTTTTTTATCTCATTCTCTTAAAGGGCTTCTAGAAACCTCCTCCAAGTACTGCAAATGAACATTGAACTAATACAGAAACCTATTCATATGTTTTATGCAAACCCAGAAGAGTAGACTCTTCCTGCCTTATCTACTAGGCTCTGCTCAAAATGTGAACAGGCAGGTCTGCCTTGGTTCCAAGGACCCTTTCTATTCCCCAACCCCCATAGGGCTCAGAAGAGTTTCCCCTTGACATACTTTCCATTTTTCCAGAACATTCAGGCTAATGGAAAGGGGCAAGCTGGATGCAATAAGGAAGGGGAAGTAACCATGACCCAAAGCTTATAGGATGGGGATAATGACCTTATTGGTGTAAAAATCTAACATAACTTTATCAATCTTTAGTAGAATCTTTTCTGAACTATAGTGCCTACTATTTGTTCCTTTTTTCCTATCCATATCTAGACTTTCTCATGTCTTATCTCTTCTGTTTCTCTTCTCTTGTTTGCATTCCTCATTTTGAACATCTGCATATACTATAGTAGATATCTGAATTATATTGTTACAATATGTTGTGTTTGTAACAAGAAAAATAGTTCCAAATGTTCAAATGAGAGGTGTACAGTTTTATGTTTCTACTTTTCAAAACAAATTCAAGCAAGTTGCTCTGACAATATAGGGCCCTTTGTTTTTTTTTTCCCCCATTTAGCCTTGGCCCAAACAGATGAAACTCTTCCCCTCTCCATCAGGTTCTGAGTTTTTTTGAGGGCTAGAACATCAAACTAATAAGATCCCAACAAGCTGTGTGACTTGGACAACTCATATAATTTCTTCATGCCTCCACTTCCTTATCCACAAAATGAACCTGTATGGAGACAGAACTAGGGTGATGGAGGAAGTAGGTGGGATAAAGGAGATATGGCTGTCACAGTATCATGTCTTTGTGCAGTGGCCTTGAGTCTCTGCTCCAGTAGTTTCTTTTGTTTTTGACTTTTGAGTTCTTTTTATATTCTGAAACAAATGATTTTTCAGAAATGTGTTTTGCAAACATTTTCTCATATTCTGGATTTGTTTTTTCATTCTCTGAACAATGTCTTTCATTGTTCATTGTTTCATTGAGCAGAAGTTCTTAATTTTAATGAAGTCCAATTTATCAAATGTTTTGGCAAATCATGCTTTGATTGTCATATTAAGAAATTTAGCAGATGTTCCTTTGTCACAGAGAGAGAAATCTGGCACCTTGACCTTCTGAGAAGGAAGCATGACATAGTGGCAAAAGGATTAGGCCACAAAGTAGGACAAATCTAGGTGTGAATCCTGGCTCTTATCAATGACTAGCCTGTGATCTTGGGCCAGTCATTGAACTGTTCAGAAATGAAATTTCCTTATATGTTCAGTGGGGCTAAGAGCACCTTCAGCATAGGTTAACTGAGGACTCCTTCACTCAATAACTGTTTGCTGAGCACCTACTATGTGCTAACAAGAAATCAGAATAGTGCTCAAAAAAGAGAAGGGCTTGCTCTTACAGACAGTTTGATTAACTAATTCATATAAAGCTCTTGGCATGAGGGGTAGCACATACTAAGCTCTCAATACATGGTAGCTAAGGTAGAATCAAGATTGCCTGGAGAAATATCAACAACCTCAGATATGCAGATGGCACTCTGATGGCAGAAAGTAAAGAGGAACTAAAGAGCCTCTTGATGAAGGTAAAAGAGGAGAGTCAAAAAGCTGGTTAAAACTCAACATTCAAAAAACTAAGATCATGGCATCTGGACCTATCACTTCATAGCAAATAAATGGGGAAAGAGTGGAAACAGTGAGAGACTTTTATTTTGGGGGCTCCAAAATCACTGTGGACAGTGACTGCAGCCATGAAATTAAAAGACACTTGCTCCTTGGAAGAAAAGCTATGACAAACCTAGACAGTGTATTAACAAGCAGAGACATCACTTTGGAGACAAAGGTCCGTCCAGCCAAAATGGTTTTTTCAGTAGTCACGTTCAGATCGAGAGTTGGACCATTAAGAAGGCTGAGCGCCAAAGAATTGTTGCTTTCAAATTGTGGTGCTGGAGAAGACTCTTGAGAGTCCCTTGGACAGTGAGGAGATCAAACCAGTCAATCCTAAAGGAAATCAACCCTGAATATTCATTGGAAGGATTGATGCTGAAGCTAAAGTTTCAATACTTGGGCAATCTGATGCAAAGAACCAACTCTTTGGAAAAGACCTTGATTCTGGGAAAGACTGAAGGCAAAAGCAGAAGGGGGCTGCAGAGGATGAGATGGTTAGATAGTATCACTGACTCAATGAAGATGAGTTTGAGCAATCTCCAGGAGATAGTGGTGGACAGAGGAGCCTGGCATGCTGCAGTCTATGGGGTCACAAACAGTTGTACATGACTAAGCAACTAAACAACAACAACTATCATTACTACCCTCCTTTCTCCATGGGAAGACTGTCCTTGCCATGGCGTTAATGACCTATGTCCTCCCTATGTCTTCATCGGTTTCCCAGAAGTAGGTGATGAGGTTCCCTGTATTATCTGCATACTCACCAGCAGCCAGCCCCTTGGTGACCAGTAGCATTGTCAAATGGCTCTGTGCCCTGGGACCTGGGGCCTGGGGCTGTGGCCACGGCCATGTGATGACAAAGCCAACTGCATCCAACCTGTGTCCTTTGCTCGTTAGCTGTCACTGCATCAAGTGGCCACAGATATGGTTTGAGTTGAAATTCCAAATGCCTGGGAAACCTACTGTCCCCAGAAAGCCTCTCTCTGGCACAGAGTATGATGACTTCTCTCAGGGGACTCCCCAGCCCAGGAGAGGCAGCTCAGGCTTCTCATTTACACTGTTTCATGACTAACTCAGAGCCCTGTATTTTGGCCTTCATCCTCATCTACCCCTAAACAGTTCAGACTGCTCTTCCAGACAGGGAAGTATTCAGCAAGGAGAATCCTTTCCCCTTTTCCTCTGCTTAAGAAAGATCGAGGGACTTCCCTGGCAGTCCAGTGGTTAAGACTTTGCCTTCCAATGCAGGGGGTACGAGTTCAATCCCTGGTCAGGGAGCTAAGATCTCACATGCCCCAAAGCCAAAAAACCAAAACATAAAACAGAAACAATATTATAACAAATTCAATCAAGGCTTTTAAAAATGGTCCATATGAAGAAAATGTTAAAAAAAAAAGAAGAAGAAGAAGAAGAAGAAGAAGATCTAAACAATTCTCCCAGGTCACGAGGAGAAACCCTTCATTTTCCCTTTACATCTCAGAAGAACAAAAACGGGAGTATGACTCATTAGTTGGTTAAAGTTGTTGTCAACATTAGGTGGCAAGGGAACTCACATTTACTGAGGGCAACCTATGTGCCTGTGAGTTACCTGAGTGGATCCGTGTGACAACCCTACAAGGTAGGGTCATTATCTCCGTTTTACAGGTGAGACAACTGAGGCCCAGGAAGGCTCAGGTACTCACCCATGGGCACACAGCTAGTAAGTAGCACTGTAAGGATGCAAGCCCATGTCTGACTCCAAAACCCCTTGTTCTTTCCTCTATATGGTACCGAATACTTTCAATAATTGTACATGTGTATCTCTCAGGCCACATATGGCCAAGCCTTGGGGCAGCATGCCTTTGATAGCACAAGGTAAGCTGCTGGACGGGCCTTCTTCTCTTCCCTTGGGCTAGATGCCTTGCTCCTTCATTAGCTGCCTGCAAGCCAGGCCAGTCTACACATTGCTCTGATGACCCAATCTCAAATGCCAAACTTCCACGTACCATTAAAGTGGTACCTGGGCTTCCTGCCACGTTACTGGCTAGGTGTTGGACAGAGGAGGCCCTGACATTGTGTGGAGCTCCTGGCTTGTGCTGCTCTCCAGCACAAACTCCCCAATTCAGGCACTCCCATCCCAAACTGAAGACAGCTCTACCAAGGCAGAATTCTGCACCAAATCTAAGCAAAAGCACTACTACTACTACTACTACTACTACTACTACTACTACTAAGCATTTGCTCAGTCGTGTCTGACTCTTTGTGACCCCGTGGACTGCAGCCCACCAGGCTCCTCCGTCCATGGGATTCTCCAGGCAAGAGTGCTGGAGTGGGTTGCCATTTCCTTCTCCAGGGGACCTTCCCAACCCAGGGATCGAACCCAGGTCTCCCGCATTGCAGGCAGACGCTTTAACCTCGTGCAAACTCATAAATTGTATACTTAGAGAGGGCCTTGTGCTCTTCAAAGCACCTTTACAACCATTTGACTGTCCAGACAATTCTGTAACATAAACAGAGAAGCAGGACTTCCCTGGTGGTCCAGTGGTTAAAAATCCACCTGCCAATGTAGAGGACACGGGTTTGATCCCTGGTCCAGGAAGATTCCACATGCCGCAGGGCAACTAAGCCCATGCGCCACAACTACTGGAGCCAGCACTCTAAAGCCTGCATTCTGCAACTATGGAAGCCCACTCACCCTAGAACCCATGCTCCACAACAAGAGAAGTGACCACAATGAGACTCGAGCACCACAACTAGAGAAAGCCCACGCAGCGGTGAAGACCGAGCACAGCCAAAGATAAATAAGAAGATAAATAGAAATAATTTAAAGAGGGAAGTAGCATTATTATTTTCACTATTCCCATTTTACAGATAAGAAAACCAAGGCCCCCAAAAGGCATGGGGACACATCTGTAGTAATGCTATGAGGGCTGAGAGTCAGGGCTCTGCCTCAGAAGTGGCCTTTAAGTAATATCCCATGGGAGGACTCATTTGTAAACCCCACAGAGGCCCCATTTATTTGATGCCAATTACTATATTAATCATGAATCTCTGGCAATAACTGTTAACATCTCTAAAATGCTTGCTGTGCTGGGCACTGCACTACATGCTTCGTCTCTCATGCATTATTTCAGTGGCTATCCTAATCCTCCGAGGACTAGGTCCCATTATTACCCCATTTTACAAATGAGGAAACTGGGGCTCAGCAGCTTAGATGACATACATGAGGCCACAAAGCTAGAAAGCGATAGACCAGGGACCCAACCCCAGGACCGTCTGATCCCAGAACCATGCTCCACTGGACTATAGTGCCTCTAAAGTTGAGTGCAGGGACTTCCCTGGTGGTCCAGTGGTTAAGAATCCAACCTCCAATGCAGAGGACGTGGGTTCAAACCCTGGTCGGGGAACTGGGATCCCGCATGCCACAAGGCCACTAAGCCGACACGTCACAACTAGAGAAGGGGGCCGCTAAGCCCATGGACTGCAACTAGAGAAGCCCAAAAGCTGCAATAAAAAGGCTGAGTGCTGCAACTAAGACCCAACACAGCCAAATAAATAAAGAAATATTTTAAAAAATAAAGTTGAGTCCAATATATTGAAGCTACCAGCCACATGGGGCTATTTAACTTTAAGTTCATTAAAGTGAAATAAAATTAAAAACTCAGTTCCTTGGTCACATTGGTTGCATTCCAAGTGCTCAGCCATGCGTGGCTAGTGGCTATTGAATTGAATAATACAGACAGGGAACATAACCATCAACACAGAAACTTCTGTTGGATACTCCTCAGACTTCTATTTCAAATGTTAGTCATTGAAGGCAGGGTTTCTCAGCCTTGACACTACTGCCATTTGGGGCTGGAGAATTAGTTGTGGGGGCAGTCCTGTGCACTTCGGGATGCTGAGTAGCATCCCTGGCCTCTACCCACCAGATGTCAGTAGCACACCTTCCCCCTCGTTCTGACAACAGAGCCAGTCTTCTGATATGACCCACCATCCCCTGGGGGAGCCAAAGTGCCCCCCCACACACCTCTGCTGAGAAGCAATCAAATGGCATATCTTATCACGAACTTACCTTGCTGCTGCTGCTGCTAAGTCACTTCAGTTGTGTCCGACTCTATGTGACCCCATAGACAGCAGCCCACCAGGCTCCTCCATCCATGGGATTTTCCAGGCAAGAGTACTGGAGTGGGGTGCCATTGCCTTCTCCGGACCTTACCTTAGCCTCCTGAAAACAAGCCATTTCACTGACACTTATTTTTTTCTAGTCAATCATGGTCTACAGTAATTTGCATTGAGTGGGGTTAAGAGCTATGGAAGATTTCCTGAAAGAAGAAGACCATTTAAAGCAGCAGGATGAGCGTGAAGATGCCAAGTGAGGATCACTGCAATTTACTACTGTATGATGAGTCCCTCCAATTTCCTCTCCATTAACCGTGACTATGAAGTTGTCAAGGCAGGATAAGGAATGAATTAGTTTAAAAAGCTAAAGGAGGGACTTCCCTGGCGGTTCACTGGTTAAGACCACTTTCCAATGCAGGGTGTGCAGGTTTGATCCCTGGGATGGGAGAGGAGCTAAGATCCCACATGCCTCGAGGCCAAAAAACAAAAACATAAAATATAAAACAGAAGTAATATTATGACAAATTCGATAAAAACTTTAAAAAAATGGCCCACAGCAAAAAAAAAAAAAAAAAAAATCTTAAAAAAAAGCTAAAGGACTGTCAGCGTAGAAAATCAATGAGGAAACAATAGGAGCAATCACATCACACACTGCATTTTGGCTACTAACTTCCAGAAATAACAAAATACTGTGTTATTTGAGAAACTGGTGAAAGAATCCCCAAAATTCTAAAGTTGGCCCAACAGAATATGGGCTTTCAAAGATTCAAAATAAACTAGTGTAAACATTCCTGTACAAAATGCTGAAATTTTGTTTACTGATGAAATAATATTACTCTTCCACATATTTCATACATGCCTAAGGAAGCTAAACCTCCCTACAACAAATGCAACACTCCTTAGAAAGCTGTGCTGTGCTTAGTCACTCAGTCGTGTCTGACTCTTTGCAATCCCATGGACTGTTGCCCACCAGGCTCCAGGCAAGAATATTGGAGTGGGTTGCCTTCCCTTCTCCAGGGGATCTTCCCCACCCAGGGATTGAACCTGGGTCTCCTGCATTGCAGGTGGATTCTTTACCAGCTGAGCTACCAGGGAAGCCCTAGAAAGCTGCTAAAGACCAATGGAACCTGCCAACTGCATCCTCAGAGAAATCTCCAAAAGCTTTGAAAGCCATTCACTCCTAAATGAATTTTTGCAGAAAGTTAAATATTTTAACAATGTTCTAATCAAAGGAGACAAACTTTTTGTCAGCTGGTAAATGTGGCAAGTAGTTTATTCAAGAACTTTCCAGAGATCTGGCTCTCCCCCATCTCCCCAGCAGAGGGTGAGGCTGGGGTTCCAGGGCGTTGCCTCCTGGGTGGTCACCTGCCACCCCAAGGCTCTCTTATCATGTTTATGAATGGATAGGGCCTCAGGCAGATGCCACAGGGTGAATGCAGGTTAGCAAAATGCAACAGCCAGTCTGTACCCCTTGCCAGGGAAACTGGAGTTAATAGTTTTTCTTCTAAAACTAGAAGAAAAAAAAAATGGAAGAAGTGAAGGAGAGAAGGAAGCAAAGTGCCTCAGGATCTCTAATGACCACATTGTTGTTCTTGTTGGGTCGCTCAGTTGTGTCCGACTCCATGTGACCCCCATGGACTGGTAGTCCGCCAGGCTCCTCTGTCCATGGGATTCCTCAGGCAAGAATACTGGAGTGGGTTGCCATTCCCTTCTCCAGGGGATCTTCCCGACCCAGGGATGGAACCCAAGTCTCCTGCTTGGCAGGCAGATTCTTTACCACTGAGCCACCAAACTCTTAATAACAGTGAGGAGTGGAGGGTGGATCTGAGCTGGCAAGCTGAATGACTGCAGCTCCACAAACATTTCAGGAGCTTTCTGCTCATCCATGTTTGCCTTCCCCAACTAGAAGGTCAAAGGGAGCCAGGCTTCATGTTCATCACAGCTCCCCTGGTGCCTGTGAGCCTCGGGTTCAGGAGAACAGGCTACAGGTGAGAGGGGAGATGGCCTGGAGAGCATCAGCCACTGGAGGGACCTGGGGGTGGGTTTCCTCTCGTAATTGGGTGCTCAGGGCCAAGAAAGAATACATGGGACTTCTCTGGTGGCCCAGTGGTTAAGAATTCACCTGTCAATGCAAGGGTTCCACATGCAATGGGGCAACTAAGCCCGTGAGCCACAACTATTGAGCCTGTGCTCCAGAGCCCATGAGTCACCACTACTGAAGGCCCATGTTTTAGGGCCCATGCTCGGCAACAAGAGAAGCTACTGCAATGAGAAGCCCGTGGATTGAACGAAGAATAGCCCCTGCTCACCACAACCAGAGAAAGCCCAAACACAGCAATGAGGACTTAGCATACTCAAAAATAAATAAATTTTTAAAAAAGAGAATGCATGAGCCCCCTGAATACCAACAGCTGGAACTCAGAAAGAGCTAACATGTGTGACCTCTAATCTCAAATATAGCAGCCTCCACTGCTTTGGGGGACATCAGGGAAGTTTTGCAGTGAAGGGGAGAAGACAGGCCCATCAATTACAATAGTTCTTCTCTGGTCAGGAGTCAGGGCTTGTGGAGGAGTGCTCAGCTTCCTGCATCCTATCTGAGAGTAGGAGAAGCTGCCCAGCACGATCTGAGGCACTCAGCAACCTGCAAAGTCCTCCAGTTGAGCCCCGAGCATCAGAGTAACACAAACACAGCCAGGTCGTATCGAAACGCACATCATCAGGAGTAACCCATCCAGGCCTGCCAACCTAGCATCCACTGCCAGTCTGGCCAGGAGCTAGCCCCTGGGCCACAGGATGGCAGTGTGTTAGCCTAGAGGAGTCCACAACCTGGGACACCAGAGGCTGGGGGAGGAGGGCAAGGTGCAGGCCCAGAACACTCAGAGCGGGAAGGAGCTGAAATGGGAAATGGTTGTGACAAGGGAGCCTGAGGTTGCCAAAACCCAAGCTGCTCTAGCTCACTATTTTGCTTTGGGCTGAATCGACCTCTGCAAGAGGTCACAGCACCATGATGCAGGCTTTTCATCCTTTGCTCAGAAGATGGTTTTTCCTCTTTCCCCGACTGTACAGCTCTGCACTGGAAGACAGGGTACCCAGGATTCTAATCTTACACTTGTCATTGACTGTGTGACCCAACTTTAGTGACTGGTTTTCTCACCCTTAAAATGAAAACCTTTTCGCCCATTGCACCATCACAGGATCTTGTCTGGTTAAGAAAGGTCTTACGCTTTTCCTCCACCTCCTCATGTACTTGCACAAAACAATCTCACATAATTCAAGATGCCTACTACTTTCTCCCTTTTACTAACAAGCACACCTACTGATCCTTGATAATTCACTTGTCACCTGCTGTCATTCTGTGTCTATGAAAAGAACAGAAATTTTAGCTAGCTATCTCAAGCAAGAACTTAATAGCTAGCTATCTCAAGCAAAAGCTAGATCTAACAAGAACTGGTTTCTGAATTTAAACACAAAATTGGTACCCTAGCAACTCACCTGGTTAGAGCGAGAGGCGAATGGGGTTGGTGGCATGGAGCCATGCCTACAAGGATATGGATGGCTCTGAACATTTTTCCATCACTGGCCAAACAGCTCCAACTCATATCATAAATGTACCCCCCTGTATAAAAAATCTAGAATGCAACTGTGATCTGCAGAGGAGACTTTGAACTAACTCTGTTTCCACCCAAATTCAACTTTCAAAGCCTACTGGGCTTCCTTGAAAGGGTGCCACCCTCCTAAGGTGGCCAAGTTGTGATTCTAGGAAACCCTCCTGTGGGGCATATGGGAGGGAGGTGTGGAGAGTGACAGGAAACCCCTCCTCACAGGAGGAGCAGTGAATGTTCCAGCAGCCCAATCTCCCTCATGGTTTGTCTCTCTCCCTAGCCCTCAAAAAAGCTCAGAAAAGGGACCCTAACACCACGTCAAATAAATTGAAGACTGCATATTGTATAGGTTGGAACAAATTTGGAAAATTAAGACAACTCAGAAAATGTAAGGTGATTTTCTCCACTCACCCAAATTCTGTTCTCTGTTGCCATTCATCTCATCTCCTTCTTCCAGTTCCCCCCTCGCCGCTACTTCTCACCCCAGGCGCTTGTCCTCCTTTACCTCTTGTCCTAGGGAGCCTATGCCTCTCACCCCACCTCTGGCAAATTGCTGCTGACTAGGCTGACCACTCCCGCAAAAGGCAAGCTCCTCAAGAGCACCTTGGTTCAGTCAACAACATTCCTTCAACGAATATCAGTGCCAGGCACTGTGCTTGCTTAGCTCCAGGAGTGCAAAGCCTAAGTTTCTTCCACGGTGCTCAGCACAAAGCTTGCTACAGAGCAGGTGCACAGTCATTTTGAATGGTTCCTAAGTCTCCATAGGTCCTGTGAGGGACCCCAAGCTTCTTATTTATAGAAGCCTTAACTCCTTTATCTCCTCAAATGCTCTCTTATCATTTCCCCTGTGCCTTCAGCCCAGATTCCATAAATCATCAGATGAGCTTGGCCCTTTAACAGTGGCCACAGGAAGAGGCCATTTGGTCCACTAATCCCCCTTTTCCACCCCAAAGACCTCAGGCTGCATGGAAAGTGGACATTAGGATGAAGGGCCCCACGTGTGTTTGCAAGCTGGAGGATCGAACAGAAGCCAGCACTGAGCCCCACGGAGGAAGGGCTTGCACAGCCACCTGGGAGCAATAACAACATCGTTAGCATCTTCTCCTACTGTAATGGTTGTCCTCTCCCTCTTCCTCCTAAAGCCTCCTCCATCTACCCGTCCGTGATCTGCTGCTACAGTGAGTACCACGGAGAAAGCCTTGTCATTTCCATGTCATCCATCTGAGGCCCTAGGCTGAGGGGACAACAGTGAGCCCAGGAGCTGGGGTGATAAAACAGTTGCAAGGATGCTTTTCAAGTTTCAAGAGGCCAGGTCCACTCCCCACTGAAAGAACAGGAGCGTGCTCTGGTACCCATCTGGAGAAGCAGCAACACGGGCAGCCAGCCTACCCACACCTCCATGCCTAAATCTCCCCTCTTGGGTGCTTCAAATGGAGTGCCACTAAAACTCACATGGAATACAACTGTGGGCCTGCCTGCAGGCCAGAGGCTGCCAGTCGCAGTCCACACTGTGCCTTTCCATAAGGACAGAAGACTCCAGGGGCCAGGCGAAACACCCCACCACCACATCCCCACCTCCTTGGCAATTCTGGACTATTGGATACCTGCCATGAGTGAGGTGAGTTTCTGGCGTGGTTCTGGATTGTGAGAGCTGAGGGAGAAGAGTGTTAGCTTCCTGAATGAAAATGCAAAATAACTGCACACCCACTAATCAATCATATGACTAGATCCATTCTGCTTCTTCCTATTGTCACTGCATGAAAGACGCATGCATGAAATCCAAAAACGCCTCCAGGAACACCTAGTGAGAATAAACTGCTTGCAGCTAACGCCATGTCCAGTAACTGGGAGGCTGCGCCTTGAACAGCTGGGAACAGATTTCACAAATTAAGACGGCTCAGAAAATTTGAGGTGATTTTCTCCACTCACCCAAATTCCCCCTCTCTCTTTCCATCCCTCTCTCCTCCTTTCCCCTTCTCTTTCTCCCGACGGGAGCCCCAGCTCCCGGGGGATTCAGGTGAACCAGGTGGGGACAGCGGCGGGAGGCGGGAAAGAGAAAGCCTGCAAGTGCAGCCCCACCCCGTCCCGCCCCCTCCGAAAGACCTGAGTCCTTGAAACGCTCGCCGCGCGCCCGGACCACCGCTTTCCCACGCGCGCGCACAGGCACACCTGCACGAGCCCTCCCAGGAGCTTCCTGCCCGACGCGAGTTCGAGCCCTGGAGGCGGCGTGTTCCCGGCCGCGCGCCCTCGGCTGCTTGGCAGTGGCCGCTCTTCGCGGCGGGCGGCAGGCTCACGCGGGAAGAGGCGCCCGCACCAACGGCCAGAGCTGTGCCACTCCCTACTCCGTGCAGTCCAGTTGCAGCATTTATGGCGCCCACCACTTACTCTGCAGCCTTCAGGCAGTTGGAACACATAGCCATGGTGCCTCCGAGGGAGCCGGAGGCCAGTTGCGCGCCCTAACCGCTGGGGCGCTTAGAAGCCGGCGCTGGGGGCCTGCCCTTGGGGGCAGCTCTATACGCCCGTGCTCACGCGCACGGAGTCCCAAACACGTCGGCCAGCGCTATCAGCGGACAAATAAAGTTTCTTCTCAGAGGCTTCTTGCTGTCTTCTGAACTGGGTCCAAAAAGGGCCGAGCTTGTTCCTAGTGGTTAGGAACTATTAACTCCCTTTTTCCTCTGCCTCCAACATCCCACAACCACAGCATCCTTAGTGAAAGATACCAGATGCTCTTTCTTAGACTCTCTGGATCCCTGACGAGTGTAAGGAGTAAATTGGAGGGGACGCCCTGAGGAGTTAGAGAAGACTTTGATCCAGGCAGGGAAGGACACTCCACAGCTTTGGGGAGGAAATGCAAAGAAGTCACTTTCTGGCATTTTAGATCTGCAGACTGAGGGGAGGGAGGGACAGAGGAAGGGAGAGAGAGGTGAAGCCCCAAAGGGACTCTGAATAGCAAGGGTGCAAGTCTTCTCATCTCAACCAAAACACGATTTTTGACCCATTTGTTCTTGTTTAATCCTAAGGAAAATCATTTACTCCCTAAACAAGTCTGGGGTCACAAACACAAAGAGCAAAAATGTCTTTAATGTTGTGTGATCTCAAGTGATGCCCATGACATAAAAGTCCCCACCAAAAAGTGCATCTACCCAGTGGATCCCAGTTATATCATGGCTCAGTGGATTCAGAAATACTTGCTGATAAGATTGTGCCTGCCCCAAACCAAAAGGTCTGGAGAGAGCCGCAAAGTGTGACCTAACGCTGGCTACCTGGAAAGTGCAGGAGGGTATCTCTCTATCCCAGTTCTGTGAAGGGATGTCTCCGTCCTGGCATCAGAGATGCAGAGATCCACAAGATTTTCACTTGTGAAGTGGCTGGTGAAAGCATGAAAAGCGAAGCAAGTGCAAATGCGGGCTTTTGGCTTTTTAAAATTACTGAGCTAAATCAAGGATTTTTAAAAGGTCAAGATTTCTCCTTGGCCTGCATTCAGGGAGGTCCGTAAGCACCACAGGACTGGGGCTAATCTGACAGTCTGTCTAAATCTGGCTTCCCTGAATAGAGAGAAGAAAGCCAGGTCAGAGTCCCTCAGGGGCTTTTGGTTGATCTGTAGCACCGGGCCTGCTTTCTCCTTCAGTCTGCAGTGAGCAACACCCTGCTTCTGGAATTTCACTGGGTGAGCAGGGGAGCACATGGAACTCTATCTACTTAACATAACTAACCAAGGACTAGATCTATTTAATATATTGTAGATACTGAATCCTGATCTGTGGCTAACATGTCTAGCTAGAATTCCTTTTCAGCTGGAATTTGTGGTCAGTTCTCTGTTATTCATATGTGGCTTACCTGCTTAGGG
Organism: Budorcas taxicolor; assembly: GCF_023091745.1. Taxonomy (NCBI): domain Eukaryota; kingdom Metazoa; phylum Chordata; class Mammalia; order Artiodactyla; family Bovidae; genus Budorcas; species Budorcas taxicolor. The sequence continues at coordinate 27,927,854 of NC_068935.1, forward strand.
GATTTTCTGCTATTGTGTTTTCATCAAAGAACAACTTCTGAGGTATCTACCCCAGTTGTAATGTCAGCGGGTGGTTGAAAAATACCAATTTTAAGATTGGCCAAAGAAGAAGCTAATTAGGAAGGCAAATCTATGTCATTCCCCTCCCACCCAAATAGAACACACTCCGAAAACCATGGACTTTGGTTTTTTGATTATGCATGCTTTGCAGCTATTTGGCCAACTGCTTTCTTCCATTACTATGGATAATTAGGATGAGAAACTCCATGGAAAATCCATCCTGTGATTCCCAGACTGCACTGATGGCTCTTTATGCTGAACTCTCACAGAACTTGCTGTTCATGCTCTGGAGTCAGAGCTGGGGTCAAGTCCTGACTCTGGCTAAGTTTCTGAGGTATAATAACTGTATTGTCATTTTGTGGGAAAATGTCTTTTGTTCTTAGGAGATTCATGCTGAAGTATTCAGAGGTGAAGTAGAATGATGTCTGCAATTTATGCTAAAAAAATAGTTCAGAAAAAAATGTGTAGGGGTGTGTGTGTGTATGTATGAGACGGAGACAGAGAAAGGGGATGATAAAGTAAAAGGTGGCCAAGTATTAACAGGTGGTGAATCTAGGTGAAGCAATATGCATATTATACTATTTTTTCCACTTTCCAGTAGCTTTGAGGTGTCTACAAAGTTAAAAGTTAGGAACAAAATCTTAGCTCTGCCTGCTTTTATGAAATGTGTAGCAACAAATTATTTACTCTTTGCAAATCTGAGTTCCCTCAGCTCTGCTGCTGCTAAGTCACTTCAGTCGTGTCTGACTCTATGCGACCCCATAGACGGCAGCCTACCAGGCTCCCCCATCCCTGGGATTCTCCAGGCAAGAACACTGGAGTGGGTTGCCATTTCCTTCTCCAATGCATGAAAGTGAAAAGTGAAAGTGAAGTCATTCAGTCGTGTCCGACTCTTCGCGACCCCATGGACTGCAGCCTACCAGGCTCCTCCATCCATGGGATTTTCCAGGCAAGAGTACTGGAGTGGGGTGCCATTGCCTTCTCCGCCCTCAGCTCTACAATGGAGATATTCAGTAGAGCCTATCTCATAAGGTTGGTAAGAGGATTAAAATGAGATAACGAATGTAATGCCATAAGCATAGTGTACATTCCTTAGGAAGGTCTCAGTAACTGAGTGGAATTGCTATTGTCATGCTGTGGTCATTTAACATTTGGTTATATACTGGTTTTTTTGTATTGTTCTTCAGTTCAGTTCAGTTCAGTCACTCAGTCGTGTCCGACTCTTTGCGACCCCATGAATTGCAGCACGCCAGGCCTCCCTGCGGAGAAGGCAATGGCACCCCACTCCAGTACTCTTGCCTGGAAAATCCCATGGACGGAGGAGCCTGGTAGGCTGCAGTCCATGGGATCGCTAAGAGTCGGACATGACTGAGCAACTTCACTTTCACTTTTTACTTTCATGCATTGGAGAAGGAAATGGCAACCCACTCCAGTGTTCTTGCCTGGAGAATCCCAGGGACGGGGGAGCCTGGTGGGCTGCCGTCTATGGGGTCGCACAGAGTCGGACACGTCTATGGGGTCGCACAGAGTCGGACACGACTGAAGCGACTTAGCAGCAGCAGCAGTCCTTCCAAAGAACACCCAGGACTGATCTCCTTTAGAATGGACCGGTTGGATTTCCTTGCAGTCCAAGGGACCCTCAAGAGTCTTCTCCAACACCACAGTTCAAAAGCATCAATTCTTCGGTGCTCAGCTTTCTTCACAGTCCAACTCTCACATCCATACATGATCACTGGAAAAACCACAGCCTTGACTAGACAGACTTTGTTGGCAAAGTAATATCTCTGCTTTTGAATATGCTGTCTAGGTTGGTCATAACTTTCCTTCCAAGGAGTAAGCATCTTTTACTGTTCTTAAGGTGTTTCAAATGCATGTATCCTGTTTCCTTAACTTTGATTTAAGTCTTCAGAGGGTAAGATGCATTTCTTACATTTTTTGTTGTATCTACCATCGCAGCTGGCACAGCACTTTGTGAGTCATAGATAGTGAACAAAGTGATTTTTGAATTGACTTAAAGGTTACTGTTCTGTGGGATCTATGGTCAGTCATAACATTGACTCGAAAATGATCACATGCCCAAAGGCATGTTGTTTATGACAGACCAGTAGAAGAGAATGGTAGCATTGCATGGTGCGAGCTGAGTAAGAAGATACGACTGTAAAAACAACAATTTGGGAAATAGATTTTTTTTAAGTCTTAAAATTGAAGGTAGATACCTTCATGCATATCCAGACTTTGGGGGAAAGTGTCACCTTTTGTCAATACCAGGAAGACATGCATTCCATTACTTGGCTTTCAGGATGGGGATGATTTCTGCTAAGCAAGGTGGGCACATCCTTAGGATGCCAGGTCAATAAGACAGATTTCCAGGGGTAGCAGGACACAGCTGCTCCCTCCCCACGAAAGAGGGGTGCAAGTAACTCCCCCGGTTCTTAGATAAATGCCTCCATCGCTTTGGGAGGGAATCTGAGCTTCCTGGTTCTAATCAGTGATACCAGTGAGTCTAAAACATGCTGGGTATATTCAGCTGAAACCTTCAGGATGGACTTTAAAGTCAGACCAAGATTTTTAAACATCTTGCTCTTGAAAAAAAAAAATCTAATCACTAAGGGCTTAAATAGAGAATAGTGAGACTCACTCACTTCTGAGCAGATGCAAACCATTCAGAAGGTTCCTCTCAATCCCTGTGGCTTGTGGCTTCTGTCTCCCCCTTGCTCTTTCTCTCTTCCCTCTATTTTCTGAGTCTCAATGTATTCTTGCTAAGAATGGCAAAGAAATAGTTTAGGGGTTGGGAAAGAGAAAAACAAAGCAGTTTAGAGTCTGCGTCCACATGACCTTGCTGACCACAGCATCTCAGATGGAGTGATCCCTCAGAAAGCCTAGGAGGATAAGCTAAAGAGCTGACTTACAGCTTCTATGGAGCCATCCACCCGAACATCCAAGTGCCTTCAGAAAATCTGCCCTCACAGCACCCTAGGGAATCTGGGGGCAGGTGAGATTCAGGAATTAAAGACCAACAGAGCCAGAGCTATCTCTAAGGGAGATGAATGGAGGGAAACTATAGTTGGTGGAGCAGGGACCTCCCCGAGTCCCCAACATTTTTAAACAAGTTCAAGTTGGATGCAAATTCACATTCAGGGCAGAGCTGGTATGGATGGGGAGGGGCAAGCCAGAAAGATACTGTGATGGGAGCTGGGGGAGGAAAGGATGCCTTCCTGGAATTGGAGGGCTGAAAGGGAGGCATGCTTACATAATGATGCTTACAAAGCCATTGGTTAATGGTAGACCACAGTCAACTTCTTCCTTCAAATCCTCGTCCACTTTCCCTCCCCTTCGCCTTCCTTCTCCTCTCCCTCCCCCATCAGGCAGTCTTCAGAGTCACTGAATATCTCCTTCTGTCTCTCGACACCACCTCGGACTGGGGGAGGGAACAACCGAGAAAGTCACTATCACTTTCCACACTCCAGATTTAGAGGAAGTGTGCACTGTGTAGAATGTTTAGAATGTAGTTTTATTGCTCTCAGGCTCTGTATCCAATAACACAAACCTGTCTCCAGCTGTGGTCCTAGTGGACCCGCCTGGCTGAGTGGAGATGTTTGTAAACAGACCCTTTGTGAAATGTTTCTAAACACACACCCATCCATCTGCCTGCCTGCTTGATCTGCCTGTGTTTCAGATTTTTCCTTTCCTGAGTGGAAACTGGAGCTCAAATGGGGCCAGTGGTGTTGGGAGCAAAGCTGCCAGGAAGTGGGAGACCCTTTCCAGTTTCTTACTGGATGCCTTCATTTCCTTTCTCCTGACTGTGTGAAAACTCTAGAATGACCCCTCCCCACTCTCCCCAGCTCCCTGGCCCTCCAGCCTGAGGAAGCAGCAGTGCTCAGGAAAGAGGAGGAATCCAATCTTCTTTTCCCTCACTTCCCTTTTGGCCAAAAAAATGACCTCCAACCTGAAAATCACGGGGAAAGAGAGAGCACACACATTTATCACTCACACTTTCATAAGCCCAGAGCTGGGGGGTGTGAGGCACCTGGCTGCCACCTCTGGGGTCAGAAGCACTGCCAAATTGCACCTCCCCTACAAGCATCATGGTCCAGAGCCTGCAGCCCTCTTCCACCCTGCCGTCAGCCCAGAGATGCCACCCCCATTGGAGGAAGGAGACTTGCTTGGCACAGAAGGTGGGATTTTTCACCACCTAGTCAGGCAGGGAACTGTTTTGGCTTCCTTGCCCAAGCAGCTGAGAAGAAAGCAACCCCCTGGTCTGGAATCAGTGATTCACACAGGCCAACCCAAACAGCCTCCTGCTGTCATTTTATTTCCTTCATTACTTAACATCCTGGAGAAGGGAGTTCCTAACCCTTCCCTCCTAGGCCCCTGGCATCCTGAGTTGAATGACTGGTCAGTGCGACAAGTAAAGGCCTGTAGCCAGGGCAGCTGGTCTCCAAAGACTCCCAAGAAAGAAAGAAAAAGTGGTTGAAAAGTTCTAATGGTACACAAAAGTATAAAATGATGAAATTTACAAGCCCGTCTGCCCTTCATTCCCAGCAAGTCCATATCCTACTTCTTGTATTCCTTCTTGCATATATGGTTTGGGTTCTTTTTATTTACAAAAACAAAAGGCAAACAAACACACAAAAATGAATCATGCTCTACCCTGCTTTTTCATCTTTTTCCCACCTGGTAAGCAATCTTGTGGGGGCTGTTCTCGATTTCTATAATTTTGTCATTTCGAGAATGTTATATAAATAAAATCATACAGAATTGTACAAGCACTACGGAAAATAGTATGAAGTTTCCTCAAAAATTAAAATAGAGCTACCATATGATCTGAGCTTCCCTAGTAGCTCAAATAGTAAAGAATCTGCCTGCAATGCAGGAGGCCCAAGTTTGATCCCTCGGTTGGGAAGATCCCCTGGACAAGGGAATGACTACCCACTCCAGTATTCTTGCCTGGAGAATTCCACGGACAGAGGAGCCTGGTGCGCTACAGTCCATGGGGTCACAAAGAGTCAGACACGACTGAGCTACTAAGAGTTTCACTTTTTTTCTTTACCATATGATCCAGTGATCCCACTCTGAGTATATACACAAAGAAGAGGGAATCACTATTTCAAAGTCATATCTGCACCTTCATGTATATTATCCACAATAGCCAAGACATGGAAACAACCTAAGGGTCCACCAACAGATGAACAGATAAAGAAAATATCACACACACACAAAAGAATATTATCCAGTCATGAAAAAAGAAAGAAATCCTGCCATTTATGACAACATGGATGGATCTTGAAGGTCTTATGCTTAGCAAAATAAGGCAGACACAAGTACTGTACAATCTCATATATACGGAATCTAAAAAAGTTGAATTCATAGAAATAGAATGCTGGTTGCCTGGGGCTGGGAAGTGGGAGAAATGGGGAGATGTTGGTAAAAGAGTACCAGCTTCCAGTTTTATGAATAAGTTCTGGGGATCTAATGTACTGCATTGCAATTATAGTTAACAAAACTGTATTAGATATTGGGTTGCCCAAAAAGTTCGTTTGGGTTTTCAGTCCCATCATATGGAAATACTTGAAAGTTGGTGAGAGAGTAAATCATAAATGTTCTCATCAAGAAACAATCAAAAAAGTAATTATGTGAGGTGATGGAGGTGTTAACTATCTTTATTGCGGTAATCATTTCACAATATATACATGTATCAAAGCATCACATAATACATCTTAAACTTACATGATGTTATATATCAATTATATCACAATACAACTGAAAAAAATCATACAAGACTTCTGGTTTTTGGTTCTGCACATAAGAAGCTTAGGTGTCACCACTCTGTTCTAACAAGTAGAAAGCTGAACAAACTATAAAATCAATGACTCTTCCTAGATCCATAAGAGTGGGGAGGACTCAGGACAAACTGCTGCCCCCAAGACTGGAGAGACAGACAAGCAAATACAGGGAGTGATGGCTCCCCAAAGCCAAGATTCATAGGCATAAACTGCTCCACAAACCAGTGCTGGGGCAGGAAAACGTGAACAAATTATTGCCAGCTTCATGTGGACAACTCTGAGTCACAGCTAGGGCTTACTAAGAAAAATAGAAAGGGTACAAATTACTAGTATCAGAAATGAAAGAAGGACAAGCAATAAATACTGGAGAGAGTATGGAGAAAAGGGAACTCTCCCACGCTAATGGTAAGAATGTACACTGGTACACCTACTTTGAGGAGATACCCCATGTTCAAGGGCAAAGGAGAAGCCACAGCAAGACAATAGGAGGGGCGGAATCACATTTAAAATCAAACCCCATACCTACCACAGGCATTCAAGGGACTCAAACACACCTTGTGTGCAGCAGGGCCCAGAGACCCACAGAGACTGAGACAGAACTGTATTTGAGTATTTCCTGAGGAGGTACGGGTCAACAGTGGCCTGCTGCTGGGGCAGGGGCTCTGGGTGCAGCAGACCTGGGTATGGCATAAGCCCTCTTGGAGGAGGTCACCATTAATCCCACCATAGAGCCGCCAGAACTTACACAGCACTGGGGAAACAGCTTCTAGGAGAGCACAAACAGAACCTTGTGCACACAAGGACCCAGGAGAAAGGAGCAGTGACCCCACAAAAGACTGACCCAGACTTGCCCGTAAGTGTCCAGGAGTCTCCAGTGGAGGCGTGGGTTGGTGGTGGCCCGCTGCAGAGGTGGGGGCACTAAGTGAAGCAGTGCATGGGACCTTTTGAAGACGGTTGCCATTACCTTCATTACCTCCACCATAGTTTGGCCTCAGGTCAAATAACACAGGAGGGAACACAGCCCTGCCCTTCAACAGAAAATTGGATTAAAGATTTACTGAGCATGGCCCCACCATCAGAACAAAACTCAGTTTCCCCCTCAGACAGTCTCTCCAATCAGGAAGCTTCCATAAGCTTTACTCTTATCCTTCTCCATCAGAGAGCAGACAGACTGAAAACCACAATCACAGAAAACTAACCAATCTGATCACATGGACCACAGCTTTGTCTACCTCAATGAAACTATGAGCCATGCCGTGTAGGGCCATCCAAGACAGACAGGTCATGGTGGAGAGTTCTGACAAAACATGGTCCACTGGAGAAGGGAATAGCAAACCACTTCAGTATTCTTGCCTTGAGAACCTCATGAACAGTATGAAAAGGACACTTAAGATGAACTCCCCAGGTTGGTAGGTGCCCAATATGCTACTGGAGACCAGTGGAGAAATAACTCCAGAAAGAATGAAGAGATGGAACCAAAGCAAAAAAGTACCCAGTTGTGGATGGGACTGGTGATGGAAGTAAAGTCCAATGCTGTAAAGAGCAATATTGCATAGGAACCTGGAATGTTAGGTCCACGAATCAAGGCAAATTGGAAGTGGTCCAATAGGAGATGGCAAGAGTGAACGTTGACATTTTAGGAATCAGTGAACTAAAATGGACTGGAATGGGTGAATTTAACTCAGATGACCATTATATCTATTACTGTGGGCAAGAATCTCTTAGAAGAAATGGAGTAGCCACCATAGTTAACAAAAGAGTCCGAAATGCAGTACTTGGAAGCAGTCTCAAAAATGACAGAATGATCTCTGTTCATTTCCAAGAAAACCATTCAATATCACAGTAATCCAAGTCTATGCCCCAACCAGTATCGCTGAAGAAGCTGAAGTTGAATGGTTCTATGAAGACCTACAAGACCTTCTAGAACCAACACCCCCAAAAAATGTCCTTTTCATTATAGGGGACTGGAATGCAGAAGTAGGAAGTCAAGAAACACCTGGAGTAACAGGCAAATTTGGCCTTGGAGTACAGAATGAAGCAGGGCAAAGGCTAATAGAGTTCTGCCAAGAGAACGCACTGGTCATAGCAAACACCCTCTTCCAACAACACAAGAGAAGACTCTACACATGGACATCACCAGATGGTCAACACCGAAATCAGATTGATTATATTCTTTGCAGCCAAAGATGGAGAAGCTGTATATAGTCAGCAAAAACAAAGAGCTGACTGTGGCTCAGATCATGAACTCCTTATTGCCAAATTCAGACTTAAATTGAAAGAAGTAGGGAAAACCACTAGACCATTCAGGTATGACCTAAATCAAATCCCTTATGACTATACAGTGGAAGTGAGAAATAGATTTAAGGGCCTAGATCTGATAGACAGAGTGCCTGATGAACTATGGATGTAAGTTCGTGACATTATACAGCAGATAAGAATCAAGACCATCCCCAAGAAAAAGAAATGCAAAAGGCGAAATAACTGTCTGAGGAGGCCTTACAAATAGATGTAAAAAGAAGAGAAGCGAAAAGCAAAGGAAAAAAAGGAAAGATTTCATGCAAAGATGGGCACAATAAAAGACAGAAATGGTATGGACCTAACAGAAGCAGAAGCTATTAAGAAGAGGTCGCAAGAATACACAGAGGAACTATACAAAAAAGATCTTCACGACCCAGATAATCACGATGGTGTGATCACTGACCTAAAGCCAGACATCCTGGAATGCGAAGTCAAGTAGGACTTAGGAAGCATCACTACAAACAAAGCTAGTGGAGGTGATGGAATTCCAGCTGAGCTATTTCAAATCTTAAAAGATGATGCTGTGAAAGTTCTGCACTCAATATGCCAGCAAATTTGCAAAACTCAGCAGTGGCCACAGGACTGGAAAAGGTCAGTTTTCACTCCAATCCCAAAGAAAGGTAATGCCAAAGAATGTTCAAACTACCACACAAGTGCACTCATCTCACACACTAGCAAAGTAATGCTCAAAATTCTCCAAGCCAAGCTTCAACAGTATGTGAACCATGAACTTCCAGATGTTCAAGCTGGATTTAGAAAAGGCAGAGGAACCAGAGATCAAATTGCCAACATCTGTTGGATCATCAAAAAAGTGAGAGAGTTGCAGAAAAACATCTACTTCTGCTTTATTGACTATGCCAAAGCCTTTGACTATATGGATCACAACAAACTGTGGAAAGTATACCTACAAAAAACCTAAATCCAAGATCATACCTGATGAGGAATTCAAAGCTTTCCCACTAAGATCAGGTATGAGACAAGGATGTCCTCTCACACCTCCACTTTTCAACATCATATTGGAAGTAGTAGCTAAATGCAATAAGACAAAAAAGGAAGTAAAACATATACAAATTGGAAAAGAAGACACAAAACTGCCTTTGTTTGCAGATGACATGATTGTATAGGTAGAAAATCTGAAAGAATTGACAAAAAGACTATCAGAATTAACAATTAGAGTTAAAGGTGGGGGCTTCTCTGATAGTTCAGTTGGCAATGAATCCGCCTGCAATGCTGGAGACCTGGGTCTGATCCCTGGGTTGGGAAGATCTGTTGGAAAAGGGATAGGCTACCCACTCCAGTATTCTTGGGCTTCCCTGGTGGCTCAGCTGGTAAAGAATCCACCTGCAATGTGGGAGACCTGGGTTTAATCCCTGGGTTGAGAAGATCCCCTGGAGATGGAAAGGCTACCCACTGCAGTATTCTGGCCTAGAGAATTCCACGGACAGTCCATGGGGTCGGAAAGAGTTGGACATGACTGAGCGACTTTTGCTTCACTTATTGTTATAGATTGTAGGATACAACTCAAAAGAGTTGAAAACTTAAGTCCACACAAAAACCTGCACACACACATTTATAGCAGCATTATCCAAAATTGCAAAACTTGGAAGCAAGCAAGATATCCTTCAATAAGTGAATGGGGGGGACTTGCTTGGTGGTCCAGTGGTTAAGAATCAGCTTTGCAATGCAAGAGCTGTGGGTTCAATCCCTGGTTGGGGAAATAAGATCCCATGTGCTGTGGAGCAACTAAGCCCACATGCCGCAACTACTGAGCCATGTGCCACAACTAGAGAGTCAGTGTGCTGCAATGGAAGATCCCACATGATGCAACTGAGATCCAATGCAGCCAAATAAAAAATATATTTTTAAAAAATGAGTGAATGGATAAATAAATTGTGGTACATCCAGACAATGGAATATTATTCAGTGCTAAAAACAAATGAGCTACCAATACACAAAGAGAATAGAAGAAATTTAAATTCATATTGCTTAATGAAGTAAGCTGCTATGGTCTGAATGTTTGTGTCCTCTCCAAATTCATATGTTGGAAATCTAAAGCACCAGGTGATGGTATTAGGAGGTGGGGCATTTCAGAGGTGATTAGGTCATGAGGGCAGAGCCCTCATGAGTGGGATTAGTGCCCTTATAAAAGAGGCCCCAGGACTAGGTCAACCCTACTGCCATGTTCAATGACAGACCAAGAAGTCGGCAGTCTACAACCTGGAAGAGGGTCTTCACCAGAAACCAACTGTACTAACACCCTGGTCTTGGAATTCCAGAACTATGAGAAATGTTCATCAGCCAACCAGTTTTTGGAATTTTGTTATAGCTGCTCAAATGGACTAAGACAGAAGCCCATCTGAAAAGGCGACATCCTGTATGATTCATGATTCCCACAATATGACATTTTGGAAATGGCAAACTTTCAAGATGGTGAAAAATCAGTGGTTGCCAGGATTTGAGTGAGGGAGCAATGAACAGTCAGAGCAGAGAGAATATTTAGTGTGGTGAAAATATTCTGTATGATACTATAATGGTGGATACATGTCATTATACATTTGTCCATACCCATAGAACGTACAAGACGAGGAGTGAACCATAATGTAAATGATGGTCTTTGGGCAATAATGATGTGTCAGTGTAGGTTCATCAACTGTAACAAATGTACTTCTCTGCAGGAGGCTGTGCACGTGAGCAGCAAGGGATATATGGGCAATGTCTGTATCTTCCTTTTAATTTTGCTAACACTAACACCTTTTAATTTTGAACCTAACACTGCTCTTAAAAAAGGAAGTCTATGCCAAAAATAAACAAATTAAAATAAATAGAAAAAAGTCATAGTGGAAAGTGGCATGGGTGAATTAAAACAACCCATATGCTGCAAAAGTGTTCTGAATGGAGGGCGTCAATTGAAAAAATGTCTTGGAGGCTCTTTCACACCTATTCTGTTTAATCTGGAGAGTGCTCACTTTTGAGTGCCCTCCTCCGATCTCCAGCCTGGTCTTATTTGACTGAGCATAGCCTCAGGAGGCCAGACATTGCCCGCACCCTCCTCCACCAAACTTTTTATCTGAACTTTTTTCTCCTGTACACAGCAAACTAGCTTCTGATGGGTGACAGTGACAGGCACATATGGGTCAATCAAAATCAATCAAATAACAAAAACCCTGTTAGGGTTGGTGTTAAAAATCTCCGAAATCGCAGTACCTTAAACCTTTGGGAGAAGACACATTTTAGGGTCTTAAGGAAATCCTTTCTTTCCTAAAGGAAATCAACTCTGAATACTCATTAAAAGGACTGATGCTGAAGCTGAAGCTCCAATACTTTGGCCACTTGATGCAAAGACCAACTCATTCAAAAAGACCCTGTTTCTGGGGAAGTTTGAAGGCAGGAGGAGGAGATGACAGAGGATGAGATGGTTGGATGAGATCACCGATTCAATGGACATGAACTTGGGCAAATTCTGGAGATGGTGAGGGACAGGGAGGTCCAGCATGCTGCAGTCCATGGAGTGGCAAAAAGTCGGATACGACTTGGCGACTGAACAGCAACAATGGACATTTTAGCCACTGCAATAGATTTTTCAGTTAGGGCAATTTTCCACTGCCTTATATTGAGAAGTTGGATATATAAGAAGACAATAGCGAGATCATATGGTGTATGACAATAGAACTGTGACCCATACCTCTGTAACAACCAGCTGGGACATCAAACCATGAGCTCTCAATAATCAGCCCAGATTCCCTATTTTTGCCACTATTCCACCTCCCACACCCTCAACACTTCCAACTCAGAAATAGCCAGAGGAAGCTAAATAGGCTTCACAAACCAATTGTATAGGATATCCTGCTTCTAGTTAGCCCACCTCCAGCTTCCCCATGGAAACAGCCTCTAGTCAGGTTGTACCTGAAGCCTTCCCCTCTTTTCACTGTAAAGCTTTCCCACTCCCCTGCCGACCTCAGAGTCTCTGCCAGATGAGGATGGCTGACTCCCTGGTGTAGTAAGCACTGAATCAGTAGTGTCTTTGGTTCTCACTTGGGTGGTGTTTTTTTATTTGCACAATGCCATACCACATTGCTGGCTGCCTGCTCCAAGCTTGCTATGTGCTATTGGCCAGGGAAGCCCAGAATGTGTATACTGGTGCACTTGAACCAGCACAACCACATCATAATACAGAACTTTAATGGTTAAGTCTGTAACCATTAACCAACCCAGGGGCCTTTTGGCAACTTGCTGTAGTGATTTTAAAAATATACTGATATTGAAGGCAGATCCTTCAGCGTTTATTAGCAGCATGGCCTCAGGCATGTTACTTACCCTCCCAGGTGTCAGTTTCCACAACTATCCATGGAGGCAGTAGTGTCCTCTGGACTTCTTTCATAGAGTTGTTACATCACAGAAGGGACACAGTGTCGACCTAGAGGGGTATATAAATGCTTGAGTTCCTGACCCTTAGAACCATGGTCCTAGCCAGCTGCTGATCAGTGGGCTGAAAAGGAAACACTTAGTGACCTGCAGAGCTTTCATGTGGGAGACCGGGGGTCAGGCTCTGGCTCACCTCTCTCTGGGAGAGGGAGAGATTAGCACACATAGATTTTCCTGCCTATTTGGCCCCCAAGCTAGGGAAAGAATAGGCTCCTTTGTGTGCAAAAAGATTTATTGATGAATGAATGAAAAGAAGAATGAATGAAAGAAGAAGAACTAAAGAGCCTTTAGACGAAAGTGAAAGAGGAGAGTGAAAAAGTTGGCTTAAAACTCGACATTCAAAAAATTAAGATCATGGCATTTGGTCCCATCATTTCCTGGCAAATAGATGGGGAAACAATGGAAACAGTGAGAGATTTTATTTTGGGGGGCTCCAAAATCACTGCAAATGATGACTGAAATCATGAAATTAAAAGATATTTGTTCCTTAGAAGAAAAGCTATGACCAACCTAGACAGCATATTAAAAAGCAGAGACATTACTTTGCTGACATAGGTCCATCTAGTCAAAGCTATGGTTTTTCCAGTAGTCATGTATGGATTTAAGAGTTGGACCATAAAAAAAGCTGAGCGCCAAAGAATTGATACTTTTGAACTGTGATGTTGGAGAAGACTCCTGAGAGTCCCTTGGACAGCAAGTAGGTCAAACCAGTCCATCCTAAAGGAAATTAGTCCTGAATATTCATTGGAAGGACTGATGCTGAAGCTGAAGCTCCAATATTTTGGCCACCTGACGTGAAGAACTGACTCATTGGAAAAGACCCTGATGTTGGGAAAGATTGAAGGGAGGAGGATGACAGAGGGGACGACAGAGGACGAGATGGTTAGATGGCATCACCAACTCAATGGACATGAGTTTGAGCAAGCTCCAGGAGTTGGTGATGGACAGGGAAGCCTGGCATGCTGTAGTCCATGGGGTCGCAAAGAGTCGGACACGACTGAGCAACTGAACTGACTGACTGAATGGAAAGATTCAAGGATCATTGTTTTATTTCTGATTTCGCCACCAATTGGGGCTTTTGATTAGGCATTTAAGCTTTGAGTCTCAGTTTCCCCATTGGTAAAATAGTAACAATAACCCCCACCCTTTCTGTCTGACTGGTCATTACAAGGATCTGGTGGAATAATGTGCGTAAATCTCTGTTTTAATTTTTAAGTGTTATGTAGATACAAGGAACTATTCCTAGGGGACATAGGGCTTCCCTGATGGCTCAGAGGGTAAAGAATCTGCCTGCAATGCAGGAGACACAGAAGATGCAGATTCGATCCCTGGGTTGGGAAGATCCCCTGGAAAAGGAAATGGCTACCCACACCAGTATCTTTGCCTAGGAAATCCCATGGACAGAGGAGCCCAGCAGGCTACAGTCCATGGAGTTGCCAAGAGTCAGACATGGCTTAGCGACCCATATTCCTAGGGAACGCACATTAACAATTGGAGACCTGGCAGAGAGAGTCCAATGTGAAGGGCACATCTTTTTTCTTCATGTCTTGTGGCTGGACTCCAAAGCCCATGGTCTGTCTGTACCAAGGGCCCTGTGCCTGGCACAGGCCGCTCCCTGATTCCTCATGATCTTAGTGTGCCCCTGAACTGGCCTGTCCAGGTCAATGAACCCTCACTATTCTCTGAATATGCCCAGAAATGAAAACCACCTCTTGTCTCTTTACAGCACTTACCAGTTTTCTGGCCTTCCTCACACCTTGGCTCCTGTGAAATGGGTAAATGTATGGGTTTTTTCGTTTGTTTGTTTGTTTTGACTTTGTTTATTTTTTAATTGAAGGATAAATGCTTTACAGAATTTTGTTGTTTTCTGTCAAACATCAACATGAATCAGCCTTATGTATAGATATGTCCCCTCCCTCCCATCTCCCTCCCCATCCCACCCCTCTAGGTTGATATAAAGCCCCTGTTTGAGTTCCCTGAGACATGAATGTATGGGTTTTAAGGCCAGGCTGCTTGGTAAAATCTCAGCTCTGGCACCTATTGGCCTCAGGCAAGTCACATACTCTCCATAACCCAGTTTTCCCATTTATAAAATAAGGACGAAAATAAAATAGTACCTACTTGACAGTTTTGTTTGAAGATTAAATGAGTTAATATGTGTAAACAGAACAGTGTCTGACACTGATCAAGTGCTTGATAAGTGTTTGTTATTATTATTGGGCATAGCAGGGTGTGTTATCCTCATTTTAGTCAAAGTCAATTGTAGAACTAGGGGAACAGGACTGGAATCCTTGTTCAAAGAAAAGTCATTCTATAAAAATGAATGTACCCAAAGTATGGGAGAAAGTATTTGCAAACTGTATATCTGATAAGCAATTAATATCCAGAATATATAAAGAACCCCTACAATTCAACAACAAAAAATAAACCACCTAATTTAAAACATGGGCAAGAGAATTGAATAGACATTGCTATAAAGAAGATATACAAACAGCCAATAAGCCCATGAAAATTACAAATGACTTCTAGAATCTTGAGCAAATAGCTGGTTGACTTTTGGAATATCCACACTTGACTGGAAGGAGTCAAGAAGTGATCTGGGATCTTTTAATTGCCCTCACGATTTAGGAGAATGTTTATGTAAATAATAGGAATTTTTGAGTGGATATGTGATGTGTTATGAATGGTGGATATGTAGATATTGGGAAGGAGAAAGTATAAAACCTTATATAGCACCAAAATCTGTCCTTATAAATGTATTAAGAGTAAAAAGATTGTTTTTTAAATATGTAAGTAAGTAAGTAAGTGAAGTCACTCAGTCGTGTCCGACTGTTTGCAACCCCGTGGACTTTAGCCTGGGAAATAAACATAGGATCCAGCAATCCCTCCTCAGAAACATTTCTCAGCTGCGCCTCTCTCATTATCCAGCTGCCTACTGGATATCAGGGCTTCCTTGGTGGCTCAGTGATAAAGAATCCACCTGCCAATGCAGAAGATGTGGGTTCGATCCCTGGGTCAGGAAGATCCCATGGGGAAGAAATGGCAACCCACTTCAGTCTTCTTGCCTGAGAAATCCCATGGACAGAGGAGCCTGGTGGGCTACAGTCCATGGGGTCACAAAGAGTCAGACACAGTTTGGTGACTAAACAACAAAAACAACTGGACATCTCCACCTGGATGTCCCGTAGACACTTCAAACTCAGCTTGTCCAAAACTGAACTTGTTTTCTCTCCTTAATCCACAATCCCGAGACAGCAAAAGAGACACAGATGTGTAGAGCAGACTTTTGGACTCTGAGAGAGAGGGAGAGGGTGGGATGATTTGGGAGAATGGCATTGAAACATGTATACTATCATGTAAGAAACGAATTGCCAGTCTATGTTTGATGCAGGATACAGGATGCTTGGGGCTGGTGCACGGGGATGATCCAGAGAGATGATATGGGGTGGGAGGTGGAAGGGGGGTTCATGTTTGGGAACTCATGTACACCCGTGGTGGATTTGTGTCAATGTATGGCAAAACCAATACAGTATTGTAAAGTAAAATAAAGTAAAAATAAAAATTTTAAAAAAAAAGAAAAAAAAATCCACAGTCCCCTAAACCTTCCCCTCCCACCTAAGATCCCAGTCACAGATTAGGAAGTCATCCTCAGCTCTATCTTCTCCCTCAACACCCCACTGTCAACTAATCAACAAACTACAGATTTGAACTACCAAACAGATCTCCAATCCACCTGTAGCTCAGTCTCCAAGATACTGCCCCAACTCATCAACTCTCAGTAGACCAGAGAAATTTATTCTCAATAGTTTTCTGGCTATTACTCAGCACATTCCATCCCCTCCATCCATAAAACCACCAGAGGGAAAATTCTAAAACTCAAATTCATCCAAGTCAATATCTGTTTTCAAATTACTCCCCTGCCTCCCTAGGACCTTCAACGTAGAGTGGGAAAACTTGGTGAGACACAAGCAATGGCCCCTGCTATACTGTACTCAACACCCCAACATTCCCACAGGGGCCTCAAACAATTTATATCAACTAGAGGAGGAACAGGTGATAGGCCTACAAGCTGCCAAGCTGTGCTAATTCACTGGTGTGCCATATGGTTTTACATTTCTCTACCACCTCTACCCCAAAGTGCTCCCCTCTTCCTCCCTCAATCTGGTGAATATCTACCTCCTTTGTGAGGTCTTCCTTGTCCCCTCTCCCCCACCACAGCCTCTCTGCTAACTAATGTCCATGTAAGGTCTTGGATGCACCCATCTCATTGTAATTGACTGCTCAAACTGAGACTCTCAAGGATGGGCACAACATTTTATTCATCTATGTAGCTTTAGCACTCGACACAAGACCAAGTCAGGGAGGTCAAAAAGTACAAACTTCTAGTTATAAAAGAGATAAGTCCTGGGGATGTGAGGTACAGCATG
The DNA here is from genome assembly GCF_023091745.1 of Budorcas taxicolor. Classification (NCBI taxonomy): domain Eukaryota; kingdom Metazoa; phylum Chordata; class Mammalia; order Artiodactyla; family Bovidae; genus Budorcas; species Budorcas taxicolor. Next base: position 27,944,844 of record NC_068935.1, read on the forward strand.
GTGACTACAGTTAATGATATTGTATTGCAGAGTTGAAAGTTGCTAAGAGAGTAGATCTTAAAAGTTCTCATCACAAGAAAAAAAATTGCAGTTCTGTGTGGTAACAGATGTTAACTAGACTTATGATGGTGATCATTTAGCAATATATACAAATATCACCTCAGTATGTTGTACAACTGAAACTCATATCATGTTGTATGTCAATTATATCTCAAAAAAAAAAAAAAGACCTAGCCAAAGTAAGCGTTCAGTAAAGGTTTATGGAATGAATTAGTGACCTCATGAAATCCCCGCCCCCGCCCCCCCCCCCCCCGCCCCGTAACAACAAGTCAGTACCTAATGAGGGTTCCCTAACTTTGTGTAGGAACAGGATCTGAGAAATTTCAAGGGACTTGAGATCTGGCCTTGAGTGGTGCTCAGTGTGACTTTCTTATCCCCAGCTCAACTCTTCTATTGCTAGTCCCCGATAAGCACAAAGAAAAACAGAGGAGCAGCACTGCATAGCCTTGAACTTTGGTCACATAGTTTCACCACACTCTCCAAATCTTCATTCCGCCCTCTGAGGCCTCATCTGGAACATCTCCATGAAGAAAGGCCATCGGTTCAGTTCAGTTGCTCAGTCATGTCTGACTCTTTTCAACACCATGGACTGCAGCACGCCAGGCTTCCTGTCCGTCACCAACTCCCGGAGCTTACTCAAACTCATGTCCATTGAGTCAGTGATGCCATCCAACCATCTCAGCCTCTATCATCCCCTTCTCTTCCCGCCCTCAATCTTTTCCAGCATCAGGGTCTTTTCAAATGAGTCAGTTCTTCGCATCAGGTGGCCAAAGTATTGGAGTTTCAGCTTCAGCATCACTCCTTCCAATGAATATTCAGGATTCATTTCCTTTAGGATGGGCTGGTTGGATCTCCTTGCAGTCCAAGGGACTCTCAAGAGTCTTCTCCAACACCACAGTTCAAAAGCATCAGTTCTTCAGTGCTCAGCTTTCTTTATAGTCCAACTCTCACATCATACATGACTACTGGAAAAACCATAGCTTTGACTAGATAGAGCTTTGTTGGCAACAAGGAAAGGCCATTCTCACCCCCAATTCAACAAGGATTCCCCCTCCTCAGAGCTCCTAGAAAGGCTATCTGTCTGGGTAAGTCTGGCACCCATTATAGGCCTCCATGTGGGGTTAGTGAATTGGCTTTTCAGGGAATCTCAGAGTATCAAAGCAGGAAAAACTCTGGGAGGTCATCTAGTCTGACTGTCTCATTGTGCCAAGGACCCCAAGGTTTGGAGAGAAGTGGCTTGCCGTAAATGCCAAGCCTCCTGGGCAGTGTGATTAAATAGATTCCTGGGCCCCCACCCTAGACCCATAAAATCAGAGAAAGGCTCTGAATAAGCCCCAAACTACCCTGTAACACGACTGTCATGTTTCCTCATGAGGCTGTCTGATGGCAAGGGCTCTTTCTTCCTTGATCTCTGTGTCCCCCACAGCATCCAGCACAGCAGCCCCCTATCAAGTTCTCTTCAGTGATTAGCTCCTGGGCTATTCTCCATGAGAAAACTCAAATGAACACAGAAACCCAAATTGAAGTTAGTCTAGCCAATGGTACCAAGGGAGGGGTGGCTTTGGCAGCCTTCCCTAAATGCTGCTTTGTCTGATTTTCCAAGTCATCCTTGACTGAAACAATTTTGGGTCAGAAGAGTCTGTTTCCTAGAAGGACGCAGGCTCTATCCATTACTTGGGCCTCCTCAAGCATTTTCCTTAGCTCTCCTTTTTTTTAGATTTTTTTAAAGCTTTTTATTTACATTGGAGTATAGCTGATTATAAAGAAAGCTGAGCACAGAAGAACTGATGCTTTTGAACTGTGGTGTTGGAGAAGACTCTTGAGAGTCCCTTGGACTGCAAGGAGATCCAACCAGTCCATCCTAAAGGAGATCAGTCTTGGGTGTTCATTGGAAGGACTGATGTTGAAGCCGAAACTCCAATACTTTGGCCAGCTGATGCGAAGAACTGACTCATTTGAAAAGACCCTGATGCTGGGAAAGATTGAGGGCAGGAGGAGAAAGGGATGACAGAGCATGAGATGGTTGGATGGCATCACCAACTCAATGGACATGGGTTTGGGTGGACTCTGGGAGCTAGTGATGGACAGGGAGGCCTGGCGTGCTGTGGTTCATGGGGTCGCAAAGAGTCGGACAAGACTGAGCAACTGAACTGAACTAAACAGGATAACTGATGAACAATGTTGTGAAAGTTTCAGGTGAACAGCAAAGGGACTCAGCCATTCATGTACGTGTATCCATTCTCCCCCAAGCTCCATTCCCATCTAGGCTGCCACATAAAATTGAGCAGAGTTCCCTGTGCTATTCAGTAGGTCTTTGTTAGTTATCCACTTTAAATATAGCAGAGTGTACATGTCCATCCCAAAGTCCCTAACTATTCCTTCTTCCCTATCTTCCTACAACCCTGAAATGGGAAGCCCATATTGGAGTATAGCTGATTGGCAATGCTGTGATAGTTTCAGGTGGACAGCAGAGGGCCTCAGCCATACATATACATGTATCCATTCTCCCCCAAACTCTCTTATCTAAGCTGCCACATAAGATTGAACAGAGTTCCCTGTGCAAACATTTTCCTTAACTCTCCTTTAGGGAAAAAAAATCAACATTCCAAAACACAAGTGTGCACACACACATACACATGCATAATTACCTGGACATCTGCTGGGGTCTTTCCTCAGCCTGCCCAGGGATCCCAGCTAGCTGGGAAGCTTAAGCACCACATAAACGCTCATGACAGCCACCAGGCTGAGTTCAGGAAGACAGGAAGAAGGCCTCACACAGTTTGAACTCTTTCAATGGGGAGGATGACAAAACAGGCTTTCTGCTTGAGCCTCATTTTCCCAAAAATTTCCACGAAGTCCCTTCCCCAAGATTCTTACCAGTCTAAGTTTCCATCTGCTGAGAAGGCCAGAGATAGCTCAAGCTAGCTCCCCAGTGGCTCCACGGACCCTGTAGCCAGAGGCCTCTGGGCAGAAAAGTGGCCTACATGCTTGTCAGCCATCAGAGAACAGACCCGGAGTCAGCCCCAACCTGGCCCTAGGGTTCCTTCCATGACCAAAAGGCCACCAGCCTGTCCTTGGACCTGTGAGCACAGGCAGAAGCGCTGGCTTGAGGAAGGAAGGGTCACTCCCTCCCTCCCTAGCCATCCATTCACAGCAACCTGGACAGCCAGTGCTCTCTGGAGCCCATCACTACTCATTTGCATTCACAACTTATATGGCCACTCGTCTGGGGATGGAGGTAACCAGGCCAGCTCTCCTGAGCAGGAGGCCCAGAGGCAGGACAATTACCTGAAGTCCCTAAAAAAGTATGATCTGTGTCCCAGGAGACCAGAGGGTCTGTGGGGGTCAGGGGTGAGGGGAGAATGCCATGTCTGGTTGTTCATTTCCAAGGGCTTGCACAGAGCCAGAAACAAGAGGAGAGTCAGACACCACGTAGAAACCAGAATGGAGGCAAGCTTGGAAAAATAAGGGTAACAGCAAGGTGAGAAAGTCCAATTACCTTGGAAAAGGCTGGACACGGGGGAGTTGAGGCTTCAGTGTTCATGGGCAGATTATCCTGTTTTAAAGGCCTGGGGACCTGAGTAGATGTTACAGTTTTCTGGTGAGGCCTAGACAGGGCCCTGCCCTCATAGAGTTGGAAGCCTAGCAGGGCCTTTCCCTCGTATAATAGAAATCCAGACCCAGCGCTGGTCCTGGCTCCCAGCCCTGGGTCCCCAGAGACCACCAGGGTTTGGAAATTAGAAAAGGCCATTGGCATCACAATGAGCACCGCCACCCCCCGCCCCAGGCCCGTGCATATGAAAGTATGGCAAGCACTGCTCCCCACTCCCCCTTTAGCTGGATGTGAGCTTTGAATTCCTTTCCTCCAAGTGAGAGGGACCAGCCACACTCTCTCCTGGAGTCTTCAGTGTGGCCCAGGAAACATATCTGCCAAATCAGGCTGGCTTTGCTATGGAGGGTTTCCTAACCAATGCACCATGCTCCAGATGAACACCAGCTCCAGGAAGGTGTCTAGGGAAAAAAGAAACACTCCAGTTCCACTCTGGCCCAGGCAGTTTGATAATACCACCTCAGCCCATCAGTTTTCTCAGCTTCATTCTTCTCAGCTGAAGTCAGCAGAGCCCATGACTCATATAAACTTTGATACTTTTTAAAATCTAGACAATACTATGAGAAGGACCATAAACTCTTATCATCCTGGGGGCAGTAAGGAGTGCCCTTCCAAAGCCTGTCACTGTGGCACATTTTTATGTTTTATAAAATAAAATATTATAAAATAAATATATGTATTTATTTTTTCATGGCTGTGCTGGGTCTTCACTGCTGCACGGGCTCTCCTCTAGTTGTGAGCAGGGGCTCCTTTCCAGTTGCCGTGTGAGGGCTTCTCACTGTGGTGGCTTCTCTTGTTGCAGAGCACTGTCACTAGGGTGCCGGGGCTTCAGTAGTCACAGCACATGGCCTCTAGGGCACAGGCTCAGCAGCCGTGGCTCACAGGTTTAGTTGCTCCAAGGCATGTGGGATCTTCCCAGACCAGGGATCAAACCCTCACCTCCTGCATTGGCAGGTGGGGTCTTCATCCCTGAGCCAGCAGCGAAGCCCCAGTCACTACTGGTCACATGCACATACTTTACGTGTATTCTCTAACCAACTTCTTGCAACCGTGGGGCAGAGGAGCTATAAGTAGGCCCACTTTAAGGAGAGGTCTCATGACTTGCCTGAGGCCACACAGCTGAAAGGAGGTACAGCCAAGGTTCAGAAGGCTGTGGGACTCCAAAGCCGGTGCTCTTCGCCACGGAACCTGTGTAAAAGCCGGGAGCTTGGTGAACAGGAGAAGATTCCCAGGCCCCATCTCAGACCCACTGACTCAGAAGGCTGGTGGGTGGGCCCGGGGAATCTGCACACTTAAAACACCACACCAAGGGGTTCTGAGGTACCGGGAAGATTTAGGGCCCCACTCAAAATGACGCTACCCACTGAGTTTGGCATAGAGCTCAGGCCGAAAGGCTAAAGCCTCCACACCAGGCCCAACGCTGTGGCATTCTTCCCAGCAACTCTGCTGCCCACTACTGGCCACTGAAAACTAAGACTCTTTTATCCACACCAGGTCTGCTTAGCCCCTTTCTCTAGACCAGGGACTCTAAGCCGTTATGGGGTCATACACCACTTTGACATTTGTTGAAAGTCTGGGTCTTGCCCCTCCTTCCCCGAGACACATCCACACAGAAGCCTATACTCTTTTGGTGGCCCCCTCACAAAATACACAGTGTTTTGCATAGCTTCAGGGAGGACATAGATCCTCCCAAGCCTTTCATGAACACCCCCTCCCACCACCACCACCACCCCCATCAGATTACAGAAACTTCCAGTATAGAAATCTGAACCCAGATTAGCTCCTGTGGTTTTATTTTATTTTCATCCTTTCTGTGTTAGAGATACACACTGAAGTATCATAGATGAATTCACATGTTTTCTGTGATTTGTTTTAAAATACTCCTGGGTATATGGGGAGGAGGGTAGGGAGTGTCAGGATGGATACCAGATTAATTGGCCAGTAGTTGTTCATTGTTGCAGCTGGGAGGTGGGTACATGGGGATTCATTCTACTGTTTTCTATGTATATGAGTATGTGTGTGTGTGTGTGTGTGTGTGTGTGTGTTAGTCGCTCAGTCGTGTCCAACTCTTTGCAATCCCATGGACTGTAGCCCGCCAGGCTCCTCTGTCCATGGAATTCTCTAGGCAAGAATACTGGAGTGAGTAGCCAGCCATTCCCTTCTTCAGGAGATCTTCCTGACCCAGGGATCAAACCTGAGTCTCCCACATTACAGGCAGATTCTTTACCACCTGAGCCACCAGGTACTTTTGTCTATGTTTAGAAATGGCCATAATAAGAAGTTATAAAAAATGAGATTGAGTTGCATGGCATATAAATTATATCTCAATAAAGCTGCTGTTTTTCTTTTTTAACTAGCCTACTGTCCTGCTGCTGCTGCTAAGTCACTTCAGTTGTGTCCGACTCTGTGCGACCCCAGAGACGGCAGCTCACCAGGCTCCTCCGTCCCTGGGATTCTCCAGGCAACAACACTGGAGTGGGTTGCCATTGCCTTCTCCAATGCATGAAAGTGAAAAGTGAAAGTGAAGTCGCTCAGTCGCGTCTGACTCTTAGCGACTCCATGGACTGCAGCCTACCAGGCTCCTCTGTCCATGGGATTTTCCAGGCAAGAGTACTGGAGTGGGGTGCCATTGCCTACTGTCCTAGACCTGCATAAATCTGCCAGTGGACACACTAAAGGCCAAGAGAGAACAATTTACTTTTCTGCCTGCTTTTCCTTCAGGTCATAGAACAGTTAGTCAGGATCTGCCCCTGCAGGTTGTAGTTGGTGGGGTGGGGATGAGGGGGGTACGGGGTGTCTAGCTAGTTGCTGTATATAAACGGCCAGAAGCTGGAGGCCTAATTGATTCTAGTAATAGGCATTACTCAGCTAATATGAATACAATAATGATAATTATCACTTATATTCCATGTTCAGAGCACTTTACAAAGAGAAACTCAAATATAGCAGATATCCTATGAACAGACCTGCTGCCCTGCTGTCTTAAGCTTGCAAAAAGAAAGAGATTTCCTGAATGATTTCTTAAAGGTAGTTCTTAAAACTAACAATTGGCCGTGAGGTTTGTTAACAAGACAGACACCAGAATAATCACCAACAGACTTTCCATACGGAAGCCTGCAGGGTGGGGGAGGGGAGCTAAGGAGTGATGCACTGCCTACATGCAAACATCTGCACAGTGTCCTCACCTCCCTTCGTGCTTATGAAGCCTGAAGCAGCCCCTCCTGTGAGTCCCCAAAACACTGTAGCTTTTGCTTGGCCAGTGACTAAACCTACAATAATCGGCAGAGCTGGCCTAGCCACACCTTCAGGTTTTACAGCATGGATCCCTCTGCCACTGTAACTTCTTTGTAAGATGACAGTGGTCCTTCCCTCAGAGGGCTGACATGAGGTTTCAATGAGATTACAGGCATACCTCATTTTATTGTACCTCACTGTATTGCGCTCTGCAGGCACTGTGATTTTAACAAATGGAAGATGTGTGGCCACGCTGCGTTGAGCATGACTATGGGTGCCATTTTGCCAACAACATTTGGTCAGCACTTTTTAGCAATAAAGTATTTTTTAGTTAGGGCTTCGCTGGTGGCTCAGACGGTAAAAAAAAAAAAAAAAAAAAAGTCTGCCTGCAATGCCAGAGACCCAAGTCAGTATTCTTGCCTGGAAAACCCCATGGACAGAGGAGCCTGGCAGGCTACAGTCCATGTGGTAGCAAATAGTCGGACATGACTGAGTGACTAATAGTATGTACATTGTTTTTTAGATATAATGCTATTATTACACACTTAATAGACAACAGTATAATATAAGCATAACTTTTATATGCACTGGGAAACCAAAAAAAGATGGTGTGAGTCACTTTATTGCAATATTTACTTTATCGAGGTGATCTGGAACCAAACCGGAGAGCTCTCCGAGATGTGCCTGTTCAGTTCAGTTGCTCAGCCATGTCTGACTCTTTTCAACCCCATGGACTGCAGCATGCCAGGCCTCCCTGTCTGTCACCAACTCCTGGAGCTTACTCAAACTCATGTCCATTGATAATGCCATCCAACCATCTCATCCTCTGTCGTCCCCTTCTCCTCCTGCCTTCAATCTTTCCCAGCATCAGGGTCTTTTCCAATGAGTCAGCTCTTCGCATCAGGTGGCCAAAGTATTGGAGTTTCAGCTTCAGCATCAGTCCTTCCAATGAATATTCAGGACTGATTTCCTTTAGGATGGACTGGTTGGATCTCTTGCAGTCCAGGGGACTTTCAACAGTCTTTTCCAACACCACAGTTCAAAAGCAGCAATTATTCAGCACTCAGCTTTCTTTATAGCCCAACTCTCACATCCATACTTGACTACTGGAAAAACCATAGCTTTGACTAGATGGAAAGTAATGGCTCTGTTTTTTAATATGCTGTCTAGGCTGATGATAACTTTTCTTCCAAGGAGCAATCGTCTTTTGACTTCATGGCTTCAGTCACCATCTGCAGTGATTTTGGAGCCCCCCAAAATAAAGTCTGTCACTGTTTCCACTGTTTTCCCATCTATTTCCCATGAAGTGATGGGACCAGATGCCATGATCTTAGTTTTCTGAATGTTGAGTTTTAAGCCGACTTCTTCACTCTCCTCTTTCACTTTCATCAAGAGGCTCTTTAGTTCTTCTTCTCTTTCTGCCATAAAAGTGGTGTCATCCGCATATCTGATGTTATTGATATTTCTCCTGGCAATCTTGATCTCAGCTTGTGCTTCATCCAGCCCAGCGTTTCTCATGATGTACTCTGCATAGAAGTTAAATAAGCATGTTAAATAAGTTAAATAAGATGTGCCTGTATCTAGGTCAAAACACTCGAACCAGGCCTGGGCACAGAAGGAATACTCAGTAAATGTTTTTCTCATTCATACTGTTTTCTCTGGCTGGCTAGACTATAAACCAGTCCCCAGATTTCATGTGGATGTGCACTAGGCCTGAGGGGAAGCGACCAGAGGGTGACCCACCCCCCACCCCATCCCACCGCACTCCTACCACTGACCCCCATCCAATCTTCACCAGGGGGAGGGGCGGGCATCCAGCGGCCAACACTTCAAGTACAATGCCTTAAACTCTGATGGATTCCACTGAATGATCACCTCATGGTCAAATGGCAATTCATTCCTTCCTGGAATTCTCCAAATGGAAATCTCACACTAGCTACAAATAGAGAAGAGATGACCTCCTCCTGAAACCTACTTCTTCTCTATCCTTAAGCTTTAATTAGTTTTGATTTTAATAACTTTAATTATTTCTTTAAACGATTTTTCTATCCAGAATGGTATTAAGGCATTTTTAACTAGTCTGACCCTCGAAGGATGCCCTCTGAAGTCCAACCAGTTTGCAATTCTGTGAGTGGAGCCCTGTAATCTGCTCTTAAACATATACACTGCAACTTACTTTGATTTCCTGTGAGTGGTTCTTAATAATAATGCCAACTAAACAAACAAGATGGAAAGAAACTTCCATAACTCCTAAAACATATACACTGCAACTTACTTTGATTTCCTGTGAGTGGTTCTTAATAATAATGCCAACTAAACAAACAAGATGGAAAGAAACTTCCATAACTCCTAAGAAATAAGCAACAAAGGGCATCTGATTTTCCCTACATAGAATCTTGAATGTCTGTTGGATAAGTTTTTAAAAGAAAAACAAACGCTTCTTTAGTGGATGTAACAAAAACACAAGGAGGGAATAACTAGCAAGCTCAGGCCAAGTCCAGCTACACAACAAAACAGATCCCACTGCCATAGTCACTGCCATTAGTCACATCCACGCTCCTCTGGGAATCTGAAGACCACATCTGCAAGGAGTCACAGGCTTTGGGACCCTGGTGAGCAGGGGTCAACAGATGACAAAGTGTATCTGCGCCCAGAGTCGAAAGAGCCTCTTAATATCTCTCCAACAGTAGTCCTTCTGGGCGACACTGGCCCTGTTGTTCTCTCAGTTGCATTGTTCTGCCCAGGACCCAGGGTTTCAGGAGTAGGCTCTGGCCGGCTTTGATGAACAGGCTCAGTTGTGAGAAACCACAAATGAGAAACGGAGGCATATGCACTCTGGGCTTCGCTTACAGAGGGCGCTGCAGCAGGAGTACTCGGCACCCCGGCCGTCTGACCCCTGTGAGACTCTCCAAGAGCCACTCACCACCAACTCACTGCCTGCTGGCCACACAGTCCATTGTCTCTGGAATCCTTTTTCTATCCCTGCCTTTGGACCCTGAGCCTGATGCCAGATGCCAAAGTGGTAGCCACACTGTGGGGCCCAACCAGAAATGCATGTGTTAGTGAAGCGGCAGATTCCTCAGGGCAATCTGGATCCAGCCACAAATGTGGTGGGTGTGAGGAAAGGCACAGACCTGGGCAAGAAATGCAGCCAAGTCCATTTTTCCTTAGGCAGGTGGGATTCGTATGCTTTGTAGACTACTGTGATAATACAATAATTCTATCACAGGTATGAAATGTATAGTATGAGGAATCTAGTCAATAATTAGAACAATTATAATTATGTAATATCTTTGTATCATGACAGCAGAGAGCTAGGCTTCTTGTGGTGGTCATTTTGAAATGTATGGAAATACTGAATCACTATGTTGTGTGATTCAGCAGGAGGAATTAACATACTGTTGTTTGTCATTTATCCATTGAAAACAAATAAACAAGCTCATAGAAAAAGAGGTGGGGGTGAGGGAAGGGGAACTAAATGACAGTGGTCAAAAGATACAAACTTCTGCTTATAAGATCAATAAGTACTAAGGATGTAAGTACAACATGGTAAACGTAATTAGCACTGCTGTATGATATCATTGAAAGCTGTTAAGGAAGTAAATCTGGGGGCTTCCCTAATGGTCCAGGGGGTTAAGACTTTGCCTCTCAATGTCAGGGGTGCAGGTTTGATCTCTGGTCAGGGAACTAAGATCCCACATGCTTTGTGGCCAAAAATCCAAAATGTAAGACAGAAGCAATATTGTAACAAATCCAATGTGTGCTAAGTTGCTTCAGTCATGTCAGACTCTTTGCAACCCTATGGACTGTAGACTGCCAGGCTGCTGTGTCCATGAAATTCTCCAGGCAAGAATACTGGGGTGGGTTGCCATGTCCTCCTCCAGGAGATCTTCTCGACCCAAGGAATGAACCCAGGTCCCTTACCTCTCTTGCACTGGCAGGCGAGTTCTTTACCACTAGTGCCACCTGGGAAGACTTCAAGACTTTTTTAAAAAGAGAGTAAATCCTAAGAGTTCTCATCGCAAGGAAAAATTATTTTTTTGTATTTCCTTAATTTTGTATCTGTGTGAGATGATGGGTGCTCACTAAAGTTATTGTGATAATCATTTCATGATCCATGTAAGTCAAATCATTATCTGGACACCGTCATCTTATACAGTGCTGTATGTCAACTCTATCTCAGTAAAACTGGGAGGGGGGGTTAAAAATAATAAAAATAAAGCAATTCCTTAGAAAACAAACAATTCTAGATAAGCTTCTCTCTGATCCCCAAACATCCACTGCTAACTGCGACACACAATACACCAGATCAAAAGAGTAGCCCCCTGCTCGCAGCAACTAGAGAAAAGCCCACACACCAACGAAGACCCAGCACAGCCAAAAACAAATACGTAAAATTTTTAAAGAATAATTCCACTGGAAAGTTCCTTGGGAAAAGGAATTTTGTCTGTTTTATATCCACGGTGTCTACAACTGAGCCTGGTACACAACAATATCTGATGGATGAAGGAAGGGGAGCCACACCAAAAGCCTCTGGTGCTCGATGAGTTAATTTGCAATGAATCAGACATTTTCCTTTAACAAACCTTCATAAAAAGTGAAATGAGAAGCTCCCACTTTCCGAGCAGCCACATCCCGGGTAGTTGCTGCATTTGGAGGGAGGAACTCAGTCTCACTGCAGGGCCCTGTGGGCTTAAAGGAAGGAGACCTGGTTGAATTGGCTGAGCTCACACTTGGGACCAACACTGTCATGGCCAGCCACAGTCACTGGACTCCCTGGAAGGCCCACATCTGAATTCCTTGATGCCAGGTGCCACCTACAGGCTGCTGGGAGTCTGGCCAATTCACTCTGGAATCCTGGCCAATGCTGCTCTTGGGGCCTGCCCCAGCCTTCTGAAGTCTCAGCACAGTGCAATTGGATAACTGGGATCTGGGCCATGTTTAGGGGCCTCCCAGCTGCCTTTTTATACATCCCTCTCAATACCTTGTACCTCAGGCAACCAGGACCGTTGGGATGACCTGGACCCATTGATGTACCAAATTCCAGATCTCTTTCCCTCTCTCTCAGGCATACTTTAAAACCTTCCTGTGGAGACTTCCGCTTCCAGGAGGATGGAGTGGATGAACATTATTCTTCCAGCTAAATACAAATAAGAATGCTGGACACTATGAAGAAGGAGGAGGAGGGGGAGAAAGACTCAAAGGTAGAGAGAAAACGGCAGACTGGAGGCCTTAGGACATGAGGAACAACAACGGCAGGGAGTTCCTTGGACTTTCTTTTGCCTCGGGTATCTCAGACTTTAGACTGAAGAAGACAACTGAGAAAGGACGAGAGACACAGTCCAAAAAAGCCTCTGCTCTCCCTAGCCAAAGGACCAGGAAAGGGAGAGGCCGTAAGATAGAAAACAAATTTTAGATGCTCGACTCCAGTCAGACAGCACAGGAAAACCATGGCCCCATCCCCACTAAAGGCAGCAAAGGCTGAGTGAGGAGACCATACTTCCTCCCTCAGGAGGCTGTAGGAGGTGCCCCCACCGCCCACCAGGATGGCATCAGAGGAGACCTAATGGAAAATGAGGAATTTTCTGCTGCCCAACAGTAAGAAGGCTCTGCCACATGGGAAGGTACACAGCTATAAAACAAAGAAAAAAAGAATTGTCCCTACTTGCAGATGGCATGATTGTCTAAATAGAAAATCCCAATCTAGCTACAAAAAAATCTAGAACTAATAAGTGAGTTCACAAGGTCACAAGATAGAAGAGTAAAATAAAAATATTGATTATATTCCTGTTTATTAGCAATGAATGCATGGACACAAAATCCTGTATATTAGTAATGAATGCAAGGACACAAAAATTTTTAAATACAATTCCATTTACAATCGCTCAAAAATTTAAATACTTAAGCATAAATCAAACAAAATATATACAGTATTTCTTTGCTGAAAACTTCAAAACACTGATGAAAGAAACTGAAGGTCTAAATAAATGGAGAGATATAGGGGTGTTCATGAATTAGAAGATTTAAAAGAGTAAAAACGTCATATCTCCTTCAAATTATGTATCTGTTTAATGCAAAATCCAGCAAGCTTATTCTAAAATTTATATGGAAAGGCAGAGAAAAATAACAAGTGGATGGAATCAGAGTAATATACACATAGATTAATGAACAAAATAGAGAACCTGGAACTAGTCACACAAAAATGACCAACTGATTGTTGATAAAGATGCAATGATGCCGGACCAAGTAGATATTCATAGTCCACCCCGCCCACAAAGAAGTTAATTCAAAATGGATGATGGATTTAAGTATAAAATGTAAAATTAAAAACTTTAGGGAAACCAATAGAAGACAATCTTCAGGATCTAAGGTGAGGCAAAAGTTCTTAGACTTGACACCAAAAGCATGATCCATTTAAAAAATGGTAAGATGGACTTCATCAAAGTAACAACTTTTAGTCTGTGAAAGACCCTGTTAAAAGAATGGAAAGATGAGCTACGGACTGGGAAAAAATATTTGCAAAGCACATGTGCAACAAAGGACTAGTGTCAAAAATATATAAAGAACTCTCAAACTCAACTTCAGAAAAAAAAAAAAAATCCAATTAGAAAATGGCCAAAATGACATGAACAGGTATTTCACCCAAAAGGATATACACATAGCCAGCAAGTATATTAAAATTTTCCCAATATCCCTAGCCATCATTCGGGAAATGAAAACTAAAACCAGTGACATACCCATCAGAAAGTTTAAAATGAAAGAAAATAGTGACAACACCAAATGTTGGTGAGGATTTAGAGAAATCGAGTCATTCATATGTTGCCTGCTGTTGTTTAGTCATTAAGTCGTATCTGACTCATTTGCGACCTCATGGACTGCAACACGCCAGGCTTCCCTGTGCTTCACCGTCTCCCGGAGTTTGTGCAAACTCTTGTCCATTGCGTGGGTGATGCCATCCCACCATCTCACCCTCTGTCGCCCCCTGGTGGCACAGATGGTAAAGGCTCTGCCTGCAATGCAGGAGACATGGGTTGGATCCCAGGGCCAGGATGATTCCCTGGAGAAGGTAATAGCTACCTATTAACAGTATTCTTGCCTGGAGAATTCCATGGACTGAAGAGCCTGGCGGGCTACAGTCCAGTGGGGTTGCAGAGAGTTGGACATGACTGAGCGACTTTCCCATATTGCTGGTGGGGCTATAAAATGGTTTGGCTGCTCTGGAAAGCAGTTTGGCAGTTTCTTAAAAAGATAAACATGCAGCTACTGTGTGACCCAGTTCTTACACTGTTGAGCATCTATCCTGGAAAAATGAAAACTTACAGTCACACAAACACTTGTACATGAGTATTGGTAGCAGCTTTTTTATTTTTATTTTTTTAGCTTTATTTTTAATAGCCCAAAACTGGAATCCTTCAGCAGGTGAATGGCAAAGCAAACTGAGAATCCATACCTTGGATTACTACCCAGGCATAAAAAGAATCAAGTCTTGATATTTGCAACAACTTGGACAAATCTCTTGAGAATCATACTGAGTGGAAAAAAAAAAGTCAGTCTCTAAAGGTTACACATACTGTATAATTTTATTCAGGTAACATTCTTGAAGGACTTTCCTGTTGAAGGACTTTCCTGGTGGCTCAGACGGTAAAGCGTCTGTCTACAATGTGGGAGACCCGGGTTCGAGCCCTGGGTTGGGAAGATCCCCTGGAGAAGAAAATGGCAATCCACTCCAGTACTATTGCCTGGAAAATCCCATGGACCCAGAGGAGCCTGGTAGGCTACAGTCTATGGGGTCACAAAGAGTCAGACACGACTGAGCAACTTCACTTTCACTTTCAACATTATTGAAATGACAGAATTATAGAAATGAAGAACAGGTAAGTGGTTGCCAGGGAATGAGGAGGGGGTTGAGGTGGGATAGAAGTGGGTGTGGCTGTAAAGGGGCAATGTCAGGGATCTTTGTGGCAGTGGAAATAGTCTGTATCTTTTGACAGGTATTAATGCCATACCCTGGTTGTGACATTATCCTGTAGTTTTTGCAATATGTTACCATTGAGAGAAACTGGGTAAAGAGTAAATGGGATCTTGGTATTATTGCTTGGAGGGGCATGTCAACCTAGCTCAAAAAAAATTTTTAATGCCATTTAAAAAGAAAAGTTCCTTCTGTTGCTCTATTTGTTCCCTTCTCGTGGGCCCTGCTATAGTAATCCATGCTGAGGTGTTAGTGGATAGTCAAGGCCCTGAAATAATCTGTCTCCCATTATATCTCAACAAGGGCTTCCTGGGGATGATAGAAGAGCAACTTTTTATAGACAAACTGCCTTGAATTTAAAATCAAGATACTTTGAAGCCTGGTCTTAGTATGCTTTGTGACCTTGGACAAATTGCTTAGCCTCTCTGAAATTCCATTTCATCATGTAAATAAAATTTGAAGATTAAATGAAAATGTGAAACACTTGGTAAGTCGTAAAGCAGTACACAAAAAGGAAGGTCTTCCTCCCTGTTTCTCTCCCTTTCCTGTCCTCATTGCTACTGACCAGAGGAGGGGGCCGTGGCTTAGCCTGAGTCACTGCTCCAGCAAGTGTTTTGTCCGTGCTTGTTCATGCTGACAGGGCTTCCCAGGTGACACTAGTGGTAAAGAACCTGCCTGCCAATGCAGGAGACATGAGTTCAATCCCTGGGTTGCAGGAGGATCCCCTGGAGAAGATAATGGCAATCCACTCCAGTACTGTTGCCTAGAGAATTCCATGGACAGAAGAGCCTGGTGAGCTACAGTCCATGGGGTTGCAAAGAGTCAGACACGACTGAGCTATTGAGCTTTCACAAGGCACATTCATGCTGATAGTGGAAGAATGTGTAAAGCCAGGGGTTAGCTCCAGTGGGGGAGAAGGAAGGTTCAGAGCTCACAAGGACAAAGGTGAGACTTTGAAGGGCCCTCTGTAGCATCCCATGTAGAGAGCCCCCTGCCCTGGGCGAAACTCCTCTCTGAGACGCCAGGGGACAGAGAGCCCAGGCCCATGGAACAGGCCAGCAGCCAGTTCGGGGAACCAGCACTGATGGGAGAGAAGAAAAGCTTCTCGCTTTGACCACGGACTTTCCTTTCTGTTATCACCTTTGCTTTCCATTGCCTTCTGGAAGCACACATGGCAAGGAGCATGCTCGCTTTATGTTTGTAAACCCTAAAGCCAGACAGGGCTGAGACCTGTGCAAGGTTCACACAGAGAATGAGTCAGTGCCCCAGCTGGGGCCAGGCTTCTGGGCTGGACACTTCCCACAGCACAGAGGTGTCCAAATGTGAAACGTAAGACTAAGAAGCCTCTCCTGAGAGAATGGCACCAGGCCTCACCAGGCCTTTCCACACAACGTCTGAGCTGAGCCTCAGGAGCTGCTGCCAGCCTGGCCTGTCTCTGAGGGGTGCTGCCCAGGGAGGTGGCTTCCCTCCCTCCCAGCTCTGACCTTTCAGTGACCTATTTAAAGGCAGAGAATCCAGTTTGGGGTCTGGGTCTCTCCTAAGAGGGTGCCTCCTGCACATGGCTCTCCAAGGCCTTCCCAGTCACCTCCTCCTGCTGGGATGAGGTGGAGGGGGTGTTCTCTTCTCACCCGTCCGGGGGCGGGGTGGGTAGCAGCACCCACTTCCCACTCTGCCAGGGGGGAGGGACGGTC
This sequence comes from Budorcas taxicolor, assembly GCF_023091745.1. Taxonomy (NCBI): domain Eukaryota; kingdom Metazoa; phylum Chordata; class Mammalia; order Artiodactyla; family Bovidae; genus Budorcas; species Budorcas taxicolor. Next base: position 27,961,408 of record NC_068935.1, read on the forward strand.
TGGAAACTCCCAAGTGCCCCATCTCTCCACGGTTGCCCCCACCCCCAGGTCTCCAGTGATAAAAGTGAGCTATGAAAACGCATGTGCTGCTTGGGAGGGAGGGAATCAGAAACTATTTGCTGGAATTAGTTCACCCATTTGCAAGCTGCCAACTTGGAAAGCCATGAGCTACTCTGAGGCCAGGAAGGGTTGAATGGGGGAGTCAGGGGAGGGGGGAACTGCAGCAAGGAGCCTTGAACCGTCCCAGGCCATCCCTTCCCGAGGAGGCCTGGGGGCCCCTGCTCCTGCCCTCCGGATGCCCTCAGCCTGGGATAAGAGAACAAGGCAGAGGTCCCGAGAAAGACAGGAGGACAAGAGCATGTAATCAGGCCAGTCAGTTTTGGCTTCCAGGCAACTCGTGGTCCCTTCAGCAATTCAGCTAGCCATTCATTTGTTCATTCATTCATTCCCCATCCCTTCACTTGATAAATGCTTGTGATGCGCCTCTCACATGCTGGACCCTGGAGGCACAGTGGTGAACAGGGCAGGCTCTCTGCGCTTCTGGAGCTTACAGCCTCATGGAGGAGCGGCGGGAGGGGGGACTTGTTTGGATAGGGTAGTAAAAGAGGCCTCTCTTACCCCGAAGCCACGCCCCACCTCCTAAAGATCCTAGGACGCTTTCCAGTTAGCGCTGCCAAACCTGAAATCTAAGTGTCCTGAAGAAACTGCCAACATTTTGCACACATGTAAGTCTCAAAAAATGGGTCCCTAGCACCTCATAAAAACCTTCTCCCTTCTTGGGGCCTCTCACCAGTAAAGGGAGGTTGGAAGAGGGAAGAAAGAGGGGGCTGAGGTTACAGTGAGGAGGCCTCTTGAACAACCAGCTGTTTAGCCAGTGTGTCATTCAGACACCCCTGCCTCCCAATAGCTCCATAAAGTCCCTCCCTGTCTCTTAAAGTCACAGTAACTCAGAACCAGCAGCTTCGACTTTCCTGCATGCATGTACTCAAGAAGAATCTGCCGAACAGCCCCTAAGAGCTGATACTTCTCCTGGAGCTGGAGATGCAAGGGTGAACTGGATATCCATGGCTTCCTTGGGAGCTTAGAGTCTAATCAGTAGAAGTGACAGATTAATTCCTTTCATGAATAACTAATTAATTATGATTGTGCTAAATACTTTGATAGGGAGGCCCTCATTCAGTGGAGGGGTCTGGGAAGCCTTTACAGAGGTGATATTTAAAGCTGAAACGTGAAGAATGAGAAGGATTTGGCCAGGTGGAGAGGTGGGAGAGGATACAGCACGTGGGTGCTCAGGGGCCAGATGGCATGTACTTTCAAAGAACAGAAAGCTGGCCAGAGGTAGGGGCTGAGGGGAGTGGGAAGAGAGGCTCTGGGAGATTGGCAAAGAGGGGCCAGAGAGCAGGGGCCTCACAGACCACAAGATTTAGGTTGCAGCCTAAGAACTTTGGGCTTCCCTGGTGGCTCAGATGAAAGAATCTACCTGCAATGTAGGAGACCCAGGTTCAATCCCTGGGTAGGGAAGATCCCCTGGAGAAGGAAATGGCAACCCACTCCAGTATTCTTACCTGGAGAATTCCATGGACAGAGGAGCCTGGCAGGCTTCAGTCCGCGGGGTTGCAAAGAGTTGGACACGACTGAACAACTAACACTTTCACTTTTCACTTCACTAAAAGCTTTGGGAAGCTACTTAAGGACTTCTGGCAGGACACAGAATCAAGTTTGCCTTGAGTTTGGTGGGTAGCCGAGAGTAGAAATGGGGAGACAGTTGGAAAGCTGCTCCAGGCATTCAGGTGGGAGGTGATGATGGAAGTCTCCTGTGAGGCAAGTGGCGAACATGCAGAGCGGGGGCCAGGGACCAGGCCTGGTGAGGAGGTGGGATCATCTTGACATCATGATGGATCAGCTGTGGAACTTAGGGAAGGGAGGGTTTGTTTCTCCCATTCTCTAGAGTGGGGAGTGAGAACACACAGGAGAAAAGCTTCAGAACCAGGGGCTTGATAGAGTTCTTAAACATGGTACCAAAAGCACTAGCCATCAATAAAAACAACAACAACAACAACAACAACAACAACAGAAACTATAGAGACATGCAATGACTTGGATGGATATCAAAGGCATTATGCCAAATGGAAAAAAAACCAACCTCTAAAGGGTACACACAGTCTGATTCCATGTGTGTAACCTTCTTGAAGTGACAAAAGTACAGAGTTGAATAACAAATGAGTTGTTTCCAGGGGTTAGGAGTGGAGGCGGAGGGAAAGTGAAAGGCAGTGACTGTAAAGAAGTAGCTAGAGGGGGATTTTTGTGCTGATGGAATAGTTCTGGATCTTAACCAAGGCAGTGGTTACGCCTGTCGTGAAATGACATTGAACTCATACACACATTGCAACAGTGTCCATTTCCCAATTTTGTTATTCTACTAGAAGAACAAAAGATTTAACCATCGAGACTAACTGGGCAAAAAATACATAAGAACTCTCTGTAGTATCTTCACAACTTTCTGTGATTATTTTTTAATTTGGAAAAAAAGAGAGAGAGGCAAAACACAGTGCCTGGCATGTAGAAGCATTTGATGAAATGTTAAGACCACATATTGGGCCCTGTCTTCAGGGAACCTCTAGCTCAGCTCTGCTACAGGGAAATAAAACAGCCTGTGTTTCAGGTGATATTCTCAGTCTGGGAGATTTTGTTGCTGTTCAGTAGCTAAGTCATGTCCACTCTTTGTGACACCATGGACTGCAGCATGCCAGGCTTCCCTGTCTTTCACTATCATCTCTCAGAGTTTGCTCAAGCTCATGCCCACTGACTTGTTGATGCCATCCTTATCCTCTTTGGTCCCCTTCTCCTCCTGTCCTTGATCTTTCCCAGCATCAGGATATGTTCCAGTAAGTTGGCATCAGGTGGCAAAAGTATTGGAGCTTAAGCTTCAGCACCAGTCTTTCCAATGAATTTTCAGGGTTGATCTCCTTTAGGATTGACTGGTTTGATCTCCTTGCAGGCCAAGGGACTCTCAAGAGTCTTCTTCAGCACCACAGTTCAAAAGCATCAATTCTTTAGCACTCAGCCTTCTTTATGGTCCAACTTTCACATCCATACATGACTACTGGAGAAACCATAGCTCTGACTATATGGACCTTTGTCATCAAAGTGACATCTTTGCTTTTTAATATGTTGTCTAGGTTTATCATAACTTTCCTTCCAAGGAGCAAGCATCTTTTAATTTCATGGCTGTAGTCAACATCTGCAGTGATTTTGAAGCCCAAGAAAATAAAATATATCACTGTTTCTCCACTTTTTCCCCTTATATTTGCCATGAAGTGATGGGACCAGATGCCATGATCTTACTTTTGGGAATGTTGAGTTTTAAGCCAGCTTTTTCCCTCTCTTCTTTCACCTCATCAAGAGGCTCTCTAGTTCTTCAATTTCTGCCATTAGTGTGATCATCTGCATATCTGAGGTTACTGATATTTCTCCTGGCAATCTTGATTCTAGCTTGTGGTTCATCCAGCCTGGCATTTCACATGATGTACTCTGCATATAAGTTAAATAAACAGGATGACAATATACAGCCTTGTGATTACTCCTTTCCCAATTTGGAACTGTACAAAAAAGATCTTCATGACCCAGATAATCATGATGATGTGATCACTAATCTAGAGCCAGACATCTTGGAATGTGAAGTCAAGTGGGCCTTAGAAAGCATCACTAGGAACAAAGGTGGTGGAGGTGATGGAATTCCAGTTGAGGTGTTTCAAATCCTGAAAGATGATGCTGTGAAAGTGCTGCACTCAATATGCCAGCAAATTTGGAAAACTCAGCAGTGGCCACAGGACTGGAAAAGATCAGTTTTCTTTCCAATTCCAAAGAAAGGCAATGCCAAAGAATGCTCAAACTACCACACAATTGCACTCATCTCACACGCTAGTAAAGTAATGCTCAAAATTCTCCAAGCCAGGCTTCAGCAATACGTGAACCGCGAACTCCCTGATGTTCAAGCTGGTTTTAGAAAAGGCAGAGGAACCAGAGATCAAATTGCCAACATCGGCTGGATCATGGAAAAAGCAAGAGAGTTCCAGAAAAACACCTATTTCTGCTTTATTGACTATGCCAAAGCCTTTGACTGTGTGGATCACAATAAACTGTGGAAAATTCTAAAAGAGATGGGAATACCAGACCACCTAACCTACCTCTTGAGAAATCTGTATGCAGGTCAGGAAGCAACAGTTAGAACGGGACATGGAACAACAGACTGGTTCCAAATAGGAAAAGGAGTACGTCAAGGCTGTATATTGTCACCCTGCTTATTTAACTTACATGCAGAGTACATCATGAGGAACGCTAGACTGGAAGAAACACAAGCTGGAATCAAGATTGCCGGGAGAAATATCAATCACCTCAGATATGCAGATGACACCACCCTTATGGCAGAAAGTGAAGAGGAACTAAAGAGCCTCTTGATGAAAATGAAAGAGGAGAGCGAAAAAGTTGGCTTAAAGCTCAACATTCAGAAAACGAAGATCATGGCATCTGGTCCCATCACTTCATGGGAAATAGATGGGGAAACAGTGGAAACAGGGTCAGACTTTATTTTTGGCAGCTACAAAATCACTGCAGATGGTGACTGCAGCCATGAAATTAAAAGACGCTTACTCCTTGGAAGAAAAGTTATAACCAACCTAGATAGCATATTCAAAAGCAGAGACATTACTTTGCCGACTAAAGTCCATCTGGTCAAGGCTATGGTTTTTCCTGTGGTCATGTATGGATGTGAGAGTTGGACTGTGAAGAAGGCTGAGTGCCGATGAATTGATGCTTTTGAACTGTGGTGTTGGAGAAGACTCTTGAGAGTCCCTTGGACTGCAAGGAGATCCAACCAGTCCATTCTGAAGGAGATCAGCCCTGGGATTTCTTTGGAAGGAATGATGCTAAAGCTGAAGCTCCAGTACTTTGGCCACCTCATGTGAAGAGTTGACTCATTGGAAAAGACCCTGATGCTTGGAGGGATTGGGGGCAGGAGGAGAAGGGGACGACCGAGGATGAGATGGCTGGATGGCATCACGGACTCGATGGACGTGAGTCTGAGTGAACTCCGGGAGATGGTGATAGACAGGGAGGCCTGGCGTGCTGCGATTCATGGGGTTGCAAAGAGTCGGACACGACTGAGCGACTGAACTGAATTTGGAACCAGTCCATTGCTCCATGTCCAGTTCTAGCTGTTGCTACTTGACCGGCATAAAGGAGTCTTAGTAGACCGGTAAGATGGTCTGGTATTCCTATCTCTTGAAGAATTTTCCACAGTTTGCTGTGATCCACACAGTCGAAGGCTTTCATGTAGTCGTTGAAGAAGAAGTAAATGTTTTTCTGGAATTCCCTTGCTTTCCCTGTGAGCCAACAAATCTTGGCAATTTGATCTCTGGTTCCTCTGCCTTTTCTAAACTCAGCTTGTACATCTGGAAGTTCTCAGCTCACATACTGTTGAAGCCTGGCTTGGAGAATTTTGAGCATAACCTTGCTAGCATGTGAAATGAGTGCAATTGTACAGTAGTCTGAATATTCTTTGGCACTGCTATTCTTTGTGATTGGAATGAAAACTGACTTTTTCCAGTCCTGTAGCCACTGCTGAGTTTTCCAAATTTGCTGACCTATTGAATACAGCATTTTAACAGCATCATCTTTTAGGATTTGAAATAGCTCACCTGGAATTCCATCACCTCCACTAGCTTTGTTTGTAGTAATGCTTCCTAAGGCCCACTTGACTTCACACTCCAGGATGTCTAGCTCTAGGTGAGTGATCACACCATCGTGGTTATCTGTGTCATTAAGATCTTTTTTGTATAGTTCTTCCGTGTATTCTTGCCACCTCTTCTTAATCTCTTCTGCTTCTGATGGGTTCTTACTGTTTCTGTTCTTTATCATGCCCATGTTTGCATGAAATGTTCCCTTGATATCTCCATGTTTTTTTTTTTAAAGAGATCTCTAGTCTTTACCATTCTATTGTTTTCCTCTCTTTGTATTGTTCATTGAAGAAGGCCTTCTTATCTCTCCTTGCTATTCTCTGGAATTCTGCATTCAGTTGGGTGTATCTTTCCCTTTCTCCCTTGCCTTTCACTTCTCTTCTTTCCTCAGCTATTTGTAAAGCCTCCTCAGACAATCACTTTGCCTTCTTGCCTTTCTTTTTCTTTGGAATGGTTTTCGTCCCACCTCCTGTACAGTGTTACAAACCTCAGTCCATAGTTCTTCAGGCACTCTGTCTATCAGATCTAATCCCTTGAATCTACTTGTCACCTCCACTGTATAATCATAAGGGATTTGATTTCGGTCATACCTGAATGGTCTAGTGGTTTTCCCTACTTTCTTCCATTTAAGCCTGAATTTTGCAATAAAGAGTTCATGATCTGAGCCACAGTCAGCTCCAGGTCTTGTTTTTGCTGACTGTATAGAGTTTCTCCATCTTTGGCTGCAAAGAATATAATCAATCTGATTTCAGTATTGACTATTTGGTGATATCCACATGTAAAGTCATCTCTTGTGTTGTTAGAAGAGGGTATTTGTTATGACCAGTGTGTTCTCTCGACAAAATTCTGCTAGCCTTTGTCCTGCTTCATTTTGTACTCCAAGGTCAAACTTGCCTGCTACTCTAGGTATCTCTTGACTTCCTACTTTTGCACTTCAATCCCCTATGATGAAAAGGATGTCCTTTTTTGGTGTTAGTTCTAGAAGTTCTTGTAAGTCTTCACAAAACTGGTCAACTTCAGTTTATTCAGCATCAGTGGTCGGGGCATAGACTCAGATTACTGTGATGTTGAATGGTTTGCCTTGGAAACAAACCGAGATCATTCTGTTGTTTTTGAGACTGCATTCAAATACTGCATTTTGGACTCTTCTGTTGACTATGAGGGCTACTCTATTTCTTCTAAGGGATTCTCGTTCACAGTAGTAGGTATAAGGGTCATCTGAATTAAATTTACCCATTCCTGTCCGTTTCAGTTCACTGATTCCTAAAATGTTGATGTTCACTCTTACCATCTCCTGTCTGACCACATTCAACTTACCTTGATTCATGGACCTAACATTCCAGGTTCCTATGCAACATTGTTCTTTATAGCATCAGAATTTACTTTCACCACCAGACACATCCACACCTGAGTGTCATTTCCACTTCGTCCCAGCTGCTGCATTCTGTCTGGAGCAATTAGTAATTGCCCTCTGCTCTTCTGCAGTAGCATATTGGACACCTTCCAACCTAGGGGGCTCGTCTTTGGGTGTCATATCTTTTTGCCTTTTCATACTGTTCATGGGGTTCTCATGGCAAGAATATTGGGGTGGTTTGCCATTCCCTCCTCCAGTGGACCACATTTTGTCAGAACTCTCCACTATGACCTGTCCATCTTGAGGGGCCCTACACGGCATGGCTCATAGCTTCATTGATTTATGCAAGCCCCTTCGACACGGTCCCATGAAGGGATCACAGCCTTAGGCTGTGTTAGGTAGAAGGGACAGGAGGAGGGCAGAGAGGGGAAGGGAGTCCACGACGGCTTTTTTTATTATTATTAGAAGTACAAATTAGGCTAATTAGAAGTTGGGATTATAGAATGAGTATCCTTCAAGGTCACTGAAAGACCAGCCTGCAGTTATGAGTTTGTTTACAAATCATTAGCCTTAACCGAAAGTCTGAGGAGGAACAGTCAGCCCAGTCTTAGTGTTTGGAAGCCCCTGTGGTGGGATGTCAGTGGAAATGACTGTGTCCTGCTAGGACCATGTGACTTCTTTAATAACACCTCCTGACCAAAACTGCCTTTTTTTCTCATGTGTAGAGTGGGCTGGATTTCAGGGGCACTGAAGCAAATCCTCTCCATCTGGTCCTCTCCCATCCACTGCCTGATGCTTGGTGTTTCCGCCTTAGAGTTTCAGTCCTCCAGCTTAAGGCCGGACTCCCTGTTACAGCCCTAATCTTACCTAAGAGTAGATTTCGATGGGGGGAGACTCTGCCAGCTCTCAGTGGAGGCAAGAAGGGAACAGAGGATAGGGGTAAGAACAGGAAGAAGTCTTCCTTCTCAGCCTTTGTGGACATCTCAGCTTGTCAGGGCCCATTCCTCCCCCTTCTTTCTCACTGCTGAGAGATCATTGCACTGAGGCTGAGTGAGCAGGCTGGGCCACCACATTTAAAGTATCTAACTATATACCAGAACTATGTAGATGTTTTCTCTCATTTTCACAACAAATCTTACAAAGAGGAGACTATTTGGAACTTTCTGGAATTTTTTTCTGAATATTTTCTATCCACAGTTACTTGAATCTGTAGATGCAGAGTCTGCGGATGTGGCAGGGCATATATAAGCTAGTGGAGGTGATGGAATTCAAGCTGAGCTATTTCAAATCCTAAAAGATGATGCTGTTAAAGTTCTGCATTCAATATGTCACCAAATTTGGAAAACTCAGCAGTGGCTACAGGACTGGGAAAGGCCAGCTTTCATTCCAATCCCAAAGAAGGGCAATGCCAAAAAATGTTCAAACTACCATGCAATTGCACTCATTTCACAGGCTAGCAAGGTTACACTTAAAATTCTTCACAGTAGCCTTCAGCAGTATGTGAACTGAGAACCTCCGGATGTACAAGCTGGGTTTAGAAAAAGCAGAGGAACCAGAGATCTAATTGCCAGCATTCACTGGATCACAGAGAAAACAAGGGAATTCCAGAAAAACATCTGCTTCAGCGACTACGCGAAAGCCTTCAACTGTGTGGATCACAACAAACTGTGGAAAATTCTTCCAGAGATAGGAATACCAGACCACCTTACCTGTCTACTGAGAAACCTGTATGCAGGTCAAGAAGCAATAGTTAGAACTGGACATGGAACAACAGACAGGTTCCAAATTGAGAAAGGAGTAATCACAAGGCTGTATATTGTCATCCTGTTTATTTAACTTATATGCAGAGTATATTATGTGAAATGCCAAGCTGGATGAGCCACAAGCTAGAATCAAGATTGCCAGGAGAAATATCAGTAACCTCAGATATGCAGATGATATCATTCTAATGACAGAAAGTGAAGAACTAAAGAGCCTTTTGATGAGGTGAAAGAGGAGAGTGAAAAAGCTAGCTTAAAGCTCAATATTCCCAAAAGTAAGATCATGGCATCTGGTCCCATCATTTCATGGCAAATAGAAGAGGAAAAAGAGAAGAAGCAGTGATGCATTTTATTTTCCTGGGCTTCAAAGTCACTGTGGATGGTGACTACAGCCATGAAATTAAAAGATGTTTGTTTCTTGGAAGGAAAGCTATGAGAAACCTAGAACAGTCTATTAAAAAACAGAGACATCACTTTGCCAACAAAGGTCTGTATAGAGCTATGGTTTCTCCAGTAGTCATGTATGGATGTGAAAGTTGGACCATAAAGAAAGCTGAGCACCAAAGAATTGGTGCTTTTGAACTGTGGTGCTGAAGAAGACTCTTGAGAGTCCCTTGGCCTTCAAGGAGATCCAACCAGTCAATCCTAAAGGAGATCAACCCTGAAAATGCATTGGAAAGACTGATGCTGAAGCTTAAGCTCCAGTACTTTGGCCACCTGCTGCGATGAGCCAGCTCATTGGTAAAGACCCTGATGCTGGGAATGATTGAGGGCAAGAGGAGAAGAGAGTGGCGGAGGATAAGATGTTTGGATTGTATCGACTCAATGGACATCAGTTTGAGCAAACTCTGGGAGATAGTGAAGGACAGGGAAGCCTGGCGTGCTGCAGTCCATGGGGTCGCAAATGGTCAGACATGACTGAACAACACTTCATTTCAGTATATATTTTATATATTATATATACACTACATAATGTATTTTATCTATTATATATACACATATATGTAAAATATTGTTGTTGTTGTTCAGTCGCTAAGTCGTGTCTGACTCTTTACAACCCCATAGACTATAACCAGCCAAGCTCCTCTGTCCATGGGATTCTCCAGGCCAGAATACTGGAGTGGGTTGCCATTCCCTTCTCCAGGGGATCTTCCTGACCCAGGGATCAAACCCAGGTCTCCCACATAGCAGGTAGATTCTTTACCATCTGAGCCAGCAAGGAAGCCCATATTATATAGAAATATATATTATATATATAATATTATATAGAAATATATATTATATGTATAATATTATATAGAAATATATATTATATATATAATATTATATAGAAATATATATTATATATACTGAATAGTATTACTATATGATATGGTAAGATAGGATGGGATATAATATTAATATAACAACAAGAAAGGAAGAAGCATCCCGGGGCATCCAGCACTCCCAGCTAGGCCTTGCTATTCTCTTGTTGAATATAAATAATCTCATGAACAGTACCATCAGACAAGGCCGCTCAGTGACAGTGATGGATCAAGGCAGAAATATGACCACTCATTAATCATGTCTGAACCCAGGCAAAACATGACCATTGTCCAATCCACAGAAATGACCAAACATCTTCCTCTTCTGGCTAATATGAGTGGCTGCTGCTTGTTTATCAATTATAGCTTTAGCATCTCTCTGGTCTGCCCTTCTTCTGGGTAAAATTATTGAAATATCCAGTCATAGAAGTGGCCCTGCTTCCTGATAGCACCCAATCTAGAGCAAACCTTAAACTCTCCCCAAATTACAGACACAAGCCCGTATCCTGTAAATACTTTCTAACACCCTCTTCTTGAGGTGGCCATGGTTCCCCATTCTGTGCAATATTCCTTGTGAGTGTGTGCGTGTGTGTGTGTGTGTGTGAGAGAGAGAGAGAGAGGGATATAGAAAGCAATATATAAATGTAGAAATAAATGTATCTCACACACAGAGTTTTTTCCTATATGATTTGATCTTAATTTTAAACTCTTTACTTAAGATTAGCAAAACTTTGGTTGAACCTCTGAACAGCAGAGTGAAACCTCATTAATTGAAGGAGCCATAATCCACAGTACATGAGTACAGGCAGCCCCAATGCTTAAAAAATGGTAAGCTATGAAATTAATCATCTGAATAAAAATGGCTGGAGACAGTTCAACTAATCTGGTAGCAGCATCATTTGCATGCAATTATGTGCTAATTGCTTTACCTTATCTATTCGTTAACAAAGGTCAAGGTTAACCTCTACTTAGTCACATCCTGTCAGGTATTAGTTGAGGTTACTGTTTTACTTGAAAATAACTTATTTTTAAATAGTCTCTGAATCAGACTTATTACTATTGTACAGGACCTTCATCTACTAATTATTCAGAAACAATGAGACCAACCGCCTTCCAGGTTCTTCAGTTGATCCCAGGGGCAAAGGCTCGTGAATCACATAGTTATTCAGGTCATTTTAGCAGACAAGTAATTTGACAACGATGATGCTATTTCTTCACCATTCAGGGCTGTTCTGAGCCCCACCTCTCAGTCCTGTCTGATCAAGGGTTTCTCAAACTTGCATTGTTGACATTTCAGGCTGGATAATTATCTGAGGGTTGGGAAGTGTGCCCTGAGCATTACAGCATATTCAGCAACATCCTTGCTTTCTACCCACTAGATGTCAGTGGTGCCTCCTCTCCCTGCCCCACCCTCATGTAACAATCAAAATAGTCTCCAGACTTTGGCAAATGTTCCTGGGGGGGCAAAACTATCCATTTGAAAATCCCTGTTTTAAGTCCAGAGTGCTCAGTGGTTTGCACTTCTAATCGCTTTCACCTCCCCCTCCCCCATCCCTTAAACTTGATAATGGACAGTCAAGTGTAGTCTTGACCCTGGGTGTATTGCTGCCTCCACATGGGTGAAAGGGCTGCACAAAACCAAGGCACAGTTGGAAGACTGAGGCTCAGAACAAACCCTCAATCAGCCTCCTGCAATGGAGGAGGGTTTCAGGGTATCTGTCACTGGGCCCTTGGCCTTTGAGGGATTTTCAGAGGTGCCCATTGTTTCACTCCCTTTACCCTACAATTGCAGGAGGGAGCCCTTGCCTCCCAGCTGTCTAAGTACAAAGTACTTGGCACCTACTCCGGGTTGGCCTTGAGTTAAAGAGCAGGGTAAGGCAACAAGTAACAGACAATCCCAATGTAATTTGACCAGGAATCTGAAAGAGGAAAGTCCAAGGAGACTGTGGGAACCCCAAGAAGAGTGCCTAGCCCAGGGAAGAGGCCCCAGAGAAGGTGATGTTTGAGCTAAAATTATGAAAAAAGAATGGGAATCAGCAAGGCAAAGATTGCACTAGGCTAAGGCCAGAGAGGATAGAGCAAACGGCTGGAATAGGACAATCTGTGTGCGGAAGGTAGTGGTTACCCCAGGTTGTTGACTATTTCTTCGGCTTCAGGAGGGAAGACATAAAAGATGAGGGCAGAGTGGCAGGCAGGTGCTTGCTCACAGAGGGCCTTTTATGCCAAGCTAAGAGGGGAATTCTTTATTCTGAAGGGTTGTGGATATTGAGACACGCCAAGAAACACCTAGGGGACTTGTTAAAATGCAGATTGCCTGATCCTGCTCATAAAAGTGCTGATTCATTTGGTCTGAACCAAGGCATCTATATTGAGGCCTAGGCATCTATATTTTCTTCTTTAGACTGTTAATATGGTTGATCACATTGGTTGCTTTTCAAATTAGAATATGCCTTACTTTACATTATCAGGCGATTCCTCTTGGTTGTGTCCTATTCTTTTTTATATGTTGCTAAATTCCATCTACAAATATGTTGTTGTAAACTGTTGGGTCTACATTCATGAGGAATATTAGCCTGTAGTTTGATTGCTTGATTTTTGGACCATATGAAACCAATACATGGTGTCATTTCCAGGACTCTGAAGAGCTCCAGTACCACAGTCCTTTATGTCTCAGTGCAGAGAAGAATTCAGCAGCAGCACAGTGGTAGATAAGAAGTGATTTATTAGAATAGGACGCTTGTGAGGTTTACAAGCAGGTGGGCAAGAAATGCCATGACCCAAGAACTTACTGGGCTACAGTTTTATAATCAAAGGAAAAGTGGAGAGAGGGAGAAGAACGTCTTTGTCTTTCTTGAGTAGACGTTATGCTTCCATCATCGGCTCCTCCTCCAGGTTGGGCAGAGGAGTTTTCTTGTCCCTACATGGTCAAGCTAGGCCCACAAATTATTGTCTTTCTGTGTGCAGAGAGCATGGCCTAGGGCTCATTAACTTACTGAGCTCACTGGACAGGATGTGGGGCTCATGCCACCACTGTTTTATTGTTTTGGAGCATGTCCTGTGCTTCTGTTGCATGGTTTTGTTGCTAAGCAAGCCTGCTTGGTTCTGTAGTTAAGCAAACCTGCTTTCTTGAGTTTCTAACAGGGGTCTCCCATATTTTTCTGCTTACAATCCCCTATGGTATGAACTGCTTAATCATCTATTTTATCCTTTCATTCTGTACTTATCACATCTTTGTCAGGTTTTGGTATCAGGCTGATGCTGGCCTCATAAAATGAGTTGAGATGTATTCCCTTCCTCTTCTGTTTTCTGAAAGAAATTAGGTAGAACTTGTGTTATTTCTCCAAGAATTCACCAAGGAAGCCATCTTGGACAGGGCTATTTTGTGGTGGAATGTTTCAGTAATTCAATTTCCTTAATGATTAAAGAACTATTCAGGTTAATTCTTCTTGGGTGAGTTTTGGTATTCTGTGGTTTTCAAGGAACTGGAGCATTTCATCTGAATTGTCAAATTTATGATAGAAGTGTTGGAGTTATTCCCTTATTATTCCAATGATGCCTGCAGTGTCTGTATGGATATTCTGCTTCATTCCTGGTATTAGTAATTTGTCTTCTTTCTTTCCTTTGTCAGTATTACTAGAGGACTGTCATTTCCATCGATCTTTTCAAAGAATCTACTTTTACTGTCATTGCCTTTTGTTTTCAATGTCATTGATTTCTGTTCTTTTTTATTTCCTTATTCCTCCTTGCTTTGGGTTTATTTTGCTCTTCGTTCTGTAGTTTCTTGAGGAAGATTAGATCACTGATTGAGACCTTTCTTCTTTTCTTATGCATGCATGCATGCTAAGTCGCTTCAGTCCAACTCTGCGACCCCATGGACTGTAGCTCGCCAGGCTCCTCTGTGCATGGGATTTCCCGGGCAAGAATACTGGAGCGGCTTGCCATGCCCTCCTCCAGGGGATTTTCCCAACCCAAGGATCAAACCTGCATCTTTTACATCTTGCATTGGCAGCCAGGTTCTTTACCACTAGCACCACCTGGGAAGACTCTTCCTTTCTTATATAAGCATGTAATGTCATATAAGTTTCCCTGTCAGCACTGCTTTAGCTGCATCCCACAATTTTTAGTATGTTGTACTTTTATTTCATTCAGCTCAAAACATTTTCTAATTTCCTTGAATCTACTTCTCTGACCCATGGAGAATCTACTTAGAAATCCGTTGTTTAGTTTCCAAGTATTTCAAAATTTTCCTCTTATCTTTCTGTTATTGATTTCTAGCTTGATTCTACTGTCATCAGAGAAATTACTCTCCATGATTTAAATTCTTTTAAATTTATTGAGGTTTGTTTATAGCCCAAGATACAGGCCATCTTGGTGCATGTTCTATGTACACTAGAAAAAATATATATTTTGTGGGAGTGGTTGGAATGTTCCATATATGTCAACTAGATAAAGTTGGTTGATATGTTGAATTCTTCTGTACCCTTGCTGATTTTGTCTCAGTCATCTGTATATTTAACTAGATTTGGGGAAATGAAATGCAGCCCTCATTTAAAACCCACTGCTGTGGGAACTGAGTAGAGGATGTTGAAAATCTGATTTAAGGGTACCCAGGATAAAAGGTCTCCTTGACCCCAAGTCCCTCCCACACAAGTGCAGAATGTAATGGTTTCACTGACCTAAAGTTCCATGTTCCCTGGGAAAAACCACTTGGGATTAGATGCATTTAGCTGATTAAGTCTCTTCCACCCACAGAACAGGACACAGAGATTGGTTGGCCTCTAAGAGAGTATTAATTGGGGGAAGGGATACAAGCAGAGGAAGTATTACACTGGAGGTTCTATTATAATCATTTCTAACACAGCTCTTTCTAAGGCCTTCCTTATGGTTCTGTGGACCTGGAGGAGTCTGGTGGGAAGGCCTTCAGAATGCTGGTGGCTCCCATAGGGCATGTGGGAATGAAGGAAGCCTGGATGCTCTTCAACTTGCCTGAGCCTCCACCCTGGGATGATCCTGCCCAGTCCAATGCCTATGCTCATCTGAGCATTATTCTCTGGGGTGCAGATAGCCTGGAAGGTCAAAGCCAAAGGATCAAATATGGCATCTTCCTTCCTTTCTTCTCTGGGGCATCACGAGTAATGGCCACAATTTCCTCCTAGCATATACTGTTTGTTTGCTCCAGCCCCAAGGAGCATTCTGCCTTCTCCTCCTCTCCAAGCATAGGCCCCAAAAGCTCCCAGCCCCACATTCCCAGCTGCAGTTTTCCCTGGAAGCAGTGAGGTGGGGGCAAAAGTGTGGGGAATTGTGAGGGGTGCATGGAGAATCTCCACTTTTAATCAGATCTTCCCACTCCTCTTCCTTCTCCCAAGTATGGCTGGAACAAAGATATGGGCTCCCAAAGAGCCAGGTACAGGAAAGGGAGGTGGAAATCCACAGAGAAAGCAATCAAAGGCAGTGTTTCTTAACCATCATTGGTTCCAGATACATTTGAAAATTTGATAAAATAATTTTGTACTTTCTTCCCAGAAAAAAAATGCCCCTGGGATGGACCCACAGTTATCCTTCAATTTGCAACTACCCAATTATTGGGTTTCCCTGGTGGCTCAGATGGCAAAGAATCTTCCTGCAATGCAAGAGATGTGAGTTCGATCCCTGGGTTGGGAAGATTCCCTGGAGAAGGGAATGGCAGCCCACTCCAATATTCTTCCCTGCAGAATCCTGTGGATAGAGGAGCCTGGTGGGCTACAGTCCATGGGGTCTCAAAGAGTCAGACACGACTGAGTGACTAACTCTCAGTATCCCAGTCTCACCCTAAGAACTTCAGGATTAGAGAAAGAGGCAATCTGTATGTTCCTCTTCACCTTCAGGTGGCAGAAAGCTTTATTTTTCTGACCACCCCCCATCTTCTTGAGTGGCCAAGATGTTATATCCAATGGCAAAAGACAATAGGCAGACCCTTAAGGGACTCCAAATAGCAAAGACAGTCTTGAAAAAGAAAAAACTGGAAGACATACTTCCTGATTTCAAAACTGATTTTAGAAACTACAGTAATTAAAACATTGTGGTAGTGGCATAAAGACTAATGGAATAGAATAGAGAACTCACAAATAAACCCTTGTATATAGGGTTTTTGACAAAGGTGTCAGAACCATTCAGTGAGGGAAAGGACAATCTTTTTAACTAATGGTACTGGGAAACTAGATATCCATATGCAAAAGAATGAAGCCAGACCCTTACCTAGCACCATGTACGAAAATGAACTCACAACAGATCAAGGACATAAATGTAAAACCTTAAACAAAACTAAACAAAAAAAACTCTTAGAAGAAACCATAAGACAAACATTTCATTACATTGGATTTGGCAATGATTCCTTGGATATGACACCAAAGGCACAGGTAATAAAAGAAAAAATAGACAAATTAGGTTTCACGGAGATTTTAAAAAGTGCATCAAACAACACTATCAAACCCACAGAATGGGAAAAAATATTTTCAAATCATATATCTGATAAAAGATTGAAAATGAAGGCAAAAGTGTTAGTTTCTTTCTCTATAATATAAGGATAACCATTTTCTATCATGGACTTGCTTAGAAGATTAAATGAGATGATGAAATTGCAGCACTTGGCATTGAGTCCTCAACAGGTGAGTTGCTTGCACTTTTTTTGGTTGGAGGAACTACGTGAAATTTGGACCCACAAGTACTGTGTGTGTGTCTGTGTGAGTGTGTGTCAGGAGTACTGGCAGTTAAGTTCATGAGCTCTAAGGTGTATGAACAGGAAGGAGGCAGCGGAAGACACCAGATGAGGGGCCTTACCTCCAGGGGGAAGCTGATACTGAATCCATGGGGTTGAGCTTCCCACTTGACCACTAGGGTAAGAAATAGGGCCGAAGATCTTTAACAGCTTATGAGCATGATCATGACATGGTTAAATTAATGTTTCACAGAAGTCATTTAGGAGGAGTCTGGTATGGAAAAAGGCAGGACTAGAGGCAGAGAGTCCGGGAAAGACTGTCATCAAGGTGACATATTCTTAGACCTGGTGCTTTGGTGGGTACAGAGGAAAGGGATGAGTTAAAGGTGATCATAGGGCTTCCGGCCAGAGGACTTGGAGCTGCCTTTAAGAGCAGAAGGAAGGGAGCTCAGTTTGGAGGGCAAAAATAGGATGGTACATTCCAGCTGTGTCCTTGGGACAGGAAGACATCAAACTGAAGCAAAACCTTGTACTTAAGTAGATAGCTTGAGACTGATTCCTGTAAATGAAAGGAATACAAGTGGAAAGGTTGCCGAGCCTTAGAGGATACTGAGACAGGGCAGATCAACACAGGGCCAGTGCCCCAGTTTTCTTATCTTCCAATGTATTCAACAGAAGAAACCAGTCTAAAAAGAGAGTGGGAGAAGTAGAATATGTGTCATTTAATGGTGACTTGAGATTAAGGGCTGTCTGTTGCCATCGTGATGAAGATGAGTAATGTGATACTTTTACCATCAAGTAGATTTTAGGTTTGTGTTCCTTTGTGCTGCCTGGTAACAAAGGTTCTGAGCAGTTCAGTTTACCTCATTGTCGGAACTGGGGCTGCCCTCTGACACTTGGTGAAGGATTTGGAAGGGCTCTGCTCTACCACACTGCCCAGGGGCCAGCCCCGGTCTCCCTGGATTGGGAGAGCGAAAGAATGCTCTTCGTGATACCAACTTTTCAAGTCCTTGTTATTCTAGGTACATTCCTAACTGCCCTGTCATGATGGCCTGAGCAGCAATTTTCTTGGGCTTGTTGGCTAGAGGATGACACAGATAAAAGTGCTCAGAGGCTAACAGAGAGAGCACATCACGAGTACGTGACATCAAGACCAGAAAGGGTACATATTGTCTGATTCCATTTGTATCAAATGTCCAGACTAGGCCAATCCATGGAGACGGAAAGTAGATTAGTGGTTGCCAGGGGCTGGGGGAGGAAGGAATGGAGAGTGACTGCTAATGGGTACAAGGTCTCCTTTCGGAGTGATGAAATGTTCTGGAATTAGATAGTGGTGATGGTGGAAGTACTCCGAATATACTTTAAAAAAAAAACCCGCTGAATTATATACTTTAAAGGAATGAACTTTATGAGATGTGAATTACATCTCAATCAAGCTGATATTTCAAAAAAATGATCAGACAGATGTCTGTATTCATGTCATATACAAAGCATATGAAGCCCATAAATATATATACATGGTGAGGAGTAACTGCATTTTCACTGTCAAACTGCTCTTAGGAGTTGGCATTCTTACTATTTAGCAATTGCCTTTATGTTTTTCAAATGCTCCTTTGCTTAAACTAAGAAACCCTAGGGAGGGGATAAAAGTGGGTGGGTAGAGGACTGTTTTCTCTGATGATGAGACTACTGGGTAAAACAAACAAACAAACCAAAAGGCTTAAACCTACCAAAACAAAACCAAAGCCCAAGGAACCTTATGGAAGTGATTAGTATGTACATTTCTGGTAACCTCAGGTTTCATTTGCCTGGGCAATACTGCAGAGGAATCTTGCCATAAGGATGAACTGTGTTCACCCCATCTCCCTGGGAATCTAGGGACCTGTTTTCCCTTAATATCTGGCTGACATTTGGTTCCCCTCCCCATTCTGAATATGCTATCGAGGCTGTTTTTAATGCACAGTCAGCGTACATCCTCATCCACACTGCAGTGAATATTTGCCCTCAGAGATGTATGAAATTCAGCTCAACAAATGTTTCCTGAATGCCTGCTGTGCAACATGGCACCAAGAAGAACAAGACTGCTGGGATTTCCCTGATGGTCCAGTGGTTGAGATTCCACCTTCCAATGCAGGGGATGCAGGTTCTATCCCTGGCTGGGGAACTAAGATCCCAGGTGCTATAAGAGACAGTGCAGCAATTTTTTTTTTTTTAAAAGAACAAGATGGGTCATCAGGCTGTCTTCTCCTCCTGGCTTTGCAATTGCCCTCCAGACCAGTGTTTACTGGCAGAGTCAGTTTCAAGTTTATACAGGCTGATTTCCATGGAGCAAAAAGCCCATGATCTGGATTCAGAAGTAAGCCAAGGGAAATGGCCTTGTTTCGGTGACTGGTTA
This sequence comes from Budorcas taxicolor, assembly GCF_023091745.1. NCBI lineage: Eukaryota > Metazoa > Chordata > Mammalia > Artiodactyla > Bovidae > Budorcas > Budorcas taxicolor. Next base: position 27,980,650 of record NC_068935.1, read on the forward strand.
GAAATGTTTCTTAAGTGCATAATAGTCAGAATAATCCCAGGGTGTTGACCTTATATGTTGTCTGTGTTTGGGAGTGAAGGGAACAGAAAGACTCCTTGACCACATCAAATACCTCTTTTCCCAGTTTACTGTTACAAAACCAAAGCAAAGCCAGATGAAAAGCCCACACACAATCAGCAAATCTCACTATGATATTAACATTCATGGGGGGAGGGGCTTAGAGTGAGCCAGGCTCTTTGCTAAGAACTTTCTTTCCGTCCACTATCTCATTTAATCCTCCTGTTGACTCTCTGAGGTAAGGGCTATTACTGTGCTCATCCTGTAAATGAGGAAACTGAGGCACATAATCTGCATTCAGCACTCTTCCAGGGACTCTGCAGGATACCAGGTGATAGATTCCCAAAAACCTGGGATGGTTCTGTTAACAAAACTTGTGTCGGCTGTTTAGGATAAAGTCACCAAAGGGATCTGCGAGAACTGAAGGACAGCATAGATTGCTTGTGACTGTTAAGATTTCATTCTCTGGCTTGAGGATAAATTTTCCATTTTTATACTGTCCAAGAACCAAGAGAATCTTAATTCATCTCTCCTATTATATAGAAGATTGAATGTGCCTTCAGCTCTTTTATCATGCTTCCTGCATCTTTCACTCTGTGGAAAGTAGAGGGGTGGCATGTAGCCACCTGTCTCCGTGCATCTTCAATGCCCAGCTTTGCCTCCAAATTGAAGAAAAGAACATCTTCCCTGGGAAAAGAGCATGTGTATTTCCAAACATGCAAGGAAGAAGACAAGACAGCACCCTCAGCCTCCCCCTCCCCTGCCATGACCCTGGCCCCTGAGCAGGGTCAAGAGCAGACTGCCCTGGCTTCAGACATTCCATGTTCTTTCCATTGCTTTGGCTTTGAACAGGCTGTTCTCAAGGCCTCTCCTCTTCCCCTTTTCTATGGACAAATTCCAAAGTCAGCCAAGATCCAGCTCAAATCCTGTCACTGCATGCTGCGATCCCCATCATCCATGCCCCTCACCCCCCACTTCAGCAGACTGGATTTCCCTCCCTTCCCCCTGTGCACCAAGGATAGGACCAGGCTATGGCAAGATATGATCAGTGCCTGCATGGCAGACTCCCGACTGGACCCATCTCTTCAACTGTGCGCCTTCCACACACACACACACACACACACACACACACACACACACACACACACACACTCACACACACACATGTCTTACAGAGTACAGTATTGTGGTTATGTGGGTGAACTCAGGATTCAGACAGTCTGAGTTGGAATCCCAGCTTTGTCACTAACGAAATGAATGGCCTTAGGAAAGTAACTGACCCACTCTGTGACTCAGTCACCTCATCTGTACAATGGGAATAATAACAGTACTTCTCTCATGGAGTCATTTTAAGCATTAAATGGGAGGGTATAGCAAGTAGACACACACAGTGCCTGGCATATGGTAACTGCCCAGTCAGTAGTACTTTGTATTATTATTGCCCAGAGCCTGGCACCTAAAATGATGTCAGAGACATTTTTGAGTGAGTGGTTCACTCAGTAAGGCTTTCAGGGTTTCAATTAGGAACGGGTCAGGGTCAGCTGGGCCACTCAAGGACGCTGCTTCCCCTGACCTCATTTGTTTCTCACTGCACCCTGTTCTTTTCCTCCAGTGCACACAGGACACATGATAATTATACATATATTTGTATATTTGCTTGGTATCAGTCTTCCCCAAGAAACTAAGCTCTGTGAGGTCAGAGCTCATGTGTGTTTTCACCACCAGTTTATCTCCTGTGCCTGGAACACTACCAGATAGTGGCAGGTGCTCAAGACAGAGTCTTTGAATTAATGAATAAATGAAAGAAGAATTCAAGAGGGGTGTGTGATGCAGGTGGCCCCAGATGGTGGGTAAGAGTTAAGTAGGTGGACAAGAAGGCATCCAAATGGAAGGGAAATCCTGAGAAACCTGAGCACGTGTGAGGCACCTGGGGAGATCCAGGTAGTATATCCATTTGGCTGGAAGAGCAAGAGACTGTTCCCATTGCTCAGCTCACATATGGGGTAGTAAGAAAGAGAAGACTAGTGGAAGGAGGTAGGGAATGGCCTTGAATGCCAGTTCACTCAGGGATTCATTCTGTTGGTTAAGGTTTTGGCCTTTGTCAACATGCAAATATCCCTGGTAGTAGTATGTATTATCCACCAAGTACAATTCAGTATCTTGCTCTTTGTCTTACAGAAGACTTTGCTAAAGGGGAAGGTGATGATAACAGGAGGCCACTGGAAAGAGAAAATAGTGCCCTTGAGATGAGCCAAAAGCATATAGAGAGCAAAGTGAAGATGAACTTCTTCCATCATCAGTGTTGCCTTGGTCCAGAATCTGAACCCTAATTATATATGAAAGTGAAAGTGAAGTCGCTCAGTCGTGTCCGACTCTTTGCAACCCATGGACTGTAGCCCACCAAGCTCCTCCGTCCATGGGATTCTCCAGGCAAGAATACTGGAGTGGGTTGCCATTTCCTTCTCCAGGGGATCTTCCCGACCCAGGGATCGAACCCAGGTCTCCCACATTGCAGGCAGATGCTTTAACTTCTGCACCACCAAGGAAGCCCCTAATTATATATAATTCATTTTATTGAAAAATGATTATAAAAGTTACAGATAGGGAACAGGAGTGGCCTGTGTGATAAAAGGAGGTTTTTGATCATTGATTCAATCTCTTTTGGAACAGGAAATACACACTCCAGTATTCTTGCTGAAAAGTCCCATGGACAGAAGAGCCTGGCTGGCTATAGTCCAAAGGATTGTGAAGAATCGGACATGACTGAGCAACCAAGCACATGCACACGCGTGTTTAATCTCTTTACTTGTTATTGATCTGTTCAACTTTTCTGTTTTTTCTTGAGTCAATTTTTGGTAATATGTGTGTTTCCATGCCATCTAGATTATCTAATTTATTATTGTAAATTTTTCTGTGTCATTAAAAGTCCTTTAAAAATACCATTTTTGATAACTGCAAAGTATTCTATTGTGTGGCTGTCCCATGATCTATTTAACCATTCTCTTAATGGTTCTCCTCAGGTTATTCAGAGCTGAAATGAATGTCTTTGTACAAAATCTCTACCTGTATTACTAGTTTCTTAAGATAAAGTTCGGATAAGGAGTTTCGGGAACAAAAGTCTGAACTTTTCTTAAGGTTCTTAATGCACCTTGCCAAATTGCCATCCTCAAAGGCCAGACAAATTTGTTGTTCTCATTAGTGCATGAAAGTGCTTTATAATGTTAGGGGTTGTGATTTTTAAAACATCTTTGCCAATTTGATGGGAGAGAAACACCATTTTATTTTTAGTTGTCACTTTGAAATTTCAAGTGGGGTGAACACTTGTTAATATTTCACTGCCGCTGCTGCTGCTAAGTCGCTTCAGTCGTGTCCGACTCTGTGCAGCCCTATGGACAGCAGCCCACTAGGCTCCTCTGTCCACAGGATTCTCCAGGCAAGAATACTGGAGTGGGCTGCCATTTCCTCCTGCATAATATTTCACTACACATTTGTATTTCTTCACATGTGATTCAACTCTTCAGTTCTTTGTCTGCTTGTTCACTTGTCTTTGTTCTTTTAGTGTCTTTCCTATTGATTTGCATTGTCTCTTTATCCACTGTCTTCAATATTTACTGCAAGAATTTTCAGGGACAGAGTTGCCTTTAAATTTGTTTATGCTGTTTCTTGGTGTCCAGAAGGCTCAATTTTTATGTAGCATACCAATCACTTTTTTACTTTAAGAGCTCTTCTATCCCATGTATGCCTAAAAGCATTTCCCCATTCAGGAATCAGATGGATAATCTTATTTCCCCCCTTTTAAAAAATGTATCTTTTATACATGCAGAATTTATGTCAGCGTATGATGTGATTATTTCTTCCCAAATCGCAAAGCATACCAGCACTCTTTATTGACTGATTCCTCTATTTCCCATTAGATCTGTGTTCTTTCCTTTATCTTATAAATTCATACATATGTATGCATCCATATATACATGCACACACCTACTTTCGTTGTGTTTTTTTGGGGCTGTCTATTCTGTTTCATTGATTTGTCTCCTCTTGCACCATGATCAGTGAACGAAGACAAATAAACAGAAAACGAACTGAACAGTTGACTCACATGTGAAGAAATGCAAATGTGTAGTGAAATATTAACAAGTTTTGACCCCACTTGAAATTTCGAAGTGACAGCTAAAAATAAGAGGGTGTTTCTCTCCCATCAAATCAGCAAAGATGTTTTAAAAATCACTACCCCAGCATTATAAAGCACTTTCATGCACTGATGAGAACAACAAATTGGTCTGGCCTTTGAGGATGGCAATTTTCAGTGCTGTGGGGTTCTTTGGGGTTTTTTAAAATATAAAAGTTATTTTATTAGAATATATTTCTTTTTTGTTCAAATTTTATGATGTTTACTTATAAAAGAATTCAACAAGCATGATGAAGCTACACTGACAAAATTTTATTTTATTTAATGCTGTGGTTTTATAATATATTTTGATACCATTATTCCTCTGACTCGCACTTTTTCTTAGCTATTTATATTAGTTTTCTTTTCAGATAAGTATTACATTTTGTGAGGAAGACTGGCTCCTTCCCAGAGCACATGTAAATTTTATGAATTGGGGGCTGCCTAATTCACCTACTTGTATCATTAGACAGCATCCTCATAATGAACAAAGCAAAAGTCTAAATAAGCCAGGCTCCAATTCGGCCTTTAGCTTTCATACCTTCTTTACCTCGTAGAGGGAGAGATCTGAAGAGGGAAGAAGATTGTGCCACAATTGCCTGAAGAACTGAAACGAATAGTTTACCATGCCCACGGCTTTCAAAGTCTGTTTTTCCTGCTCTCCAAAATGAAATTACTCTCTTGAGGGATAAATTATTTTTTATTTAATTTACTTTAATTTTATTATCCACATCATGGAATTACATGTATGTATAAAAGCTCTTGGATTTGTCTCTATCTGGGGAACATGAACCCGTTACTTAGCCCCTCTGAACCTCAGTTCCCTCATCTGTAAAATGGCAGTAAGGACCTCATTATGCAAAATGCCTGGCCCAGAATCTGACTCGGCAATCAGTGAACAAAAGCTACAGCATAGTTGTGAGGGTTAGGAGAGCAAATGGGTTAAGACCACAGGCTCCAGGGCCAGATTTCTTGGGTTCAAATCTTACCTTTTGAACACTAATTACTTTTCTGATCTTGAACAAGTTACTTAACCTGAACATGCTTTGGTTTCTTCTTCTTCAAAGTATGGGTAATGAACATACCTGCTTAGTTGGCTGCAAAGATTGTTCCCACAGTGGCTGCCGGGGCCTCTGCTAGATGCAGTTTTTATGAATGAATTCAAAACTTCCACTTCTTGCTTGTATAAATCTCTGGGGATTCAAAGTCTTTGTTGAGAACCTGAGTCCCTTGTCAGTGCCTTAGCTGCCCTGGATATGTGAAGAGGCACCACGTGCTTTCCTTGGTTTCCATGAGAGGAGGTAAGGCCTTGCCTTTCAGATTCACAATGAAAGATTACCTCAAAAAAGAATAGGGTTTGGATAGCCACCTCAGGGAGGGATGCCAGATAAAATACAGGACACTCAGTTAAATTTTCAGCAAAAAAAAAAAAAAGAATGCAGTTTTAATATAAGTTTGCAAATATTGCATACTTAGAGCAAAAACTAGATAAGACAATCATGCCTAGTTTGGGTGAGGGGGAGACAAGTACTTTTATTTACTGCCAGTAGGCACATGCATTAATACACTCAAGTGTATCAGTCATGGGTCTCCAGAGAAACCGAATCAATGTGTATATAAGCAATTTATGATAGGAATTGGTTCATGTGATTATGGAGACTGAGAAGTCCCACAGTCTACCCTCCACAAGCTGGAGACCCTGGAGAGCCAGTAGTGTAATTTCAGTCTGAGTCCAAAGTCCTAAGAACCAATGTTTCAGCTCAGGTAGGCAGGAAGGGATGAGAATGGGCTGAATCCTTCCTTCCTCTGCGTTTTATTCGATTCCTCAATGAACTGGGTAATGCTCACCCTGATTGGGGAAGGCAATTTGCTTTGGAGAGTCCACTGATTCAAATTCAGTCTCATCCAGACACATCTTTACACACACACACCCAAAAATAATGTTTAATCTGGGCACCCCTTGGCCCAGTCAAGCTGACACACAAAATCAACCATCACATCAAGTGCATTAAAAAAATATTCAGAACCTCTGACTCAATAATTCTATTCTTAGAACTCATCATAGCCTTTAACCCAGGAATTGAACATTAAGGAGTTTATCTTAAGGAAATGATCAGAAATAGGCAAAATAATTTATACACATAGTTATCACTAGTTATGATAGTTCAGTTCAGTTCAGTTCAGTCGCTCAGTCTTGTCCAACTCTTTGCGACCCCATGAATCGCAGCACGCCTCCCTGTCTAGCTATCTAATCTTTGGCCTCCTTGTCCAACACCAACTCCTGGAGTTCACTCAGACTCACATCCATCGAGTCCGTGATGCCATCCAGCCATATCATCCTCTGTCGTCCCCTTTTCCTCCTGCCCCCAGTCCCTCCCAGCATCAGAGTCTTTTCCAATAAGTCAACTCTTCACATGAGGTGGCCAAAGTACTGGAGTTTCAGCTTTAGCATCATTCCTTCCAAAGAACACCCAGGGCTGTTAATCGAGGAGTTATGGTTCATAAAGAAAAATTGGAAATAAGCCTAAACATACAAACAGGGGAATGGTGAAATAAATTATGGTTGATACATAAGATGGTATCTTATGCCGTCATTAAAATAACACTTATGAAGATTTTGTTTACATGGGAAACTGATAAAGGAATATTCAGAGATAAAAGCAGCACAGATAATTGCAGAGACAACTCACTAGCTATCTAATCTTTGGCAACTTACTTAATCCCTGTTTACTCCTCCGTGAAATGATGATAATATAATGATAGAACATAGAGTATCTTGCACACACAAAATATTAGCTTGTGTGTGTGCTTGCATGTGCATTTGAGGAGACAGAAAGAGTAATGATGGTCAAGAGACAGTTGCGATAATGGCAGCCTTCAAGTTCAGTGTTCCCATGTCTCAGCAAGGCTCTTGGATGTTAGGAAGCAGTCTATGGTGGTGGTGGCAATGGCTCAGCTTCCCTGGATTGCAGCTATGGAGTCGTATTCTTGAGGACAATAGTCCTGGTACAGGCTTCCTGATGTCCCCTTCCCTGACTGGTGCGGAGGTCTCAGCGCCCCTGGTGGGCGTATGTAGTTATTGAGTCCTACAAGCCATTTCTGCAGCCCTGTTCCTCCACCTCTTCTTGTGATTTTGCAAGTGCTTAATGCCTTGTGTTAAGTTTCTTCTTCAAAATAACTGAACAGTTTCTGCTTTTTACCGCTGAACTCTGACTGATACAAGGATGAAAGAGAAAGGTTTGGGACATGGAAAGATTTTGATGCCTACTGACGTCAGGTATGCCTAAGTGTATAGAAGAGTCTGGAGGCTGGGATAAGAGCAAAGTAAATAGTTTAAATATGTGAGTCATAAGTCTATGAACCACATTTTAATTCGTAAGACTGGATGATGGATGAAATCATCTAAGGAGAGAGTGAGAAAAGATGCTGGCCCCGGACATACCTGGGACATGCTTACATTTAAAAATTGGGTCAGAGACATTAACGGTGAAAGGAAATGCAACATTTCAAATAGAAGTTGATGTAAATAAAGATTTAAAGCTCTTTTTTCACTGAAAAAATCCGGTAAAAGAGGTAGAAGTGGTAAAGAAAAACACTGAACCCCTATATGATCAGCTTCATAATTACCATTTTATAGGTGAGAAGAATCACTCCTTTAGGCAGCATGTTTTCCCAGATTTGGATGTATGTCTCAAAATTTTGTACTTAAAAAAATGTCACCCATTCACATGCTAACTTAATTGACAGTGTCCCCATAAATTTATATTTTATTGTTTCCCTTTTACCTGTGAATTAAACAGTTATGACAGAGCCCTAAACCAGTTTCATTAAATAGTTTGACATTTACTCTGATGGTGTAGAAAGGAGCAGTATATCCACTACCACTGCAAAGGCATCTTGGTACATCAGTATTTTGTGATAGCAATATTGGAAAAATAAAATGCCAAGTCATTTGGAGATAACCATATGCTAAAACACAGCAGTCTTAATTTATGACTGTATAGGCAACCAAAGTTTTTGATTACTAAGTCTGTTTGATCCATGATGCAGCTCTTTTCTCCTAAATAAAGAAATCTATACTACATTGGGAAAAAAATGGCTGAGAAGGAATAGCCAGTGAGAAAGGAGAAAAAGCATCAGTGTGTGTGTATCCCAGAAACCAAGTAAATCAAGAAAGCATCCTGAGGAGCAGGGATCAATTCTATCAAATGCTGTTGAGAGAGTAAGTCAAGATTACAAACATGTCCCTGGGATTGGGAGCGTAAACAAGAATGGTTTTGAAGGAACAGTGGGGGCCAAAGCCCGACGGAGTGGGTGGAGGAGGGAACTGGAAGCAAGGGTGTAGTGTGCGTACAGACAACCCTTATAAGTTTGGAGATCCAGGGAGAGATAGATGGGCCAGTAGCTAGAAGGAACAACTGGGGTCAAGGGAAGGGGTTTTATTGGGTTGGCCAAAAGGTCGTTTGGATTTTTCTATAATATCTTACAAACTTTTTGGCCAACCCAATATAAGAGAAGAACTATCAGAGCATGTTTATTTGCACACAGATATGATCCAGTTGAGATGATGGTATGAATATGCAGGATAGAGGGAATAGATAACTGTAGGACTCAAGGTCTTGAGAACACATGTGAGGCAAGTAGAGTTCAAGGGGAAGGTCCTTGATAGGAGGAAGGACACTCTTCGCTGCACCAAGAAGGAAAACAGAATGTACCTAGAGATGTGGGAAGGGGGTTCTATTTTCTTAATGAAATATGATGCAAGATAATCAGTGGAGAATCAGAATACAGAGGGATATGGGAGGCTTAAGGAGTAGAGATAGTGTGAGAGAGAGAGCTTCCAGAGAATGAGAATGGAAGAAAGGACAGGCTGTGGCTGTGGAGCATAATACTTCGACCGCGTTGTCCACTTGTGAATTACAGTCAGAAATTTTCAAGTGAGCCCCTGCCTATCCCCCAGCCCCAGGCAGCTGTTGATCTGCTTCCTGCTGTTAGAGATCAGATTGCAATTTCTGGAGACTTATATTGATGGAATCATATGTATGCCTTTTTGTTCCTAAATACTTCATGTTTTGATGCTATTGTAAATGATAACTTATTCATTTCAATTCTTGATTGTTTCTTGAAATAAAATTGAGATTTATATGCCAATCTTATATCCTTCAACCTTGTTAAACTCACTCGTTAGTTCTAGCAGCTTATTTGTAGCATCCATTGGATTTTCTATACAAGTGATTGTGTCATCTGCGAATAAAAGCAGTTTTACTTCTTATTTTCCAAAAAAATAAAATTTTCAAATGAGACCAGCCACTAGAGTATGTTGCTTTCTGCTACAATTTTCAGTTATTTATATGCAGTTACAGAATAAGGGGGGCTTCTCTGATGGCTCAGTAGTAAAGAATCTGCCTGCCAATGTAGGAAACTCAGATTTGATCCTTGGGTCAGGAAGATCCCCTAGAGAAGGAAATTGCTACCCACTCCAGTATTCTTACCTGGGAAATCCCATGGACAGAAGAGTGCGGTGGGCTACAGTCCATAGGGTGGCGAAGAGTCAGACACAACCTAGCAACCAAACAACAACAACAAAGGGAGAAAGGGGATGATTGAGTTTAATCAGCGTTGTGCTTTCGAAAACGTCTAGTGTGTGACCAAGAGAGAGAGTGGCTGATGTGGGGTAGAGGAAAAGGCAGTTGGATCTGAAGAACGTCAAGGAAGGAGAAGGCGAGGTGCAGGATGGCTCATCCATGTGGATGCTGAAAGTTAAAGTCGCTCAGTCGTGTCCGACTCTTTGTGACCCCATGGACTATACAGTCCATGGAACTCTCCAGGCCAGAATACTGGAGTGGGTAGCCATTCTCCTCTCCAGGGGATCTTCCCAACCCAGGAATCAAACCCGGTCTCCCACATGGCAGGCAGATTCTTTACCAGCTGAGCCACCAGGGAAGCCCAAGCCACCAAGAAAGATGAAGCTTCATCACCTTGAGGGGGCACGGCTGAGCCTGCAGGAAAAGGCTTCTGAAGGGGAGAAGGGTCCAGGGCCTAGATCCTAGATACTCTAAGACTCTGCATCAGGGTCCTGTGTGTGGCCAGGCTCCGGGAACCTAGCGCTCTCCAGGGCTGGTCCACACTCATGCCCCCCTACACCCCCACCTCAGAGCCCTCAGACAATCTACTCTCAGACAATCCAGCTCCAAGCTCTCAATAACCTAGACTTTTGAAAGCAAATGCCTCTTCACTCTCCTCCTGGGACAAGTAAAGCCCAGACCTCCATATCACAAGCCTTGGCCACCCTTTGTGAGGTAAGGGAGAGAAAAATAAGTTTTACCCAGTGATGAAGCTCCAGCAGAGAAAACAGGTGACAGATTATGCTGCCGCACAGAAAAAAAAAAAATCAAAGAAGGAATAATTTCCACATTTTAATTCTATGCATTTCTGGTGGGTGGGATAGGGGGATCACACATGCAGAGGTATGGAGAGTGTGTGTGTGTGTGTGTAGGTGGACACACACAAGCACAAGAAAATAAAGGAAATTGGGCTTTGACACTTACTGTCTGCCACTTGATGATTCCTCCCAGCTTAGTGGAATCTCTGGTCCCAGTGGAATCTCTGTCCCTCTGCCTTCCCTTAGCTATAGAGGATGCCCACTGTGTTCTCTGTGAAGCAGAATTCTGTTTCTAGTCCTACTCACCGGTTCTCTTTTAGGTAATAATGGATGTGAATGGGTTAACGAGATTAAAAACAACCTGCTGTTGCTTTAGCAAACCACTGAGTTTCCTAGGCAACATAATGCCTCTATGTCTCCTGTTTCTTCCTGTTTCTAAAAGCCCCTATGGAGGGAACGGTGAAAATATTAACCTTGGCTCACATTCACATCCCTGCTCTTCACCTCCTCCCTCCCCACTTAACTCCCCATGCAGCTGACCTTGCCTTCTGCTTCATGGAAAACTGTCAGGTGTGAAGTCCCTCGGCCCTGAGGTCCCCTCATCTCTCTCTAAAGGATGACGCACAATCCCTTCCTCCCATCCCTGCCCCTGTCCCCTTGGATTTCTTCCTTTTCTGTCTCACTTCCTGCCACAGCATTGATTAACATCTCCCCTCTCCTGTATTTTTCAACCTCTAAACACCTACCACCTCCATGACTACAGCCTGAGTCCGTCACAGCTCTCAGAAAAAAACAAATCAAACCAAGAAATCCGACTGCTCTCTGTCCTCCACCCGTCTCCCTTTAGTCAAGCTCCTCAAGCTTATGGTTGGAGAGGTGGATCTCCTCAATCCCCAAATCCCACTCACACCCTAGGTCACTGGAATGAGGCTCCAGCCCTTCCCGCAACACCCACACTCACAGTACTCTGGCAGAGGTAACCTGGGACTTCCAAGTGACGTAGCCCAGTTCACTCTTTAGTCTTCCTGTCTCTCCATCCCTCTGCAGCACCGTGAACCTCTCCCCTCCTGGGGAATCCTCTCCCGTCCCCTAGCTTCTGTCACACCACACTGTCCCAATCGTCTGTCCATCACTGGGAGTTCTTAATCTCATTCTTCTTGGTGGGTCCTTCTTCCCCTACCTCTCCCTACAATGGCAGTCTTCCCCATAGATTCTATCTTGGCCTTCATTTTCTTTCTTTTGGCTGCACCGGGTCTTAGTTGCTGCACGTGGGACCTAGTTCCCTGACCAGGCTCCCAGCATTGGGAGCATGGAGTCTTAGCCACTGGACCACCAAGGAAGTCCCTTGGCCTTCATCTTCTTCCTACAAATGGCTAACAACCTATGGATGCCAGGCAAGTAATTTGAATGAGTCACACGAGGATGGTGGATATGTGAAAATGTAGTACGTGCTGGAATTCACAAAAAAACATGTTCTCACTCTCTTTTTTTTTAGAAACAGTGACCCTCTTCCCCTCTTCTTTATCTTTCATCTTCCACTTTCAACGGAGTCATGGGAACAAAAAAACATTTGACTATCCTCTTCAGTATTAAGAAAATCAGAGCAAATATGCTAAAAGACAGCTGATATCTGGTCTCAGCGATGGGAACACAGTCTGGAGGAGAGAAAGCCTCCTGTGGGAGTGCCCTCTGAGGGAGGTAGCTGCCAATCAACTGCCAATTGTTGTCACACATGGATCTAATGCCGGGTTGTCCAACTTTTTAAGAGAATTCAGAAATCTGGATTTTATGTAAAAAAATCTCTTGGCTAAGTGTTTACATCTAATATTTTTTAAGGCAACATAAATGTGAGGGTCAAATATGCATGCACTGGAGCCAGTTCTAGTCACCAGGGCTGATCAATTTCAGCCTTGGCTTAGCACATTGTGCATGGAGCCCTGGCAGCACCTCTGCCCTGTTCTCCCTGGTGATCTGATTCAATACCAGTGATTTATTGCAACTGCCACTCACAACCTGATTCCTGCTACATTTATCTCTCCAGTCAAGACCTCTAGCCTTAGCCCCATGCCCCATTACTCTGCTGGACACATTACTGGATCTCTCCACCTGAATGCTCGTTCCTTCTACCTGTGGTTTTCTTTTGTACTTGAATTTTTAAAAAAAATTTAAATTGGAGCATAGTTGATTAACAATGTTGTGTTAGTTTCAGATGTACAGCACAGTGATTCAGTTATACATAACATAGGTATCTATTCTTTTTCAAAGCTATGGTTTTTCCAGTAGTCATGTATGGATGTGAGAGACCGTAAAGAAGGTTGAGTGCTGAAGAATTGATGCTTTTGAACTGTGGTGTTGGAGAAGACTCTTGAGAGCCCCTTGGACTTCAAGGAGATCAAACCAGCCAATCCTAAAGGAAATCAATCCTGAACATCAATTGGAAGGACTGATGTTGAAGCTGAAGCTCCAGTACTCTGGCCACCTGATGTGGAGAGCTGATTCATTAGAAAAGACCCTGATGCTGGGAAAGATTGAAGGCAGGAGAAGGGGACAACAGAGGATGAGATGGTTGGACGGCATCCCCGACTCCATGGACATGAGTTTGAGCAAGCTCTGGGAGATGGTGAAAGACAGGGAAGCCTGGTGTGCTGCAGTCCATGGGGTCGAAAAGAATCAGACACAACTGAGTGACTGAACAACAATTCTTTTTCCAAATCTTTTCCCATTTAGGTTATTATGGGATATTGAGCAGTGTTCCCTATGCTATACAATAAGCCCTTGTTGGTTATCTATTATAAATATATCTGCCTGTGCTTTTCAGACATTAATGTGCAGGTGACTCATGTGGGGCTCTTGTTAAAATGGAGATTCTGGTTCAGTGGGTCTGGTATACTGCCCAAAATCATGTGTTTCTGATGAGCTTCCAGCTGATGCCAAGACTGCTGGTCCATGAACCACATATTAAGACACAGCCTCCATCTGAGGACAAGGCGCTTTCTTCAAATTTTCTCTCCCCTCTGCATACCTCCTCATGGTGGATGATAGAGTGTCTGTCCACGCACCCAAGCAAAGGCTTGGAATGTGATGTAGAGAGAATGGGAGAAGTCGAGGAGGAATCCTAAGCTTGGTGCCATGCACCCCCTTTACATTGATCCTCTCCATCCTCGCGTGTGTGTCCACACTATCACAAGCTTGACTTACACCCCCTCATCCTTCAGCCACTAGTCTCCTTACTGGTGTCCCTGCTCCAGCATTTGCCCCTCCAATGCATCCTCAATCATCCGACCAGTAGGATACTTCTAAAAAGCGAAGTGATCTCATGAATTGAACAAGGGCACGTTTACAGTCAGGCAGAGAGGCAGGGTTCTCTGAGGCAGTTCTTTAAGTATGATTATGAATGACAAAAGCAACGAAAGCAAGTCAAAGAGACAGTTTCCAACATGGAGTGAGAACTGGCTTCCTCCCCGCAACAATACTACTCAGCCATTAAATAGAACGAAATAATGCTGTTTGCAGCAACATGGATGCAACTAGAGATTATCATACTAGGTGAAGAAAGTCAGACAAATACCATATAATAAAATATGCCACAAAGGGACTTATCTGCAAAACAGAAACAGACTCATGGACATATAGAACAGATTTGTGGTTGCCAAGGGGGAGGGGGAAAGGAGAGGGATGGACTGAAAATCTGGGGTTAGTTGATGCAAACTATTATATTTAGAATGGATAAACAACAAGGTTCTACTGGAAAGCACAAGGAACTATGTGCAATCTCCTGGGATAAACCATAATGGGAAAGAATATTAAATAATAATGTATGTATGTGTATAACTGAGTCACTTTGCTGTACAGCAGCAGAAATTAGCACAACACTGTAAATCAACTATACTTCAATTGAAAAACTAAAGAAACAAATCAAGCTCACAAATATGTATTGAGCTCCTAACATATTTCAGCCACTAGTCTAAGCACAAGGGGATACAGCAGTGAAGGAAATAAAGAAAATCTCTGTTCTCATGTAACTCAGAGTCACATTGGAGGAAATAAACAAAAAAGTGAGTAAATAATATTATGATGGAGAAAAATAAATCTGAGAAGAGGGAAAGTGAGTTGAGGGAGGCTGTTTTGAGATTTGAAAGCAGTGAGGAAATGATTTCTATGTGGCGGAAGAACACTCCAGCAAAAGGGGTCATAAGTATGGAGGAACTGGAATACGCCTGCTTGTTCGAGGGCCAGCAAGGTGGTCACTGTGTTTGGAGTAGAGTGACCTGGGAAGGAAGTGGCATGAGGTCCTAAAGTCCTAGAATAAAGGCAGGGTGAGGTGCAACAAAACTTGGAAGGCCTTGTAGGTGGCTGTAAGGACTTTGGGCTTTTATTGTGAGTGAGGTGGAGAGCATTTGGGATACTTACATAGTTTCCAGCATCTTTTCTACCGTGTATCAGGCTTTGTGATTTTTCTATACAAATCTCTACTCATATCTCTGAGTACTTTCCTAGGAAAAATTTTTAGATGTTAAAGTCTTTGGTCACAGGGTACAAATAACTTGAAGTGCTTATTGTATATTGCCAGGACTGCTTTCTAGAAAGTCTTGTTGCTGCTGTTCTGTTGTTCGGTTGTGTCCAACTTTTTGTGACCCCATGGACTGCAGCATGCCTGTCCATCACCATCTGCCGGAGCTTGCTCAAATTCATGTCCATTGAGTTGGTGATGCCATCCAACCATCTCATCCTCTGTTGTCCCCTTCTCCCCCACCCTCAATCTTTCCCAGCATCAGGGTCTTTTACAATGAGTCAGCTCTTTGCATCAGATGGCCAAAGCGTTGGAGCTTCAGCTTCAGCTTCAGTATCAGTCCTCCCAATCAATATTCAGTACCGATTTCCTTTACGATTGACTGGTTTGATTGCTGTCCAAGGGACTCTCAAGAGTCTTCTCCAGCACCACAGTTCAAAAGCATCAGTTCTTCGGCACTCCACCTCACATCCATGGGCCTTCTCTGGTGATTCAGACGGTAAAGAATCTGCCTGCAATGCAGGAGACCCGGATTGGATCCCTGGGTCGGGAAGATCCCCTGGAGAAGGCAAGGGCTACCCACTCCACTATTCTTGCCTAGAGAATTTCATAGACAGAAGAGCCTGGTAGGCTACAGTTCATGGGGTAGCAAAGAGTCAGACACGACTGAGCAACTTTCACCTTTACCTTCACCACATCCATACATGACCACTGGAAAAACCATAGCTTTGACTATACGGAACTTTGCAGGCAAAGTAATATCTCTGCTTTTTAATACGGTGTCTAGGTTTGTCATAGCTTTTCTTCCAAAGAGTAAGCATCTTTCAATTTCATGGCTGCAGTCCCTGTAGACCACTAGAAAGTCTATGTCCACTTTTAATATACCTTAACTTACCGAATATTTATTGATCACCTACTATATGACAGACATGAAATACACTGGTGAATAAGATGAATCTTTCATCCTAGCCATTTCACTCTGGCCAGCATTGTGTCTGAGAGAGTATCTTGCTACACGCTTGCCAACACCAAGTATTACCATTCTTAAAAAGCTTCAAAGAGCCAAAGGCAAAAAGAACACTCTGATAATCTGAGTGATGAAAAATGATATGTTGTCACTGCATTCCTGTGTATGTATTTGATTACTAGTGAGGTTGAATTCCTTGCCACACATTTTCTAGCTAATCAGCCAATTGTCCTATTCTTCTTTAAACATTCTTTAAAACCTTTGAAAATAATTTAAAGGAGACAAGAAGCTTGGAAACATTAAAAGACTTAACATATATCTTGGGAAATAAGTAGTCTTCAGGTCAAATACATAGGCTTTAGACATTGATTTGAAGCCAAACAATATATATACTGCAACTCTCATGGGCTGGAGAAGGCTGTTTAGTCAAGAGCATCTGGTTTCTTTCCAGAGAACTTTGAGAACTGCCACTCTGGATGAGACCTTTCCACTGAGAGTTGCAACATGAACTAGAATGGTAGGAGGCTTGCCTTCAATCTCAACATCCCAGTGTTTACCCAATAGCCCATTTTATTGAACATCAACTCTGCTTAGAAAGCATTTACATTTTCAATCTGGATCACTTCTTGAGGTTTTCAATGGCATTTTCAAAGCTCTGTATGAAGCAAGACTACCTTTAATCCATTGCCCCTCCAAGGGTATATCCTGCTATAGAGGTATAGCAGGAAGGGCACTGGACTGTGACAAGTGAAAATTATAACTCCCTGTGTGTGTGTGTATGTGTGTGTGTGAGTCACTCAGTCATGTCTGACTCTTTGCAGCCCCATGGACTGTAGTACACCAGGCTCCTCTGTCCATGGGATTTCCCCAGCCAGAATACTGGAGTGGGTTGCCATTCTCTTCTCCAAGGGATCTTCCCAACCCAGAGATCAAATCCTGCATCTCCTGCATTGGCAAGCAGATTCTTTACCAGCTGAGCCAACAGGGAAGCCCATAAACCCCCCTAGCCTTCCATAAAAACATTTCCCCCACTTTTTATTGAGATATAATTGATATATAACATCATGTAAGTTCTGGTGTACAACATACTGACCTCATACATTCATATTGTTGCAGATTACCACTGTCATGTTAGCTAACACCTCTGGCACCTCACATAATTTTCATTTCTTCTAGTGGTGAGAAAAATTAAGATCCAGGCTCTTAGCAAGTTTAATGCTTATAATATGATTTTGTTGTCTACAATCACTGTAAGTAAGTGAAGTAAGTCAAGTTGCTCAGTCGTGTCCGACTCTTTGTGACCCTGTGGACTGTAGCCCACCAAGCTCCTCCGTCCATGGGATTCTCCAGGCAAGAATACTGGAGTGGGGTACGATTTCCTTCTCCAGGGGATCTTCCTGACCCAGGGATCGAACCCAAGTCTCCCACATTGGAGGCAGATGCTTTAACCTCTGAGCCACCAGGGAAGATGCTCCATAGTCACTGTACTGCATATTAGATGGTTACCAGGGGCTGGGAGTGGGGCAGTAGGAGAGACATTCAGGATACACATTTTCCAGGACTTATTTGCAAATGTGTATCCTGAATGTCTCTCCTACTGCCCCACTCCCAGCCCCTGGTAACCATCTTTCCATAATCTGTGTTTTAAGTTCAGTTTTGCTTTCTTTTATAGATTCCACATATCAGCAATATCACACAGTATTTGTCTTTCTCTGACATTTTCCCCACTTTTAATAATGGTTACCTTTGAGGAGACAGAACCAGAGGTGAGGTGAGGGGACTGAATTTACCTTTTGTATCTTGCTATAGTTTGAATTTTGTAACCTTAAACAAATGTGCCCTTTAAAAATTTCAAACACAGTTTATCTGAGTGGGAGCTAGTGGCTTGTTGGTATATTTTTACTTTGTACCTCTCAGAAAAAAAGCCTGAAGAATTATTTATTATTAAAATTTCCCTAGTTTTGTAAAACAAAATCTGTGTATGTGTATGCGTGTGTGTCTCATATCTCTGCAGGAATACAGACCAAACTGCTAATGTGTGGGCTGAATTTCAAGATTGTTTGAGGAGCTGGGAGAGGGAGAAATGAGTTTCATTTACTTATATGTTGTTAAAGTGTGTTGCAGTGAACATGTATTACATTCTACATTTTTTTTCAGGCAAGAAATAATAAACCATTTTCCCCCCTGAGGCTAAAAGGGACATGTGTTCATTCTGGAAAATACAGAATAGTATAAAGGAAAAACAATCACAACAGTTAACATTTTAGCATGCTTCCTTTCAGGCTTCCTTTTATACATTTTTTTACATAGTTGAGTTCACGTTGTATATAGTTTTGTATCCTGTTTTTCTCTCTTAAGGATAAAACACAAGCATTTTCCTGTGTCATGATAATATCTGTATGGCTGCATCACACACAATTTTGTGGTTTTGTCACAGTCCGAGTGGATTAATCAGCTATTTCTTAAAGTTGAACATTAAGGTTGTTTTCAGTTTTTCCACATTACAAATGATTCTTTGATGAGCACCTTAGTAAGGAAATATTCATTTGCATTTCTAAATGTTTCCTAGGGATAGATCCCTACCAGTGGATTTAATGAATCAAAGAGTAGATTTTCGGAAATAGGATATCAATGGATAGCAAATATTTTTACAGATAACCAAAGGTTATACCAATTTCTACTCTCCCCAGCAGTGTACAAGTGTCTCTGATCAATATTGTATGTAACCCCCGGCCCCCACTTTTTTTTTCTTTTATCCTTTCTGTAGGAAAGTAGTAGGTGAGAGAGTTATCTTCATTTGTCATTGCTGTTGAGACTGAACATTTTTCATATGCTTAATAACCACTGGTATTCCTTCTTCTGTGAACTCTATTTTGATTTTTGCCCATTCACTAACTAGTCTCTTATGGTTTTCTTGTCAATCAAAATGAACTCTTAAAAGATATGAATCTTTTGTCTGTCATATTAGTCGCAAATGTAAATATTTTTCACAACTTTTTTTTTTTTTTTTACTGTCTTGGCCATACACAGATTTTTTTTGTTTTTTTGTTTTTGTTTTTTTTAAAAGACAATCTGATTCTAACTACAGCCCAGTGCCCCCAGTTTGAGCCTGCTTTCCCTGATTAAATTGAAGAGGTTTGACAAAAGATCTGGAAAGGCCATTTCAGCTAATCCTAAATTTAGATCTGTGAATAAAAGTGTGTGGGCCTGACTTAAAGATTGTTCAATTCATATTCACTTTTGCATGATTTATGGAGAAGGAAATGGCAACCCACTCCAGGATTCTTGCCTGGAAAATTCCATGGACAGAAGAGCCTGGTGGGCTACAGACCACGGGGTCAGGAAGAGTCGGACAAGACTGAGCCGCTGAGCACACACACAAATGATTTAAGAAGATGGGGTTGGGGGGGGGCAGGGATGGAAGCAGTTTGTGCCAGAAATTTTTAGAATTCTGAGGTAAGAAGCCAAATCTCTCCAGTCTCCTGCGTGTTGGGAGGGGGAGTAAATTTTGTGCCAGCAAACAGAACTCTTGATGGAAAAGTACTGCTCTGGGTTGCAGATGTGTACATGGCTTCGCTTTAATTATTTTTTCCCCTTCTCTCTACCCTTTCTTCCGCTCCCCTCCCCCTGCCACCATAAAGAGGGCAGCCACATTAAGACTCTGAAGGGTACAGACAGTGCTTCCTCCATGAGGCTGCTCCTGTGCAGCCAGTTAGCACATCAAAGGCCGGATGAAATACCAAGGAAACAACTGCCCAAATCTAGGATCCTTCCAAACTCCCACCTTCATCTGGGCTCTAGCACAGGGTTATTGTGACTGCCAAGGATAGCTCGACCAACTTCAAATAGAAGAACGCTGCCAAACAAAGAAACTTTGGTCATTATTCTGAGCCAGAAAACCAAAACAAGCAAACAATAACAACAACCAAAAAACGCGCAACAGAGTATTGCCCGCTGATGCCCTGGGATTGAGCAAATCAGTGATTGCAAACAGGATTTGGTGTTCCAAAAACGAACCCAAAGCAAATCAAACGATCTGATCTGTTTCACCAGACACTGAGGGAGTTATCAGATGAGGCCTAGGCACTGATTTGAGGGTTGGCCGCGGAAAGGTGAGTCTTCTGAATGGAAGGCTGGGAGAAGCTTAAAGCAGGTGAAATGGAGTTAGTGTTTGGTTCGCATCAGGTGGCTGAGGGGACCTTACACAGAGCCTAGCAAAGCCAAGCGGGTAGGTGTGCGATGAACAACTAGGGGTAAGGAGGAGGGCTGCGTGATGCGTCGCAGTTGGCTAGAGGCTGGCGTGGGGATGGCGTGAGGCGGCAACCAGGCCCTGCAGGCATTGCTGAGGGGTGTGTTCCTCAATCCCCGCGGCGGAGGAGGTAAGATCCGGCTGGGGGAGGGGAGCCACCACCAAACAGAGGCAAGGTGGGGGGCCTGAGCTGGGCGGGGCCTGACTGAGTCGCGCGGGAGCCTCGGCGGCCGCGGGGAGGCGGGGCTGAAAGGCCCCGCCCGTCCGCCTCCGTCTCCGCCCCGCCTGGCTCCACCTCCTCCGCTGGCTAGTCTTGGTCAGCCGGGCCCCGCGCTCCAGTAGCTCGCGGAGAGGGAGGAGAAAGCAAGTTCCGGATCCCTGCCTGTCCCGGCCCAACCTTTGCTCCAGCGATCATGGCTGCCGAGGATGTGGCGGCGACTGGCGGAGACACGAGCGAGCTCGAGAGCGGCGGGCTGCTGCATGAGATTTTCACGTCTCCGCTCAACCTGCTGCTCCTTGGCCTCTGCATCTTTCTGCTCTACAAGATCGTGCGCGGGGACCAGCCGGCGGCCAGCGACAGCGACGACGATGAGCCGCCCCCGCTGCCCCGCCTTAAGCGGCGCGACTTCACCCCTGCCGAGCTGCGGCGCTTCGACGGCGTACAGGACCCGCGTATACTCATGGCTATCAACGGCAAGGTGTTCGACGTAACGAAAGGCCGCAAGTTCTACGGGCCTGGTACGGCGGCTGGCCGGGGGGCCGCAAAGACAAAAGAAAGGGGCCCCGGCACCGGGCTGGGTCCTGGAGACGCGAGGAGGGAGCGGGGCGCCCGGGGAGGGGCTGGAATGGTGTCCAGGCCTGGGAGGGCGGGGCGGGGAGGCTCCCTGGGCGGGCAGGGGGCCAGCGGCACCCTGGAAAGGCTGCGAGCCAGTGGGATCGCAGATTCCTGGTCCGCACCGCCGACCCCGGCGTGGGGTGGAGGAAGAAGACTGAAATGCTTAAGCTGGGGGTGGATGGGGGGTGAGATCGTCAGTCTGGAAGGCGGAAGGTGGGGGGGGGGGGTGGCACAGCAGAGCGCAGTGTTGGGGGAGTTTGGAAGGTATCGGGTTCGAGGGTTCCTGGAAGGAGGGGATGATGTCGGGCTGGGGAAAGGAAATGAGAATGTCTCGAGGGAAACATGATGGGAGGGAGGGCGAGAGAGGGTCGGGAGGTCCAGCCTTGGAGGGGCCGGGAAGGCCGATGACGCCAGGAGTAGCCATGAGGAATGGGGAGATGTGGGAAAAGGAAATGGGAAACGAGATTAGCAGCAGGTTGGAGCACTGTGCGTGGCAGTGAGTGATGTGTGTCCGCTGTGTGTGATGCATATGTGGCATGTCAGGCTTGTGTGTGTGCGTGCGCACGCGTGCGCTAGCAATGTGGCATGTGTCAGGTATGTGAGTGGCATGTGTTTGGTATGTGTGTGGCAGACGGGGAAAGCTGGGAGGTGAACAGGGGAGGCTCCATAGGGGGAAGGGAGCTGGATGTAGAAGGCTGAATGTAGCGGTCGATAGGAATGTGGCAAGACCAGAAGGTAATACAGTATTACACTCCATAGCAGGAGAGAAGAAACTAGAAGCCAAAAAAAAAAAAAAATTGGAGGGAGGGAGAAGTGGGAGGATCCTGAGAAACAAAAGGGGTAGGGCTACGAAGGCTGCTGGGTGTGGGGATTTCGTGGAAAAGCCAACCAGAGGGGAAATGAGGGCTGGTTGACTGAGGAGCTGTTGGAGAGGGACAGGCTTGGTAGGGTCTTATAAATGAGGCTTTTCCAGGCTTGGTTGCAGATCAGAATCACCTGATGCACTTGAGGTACAATACAGATTCCCGGCCTAATCTCCCCCAAGAGTGGGGGAAAGGGGTGATCCAGAAATTTGCATTTTAACACGCCCACCCCCAGGCAAATTCGAGGAGTCTCCAGGTTGGGAAAGTTCTGCTTTACAGCATGTTTGGATCAGAGGAGGAAGGGGTTTTAGCTCCTCCAGTATGGATGCGTATAAAATCAGCGGGTTCAGGGAGAGGAGGGAGAGTGAAGAAGGCAGCAATCTGCCTTCATTCCCACTCCTGGTTGGTTTTACTCTCCCCCTCCAACTCATCAACATCAGATGTATTAAAGCACTCTTCCCACGCCACAGTTTTTCCTTAATTTGAAAACCATAGCTATATTATTTGTCACTTACAGTGGTGCATCTAAAGGCTTTATCAGTAAACATAATCGTGTAGATACCTGTTATGACCAAGCCACCCCATAAAGCAGTTGAAATGTGCCTGGAGCTTCATCGTATGATTGTAGTTTGCAAAGTCATTGAGAGGAATGTAGGCCTGTGTACAGAGCTCGAAACTGGGAGTCAGGCAGCCTGGGTTCTCTGCCTTGTTGAATCGCTCACCACCTGTGTGACCTGGGGCAAAGCCTTGTTCTCTCTAGGCCTTAGTTGTCCCTCTTTAAAGTGATAAAGATGGCCCATTGTGAGATTTCAGTCTCTACCTGCATGAGTCCATGAATCTGTAATATCCCGTGGAAATTACACTTTGTGTTATAAAGGATTCCTGAAAATGATTCATTATTTTTAGTGATGTTGTATGTATGGCACCTTTATGGATGCTAGGAATATAGTAGTGAACAAAACAGGCCTACATCTCTGCTCATGGAGCTTACATTCAAGTGACTATACATTCTGGTGGATAATGTATATATTCTCCAAAGATTTTTAATGCTCCCCTCAGAGTGTTTTCAGTATTCCGTAACCATAATTTCTGAAATGGTGAGGTCCAAACCCACCCACTTGACCTGTTTACCTTCTCTAGTGGAAATGGTAGTATGTAATGGTGATGAAAAACAACCATTTTTCTTCAGAATCTTATGTGCCTTTAAAAGTTGATCATAAATTTCGTCTAATTTGTAAAAATAAAAGTGTCCTAGTGGATTGAGGTTTCAGGTGGCCAGGCCATATTGAAATGTGATCTGTTTTCATACTTGGTATGGTAGTTACCTGCAAACTTCTTCATATCTGACTTGCTGCTTGGTCTACCTTTGGGGAAACAACACATTGTTTAAAGTACACTGGATTCTTTTCATTTACTGGTGCAATATTTAAATAAGTCGAAAAATCCACTTGAAGTACATACAGAATGATTCACTGCTCTCTTAGA
The DNA here is from genome assembly GCF_023091745.1 of Budorcas taxicolor. NCBI lineage: Eukaryota > Metazoa > Chordata > Mammalia > Artiodactyla > Bovidae > Budorcas > Budorcas taxicolor. The sequence goes on from NC_068935.1 coordinate 28,004,166, forward strand.
CAAAAATTTAGTATCATTATGTATAATGGCAGTCAGATATTTTATAGAATTTTCAGAGTCTTCAAACCCACCCAAACAGCTGACAGACCTGATTCCATGCCTTCTTTACTGACAGTGAAGATTATGTAACCTGTGGATAGATTTCTAAACCACTGATACTCATAAAATGATTTCTCCTGCAGAGACCATACATTAATGTTCAACACAGTCTAGTCTCACAACCAAAGATCTCTATGAGACACTCTTGGCTCATTAAATTGTATCAGCATGAAGTGAAGTGAAGTCCCTCAGTCATGTCCGACTCTTTGTGACCCCGTGAACTGAAGCCCACCAGGCTCCTCTGTCCTTGGGATTCTCCAGGCAAGAATACTGGAGTGGGTTGCCATTTCCTTCTGCAGGGGAACTTCCTGACCCAGGGATCGAACCCAGGTCTCCCGCATTGCAGGCAGACACTTTAACCTCTGAGCCACCAGGGAACATGTGTGAAATGTTTCTATTTACACTCTAGTGTTTCTTATCTTCCCAGGTGGCGTTAGTGGTAAAGAACCCACCTGCCAATGCAGGAGGCATAAGAGATGTGGGTTCAATCCCTGGGTCAGGAAGATTTCCTGAAGGAGGGCATGGCAACACACTCCAGTATACTTGCCTGGAAAATTCCATGGACAGAGGAGCCTGGCAAGCTGCAGTCCATAGGGTCACACAGAGTTGGACACGACTGAGTGGCTTAGCATGCACGCACGTTTCTTATCTTCAGAAACCATAACTTTCACTGGTGCAACCCTAGTCCCTAGAACAGAGCCAGGTTCTAGGTTCAGTGTCCAGAAGTTGAATTCTGACCCATGAACTATATCTTGGATCATTCCCTACTAACACCCTTCCCCTAGGAGATAATCATTTATGGCTTTTTTATTAGCTATTTGCAATCACAAGAAATGAATGCTACAGTATAGCATTTTGATTTAGTTTTATTATATTAGTTTATTTATTATTTAGTTTTATTATATTTTGATTTAGTATTTAAAAGTTTAATGACAACAGGTCTTTGAGTATTCACTAGGTAATGATCAAAGGATCCATGTCAATCACTTACGGTTTCCAAATGGAATTCAATATTCAAAAATGGGCTCTCCATGCTCATTGGTAAGGAAGCCATTTCCTGTGTGTGAGCCACAGAGAAATTGACTGTCTAATAGACAATTGGTCTTTGGTTTGGTTTTGTTTTTAAAGAGGGGCCGTATGGAGTCTTTGCTGGAAGAGATGCATCCAGAGGCCTTGCCACCTTTTGCCTGGATAAGGAAGCACTGAAGGATGAGTACGATGACCTTTCTGACCTCACTCCTGCCCAGCAGGAGACCCTGAGTGACTGGGACTCTCAGTTCACTTGTAAGTGGTTTTTGTTTTTTTTTTTTGCCAGGGTCAGATTTCTACCAATAATGGGATTCACAGCAGTATGATAGTTATTACTAAGCAGCCTGCAACTGTGGAGCATTTTGATAGGCTCCTGAATCTTGGACAGATCAAGTTCATGGCTTGAAGTAATTGTAGCAGTGCTGAGTCACTTGCCATGACTGCATCCCAATATCTAGCTAGTTCTCTGTGGAAACCTGGGTTTCTGTTTTTGAAATTTCTGAGGTTTGCATAGATTTTCCCACTAGGATTTGGTGTGCAGGGGAAATGAGAGCGGCCATCTTGGCTACAGAAGGATTTTCATAAGCCCTTACTTGTAGAACTTGCTGTTTAAAAGCAGCCCACATTGCTGTTAAAGAATGAGAGACTTGTATCGTACAAAACAACTTCTCTTTGAATCTAACTGAGCCTAACTATAGGCCTCATCTACAAATGATGCTTATAATCTGCCCAGCAACAATGGTGTCTACATTTTTTAAAAAGAAAGCAGAAAGGAGACACTTGTTTCCTGGCTTATGCTATGGACCAAGGGCTTTGTGGGGAAGTAAGGATGGAGGTCAGGTTCAGATCTAAGAATTGGGAAATTGGCTTTTGTCCAACCCAATTGTTTAATGATCACTTTAGCAATATTTCACTGCTAAGAATTTGAAGAATAATCTTTCCAAGCTTTGAAACAGTATGTTAAGACAGTGACCATTTCCTTGAGGGTCATTTTTCATTGTAAATGTCATTTTCTATTTACTGTTCTCTATAATTTTTTTTTTTGCTAAATTGAACTGTTTTGAGAGTAATGCTGACCTCAGAGAGAGTTCTCTATTAATAATTAGCCAGGTATAACTCTACCTTTAGAGTTTGGATCCCAAGCTGACTAAGTGTAACTTTCAAGTCCAGAGGCAAGTCTTTGTACTCTGAAAACATAATTCAGCTATCTAACCGTCCCTCAGTTTTTGCATCTTCAGGATGCCTTTGTAACAATAGATTGTTCTATATGAAACCAATGAATTGTAATTCATAATTTACAAAGCTCTATTTTATAGGACTTAACTTCATCAGTGGGGTAAAAAACTGCGGTTCCCCCAACCCCTTAAACTAAGGCTGGTCCCAAATACTGTCGTGACACTTGAACTACACTCAAAACTGGCATGGTTCCTCCTTAAGGCAGGCTTCTCAGGTGCCACCCAGCTTTTATTTGTCTTGCACAGTCACAAGCACCCTAGGGACCTTTATAATATGTTCAAATAGGCAAGTTCTAATTGTCCCTGACTATTATTTCACAGCAAAGTAGCTCCAGTTACCTGATTAAACAGGTTGGTTACTCCTTTAATTCCTACCCTTATCCAGAAGAGGAGTTCTCTTGACCTCTGACACTGTGATAATTAACCCTACACTAACTTGGCCCAATAATACAGCCAATATGGTGGTCATCTGCTGACTCCGTCCCTCCTCGAGTCTCTCACATTCTGGTTGCCCTCTTAAACCTGCATTCTCCCAAGTCTCCAGTGTTCTCCTGTTTCCTTTTCTACTGCCTTTAAGCACATCTGGCTTTTTTTCCCCCCAGTTGAGGGAAGATTCTGTCTCCTGCTCTCCCCTTTATCCTGAGACTATTATCATCCCTTCCTCTCACTTTCAGACAAGCATCTAGCAATCGTGGCCGCCCCTAACCACTGTTCCATCCCTCCTTGCTCTCTACCGTGTAGTTTCTGCCCTCACCATTCCACTGAACCTTCTGTCTCAAACGTTTACAGAGACCTGCATCTTGCCAACACTGATCGTCCTTCTCCAGTCCCTGTTGTCAGTCTCCGGTCACAAAGCCCCCATTTCGGTCCACGGAGTCTCCAGTGTTCACTTCCTTAACTCCTGTTTCCAGTTGCTGTTAATGCGTCTCATATCCTTCCCTTTTCACCCCCATGGACACCGCCTTCCTCCTGGCTCTCATTTCTCCCCATGGGGATCTGCCCGCTGGCCTCCTAGTCACCCTGTCCCTGGACTCTCCTGACTAATCTGCCCTGCCCTCTATACACAGTGAAACCGTTGTTACCACAGCACTATTTTACCTTGTCATTCCTTTGTTGTACACTTTTGGTGCCCTTTGCCATCTGTGGGATAAGTTTAGACTCCTCAGGCTGCCTTTCCACATCTTTGATAAGATTTCCCCACCCTGTTAGGCTGGCGCTGCTCCCAGCCTCCTCCTGCCAACTCAGTCCCTTTATTGCTCCCCAGATATGTTTGGTCTCACCTGCATGCCTTTGTATGTGGCGTTGGCACTTTGTGGAAACCCCTCCTTCCCCAGGTCCTTCTACATATCTTCCAAAGGATATCTTTCTCCTACAAAGTGTCCTGCAACCCTTCCAACTAACTCATACCAAGCCCTTGCTCTGCTGAACATTCCCCCACACAAACAACCCACTTTGACATTACCTTGCACACACATTGTCAGGCATCACTCCCCATTCTATACTTCTGTCTGCTGAACAAAACTAACTCCCTGGGACTTGGCTGGGACTGTGGTATAAACTGCCTTCAAGAAGCCCAACATGTTTTTGTGTTGCTTGTAGGCCTCTCGTAAGTGCTTTCAAACGAAATATGGTAGTGGTTTTCTCCAAAGAGTGAGAATGACCAGTTGTATCATCTTCTTTTCTTCCAGTCAAGTACCATCATGTGGGCAAACTGCTGAAGGAAGGGGAGGAGCCCACCGTGTACTCAGACGAGGAGGAGCCAAAAGATGAGAGCACTCGGAAGAATGATTAAGGCCTTCAGTGGAAGCATATCTATTTTTGTATTTTGCAGAATCATTTGTAACATTCCAGTCTGTCTTTAAAACATGGTGATTTCAATATTTAGAAAAGTTTTGAACTTGCTGTACATTTTTTAAATTAACATCACTAGTGACACTGATAAAGCTAACTCTGTCTTAGAATGCATGATATGTTTGTCACAAATCCAGAAAGTGAACTGCAGTGCTGTAAGACAAACTTTATTACGGTTTTTCTTCTATTTGTAGTCAGTGCAGGCTGAATTGGAACTTGTGTTTCCTGAGAGACGGGTAAAACATGGGTATTCCCCCCAAACAGGTTTAAACGTTAAATTTGTGAAGTCCTTCAAGCGTCAAGAAACAAAGAATGGACTTTGAGTCATGATATTCTCTAAAGATAGAAAATCCTTTATTTCTCAGTTGACCTAACTGCATGATTTCTGTTTTCTCTACCTCTAAAGCAAATCTGCAGTGTTCCAAAGGCTTTGGTATTGATTAAAGAGAGCGGTCCAGTACAAAATGAAATGTCAAAGCTAGACTCAACCACAGGTAACCTACTTTCTCTGTTTGGGGACAGCATCATTGTCCTGTGCTCTTTGGAACACTCAGACGCCCTCACTTAACAGTAATCTCCAATGAGGCTGAAAATAGGATCTCAACATTCCAAAGTAAGCTTTGGCGAAAATCAGCTGGCTTGCCTAAAAACCAAAAATACATGAATAAGATTGTAGGACTATTTTCCCCATCCCTGTGTTCTTGGTTATTTCACATGATTGGACATGCAAGGAGGCCGTGTAGGACAGGAGCAGATTGCTCTCTAAGAGCCTTCACACACACCCCTGAAGAATGAGGAAACCGTACACATTCCTGGCCAAGTGGTTTTTAAAGTGTATACATAACCTAACAGTTATGCTTCTGTTGTTACAAAACTATAGCCACTGCAAGAGTTGTAGTCAAGCGTCTTGGTCTTTGATATTGGTCTTGGTTAACAATAAACTTAGCTTAAGTAGACTGTACAGTTGTATGAATTTGTAAAAGTATTATATGAATAAATAGTGAGGTTTCAAACTCTTGTAATTGTAGTTGAATAGTCATTGTATTTTCTTGTGAACTGTGTTTAATTGTTTTACCTCAAATCGGAAAACAAAAAGAAGTGCTTTGGTCAGTTAATAAAATGGTTTTACCCAGTATAGTGTGGTGGATTGATTGCCTTATTTCTTTTAAACAATGAAAGGGGTACAACTTCATAGAGACTGCACACCAAAAACCAAGTACCAGCTTATCCTGTTAAAATGGTGAATCGAATTTACTTTTTTAAGTCAGAATTTAATAAACTCAGAGGCAGACTTCTGCCTTGAATTCTATAGCAAGTTTCCTAAGGAGTAACTCTAGTGAAGACTTACTGAGTGCCAAGGCAGGTTTTGTTTTTGCTTTAAGTATCATCGGATTAGGAAAGTGTTCAGGAACCTTATGGTCACAAGTTGATTCACTTCATGCCAACAGAAGGATATGAGACTTACATATGCAGTCGGTTGTATAAACAAACAACCTATTACTCTGAAGATTAGTGTTTTGCCATTTTCATGTGAAAATTGACAGACTCTTCTTACAAGGGAGGTACTCCCTGAACCAGAGAGGGCTCAGAGCTTTCCAGCTTTTATGTTCTCAAACCATATTGCCTGTTTTTGTTGTTTTAAAATGTGTCCTTTTCCTGCATTAGTTTTCATCCAACAAATATTTGAGCTGCCTGTTTTGTGCCAAGCAACCTGTTAGGCCGTATGCTTTGGGGGAAGGGGAGGGAGAGAAAAACTGGGCCACCGTTGCAGCCTGAGATTAGGCTACTCCTTTTACTCAGTTAAACAGGTTTGTCTGATGCCAGGTGGAAAACATCCAGAGCCTGGTTAAAAGCTTCAGCCCCAGATAGTCGGAATCCCCCCCTTCAGAACTAAACATTGTATTGATTACAGGTAAAGGGATATTACTATCAGGCAGGCCTTTCCTGTAGAAACTTAAATCCAGCTCACACAGTTGTAAGCTATATTATGTAAAAGGCACCATTTGAGAAGATGAGGGAGTGGTGGTTACAGCCATGCCAGCCAGGGAGGGGGCCAGGTGAACAGCTGTATCCTCCTCCCCTGCTTTCTCCAGTCCCTGCCTAGACACCGTCTTCTCAGTCCCAACATCTGAGGGTCAGAAGCAGCATTTGCTATGTGCTTGCAGCATCTCTGTGGCTTCTCTACACAATGTCATGTTCACCTTACCTCAGAGGGCCACACTTCATGCAAACCCTCGATCCAGAATGAGCAAAAATAGCCTTTGCTGTCTCAGAAAGAGCTCGTTCAACAAAAAGAAGCTCTAAAGTGCCCAGTTGCCCTCTACGGTACAGTCCGCCTTTGTTACAGATATTTAGAAGAAATTTGCTGTACATTTCGTGTGAAAATAGTTAATTCTTTCAGGATCAAAGACTGATCACTGAAGCCTCTCACATCTGTAACTGGACTCCCCATCCCACACCCACACATGTTTTCAGAAATTGGGTAACTCCTACACTTTCACCAAGGCCTGAAGTGTGTGTGTGTGTGTGTGTGCTCAGTTGTATCCAACCCTGCAACCCCATGGACTGTAGCCTGCCAGGCTCCTCTGTCCATGGAATTTTCCTGGCAAGAATACTGCAGTGGGTTGCCATTTCTTCCTCCAGGGGATCTTCCAAACCCAGGGATCGAACCCACGTCTCCTGCATTGGGAAATGGATTCTTTACCATTGGACCACCTGCGAAGCCCTAAAGGCTGAGGTGAAATTCTGTGAAATCTGTTTTGCTAGCTATAAAGAACTGATAAAACCTTTGCCGAAGGGAGAATAGTCTTAAGTAAAAATATGATTTTCATTTATCCAAAATGAAAATACAACTGCATTTTCATGAGCTCTGACAGTCAACTGCCATTAACTGGCATCATAAAGGGAGAAGTTGCCTCAAAACAGTAGTGAAACCAGACATATTTTCAAAGAAAATATTACTGCAGGTGTGTGATATTCTATCCAGCACATCTGGTCAATGAACAAAGACTCTATACTATGACAACTTTATTTTTAATATATCTGAAAATCAAACGTATTATTTCTCTACCAATGCAAATGACAAAAAGGAGCAGCAATGTTAGTGCAAAGCAGCATACTACAGGTAGAAATCTCCCCCGACCACACACAAAGTGGAGTTATCAACATTTAAAAGTGAACATTTTGAACAGTCTTGCAACAAATGAAAATATATTTATTTGGTTCTGAAGTTCAAAATTACCAGGTTACAATGGCTTTCTACCTGAGGAATTCAAACAAATGTAACGAAAACACATTAACAGACTTTTAGCTAATTCTTAAAGCACTATTAGTAACGCATACAAGGAAAAACGTGAAAACACCTATTTAAAAAGACACAGATTAAAGTTCCAGCCCTTCACTGGACATAGGAAAAACATATGAGAAAACTTTTGCACCACTTAAATAACAGCACAACAAAGAATAACAGTGTTTTAACAGAAAGTGAGTAACACATTTTCAGTTCTAAATCATTCCATCCATTTGAAAAGTTCAGGAGTAATTGTTCACATCCTTGTTTAAGGCCTACACACACCAAAAAGAGAGATTTACTCAAATCTAGAATGCATTACCACAAAACATAAAAACCTAAAGTTGTATAGAAAGTAAACAAAACCAGTATTTTTACTTTCTTCTAGGTCCCAGGATGGTATTTAGACCAAAATTTTACATAGAAGTGACTTAGCACCAATTCTATTTTACAAAAAAAAATTTTAATTGCACATGCTGTATTCTGCAATGTATTTTTTACGTCTGGTTACTGAGCAGCAAATTGTTTTCATGCCTAAAATCTCTGCAAAGAAAAATAATCAAATGACAGAAGACATTGAGTTGTTTTTTTTTCTTTTTTCCAAAACAAGCATAGCTGCTTTCCATTACAAACCCATAATGTTCTTTGTTTCAAGGGCATGAAACATGAAAAAAAATAGGGAGGTTGGGTCTCATTGGAAAAGAATAATACCTGGTTGCCACAGGTTGTCTGTTATAAAGCTGTTATAATTTAAAGGCTACTCCAGACAATAGTACTCTGAACATTAATAGTCATTGCTAGTCCTTAGAGGAGAAAAGGCAATCACCCTAGGAGTGGTTTTTCAGATTGGACAAGCCAAGCCTAGTTGATGGCTTGTGTGACTCTGATGGCAGAGTCACTGGCTTGCAAGTAGAATTGAATACAAGAGAGCCAACAAATAAATGAATGATTTGAAGATTTTCTAGGCGTTTCAGATATCAGGTTGCTCAAGAGTCTGGTTACAAGCACACATCGTGCCTTATCATTCTGGGCAGCCACATTGACTGGTGTCCTACTTTGGCTTGACCAGCTGGTCCTTTTCTATGGACTATCAAGTAAGGACTGTTTGAAATGAATCATGTAATATGAAAATGTTGCCTTCCATTACTTTGTGGATTAAAATACCTTTTCCCGCTGCAGGCAGTCTAATGTCATTGAGGTCTTCAATTGCCATGTCAGCTATAGTTCTGTTGGAAGAAAAAAAGTCATCTACTGCCCCCCCTGAGTTCCTAAATCCAATATAAGGCAGAATGACTCAGCCGAGCTTTCAATAGAACATGCACTGCATTAAGATGTATGTCTTTACGAATCTATAAAATATATCAATTTAAAAACATATTCAAGGAGTCCAAAATCAGTATGTAAAAAGATAAATTGCTTATGTTAAGAGTTTACAAATTCTGCACACATACAATTTTCCCCCCACTAGAAAAGTATGGGCTTTACCCTTGACTCTTCCTAACTCCATGGCATTATTGAGGGTTGAGGAGGCACTTGTTACTGTTTTATAAAAGTCAGTTTGGGGATATTCAGCGGCTTTTTACAAACTGATGTCACCCAACCCTGAGTGAAAGGATTACATAAACTGAAATGAAATACTGTCACGTCCTCTCTTCCCAAGTGCCATTTTTGGTGCCCCAGGATTGTTCAATATTTCCTTTGACAAAGCCCAAGTTGTATCACTTCAATCCTGTTGCTCTTCTACGATGGAATGACATGGGGTTCTTCCAAACAAAACAACTCTGCTAATGGTCCACTTTCTGTGTCAGCCTCAAAAGACAATCTGAGCCCCTTTTAGATTCTTCTTCCAAGGCTTTGTTTCTAAAAGGGCAACTCTTCGAGTCCTATGAACATATTAATAAGATTAATTTCCTTCTGATAGATGTTCAAGGAACCCTCTAATGTCATGAAGTCCAGTGTATGTTCTAGGTGTCATCTCTCTTCTTTTATCTATAGGTATTTCTAGATAAAAGTCAGGAAAGTTTGTTGCTGCACATGGTGTTCGAACCAAATCAAAGAACAAGTAGAAAGATCCTTATGCATTCACTGCCATCCCTTTGAAGATAAACGATGTTAAATAATAATGTTATTACAGCTGAAGAGCCGTAGAGGGCTATCTTAACTCCTCTCAATGTTAATTTGCTCCTTTGATGGCACCAAATTAAAGCTGCAATCGAACTGTAGAAATGTCTGTCCTTGGATAAGAAAGTTTTGCAAGCACATTGTTTTAACAAGTTTTTTAATTGGGATGTTTGGTGTTTCCAGTTTGCTAACACATCTGCCACACACACATACACACACACTTTGATCTATGCTTTATACTTTGGCAAGAGAAGCAAGGTTTTGCATTTGACCTTGCTCAAGCTCCTAAGTGTTTGCTCTCTTGCTCTGTAGTTGCTAACTACATAGCTATATTTGGTTTTAAATTTTCTTCTTGCAGATTTTTACTGTGAATAAGGGTTTCCTGATCTAAGAAACCTTCAAAACATTTGAAAATAAAAAGAACTAGTGAAGTTGTTTCTTAAATAGCTTCTATAGTCAACGCGCTCCAGACTGTTATGTCTATTGTAGTAACTATCAGAATTCAGCATGAAATCTCCAGAATACTCAGGTCTTTTCATCTTTCCTGCATCCCAGTTATATTCTGACCTCCATGGTATCTCTCTTCTTTTGGGAAAACCCCACAAATAGGAAGCATTAGCACTTTTTGATGATGTTACTGGCACTTGAAAGAGCCTATAGTTGACTCTGTGGTCAAATGCACTATCACTAAACTGCCTCCTCTTTCCTATGACAGTGTCTAACTGATCACTGGCACTGGATTTGTGGTGGTGGCTTTCATCAAATAAGTATTGGGGAGCCAGTATTTCCCTCTCTTTGCTGTTGCTGTTCTCATTTCTAATGGAATTGTTTTCACCCTCAAGCCACGAACATCTCAGTTCATAAGCAGACCTCCTGCTTGGTTTCCTAAGCTTGTATTCAGAGTATTTTTCCTCCCCATCATGTTTCCACTCCGCATACAAGGCCTGCTGACTTGACATAATTTCTGGATCACAAGTGATGATTTCATCAGCATCAAGACATCCCTTTTCTGGGCAGCTATCATATGCGGCCACAGACTTCTTTTTCTTCTCTTTGTTTACACTAAGATTATCACTGAGACATTCAGAATCACTGCTAATTTCCTCTAAGAAATCTCTCAGCTTCAAATCAAAGTCTGCTGACCTCTTAGATGAGGAAACTTGGCTTTGACTTGTGGATATGGGATCCTGGACTTGGTAAGCATGAGTCTTTTCCAACAGATGGCTCTTTTTATCAGTTGGGGACAGGCAATCACCAGCTTCACTGGCTGTGTCCCTAAAATGATGTTTAAACTTCTTTGTACATTCTTCAGCATAATCCACTTTTCTTTTCTTTTGTGATATATGCTCAGGATCCCAAGAAAGATCTCTCCAGAGATCATTTTCTTGCACCTGTTCTCTCCTATCTAGATGTTGCATTTGGCTCAAACTGGTTGAGTGATGCTTATGTTTTCTCAAATTGATTTGAAAGCTATTTCCTTTCACAAGAACGGTTCTCTTCCACTGACATGTGCTTGTTATGTGACTTGGTTCTAGGCAGATGCGGGCATATTTTGGAGTTTGATAATGGTTTAAAAGATAGTCAATAAATTCATCTGTTTCATAGATCTTCTGTTTCCTGCTATGGTCTCTCTCAACGAATCTGGAAGAATAGGAGGTATTAGAACCATGCTGGTCTTCTTTCTCAAGAGATTGACCTTGAGTCATTATAATTTGCAAGGAATTCTGTTCACAGCTCAAACTTTTATTGTATTCATCAGTTAATGATTTTCCAGCTCTCTCTTTTCTTGCTGAACATCTTATTTTTTCCCCCCCAAGGTGGTGGGAAGATTTACGCAAGTGAGCTCTAGCTCTTTTCTTCATTTTTCGTTTACGTTTATAATCTGACTTGGAAACGTGGTATCTTAGCATTTCCTCCTGATTTTGAAGATACTGAGTGTTTGGTTCTTCTTTCTTCAGAGTTCTTGACATGGTCCCCAGAGCATGAAGAGCTTTGGAGCCTGCAATATTCACCTTCCGTGGGTAAAATTCTTCAGACTCCTTCAAAGAAAAAGGTTAAAAATCTCACATGAAAAGCTCAACAGGTTAAAAATCTCAAAGAAAACTGTTCTGAAGAGGCTTCTAATTACACCTAGGGTAGATCCAAATTAGGAATAATAGTACACTAAAGAAACAGGAGGTACAAAATTAAATGTCTCCATCTAATAGGAGCTGCTTTGACTAGGTCTGTGCCTGTCCTTCTGTTAGAAAGCACCCCAGTTTACATACCTTCAAAAGCACATAATCCCTTTTTCCTTTGTTCACAAATTGATGGGTCTACTTACTGTTCCAGGTATTGTGCTCAAGGGTGGGAACCTGAAGAGGAATAAGAAATGCTCTACAGCACTCCCTGGGGCTACAGTCCTAGAACAAGAAAAGACTGGTGGGTGAAATATGTGTCTTAAAGGGTCAGTTGGCTTTGTAAAAGCCAAACTGCCTTTTTGGGTTTTATTCCGGCCTCTTCCTAGGGATTACAAGGGAGCATGTCTCTGACCTGCCCACCTCGGTTGGAAACAAGATAGCAAGTAGAAAATATGGCTGTGACAATGGTGCTGTCTGCTGTCCATGACTGCAGGGCAGGTGAAAGGTGTGTACTATGGCCCCTACCCTGCTGGGAGAGCTTGTACTGAGCTCCCACTGACACTCGGCACAAATCAGGGCTTAGAGCTTACCCAGGACTTGGGATTGAAATTTGGTACCACACACATTGAAAGAGAGGAATTCTTCAAAAGAAGTCACTTTTGGCAGTCATTAAGGCAAACTAACGGAGAAGGCAATGGCACCCTACTCCAGTACTCTTGCCTGGAAAATCCCATGGACGGAGGAGCCTGGTAGGCTGCAGTCCATAGGGTTGTGAAGAGTCGGACACGACTGAGCAACTTCACTTCACTTTCACTTTTCACTTTCATGCACTGGAGAAGGAAATGGCAACCCACTCCAGTGTTCTTGCCTGTAGAATCCCAGGGACAGCAGAGCCTGGTGGGCTGCTGTCTATGGGGTCGCACAGAGTTGGACATGACTGAAGCGACTTTGCAGCAGCAGTAGCAGCAAGGCAAACTAAAAAAGATTCAGCTCGCCTTATTGTCAAGATAAATGTGAGGTTTTTCTTATCCTGATTTCATGCAGTTTGATGGGCCATACCAATGAGGAAAAAAAAAAAAAAAAACACAGGTGAGATGGCACATATACCTAAAATCAACTCTACTGAAAATGAATGCCATTCACTCTTGATGTTTAAGAACACTGAATGTGGTTTTTCAAATGAACACTTTGGTCTTTACTCTGGGGCATCTGCTGAGTCTGGTTATCTTTAGGAGGTCAGTAAGTGGGAGAACAAAACTTCCCCAGCTGAAACTCTCCAAACAAAACAGCTGGCCTGTGATGTGAGATATTAGCAAACATTTGAAGACTAGACTAACATGTCTGTTCAAGGCCCTCCTTTCCCGTCTAATCCTGCCACTGATGAATGGCCAGCGAAAGGTAATGTAGGACTACAAACTCTACATCCCTCCTCTTGGCGTTTTCTGTTACCTCCATTAGCAGCTTAGAAGAGTAGGTGCACAAGCTACACTGCTCTGAGTGGCATCGTCCCAAAGTTGAGAAACACCGTGTGTGTGTGTGCGTGCATGCCAGATGGTGGAGCTGAGACCCAACCCCTTCAGAGAATCTGAGTATCCCTTTGGTTAATGCAAAATTGTGGTTGTTAGAGACCAGCCTATTGAAAACAAACCTCAACGAATACAGTAAGTCTTCCACGGCCACTGGTTAAACAATAGGCTGCTGTTTCAAAGTAAAGGTCATCATGACTCAGAGAGGTCACTAGCTACCCAAACCAAAGAACAATGGGGCGAGAGCCTTACTACAATTTTCCTCAGGAGTGCCCGCATCAGGTAGAGGGCCTCCAGGTGCCTCTGGGTCAGTGGGATCTTCCTCTTCTCCAGGTCTTCGGAAGAGTTGGACCCTGGTTGGGCCTCCACTTTGCCGCTGTCCTTCTGTCTCCTTTGCCGGTGCCTGTCTCTTTCCTTCTGGGTGCGTCTCTTGACTCTGGCCTTTCTCCTCTTTTCCTGGACCTTCCTCTCCTCTTTTCTTTTTCTGGATAATGATTAAGAGAGTGAACCCTTCAGAAGGTGTTTATTGGGCAAAAGGGTTACTCTCTCCCCCACTACCTCCTCCCTCGCAGGAGTTCCCCAAAATCTCCAGCTACAACATCCCAGGGCTCAACATTAGACCACTGATGACAAAAGACACATCAGCCAAGGCGAGAGATGCGTGACTAAGTTGGTCAGTTAGAAACACGCACAGGAGACCTCATGCAGAGAGAGTGCATTTAAAAAACAAACCAAGAAGACTACTGAATTCAAAGGAAGGGCCTCAACCTCCTCCCGCCCCCCGCACTTTCTCAAAGCAGAAGCAGGGACTATGGGATCTAGCTTTCCGCAGTGATGATTCCATTTCTCTTGAGATCAAAACCTTCCCTGAGCTGGTCACACAGACAGATGCAAATGAAAGTAAGTCAAGGCGCTCAGAAAATCTTAAAGGTGAGAACTGGCCTTTAGTGCATACTCCTTAACACAGTGAAGTGTTAGTCGCTCAGTCATGCCTGACACTCTGTGACCCCATGGACTGTAGTCTGCTAGGCTCCTCTGTCCATGGAATTCTCCAGGCAAGGACACTGGAGCTGGCAATTCCTTTCTCCAGGGGATCTTCCCAACCCAGGGATTGCACCCAGGTCTCCCACACTGCAGCAGATTCTTTACCATCTGAGCCACTCTACATTATCATAAAAACAGGCTGATTGAGAAGAATATGGGCTTATTTTTCTGTTTTCTGAATATTTAAGATGTATTGATTAAGTTCTCATAGAAGCATGGAAACCTGGGGGGTGGGGGAAGGGCAGGGGAGGACAACTGCCTGAGGGAGGACCAAGCCCCAAACTGGAGGATGAGCTCAATTGCATGATTGATCTGGAAATTTGGGGGGAATCATTACCTTTACTGGGATCAGCTTCTGGCCAAATTTCACAGCCAAGACCTTAAGTAACTCTTAACACTCCGCCAGCCAAAAAACGTGAGAGGCACAGGGAAGACTACTCTTAAACTCCTATAATTTGCATAAAAGGCTGGAAGAATAAACCTGCAAGGGGAGGAGCCAGGAAGGAGGTAAAACTGGTTTTTGGAGCCCTGTAGTTCTGGTCCAGTTGTCCCTTCTTGGCAAATCCTTGACAATCCAATGGTCCTTTCTAGTCTCAAGCTCCTAAACTGGGAAACAATGATAAGCTCAAAGAAGTAAATACATAGGCTGCTTAAGTTCACAGAAAGAACTTGAGCCAATAAGAAAAATGGTCTCAACAGATCCTTCTGGGTTAGTTTGATTACTGATCATCTTATGAAAGAAAATCTTTTCCAAAACAGAAAAGAATTTTTCCCCAAAATTTCAATGGATAGGCAAGGTAAAATTTGGTAAATTTAGGTAAACTGGTGAAACTTGTAAGTTGGCAGGCTAGAATGTTCATGCTAAAAGCACCTGGCCTTTTTTTTTTTTATGATTATTAACTCCTAGACAACCTAATCTGGTTGGTCCTACTATTCATCATTACTTGCTTCTCCTGACAAGCATACTTTTAAAGTATCTTGTTTTTCACTGCTTTCTCCTTTTGGTTTTGTAACAGTGTAATGGAAAGACAGCAATTTTCTAATGGGTACCAATTCCTGCTCCCCCCACCATGCTATCTATTAAGTGAACCCATTCACCTGAAGAGATAAATCTGTAAATCGAAAGTTTAAAAACAGACAAAAAACAACAAAAGCAACAACAACAATGCTCTTCGTTGAACTTGGTCTCCTCACCTTTCAGCCTCTTCCTCTTCTCTTTTCTTTGCTTTTTTCCTCTCTTCCTCCAATTCTTGTAATTTCAGCCTTTCTTGATTTCTCTTCTTTATAGCTCCTTCGCTGAAGTGTTTGGTTGTATCAAACATAACCTGCTCTCAAACAATTCAAAGTATCATTAGAAAAGTTTGCCCGCTGGCTGGATATGTCCCAGACCAGAGAGCTAAAACTAATTTGTACCTGTCAATGCCAAACCAAGTGAATTAAAAATGCCTTCTCTGCGTCCCAGTACCCATACAGTTATACTGCCTCTCAGTCATCTCTCAAACGGTCCTTGTGGGGTTTCTAGAACTTTCTTTGGCAGAACTTTTGAGGAACTCACCTGACAGCCATATGTGACATCATAGTGCCCGTGTGGACACAAGTTCTAAGGGATGTGAGTATATTGCTTCTGGTTTGTTATACTGATTAACTGAGCTATTAATAATGTTTTTTTTTAATCAGCAGAGATAAAAACAGTCCAGAAATGGGGTGGGGGGAGCAAAGATGTAGGAAAATTGACCAAAAGAGATACAAGATCTGACTATAATGATTATTAAACAACTTTGCAAATCTGAAAATAAAGTAAAAGTCAGATTGAGGCACTACAAATAAATTTGCCTAAAAAATATAAGGATGCAGAAGTAGCTATGTAAATATGCATGAGTGACAAACACCAAATTCACCATCACAGTTACCTTTGAAGGGAGTGAGCAGCCTTGACTGAGGATGGTACACAAAGGGGAACATGTTCTCATTCCACTGGTAATGCTTTATTTTTTAAGCTGCAGTGGTGCGTGGGTGGTCATTATAGTGTTTGCTAGATCTTTTGTCAGACTGAATAGCTCCTAAGTTTCAAACATATATTTTAACCCAAGAAGCCTTACACATAACACACACACACACACACACCCCTGAAGCTACTGAAGCTGAAAGTTCAAATTCACACTAAAGACTGATTTAGAGAAAAAGGGTTTAGCTGCATGAAGGTTTCAAGAACAAGATAACCAGGCATTCAGACAGTCATGAAGCTGTCTTCATGCTGGACAAACAGATTGACTTTGAGAGGAAAGGAACCAGGTTTGTTGGGATTCTGTTTTAGAATTTACCTGACAGTCATCATTAATGTATAGTTAACTGTGACCCCCACAGCAAAGAGGGAATAAACTGCCTTTTCTTGTTTTCAAGCTGCATGTTGCCCTTTCCCAGCAATTTGTCAAATGGAAGAAGCATATGAGATACTTCCATAAGGACCATGAAGAATCCTTTAATGTCCCCAAAGAGCTGGGCAGAGCCCTGGACTATAACAACCATCACTTCAAACCACAGCTGGCAGCATGGCTGACAGTAGGAGAATGCCCTAATCATGATGATATTTTGTCCCCCCAAAACACCCATTTATTAATGACAACATAAATCTTTACATTAGCTCTTGATCAGAGCCTCCAGGGTGGTCTAAGGAAATCTGTTCCAAAGGCTTCCTTCTAGCTTTTACTCAAGACCACCTGAACCATGGGCAATTTTTTTTAATAAAACCCTGGCTGCTCCTTACCTTGATGTTACATGCCAGAGCTTTCCCATCATCTCCTTTAAGCATCAGCTTCATCCCGCGGAGGGACTCCATGGCCTTTAAGAAGTCAGTTGACTCTTGGTACTGTATAAATGCCTCGAACGTCTGCAAGCCAAAGCTGAACCCCCCAAAGCTCCCACTGGTTATAACCTCTCGGTAGGGGTCGAGCATCGGGATATCTACATTCTTGATCTTCCCAAAGCTTTCAAAGACCACCCGAAGGATCTCTTCACACGGCTTCTCCCCACTGGAACCTTTGGGAGCAAACCACTTGCAGGGCAGCCCTTCGAAGTATATGGAATTTGGACTTTTATCATGGTCCTGCTCTTCAGACCCATCACCCATCGGGATGGCCCCATTTTCCTTGGGGAAGTGCTCCCACTCTCCCTGGGCGTCTGTCACCATGACTTTTAAGTCTGTTTCCAAGCCGTTTAGCTTGATGATCTTCCCGTGCAACTTGGCCTTCAGGATTTGAACCAAGCTTCGTGTTTCCGCCTCCCCCTCAAATCGGATGAAGCCCCTGGTGCTCTTGGCGAGCCGCACAGTGGTAAACTGGTCAGGACAAATCAGGCTCTTCAGCTGGTCCAGAACTTCCCAGTTAGACACGGGTCTCGAGGGTTCTGGGCTCTCAGGGAGCAACACATTGATCATCAGCTTTGCTATGGGCTTGAGGTAGAGGTGCTGAGCTGCACACAGTTCCGTGGCCTCTGAGTTATCATACACCACCGTGACCGTCATGGTATCCAAAGGAAACCTGAGAGGGTGAAAAGGAACTGTTCGGATACCAAGGGAAGGAAACACAGATTCAGCTTTTGAATGGTGCTACCATAGAATTCTAGGGACGGGGGAGCCTGGTGGGCTGCCGTCTATGGGGTCGCACAGAGTCGGACACGACTGAAGCGACTTAGCAGCAGCAGCAGCAACAGCATTTGTTGGATTTAGGTCAAACTGAAGGGAAATATACACTACCAGGAGAATTAAGGTTAGAGCTAACATTTGTTTAATGTGTTTTAGAGGTTTCAGAGTTTCTATAGACTGTGTCTCAGTTTCCTTAACTGTAAAATAGAAACAATAGGATTTTAGGATGGAGTAAATGGGCAGAGTCCTTAGAAGAGTGCCCCGCACAGCAAGTTCTCAGTCACTATAAGCTGTGACTATTATTTATGCTACTTTATCTCTTTTGGTTCCTGAAGCAACCTGTGAATAGGTATTTTCATGCCTGTTTTATAGATGGAGACATTCAGTGGATTCAGGAAAATTAAATGGCTTGCCCATGCAGGAGGTCTTACAAATAGCTGACAAAAGAAGAGAAGGAAAAGGCAAAGGAGAATGGGAAAGATACACAGAGTTCCAACGAAATCCAGAGTTCTAGAAAACAGTAAGCAGAGATAAGAAAGGCTTCTTAAGTGAATGCAAAGAAATATAGGAAAACAATAGAATGGGAAAGACTAGAGATCTCTTCAAGAAAATTAGAGATACCAAGGGAACATTTCATGCAAAGATGGGCTCAATAAAGGACAGAAATGGTAGGGACCTAATAGAAGCAGAAGATATTAAGAAGAGGTGGTAAGAATACACAGAAGAACTGTACAAAAAAGTTACTAATGACCCAGTTAACCACAATGGTGTGGTCACTCACCTAGACCCAGACACCCTGGAGTATGAAATGAAGAAGGTCTTAGGAAGCATTACTATGAACAAAGCTAGGGGAGGTGATGGAATTCCAACTGAGCTATTTAATATCCTAAAAGACAATACTATTAAAGTGCTGCGCACAATATGCCATCAAATTTGGAAAACTCAGCAGTGACCACAGGACTGGAAAAGGTCAGTTTTCATTCCAATCACAAAGAAAGGCAATGCCAAAGAACGCTCAAACTACGTTACAATTGTGCTCATTTCACATGCTAGCAAGATTATGCCTAAAATCCTTCAAGCTAGGCTTTAACAGTATGTGAACCAAGAACTTCCAGATATACAAGCTGGATTTAGAAAGAAAGAGGAACCAGAGATCAAATTGCCAACATCTGTTGGATTACAGAAAAAGCAAGGTAATTAAAAAAAAAATCTACTCCTGCTTCATTGACTACACTAAAGCCTTTGACTATGTGGATCACAACAAACTACGGAAAATTGTTAAAGAGATGGGAATACCAGATCACCATACCTGTCTCCTGAGAAAACTGTATGCAGGACAGAAGCAACATTTACAACTGGACATGGATCAATGGAGTGGTTCAAAATTGGAAAAGGAGTGCATCAAGGCTATATATTGTCACCCTGTTTATTTAACTTATATGCAGAGTACATCATGGGAAATGCCATGCTGGCTGACTCACAAGCTGGAATCAAGATTGCTAGGAGAAATATCAACAATCTCAGATATGTAGATGATACCATTGTAATGGCAGAAAGCAAAGAATAACTAAAAAGCCTCTTGATCAGGGTGAAAGAGGAGAGTGAAAAAGTGGCTTAACACTCAACATTCACAAAACTAAGATCATGGCATCTGGTTCTATCACTTCATGGCAAATAGATGGGGAAAAAGTGGAAAACAGTGGCAGATTTCATTTTCTTAGGCTCCAAAATCACTGCAGTCAGTGATTGCAACCATGAAATTAAAAGACGCTTACTCCTTAGAAGAAAAGCTATGACCAACCTAGACAGAATATTAAAAAGCAGAGACATCACTTTGCCAACAAAGGTCCATCTTGTCAAAGTTATGATTTTTCCAGTAGTCATGTATGGATGTGAGAGTTTGACCATAAAGAAGGCTGAGAGCCAAAGAATTGATGCTTTTGAACTGTGGTGCTGGAGAAAACTCTTTGAGAGTCCCTCGGACTGCAAGGAGATCAGACCAGTCAATTCTACTGAAATCCTAGGAAATCAACCCTGAATATTCACTGGAAGGACTGATGTTGAAGCTCCAATACTTTGGCCACCTGATACAAAGAGACAACTCACTGGAAAAGACCCTGATGCTGGGAAAGATTGAGGGCAGGAGGAGAAGGAGGCAACAGAGGATGAGATGGTTGGGTGGCATCACTGACTCAATGGAAATGAGTCTGAACAAATTCTGGGAGATAGTGAAGGACAGGAAAGCCTGGCATGCTGCAGTTCATGGGGTCACAGAGAGTTGGATGTGACTTAGCGACTGAACAACAATACATTAACACTCCAAGATTTCAAATCTCTAGTCTGTTGTATAATTGAGCTGGAATATAAAGTCGCAGAAAAACTTGCTTGGGATGGCACAGAAACAGGGCCAGGAGAAAATACATGTAGCACATTTATGGACATGCACCCAGCTGACAGTTCTAACCCAGGCAACTGATCTAACATCCTTTGTCCAGGTTGGTTTCCAAGTCTTACGCAGACATAATCTATTCTTATTTCTCCAGGCTGTTGACTTTCACTAAATTGAACTTTTAGATCAAGGGAAGAGAAAACAACCTCTTCTAGTGAATGACAAAGAGAATCTGCCCTCTACTTTGGGAATGGAAGAATGTCCAAACATGAGTGCTTGCTGGCATTTCATGTGAACAAGCTCTCTTAGGCTGTCCTCATCAGATCACTGATACTGGCAATTAGGGATTTCTGCTCCTCTTTGCTGACTCCAAATAGCACTTCTCAATAAAGGAGTTTTCTTTTTTAAAAGTGAAGTGAAGTGAAGTGAAGTCACTCAGTCGTGTCTGACTCTTAGCGACCCCATAGACTGGGGCCTACCAGGCTCCTCTGTCCATGGGATTTTCTAGGCAATAGTACTGGAGTGGATTGCCATTGCCTAAAGGTAGATGTATTCAAAATCTGTATCACCTGGGTTTCTCATTAATGTTAACTTCAAGGAGACTTAAACCCAAACATGTATGGCCAGATGATGGAAACTCTCAGGCAAGATTTACTGCTAAATCTTGGTTAACTTTATAGGCATAGAATTCTTTTATCACTGTTCCTGAAAGACCACTCGTCAACTCCCTTTAGGGGACAAAGTTTGTATACACTGGTTTTTTAAAAGCCACTAAATGCAGTGTCTAAACTTCGCAGGTGGCACTAGTGGTAAAGAACCCACCTGCCAATGCAGGAGACATAAGAGATGCAGGTTCGATCCTCGGGTCAGGAAGATCCCCTGGAGGAGGGCATGGCAACCCACTCCAGTATTCTTGCTTGGAGAATCCCATGGACAGAGGAGCCTGGCGGGCTACAGTCCATGGGGTCACAAAGAGTTGGACACAACTGAGCGAATAACACTTTACACTTTACTAAAAACAATATTTAAAACATTAGGTTCTACAAATCCTTATGACAGGAATACTGAACTGGGATGATATGGGAATAAACATGTACTACTTCTCCAAAAACATTATCTAAAGAGCGAAATGAAGACAAAATCCAGTCAGTTTGCTGCAATTTGCAACCCAAATAAGTCAACACTAAACTCCTTTAGAAGGAAAAGTAATTTGATATTCAATTAAGATACACTAACCCCCAAATTTATCTGTAGTCAATAGGTATTTATTTTAGGCAAGACTTTAACAAACGTTCCAGAAAAAATATACACAAAATAGTTAATCACTTCAAGGTAACCAGTTTGTCAGGCTCTCCAGTATTCCAAGGATACTGCCATTTTAAACCTTTTAGAATGCTTTGCTTGGATTGATTTCAAAGTCTGGGGTACATTCTTTTAAATAGTCTTGATGGAGGTCAAATTTGAAATTGTTTTATTGTGGATTTGATATTTCAAAATCATCAAAAATTAACTCAAGAATGCTGTACAGAATGGATGGCTAGAAAGAACAAAGTGATTTTCTTAATTGGCTTATATTCTGAGAAAGGCTCTCTATATTTTTTTAATTACTGGGTACATTGCTGGAACAGGTATAGAGTTTTGAAAGATGGGAGCTTTGAAGGACAATATTGACCACTGCAGTCTAACAGCTGCAAAAATGATGCTGATTTTTCACCCCTCCCTGTATCCACACACTTTATAACATGACATAGAGATGGAGGTTCATGACATTGTACACGAGGCAATGATCAAGACCATCTCCAAGAAAAAGAATGCAAAAAGGAAAAATGGTTGTCTGAGGAGGTCTTACAAACAGCTATGAAAAGAAGAGAAGTGAAAGGCAAAGGAGAAAAGGAAAGATATACACATTTGAATGCAGAGTTCCAAAGAATAGCAAGGAGAGATAAGAAAGACTTACTCAGTGATCAGTGCAAAGAAATAGAGGAAAACAATAGAATGGAAAAGACTGGAGATCTCCTCAAGAAAATGAGAGATACCAAGGGAACTTAATATGCAAAGATGGGCACAATAAAGAACAGAAATGGTATGGACCTAACAGAAGCAGAAGATATTAAGAAGAGGTGGCTACAATACACAGAAGAACTATACAAAAAAGATCTTAATGACCCAGATAACCACGATGGTGTGATCACTCACCTAGAGCCAAACATCCTGGAATGTGAATTAAAGTGGGCCTTAGGAAGCAGCGCTACAAACAAAACTAGTGAAGGTGATGGAATTCCAGTTTAACTATTTCAAATCCTCAAAGATGATGCTCAGCAAATTTGGAAAATTCAGCAGTGGCCACAGGACTGGAAAAGGTCAGTTTTCATTCCAATCCCAAAGAAAGGCAATGCCAAAGAATGCTCAAACTACCGCACAACTGCACTCATCTCCCATACTAGCTAAGTAATGCTCAGAATTTTCCAAGCCAGGCTTCAACAGTACATGAACTTAAATCAAATTGCCAACATCCGCTAGATCACAGAAAAATAAGAGAGTTCCAGAAAAACATCTACTTCTGCTTTCCTGACTATGCCAAAGCCTTTGACTGTGTGGATCACAATAAACTGTGGAAAATTCTTAAACAGATGGGAATACCAGACCACCTCACCTGCCTCCTGAGAAATCTGTATGCAGGTCAAGAAGCAACAGTTAAAACTGTACATGGAACAACAGACTGGTTCCAAATTGGGAAAGGAGTAAGTCAAGGCTGTATATTATCACCCAGATTATTTAACTTATATGCACAGTACATCATGAGAAATGCTGGACTGGATAAAGCACAAGCTGGAATCAAGATTGCTGGAAGAAATATCAATAACCTCAGATATGCAAATGATACCACCCTTATGGCAGAAAGAACTAAAGAGCCTCTTGATGAAAGTGAAAGAGGAGAGTGAAAAAGTTGGCTTAAAACTCAACATTCACAAAACTAAGGTCATGGCATCTGGTCCTATCACTTCATGGCAAATAGATGGAGAAAGAATGGTAACAGTGAGAAGCTTTACTTTTTTGGGCTCCAAAATCACTGCAGATGGTGACTGCAGCCATGAAATTAAAAGATGCTTGTTCCTTGGAAGAAAAGTTATGACCCACCTAGACAGCATATTAAAAAGCAGAGATATTACTTTGCCAACAAAGGTCTGTCTAGTCAAAGCTATGATTTTTCCAGTAGTCACATATGGATGTGAGATTGGTACTATAAAGGAAGCTGAGCACCAAAGAATTGATGCTTTTGAACTGTGGTGTTGGAGAAGACTCTTGAGAGTCCCTTGGACTGCAAGGAGATCCAACCAGTCCATCCTAAAGGAAATCAGTCCTGAGTGTTCATTGGAAGGACTGATGCTGAAGCTGAAGCTCCAATACTTTGGCCACCTGATGTGAAGAGCTGACTCATTTGAAAAGACCCTGATGCTGGGAAAGACTGAAGGTGGGAGGAGAAGGTGACGACAGAGGATAAGATGGTTGGATGGCATGACTGACTCAATGGACATGAGTTTGAGTGAACTCCAGGAGTTGGTAATGGACAGGGAGGCCTGGCATACTACAGTCCATAGTGTCTCAAAGAGTTGGACACGACTGAGCAACTGAACTGAACTGAGAGTTGTTGCTATCAAGAGATAGAGTTTACTTTCCCCCAGCTCTTGAACGTGAGTTTGCCTTTTTTCCCCCTAATAGAATGTGGCAAAAGTGTTCAAGTACCAGCTCTCAGACGAGGCATCAAGTGGCCCTCACTCTCCTGGAACCCTTCCATAGCATGTGGAGAATCCTGGGCTAGCCTGCTTGAAAAAGGCTGCATGGGGAAGAGCTCATCAGCCATCCTAGTCCAGCCAGCTCCCAGCCAACCCACCAACTGACAGCTCACATGAGAGCAATCCCCATCAAGATCAACTGCCGCCATCACAGATGAGCAGAACAGTCCTGAGAAACTACAGACTCACGAGAAATAAGAAATGGTTTTTGTTTAAACCACTAAGTTTTCGGATGGCTTATTATACAAAAATAGCTAACGATACAAACATCTAAATTTTAATTTCAAGATACACAATCACACTGAGTACTTTTAACACAAATAACTAAAAAATTACAAAAGCCCACTCATGGGAGAGTTTGGGGAAGAAGGAAAAACTAGGCACCTTCATATCTTGCTGCTGTGCTGTGCTCAGTCATTTAGTCGTGTCCAACTCTCTGCGACCCCATGGACTGTAGCCCACCAGGCTCCTGTGTCCATGGGGATTCTCCAGGCAAGAATACTGGAGTGGGTTGCCATGCCCTCCTCCAGAGGATCTTCCTGACCCAGGGATTGAACCCAGGTCTCCCATATTTCAGGTTGATTCTTTACCATCTGAGTCGCCAGGGAAGCCCAAGAATACTGGAATGGGTAGCCTATTCCTTTTCCAGGGGAACTTCTGGACCCAGGAATCAAACCGGGGTCTCCTGCATTTAAGGCGGATTCTTTACCAGCTGAGCTACCAGAATGAAAAATTTATTACATCTTTTTTTTAGAACAACTTGGCAAAACAAACCAAGAACCATAAAAATGCTCATCCCCTTTGAACCAGGAACCTGCTCTAGGAACTCAACCTAAGGAAAGAATTAAAAATAAGAAGAGAACATGTTCAAAGATGCTTATTGTGGTGTCATTTTAGATACGATTTTGTCAAAACTATGTATACACAGGAATGAAGTTCAGAAACTGAGTGATGAGTTTTTTGCAAAGTGGTTTTAATAAAATGTTTTGGTGATTTACACTGTTAACAGAGGCATTTTTTAGTCACTCATTTAAAATGATTGATATAAATGGATTGTATGTAAATTTTCTATTTTTCCTTCTACTTAAGATTAAACTCACAAAGACTACTAAAAATCAACTTCTTGACATTAAACATATGCCTCATATCCTTCACAAGGGCAATTTCCACTCAGTTTCTATATTTTAGCCAGATCTTTCTGCTTTCCTGAAGTATAATAAATGCTCTCCTTAAATTTGAAGGGAAATGGATCAGATGGTATTTTATAGTGCTTGATACCCGTATTTTTTGACATTAAAAAAAAAGTGGCTATTGCTTCATTCTCACACCGACTCTAAAATAAGCAGTAAATTCTACAGCAGAGGTCACAAGTCAGATGACCACAGTGGAGAGCAAGATGGCCTCAGCAAGTAAAGAATGCTGAGCAGAGACTGAGGCTGGTGCCCCATCTGAAGGCCACGGTGAGGAAAGGAGGGCCTGGGGTGGCTGCATCCTCTTAGTCATCCAGAGAGGCCAGAAACTTCTAAACAGGACACTTTCTCAACTCTAAGCTTAAACATGCCAATCCTTGAATCTAGTTAAAACTGTACAAGGCCCTACCTTATGCCTGAAAACAGGTTTTAAAAGGTTTGTGCCCTTTTCCCCCATACAATCCCTGTTTTAACATGTTCAAAAGTAATCTGCCACGGAGTCCATGTATACCTATGGCCGATTCATGTTGATATATGGCAAAAACCATCACAATATTGTAAAGCAACTACCCTCCAATTAAAGTAAACTAATTTTTAAAAATAATAAAGCAATCTGCTGCTCAACATCACTAATTATTAGAGAAATGTGGATCAACACTACAATGAGGTATCATCTCACACCAGTCAGGAATGTAAACTGCTGCAGCCACTATGGAAAGCAGTATTGAGGTTTCTTTAAAAACTAAAAATAGAGTTACTATATGATCCTGCAATCCCACTCATGGGCATATTTCTAGAAAAAACAAAAACTTTAATTCAAAAAGATACATGCACCCCAATGTTCACAGCAGAATTATTTACAATAGCAAAGACATGGAAGCAACCGAAGTGTCCATTAACAGCTGAATAGATAAAGAAGGTTACATATATATATATATATATACACACACACACACACACATATATATGAATGATAATCTCTAGTTCCATCCATGTTGCTTCAAATGGCATTTCATATATGTTTTTTATGGCTTAGGAACACATATATATGAAATAATGCCTTTTGCAGCAACATGGATGGAACTAGAGTTTATCATACAAAATGAAGTAAATCAAAGACAAATATCATATGATATCATTTATATGTGGAGTCTAAAAAAGATGATACAAGTAAACATTTACAAAACAGAAACAGACTCAGACAAACTTATGGTTACGAAAGGGGAAGGGTGGGGGATTGATAAATTAGGATTTGGGGATTAACAGATACATAGTGCTCTATATAAATGAGATAAACAACTAGGACCTACTGTACAGTATGGGGAACTATATTCAATATCTTATAACAACCTATAATAGAAAAGAATCAGTTATATACATATATAACTGAGTCATTTTGCTGCATACCTGAAACTAATACAATATTGTAAATCAAATATCCTTCAATTTAAAAAGGAAAACTACTTTAAATTACATATATTATTTAGTAGATACAGTTACACATTTTATGCATATTTATATTTATTAATAAAAATGCATGCATGCTTATTTGCTCAGTTGTGTCTGACTTTTTTGTGACCCCATGGACTATAGCCCACCAGGCTCCTCTGTCCATGGGATTTTCCAAGCAAGAATACTAGCGTGTGTTGCCATTTCCTCCTCCAGGGGATCTTTCTGACTCAGAGATTGAACCTGTGTCTCTTGCACTGGCAGGTGGATTCTTTACCACTGAGCCACCTGGGAAGTCCATTAATAAAAATGTATCTACTCAAATAGGCAAAATCACTGAGATCAAGTTACCAGGATATGATTTAAAATTGATTCTTTAAAACAACATAATTTGCCCTCCAAAATCACTGCAGATGGTGACTGTAGCCATGAAATTAAAAGACGCTTACTCCTTGGAAGGAAAGTTATGACCAACCTAGACAGCATATTAAAAAGCAGAGACATTATTTTGTGAACAAAGGTCTGTCTAGTCAAAGCTATGGTTTTTCCAGTAGTCACATATGGATGTGAGAATTGGACTATAAAGAAAGCTGAGCACCGAAGAATTGATGCTTTTGAACTCTGGTGTTGGAGAAGGCTCTTGAGAGTCCCTTGGACTGCAGGGAGATCCAACCAGTCCATCCTAAAGGAGATCAGTCCTGAGTGTTCATTGGAAGGACTGATGTTGAAGCTGAAACTCCAATACTTTGGCCACCTGATGTGAACAGCTGACTCATTTGAAAAGACCCTAATGCTGGGAAAGATTGGGGGCAGGAGGAGAAGGGGACAACAGAGGATGAGATGGGTGGATGGCATCACCTACTCAATGGACATGAATTTGGGTAAACTCCAGGAGTTGGTGATGGACAGGGAAGCCTGGTGTGCTGCAGTCCATAGGGTCACAGAGTCAGACATGACTGAATGACTGAACTGAACTGAATATGCCCTCTAAATACTTTTTTAAAAATTGAGGTAAAGGGATTTATAACATTATATAAACTGTATGCACATAAATTATATGTCCACTACTGAGTACTCTACAGTGTGCTTACCACCAGAAATTTATTTTCCATTCAACACCATACAGTTGACCCCCTTTATAATTTCACCCTCTCCCCAGCACCTTTCCCTCTGGTAACCACTACTTTGTTCTCTATATCTATGTATTTGCTTTGCTTGGTTTGCTAATTAATTTTAGGTGTTTGCTTGTGTTTTATATTCCACATGTGAGTGAGATCTTTTGGTATCTGTCTTTCTCTGACTTATTTTACATAGCATAATACTCTATACAAGAGATGAAATCATGTCATCTGTGACAGCATGGAAAGACCTTGAGAGTATTATGCTAAATTCCCTTTTAATATGTCTGTGCTTCAATTGATAGTAATGGTAGAATTCATTAACAATTTCCCCATCATTTTTACTAATCCCTGTCATATGCCTAATATAAGCTAAGCCCTGATGGCAAGGAATGTCATAAGTATGGCCTTCATCAATGATTCAAAAATTGAATTTTAATCAAGACTTTTAACTATTCCCATGCTCTAGTATGTTCTACCATGGTCTCCTAGCCCCCTCACACACACACATATCTCTCTTCTAGCCTTGTTATGAAAGGCAGCACCACTGAGATCACTCATTCTTCAACGCCTTTGCAGAGGCAAATGAGAACTCCTTTAACCTTCAAAAATTAGAGTTATTCAATAATGTTTACACAGTGCACATTCCAGCAGTATCTTGTGTACACAGCTCTACCAAAGCATTTCACTCAACCAGTTCTCAACGCCAGAACATTTCTAGCAGCTTCTCAGAGAACCGTGGCTGCTTTCTCTAGTCATGGGTCCGCCCCATCTTCCTGCCTCTATAGCTAGTAGCAAAGCTGACTAAATAGCAGTAGAATAAGAGACTAGAGAAAAGTAATCAGTTTCGAGATATTCCCTAAAACAGTTGTTTGAACCTGTAGTGAAAAATCAATACATTCTTTTTTTTTTTTTAATCAATACATTCTATAGGGTCTGCAAGCAAAGTTCTTCCAATACCTTCTCTCATTTCAGAAGATACTAGAGGGAGGCCTCTGCTACATCTCAGGTGTTTTAGATCAGAACCATGACATTAAAAGAACCTGAGTCATAAGCAAAGTATGCCTCATTCATTTTCTCTCCCTTTCTCTCACTCTCATAAATACTTGCTGTCAGGGTGCTAGGAAGGCTGTTTGAATGGGGCACATATTTTTTAAACAGTGAAAAAAAATAAGGCCATCTGCACAACTCAATATCCTCTTTCAAAGTAGTCTTTTGCTCCCTTTTTTCTTTAGGCTTCTGAAACTTACAGTTAAGTCATTTTGAAAGCATTTAAGATGTATAAAGTTATACTGACATATTCATTGTCAACAAGGCAGCCAAAATGTATTTGGGTCAAATCAACCTAGTCAATTTCCAATTTCTCAACTAGTACAGAATTCCAGTAAGTCTTGACCAAATAGAGGAGTTCCCTGGTTTTTCAGTCAAGAGGTCATGGATGAACGTTCAGGTGTTTTGATACATCATTAACCCGAACTATAATTTTTTTAAATCTTTGTCTATTCGGCTGTGCCAGGTCTTAGCTGAGACATGCAACCTCACTTGTGGCAGGTGGGATCTAGTTCCCTGACCAGGGATCAAGCCCAGGCCCCCTACACTGGGAATGCAGTCTGTCACTGGACCACCAGGGAAGTCCCCTGAACAACAATTTAAAAACTGGGCTGACCATATGCTCTGATCTTAAAAATCTTTAAATCACATCATTAAAATGAGCAGCACACAATGTTGCAATAAGGGGAAGACAACCAATCTAGGATCCACCAAATTCTCAAATTAAGATGGTCCTAAAGGGCTTATTGTGGCTCTGGGGGCTTTCAGGGCATAAAATAAGTGACTTTTTGGAGACCCACAGCAATGACCAATTTGTGACCATGATATACTGCAGTCTTACTGAGAGAGAATCTCTTCTACCAGCACAAAGAAAATCTGCTCTAAAGTACGGTTTAGTACAGGAAATTTTGATCTTGAAATGAAGAAAACTGGGTTCATGTTAACTCACCTCTTTGGGCAACTTAATTTCCTGTTTTTGTTTCCCTCTTTTAAAAGATCATATGAATGTTCCCTTTATGTGATAATGTTGGGGAAAGCAAAGTGTTTCTGAGAGTAATAAAAATAAATTAACCCAATTACTCAGCCATAAAAAGAATGAAATATTGACATTTGCAGCAATGTAGACAGACCTAGAGAATACTATGTTTAGTGAAAGAAGTCAGACAAATACTAATAC
The DNA here is from genome assembly GCF_023091745.1 of Budorcas taxicolor. Taxonomy (NCBI): domain Eukaryota; kingdom Metazoa; phylum Chordata; class Mammalia; order Artiodactyla; family Bovidae; genus Budorcas; species Budorcas taxicolor. Next base: position 28,034,287 of record NC_068935.1, read on the forward strand.
TGTATAATATCACTTAAATGTGGAATCTAAATAATAATACAAATAAATATATATACAAAACAGAAACAGACTCAGACATAGAAAATAAATTTATGGTTACCAAAGTGGGGAGGGAGGAGGGGAGGGACAAATTTGAGGCATGGTCAACAAACTACATAAAATAGATATGCAACAAGGATTTACTGTATAGCACAGGGAATTATACCTGATATCTTGGAATAACCTATAATGGAAGAGAATCTGCAAAAATACTGAATCACTATGTTATACCTGAAACTAACACAATAGAGCAAATCAACAATACTTCCATTAAAAAAAAAAGTGTGTGTGCGCTCAGTCACTAAATTAACCTAAAGAAAGGTTTGTGTTAGGCCTTTCAGTGCAAATACATTTATGCCTCTTTGTTAGTATGAGTCAGTCCATGGTTGCAAGGGAGTGAGCACAGGGCAGTTGGAAGACCTGTCTGACCAATCTTGTGGTCTTTTGCCCCCTTTTCCAACACCAAGAACATTTTTGTTACAAAATCTCTCTCTCTAGACACTTCCAGCTAGGAATACCGCCTTAAACCTTGTATTAATTTACTATGACGCTACTGAAGTAGATGCATTGCTTTCTCTTTTTCATATTAGGGAAAAAAGCTATCAGGGATTTAACGGAATGTGGTTGGAGTATCTTCTGTACTTCTGCCTCACTCATTGAAGAGTCAGAGAATTATTTGTGAGAAATAATATTTGCATATCGTCAAGTCACCAGTGTTTTGCTTCTCAGGTTTTATCTTCACAACCTGAAAATTACCAGCAAGATTCCTGCCCACGAGTCGCCACCTACAGGGAAAAAGCAACCTTTACATGGGACCATGCTTTGCACTCCTAAGCAGTCTGTGAGAGCCACAGTATTTTATTGTAAAGTAAAATAAAGTAAAAATAAAAATTTTTTAAAAATAGAGAAAAAAATAAAATCCCAAGGGAAACTTATTTGAATACATATCCTGCAGGAGAAGATACTTTCCAATACCTTCTGGCAAAAGTGTGATAAAGGGAGGAAAGACTGGAGAAGCCACAATTCATGTGAATTCTTCATGGTGGACATCTGTGTCATAGCACCCTGATCACCAAACACTGCCAAGTGTTTGGAGAAAGGGGGACAAAGTCAAAAGCAGATGCAGTGGTTTGAAAAAAACAGGACAACTGTATATTTATTATTTTCAGCATGAATAGCATGTGAGGTTTACACAGTTGTACTTATGGGCCTTCACAATCTGGGTTTGCACCTGTTGAATCACAATTCCAGAACTGACATAGTCAACACATTTCACTTTTTGTGCCTATAGCAAATTCTATATAGAGAGAGATTCTATATAAAGAGAAAGTCTATAGAAACTCTTTAGAGTTACTAGATTTTTGGTTACATGGTCCCCCTCCCTTGGGATCTGTGCTTTCTTTTTTCTTTTCCACAAGAGCGCCACTACTGCTCTGTACTTCTAGTATGAGAACAAGCACCACTAATGGAAATCTTTGTACAAATCTTTTAAAAAAACTGTTTCCTTGAAATATGTTCCCATGTCAAAGGCTAGGAAAACATTTGCATGGCTTATTACATATTGTCAAGTTGTTCTCCTGAAAGATAAAGTCAATTTATCATGCCACCGGCAGTGTTAACATGCCTGATCTTCTTGCAGCCCTGCTCACGCTGGATCCTTATTGGGTTTCTTTTTCACTTTTTATTTTATATTGGAGTTTAGTTGATTAACAATGCTGTGCTAGCTTCAGGAGCACAGCAAAGGGACCCAATCACAAATATATATGTATTGGGTTGGCCAAAAAGTTTGTTCAGGTTTTAGAAAAATCCAAATAAACTTTTTTGGCCAACCCAATATTTATTCTTTCTCAAATTCTTTTCCCACTGTAACACTGTTATGTAACATTGAGTAGACTTCCCCATGCTATACAGTAGGTCCTTGTTGGTTACCCACTCTAAATACAGCACTATGTACATGTGAATCTCAAACCCCCCAACTATTCATTAGCAGCAACATGGATGGACTAGAGATTGTCATACTGAGTGAAGTAAGTCAGACAGAGAAATATCATATAATATCACTTATATGTTGAGCTAGAAGGGATGGTACAAATGAACTTATTTACAAAGTGGAAACAGACTCACAGACTGAGAATAAACTTGAGGTTGCCAGGGGCGAAAGGTGGAGGGGAGGGATGGTTGAATCCTCACAGTCCTGATTTCCACTACCTTTGTTAGTTGCTGCTGCTGCTGCTAAGTCGCTTCAGTCGTGTCCGAGTCTGTGCGACCCCAGAGACGGCAGCCCACCAGGCTCCCCCGTCCCTGGGATTCTTCAGGCAAGAACACTGGAGTGGGTTGCCATTTCCTTCTCCAATGCATGAAAGTGAAAAGTGAAAGTGAAGTCGCTCAGTCGTGTCCGACTCTTCGCGACCCCATGGACTGCAGCCTACCAGCCTCCTCCGTCCATGGGATTTTCCAGGCAAGAGCACTGGAGTGGGGTGCCATCGCCTTCTCCTTTGTTAGTTGCCATTATATAATAGCAACTTAAAGTGGCTCTAACTTGCATTTAATTTTTCTATAGGCTGGAGCTCCAGCCAACCCTAACACTGATATTCAACCACCCATTCAATGTCTCCAAGCTAAATGTCCCATTTGCACCTCAACCTTAATTTTCCTCTCCCCAAACCTGCTCCCTACCTCAGACTACCCCCCACCCCCAAAACCCAGTAACTTTTATCTCCCTAAATAGAGCCCTTCACTCAGGTGCTCAGGCTACCACGCATTCTTCCTCCTCTCCTTTCAGATTCAATACTGCAGCAAGATCATTTCCACTCAATTCCTTGATCAAACATTCCAAATCCATCTCCATCTTCACAGCTACTCCACAAGTTCACACCACCATGGTCTCTAGCCTGGATGACTGCAACAGCCCCCTGCTGGTCTCTCTCCTTCCATCCTTGCCCCCATAGAGTTCAAGCTACACAACAGTCAAGATGATTTTTTTTTTTAAATCCTAACTCAGACAGTGTTGCTCCTCTGTTCAAAACCCTCCAGTGGCTCCCCAACATGCTTTGTATCAAATCTAAACTGCTTCCCTTTAAATCCAACCCCTACCCACCTCTTTCATCCCATTACCCTTCTCCCCTACTGTCCTGTTCTGTTTCAGCCACACTGGCCTTGCTGACTGTTCCTTGAACACGTCAGGTTCACTCCTCACAGAGCCTTTGCCCCCATGCTGGGTTCTGGCTTGCAGCACTCTCCTCCAAGCTCTTCTCATGGCTGGCTCTTCCCCATTTTTCAGATTCAACTCAGAGAACACTGTCTTAAACAGGGCTGCTCCCACCCCCGTCAGGTTGTAGTGTAGCAACCCATCTTATTTTCACTGTAACACTGAAGTGATCACGTGGACTAGTTAATCTGCTTTTTATCTGCCCCACCCCCAGTTTGGAAGTTCCATGAGAGTAGGAAGGGACTGCATGTGTCTTGTTCATCATTTTCTCTTCAGAGCCTAGAACAGAGCCTGGCACGTGGTAGGGATTTAACAATACTAAGTCTTTCCTGAAGCAAAGACTTTGCTCATCAACTACATTCAAAACAGACTCACGGATGTTGTAAACAAACTTACAATTAATGAAGGGGAAAGCCAGGTGGAGGGACAAATTAGGAGCTTGGGATTAACAGATACACACCACTATCTAAATAAACAACAAGGATTTACTGTACAACACAGGGAACTACATTCAATACCTTCTAATGACCTATAATGGAAAAGAATCTGAAAAATATTACATATCACATATATATTTGTATAACTGAATCAATCTGCTGTATACCAGAAACTAACGCAACATTATAGATCAACTATACTTCAAATTTTTAAAGAAAAAATGTTACTCCCATATTGAAAATACAAATAATAGCACCTGGAGATGAATAGTGAAATGCTAAAACAAACTTGCTTGTTCTTTCAAGGCCCCCAGAGCTACTAATATTAATCAGTGAATGTGGAGATCAGTTAAGTGCACCTATAAGCAGCTACTCCATTTAAGTGTTTAAGACACTTTGGAAGCTGCAGTGATGAGTTACCCTCAAAGAACTGTGTCTAGAAAGAGAAAGAAATTAAGACCACTGCAATCTGAAGAAGCAAATGGTGAGCACCGTGGGAAGCACAGGATATACTCTGGGCCATAGAGAAGTGATAATGGGTTTAACACTCTTCCTCGTGAAATGGATGTTAGAATTCCTGGGAATATACCTCAGTGGTTTTCAAATGTGTTAGCACTGTGCCCTTCAAAAGTGGTGGGACAGGCATAGTCACCATTGATTGTAGTTGTCACAACAACTGGCACAGGGACAGGTACTGCTGTCACTGGGTGAACAGAGGGCCAGAATTGCTAAGCGTCTCGCAGGGCCTGTACAGTCCTGCACCAAGAAGACCTCTCACCCCAAACACCAGCACAGAGATGGCTCATACCTGTCCCCCTAGAACATACATAGTGTCTTCAGTGACTTCCAGATTCACCAGATTTGAACACGTTACTTTTTAGGTCACCATCTCCGAGTTGGTTCTTCTTCCCTCTGAACTCTTTTCATCATTTTGACCCAGATTCTCAGGAACAAAACCTGAGTCCAAGCAAGGCCTGCCAGACTGTCTCTTTGGGACCCCATCAGAGCAGGCTTCAAAATCCCAGCCCAGAGGAAAGGTGCCACGTCAGGATGCCGCTCAGCTCCTGGTCAGTAACCCTTCCCCAGCCAGGGCCACAGCACTCCTGCATGTTAAGAATATTCACATTTCAGAGTCAGTCCTTCTGCAGGTCTGACAATTCCCTAATTACACAGTAAGACAAGAAGCTAATCCTAAATTAGCATCTTCCTGCATGAGGGATTGTTGCCCTCGAGTAGGGGTCTGGGGCCCACCAGGTCAGGTATGTCCCAGGACATGGGGGATGTGACCCCAGCCAATCAGCACTGCATGGTTCTGTCTTCTGTGGACGAAACCCCAGCCAAGTCTTCTGGCATTTCAAGAGAAGCGCTGTGTTCACCTGAAACTATCACAACATTTTTAATTGGCCATATCCGAATACAAAATGTTTTGGTGTTAAAAAAAATTAAATTAAAAAAACTTTAAAAGAAGAGAGAAGCTGGAAACCCTGATTTTTATTGGGCTCCTTGGTTTTTCAACATTGGCCCCTAATTCAATTGCTTTAAAAAAAAATATTGTACAGGCTGAAGCACACCCATCTAGGGCTGAACTTGACCCCAGACTCCCAGCTTGCTCTTTCTGCTTGGTTGCATGTACCCAGTGCTCTCCAAAGTTTCAGGAAATTTTAAAACAAGAGTTAAATATACTGACAGCTGGGCAAGGTTCTCAAGGAAGAATGAGGCAAGGACAGGCCTGGGGACCCAGGTAGGACACACCAAGGAATGAGGACTGGCTTTGACCTGCTTGTCTTTGCTCAAAACTTCTCAACCTTGCTCTCATTCTTACTGCATCAAGTCCCAAGTTCCTTTCAAGGCTCTTCAGAGCACAACCCCACCCCCACCAACTCTGTATTTAATCATGCCCTGTGTCCATCCCGCCTTCTAGCCAGGCCAGTCTCCCTTGAGTTCCTTCAAATCCCTCTCTCCCTACATAAACCCCACCCTTCAAAGCCTTGCTCACATCCCACCTGGTTTCTGAAACCTCCTCTGTGACATGAAATGGTAAAATATTTTCAAGCTCAAGGCCTAGTGTCAACCAGACCCGGGTTCAAACCCCACCTCTGCCACTGACCAGCTGGATTATTTACCTAACCTCTCTGAGCTTCAGAAGATAATAATGCCTACCTTACACAATTGTCACGTTTACAAAAAATAATGCCAAGTATTTAATGCTCATAAATGCTCAATTAAGGTGAATGCATATTATTATTATGGCTGGCCTTCTGCTGTTAAGTGGTCCAGCCTTATGGTGTCTCTTCTGAGCAAAGCACCACTGGATTCCATGCAGTCCACATCTGCTCAGACTGTGCCTTAGGCATTGGTCTACCTCAGCCTCCGACTTACTATTAATACATAGCATCTTACAGCTTCAGGAGCATGCTGGCTATAACATAGAACTGATAGAGGCCCAACATGGCCACTAAGAGAATTATACAAGTAACACTACCTTGGCTCTGAAAGAGCTCAGCCAAAACCCCTCTCTCTAGCAAAAGTAGGAATGCAGGTTAGGAAGACAAACCCATAGCCAGGCTCGGTGGCAGAGAGCTGCTTTAGCATTTGAAACAAGTTTCTCTCCCTCACACATGTGTGCACACACAGACACACACCACCACCACCACTACAACTGCCACCACTATGAGCTAGCTTCATATTCCCAAATCTCTGCACCTCACTTTTCCTTCTGATGCCGAAGATGACACATGAAGCCCGTCAAAGGCCATGCTCTTCGCATGAGTGTATGGCAGGGAACCCAGACAAAAGGGCCACACTGCAAGTGTGCTCTTTGGCTAGGACTACACGGAAAGCCCTGGAGGAGGGCATGGCGACCCACTCCAGTATTCTTGCCTGGAGAATCCCATGGACAGAGGAGCCTGGTGGGCTACAGTCCATGGGGTCGCAAAGAGTCAGACCCAACTGAAGCGAGTTAGTGCAGGTGGCCACACATGGAAAGCCCAGGCGCCATCACAGAAGCCAAGATGGTTTTCACTGGTTCCACACCTTGGCTCTGTTACTCCACCTGCAGTCGTGTTCTGATCTACACCATAGCTAGGATCCCCTGACAGTCGTGCCAGCAGGCCTACTCCACTTGCTCTGTGCTTAGCAAAAGCCAAGGTAAAAATAACTTCACGCATGTTATTCCACACTTCAAGCTACTCAATGCTTTGAGTGACTCCTCCCGCCCAAACAGAAAAACAGGGCATAGAAAAATGTGACTATTGGAATGTCACATTCTTTAAAAAGGAAACTAAAAAAAAAAAAAAAAAAAAAAACGGAACTGGAGAGACCCCAACTATACTATCCCAAAGAGTAGTTTTCTCAGCATGAAGACGGAGCCCTGTCTGTGCCTAAGTTGCTCTCTCAACAGAATGACGTTCCAAAGTTAGATCAAGGCAGGTAGGAGAGAACATAGCAAAATGGGCCTGATCTTTGAGACCTTAGTCCCAATCTAGACAAGACGCAGAGAAAATGGAAAAGTCAAAAGGGTGACCAGTCCTCATGCTGGAATCCAGTGTTCCAATAAAACTCACTCCTCGGAGTTAGCAACATTCAAAAGTTCTCCAGTGGGGACGACAGAGGATGAGATGGCTGGATGGCATCACTGACTGGATGGACGTGAGTCTGAGTGAACTCCAGGAGTTGGTGATGGACAGGGAGGCCTGGCGTGCTGCGATTCATGAGGTCGCAAAGAGTCGGACACGACTGAGCGACTGAACTGAACTGAACTGAACGGTTGGCTTTAAGTAAAATAGCCAAGTGCAGGAGACCACGTGTAAAGAAGAGGTGAGTCCCACGCACGAAGACTACCTGACTTCTCCGTGTTCGGGAACAGCAGTTTCTCCTACCGCCTGGGCCTCTCCAAACTGCTCTTCCCTGGCCCAGCTGCCCCCAACCCAAATTCAGAACCCCGTGCCATGGGTGGGCCCTGTCATACCAGTCAGGTTGGGGACAGTTTTATTCCACCCGCACTGGAAAGCTTAAGGGAGACTCTTGACAAATCCCTGAAGCCCAGGACCGGGTCACAGCGGGGCGGGGGCGGCGGCGCCCCGCTGCTGGTTAACTGGAGGAGTGCACCAGAGCCTGGGGTGAAGCTGAACATCCAGCCTTTGGCCTGTGGATGGTACCGGAGAGGGCACCTTTAGTTCCCACTAGCGAGACGCCACTGTCAGCGTATCCCAGGGGAATGCCTCGAGTGACCTCGGCGGCCGAAGCGAGCTCTGGCGTGGGTGCCACAGCCGACCCTAGTGCGGCGCCAGGGCCGGGGGAGGTGCGGCAAGGTCTAGGGTGAACGGAGAGGACCAGGGGAAGAGCCCCGGCGCATTTCTGGAAACCCTGACTCTGCAGGGGCAGGCAGAGCGACCCAGGCCTCCTGAGCGTCCCCTCCCCAATCCCCGCCATGGGTCCCGCGTGGCCCTGTCTACAGGCACCCAGCTCCCGTAGGCCAGGCCAGCCGGCCCGCTGATACGCAGCGGGACGTGGCTGCCGCTCTGCAAGCAGAGCGGAGGGCATTTACCGGGATCCTGGGGTGCTGCTGCGTCTCCACCTGGGTCTCTGCTGGCGTACCCCGGTTGCCGCTACTGCCGCCGCGTCTTTCCAACCGCCGCAGTCTCGACCGGCAAAGCTCCCAGTCGCTCCCTACGATTGTAGCTTGCGAGGCCAGCTGTTGAATGGCTCGCGTCGAGCGCACAGGGAACAGAAGCGTCCCCGCTGCATCCAAGTCGGCGACGCAAGCGCGCGTCCCAGTGCCAACGCCCCGTGCGCCCCTCGCCCCGCCGAGCTCGCGCAGCCGCCTCCGGGCTACTGGCTGCGGACCCCCGGCTTCAGGCTAGCCCGCCTGCCGGCCAGCTCCCCTTGGTGGGCTTTAGCCTAGCCAATTGCCTTCCCTCGTGGACTCCGCCCCCCTCGCTGCCATCCCTCAACTTGCCCTCAGGACCAATGGCAATAGACTAGTCCCGCCCCTTGGATTCCCCGGGGGCCAATCGCCTTCTCCTGAGAATCAATTCAAGTAACCCCGCCCCTCTCGTGCGGCAGAGCCCGAGCCGAAGTTTATCCCAGGGTGCGGTTGCTCCTGAGGATTGCAAGGCTTTGCCCGTGCTCCCCCAACCCCCCACCCCTGAACGAAGTTACAGCGATTTACAGCCTGCAACTCACCTGGTCTGCAGACCGCCACGCGAGCCAGTTGCTTTGAATAAAGTAGTATAAGAAAGCGATTGGGAGAGGTACCGTGCACCTCATTCATCCCTGATGTAAGACTGCCGAGAAATGTGCACCCGCTTGGCCAGAACTTACACATCACAGGGTCAGCAGGAACCTCGAAGGTCATCGACTGACTCTACCCTAGCACTGATTGGTTTCGCTTTGGGTTTTTGGTTTTCTTTTCCCACATACAGGGTCCCTGCCCTCTAGTCTGAACAACTTCCAGTGACAAGAACGCACTAGCCCCACAGACCGCTGCTTGTGTCTCTGCCTCATAGCTTGAGGTCAAGTGAAACCAGCCCCCTGGTAACTTCACACAAAACCAAATTTTCCCCTCTTCCCAATGGTGGTCCAACAATTTGAAGACAGATCTGGTCCCACAATTCTACCAGACTAGAGTCTACTCCAGAGACCCAGGTTCAAGGCTCTGCTTTCAGTTTAAGCCAATTCCTTTATATCTTTCAAAAGCAGAAGGCTGGAACTGGGTTTAACCTCCCTCCCAACACCCCACCCCCCCACCCCCGCAACCCCAGGGCACAGACCCTTCGGCACCGTCTAGTCCCTTGTGCAGATACTAGATTCTTCTCCTCTAGCTTCTTAAGGATGGCATTTGCTTTCTTGACTGCCATATCACATGGCCAATGCATATTAGATTTATTGTCAACTCACCCCGGGGGCTATATCTCACTTCTGGTGCTATCACAAGACTGTTTTCTACTTCATTAACTGGTAAATGTCATCGAGTTTTGATTCGGGGAGGGGGTGCTAATTTCACTCTCTTCTATGGAAACCTCTTTGCCTGCTCATTCTGTCCTAAATATCTCTACATTCCTGCTTGCTACCTAACTGCCTTGCTCTGGTTCCCATCCTGTTTGCACAACTGCCAAAGAGCTTCCTAACCTGGCCCCTTGCCTCTAGCCTTGCACCCTCCTGGCTGGCCCCTCAAAGCTCCTCTCCTCATCCATTTTATACCAGAAGTCAGAGTTGTCCTTAAACACAAATATAATCACACCACCACACTCTAACTTCAAAGCCCATCCCAGCTTCAAATCCTTTTTTTACTTCCTTTCAGCTCTCCTTTGCTTTCAGGATAAGATCCAAAACCCATGGCAAAGCATATATAAAATCCTTGGGGATCTGGCCTCAGCCTCATTTCCAGTGGTTCCACCTTCACCACAGAGCACTGTACACTTCAGGTCAAAAACTCCCTGTTGTTTTTCAAGTGATCCATGGTCTCCAACACTTCTTTGCCTTTGGTATAAAGTCTAGAATAACCTGCTTCCCACCCTCCTAATCCTGACCTGCAACACTCTGATGTCTTTTTTTTTAATTGAAGTTGATTTACAATATTGTGTTACTTTCTTTTCCATTATATGTTATTACAATACATTGAATATAGTTCCCTGTGCTATACAGTAAGTCCTTGTTTATTTTATATATAGGAGTATATATCTATTCATCTCGAACTCCTAATTTATCCCTCCCTCCTTTACCCTTTGGTAACTATAAGTTTGTTTTCTATATCTATCTTTTTCTGTCTTATAAATAATTTCATTTGTATTATTTCTTTAGATTTCACAAATAAGTTATATCATATAATATTTGTCTTTGTCTGACTTACTTCACTTAATATAATAATCTCTAGGTCCATCCATGTTACTGCAGTTGGCGTTATTTCATTCTTTTTTATGGCCAAGTAATAATATTCCATATGTGTGTGTATGCATATATATTTGTGTATATATATACACCACATCTTTTTAATCCATTCATCTTTTGATGGACGTTTAGGTTGCTTCCACGTTTTGGCTATTGTAAACAGCACTGCAGTGAGCATTGGGATTCATGTTATTTTTTTAAATTATGGTCTCTGAAGAAAAGCTATATGTTATAAAAATGAATCACTTGGAATCACACAATTATAGAACTTCAGTATTAAAGGGGCCTTTTAAGCTAATGTAATCAAACCCGACCCTAGATGCTAGAATGACTGTGTGGGCAGTTTTTCAGGTTCTTAGCTCCCTGGCCTCTGAAAACAGGTTTTGTTCTTACTCCTAAAATATATGGCTTTGCCTGACTAAGTGCTTTGAGGGGCACCCAGAATGCTTCTCTGTCCATTTTTTCCCTCTAGGCTTAGATGTGTCCTTGGGATCCTCTCTTTCAAAATGCAGATCCCTTTTGGAAGATCCAAATGCTAACATTTATTAGTTATTAACCCTTAGCATAAGGTAAGCAGCATAGCTTAATTTAAAAATTTAAGCAAACTCCAGGAGATAGTGAAGGACAGGGAAGCCTGGCATGCTGCAGTCCACGAGGTCACAGAGTCAGACAGGACTTAGCAACTGAACAAGAACAACCAACATGAACAGGAGTTTTCAAAGCATTTTCATTTATTTTGTCATATTTGATCCTCATAGTAACCTCAGTAAATATCCTGATTTCCATTTCACAGGGGAGGAAGCTAAGGTTCATTTTGGTTAAATCACTCCTCAATGTATTCGAACTGCAGCTCTGCTATTAACTTTCAGCAAGTAACCATGCCACTCTAGCCTCAGTTTCCCAATCAATAAATTCAAATAATTTGCTTTCCAAGGTTTCTTTCAGCTCTGTCTCTAATCCCTCATCTCCTGCTGGCTGAGATCAAGGAACTGGGGGCCTGGGCATTTTCACAGTGGCAGGAAATAATTTTGGCACTAGAGGTACATTTTGGAAAGGGAAAGCTCTTAGAATGCCAAAGCAGACAGCATAAGAGCAGTGAATACTAGAAGCAAGACAATCTGAGAAAGGAAAGACAAGGGGCCCTGAACTCCAAACTCACCTACTTGCTAAGCTATAATACAACCACTGGGATTCCAATTGTGAACTCAACATTCCAACTTGTTTCCTTTCATGATTGAAGAATCTTCTCTGCAAACTTTAATTAAAGTCGGCTTTGGCAAACAATTTTATCATATTCAGACAATAATTACTGCAATAAATTACATAAAGAAATCTATTGTGTCCACTGCTTATTCCACACAGCAAAAGGGCCGATAAGAAATTGCAGCCGAAGGAAGTTATTTGGAAGGAAAACCAACAGGCAAATAGATGCATTCTAATAATTTATGCAAGTCCACTGGTGACACCCTCCCCCTCCCCCACTCCAACATTCTCTGAGGACTAGAAGGGCACTGAGAAGCAGCCAATCTAAGGGCTATGCATTGCTTAATCTTACCACCAAAATACAGGCTTTACGCCTAATATAAAAGGAATTTAAGATGCCAGGTGAAAGTGGTGATCTTTAAACTGGTTGTGCAAGAAACTGAAAGCTAATTCTTAAGATGATACGCCTACTTAATAGTTTGTTCTTTTTGGAGTGATTAAAAACCTGTTTAATTACAGTAGAATCAGTTTGGGCTTCCAGACACCTAATCACTTTTCCAGTAAATAGCTCTAAAGTCAGAATAAATAACACTAACCTACTTCCCTGATTTCTTACAAGGATTAATTAATTGATTTTAAAGGGTTTCAGAAGTTTCATAAAACAGTGGCCTAGGAATTAGGAGACCTAAATTTAGTGCAGACTCTGCCGTTAATAGCTGTGTGGCCTAGGTGGTTGACTTTACTTCTCTGGGGCTTGGCTTCTCCACCTGTAAAATAAAGGGGAATTGGGCTAGACAGTCTCCGTACTTTGGGTCTAATATTGTAATAATACTCTAGGACTCACCATCATTATAGCCTTTTCTCTTAGTAGCTTAAGACCACAATAATCTACTTTTGGTTTTCCAGTTTTCCTAAAATTGGATTCCTGGAAAAATTTCCAAAATGTCTGCCTGTTTCCCAGACACAGTCACTTAGGCATACTGACCCCAACCAAACTTTCCAAGTATGAATAGAGAAAAATATAATAAAGATCCAAAAGAAGAAAAAAATAGAATCTAGACTTTCACACACATGAACAAGTAAACGGAAGCCATTTCTTAGTATCTGCAGACCCACACTTTTTTCTTCCCAACTATTTTCCATGCTTTTCTTTTCCACAGATTTTATTACTCTTTCTTTTCCCTAACGTAAATCTGGGGCCCTCATTACCAGCTTTAAAAACACTCACTATGACTATTTATAAGAGGACTTGAAATGTTTAAAGGGAAAATAACATTATATGGAGCAAAAGAAAAGCAGAATAAAAAATTTTATGTACAATATAATCTCAACTGGGCTAGAAAATGGTCCATATGCTGAAGGCTGGACGGCCATACACCAAAAGTTTAATAGGCTGGTCTTTAGCCGGCAGAATCCAGGGTTAGATTTTCCCCTTCACATTAGCTTTTTTTTTTTTAACCCTTAATGAGCGTGTATTGTGTTTGTTAAAGATAATATATATGTATGTGTATATATAGTGTGTCTTTAACAAAAGGAGGAAGAGTGACTCCTTTTTATAGACAGCATAGAGGCATAGAGTAGTGGTTAAATGGTGGGATTCAACCCCTCTGAGACTCCATTTCCCCCTCTATAAAATGGCAATAAGACTAATAAAGGACCTACTTCATAGAGTTATTTTCCAGATTAAATAAGCTACTCCATGTAAGTGCTTAGACCAATGCCTGGCACCATTATTTGCCATTATTTAAAATGTTAAACCTGGAGAAGGAAATGGCAACCCACTCCAGTACTATTGCCTGGAAAATCCCATGGACAGAGGAGCCTGGTAGGCTACAGTCTATGGGGTCACAAAGAGTCGGACACGACTGAGTGACTTCACTTTCACTTTCAAAATGTTAAATGTGACTATGCTCCAGTAAAAAATGCTAAACATTTACTGTAAATATAATGTGTGCAAGTGATGAAAAAAAAAAAAAACAGTACAGAAGACTTTAAAAAGTAAAGTGAAAAAGGAGAAATAGTTTTCCCTCTTTAACCCTCAGCCTCACTGTCAACACCTTCTTATGTAGCCTTCCAGAATTCTTAAGGGCAAATGCAAACATATATCCTCTTTTTCAGTCACACACACACACATGGGCAGGCACACACAGAATCATAGCATTCATGTTATTTTCACCTTGTTTTTTAACTTAATTATCTTTTTTGAAGATCTTTCCATAACAGATCATCTAGATTTACTCCTTTTTTATTGTGGTTAAAAGACACATAGGGCTTCCCCAGTGGCTCAGAGGTAAAGAATCTACCTGCAATGCAGAGATGCAGGACATCCAGGTTCAATCCCTGTGTTGGCAATATCCCCTGAAGGAGCGTATTGCAACCCACTCCAGTATTCTTGCCTGAAAAATCCCAATGGACAGGGGAGCTTTGTGGGCTACAATCCATAGGGTCACAAAGAGTCAGACACAACTGAAGCAACTGAGCACACAGCACACACAAAAGACACAACATAAAATGTATCATCTCAACCATTTTTAACTGTATAGTTCAATAGTGTTAAGTAGATCAACATTGTGAAACAGATCTCAAGAGCTTTTTCATCTTGCAAATCTGAACTTTCATATCCATTCAACAACTCTTCTTTCTCCTTCCTCCAGCCCCTGGTAACAGCCATTCTACTTTCTGTTTGTGTGAATTTAGATAGCTCATAGAAGTGGGATCATACAGTACTTTTTGTGACTGGCTAATTTCCCTTAGCAAAATGCCCTCAAGCTGCATCCATTGTGTAGTATGTGACAAGATTTCCTTCTTTTTTAAGGCTGAATAATATTCCACTGTATGTATATGCCACATTTTGCTTATCCATTTACGTGTCAGTGGGCATTTGGGTTGCTTCCATCTCCTGGTTATTGTGAATAGTGCTGCTATTAACGTGGATGTACAAACATCTCTTTGAGAACTCACTTTCACTTCTTTTGGATACATATCTGGCAGTGGGGTTACTGAATCACATGATAATTCTATTTTTAATTTTCTTGAGGAACCTCCATATTATTTTCCCCAGCAGCTGAGCCACTGTACATTCTCAACAACACTGTACTAGGGTTCCAGTTTCTCTACATGTTCACCAATAGTTGTTATTTCCTGTTTTTTTAATACTAGTTCTAATGTATGTAAGGTGATTTCCTCCTGATTTCTAACAGTTACATAGTGCTTTGTAATGTGGAAAAACCTCTATCAATGGACAGTTTGACCCTGGTCTTCAAGTATTTCAAATAATTCTGCAGTGAACACCCACATATCTTTATATACATGTGGAATACTTTTAGCAAAGGAATTGCCAGGATAAAGTGTATGTGCTATTTTAGGGGTGGGGGGGGCTGCAGATTTCAGAAGTTTCAACTGGTATCTTTCAGTGAATATATTAATGCTTTTGATTTAAAATAGTAAAAAAAAGTGTATGTGCTTTTTGGGTAACTTTTTATTATAAAATAATTTCAGACTTACCAAAAAAGTTGCAGGAACATCCATGTTCCTTTCATCCAGCTTCCTCTATTGTTAATAGTCGATTAATTTATAATTTTCTTTCAATATATACGCATATTTCTCTTTTTTCTAAACCACTTGGGAGTAAATTTTAGCCATGATGTTCCTTTAACCCTAAATATTTGAACATGTATCTCTCCAACAAAACAAATATTTCTCTTACATAAGTACAGTGCAACTATTAAAATCAGAAAATTAATATTGATAAAATAGTATTATCTAGCCTACAGAAAATATTCATAGTTCTCCTTTTGTACAAATAGTATTTCTGTATCAAAAAGAACTGGCAGGAGTTGGGGGGGACAGTTCCAGGATATAACTCAGGATCAGACATTGCATTTGTCATTTCCACCTGGCCTCCAAAAGTTCCTAAGACTGTTTTCCCCTTTCATGACCATGACAGTCTTTTCATTATTTATTATTATTATTTGGAAGCAATCACAAACTTACAGAAAAGTTAGAAATATAGTATAGAATGTCCTGGATTTTTCGTCCTGAACCATTTGAGAGTAAGTCACCAGCCTATGCCCCATCATCCCTGAATAATATCGTGTATATATTTTTTAACCAACAAGCATATTTTCCTATCTAGCTATGATACCACCGCCATCATCAGGAAATTCACATTAATAGATTACTAACATCGAATCCTCAGGTCCCATTCAAGTTTCATCAGTTGTCCCCAATGGGTCTATTATGGCAAAAGGATCCAGTACAGACCCATATGGTGCTTTTAGTTGTCATGTCTCCTCCATCTCCTTCATTGTGAAAGAGTTCCTTGGTCTTTCATTGACTTTTAAGACCTCGGCACTTTTTTAAATTTTATTTTTAATTGGAGGATAACTGCTTTACAATATTGTGTTGGTTTCTGCCATACAACAACATCAATCAGCCATAAGTATACATATACTCCCTCCTTCATGATCCTCACTTCCACTCCCCCGATCCCACCCTTCTAGGTCGTCGCAGACCACCAGGTTGAGCTGTGTTATACAGCAACTTCCCACTAGCTATCTGTTTTACATATAAGACTTGGGAATTTTTTAAAACTCCGAGCCGGTTGTTTTGAAGAATGTCCCCCAATTTGGGTTTGACTGATGTTTGCTCATGATTAGATTCAGGTTACACGTCTTTGTCAGGCCTATGACAGAAGTGACACTGTAACACGTCTTTGTCAGGCCTATGACAGAAGTGACACTGTATACTTCATTCTGTCAGGTGGAGCGTGATTTCAGTGTGTCCTGTTACTGGTGACGTTCGTTCTGATCGCTTGACTAAAGTGATATGTGCCAGGCTTCTTCACTGTGAAATTATTCTCTGTAATTAATTTTTTGTGGAGAAGTCCTTTGAGACTGTGCAAATCTTACATTTCTCATCAAACTTTCAATTTATTCATCTGTTAATTTATATCAGTATAGAGTTATGTCTTCCTATTTTATTCAGTGGGTTATAATTCATTACGATCATTGCTTACTTTGATGCCCATGTTATTCTTGATCTGACCACTGGGGACCCCTTCAAGATGGCTTTTGTGTCCGTTCGATGTGTCCTCATCATTCTTTGTGCACTTCCTTATTTTCTGGTACAAGATAGTCCAGGTTCATCTCATACTTTCATTTATCCAGGCCTGAAACCAGCCATTGTTCTGAGATGCCTTGGTTCTCTTTTGTGGAAAATAGTATTTGGAAACCAAATCTGGGCACTAGGTAGGTATAGATAATGCTATTGTTGTATTGCTACTCCCTGACTCTCTAGAAGCTTCTTTTACACACTTTTATTCACATGCTTACACAAACACAATACTCACAGATTTTATATCTCTATCTCTATCTATCTGGCCATGAGTTCACTCTGCTATATTCCAACTAACACCATAAAATTCATTCTAGCTTTCTCCCTTCCCATATTTGTAACAATTTATGATAATGAGGAAACTTTCTATTATTCTGAACACATTTTCTCATTTTATCAATCACCCTTATGCAATTGAACTGGGAGGTTTCTTTTTCATTTTTAATAATAACTACCATTTATTGGCTGCTTATCATGTGCCAAGCACTGTCATATTGCTTGACAACCAAAATTTCATTTACTTCTCGGTATACCTTGTGAGACAAGCATGATTATCCCCGTTTTAGAGAGGAAACTGAGGCATAGAAAGGGTAATTAGCTCAAGGTACAATAGCTAATTAAAATTAAGCCTGCCTGATTCAAACAAAGATCTAGATGACCTCCTAAGCACCATGCTATGCTAAGTCACTTCAGTGGTGTCGGACTTTTTGCAACCCTACAGACTGTAGCCCACCAGACCTCTGCCCATGGGGATTCTCTGGGAAATAATATTGGAGTGGGTTACCTGCCCTCCTCCAGGGGATCTTCCCGACCCAGGGATGGAACCTGAGTCTCTCATGTTTCCTGAATTGTCAGACAGGTTCTTTACCACTAGCGCCACCTGGGCAGCCCCCTAAACACTGTACTATTCTTTTTTTTTTTCACCTTTTTTTTTTCTTTTTTACTGTGGTAACAACACTTAACATGAGCTCTGTCCTCTCAGCATATTTTTAAGGTTACAATACAGTAGACTATTGGTCTAATGGTCATACCACTCAGGTATGACCTAAGTCAAATCCCTTACAATTATTCAGTGGAAGTAACAAACGGATTCATGGTAATAGATCTGATAGACAAAGTGGCTGAAGAACTATGGACAGAGGCTCATGACATTGTATAGGAGGCAGTGACAAGACCATCCACAAGAAGAAGAAATGCAAAAAGGCAAAATAGTTGTCTAAGGAGACCTTACACATAGCTGAGAAAAGAAGAGAAGTGAAAGGCAAAGGAGAAAAGGAAAGATATACCCATCTGAATGCAGAGTTCCAAAGAATAGCAAGGAGAGATAAGAAAACCTTTCTCAGTGATCAATGCAAAGAAATAGAGGAAAACAATAGAATGGGAATGACTAGGGATCTCTTCAAGAAAATTAGAGATACCAAAGGAATATTTCATACAAAGATGGGCACAATTAAGGACAGAAATGGTATGGACATAACAGAAGCAGAAGACATTAAGAAGAAGTGGCAAGAATACACAGGAGAACTGTACAAAAAAGATCTTAATCTCAGATAGCCATGATTGTATGATCATTCATCTACAGCCAGATATCCTGGAATGTGAAGTCAAGTGGGCCTTAGGAAGCATCACCACAAACAGCTAGTGGAGGTGATGGAATTCCAGTTGAGCTATTTCAAATCCTAACAGATGATGCTGTGAAAGTGCTGCACTCAATAAACCAGCAAATCTGGAAAACTCAGCAGTGGCCACAGGACTGGAAAAGGTCAGTTTCCATTCCAATCCCAAAGAAAGGCAATGCCAAAGAATGTTCACACCACCACACAATTGCATTCATTTCACATGCTCACAAAGTAATGCTCAAAATTCTCCAAGCGAGGCTTCAAAAGAATGTGAACCGAGAATTTCCAGATGTTCAAGATGGATTTAGAAAAGGCAGAGGAACCAGAGATCATATTGCCAACATCCGTTGGATCATAAAGCAAGAGAGTTTCAGAAAAACATCTAGTTTTCCTTTATTGGCTATGGCAAAGCCTTTGAATGTGTGGATCAAAACAAACAGTGGCAAATTCTTAGAGATGAGAATATCAGACTACCTTACCTGCCTCCTGAGAAATCCATATGCAGGTCAAGAAGCAACAGTTAGAACTGGACATGAAACAACGGACTGGTTCCAAATTGGGAGAGGAGTATGTCAAGACTGTATGTTGTCACCCTGCTTATTTAACTTATATGCAGAGTACATCATGTGACATGCCGGAATGGATGAAGTACAAGCTGGAATCAAGATTGCCAGGAGAAATGCCAATAACCTCAGATATGCAGATGACACCACCCTTATGGCAGAAAGCGAAGAACAACTAAAGAGCCTCTTGAGGAAAGTAAAAGAGGAGAGTGAAAAACCTTGCTTAAAACTCAACATTCAAAGAACTAAGATCATGGCATCCAACCTCATCACTTCACGGCAAACAGACGGAAAAAGAATGGAAACAGTGAGAAACTTTATTTTGGGGGGCTCCAAAATCACTGCAGATGGTGACTGCAGCCATGAAATTAAAAGATGCTTGCTCCTTGGAAGAAAGGTTATAACAAACCTAGACAGCATATTAAAGAAGCAGAGACATTACTTTGCCAACAAACGTCTATCTTGTCAAAGCCATGGTTTTTCCAGTAGTCATGTATGAATGTGAGAGTTAGGCTATAAAGAAAGCTGAATGCTGAATAATTGCTGCTTTTGAACTGTGGTGTTGGAAAAGACTCTTGAGAGTCCCCTGGACTGCAAGGACGTCAAACGAGTCAATCCTAAAGGAAATCAGTCCTGAATATTGATTGGGAGGACTGATACTGAAGCTGCAGCTCCAATACTTTGGCCACCTGATGGGAAGAGCTGACTCATTGGAAAAGACCCTGATGCTGGGAAAGATTGAAGGCAGGAGGAAAAGGGGATGACAGAGGATGAGGTGGTTGGATGGCATCACCGACTTGATGGTCATGAGTTTGAGCAAGCTCTGGGAGTTGGTGATGGACAAGGAAGCCTGACGTGCTGCAGTCCATGGGGTCTTGAAGAGTCAGACACAACTGAGTTGCTGAACTGAACTGGCAGTAGATACCTCACGTGAGTGTATGTGCCATGTGTGCTCAGTCGCTTCAGTTGCATCTGACTCTTTGTAAGCCCATGGAATGTAGCCCCAGGCTTCTCTGTCCATAGATTTTCCAGGCAAGAATATTGGAGTAGGTTGCCATGCCCCCCTCCAGGGGATCTTCCCAACCCAGGCATCGAACCTGTGTCTCCCACATCTCCTGCATTGCAGGATTCTTTACCCACTGAGGCTCCTGGGAAGCCCACTTATCTTACATAATGAAAACTATATATTCTTTAAAAGCCCCTCCACATTCCCCACTCCCCCAAACTCCTGACTACCACCATTTTACCCTCTTTTTCCACGAAGCTGACTACTTTAGATACTCATCTAAGTAGAAATATGCAGTATTTGTCCTTCTGTGACTGGCTTATTTCACTTACCATAATGTTTTCAGGATTTACCCATGCTGTTGCATATGGCAGATTTCATTATATTTTAAGGCTGAGTAATATTCCACTGTATATGTGTGTATATGCATATGTGTGCAACATTTTCTTTATCCCTTCCTCTATCAATCAATACTTATGCCGTTTCTACACCTTGAAAGTGAAAGAGTTAATCAGTCATGTCCGACTCCTTGTGACCCCATGGACTCTAGCGGGCCAGGTTCCTCTGTCCATGGGATTTCCTAGGCAAGAATATTGGAGTGGGTTGCCAGTTCCTTCTCCAAGGGATCTTCCCAACCCAGGGATTGAACCCAGGCCTCCTGCATTGCAGGCAGTGTCTTTACCATTTGTTCTATATCTTGGCTATTATAAATAATGCTGCAGTGAACATGGGAAAATAGACACCTCTTTGAGATCTCAATTTCAATTCTTTTGGATACAAAGCGAGAAAGGGCACTGCAGGATCATATGGCCCTTCTATTACTTTTTTTTTTTTGAGGGAACTCCATATTGTTTTCCATAATGACTACACATTCCCATCAAAAGAGCACAAGGATTCCAATTTCTCTACACTCTGGCCAACACTTCTTATCTGTTGTCTTTTTGATAATAGCCATCCTAACAGACGTGAGGTAATTTTGATTTGCAGTTCCATCATGATTTGTTGGGCTTCCCAGGTACCTCAGCAGGAGAGTTACAGCAATGCAGGAGACCCCAGTTCGGTTCCTGGGTGGAAAAGATCCCCTAGAGGAGGGCATGGCAACCCACTCCAGTATTCTTGCCTGGAGAATCCCAATGGACAGAGGAGCCTGGCAGGCTATAGTTCATGGGGTCGCAAAGAGTTGGACACGACAGAGTGACTAAGCACAGCACAGCACAATACATGATTAGTTATGTTGACAGTTTTTCATATATTTGTATATATTCCTTAAAAAAATGAAAAGGCAGAAAACAGACTTTATTCCAAAACAGACTTTTAAAAGATACTGTTAGAATTCTGGAAATAAAAGCAAAAATAAACAAATGGGATCTAATTAAAATTAAAAGCTTCTGCACAACAAAGGAAAATATAAGCAAGGTGAAAAGACAGCCTTCTGAATGGGAGAAAATAATAGCAAATGAAACAACTGACAAACAACTAATCTCAAAAATATACAAGCAACTTATGCAACTCAATTCCAGAAAAATAAACGACCCAATCAAAAAATGGGCCAAAGAACTAAATAGATATTTCTCTAAAGAAGACATACGGATGGCTAACAAACACATGAAAAGATGCTCAACATCACTTCTTATTAGAGAAATGCAAATCAAAACCACAATGAGGTACCACTTCACACCAGTCAGAATGTCTGCAATCCAAAAATCTGCAAGCAATAAATGCTGGAGAGGGTGTGGAGAAAAGGGAACCCTCTTACACTGTTGGTGGGAATGCAAACTAGTACAGCCACTATGGAGAACAGTGTGGAGATTCCTTAAAAAATTGCAAATAGAACTGCCTTATGACCCAGCAATCCCACTGCTGGGCATACACACCGAGGAAACCAGAATTGAAAGAGACACATGTACCCCAATGTTCATCGCAGCACTGTTTATAATAGCCAGGACATGGAAACAACCTAGATGTCCATCAGCAGATGGATGGATAAGAAAGCTGTGGTACATATACACAATGGAGTATTACTCAGCCGTTAAAAAGAATTCATTTGAATCAGTTCTGATGAGATGGATGAAACTGGAGACGATTATACAGAGTGAAGTAAGCCAGAAAGAAAAACACCAGTACAGTATACTAACACATATATATGGAATTTAGAAAGATGGCAATGACGACCCTGTATGCAAGACAGCAAAAAAGACACAGATGTGTATAACGGACTTTTGGACTCAGAGGGAGAGGGAGAGGGTGGGATGGTTTGGGAGAATGGCATTGTAACGTATACTATCATGTAAGAATGGAATCACCAGTCTATGTCTGACGCAGGATACAGCATGCTTGGGGCTGGTGCACGGTGATGACCCAGAGAGATGTTATGGGGAGGGAGGTGGGAGGGGGGTTCATGTTTGGGAACGCATGTACACCCATGGTGGATTCATGTCAATGTATGGCAAAACCAATACAGTATTGTAAAGTAAAATAAAGTAAAAATAAAAATTAAAAAAGAATAAAAGATGCTGTTAAAGAAAAGGACACGTTACGTTACTAACGCATATGTTTCTTACCATTTCTAAATTTTCCTTCTCCAAGGCGAGCACTCCAGCCAAGCTTTCACAGGTTGTGTTCAAAGCCCTTGGCCCATAAAAATCTGGCCTCACTCTTCTTCCCGAGGGGGCCTCTCAAGTCTTCTGAGCCAGGCAGTAAGAAGGGCTACAAGGCAGGTGACTGCTATGGGTCCACAGGGTCCCAGGCTGGCGCCCACTGGCATTTCCAGGAAGTACCCGCATGCAGGGCTGTCCACTGTGTGTCAGCAGCGCCCAGAGATGGCTGAGTGAATAAGATCTCTGAAGACCAGACGTGACACCAGAAGACGTTGTGTGTCCCCTGGAAGGAGCCAAGATAAGCCAATCATCCTCGACCTGCCAGGGCCACTCAGCCCTGGGTTTGGCGGATAATGGCAGCATCTGTACAGCGTGCCTCACCCTGGGCTGGGGGGGCAGGGACCAACTCCAGCACTTCTGGTCGCCCAGCTCCAGGCTGCACGGAGCACAGCCCTGTGGATGGAGGACCCTGACACTCTCAGGCCCTATTCAGAGCCCTGTGGCCGCCCTTGCTGAGCAGGCCAAGTGGTCCTGAGGCCAGGGCCAGGCTCCAAAGGATCAAGGAGGAGGTTCAGATGAGGGACTTGACCAGAGTCACCATGTGATCCACACCACATGCCACGTCCACGGGCTCCCCAGGAATAGTCAACCTCCACAGGAAGTACTGGTATTCCACCCAGGCACCCTTGGATGTTCTTGCCTCACACAAACAGCTCTCCTCTGTTGGTCAGAGCAGCAAAATGGCCAAATCCGCAGTGAATGCGGGAAACCTGGACTTCTGGGTTGAACTCCGTCAGGCCAAAGAGAGTGGGTGGAATCATTTCTGAAAGAGAGGTTTCCAAGAGGTTTGGTCCCTTCCCAAGAATTCCATAGCCCCAGACAAAAATGTGTCCTTCTCTGTTTAATACAGTGCAGCCTGTGCCCCCACACACAGCCTGCTTCACCCATGCCACTCCTGAGAAGGGCAAACACCAGGAGGACGTTCACCTGTCTGGAGTCGGTGACAGAGGCAAGCTGCAGGTACTCAGAGTTCCCCTACCTGAAGAGGCCCCCACTGGCCAACACGACCAGGCAGCAGTTCCCATAGGTATCCACCTGGATGACGTCCACTCCGGTGAGATCTCCGCCCAGGTTGGTAGGCATGCTGGTGATATCATAGTGACCCAGACCTGTTTGCACACCTGTGACCCGGCCACAAGAATACACTTCTCCTTTATTGGTCAGGAACAGACTATGGTCCTGACCACAGGCGACCTGGACCATCTGTCCATCGAAGTCCTGCATCCTATGGACTTTGTGACTTTCACTATAAATTTCGTTTTTGATCACCTTTCTTCCATACTGCCCGTAAGAATTATTCCCCATGCTGAAGACGCTTTCCCCATCTGTCAGGACAAGCAAGTGGGCTCTACCACAGGAGACCTGCAGCACCCGCATCTCCTGAGGTCTGTCCAGCGGCAGTGGCACAGGCGAGGGCTCCAAACCATACTCTTATCCCCTCATTTTAGCTTTCAGGCTCCTGTGAAATCTGAGCTGAGCATCTTTGTTGAGCCTCATACCCCCAAACTTTCATAATATCCTTGGTTTTAGAGGACAGCGAATCCATAACCACAGGCAGCAGATGAAATCTTTTGGCCCAGCTCCAGGCGGTAGGGCACGGCCTGGATCCTGCAGCACGGGGCTGGGGTCCATAGCTGGGCAGCACGGAGGTGGGCACGCCCAGCGCCCGGGAGAAACTGAAACCCCACACGAAGATTCGGTCAGAGTCACGCGCTCGCTCACGTACTGGAACACGGGCGTATCCGCCTCAGCTTCCGCCGCCTCGCATCGGCTCCACGAGCGCCCGGCCGCTGTCCATTGTCTGCTTGCCGGCCCCAGCCTTTTCAGCCAGGACCCCCGCCGAGCCCACGCCGCCAGCGCCACCAGCGCCACCCTCTGTTTCACACCTTAACAGCCTGTATATATTTGTTTTATAATTTGATTGTTTGATTTTTTTTTTTTTTTTGCTGTTGAGTTGTAGGAGTTTCTCATATATTTTGTATATTAACCTGTTACCAGATATATGGTTTGCAAATATTTTCTTCCATTCCATAGGTTGTCTTTTGACTCTTTGCTGCAGTGAAGCTTTTTAGTTTGATGTAGTCTCATTTGTCTATTTTTGCTTTTGTTCCTTATGCTTTCGATGTCATATCCATGAAATGACTGCCAAGACCCATGTTATGAAATTTTTCCCCTATGTCTTTTTTTCTTAATTGCTGTTTATGGTCTTACACTTAAATCTTTAATCCATTTTTAGTTGATTTT
The DNA here is from genome assembly GCF_023091745.1 of Budorcas taxicolor. Classification (NCBI taxonomy): domain Eukaryota; kingdom Metazoa; phylum Chordata; class Mammalia; order Artiodactyla; family Bovidae; genus Budorcas; species Budorcas taxicolor. The sequence goes on from NC_068935.1 coordinate 28,059,266, forward strand.
GTGTATGCTGTAAAACAAGGGTCCAATTTCATTCTTTTTGCATGTCTAGTTTTCCCAACGCCATTTGGGTTTTTATTTTGTTGTTTTCAATGTTTAAATTTTTATTTTTTACTGCTTTGTCTTATTTTTTGATGTTTATGAGAATTTTTTCTTTTTATTTTTTCCCTTAAGTTATTACAAAATATTAGCTATATTCCCTGTGTCTTAACACCATTTGTCAAAGAGACCATCTTTTCCTCCTTGTGTACTCTTGTTGACTATAAGTATGTTGATATATTGTTGGACTCTCAATTATGTTCCCCTGGTGTATGCCAGTATACCACACCATACTATTTTTATGCCAGTACCATACTGTTTTAATTATTGTCACTTTGTAATGTGTTTTGAAATCACGATGTATGATGCCTCCAGCTTTTTCCTTCTTTCTCAAGATTGCTTTGGCTATTCAAGATCCCTTGTGGTTCCATATGAATTTTAGGATTGTTTTACTATTTTTGTTTTAAAAAAAAGTGCCATTGGGGTGTTAATAGGGATTGCATTGAATCTATAGATCACTTTGGATAGAATGGATATTTTTCTCTAAGATGGCCCTCAAGAATCCCTGCCCAGTGGTATTAATTAACTTGTGTAATCACTTCCCCTTGAATGTGAGCTCAATCTAGTTAATCATTTCCAATGATAGAATATGACAAAAATTATGAGATGTCACTTCTAAGATTAGGTTACAAGAAGACTCTGACTTCTCTCTAATTTTCTCTCTCCTTCTTTCTCTCTCTTTCTCTTCCTCTCAGGGAACCTAACTGCCCTATAAAGAGGTCCATATGGCAAGGAGCTGAAGGAGGCTTCTAACCAACAAGCATGGAGGAACTGAGGCTCTCAGTCAACAGCCCATGAGGAACTAAATCCTGGTAACAATAACATGAATGTACCTGGAATCAGATTCTCCCTCAGTTGAAACTTCAAATGGGAGCTTTGTGAGCCTCTGAGTCAGAAGCACCCCAGCTAGGCTGTGCCCAGATTCCTGACACACAAAACTGATATGATAAATGTTGGTTTGGAGTTCCCTGACAATCCAGTAGTTAAGACTTCATGCTTCCACTGCAGGGGGCACAGGTTTGAACCCTGGTAGTGCTGTGATTCATGGGGTCGCAAAGAGTCGGACACAGCTGAGCGACTGAACTGAACTGAACTGAACTGAGGGGAACAAAGATCCGCATATCCCACACAGCCAAAACTAAATAACTTTAAAAATTAAAATTAAAAAATAAATGTTTGAAAAAAAAAAAATAAATGTTTGTTGTTCTAAGTCACTGAGTTTGGGAGTGAATTGTTAGGCAGAAATAGGTAACCAGCACAGTAACCCATCTCCCATTTCCATTGTCACTCTCCTGATACTTTGTCTGCTTCCCTTGCTTGGGGCCTCTCATTCTCCATTACCAGCTGCTCCCCTGCATAGATTTCCTCTTCATCCCTCTCAGGTTCTGACTCTTCACATCAGGCTGTCCCTCCATGACAATACCTGCATCCGCTTGTTTAGACTCAGATCCACCCTCTGCAGGGACACGTCCTCACCATGTTGGATCTCCAAAACCCCAGTCTGCACCCCACAACGGATGTCTACCTTGCTGCATCTCACCAAATGGCTTTAGGACTGGATTTTTCAGGAAGATTAGGCAAAAGGACAGTTGTTGTTTAGTCGCTCAGTCCTATCTGACTCTGTGACTCTATGGACTGAAGCATGACAGGTTTGCCCTTCTTTGGGATTGGAATGAAAACTGACCTTTTCCAGTGTGTGCATTTTGATTTTTAACATATATATTGTCAAGTTATCCTCCAAAAATCTTACATCAGTTTATACTCTAGTCTCTCTCCTTCACCCGGTCCTTTCCTCATCTCATAGAATGCTCATTGGTTTTTTCTTTCTAGTACTGTTTCTAGGTCTCATCCCAATGAAATGTCAAATGGCTCAATTCTTAAAACCATCTGCTGGGTTTCTCTGAACTGGCATGTCTAAATAGAGAGCTTGTTGTTGTTTTGTTAAGTCCCTAAGTCATTTATGACTCTTTTATGACCCCATGGACTATAGCCCACCAGGCTCCTCTGTCCATGGGATTTCCCAGGCAAGAATACTGGAATGGATTGCCATTTTCTTCTCCAGGGATTTTCCTGACCCAGGGACTGAACCTGCATCTCCTGCATTGGCAGATGAATTCTTTAACACCAGGGAAGCACCCAAATAGAGAGTATTTTCCCCTTAAAATGCAAACCCTCTTTCATGCTTACTGACAGTGATGGGCTTCAATCTTTGGTCAGTGAGTTATGATGCAGAAAACTGTAAAGGAGGAAAGAAAAAGTATCTGTTTACAAAGAACAGCAGTATGCTATCCAACAGTTGGTGACAAGAATGTACATTTAAATTGTAGACCTACAGGAACTTTTTCAAAAAGGGTACCCTTTATTAAGTCTTGAATTAGGACATATCAAGTCAAGAAGGAGCTATGTCTTCCTCAGCCCTTCTTTTAGAATTTAGGTTGAAATTTGTGCACATATATACATTTCCTCTACCAGGAGCTCTGGCTATTCTGGTTTTATGACTCTGTCTCTTAAAGAAATTCATTTAATTAATGTGTATTATTAATATAATTATTATCAATAAATAATATATGGTACATTGTATAATATATAGTGTTATATATATTACACACATACTTTATATATAATATAATATAATACATAATCATAATAATATAATACATAATTATGATATAATACATATGTGATATATATTATAATATATATGTGTGATATATAGTATATAATCTACTATGCTACATTACATAAGTAATTTAAAACATGTTATATAATGACATTAAATACATTATAATTATTAATATATTATATCACAAAATATAATAATATATAACATGTTAAAATTATATTGTATAACATATAATATATATAACATAATTATGTTAATATACATAACATAAAATATAAGTTATAATCTATAATAATCTATATTATATAACATATTTTAATTAATTACCTTATAGTGTATATTAATATTATATTGCTATTTTAATAACTATATAACATTATCTACATTAATGCATGTATATAATTTATATAATATTATATATAATATATTGTTGTTTTATTCCTAAGTCCTGTTCAACTCTTTATGACCCCATGGACAGCAGCACAACAGGCTTCCTGTCCTTCACTATCTTGGAGTTTGTTCCAACTCATATCCTTTGAATTGGTAATGCCATCCAATCATCTTATCCTCTGTCACCCCCTTTTCCTCTTACCCTCCTCAGGAGGAATCTTTCCCAGCATCAGGATCTTTTCCAATGAGTCAGTTCTTCACATCATGTGGCCAAAGTATTGGGGCTTCAGCTACAGCATCAGTCCTTCCAAACAACATTCAGGACTTACTTCCTTTAGGATGGACTGGTTAGATCTCCTTGCAGCCCAGTGGACTCTCAAGAGTCTTCTCCAATACCACAGTTCAAAAGCATCAATTCTTCGGCACTTAGTTTTCATTATGGTTGAATTCTCAATCGATACATGACTACTGGAAAAACCATAGCTTTGACTAGATGGATTTTGTTGGCAAAATAATCTCTCTGCTTTTTAATACACTGTCTAGGTTGGTCATAGCGTTTCTTCCAAGGAGCAAGAGTCTTTTAATTTCATGGCTGCAGTCACCATCTGCAGTGATTTTGGAGCCCCAAAAAATAAAGTTTCTCACTGCTTGCATTCTTTCTCCATCTATTTGCCATGAAGTGATGGGACTGGATGCCATGATCTTCGTTTTTTGAGTGTTGATTTTTAAGCCAGCTTTTCACTCTCCTCTTTCACTTTCACCAAGAGGTTCTTTAGTTCTTCTTCGCTTTCTGCCATAAGGGTGGTGTCATCTACATATCTGAGGTTGTTGATATTTCTCCTGGCAATCTTGATTCCAGCTTATGCTTCATCCAGCCCAGCATTTCGCATGATGTACTCTGCATATAAGTTACATAAACAGGGTGACAGTATGCAGGCTTGACATACTCCTTTCCCAATTTGGAACCAGTCTGTTGTTTTATATCTGATTCTAACTGTTGCTTTTTGACCTGCATAAGGATTTCTCAGGAGGCAGGTAAGGTAGTCAGGTATTCCCGTCTCTTGAAGAATTTTCCACAGTTTGTTGTGATCCACACAGCCAAAGGCTTTGCCATAGTCAATAAAGGAGAAGTAGATGTTTTTCTGGAATTCTCTTGCTTTTTCTATGATCCAACAGCTATTGGCAATTTGATCGCTGGTTCCTCTGCCTTTTCTAAATCCAGCTTGAACATCTAGTTCTCAGTTCACATATTGTTAAAGCCTCACTTGGAGAATTTTGAGCATTACTTTGTGAGTGTGAGATGAGTGCAATTGTGTGGTGGCTTGAACATTCTTTGACATTGCCTTTCTGTGGGATTGGAAAGAAAACTGACCTTTTCCAGTCCTGTGGCCACTGCTGAGTTTTCCAAATTTGCTGGTTTATTGAGTGCAGCACTTTCACAGCATCATCCTTTATGATTTGAAATAGCTCCGCTGGAATTCGATCACCTCCGCTAGCTTTGTTCCTAGTGATCCTTCCTAAGGCCCACTTGATTTTGCACTCCAGGATATCTGGCTCTAGGTGAATGATCACACCATTGTGGTTATCTGGGTCATTAAGATCTTTTTTGTATAGTCTTTCTGTGTATTCTTGCCTCCTCTTCATAATATCTTTCACTTCTGTTAGGTCCATCAAGTGCCCATCTTTGCAGGAACTGTTCCCTTGGTATCTAATTTTTTTGAAGAGATCTCTAGTCTTTCCCATTCTATTGTTTTCCTCTATTTCTTTGCATTGATCATTGAGAAATCATTTATCACTTCTTATCTCTCCTTGCTGTTCTTTGGAACTCTGCATTCAGATGGGTATATTCTTCCTTTTCTCCTTTGCCTTTAGCTTCTCTTCTTTTCTCAGCTATTTGTAAGGCCTCCTCAGACAATCATTTCGCCTTCTTGCATTTCTTTTTCTTGGGGATAGTCTTGGTCATTGTCTCCTGTCCAATGTCACAAACCTCCATCCATAGTTCTTCAGCCACTCTATCAAATCTAATCTCTTGAATCTATTTGTCACTTCCACCGTATAATCGTAAGGGATTTCATTTAGGTCATACCTGAATGGCCTAGTGGTTTTCCGTACTTTCTTCAATTTAAATCTAAATTTCACAATAAGGAGTTCATGATCTGAGCCACAGTCAACTCCCGGTCTTGTTTTTGCTGACTGTATAGAGCTTCTCCATCTTCAGCTGTAAAGAATATAATCAGTCTGATTTCGGTGTTGACCATCTGGTGATGCCCATGTGTAGAGTCATCTCTTGTGTTGTTGGAAGACGGTGTTTGCTATGGTCAGTGCATTCTCTTGGCAAAACTCTGTTAGCCTTTTCCCTGCTTCATTTTGTACTCCAAGGCCAAACTTGCCTGTTAAGCTCTTTGACTCTTGACTTCCTACTTTTGCATTCCAGTCCCCTGTGATGAAAAGGACATCCTTTTTTTGGTGTTAGTTCTAGGTCTTGTAGATCATCATAGAACCATTCAACTTCAGTTTCCTTGGCATTAGTGGTTGGGGCATGGACTTGGATTACTGTGATATTGAATGGTTTACCTTGGAAACAAGCAGAGATCATTCTGTCATTTTTGAGACTACACCCAGCTACTGCATTTCAGACTCTTTTATTGACTATGATGGCTACTCCATTTCTTCTAAGGGATTCTTGCCCATAGTAGTCGATATAATGGTCATCTGGATTAAATTCAACCATTCTGGTTCATTTTAGTTCACTGATTCCTAAAATATCAATGTTCACTCTTGCCATCTCCTCTCTGACCACTTCCAATTTACATTGATTCATGGACCTGGCATTCCATTCCAGGTTCCTATGCAATACTGTTCTTTACAGCATCAGATTTTGCTTCCATCACCACATCTGCAACTGGGTGTTTTCACTTTGGCTCCATCTCTTCATTCTTTCTGGAGTTGTTTCTCCACTTTTCTCCAGTGAGATATTGGGCACCTACTGACGTGGGGAGTTCATCTTTCATTGTCATATCTTTTTGCCTTTTCATACTGTTTATTGCAAATCAGCAGTGGCCACAGGACTGGAAAAGGTCAGTTTTCATTCCAATCCCAAAGAAAGGCAGTGCCAAGGAATGTTCAAACTACCTCACAATTGCACTCATCTCACACTCTAGGAAAGTATTACTGAAAATTCTCCAAGCCAGGCTTAAACAGTATGTGAACCATGAACTTTCAGATGTTCACGCTGGATTTAAAAAGTCAGAGGAACAAGAGATCAAATTGCCAACATTCGTTGGATCATCAAGAAAGCAAGAGAGTTCCAGAAAAACATCTACTTCTCCTTTATTGACTATGCCAAAACCTTTGACTGTTTGCATCACAACAAACTGTGGAAAATTTTGAAAGAGATGGGAATACCAGACAACCTTACCTACCTCCTGAGAAATCTGTATGCAGGTCAAGAAGCAACAGTTAGAACTGGACATAGAATAACAGACAGGTTCCAAATTGGGAAAGGAGTACATTAAGGCTGTATATTGTCATCCTGCTTATTTAACTAATATGCAGAGTACATCATGAGAAACACTGGGCTGGATGAAGCACAAGCTGGAATCAAGATTGCCAGGAGAAATATCAACAGCCTCAGATATGCACATGACACCACACTTATGACAGAAAGTGAAGAAGAACTAAAGAGCCTCTTGATGAAAGTGAAAGAGGAGACTGAAAAAGTTGGCTTAAAACTCAACATTCAGAAAATGAAGATCGTGGCATGCAGTCACATCACTTCATCACAAGTAGATGGATAAAGAATGGAAACAGTGAGAAACTTTATATTTTGGGGCTCCAAAATCACTGCAGATGGTGACTGCAGCCATGAAATTAAAAGACGTTTGCTCCTTGGAAGAAAGGCTATGACAAACCTAGACAACATATTAAAAAGCAGAGACATTACTTTGCCAACTAAGGTCAGTCTAGTCAAAGCTATGGCTTTTCCAGTAGTCATGTATGGATGTGAGAGTTGGGCTATAAAGAAAGCTGAGTGCCGAAGAATTGATGCTTTTGAACTGTGGTGTTGGAGAAGATTCTTGAGTCCCTTGGGCTGCAAGAAGATCCAACCAGTCCTTCCTAAAGGAAATCAGTCCTAAATATTGTTTGGAAGGACTGATGCTGTAGCTGAAGCTCCATTACTTTGGTCACCTAATGTGAAGAACTGACTCCTTGGGAAAGACCCTGATGCTGGGAAAGATTGAAGGCAGGAGGAGAAGTGGAAGACAGGATGAGATGGTTGGATGGCATCACTGACTCAATGGACATGAGTTTGAGCATGCTCCAGATGTTGGTGATGGGTGGCATGCTACAGTTCATGGGGTGGCCAAGAGTCAGACATGACTGAACAATGAATTGATTGAGTGTTCATGGGGTTCTCAAGGCAAGTATTCTGAAGAGCTTTTCCATTCCCTTCTCCAGTGGAGCATGTTTTGTCAGAACTCTCCACTATGACCCATCCATCTTGGGTGGCCCTACATGGCATGGCTCAAGTTTCATTGAGTTAGACAAAGATGTGGTCCCTGTCCAAGGGACTCTTAAAGAGTCTTCTCCAGCACCACAGTTTGAAAGCATGAGTTCTTCCACACTTAGCCAGGTGGCACTAGTGGTAAAGAACCTGCCTGCTAAGGCAGGAGATGCCTGAGACAAAGGTTGGATCCCTGAGTCAGGAAGATTCCCTGGAGGAGGGTATGGCAATCCACTCCAGTATTCTTGCCTGGAGAATCCTATGGACAGAGGAGGCTGGTAGGCTACAGTCCATGGGGTTGCAGAGTCAGACACGACTGAAGTGACTTACCATGCACTCATGCACAGCATTCTTTACGGTCCAAATTCACATCCGTACATGACTTCTGGAAAAACCACAGCTTTGATTATACGGATCTTAGGCAACAAAGTGATGTCTCTGCTTTTTAATACACTGTCTAGGTTTGTCACAGTTTTTCTTCCAAGGAGCAAGTTCAGTTCAGTTCAGTCGCTCAGTCATGTCCGACTCTTTGAGACCCCATGAACCGCAGCACGCCAGGCCTCCCTGTCTATCACCATCTCCCGGAGTTCACTCAGACTCAAGTCCATCGAGTCCGTGATGCCATCCAGCCATCTCATCCTCTGTCGTCCCCTTCTCCTCCTGCCCCCAATCCCTCCCAGCATCAGAGTCTTTTCCAATGAGTCAACTCTTCACATGAGGTGGCCAAAGTACTGGAGCTTCAGCTTTAGCATCATTCCTTCCAAAGAAATCCCAGGGTTGATCTCCTTCAGAATGGACTGGTTGGATCTCCTTGCAGTCCAAGGGACTCTCAAGAGTCTTCTCCAACACCACAGTTCAAAAGCATCAATTCTTCGGTGCTCAGCTTTCTTCACAGTCCAACTCTCACATCCATACATGACCACTGGAAAAACCATAGCCTTGACGAGACGGACCTTAGTCGGCAAAGTAATGTCTCTGCTTTTGAATATACTATCTAGGTTGGTCATAACTTTTCTTCTAAGGAGTAAGTGTCTTTTAATTTCATGGCTGCAGTCACCATCTGCAGTGATTTTGGAGCCCAAAAAACTAAAGTCTGACCCTGTTTCCACTGTTTCCCCATCTATTTCCCATGAAGTGATGGGACCAGATGCCATGATCTTCGTTTTCTGAATGTTGAGCTTTAAGCCAACTTTTTCGCTCTCCTCTTTCACTTTCATCAAGAGGCTTTTTAGCTCCTCTTCACTTTCTGCCATAAGGGTGGTGTCATCTGCATATCTGAGGTTATTGGTATTTCTCCCGGCAATCTTGATTCCAGCTTGTGTTTCTTCCAGTCCAGCGTTTCTCATGATGTACTCTGCATATAAGTTAAATAAGCAGGGTGACAATATACAGCCTTGATGTACTCCTTTTCCTATTTGGAACCAGTCTGTTGTTCCATGTCCCGTTCTAACTGTTGCTTCCTGACCTGCATACAGATTTCTCAAGAGGCAGGTTAGGGGTCTGGTATTCCCATCTCTTTCAGAATTTTCCACAGTTGATTGTGATCCACACAGTCAAAGGCTTTGGCATAGTCAATAAAGGAGAAGTAGATGTTTTTCTGAAACTCTCTTGCTTTTTCCATGATCCAGCCGATGTTGGCAATTTGATCTCTGGTTCCTCTGCCTTTTCTAAAGCAAGCATCTTTTAATTTCATGGCTGCAGTCACCATTTGCTGTGATATTGGAATCCAAGAAAATAAAGTCTGCCACTGTTTCCATTTTTTTCCCATCTATTTGCCATGAATTGATGGGACCAGATGTCATGATCTTCATTTTTTGAACGTTGAGTTTTAGGCCAGATTTTTCACTCTCTTCTTTCACCTTCATCAAGAGGCTCTTTAATTCCTCTTCCCTTTCTGCCATAAGGGTACTGTCATCTGCATATCTGAGGTTATTGATATTTTTCCCAGCAATATTGATTCCAGCCTGGCATTTTGCATAATGTACTCTGCATATAAGTTAAATAAGCAGGGTGAGACTATACAGCCTTGATGTACTCCTTTCCCAATTTTTAACCATTGTTCCATGTCTGGTTCTAACTGTTGCTTATAATATAATATAATATAAATAGGTATTCTTATATATTATAATTAATTATAAATAAAATATATATTACATTACATTGTATATATTATATATTATATATCATATTGATTTCATATATATCATATATAATATAATTAATATACACTATATAATATATGATATATTCATATATAATTATAATACATTGTACATTATATATTACATTATACAAATTAAACAATATATTGTGTTTAGTTATAATATATAATATTTAAAGTATAATACATAATTATAAATATTATTATATAGTATATATTATATAATAAATATAATAAAGCACTTATGAAATGCTGTTAATTTATCTCATCCTTACAACAGCATTATGGGCTTGAAATTTCTGCCCCTACTTAACTCATGGGAAAGAATTCAACCTCCCACCATGTGACTTACCCAAGGATATACAGCTAGTTAGTGGCAAAATTGGGAGTGGAACTCAATTCTTCTGACTCCAGACCCTTAGATGTTTCTACACCATTGTACTAGCTCTCTGAGTTCTTCTCCTTCAAAGAAGTGTTCCTGAAGACTGAGCTCCACTTTCAAAGCGGATCCTGAATTGGTAAGAACTTCTGCCCAGCCTGGCAGACTCAATCTGGCCTGGTTTTCAGTTTTTTGAAAGTGATTTGTCCTGGCATTTACCTGCAGCTCTTTATTGCATCACTACAATACAGTTTTTTTAAATGTCTTGGGTACACTAAGATTATTACTGAAAAATACAGATTTAAAAATTGATTATAACAGAAAGCAAAGAGAGAAAAATCCAAAATGTTCATCACTAACACCATGTTGGGGATTGGTTTTGCTGTTCGGTGGTGAACTTTAAGAAAATAAACCAGATGTCACTGAAACAAATTAAATGTCCTTCATAGGGGACTGGTTAAATAAACTGCAGTACAAGGAAGTACTATATAGATGTTAAGAAAAGAATAAGACAAATCAATATAAGGAGTGATTTCCAAGCTATATTGTTAAATTAAAACAGATAAAGAGGGAAAAAACAGTGTCAGTAGTACCCTATCATTTGTGATATATTTATATATGTATAGGATAATAGAATATCTCCAGAGTGATACACAAAAATTGGAAATGGTGAATGTTCCTGGGAAACACAAATGAGAGACAAGGATGGGATGGAGACTTCCTTTTCACTATTTCTTTATACCATTTGTTTATACCATCTGAATTTTTACCATATACCTGTTCAGTTCAGTTCAGTCGCTCAGTCGTGTCTGACTCTTTGAGACCCCATGAATCGCAGCACGCCAGGCCTCCCTGTCCATCACCATCTCCCGGAGTTCACTCAGACTCACGTCCATCGAGTCCGTGATGCCATCCAGCCATCTCATCCTCGGTCGTCCCCTTCTCCTCCTGCCCCCAATCCCTCCCAGCATCAGAGTCTTTTCCAATGAGTCAACTCTTCACATGAGGTGGCCAAAGTACTGGAGCTTCAGCTTTAGCATCATTCCTTCCAAAGAAATCCCAGGGTTGATCTCCTTCAGAATGGACTGGTTGGATCTCCCTGCAGTCCAAGGGACTCTCAAGAGTCTTCTCCAACACCACAGTTCAAAAGCATCAATTCTTCAGTGCTCAGCCTTCTTCACAGTCCAACTCTCACATCCATACATGACCACAGGAAAAACCATAGCCTTGACTAGACGGACCTTAGTCAGCAAAGTAATGTCTCTGCTTTGGAATATACTATCTAGGTTGGTTATAACTTTTATATTTTTAGTTATACAGTGCTTTATATTTTAAAAAAAATTTTTTAAATATATGACTTTATTTAATATACATGTAATTCAGGTAGTAAATCTTGTGCCTTTCTCATGGAGAACTTCAAACTGGTTTCTGCTCAACCTACTTTCCAGCTTCCCCTCTCCACTCCCTGCACACTCTAGACACACCTTAGAGAAGTCTGATCTACACTTTCCCTCTCTCTTGCCAGCAGGGCCTCCAACTCCACTCTCACTCTCTTCTAATTAATGTAACTAGGTACTGTGTTCCATAATTACAGGGTTTGTCAGTGAAATCAATAGTTGCCTCCCTTGTGACAATGACATTTTAGCTCCCTCAGTCTCCCCAGAGCCCAGCAGCTTCTCTGTGCCAACAAAACTCCCAAGACTATTAACATGTTCCTTGGCTTTCACTCATGTTTATGCATGCAAGTAAATGAGCAGATTCTCAAATCACATGATTTCATACACCCTATCCATGATTATTGTTGTTATTTAGTCACTAAGTTGTGCCCAACTCTTTTGCAATCCCATGGACTATAGCACTTCAAGCTCCCCTGTCCATGGGATTTTCCAGGCAAGAATAGTGGAGTGGGTTGACATTTTCTTCTCCAGGGAAATGTCTTCTTCCCGACCCAGGGATCAAACCCATGTCTCCTGCTTGGCAGGCAGATTCTTTACTGCTGAGCCACCTGGGAAGACTCTATCCATGATTATTTGGAGATAAAATTACAATCAAATATGCATTTTTAAGACTTTATCAAGGTATAGTTTCAGTTCAGTTTCATTCAGTTCCTCAATCATGTCCAACTCTTTGCAACCCCATAACTGCAGCACGCCAGGCTTCCCTGTCCATCATCAACTCCAGAGCTTGCTCAAACTCATGTCCATCGAGTCGGTGATGCCATCCAACCATCTCATCCTCTGTCGTCCCCTTCTCCTCCTGCCTTCAATCTTTCCCAACCTCAGGGTTTTTTCCAATGAGTCAGTTCTTTGTATCAGGTGGCTAAAGTATTATTTACATATTACAAGGTATTGTTTACTTAATACAAAATCCAGCATTGTATGCCTATGGTTAAGTGATTTTTAGTAAATGTGATTTACGAAATCACATTTAGTTAATGTGATTTATGTGATTTTTAGTAAATACAAATATGTATTGTTTACATATTACAAGGTATAGTTTACATATTACAAAATCCAGCATTGTATGCCTATGGTTACATGATTTTTAGTAAATGTAAAGAGTTACATTTTTTAATAATGTTTTCATGTATTCTTTCGATTTTGACCTGAAGAACCTAACATAACGTATCCTACATCATATTAGGTTTCTGATATGACTCAATTTCTTCTTTTTTTAAAAATGTTTTAGTTTTTGGCCACTTCACGTGGCCTGTGGGATCCTGGTTCCCTGCTCAGGGATCGAATCCATGTCCCCTGCATTGTAAGCGTGGAGTCTTAACTACTGGACTGCCAGAGAAGTCCCTCAATTTCTTTCTTCTGACTTCAACTCCCAGATTTGTTTCCTGCCCTACTCCTTAATGAAAGAGATCTAATTCTATTGTTCCTTAAAACCAGAGCATGTCAGAGTTGGTAGGACCCTTCGAAATCAACTAGAGATGGGAAAGTTTGCCTAAAGTCATATAACAGGTAAATAGCAGAGTCAGGGCTAAAATCCAGGATTCTTGCCCTTAGCCCCCAAAACTTCAAACTATGGGACAGAGCCTCTTCTCTTAAGTGTTCGTAGTGTCCTGGAAATCACTATACCAACTACCATCAATTTGTCCAGCTAAATCTAAAGATCTGATGATGGAGGAAGGGCTTGGGTTGAGGGTGGGCCTCGAGAACAGGTAGGAAATATAAGCTCTTTCCTTTACGATTCTTCTGGGTGAATTTCTTTCTTCTAATTTAGCATGATTAACCAAAATAGTTTCTTTTCTGTCCAGAGAAGGACCTTACAATCACTAGTCAAGTGTATCTATTATTATTATTGCATTTTCTCCATTATATGTTAACAAGATGTGAAGGTAGTATGAAGCAGTAGTAAATGAAACCAACAAAGTCACTGCTTCCTGCTTTTGTCAAAAATTACGCTAAAATTAGCCTCTATTCCCCATGGATTTGAGCCAGAGAAAGCAATTTCACTTCTCGTTTTGTTTTTCTAGCAATCAGTTTGTAACAATTAAGCTGTTGGTAATAAAGCAAGAAGTATACTTTATATATTTTTATGACCAAAACACATCGTTTTCTAATTTCAATGATAGTGGCAATTGTTGTCACCATAGTAGGAGGGACCTTGCCAACAACAGTTCTGAGGTACTGAATATGGTATTCTGAACTTCAGAGGAAAACTCCAAAGTGTTCAGATTGACATGGAATCACTGTCAACTGTTTTTTCTCACTTTTATTAGAAATCATGCTTTCCCCTCATAATTCCCATCTAAGAATGTATCCTAAGAAAAAGCAGATTTTTATGTATAAAGATATTTATCAGAATTTTTATGAGTGAAATCTTAGAAATAATTAGAAGTAATTAGAAGTCATTAAATAAAATATGATCATTTCATAAAAGAGCATTTTATGCATCCATTAAAGTCACATTTTCAAATAGTTTGTTCATTTTTTAAAATGTTTTCCCAGGTGTGTCTTAGAGATGACTATGAGATTTTTAAAATATTTATTTATTTGGCTGCACCAGGTTTTAGTTGCAGCTGTAGAATCTAGTTCCCTGACCAGGGATCAAACCCAGGCCCCCTGCATTGGGACTGCAGAGTCCCAGCCACTGGACCACCAGTGAAGTTCATAAAAGAGAATTTTATGCAGCCATTAAAGTCACGTTTTCAAATAATTTGTTCATTTTTAGTTTATTTACTGAGATATAATTTATATACCATAAACTTCATCAGTTTAAAGTGTATATATTCAAAGCTTTTTAGTGTATTTACAAAACTGTGGAATGATCACTGTAACCTAATTTTAGAATTTTTTCATCCCTCCAAAGAGAAATTTGTACCTATTAGCAGTCACTTTCCATATCTCCAACCTATAAACTTATAAGAAAATACAGGACTGCCCTAGTGGCACAGTGGATAGGAATTTGCCTGCCAATGCAAGGGACACGGGTTTGATCCCTGGTCCAGGAAAAATCCACATGCTGAGGGCAACTAAAGCCCCTGTGCCACAATTACTGAGCCTGTGCTCTAGAGACCCCAAGCCACAACTAATGAGCCCCGTGCCCCGTGCGCACTTAGAGTCCATGCTGCGCAACAAGAGAAGCCACTGCAATGAGAAGCCCACGCACCCCAACAAAGAGTAGCCTCTGCTCACTGCATCAAGAAAAAGCCTGCACACAGCAGTGAAGACCCAGGGCAACCAAAAGTAAATAAACAGCTGTTTTTTAAAAGAGAAAAATATAAATAACTCAAAAGACGACTGGACAAAGGAAAGGCAACCACAGAATAGGGATACAAATGAATAATATACATATGAAAAGATGTTCAACTTGGTAGGTAATAAAGGAAATCAACACAAGAAACACTTTCCCCCTAATCAGATGGGCGGAAATGAAAAAGACTGGTAACATCTGGTACTAGTAAGGGTGTGGGGAAAGAGGTATCCTAAGACACTGCTGGCAGGAGTCTGAATTGTTAACAACTGTTTTTAGAAAATACTCTGAATCCCTTTATTTACTATTTTTAAAACACATATCACTGGAGTCAGCAACCCCACTTTGGAAGTCTATCCTATAGTGATTAAAGGAGTATAAAGAACCAGTATGTAAGGGTATATGTACAAGACTGCTTTCTACAAGGACTGCAAATTGCAGAGCAGTGTGTACAGTAGGATCCTTCCTTTGTGCTGGGCACTGCTCTTGGCATAACCAATACATGCCTACTTTCAGGCCTCCCAGCAACCCTATGATGGCAGACAATAGTCTCACTCTCCATGGGGAAGCTGGGGCTTGGAGAAGTGAAGCAACTTGCTTGGGGTCTTATATGCAGCTACAAAATGGCAGAGCCAGGACTCATACCTAGGTCCACCTGACCCCCAACCAAGATATCTGCCAAGAATGATAACTTCCTGGTTATGATTACCCTCCTTTATTGGGGTGGTGGTGGTGGTTAATCTTCAGGGACATCACTTTTTAAGATGCAATGTGAACTCCTGTCTCAATGAAAAGGGTGGAAGTTTGTGATGCTAGAATTGGGTAAGAGAATAGTAAGTGGGGGATTAGATTGTGGGGAACACATAAAATTCATTAATTTATCCATCCAACAAATATTTATTAGCCTTTACTATATGACAGGGACTGTTTAAAGCATGGGGAGGGGATTCATCAATTATCAAACAGAGAAAAATCTCGGCCCTTGAAAACTTACCTTTGGTGGGGATGAGGCAGACAATTAACAAATTATACTTTCTGTAACAAAATATACTCAATATATAATTATATTATACAATATAAACATAAAGATAGATAGAGATACTATGGAAATGGTGAATAGAGCTATGGAAGAAAATTAAGCAGGGAAAAGGGGTGGGGAGATGGGGGTGTTGGAAGGGATATTGTGATTATAGAAATGGTGGCCAGAAAAGGACTCATTGAGAAGGAAATATTTAAGCAGAGAGCTGAAGGATATGAGACAAGAGCCATGCAGATACATGGTGGGGGGCGGGGGGTGAGGAGGCAGAAGAGCATTGTAGTAGACAGAACAAGGGACCAGGTGGTAAGAGTCTACCTAATGTGTCCAGTGAAGAGGGAGGAGGCCCAGGGGCTGGGACTGAAGGAGGGAGGGGGAGAGAAGTGGATAATGAGGTCAGAGACGGATCTGTATGTGCAGAGGCTTGGGGGTCATGACTTTACCTTGTCCTCAGAAGGAGATGGGGAACCATTGGAGTTATAAGAAGAAGGGTGACAAGATGTGATGACCTTTTTTTTTTTTTTAACTTTTAAGAGGGTCACTGTGGCAGCTGTGTTGGAAAATAAAAAAAAGAGGGGAGGCAAGCATGGAAAAAGGAAGACCAAGTGGAAGGCTAATGCAATGATTAAGGTGATGGTGGCTTTGATCCAGGTGGTAGAGGGGAGTTACAAGAAGTGGTTAGATTCTGAATATATGTTGCAGGTAGAGTCAACAGGGTTTGCTGATTATTTAGATGTCTGATGCGAGAGGAAAAGTCTTTGCATGACAAGCTGGAAAACTGGACTTGCTATTTACTGAGGTGGACTTCCCTGGTGGCTGAACAGTAAAGAACCCACCTGCCAATGCAGAAGATGCAGGTTTGACCCTTGGGTCAGGAAGATCCACCAAGAAGGAAATGGCAACCCACTGGAGAGGCCACCCACTCCAGTATTCTTGCCTGGAGAATCCCATGGACAGAGGAGCCCGTGGGTTACAGTCCATGGGGTCGCAAAAGAGTCAGATACAACTTAGCAAATAAACAACAACTATTTACTGAGATGGGAAGGGACTGTGGGAGGAGCAGTCTGGTGCGGGGAATTGGGGTGGGGAGGGGGCATACAGGCCAAGGATTTTATTGACTGGTATGAACTCACAAGGACAGGCCGCTTCAGAAGACTCACCAGCTTCACTCCTTAAACCCTGTTGTGAATGAAACCCAGATAGCTTAGGACTAGCTTACACTCAGGGATAACCTGACAGTGAGGACTGAGGCCATCCTTTTCATCCTGAGGTGAAACTGAAAATGTTAGTTGCTCATTTGTGTCTGACTCTTTGTGACCCTGTGGACTGTAGCCCACGAGGCCCCTCTGTCCATGGGATTCTCCAAGGGAGAATACTGGAGTGGGTTGTCATGCCTTCCTCCAGGGGATCTTCCCAACCCAGGGATTGAACCCAGGTCTCCTGCAATGCAGGTGGATTCTTTACCATCTGAGCCACCAGGGAAGCATCCTGAGGTGCATCTGACTAAAAGCAAAAGAGGAAAAACAACAAATTAAAAAACTAAAAATTTCTTATATATCTGTACAGTGAATATAAATTGAAAGCCCAGCACCAGGTATTATGGAAGATGCCACAAGGAAAGTTGTCTGTGGATGGTGGAGAGCAATGGCCCCTCCCAAGTAGAGCGATGGGAAATCATGGTAGGCAGAATAATACCACATCTTAACACAGTGGCTTGCTTTCCAGACAAGATTTAAAGGTTGTGAGCCTTCACCAACTTTTCCAAGGGAAGGAAGGTGAAGTCACTCAGTCGTGTCCGACTCTTGGTGACCCCGTGGACTGTAACCTACTAGGCTTCTCCGTCCATGGGATTCTCCAGGCAAGAATATTGGAGTGGATTGCCATTTCCTTCTCCAGGGGATCTTCCCGACCCAGGGATCGAACCCGGGTCTCCCGCATTGGAGGCAGATGCTTTAACCTCTGAGGAAGGAGCGCTCATTTCTTTCCCTGTGGCCCTTCTCAAATTGGGAAGGATTCTCCTTCAGTCAGTGTCACTTTTACAGCCTCCTCTGGAGACTTCCTACAATTCCCCCTCTTAGATTTTCCATTTATGTTGATGCTTGGATCACATGCAAAAACCTTTTGGAAATCCCAATGTATTATAGGGCTTCCCAGGTGGCGCTAGTGGTTAAGAACCCGCCTGCCAATACAAGAGACAGGAGACCCAGGTTTGATCCCTGACTCAGGAAGACCCCTGAAGAAGGAAATGGCAACCCACTCCAGTATTCTTGCCTGGAGAATCCCATGGACAGAGGAGCCTCTCGTGCTTCAGTGGGACGTGCTAGAGTGGGACAAGACTGAGTGACTGAGCACACACGCACAACATATTATACGATTTAAAGCATTAGTATCGCCTGCCTGTTAAGCAGACAAAGTCCTCCTGTGTGGTGTGCTGACTCAACTTGCCCACAAGTAGCACACATCTAGGAGGAGGATAACTAACTTTATCCAGAGAAACACAACCTAAGAGCCATAAAAAGATAGAAAATACGTTGTGAATTCGGACCTGCATCCCTCCCATCTTCCAGGAATCAACCAGCCAGGTAGGAGGCAAGGAAGGGCTTTGCAGAGAACCTTTCAAACTTGCACCAGCAAATACCATCCTCTCTGCCTTTGTGACCCATCAGTATTCTGACAAATTACTACAAATTTTGTGGCTTAAAGCAACACAGATGTATTTTTTTTCTTACAGTTCTGGAGGTCAGAAGTCCTACAGTCAGAATGCCTATAGGGCAGCACTCCTCAAGGATCTAGGAGAGAATCTGTTTCCTTGTCTTTTCCAGCTTCCAGAAGTATTTACATTCCCTAGCTTGTGACCCTTTACCCCATCTTCAGAGCACATCACTGCAACCTCCGCTTCCATCATCACATCTCCTTTTCTGACTCTGACCCGCTTGTCTCCCTCTTATAAGGACCCCAGTGATGGGGATTTCCCTGGTGGTCCACTGGTTAAGAATCCACCTTGCAATGTAGGGGATGTGGGTTCGATCCCTGGTTAGGCAACTAGGATCCCACATGCCGCAAAGCAACTACTGAGCCAGTGCATGCCACAACTAGAGAGTCCATGCACTGCAATGAAAGATCCTGCATTATGCAATTAGGACCCAACAGAGTCAAATAAATAAATAAAAGGGCCCCTGCAATGTATTGGATAATCCGGGATAATCTTCCCATCTCAGGTTTCCTAACACAGTAACATCTACAACGGGTCTTTCACCATGTGAGGCAACAATTCCAGGAGTTTTCTGTAGATGTTCTTTATCGAATTGAGGAAGTCCCTCCTCTATTCCTAGTGAACTGAGAGTTTTTATTCTGAATGAGTATTGCATTTTATACAAAAAAGCACTTTTTCTGCATCAATTGAGATGATCATGCAAATTTTCTTCTGTGGATTACATACATTAATTGTTGAATATTGAATTAGCCTTGCATCCCTGGAATAAACCCCACTTGGTCATGGCACATGATTATCTTAATACACTGTGGAAATCTATTTAATAATATTTGTTAAGGACCTTTGCATCTATATTTATGAGGGTTATTGGTGTATAGTTTTTTGTTTAGCATGTGATATTTTTGTCTGGTTTGATATCAGGTAAATACTATCTTCATAAAATGAATTGAGAACTTTTCCCTCTTCTTTTACTTTCTGGAAGACAAAATTACTCTGAGTTTGAGAAGTAATTCTATTCTCCTATTCTAATTCTATCTACTGGAATTTCCTGTTAAAATGCAAGTTTTTCTGGAAATCATGATATTAAACAATTATCAATTATTAGTATGTAATGGGAAATTAACAGATCAGCTAGTAGAGAGCAAGAATGTGAGAGAACCGGAAAGAATTTTGACAGAGGGCACAACAGGTTTACAGAAGGCTGCTAGGCTTAAATAGGCAGTAACAGCTCGCTTTCCCAAGGGTTGGGCAAGACAAGGAGTGGTTCTTTAATTGTTTGTTGTTCAGTTGCTAAGTCCTGTCTGACTTTTTGCAGCCCCATGTACTGTAGCACACCAAGCTTCCCGCTCCTTCACTGTCTCCCAGAGTTTGCTCTAATTCATGTCCATTGATTTGGTGATGCTGTCTAACCATTTCATTCTCTGCTGCACCTCCTTTTGCCCTCAGTATTTCCCAGCATCAGGATCTTTTCCAGTGAGTCAGATCGTCACATCAAGTGGCCAAAGTATTTGGAGCTTCAGCTTCAGCATCAGTCCTTCCAATGAATATTCAGGATTGATTTCCTTTAGGATTGATTGGTTTGATCTCCTTACTATCCAAGGGACTCTCAAAAGTCTTTTCCAGCACCACAATTCAAAAGCATCAATTCTTCATCACTCAGCCATCTTTATGGACCAACTCTCATGTCTGTACATGACTCCTGGAAAAACCATAACTTTGACTATGTGGACCTGTGTTGGCAGAGTGATGTCTCTGTTTTTTAATACACTAACTAGGTTTGTCATAACTTTCCTTCCAAGGAGCAAGCGTCTTTTAATTTCATGGCTGCAGTAACCATCCACAGTGATTTTGGAGCCCAAGAAAATAAAATCTGTCACTGCTTCTCCACTTTGTTCCCTTCTGTTTGCCATGAAGTGATGGACTGGATGCCATGATCTTAGTGTTTTGAATGTTAATCCAGCTTCTTCACTCTCCCTTTTCACCTTCATCAAGAGGCCCTTCAGTTCCTCTTTGCTTTCTGCCATAAGGGTGGTATCGTATGCATATCTGAGGTTATTGATATTTCTCCTGGCAATCTTGATTCCAGCTTGTGATTCATCCAGCCTGCCATTTCACATGATGCATATAAGTCAAGTAAGCAGAGTGACAATATACAGCTTTGTTGTACTCTGTTCCCAATTTTGAACCAGTCAGTTGATCCATGTAAGGTTCTAACTGTTGCTTCTTGGTCCACATACAGGTTTCTCAGGAGACAGGTAAGGTGGTCTCATATTCCCATCTCTTTAAGAATTTCCCACAGTTTATTGTGATCCATACAATCAAAGGCTTTAGGGCAGTCAATGAAGCAGAAGTAGATGTTTTTCTGGAACTCCCATGCTTTCCCCATGATCCAATGACTTTTGGCAATTTGATCTCCGTTTCCTCTACCTCTTTGAAACCCAGATTGTATTATCTGGAAGTTCTCCATTCATGTACTACTGAAGCCTAGCTTGAAGGACTTTGAGCTTAACCTTGTTAGTATGTGAAATGAGTGCAACTGTCTGGTAGTTTGAACATTCTTTGGCATTGCCTTTCTTTGAGATTGGAATGAAAACTGATGTTTTCCAGTCCTGTGGTCACTGCTGAGTTTTCCAAATTTGCTGACATATTGAGTATGGCACTTGAAAAGCATCATTTTTTAGGATTTGAAATAGCTCTGTTGGAATTCCATCACCTCCACTAGCTTTGTTTGTAGTAATGCTTCCTAAGACTCACTTGACTTCACACTCCAGGATGTCTGACTCTAGGTGAGTGACCATACCATCGTGGTTATCCATGTCATTATGACCTTTTATGTACAGTTGTGTGTATTTTTGCCACCTCTTCTTAATATCTTATTTCTGTTAGGTCCATACTGTTTCTGTTTTTTTTTTTTTTTTATCGTGCCCATCCTTGCATGAAATATTCCCTTGATATCTCCAATTTTATTGAAGAGATCGTTTCTCTTTCCTATTTGATTTTTTCCTCTACTTCTTTGCATTGTTCATTAAACTTCTTCTTATATCTCCTTGCTATTCTCTGGAACTCTGCATTCAGTTGGGTATGTCTTTTCCTTTCTCCCTTGCTTTTTGCTTCTCTTCTTTCCTCAGCTATTTGTAAAGCCTCCTCAGACAACAACTTTGCCTTCTTGAGTGTCTTTTTCTTTGGGATGGTTTTAGTCACTGCCTCCTATAAAATGTTACAAACCTCTGTCCAGAGTTCTTCAGGCACTCTGTCTACCAGATCTAATCCCCTGAATCTATTCTTAAGATCCAATGTATAATTATAAGGGATTTGACTTACACCATACCTGACTGGCCTAGTGGTTTTCCCTACTTTCTTCAATTAAAGTACAGGCTAGGAGTCAGCCAATTAGAGCAAAGTACAAGCTTCAAGTCAGTCAATCAGTACAAAGTGCAGGCTAAGAGTAGGCCAATCAGGACAATATACAGGCTAATAGTCAGCCAATCTGGGTTAAGTACAGGTGCAAGTCAGCCAATCACAGCAAAGTACAGCTTAGTGGTCAGCCAATCAGAGCAAAGTACAGGCTAGGAGTTAGCCAATCTGGGAAAATTACAGGCTAGTACTTAGCCAGTCAGGGCAAAGTACGTGCTAGGAGTCAGCCAATCAGGGCAAAGTCAGGCCAGGAGTAAGACAATTGAAGCAGTGTACAGGCTAGCACACAGCCAATGTGGGCTAAGTACAGGCTGGGAATCAGACAATCACAGCAAAATATAGGTTAGTGGTCAGCCAATCAGAGCAAAGTACCAGCTAGGAGTCTGCTAATCAGGGCAAAGTACAGGCTAGGAATCAGACAACCAGTGCAATGTGCAGGCTAGAAGTCAATCAGTGCAAAGTACTAGCTAGAAGTTGGCTGCTGCTGAGTCGCTTCAGTCATGTCCGACTCTGTGTGACCCCAGAGACGGCAGCCCACCAGGTTCCCCCGTCCCTGGGATTCTCCAGGCAAGAACACTGGAGTGGGTTGCCATTTCCTGCTCCAATGCATGCAAGTGAAAAATGAAAGTGAAGTCGCTCAGTCGTGTCCGACTCTTCGCGACCTGACAGGCGGCTTGGGTGCTTCATTACAACATGGTGAGGTGGAAATCTCAGCTTCCCACTTGGTCTTTGCCGATGGGGATTGGGGTGAGGCCACTTTTTTTTTTTTTTTTTCTGTAGTGCTTAGCTGGAGTAAAGCAGTTTTTGTCTAAACATTTTCTGTCATTCTAAGCTGTCCATTTTCTGGTCTTGGGCTAAAGAAAGCAGGCTTTTCTTGGGGCTTTTATGCCTGCATTCATTACCAGTTCTGGGTTGCCACCTTCCTCAGGTCCAAGTTTAGGCTATATGAGGCAAAAAGGAAACCCACAGAACTCACCACCAACTCATTCCTTGGGTCCTAAAATCCCTAGATGGGCTGTCTTCTTCTCTCCACCTTTCTGACTCTTCATATGGTTGTTTCATATAGAATGTCAAGAGTTTTTAGTTGTAATGCAGCAGAGAAATAGCAAAAAGAATGTGTATTCCACCTTCTAGAAAGCAGAGGTCCTGGGCTTTTTTTAAAAAAATGCAAAGAATATAGAACAAACGTAAAAATACTTTCTCAGTCTCACTCATAATCAAGAAAAAAGGCAGTCTCAGGACCCAGGGATATCTCTCTAAGGAAATACCACTCTTGGCTTTACTACCCTTTGGTCAACTGGGAAACTCCAAATACACACTTTAAAAAGAGTATTTTGAACTGCTTGTGTTCGTTCCTGTTCATCAGGGTTTTTGTTTGTTCAAATTGAGCTCCACAGAGCATGTTCCTCAGAATCACCTTGTGATGCTTATTAAAAATGCATTCAGGCCGACTGAGAGAGGAAGGGGAAAATGTGGACACGAACCAGGAGGAACACCATGTGAATCCTGAGGCAGGGATTGGACTTATTCTGCCTTAAGCCAAGGGATGGCTGGCCACCAGCAGAAGCCAGGAGAAAGTATTTGGTAACCAGACTGATGGAATTTGAAGGAACTGGGAGTTCTATGAAGAAAATGGCTTCATCAAAGATCATGCCCTGAGCCTTTGGAGTGGGAGCATTGACTCCAAGATGCTAGACTACCAGAGAACTAACACTAGGGAGTATCAAATAGTGAGAACTCACATAAAGGAAACTGCCTGAATACAAGACCCGGCATCACCCAACCACCAGTAGCATCCGGTGCAGGATCCCTTATCTAAACAAAAAACAAAACAAAAATACAAATCATTAGCAGACAGGATTACCACCTTGCCCAGGATTACCAGCCTTGCCAATCAGAGGAAAAACAAACTAAAAAAACTCAGCACAAATCTCACCCTATACGAAGCTTACACAAACCACTGGACCAACCTTAGGAGGGCAGAAACCAAAAGGAAGAAAGAATTCAACCTTTAAGCCTGGGAAAAGGAGATCCCAAACACATTAAGTTAAAAATAATAACAATGAAAAGACAGAGAAATACTACACAAATGAAGGAACAAACTAGAAACACAGAAGTCCAAATAAATGAAGAAGTAGGCAAACTACCTGAAAAAGAATTCAGAATAATGATAGTAAAGATGATCAAAAACCTTGAAAACAGAATGGAGAAAATGCAAGAATCAATTAACAAAGACCTAGAAGAATTAAAGAATAAACATACAGAGACAAACAACACAATTACTGAAATTAAAAATACTCTAGAAGGAATCAATAGCAGAATATCTGAAGCAGAAGAATGAATCAGTGAGCTGAAAGACAAAATGGTGGAAATAACTTCTGAAGAGAAGAATAAAGTAAAAAGAATGAAAAGAGCTGAGGATAGTCTCAGAGACCTCTGGGACAATATCAAATGCACCAACATTCAAATTATAGGGGTTACAGAAGAAGAAGAGAAAAAGAAAGGGTATGAGAAACTTTCTGAAGAGATTATAGTTGAAAATTTTCCCAACATGTAAAAAGAAATAGTCGATCAAGTTCAAGAGGTGCAAAGAGTCCCATACAGGGTAAACCCAAGGAGAAACACGCTAAGACACATACTAATCAAACTAACAAAGACTAAACACAAAGAAAGAATATTAAAAGCAGAAAGGGAAAAGCAACAAGTAATATACAAGGGAAACCCCATACACTTAACAGCTGATCTTTCAGCAGAAACTCTGCAGGCCAGAAGGGAATGGCAAGATATATTTAACGTACTGAAAGGGAAAACTCTACAACCAAGATTACTGTACCCAGCAAGGATCTCATTCAAAATTGATGGAGAAATAAAAAGCTTTTCAGACAAGCAAAAGTTAAGAGAATTCAGTACCACCAAACCAGCTTTACAATAAGTGTTAAAGGGACTTATATAGCCAAGAAATACAAGAGAAGAAAAAGATCTACAAAATCAACCGCAAAGAGTTAAGAAAATGGCAATAGGAACATATATATCAATGATTACTTTAAATGAAAACAGATTAAATGCTCCAACCAAAAGACACAGACTGCCTGAATGGATACAAAAACAAGACCCATATATATGCTGTCTACAAGAAACCCACTTCAGACCTAAAGACACATATAGATTGAAAGTGAGAAGATGGAAAAATATATTCCATGAAAATGGGAAACAAAAGAAAGCTGGAGTAGCAATCCTCATGTCAGACAAAATAGACCTTAAAATAAGAGTACTATAAGGGACAAGGAAGGACACTACACAATGATCAAGGGATCAATCCAAGAGGAAGACATAGCAATTGTAAATATCTATGCACCCAACATAGAAGCACCTCAATACATAAGACAACACTAACAGACATAAAAGGAGAAATTGACAGTAACACAATAATAGTAGGAGACTTTAACACCCCACTCACACCAATGGACAGATCATCAAAACATAAAATTAATAAGGAAACACAAGTAAATGATACATTAGATGAGATGGATCTCATTGATATCTTCAGGACATTCCATCCAAATGCAGAATATACCTTCTTCTCAAGTGCACGTGGAACATTCTCCAGGATAGACCACACCTTGGGTCACAAATCAAACCTCTGTCAATTTAAGAAAATGGAAATTATATCAAGCATCTTCTCTGACCACAATGCAATGAGACTAGATATCAATTACAAGAAAAAAACTGTAAAAAACACAAACTCATGGAGATTAAACAATATGTTTCTAAACAACGAACAGGTTACTGAAGAAATCAAAAGGGAAATAAAAAAGTCTCTAGAAACAAATGACAATGAAAAGATGACAACTCAAAACCTATGGGATGCAGCAAAAGCAGTTTTAATCGGTAAGTTCATAGCAATACAATCCTACCTCAAGAAACGAGAAAAACATCGAATAGACAACCTAACTTTACACCTAAAACAACTGGAAAAAGAAGAACAAAAACAACCAAAATTAGTAGAAGGAAAGAAATCATAAAGATCTGAGCAGAAATAAATGAAAAAGAAATGAAAGAAACAATAGTAAAGATTAATAAAACTAAAAGCTGGTTCTTTGAGAAGATAAACAAAATTGACAAACCTTTAGCCAGACTCATCAAGAAAAAAAGAAGAATCAAATTAACAAAATTAGAAATGAAAAAGGAGAGGTTACAACAGACGATGCAGAAATACAAAGGATTTTAAGAGACTATTATGAACAACTATGTGGCAATAAAATGGATAACCTAGAAGAAATGGACAGATTCTTGGAAAAGTTCAATCTTCCAAGACTGAACCAGGAAGAAATAGAAATTATGAACAACCCAATTACAAGCACCGAAATTGAAGCTGTGATCAAAAATCTCCCATAAAACAAAAGCCCAGGATCATATGGCTTCACAGGAGAATTCTATCAAACATTTAGAGAAGAGCTAATGCCTATCCTTCTAAACTCTTTCAAAAAATTGCAGAGGAAGGAATACTTCCAAACTCATTCTATGAGGCCACCATCACCCTGATACCAAAACCAGACAAAGACAACACAAAAAAAAGAAAACTACAGGCTAATATCACGGATGAACATAGACGCAAAAATCCTCAACAAAATTTTAGCAAACAGGATTCAGCAATACATCAAAAAGCTTACATATCATGATCAAGTTGGGTTTATTCCAGGGATGCAAGGATTCTTCAATATATGCAAATCAATCAATGTGATATGGCATATTAACAAATTGAAGATAAAAACCATATGATCATCTCAATAGATGCAGAAAAAGCCTTTGACAAAATTCAGCACCCATTTATGATTAAAACTCTTCAAAAAATGGGCATAGAATGAACCTACCTCAACATAGTAAAGGCAATATATAATAAGCCTATAGCAAACATTATTTTCAATGGTGAAAAATTGAAAGTATATCCCCTAAGATCAGGAACAAGACAAGGGTGTCCACTTTCACCACTATTATTCAACATAGTTTTGGAAGTCCTAGCTACAGCAATCAGAGAAGAAAAAGAAATAAAAGGAATCCAGATAGGAAAAGAAGAAGTAAAGCTCTCACTCTCTGCAGATGACATGATACTGTACATAGAAAACCCTAAAGATAGTATCAAAAAATTACTAGAGCTAATCAGTGAATTTAGCAAAGTTGTAGGATACAAAATCAATACACAGAAATCACTTGCATTTCTATATACTAACAATGAAAAATCAGAGAGAGAAATTAAGGAATCAATCCCATTCACCACTACCACAAAAAGAATTAAATATCTAGGAATAAACTTACCTAAGGAGACAAAAGAACTGTACATAAAAGAATTATAAGACACTAGTGAAAGAAATCAAAGATAACATAAACAGATGGAGAGATATTCCATGTTACTGGGTAGGAAGAATCAATATTGTGAAAATGCCTGTACTACCAAATACAATCTACAGATTCAGTGTGATCCCTATCAAATTACCAATGGCATTTTTCACATAACTAGAACAGAAAATTTCACAATTCATACGGAAACACAAAAGACCCCAAATAGCCAAAGCAGTCTTAAGAAAGAAGATTGGAGCTGGAGGAATCAACCTTCCTGACTTCAGATTATACTACAAAGCTACAGTCATCAGGACAGTATGGTACTGGCACAAAAACAGAAAAATAGACCCATGGAACAAGATAGAAAGCCCAGAAATAAAACCATGCACCCATGGGTACCTTATTTTTGACAAAGGAGGCAAGAATATACAATGGGGCAAAGAGAGCCTCTTCAATAAATGATCCTGGGGAAACTGGACAGCTACATGTAAAAGAATGAAATTAGAACACTTCCTAACACTATACACAAAGATAAACTCAAAATGGATTAAAGACCTACATGAAACTATAAAATTCTTAGAGGAAAACATAGGCAGAACGCTTGATGACATAAATCAAAGCAAGATCCCCTATGATCCACCTTCTAGAGTAACAAAAATAAAAACAAAAATAAACAAGTGGGACCTGATTAAACTTAAAAGCTTTTGCACAGCAAAGGAAACTATAAGCAAGGTAAAAAGACAACCCTCAGAATAGGAGAAAATAATAGCAAATGAAACAACTGAGAAAGGATTAATTTCTAAAATATACAAGCAGATCATACAACTCAATACCAGAAAAACCAACAACCCAATCAAAAAGTGGGGGAAAGACCTAAACAGACATTTCTCCCAAGAAGACATAAATATGGCTAACAAACACATGAAAAGATGCTCAACATTGCTCACTGTTAGAGAAATGCAAATCAAAACTACAATGAGATATCACTTCAGACTGGCCAGAATGGCCATCATCAAAAAATCTACAAACAATAAATGTTGGAGAGGGTGTGGAGAAAAGGGAACACTCTTAAAACTGTTGGTGGAAATGTAAATTGATATAGCCACTATGGAAGACGGTATGGAGATTCCTTAAAAAAACTGTGAATAAAACCACCATATGACCCAGCAATCCCACTCCTAGGCATATACCCCAAAGAAAACAAAATTGAAATAGACACATGTATCCCATTGTTCATTGCAGCACTATTTACAATAGCTAGAACATGGGAGCAACCTAGATGTCCATTGACAGATGAATGGATAAAGAAGTGGTGGTACATAAACACAATGGAATATTACTCAGCCATATAAAGGAATGCTTTTGAGTCAATTCTGATGAGGTGGAAGAACCTAGAACCTATTATACAGAGTGAAATAAGTCAGAAAGAGAAAGATAAGTATTGTATTCTAATGCATATATATGGAATCTAGAAAAATGGTACTGAAGAATTTATTTACAGGGCAGCAATGGAGAAGCAAACAGAGAGAATGGACTTATGGACATGGGGAGTGAAGTAGAGGGGGAGAAGGAAGGAGAGGGTGAGATGTATGGAGAGAGTAACATGGAAACTTACATTACCATATGCAAAATAGATAGCCAGCGGAAATTTGCTGTATGGTTCAGGAAACTCAAACAGGGGCTCTGTATCAACCTAGAGGGGTGGGATGGGGAGGAGATGGGAGGGAGGTTCAAAATGGAGGGGGTATATGCATACCTATGGCTGATTCATGTTGAGGTTTGACAAAAAACAACAAAATTCTGTAAAGCAATTATCCTTCGATTAAAAAATAGATAAATTAAAAAGAAAGAATAACAAATTTTAAAAAATGCGTTCAGACCTTCCAAATCAGAGCCCAGGGCGAGAATCAACAAGCCCAGGGAGACTTGGAATCAACATTTTAACAAGCATTCCCTGCCCTCAAGAGATTCTGGTGTACCTTAACATTTGAGACGGAAAAGGCAATGGCACCCCACTCCAGTACTCTTGCCTGGAAAATCCCATGGATGGAGGAGCCTGGTAGGCTGCAGTCCATGGGGTCGCTAAGAGTCAAACAAGACTGAGCGACTTCCTTTTCACTTTTCACTTTCATGCATTGGAGCAGGAAATGGCAACCCACTCCAGTGTTCTTGCCTGGAGAATCCCAGGGATGGGGGAGCCTGGTGGGCTGCCGTCTATGGGGTCGCACAGAGTCGGACATGACTGAAGCAACTTAGCAGCAGCAGCATTTGAGAACCAGTGATCTAAGTCAGTGTGTGATAAAATTACAGACCAGGTGTAGGATGAAGTTTTTATTACAGGCCTGGAGGCTATCCTTTAGGGACTATTAATCATTAATCAGGGCCCTCCAGGCAGCAGGGATCAACCAGTTACTAATCCCCCTCATTGCCTTCACAGCCGGTCATTATTATGCTGCTTTGCACAAATGTCTGTAAAGTCCTCAGCCATTGCTTTCATACATTTCACTTGCTCCCAGAGCTATCAATCTGCTAAAACCACCAAAGACCATGAAACTGGGTCCATTCAGTGAAAACAAATCATCCTTTTCAAACAGACCATTTTAGATTACCTCCTGGAATCAACATCAAGCTTACTGATCTGTCCATTACACTTCCTCTCTTGTTTCCTTTTTTGAAACCTATGAACACATTTGCCTGCCTTCAGGCCTCTAGCACCTATCCTAGTAAATAAAAGTATCCACAAGAGTGGTTTCAGTCAGTTCAGTAGCTCAGTTGTGTCCAACTCCTTGAGACCCCATGGACCACAGCACACCAAGCTTCCCTGTCCATCACCAATTCCCAGAGCTTGTTCAAACTCATGTCCACCGCATCCAACCAGCTCGTCCTCTGTCATCCTCTTCTCCTCCTGCCTTCAATCTTTCCATCTTCAAGAGTGGTTTAGGGGTCTGATTTGCAAGCACTCCAAATACTCGGACAGATGTAATTTGCCCTGACTGGAAAGTTGACCTTGCTTAAAGCAATGAGATTCTCTCTTGATAACCATTTTACCCATCCTGGACTTCTCTTCCTTTACCAATGTTTGGTCTAGATTCTTTCTATTCAAAGTGGGGTTGGGGGAAGGGATAGCTATGGAGTTCGGGATGGACATGTACACACTGCTATATTTAAAATAGATAACCAACAAGGGCCTACTCTCTAGCACACGGAATTTTGCTTAATGTTACGTGGCAACCTGGATGGGAGGGGGGTTAGGGGGAGAATGGCTACATGTATACGTATGGCTATCACAACATTGTTCATCAACTATACCCCAACACAACATAAAAAGGTTAATTAAAAAAATTTGAAAAGAAATTGGTAAATACTATTTAAAAAAATAAAACAACAGAGTGGGGTTGGAAGTCCAGTTACATCAGCATCACCTGGGAGCTTGTCAGAAGCACAGGATCTTGGGCCCCACTCAGACCCACTGAATCAGAATCTCCATTTTAACAAAATCCTGAAGTGATGCACATGCATATTAAAGTTTGAAAAGCCCCAGGTTAGACTTTTCAGTATGAAAAATTCTCCTTGATAGAAAAGATAGGTACAAAGTGAACATAGAGGTGCTCTGCTCTGTCTTTATCATCCATCACTGTGTCACTTTCAATTGTATCCTTTTCTTTTTTAAATTTTGCTTTATTGATTGATTGATTTGGCTGAGACAAGTCTTACTTGTGGCATGTGAACACTTAGTTGTTGCATGTGGGATCTCATTCCCTGACCAGAGATTGAACCCCGGCTTCCTGCATTGGGAGTGCGGAGTCTTAGCCACTGGACCACCAGGGAATTCCCTGTATCACTTTCTTGATTGTCTTCCCACCCTTAACCTTACTGTGAAATGCTCTTTATGATGATCTTACCAGTCTTTAAAAGCCCCAGGTCTACATCCAGTGTTGAGTCTTCTGAACAATTTATGCAGGTCTATACTAGCCTCCTGCACTTATCAGTGACCCTGTGGGGATCCTTCCCAAATTTAACCTTCTAAGAACTGAAGGTAAGGGACTTTTCTTCATCAAGAATCTACAAGGTGGAGTGATTCTCTGCACAGAGAAATCTGTTGCAGTCCAGGGTACAGAGCACTCAGGAGTGGCTACATCCCTCTCTTTCTGCACAGACCCTCAAACAAACCTAGATTTTCAAAAAGGTCCCTAAGACTGGCCCCTGAAGGATCTTGTTACTTATTCCAGAAAAGCAGACTATTCCATGTTTGGCTCCCAGTGAGTGATACATGCTTTCTTAGGTAAGCACAGACCTGGGAGACCACACACCGCTTTCAAGTGTCCTACCCCAGCCCACTTGTTTCTGGGAGTCCCACCTTGGTTTCTTTGCTTGTTCATATACTGTTCCAGCTTCCACTTCTCATGCCCCCTGCTTGCAAGGCTATTTAGAGCAATCTGACAGCTTGGCGTCCATGATGAGATACCAATATGGCTTACTGTAACTCCTCCCAGAGCTTGCAAGCCTTGGGGTGCCCAAGATTAGATGGGTATCCTGGATTAGATGGTTATCCTCCCCAATTTCATGCCATTCTCTGTTGCCTGGGCCTCAAAGAGGAAAGAAAGCCCTGCTTTCTTTCAGTCTCTCAAAGTCTCCCTCAGGCAAGTCCAGAAACTCATGGTTCTCATTTGCTTAAGCACTGAAGTGAAAAGTCTAGAAAACGAATTCATGCCATTTTGTCCCCTTAGAACTCCTCTTGCCTTTGTCTAGCCCTCTTCACCACCAAAAACTTTTATTTTCTCATGTTTACAGAGCAAAAGTTCTTCCCTTGTGGCTCAGGTGGCAAAGAATCTGCCTGCAATGCGGCAGACCTGGGTTTGATCCCTGGATTGGGAAGATCCCCTGGAGAAGGGAAAGGCTACCCACTCCAGTATTCTGGCCTGGAGAATTCCATAGACTGTATAGTCCATGGGGTCACAGAGTTGGACACGACTGAGCAACTTTCACTTCACTTCACAGAGCGAAAGACTCCACAAATTCATATATATATTCATATACAGATGGATATAAAAAGACACTGTTAGGTGTTTGGGGGAGAAAGAAGGGGAAATTGTATACTTTAGCAGTGACTGGTCTCCAGTCATTTCAGCCAGAAGTGCCCAATTATCACTGAATTTTTAAAGATTTTTTTAATGTGGACCTTTTCTAAAGTCTTTATTGAATTTATTCAATATTGTTTCAGTTTTATGTTTTGGTTTTTTGGCCCCGCAGCATGTGGGATCTTAGCTCCCTGACCAGGGATCGAACCTGCACCCAATGCATTGGAAGGTGAAGTCTTAACCACTGGACTGTCAAGGAAGTCCTTGCATTTGTTTAATTTCCAAACATTCAGGGAATTTCCCAGTTTTCTTTCCAATTATTGATTTCTACTATAATTCTTTTTCTACTGTTGTCAGTAAATATGCTCTGTACTATATTCATCTTTATAAATTTATTGATACTTTCATTATGGTCTAGCATGGTTTCTCATGCTGAATGTCCCTCACCCACTTGAAAAGACTGTGTCTTCTGCTGTTGTTGGAGGGAGAGAGCTGTAAATGTTAATTAGGGCAAGTTGTTTGATGGTATCTTAATGACCATCTACTTTTTCTATTGATGACTGAGAGAGGAGTGCTAAAGTCTTCAAATATAATTGTGGATTTGTTTATTTCTCCTTTAAATTCTACCAGGTTTTGCTTCACATATTTCACAGCTCTGTTATTAGGTACACACATATTCAGAATGATGACTTCTTATGAACTGAGCCTTTCATCATTATGAAATATCCTTCCCTATCTCCAGTAATACTCTTTATCTTAAAGTCTGTTTTATCTGATGTTAATATAATCACTAGATTTCTTAAGCTTCTTGTTTGTGCAGTATATATTTTTCTGTCCTTTTACTTTTTTTTTTTTTTTTGGCAGCACCATGCAGTTTTCAGGATCTTTCGGGCTCCCTGAAGTGAAGTGCTGCGTCCTAATCAAGGGAAGTGCTGGACCTCAAGGGAATTCCCTGTGTTTCTACTTTACCCTAGTATTTAAACTATTAAACTGGGTTTCCCTTTCTTATAGGGAAGGCTATTTATTTATTTATTGCAAGTCTGACAACATCTAGCTTTTATTTGGAGCGTTTACTACAGTCCCTGTAATTATTGATATGGTTGTTTCTAAATCTCCCATCTTGGGATTTCTTCATATTTGTCCTATTCTTTCTCTTTTTTCCCCTCCTTTCCTCCCTTCCTTAACATTTCCTGAGTATTTTTAGTATTCTATTTTGGCTTTTTAGCCATATGTCTTATTTTATGTTTTAGTAGTTGATCTGAACACCACAGTAGGAATCCATAACTTATCACAGTGTACTTTGAATTAATACTGTACCAGTTCACATAAAATGTAAGAGCCTTTTAACAGCACACTTCCCTTTACTCCTTTCCTTCCCATTGTAATCTTGTTTTCTACTTCTAAATAGATTACAAATCCTACAAGACACTGTTATTCTTTTTGTTTAAAATAGTCAATTGTCTTTTCAGTACATTAAGAAATGAAAAACGAGTCTTTTATGTTTACCCAGACATTAACATATCCAGTGCCTTTCATTCCTTCACGTAGCTCTGAATTTCCAGCTGGTATAATTTCCCTTAGGTCTGAAGAATTTCCTTTAATAATTCTTATGGAACAAGTCTGCTGGGGATGAATTACAATTGGTTCTCATTACTGAAAGTTCTGTAGTTATGTTCTGTAGAGTCACCACGCACACTGAGTTAATGAAGCCTGAACCAGTGCCTCTAGGGCAAATACAAGGTTAGGGTCCTGCTAGCGTCTGGTCAAAACATGGTCATCAATGGATCAATAAGTAACCCTGTTTTATGTGTTTCCATTTAAAGATAACTTATTTAATATACCGACACATGTACTTTCTCTGTAAGGCACGTCAAGCCTTCTTGCACTTGGGAACACTAGACAGCACTTCAGCACAGCCTTGAGGGTCATTTTAAATAGCAAAATCACCAATAAAAATGTGGCAGTAAACAGACCACAGAAACGACACTTTTTTTTTTTTTTTTACAACATGAGAGCTGAAACAAGAAGGCATTGCTTTGCTTGACCTCAGCTGGGAATGTGCACTTCTGGGAATTCAAAATTTTGCCACTCTGTGCATGTCCCTGAATGACTTCAAAAGTGCCACAAGAGCATTGATTTGGGGGGGTTACAGATAAATTTCAGCCAGTAGGTGAATTTGTAAATATGGAATCCATGAATAATGAGAATTGACAGTATCTGATATTTCTAGAATTTTTTATCATCCTTTAAAGAGTGTTGAGCTTAGTTCTAGCAGTTCTCACTTGTCTGATGCCTGAAAATAATTGTTCCATATATTTTGTTTACTTATATATGTTCACAGCCAGAAGGTAAGTCTGATGCCCATCACTCTATCATGCCCAAGCCATCCTTGAATTTGGAAGGGAAGATGTAAACTCTGTATTCAGTCTCCCAACAAGTATTGTGTGGATGTGAATGAAGAGGTATCCAGGGGTATCTTTGCAAAATTTGGTTATTGTACAAATGACTACTTTCTAGCATCCTGTTAGGTGTTGTGAAAAATGAAGAAGAGTAAAAACTCTGCTCTTCTTCCTAAGGAATTTATATTTCAGAAGACAAGACATCATACATGAAATGTCAGGATTTCTTTCACTACAGTCCTGATTGCCGGCCTTAACTCTGTTCCCCTGCAAGCCCTGCCCACAAAACTGTTACAGCGATGTCTTCAGGCTGAGGGGTCAAGCAAAATCTCCACTGGATACAATACCCTCAGGTTGCCCTATTACACTTGGGTCCTATTAATACATTTGACATTTGGGGTGATCAACTGATTCTGCTTTAACCAGAACTTTCTCAGGAAATTCTATGTCCCAGGAAACTAGACTAGTCAGCCACTGTAGCCCATGTTCCCCACAGATTTCCATTGCTTGGACATTAATTCAAAAAAAAGGTGTAATATGTGGAGTACAGAGGAATGGTCTCTAGTCCTCAAATACTTTTATTTTATTTTTTTCTACAATGTCACATGGCTCACAATTCCATCAGAAATAATGATGCTGGGTTGGTGGCATTCTATTGGAAATTCTTGTTAAAATGCAAGTATTTCTGGAAATCATGACATTAAACAATTATCAATTATTAATATGCAATGTGAATTTAACAGATCAGCCAGTAGAGACCAGGACTATGAGAGAACAGGAAAGATTAGGTTTGACAGAAGGCTGCCAGTTTTAAGTAAGTGGTAACACCTCCCTTTCCCAAGTGTTGGGCAAGACAAGTAGTGGTTCTTTACTTGTTTGTTGTTGTTCAGTCACTAAGTCCTATCCAACTCTTTGCAGCCCCATGGACTGCAGCACACCAGGCTTCCCTGTCCTTCCCCATCTCCTGGAGTTTGCTCAAACTTATGTCCACTGAGTCAGTGAAGTTATCTAACTCATCCACTGTCACCCCCTCCTACTTTTGCTTACAATCTTTCCCAGAATCAGAGTGTTTTCCAATGAGTCAGCTCTTCCCATCTGGTGGCCAAAGTACTGAGGCTTCAGCTTCAGCATCAGTCCTTCCAATGCCTATTCAGGGTTGATTTCCTTTAGGACTCACAGGTTCGATCTCCTTGCAAGGAGTCCAAGGGACTCTCAAATGTCTTCACCAGCACCACAGCTCAAAAGCATCAGTTCTTCAGTGCTCAGCCGTCTTTATGGTGCAACTCTCACATCCATACACGATTACTGGAAAAACCATAGCTTTGACTATAGGGACCTTTGACAGTAAAGTGATGTCTCTTATTTTTAATATGCTGTCTAGGTTACTCATAGCGTTTCTTTCAAGGGGCAAATGTCTTTTAATTTCATGGCTGCAGTCACCATCCACGGTGATTTTGGAGCCCAAGAAAATAAAATGTCACTACTTCTCCACTTTTCCCCTTATATTTGCCATGAAGTGGTGGGACCAGATGACATAATTTTAGTTTTTTTGATGTTGAGTTTCAAGCCAGCTTTTTCACTCTCCTCTTCTACCCTCATCAAGAGGTTCTTTAGTATGTTTTCACTTTCTGCCATTAGAGTGGTAACATCTGCATACCTAAGGTTGTTGATATTTCTCCTGGAAATCTTGATTTCAGCTGGTGATTCATCCAGCCTGGCATTTCACATGATGTACTCTGCATAGAAGTTAAATTAACAGGATGACAGTATACAGCCTTGTCATAGTCCTTTCCCAATTTTGAACCAGTCAGTTGTTTCATGTAATGTTCTAACTATTGATTCTTGACCCACATACAGATTTCTCGGGAGACAGGTAAGGTCGTCTGGTATTCCCATCACTTGAAGAATTTTCCACAATTTACTGTGATCCACACATTCAAGGCTTTCAGTTCAGTTCAGTTCAGTCACTCAGGCGTGTCCGACTCTTTGCGACCCCATGAATCGCAGCACGCCAGGCCTCCCTGTCTGTCACCATCTCCCGGAGTTCACTCAGACTCACGTCCATCAAGACAGTGATGCCATCCAGCCATCTCATCCTCTGTTGTCCCCTTCTCCTCCTGCCCCCAATCCCTCCCAGCATCAGAGTCTTTTCCAATGAGTCAACTCTTCGCATGAGGTGGCCAAAGTACTGGAGTTACAGCTTTAGCATCATTCCCTCCAAAGAAATCCCAGGGCTGATCTCCTTCAGAATGGACTGGTTGGATCTCCTTGCAGTCCAAGGGACTCTCAAGAGTCTTAGTGTAGTCAAGAAAGCAGAAGCAGATGTTTTTCTGGAACTCTCTTGCTCTCTCCATGGTCCAGTGAATGTTGGCAATTTGATCTCTATTTCCTCTGTCTCTTTGAATCCAGCTTGTACACCTGGAAGTTCTCCATTCATGTACTGCTAAAGCCTAGGTTGAAGGATTTTGAGCATAACCTTTGCTAGCATGTGAAATGAGCACAATTGTCTGCTAGTTTGGGAAGATCCCCTGGAGAAGGAAATGGCAACCCACTCCAGTATCCTTGCCTAGAAAATCTCATGGACAGAGGTGCCTGGTGGGCTGCAGTCCATGGGGTCACAAAGAGTGGGGCACGACTGAGTGACTAACAGTTACTTACTTTGAACATTACTTGGCATTGGCCTTCTTTGTGATTGGAATGAAAACTGACCTTTTCCAGTCTGAGGCCACTGATTTTTTCCAAATTTGTTGACGCAGTGAGTGCATCACTTTCACAACATTATCTTTTAGGAATTGAAATAGCTCTGCTAAAATTTCATCACCTCCACTAGCTTTCTTTGTAGTAATGCTTCCTAAGGCCCACTTGACTAGGTGAGTGACAAGGCCATTGTGGTTATCCGGGTCATTAAGATGTTTTTGTATAATGCTTCTGTGTATCCTTGCCACCTTTTCTTAATCTCTTCTGCTTCTGTTAGGCCCTTACCTTTTCTGTTTTTTCATTATGCCCATCCGGCATGAAACATTCCCTTGATATTTCCAATTTTCTTAAAGAGATCGCTAGTCTTTCCCAATCTACTGTTTTCCTCTACTTTCCATTGCTCATTTAATGGCTTCTTATCTCTCCTTGCTAGTCTCTGGAACTCTGCATTCAGTTAGGTATAGCTTTCCCTTTCTCGCTTGCTTTTTGCTTATCTTCTTTCCTCAGCTATTTGTAAAGCCTCCTCAGTCAACGATTTTGCCTTCTTGTGTTTCTTTCTCTTTAGGGTGGTTTTGGTCATTGCCTCCTACACAGTGTTAGGTATCTCTGTCCATAGACCTTCAGGCACTCAGTCTACTAGATCTAATCCCCTGAATCTATCTTAACCTCCAATGTATAATCATAAGGGGCTTTGACTTGGGTCCTATCTGACTGGCCTAGTCATTTTCCCTACATTCCTCAATTAATCTACAGGCTAGGAGTCAGCCAATCAGGGCAAAGTGAAGGCTAGGCGTCAGCCAATCACAGTACAGAACAGGATAGTTGTCAGCCAATCAGGGTGAAGTACAACCTGTGAGTCAGCCAAACAGAGCAAAGTACAGGCTAGCAGTCAGCCAATCAGGACAAACCATAGGCTAGGAGCTCGCCAATCAAAGCATACTACAGCCTAGGAGTCAGCCAATCATGAGAAAGTGCAGGTTAGCTTTCAGCCAATCAGGGCAAGCTACAGGCTGGGGCATCCCTGGTGGCTCAGGGGTAAAGAGTCTGCATGCAAAGCAGGAGCCACAAGAGAAGCGGCTTTGATTCCTGGGTCTGGAAGAGCCCCTTGCAGAGGGCATTGACAACTCACTCCAGTATTCTTAGGTGGAGAAGCCCATGGACAGAGGAGCCTGGTGGGCTACAGTCCATGGGGGTCCCAAAGAATCCGACATGACTGAGCAACTGAGCATGCATGCATGCCTGGCAGTATCCACCTAGGACCAGCTACAGATCATCCCCTCTAGATAAGACCATCAAAATAAATAAGTAAATCACAGTAACAAGAACTACCCAAGTGTACTCTAGGTCAGGGAGTGTTGAAAGGGATTTATAGACATAACCCCATGAAATCCTTGCCACCACTCTGTAATGTGGGGACCATTACTATAAATGAGGAAACAAAGCCACAGAGAGGTTAAAAATGTAGTCCAGGTCACAGAATTATAGCAGAATTCAAATTCAGGTTTTCCTGACTTTGCAGGAAATTTAGATTTTTTTACCTTCAACTTTTTATTATGAAAAACTTCAGGCATATACAAAAGTAGAGTGATAATCTCAAGAACCCTGCTGTGCCCCTAGCTTGAATGACTATCAATTCAAGGCTAATCTCATTACATCTATACCCACATTTACTTCTCCTCCTCTGGATATTGAAGCAAACGAGAGACATCATTATTCCAGTATAGTTCTCTAAAATGACTCTTTTTAAAAGCATAGTCACAACATTTTATCACACCTAAATATTAACAAATATTCATCAAAGATTCAATCAGTATTCAAATATCCTTGATAGGTTCATGAATTTTTACAGATTTTTTTGTTCCTATCAACATCCAGAGAAGACCACATAGTGCGATTGGTTGGTGTATCTTTTAAGTCTCTTTTAACCTATAGGTTCCTCTACCAATTATTTTTTCTACTGGAACTTAGTCTTGCAGATGTCGGCTGGTTTTTACTAGAGAGGTTTCCACTATCTATGGATTTTGGTGATTATATTCCAGTAGTATCTTTCAAGAAAACTGGTAGTTAGATGTAGAGATTCATTGATCATTAATTTTTTGGCAAGGGAGCTTCATAGGTGGTGCTGTGTGCTTCATCAAAAGTATGTAATATCTGGTTATCTCTCTTCTTGTGATGGTAACAGCCATTAATGAGCATTGTCTAGATCCATTATTTCATTGTTGTTCCTGTTGTTCAGTCACCAAATCATGTCCAACACTTCGCGACCCCATGGACTGCAGCATGCCAGGCTTTCCTGTCCTCACCAGCTACTAGAGTTTGTCCAAGTTCATGTCCATTGTATCGGTGATGTCATCCAGCCGTCTCATTCTCTGATGCCCTCTTCTCCTGCCCTTAATCTTTCCTAGATCAGGGTCTTTTCCAATGAGTTGGCTGTTTGCATCAAGTGGCCAAAGTATTAGAGCTTCAGCTTCAGTCCATTCAATGAATATTCAGGGTTTATTTCCTTCCTTATTTCATTAGGGATTGTCAAAAGGAGATGGTCTGTAATCCCTTTTTCACTCATTGGCTCGTGTACTTCTATAAACAAAAACCTCTTGTCATCAAGTTTTTGGTTACACTAAGTGTATAGAAGAGACTGCAGTGACAACGTTGCTGGTATAGATCTCCATGTGCACCTCAGGCTTGGGCTCCCTGTGTTTACGATCACACCTCCAGCCTTTCTTTCCTAAGCATATCTTCCATGCTAGTGTGTCTGGGTTCAGCCTTGACCACAAGAAATTGGGAGAAAGATTTTAAAGTCTATGAAGTATAAATTTAGGGACTTGCCTGTCAGTCTAATGGTTAAGACTTCACCTTCCAGTGCAGGGGATGCAGGTTTGATCCCTGGTCAAAGAGCTAAGGTCCCACATACCTCGTGGCCAGAAAACAACAAAACATAAAACAGAAGCAATATTGTAACAATTTAATAAAGAGTTTAAAAATGGTCCACATCAAAAATATTTTAAAAATAAAAGGTAAAATATAAATCCAGGAGGGTCAACCTCCACTTAAATAGAATTTCAGAAAGAAAGAAAAACAGTTGAGGGGAGGAAG
Organism: Budorcas taxicolor; assembly: GCF_023091745.1. Classification (NCBI taxonomy): domain Eukaryota; kingdom Metazoa; phylum Chordata; class Mammalia; order Artiodactyla; family Bovidae; genus Budorcas; species Budorcas taxicolor. The sequence goes on from NC_068935.1 coordinate 28,099,887, forward strand.
TAATGTTTTAAAAAAGAAGAAAAATTCTAACTGAAAATTTCAGTTTGAAAAGACCACTGAGTGGTAAGTAGAATGAAAGACAAAAGACTTGTGTATAAGCACATCTTGTGAAATTTTAAGATATCAATAAAGGGAAGAGCCTTAAAACTTCTGGTGAGAAAAGAGGTCTACAAAGAAATGATAATCCTCATTAGCAGCACTTAGATGCTAAAACAACAACAATAAACACAAACATATTTGTTAAGTTCAAGAGAAAATGACTTTGAATGTAGAATTCTATATTAGTTAAATATAAGAACAAAAATAGACATTTTTAGACATGAAGTATGAAGGAAATGGCAACCCACTCCAGTATTCTTGCCTAGAGAATCCTGTGGACAGAGGAGCCTAGTGGGCTGCTGTCCACAGGGTCACACAGAGTCGGACACAACTGAAGCAACTTAGCAGCAGCAGCAGCAGACATGAAGTAAGTCAGAAGTTTTAACTCCCAGTTACCTCCTCTGAAAAAAGTTAATTACTTGAGGATATACTCCAGCAATCAAAAAAAAAATTGAAGAAAGAAGACCTGGGATCTAAGGAGAAGAAATACTAAGCCAGGAACACAATGGAAAAAATTCTAAGATGGCAGCTGTGAAGAGGGGAGGCTTGGAAAGAGTCAGTAGATGTCAGAGCATTTAACGAGTTGTCCATCCAAACAGTTGGAAGATACGAGTAATATCATGATAAAAACACAAAAATCTTTTGCCAACAACAACAAAAAAAGACAATTAGAAACTCTAAGAAAACCACACTTCCTCCAAAAGTCATGATCCACATATAAAACAATGTAAAATGCGGCGTGACAAAGCAACCTGGTGGATTGTAAGCAAAGAGAAATGATTTGAACTGGAAATTTGTGTTTTTTTTTAAATTTAAATTTATTTATTTTAACTGGAGGCTAATTACTTTACAATATTGTATTGGTTTTGCCATACATCAACATGAATCTGGCATGGGTATACTATTCTCCCCTTCAAGTGTTTTTTTTTTTTTTTTTAATAAGATCATATTACATATACTTCCCAGCATCCTATCTTTTCCATTTAACAGTACTTTGAAGAATCTCTCTACATCTGTTGCTATAGACCTAACTCTACATTGTTAATGGGCAATACTCAGTGATATAGATGCACCAGATTTCTATGCTATTAATGACTGATTGGAATTGATTCTACTTCCTTTTTTTTGCCACTGCAAACTGAGCTACTGCTAACACCCTTATACATATATCTTTGTTTATATAGTAGTGTTCCTATTTCTGTTGGTACTTATCTTTTTTAAATTTTTTTTTCTGGCCCCGTGGCATGTGAGATCTTAGTTTTCCAACCAGGGATCGAATGTGTGCCCCTCACATTGAGAAGTGGAGTCTTAACCACTGGACCACCAGGGAAGTCCTATAGTACTTTTCACTTTAAACTTTATATACTGTTTGAATTTTTGCCATCAACAACTATTGATTTTATTTAAGACAAAGCAACCATTAATTTTATTTAGGGCTCTGAAATTACATGCATCTGAATTCAGACCCACTAAGGCTCAGATACTGCTGGTGGGAGTGTGAGGTAATGCATACCACTTTGAAAAATTATTCAGCATAATTAACCAGACTTGAGCATGCACAGCCCTATGACCCAGCAGCTCTACCCTTTAGCACATCCAATGCAAATGCATGCACACATGCCCCAAGAGACATGGGCAAAGTTGTTCTTATCACTTCTCTTTGTAATAGCTCAAAACAGAACATTACAAATGTCAAACAACAGTAAAGATAAGTAAGTTGTGGTATATTCCTACACTAAAATACTATACAATAGCTCTTCTAAAAACTGTGGTCTGTGGACCCCTGGGGAATCCCTAAAACCCTTATGGGGGTCCTGAAGGTCAAAACTCTTTTCACAATAAGACTAAAAGGATATTTTCCTTTTTCACTACGTGGACATTTGCACTGATGGTGCAAAAGCAAAGGTAGATTTTTAAAAATTGCTGCTGCCTTAACATGTGTTAAGGCAGCAATACCAACTGTATTGCTATTCACTGCGTTCTTCACCCCCACACACTCCCAGTAAACAAAGCCCTTGATGAAACAGTATAAAAATTAATTGTATAAAATTTCAACCATTGAGTAGAGTTAGAAAATTTTCCACGTGATGAAATAGCGAGCACGCATAAAGCACATCTGTTACATATCAATGAGCAATCGTTGCCTGAAGGAAAAGTACTTGTTTTTGTGAGCTGAATTAGACACTTTTTTCACGGAACACCATTTTTGCTTGAAAAGAAAATAGACAGACTATAATTATTCAGACTGAGGCTTTTGGCAGATAGCTCCTTGAAAATGAGTGAAGTGAGTCTGTCACTTAACTGACAGTGTTTATTACCAGTGATAACAATGGAGACAATGGAGCTTTCAAATAAAAATTCCAAATTTGGCTCTCACCTCCTCATCTCCAAGATGACCAAGGAAAGAAGGAACTGTGGTAGTGCCCAAAAGGGCCATGGCCACATACAACCTATTCGCTGTACCAACTGTGCCCAATGTGTGCCCAAAGATAAGGCCATTAAGAAGTTTGTCATTTGGAACATCATAGATGCCACAGCCATCAGAGACATTTATTTCTAAAGCGAGTGTTTTTGACACCTATGTGCTTCCCAAGCTGTATGTAAAACTACATTACTGCATGAGTTGTGCCATTCAGAGTAACGCAGTTGGGAATCCAGGAAGCCCAGAAGGACCCAACACCTCCATCCCGATTTAGACCTGTGGTTGCTGCCCCACAGCCTCCACCAAAGCCCATGTAATGAGCTAAATCCTAAAGACTGAAGAAATACTGTTCCTTGAAAAGATAATAAAATGGAAATTACATTTAAAAAAATTCAAATTTGGGGAAATCTATCCACCACTATGGGGGCTTTCCTGGTGGCTCAGACAGTAAAGAATCTGGCTGCAACGCAGGAAACCCAGACTCCATCCCTGGGTCGGGAAGATCCCCTGGAGAAGGGAATGGTAACCCACTCCAGTAGTCTTGCTTGGGAAATGCCATGGAGAAAGGAGCCTGGCGGGCTACAGTCCATGGGGTGGCAAAAGAGCCAGACATGACCAAGCAACCAACACTTTCACTTTCTTCATCTACCACCATGAGTTTGACAGCTTCTGAAATGGTTAAAGACTTTGCTGATGGGACCTGTGCTAATAGTAACAAATGTGATTTTTTTGATAATGTATAGTAAAATGTGTCAGTATTTGGAAAGTCAGCACACCTCAGTGAAACAATATTTTCCAAATGACAGATAGAGAATGTTGTAAAATCAAGCATGGGCAAAAGATTGATTCAAAGTGCAAGATAGATTAATGGGATTTTTTTCTAAAGCAATTGTATCCAAGAATAACTGACACACAATAAACTGCACATATTTAAAGTATAATTTGTCAAGTCTTGACATATGTCAACACCTATGAACCCAGCACCATAATCAGGATAACGAGCATTTCTAAAACCCCAAAAGTTAGCTCATACCTCTGTGTAATCTCTCTTTTGTGCCTCTCTCTCCTTCCCACACCATCCAGAGGCAACCACTGATCTGTTTTGTTGTGTGTGTTAGTCGCTCAGTCGTGTCCAACTCTTTGCGACCCCACAGACTACAGCCCGCCAGGCTCCACTGTTCCTGGGATTTACAGGCAAGAATACTGGAATGGGTTGCCATTCCCTTCTCCAGGATATCTTCCTGAGCCAGGGATCAAACCCAGCTCTCTTGCATTGCAGGCAGATTCTTTATTGCCTAAGCTGCTTTGTTAGTAGAGATTAGTTTGCGTTTTCTAGAATTTTATGTGAATAGAATCATATAGTACATACTCTTTTGGTCTAGCTTCTTTTACTTAGCATATTGTTGCATGTAGTATTCCACTGTATGGATACATCACAATTTATCCATTCACCTATTGATGGACATTTGGGCTGTTCCTGCTGCTGCTGCTGCTAAGTCGCTTCAGTCGTGTCCGACTATGTGCGACCCCATAGATGGCAGCCCACCAGGCTCTTCCATCTCTGGAATTCTCCAGGCAAGAACACTGGAGTGGGTTGCCATTTCCTTCTCCAATGCATGAAAGTGAAAAGTGAAAGTAAAGTTGCTCAGTCGTGTCTGACTCTTAGTGACCCCATGGACTGCAGCCCACCAGGCTCCTCTGTCCATGGGATTTTCCAGGCAAGAGTACTAGAGTGGAGTGCCATTGCCTTCTCCGTGGGCTGTTCCTAGGTTTGGTCTATTATAAATAAATCTGCTGTGGACATTCTTGTACAAGTCTTTGTATGTACATAGACTTTCATTTCTCTTGGGTAAATAACCTAAGAGTGAACATGGTAGGTGTATGTTTAACATTTCTAGAAACTGTCAAAATGTTTTCCAAAGGGATCTCCTGCCTTTAATCAACCTTTAAACAAGGACTGTTTCTCATCTATCCAGTTCAGGGTCAACTTGACAATGGAAGGTTAATTAACCAGCCACTGACAAAGTAAATGAACATGACCTAAAGTTCTCTGAAATGTTCGGATCAGCCTGTTCCACACATCACAGATAAATCAGTAAATATGTACTGCACTCCTGTGTGCAATGCCTCATAAGGAGACATTGTTGTGGGCAGAGAAGCAAGTACCACTGACTGCCTGGAGCTGTACTAGAGGGTAGGGACTCATCAGTACCTAAGACCCATGGCTTATCCTAGTTCATGGTCTAGAGGGGAAGACACTTGGATGATGATAACGAAAGTTATCATTGTCAAGTTCTAAGACAGAGATGAGCACAAAGTGTTATGGGAGCATGAGAGAATGGATATTAGCTGGAGTGGGGAGGTAAGGGAAGTAGTTTGGTGCCTAGGAAGATGCTTAAGAGGAGGCATGTCAGGTGGGTCCTGAGGGTCTCCAGTTTACCTAGTTAAGAATGGAAGAAGGATGCCACTGCAGCTAAAGGAAGTAGCATGAAGAATGAACAACATGGATGCATGTGTTTGCACCTGTCTGGGGAAAGAAATGGCTGGAGCATCAGAGTGACAGATGGGGCCTGAAAAGCCAACTGGGGCCATGAAAACCACACCAAGGGGTTTTCCCGTCACCCTGACAAGTATGCCTTCTGCCTCCCAAGAAAACAGATATTATCTTCTGCCAACATTCCCATCTCCACTTGCCTGGACAGAATTTTCCCATCCTCTTCGCTTCCTACCCAAACTGGATCAACTTTATTCCTTACATCATGCATTTACACATTTATCAAATGTACTGGGTGTTTTGCAACATACTAATGTCATGTCTCCTAGGCCGGCTTATTTGTATCTATTGCTAATTGATGTGCAGAACTCAAAAGATGACAAATCCTTCTGCCCCATCACCATTCCTGTTGCCTCTGGGTTTTGGCCAAGACCTCTGGAACCTAGGCCCTCCCAGCAGCACAGTGTCAATATTCTGACATATTTGCCCAGACTCTCATTCATACTCACTGTCACATTTCTCCCTATTTTTTGTTCTAGAAAATACAATTATTTTCATTAAAATCTGTTATATACATTAACATGTAATGAATTTGATATTTTTAATGAGTTAAATATTTTTTTTAATTTCTCAGTTTAATTTCCTATACAGTAAATATCTTAGATACAACTCACAGAAACACAAGTTCTTTAGCTTCCTCGATAGTTTTTATAAATGGAAACAGGTTCCAAGACCAAAAAGTTTGAGAATTGCTATACAGCTATGAAAATGAGCAACTACTGCTACTCACAACACCATTTATAAATTTCATACACACAGACACAAAAGCATAGATACTGGATAGACCATTTATATAAAGTTCTGAAATAAATGCTAATTAATGGTGTTGGAAATCAGGATGGGGGTTTCCCTGGTGGTTCAGTGGTTAAGAATCCACCTGCCAATGCAGGAGACAGTCCTGGAAGATTCTAGTCCTGGAAGATTCCATATGCCTTGGGGCAACTAAGCCCAGGAGCCACAACTATTGAGGCTAGTGCTCTAGAGCCTATGCTCTGCAGCAAGAGAAGTCACTGCAATGAGAAGCCCATGCACCACAATTAGAGAGTGGCCCCTGCTCGCCACAACTAGAGAAAGCCCATACACAGCAACAAAGACATAGTGCAGCTAAAAGTAAATGAATACAATTTAATAAAAAAACAGAAATCATGATGGTGGTCACCTGGGGGAATAAGGGGTGGTGGTGTGGTTCAGAAGAGGAGTGTGAGGGGTTCTAGGATGCTGTCCCTGTGCTGTCTACTGGGCTAGTTACCCAAGTGTATTCAATTGGTGACAACTCATTGGTATATCATGCATTTTCCTATACATGTGTTTGGCTTGGCTTTTTTTTAAGTGGAAGAAGTATGCCCCCATCCATCTTAGCTCTGCTGTCTTCTTGTTGTGAGTTGGAAAAGTTACTTGACCTCTCTTCATTTACTCAACCAACAATTCTTAAGACCTACTCGGCACCAGGCACTGTGGTACACAGTAGGCACAGTAGCAAGACGGAATACACAGTCTCAGCTTTGTCTAGTGCAGTGCAGGAGAGACAACCATTAAAAATGTAATCACAGGGATGGCAAAAAAGAGAGGTAAGGGGGCTACAGAATGTATAACAGTAGACTTAACCTTCACAGCCAGTCTGAGATGAGGAGGGAACTGTCGGGGGCGGGGCGCGGGGGTTGTAATTTCCTCAGTTCTGTCTTGCTGCTTTGAAACGACGGATGGATCAGTGTTACAGCTCAGTTTTATTTGGCAAGTAAAGGAAAATACATCCTAGAGGCTTGAGGGTAGGCCAACCCAAAAGACGTGAAGAGAAGCCAGTGACTGAATTTTGGCTCCTCTTTGTATATGTTTTTTCTCCTCCCCTGAGACTGCCCTATGTAAATTGGGATAGCCAGGAGGGCTGTTGTTTCACCTGAGGTTCTCACTCTGCTCCTTGGACTTTGCTTTGTTCTATTTTCATGGATTTTTCCTCTTCTTTGTCTTTTAGCCACTGCCATTCTGGACTCCTTTTTCCTATTCTAACTGCCTAACAGAATGCTTAGCTGAACTGTGAGAGATGAGCAGGAGTAAGTCACAAAAGGAATGGTGAAAACTGCCACTTGACTTCTCTGCTTGGCTGTTTAATAGGCATCTCATTCTCTTTTTTTGCATAATATTTTCTTTTCTTACTTTTTACTATTGAAGTATAGTTGATTTACAATGTTCTATTAATTTCAAGTATACAGCAAAGTGATTCAGAAACATATATATATACTCTGTTTCAGATACCTTTCCATTATAGGTTAATACAGGATATTGAGTAGTGTTCCCTGAGCTATACAGGCATGTGTGCCTGCTCAGTCGTGTCCAACTCTTTCTGACCCCATGGACTGTAGCCCACCAGGCTCCTCTGTTCATGGGATTCTCCAGGCAAGAATACTAGAGCAGGTCACCATTTCTTCCTCCAGGGGATCTTCCTGACTCAGGAATCGAACCCATGTCTCCTGCACTAGCAGGCAGATTCTTTACCAGTCAGCCATCTGGGAAGCCCCTGTGCTATACAGTAGGACCTTGTTGATTATCTATTTTATATATAGTAGTGTGCATCTGCTAATCCCAAACTCCTAATTTATCCCTCCCTACCTTTCCCTTTAGTAATCATAAGTGTGTCTTCTGTGTCTGTGGTTTTATATTTGTTCTGTATATAAGTTCATGTGTATCATTTTTTGGCATCTCAATCCTAATACAGCCCTGTCTCTCTGTCTCCACCCGCTCTCTACCCCCCACTATTTGACCAGCCAGCTCCTCCCATCTTTGCCACATCAGCAAGGGCAACTTCATCCTGCTGACTTCTCAGGCCCAAAACCTTAGAATCATCTGAAATGTTTCTCTTCCTGTCACATCCCATATCCAGTGCCATCATACCCCTCATATCCAGTGCCATCTTTTCTTGAAGCTGATAAAGTTTTAGTTTCAGGGGCCCTCACATTCCAAGGTCCTGAACAGGTCCATAGGCATGTGTTCACATTGTCATAGATTTTTGTATGATTGGGAAAGATATTTTAACTGCAGTCAGTTGAGACCACTGTCTCTTTACACTCCAACATTCCTTCCATCACATTTTCCCCTTGTGTTGCATGGTAGTTGAGTGACCATGGACATTTTGGGGATCCTGTTTACTGGAAGTTAACGTGTAGACACATTTAGCTGGGCTTTGGGGAGATACATCCATGTGGTTTGCATTCACTTCCTGGGTTCATGACAGGACAGTGGAGAACCAGAAGTCATATTGTGATGGGAATCTGTCCTATGGCACTTGGCATAGGAAGTATACAGATTGTAGAAGTGACAGAAGGTTTGAAATGTACACAGCCAGAATCTAGTCTATGCAGAATTCTCCCAAATTATGGAGCTGTTTGCGGAAAGTTTGGTTCTTATTGATGTCTAAATAAAAACAAAATTTCGCTCTTGTTAAAAATACACTGGACAATGTAGCATACACAAGTTCAAGTGCAGGCTGCTCTTTTTTTTTCCTTCTGGTCCATTAAGCAAAATGGGCTTCCCTGGTAGCTCAGATGGTAAAAATTCTGCCTGCAATGCAGGAAACCTGAGTTTGATCCCTGAGTCAGGAATATCCCCTGGAGAAGGAAATGGCAACCCATTCCAGTATTCTTGCCCAGAAAATTCCAGGGACAGAGGAGCCTGGCAGGCTACAGTCCATAGGGTCACAAAGAGTCAGATATGACTGAGCGACTAACACTTTCACTTTCAAGTAAAATCAATCAGAATATCTATGTTTGTAAGGCAAACACCTGTAGCAGGACTGTAAGCAGTGTGTGTGTGTGTGTGTGTGTGTGTGTGTGTGTGTGATGTATTCTTGATGAATCCCTGCATACCAAATCACATAAGTCTCAGAGTATCTGACCCACCCACTTTGACTTGACAAAGCCTGACTGATCATTGTGATTTTATTCTCACCTTAAATACATACTCACTTTTCTACCTAATGTTGTACTCTTAAAAAAAAGTCCCACAAATCTTAACAGCTTCAAGTCTTACATATAGACTACAGCCCTGCTTATATGTTATACCCAACCAGCAAGTCCAGATGGCTGTACTGTCAAAATATATTCATAATCCAACCCCTTCTCACCACCTTGACTGCTGCTACTCCCCTAAGCTAAGCCGCCACCTTCTCTCACTTGCCTTACTGCAGCTGCTTGCTGACAGTCTCCCTGCTTCATCCCTATCATACTCCACCCCCTACAGTCTATTCTCCACATAGCAGACAGAAGGAGCTTTTCATGCCATTAATTAGATTATATAACTGTTCTGCTCAAAACCTTCCAACAGCTTCATATCTTAATCAGAGAAAAACCAAACTCCATAAAGCAGCCTACTTGCCCCTTCATGATCTAGCCTCCAGCAGCTAGTTTGCAGTCATCTCCAATCACACTTCCCTGCACTTGCTCCACTCCACCCATACCATGCTCCTTGCTGTTCCCCAAAGAAATCCCACCAGGTACCCCTGCCACCCCCAACAAAAGTTCTTCATTCAGACATCCACGTGGCTTTTTCTGTCACTTCCTTCAAGTCTTTAAGTATGACTGTCTCAGTGAGACTTACTTTGATCTTGCCATGAAAAATTTCACTCACTCACCCTTCTCTGCACTCTTGATCTCTCTTACTTTGCTCTCTACTTCTTTTTTCCATAGTGCTTATCCCTTTCTAAAACACTAGGTGGTTTACTTATTGATTTTACTTATTCTTTTTAATCTCTCACTTCCTTCTAGAATGCAACCTGCTAACAGGCACAGGAATATTAATTTACTCATTGCTATGGTGGCTCCCTGGTAAAGAATCCATCTGCCAATGCAAGAGATGCAGGTTCAATCCCTGGCTCAGGAATATCCCCTGGAGAAGAAAATGTCAACCCATTCCAGTATTCTTGCCTGGGAAATCCCATGGGCAGAGGAGCCTGGCAGGCTACAGGCCAAGGGGCCACAAGAGAGTCAGACAGGACTAAGCAACTAAACAACAACAAATATTCTCAATATTTAGAATAGTGTCTAGCACTTAGTAGGCACTCAATAAATATCTGTTGAATGAATAAATAAATGAATCAAGAGTAGCCCAGGCAGTGGGAATGCAAATGCAAAGGTGAGAGGTGAAAGATGTGTGGCTTATTCAAAGAATTCAAAGAAGTCCCTAAGAGTATGGTCAAAAAGGAAAGTGGCTCAATCTGGAGTCACGAAAGGTAGGCAGGAGCCAAAGGGGGAAGAGATCTGTAGACCAGAGTAAGGAAGTCCCAAGCAAGGAAAATCCATTGAGGAGTTATAACCAAGGGAGTGATGTGATCATAGTTCACAAATACCATTGGCAGTTGTATATAGAAAATGGATCCCTGTGATGGTGGTGACAGGGGTGGGGGAGCAGGGTAAGAGGATGAAGATCAGAGGCAAGGAGAGCAGTTAAGAGGCTACTGAAGTAGTTCAGGTGAGAGACAATGGTGTCTCCGACTACTTTGGGTGGTAACAATGGATATGGAGAGAGGTGGAAAGATTTTTTATTTAGGAAGTAGAGTTAAGGACTTCCCTGGTGGTCCAGTGGTTAACACAGTGCCTTCCAGTGCAGGAGGCATGGGTTCAATCCCTGGGGAGGAAACTAAGGTCCCACATGCAGGGTGCAGCCAAAATCGCATGTACACCCGTGGTGGATTCATGTCAATGTATGTCGAAACCAATACAGTATTGTAAAGTAAAATAAAGTAAAAATTAAAATTAAAAAAAAATAAAATAAAAAATAAAAATAAAAAGGAAGTAGAATCAGAAAGCTCTGGTAATGAACTAAAAGAAGGAATTCTGATAAGAAGGGTGTGGTCATCTGTGCTGACTGCTGCTAGGATTTCAGGCTAACAAGGATTGAAAAGTAAGTACATATAGGAATTTAGTGACAGGGAAGTAACAGGTGATCCTGTCGAGCCCAATTTCACAAAATGCAGATGATTCAATCCAGCCTGGCCTGAGAGCATGGACAAGTGAGTGGGGTCTGGGGAAGCACAGGTCACTGGATGTACTGACAAGACCCTTGACACCCAGTAGGCTCTCAATCCATGCCACTTTTCTCCCTCCTCTCTCTTGCATCAGTGATATTGCATAACTGGTATAATCAGTCAGTTCAGTTCAGTCGCTCAGTTGTATCAACTCTTTGCAATTCCATGGACTGCAGCATGCCAGAGGCAAGAATACTGAAGTGATTTGCCATTCCCTTTTCCAGTGGACCACATTTTGTCAGAACTCTCCACCATGACCCATCTGTCTTGGGTGGCCCTACACCCTGTGGGTCATAGTTTCATTGAGTTAGACAAGGCTGTGGTTGATGTGATCAGTTTGATTAGTTTTCAGTGATTGTGGTTTTCATTCTGTCTGCCCTCTGAGGGATAAGGATGAGAGGATTAAGGAAGCTTCCTGATGGGAGAGACTGACTGAGGTGGAAACTGGGTCTTGTTCTGATGGGCAGGGTCATGCTCAGTTCTGTTCAGTTCAGTTGCTCATTCATGTTCAACTCTTTGCGACCCCATGGACTGCAGCATGCCAAGCCTCTCTGTCCATCACCAACTCCTGGAGTTTACCCAAACTCATGTCCATTTAGTCGGTGATGCCATCCAACCATCTGATCCTCTGTCGTCCCCTTCTCCTCCCGCCTTCAATCTTTCCCAGCATCAGAGTCTTTTCAAATGAGTCAGTTCTTCACATCAGGTGGCCAAAGTATTGGAGTTTCAGCTTCAGCATCAGTCCTTCCAATGAATATTCAGGACTGATTTCCTTTAGGATGGACTGGTTGCATCTTCTGGCAGTTCAAGGGACTCTCAAGAGTCTTCTCGAACACCACAGTTCAAAAGCACAAAATTCTTCAGCACTCAGCTTTCTTTATAGCCTAACTCTCACATCCATACATGACTCCTGGAAAAACCATAGCTTTGATTGGATGGACCTTTGTTGGCAAAGTAATGTCTCTGCTTTTTAATAAGCTGTCTAGGTTGTTCATAGCTTTCTTCCAAGGAACAAGTGTCTTTTAATTTCATGCCATCACCATCTGCAGTGATTTTGGAGCCCCCCAAAATAAAGTCTGTCACTGCTTCCACTGTTGCCCCATTTATTTGCCATGAAGTGATGGGACCAGATGCCATGATCTTAGTTTTCTGAATGCTGAAAAAGAAAAGTCTGAAATGCAGTATTTGGATGCAATCTCAAAAATGACAGAATGATCTCTGTTCATTTCCAAGGCAAACCATTCAATATCACAGTAATCCAAAGCTATGCCCTGACCAATAATGCTGAAGAAGCTGAAGTTGAACAGTTCTATGAAGACCTACAAGACCTCTAGAACTAACACCCAAAGAAGATGCCTTTTTCATTATAGGGGACTGGAATGCAAAAGGGGCCATGCTCAATAAATCTTTAATCCAATTTTCTGTTGTTGAGGAGGGGCTGTGTTCCCTCCCTGTTGTTTGACCTGAGGCCAAACTACGGTGGAGGTAATGAAGATAAAGGCAACCTCCTTCAAGAGGTCCTGTGCACTACCACACTCAATGTCCCTGACCCTGCAGCCACCACCAATGCCACCATCGACCCATGCCTGTGCTGGAAGACTCCTAGACACTCACAGGTAAATCTGGGTCAGTCTCTTGTGGGGTACTGCTCCTTTCTCCTGGGCCCTGGTGTGCACAACATTCTGTTTTTGCCCTCCAAGAGTCTGTTTCCCCAGTTCAGTGTATGTTCTTAAATTGAAGAAAGTATAAAAAAAAAAAAAAAAAAACAACCACTAGACCATTCAGCTATGATCTAAATCAAATCCCTTACAATTATACAGTGGAAGTGACAAATAGATTCAAAGGATTATATCTGATAGACAGAGGGCCTGAAGAACTATGAATGGAGGTTCGTGACATTGTACAAGAGGCAGTGATCAAGACCATCCCCAAGAAAAAGAAACGTGAGAAGGCAAAATGGTTATCTGAGGAGGGCTTATGAATAGCTGAGAAAAGAAGGGATGCTAAAGGTAAAGGAGAAAAGGAAAGATATACCCATTTGAATGCAGAGTTCCAAAGAATAGCAAGGAGAGATAAGAAAGCCTTCCTCAGTGATCAGTGCAAAAAAAATAGAGGAAAATAATAGAATGGGAAAGACTAGAGATTTCTTCAAGAAAGTTAGAGATACCAAAGGAACATTTCATGCAAAGATGGGCTCAATAAAGGACAGAAATGGCATGGACCTAACAGAAGCAGAAGATATTAAGAAGAGATGGCAACAATATACAGAAGAACTATACTAAAAAGATGTTTGCTGCTACTGCTACTGCTGCTAAGTAGCTTCAGTTGTGTCCGACTCTGTGTGACCCCAGAGATGGCAGACCACCAGGGTCCCCCGTCCCTGGGATTCTCCAGGCAAGAACACTGGAGTATGACCTAGATATTCACAATGGTGTGATCACTCACTTAGAGCCAGATCTCCTGGAATGCAAAGTCAAGTGGGACTTAGGAAGCATCGCTACGAACAAAGCTAGTGGAGGTGATGGAATTGCAGTTGAGCTATTTCAAATCCTAAAAGATGATGCTGTGAAAGTGCTGCACTCAATATGTCAGCAAATTTGGAAAACTCAGCAGTGGCCACAGGACTAGAAAAGGTCAGTTTTCATTCCAATCCCAAAGAAAGGCAATGCCAAAGAATGTTCAAACTATCACACAATTGCACTCATCTCACATGCCAGGAAAGTAACACCCAAAATTCTCCAAGACAGGCTTCAACAGTACATGAACCATGTACTTCCAAATGTTCAAGCTTGATTTAGAAACGGCAGAGGAATCAGAGATCAAATTGCCAACATCTGTTGGATCATAAAAAAAGCAAGAGAGTTCCTGAAAAACATCTACTTCTGCTTTGTTGATTATGCCAAAGCCCTGACTGTGTGGATCACAACAAACTGTGGAAAATTCTTAAAGAGATGGGAATGCCAGACAACCTGACCTGCCTCCTGAGAAATCTGTATGCAGATGAAGAAGCAATAGTTAGAACTGGACATGGAACAACAGACTGGTTCCAAATAGGAAAAGGAGTACGTCAAAGCTGTATATTGTCACCCTGCTATTTTAACTTATATGCAGAGTACATCACGAGAAATGCTGAGCTGGAGGAAGCACAAGCTGGAATCAAGATTGCCGGGAGAAATATCAATAAACTCAGATATGCAAATGACACCACCCTTACGGCAGAAAGTGGAGAAGAACTAAAGAGCCTCTTGATGAAAAGGGAAAGAGGAGAGTGAAAAAGTTGGCTTAAAGCCCAACATTCAGAGAACTAAGATCATGGCATCTGGTCTCATCACTTCATGGCAAATAGATGGGGAAACAGTGGAAACAGTGTCAGACTTTATTTTGGGGGGCTCCAAAATCACTGCAGATGGTGATTGCAGCCGTGAATTAAAAGACGCTTACTGCTTGGAAGGAAAGTTATGACCAACCTAGACAGCATATTAAAAAGCAGAGACATCACTTTGCCAACAAAGGTCCGTCTAGTCAAGGGTATGTTTTTTCCAATGGTAGTGTATGGATGTGAAAGTTGGACTATAAAGAAAGCTGAGTGCCAAAGAATTGATGCTTTTGAACTGTGGTGTTGGAGAAGACTCTTGAGAGTCCCTTGGGCTGTGAGGAGATTCAACCAGTCCATCCTAAAGGAGATCAGTCCTGGGTGTTCATTGGAAGGACTGATGGTGAAGCTGAAACTCCAATACTGTGGCCACCTCATGCGAAGAGCTGACTCATTTGAAAAGACCTGATTCTGGGAAAGATTGATGGCAGGAGGAAAAGGGGAGAACAGAGGATGAGATGGCTGGATGGCATCACCAACTCGATGGACATGAGTTTGAGTAAGCTCCGGGAGTTGGTGATGGACAGGGAGGCCTGGTGTGCTGTGATCCATGGGGTCGCAAAGAGTCTGACACGACTGAGCGACTGAACTGAACTGAATATTCCATTGTATATATGTACCACATCTTCTTTATCCATTCTTCTGTCAATGGACGGAGAAGGCAATGGCACCCGACTCCAGTACTCTTGCCTGGAAAATCCCATGGGAGGAGGAGCCTGGTGGGCTGCAGTCCATGGGGTCGCTAAGAGTTGGACACAACTGAGCGACTTCACTTTCATTTTCACTTTCATGCATTGGAGAAGGAAATGGCAACCCACTCCAGTGTTCTTGCCTAGAGAATCCCAGGGACGGGGGAGCCTGGTGGGCTGCCATCTATGGGATCGCACAGAGTTGGACACCACTGAAGCAACTTAGCAGCAGCAGCATCTGTCAATGGACATTTAGTTAGCCTCCATGTCTTCACTATTATCAATTCACTGCTATAAACACTGGGGTGCATATATCTTTTTGAATTATGAATTTCTCTGAGTATATGCCTAGGAGTGGGATTGCAGGGTCATATCATAGTTCTAATTTTAGTTTTTTAAGGAACCTCCATACTGTTCTCCATAGTGGCTGCACCAACTTATGTTCCCACCAACAGTGTAGGAGGATTCCCTTTACTCCATACCTTCACCAGTAATTTAGACACTATTTTCCTGGAAAAGGAAATGGCAACCCACCCCAGTATTCTTGCCTGGAAAATTCCATGGACAGAGGAGCCTGGTGGGGTCCATGGGGTTGCAAAGAGTCAGCCACGACTGAGTGACTGAGCACATCTCTAGCATTTATTGTTTGTAGATTTTTTAAAATAGAAATTTTGATCAACTGTGCTGGAAGAGAAAATTATCTTTCTATTATTTATATTAAATATTATGAAATTATCATATGAACAGGTGAATAAATACTATACAACTATACTATTGTATACTAATAATATCAGTTCAGTTCAGTCGCTCAGTCATGTCTGACACTTTGTGACCCCATGGACTGCAGCACACCAGGCCTCCCTGTCCATCACCAACTCCCAGAGTTTACTCAAACTCATGTCCATTGAGTCGGTGATGTCATCCAACCATCTCATCCTCTGTCATCTCCTTCTCCTCCTGCCTTCACTCTTTCCCAGCATCAGGGTCTTTTCCAATGAGTCAGCTCTTCCCATCAGGTGGCCACAGTATTGGAGTTTCAGCTTCAGCATCAGTCCTTCCAATGAATATTCAGGACTGATTTCCTTTAGGATGGACTGGTTTCATCTCCTGGCAGTCCAAGGGACTCTCAAGAATCTTCTCCAACACCACAGTTAAAAATAGCATACAATAGATATACTAATATACTAGTATACTAGAATACTAGTATACTAATAGTATACAACTATACTAACAATTTTTATATATATAGTAAAAGACTTTGTAGGGGTGTATTAGGAAGTTAATATTAGGTTATTTTCTACCTTGTCTGATGTTTGTAGTATTTGTGAGCTTTTATAAATTTGTAAGATATTGTGATTTCTTGTCTCATTATAAATAAATATTCATTTTTGTACCTAATTTTGTATCCTTATGAAGAGAGAACCATCCCCCCCACAAAGTGTATAAGCTTCAGGTCTCTCAAAGCCTAGATTGACCTCTGCCTATATCCAGCCCTTCAGCAAATACTGTTGGCTCCACCATCTATATATGTACACAATCTGAGCACCTCTCCCCATCTTCATCACCACCACTCTGGTCTCAGCCACCATCATTTCCCACCTGGATGACTACACTAGCCTCCTAATTTTTCTCCCTTCTTCTTGCCTTGCCTACTTTCAGTTCAGTCCCAACGCAGCAACCAGAGTCATGTTTTTTAAGCCAAAGCCATATCAGGTCCTTCCTCTGCTCAAAATGCTCCAATGATTTCTGTCCTCACTCAGAGTAAAATCCAAAGTCCTCTTTACGGTCTTCAGAGACCTGTGCGATTGGGATCCTCCACACCTCTCTGACCTTCTCTCCTGCTCCTCTCCCTTCACTTCCTCTCTTCCAGTCACCCTGGCTTTTCTGTTGGTCCTTGAATTTGCCAAACCTACTTCTGTCTTGAGACCTTGGCCTTGGTTATTCCCTCTACATGGCTCACTCCTGTTGTGCTGAAAGTTTTCACTTTTGTCTCAATTTCAAAGGATTTGTTAACAAAATAAACCACTTGTTATATACAGATAAATGATATAGATATTCATTAGAGATTTATCTAGCTTACTTTTAACATACTAATGTTAAAAAAAAGAGAGAACTAGAAAAAGCAGAGAATACATCAACAAATTGGATTTTGACCAACATCCACACTTAAACAGTGCTGGGAAGTCCCATGTCACAGCACATCTGGGATCCCAACTGGGAAAGGGTCCTAGGCAGCATGTCTGCTCCGTGGGTGAGACTTCAAAGACTGCAGTTCTGGGTTCCCACTTATAATCCCAGGACTGAAGCAAACTGATATCATCATCAATCTGTGACCAAACTGCAAGCCTGGTTTTATGTTACTGCTATTTGTTTGGTCTTATAAAGCTTGGAATGCTACTAAGCCTGGAGCTTGGTTGGCCAGGCCCCCTCCAGGGTCTCAACAATCTCAAGATTTCTTCCCCATCTTATCTATGGTGCTGCAAGTCTTGCACTCACAACAGGCAGTTATTCCCAGTCAGGGCCTGCTCTGCTTTGTCTCTGAAGCCTCAGTTCAGTTCAGTCGCTCAGTCTTGTCTGACTCTTTGTGACCCCCATGGACTGCAGCATGCCGTGCTTCCTTGTCCATCACCAACTCCCAGATGCCTGCTGCTGCTGCTAAGTTGCTTCAGTCATGTCTGACTCTGTGCGACCCCGTAGACAGCACCCCACCGGCCTCCCCCGTCCCTGGGATTCTCCAGGCAAGAACACTGGAGTGGGTTGCCATTTCCTTCTCCAATGCATGAAAGTGAAAAGTGAAAGGGAAGTCACTCAGTCGTGTCCAGCTCTTAGCGACCTCATGGACTGCAGCCTTCAAGGCTCCTCCTCCCATGGGATTTTCCAGGCAAGAGTACTGGAATGGGTTCCCGGATGCCTAAACAGGACTATTTATGCCTAAAACAAGATTATTTATTAAATAAAATTTAATCTGTTTAATTTCTGAAGCCTAAACGAGACTATTTGTTTAATTTACATAACAATTCCCTCATTTCTTTCGGGTCTCTGCTTAAGTGTCATTTGGTTGGCCAGGCCCCCTCCAGGGTCTCAACAATTCTCTCCAGGCAAGAATACTGGAGTGGGTTGCCATACCCTCCTCCAAGGAATCTTCCCAACCCAGGGATCGAACCCATGTCTCCTGCGTCTCCTGCATTGCAGGTGGATTCTTTACCACTGAGCCACCAGGGAAGCCCAAGTACATTCACATTGCTATGCAACTATCATCACCCCCATCTACAGAACATTTTTCATCTTGCAAAACTAAAACTCTGAACCTCCTTTCCTCTTTATATATTAAGTTAATGCCTGAATTTCTTGCACAAATATTTATCATAATGATGTTAGAAGGCCATTTCCATTTTGGGAACAGACTAATAAGAAATTTACATTCATTTTATAAAAAGATGATTGAAAAATGACTGTGTTCCTATTCCCTGAGCAGATTAAGGGTGAAGCTGTCTAGCTTCAAAAATGATTCATTATTGTGTTCCTCTGGGAGCCTGAATATTCAGGACCAGTTGTTTTCCTTATTAATATTTGAATTTAATATTTTACCATAAGAAATATGATACCAAAGGAACAGTAAATATTTAACTACTTATGATATTATTTCAATATAACATTTCTTCTTTTACCTAGAGTTTAATTGAAGGAGAAGGGGACAACAGAGGATAAGATGACTGGATGGCATCACCAACTTGATGGACATGAGTTTGAGCAAGCTCTGGGAGTTGGTGATGGACAGGGAAGCCTGGTGTGCTGCAGTCCATGAGGTAACAAAGAGTCAGATACAATTGAGTGACTGAACTGAACTGAGAGTTTAATTATCAGTATTATCAAAATTAAGTCTGAATTTGGCAATAAGGAGTTCATGATCTGAGCCACAGTCAGCTCCCAGTCTTGTTTTTGCTGACTGTATAGAGTTTCTCCATCTTTGGCTGCAAATAATATAATCAATCTGATTTCAGTATTGACCATCTGGTGATGTCCTTGTGTAGTCTTCTCTTGTGTTGTTGGAAGAGGGTGTTTGCTAAGACCAGTGCATTCTCTTGGCAAAATTCTGTTAGCCTTTGACCTGCTTTTTTTTGTACTCCAAGGCCAAATTTGCCTGTTACTCCAGGTATCTCCTGACTTCCTACTTTTGAATTCCAGTCCCTTATAATGTAAAGGACATTGTTTTGGGGTATTAATTCTAAAAGGTCTTGTAGGTTTTCATAGAACCATTCAGTGTCAGCTTCTTCACCATTACTGGTTGGGGCATCGACTTGGATTACTGTGATATTGAATGGTTTGCCTTGGAAACGAACAGAGATCATTCTGTCGTTTTTGAGATTGCATCCAAGGACTGCATTTCAGACTCTTCTGTTTACTATGATGGTTACTCCATTTCTTCTAAGGGATTCTTGCCCACAGTAGTAGATATAATGGTCATCTGAGTTAAATTCACCCATTCCAGTCCATTTTAGTTCACTGATTCCTAAAATGTCAGTGTTCACTCTTGCCATCTCCTGTTTGACCACTTCCAATTTGCCATGATTCATGGACCTAACATGCCAGGTTCCTGTGCAATATTGTTCTTTACAGCATCAGACTTTACCACTATCACCAGTCACATCCACAACTGGGTATTGTTTTTGCTTTGGCTCCATCTCTTCATTCTTTCTGGAGTTATTTCTCCACAGATCTCCCATAGCATATTGGGCATCTACCGACCTGGGGAGTTCATCTTTCAGTGTCCTATCTTTTTGCCTTTTCATGCTGTTCAAAAAATAAAGTCTGACACTGTTTCCACTGTTTCCCCATCTATTTCCCATGAAGTGAAGGGATCAGATGCCATGATCTTAGTTTTCTGAATGTTGAGCTTTAAGCCATAAAAAAATGAAATAATGCCATTTGCAGCAACATGGATGGACCTAGAAATTACCATACTAAGTAAACTAAGACAGAGAAAGACAAAAATCATATGATATCACTTATATGTGGAATCTAAACAATGATACAAATGACTTTATTTACAAAACAGAAACATACTCACAGACTTACAAAATAAATTTACAGTAAACTTATGGTTATTTATCCTTCCTACCACACAGAGGTGGCAAGAAGGATAAATTAGGAGGTTGGGATTAACATACACACACTACTATATATAAAATAGATAAACAACAAGGACCTACTGTAAAGCACAGGGAACTATACTCAATATTCTGTAATAACTTATAAGGGAAAAGAACCTGAAAAAGAATAGATATATGTGTATGTGTAACCAAACCACTTTGCTGTACACCTGAAGCTAATACAACATAAGTCAACTATACTCCAATATAAAATTTCTTAAAATTTATATTTTATTATCAATACTTTTATTTCCCTTTATCATTGATAGACCTTTTAATTGCCATTGTGTTAATAATAAGACAAGTTTTGTGAGGCTAGTCTCCTTTCTTTCTTACATATTAACTTCCTATCATATTTAAATTCTTGTTCATCATAAATTCCAAAAAAATACAAAATTGACCTGAAAATAGGGCATTTATATGAGCAGTTTGAATGCACTTAAACATTGACACTGCACCACACTGAGTTATGAAATTGTTTAACCAAATTGCTCAATATCCCATACACTGAGTGCATGCATGCTAAGTCACTTCAATCGTGTCCGACTCGGTGTGACCCTATGGACTGTAGCCTGCCAGGCTCCTCTGTCCATAGGGATTCTCCAGGCAAGAATACCGGAGTGAGTTGCCATGCCCTTCTCCAGGGGATCTTCCTGATCCAGGGATCAAACCTGTGTCTCTTACGTCTCCTATATTGGCAAGTGGGTTCCAGTTATTGATTAATATGTTTTGGCTTTTTGTGACAAGAAAACGTGTTTCTTCAGGCTAGCAACCGTGTCTGTGATACTTTCATGTACCATTTTCATCAGAAATTGCCAGATTTCAACAGAGCAAGATGAGTCAGATACGCTAAAATATGATCCAATATGTTAAGATGCATAAAATAAGCAAATTCATAAACAAAATCACAATTTGTAGTACTGCTACAGGCTGGTGCTCTGCAAAAATAAGATTTCTGATATATTCTATTTCACAAGATTCCCACAAAAACTTGCTATAGCCACTATCAAAACTCTATGGAGTTTCCTCAAAAAATTAAAAATCATGATCCAGCAATCCCACTTGTAGATATATATCCAAAAGAACTGAACTCAAGCTCTCAAAGAGATTTATGCAGGCTTATGTTTACTGCGGCATTATTCACCACAGCGAAGATACAGAAACAACCTAAATATCCATTGACATGAATGGGTAAACAAAATGTGATAGAGAGATACACGTACACACAATGGAATATTATTCAGCCTTAAAAAAGAAGGAAAACCTTTCACAGGCAACAACATGAAAAAGTCTTGAGGACATTGCTGCTGCTGCTGCTAAGTCGCTTCAGTCATGTCCGACTCTGTGCGACCCCAGAGACGGCAGCCCACCAGGCTCCCCTGTCCCTGGCATTCTCCAGGCAAGAACACTGAAGTGGGTTGCCATTCCCTTCTCCAATGGATGAAAGTGAAAAGTGAAAGTGAAGTCGTTCAGTCGTGTCTGACCCTCAGCGACGCCATGGACTGCAGCCTTCCAGGCTCCTCCATCCATGGGATTTTCCAGGCAAGAGTACTGGAGTGGGGTGCCATTGCTTGAGGACATTATGCTAAATGAAATAAGCCAATCACAAAAAGATAAGTATTGAGTAATTCAACTTATATGAGGTATCTAAAATAGTCAAACTCAGAAGCAAAGAGTAGAATGGTGGTTGCCAGGGGCTGGGGAGAGGAAGTAAGAGGGAGTTTACTTTTCAATGAGCATAAAGTTTCAGCTATACAAGATGAATCATTTTTAGAGATCTGCTGTACAACATTGTACCTATAGTCAACAAAAATGTGTTATACAATTTAAAATATGTTAAGAGGGCAGGGCTCATGTTAACTACTCTGGCCACAATTAAAAGAATGGATGGTTTTATCCATTCATCCATCCATTACTGACAGCAGGAAACTCCCATTCTGAATCCTCCGTATATAGTTTTACACGTCCAGTGAGCAGAAGAATTTTCCACAGACTGGTTTCTGTTCTGTACATTCCCAACCTTATTTCTTCTCAGCTACACATATTTCCAGTGCTGGTGCTGCAGGACACATTAGTACCGAGATATGATCTTTGGCTCTATACCATTAGTCAGCATAGTGTGAGCAAAGAGTATTCCTGGATGGATGACATTCTTATGACAAGATGGTTAGCAGTGATACAGAAGTGACTGCAAGTCAAGTAAAAATATTTGATCAAACCCCAAAGAAGCATAAACCCAATTCAACTTCCCCTTTCTATGACCCCAAAATGTCCACAGCCACCCAATACCAACCCCACCACGAGAGGAAGAACAGCAGAGGGGAAGCTGGAGTGTAAGAAGATAGCTATCTTAACTGACGGCAATTAAAATTTTTCACTTCTGCAAAGTTTACAAAAGCTGGCAGCCATGTCATCCCATTGTTGGGGCCTTGTAAGAAGCTCCCATAAGTGAGGGACTTTGACACTTAAGCTTAATCAGCCTCAGAGTAACTACAGAACTAGATGTGGAGTGAGAGAGAGGAGTCGAGAATGGTGCCCAGGTTTTGGTCCTGAGCAGCTAGGTGAGTGGAGTTGTCATTTACCGAGATACAGAAGTTTAAGAGAAGGGAATTTTTCAGGTGAAAATCAGAAGTTTGGTTTTGGACAGGAGAAGTGTAAGATGTCTATTAGCTTGAGGAAAGATGGAGTAGGCAGTTGGATATACAAGTCTTGAATCCACAGGAGAGGGTCAACTTAAGAAGTAAATCAAAGTGACAACAGCACATGGGATATATTTAAAACCATGAGATTGGATATGAAGTGAGGAGAGAGTGAGAGAGAAGAGGTGGAGCAGGGCAGAGTCCTGGGAAACTATCGCTGGGAAGTTGGCGAGAGGAAAAGGATGAATAAAGGAGACTGAGAAAGGAGTCAATGGGACCGAAAGAAGCCAGGAGAGTGTGAGGTCCCAGAAGTCAAGTGAAAAAAGTGTTTCCAAATGGAAGGAATGATAACTATTTCCAGTAATGTGATGGCTGAGAATTGAAAATGAGACGTAAGGTTAAACATCAGCTACGTTGAGGTCAAAGTAACAGAGAACTTGCAAAGAGTTGGCTAGACTGAGTCAGAGTATGGAAAGAGTAGAACTAGAGACAGTGGTCATACTTGCGTGTTTTAGAAATGCCTTTCCTCAGTAAAAGTTATTGGGATTGTTTCCTATTAACACATACAGATCTATTTCATTATTTTTAAAACTTATTTTGTGTAAGGATCACTATAATTATTCCTCCAGTTCCCTTTGGATGGACATCCAGGCTGTTAATCTTGGTGATTATAAACAATACCACCACAAATATCTTTGAATATACATTCTTGTGCACATGCAAAATATGTCTCTAAGATTCTGAATTCTGAAACCGCTAAATAAAGACTACATTTGTCCCTTGATATCCACAAGGGATGGTTCCAGGACTCCCTGGTGTACCAAAATCCAGGCATGCTCAAGTCCCTTAATAAAATGGTGTAGTATTTGCATATAACCTAGGCACATCTTCCTGTATATGTTCAATCATCTGTAGATTACCTATAGTACCCCCAAAAATGTAAATGCTGTGTAAATAGTGGCCAGAGCATGGGAAGTTCAAGTTTTGCTTTTCAGAACTTTGTGGAATTTTTTTTCCAAATATTTTCTATCTGCAGTTGGTTGAATCCTCAGATGCAGAACCCCCTCAGATATGGAGGGCTGATTGCATGCACACTTTCAATTTTAACACAGACTGTCAAATTGCCCTCAAGTGACTCTCTCATCAGTAACATGAAAGAACTACTCTTTCCCCCCACCTTTCAAAGCACTGGATACTAATAATCTTTTAATCTTTGCCACCCTGATACATTTTTTTAATAGCAATGTTATTTTAATTTGCATGTCTTTGATCATCAGTAAAGCAGAACAGCCTTTCATATTTATTTTCATTTGCATTCCTTCTTTTGTATTACAACTGGGGACTTTGCCAATTTTTCGTTTGTGCATTTTAATCGATTTGTTAGAAACATATCATATATGTTGCAAATATTTTCTCCCCAAAATGTGTTTGACTTGCAAAATTATTTATGGTGTTAAACATCCATTGACAGATGAATGGATAAAGGTGTGGTACATATATGCAGTGGAATATCATTCATCCTTTGAAGGGAATGAAATAATGCCATTTGCAGCAACATGGATGGACCTGGAGGTTATCGTGCTAGGTGAAGTAAGTCAGACAGAGAAAGACAAATATCATATGATATCGCTTATACACAGAATCTAAGAAAAATAAACAAATGAACTTATTTATAAAACAGAAACATTCACAGACTTAGCAAATGACCTTATGGTTACAAGGGGAAAGGCAGGTGGTGGAGGAATAGATTGGAAGTTGGATTAACATGTACACACTGCTATATTTAAAACAGATAACAGGGAACTCTGCTCAGTATTCTGTAATAGCCTAAATGGGAAAAGAATTTGAAAAAGAATAAGATATTTCTATATGTATGAGAACGCCTGAAACTAACACAACATTGTTAATCAACTATACTCCAATATAAAGTTAAACATTTTTGAAATTATTTATGGTATTTTTATAGAGCTTGGGTTTTGTTTGTTTTCCCTTTGTAATGTGTCCCAAGCTTTCATTGTTTTCATTTATTGGTTTTTCCCATCAATGTCACATCTGATTGTTTTTTAACAAGAGCTGAAGAAATAGATTTTAAGATTATTAACCCAATGCTTAGAGAGAACACGTTCTCTTTCATAACTAATCAGACATCTGCAAGGGGGACAAAATTGCCCCTTTCCACCCCCAACTTTAATCAAGATGTTTCTCTTTATATTGTTGGCAAAGACTCCTACTGCCTAATTGAGACTTCTGTGTACTCAGTGAATGCGTCTGTGTGTTTGGCCTCACAAAACCCAGGGGCTAATGGGACCACATGTTTTCTCTAACAAACACAAGAACAAACACGAGTAAGGCAGCCTATGAGGCTTTTTCATCCCTTTTGTAAAATACACATAATATTTTCAGCATGCAGTTTGCATAAAATAGTAGCAATGCAGTTTTCAAAGTCTGATTGGATTTTGGTTCATTTCATGTATAAAGCACACTTGAAATAAAGTACTTCTGTTTCAATTTTTTTTTAATCATGCTTTTTCAAGCTCTTTAGGTAAGAGATTTTTACCTTACATGGGCTAGAAACCACAACTATTCCATTACATTAAGTGGCTTCTACAATATTTGAATACTGTAATTTGAACTTTCTTTAAACCTAAAAGCTGAAACAAAAGAGTTTCAGTATGAACTGAATTTTTACAGTAATTTTCTTAATAATTAACAAGTCAACTCAAAAAAATTGCTCTTAACCACCTATAGAAGAAAGACTCCTCAATCTTGTTTCTTTCCCAAAGTAGAGCAGGTGTTTCAGAGGTAAATTTTGAATTCAGTAAGTGTCCAAAGTAGGGAAAACCAATTAAAGCATCCAGACTCAAATATTACCAAAAAAAAAAGTTTACAAAATCTCTTTCAGATATAAGAAATTGTGAAGCTGTTAAAATATTAGAGTGCAGAAACAGAGACTTAAAGCCTTCTCATTAAGGAAGCAAAACTAGGAAAAAGAATGTTCTCTATTTAAATTTTTTTCCCTCATACTTATTATCCTGGATGGCTGGTTTTGAGGTTGTCATATAAAATCTACAACCAGTGAGAATTTACAATAGAAGAAATTACCCCATTCACAATAGTAGTAAAACCCATAAAATATCTAGAAATAAATAAGAAATAAGCAGAAATTATACAAAGAAAACCCTTGTGGAACATAAAATAAGACTTTAATAAATGGAGATATATTTTATTCTTAAATAGGTAGATTGAACATTAAAACAACTTTAGTTCTCCCAAACACTTCAGTTCTCTCTAGAAATCCAACATACACCCAACCAAAATTCTAGAAGTGAACTATCTGAAGGGAGAGATGGAGAGCTTGACAAAAATCATAAAATACATTAAAATCTGGAAAAGAAGGGTAATCAGTAGGATTAATCCTGCCAGATAGTGAAGTATATCATAAAAAGTGATTAAAAGAGTGTGATACATGAATTGACAGGAATTGGCAGTTTAACAGATAAGAATGGAGTATAGAAATGGACTTAAATATATGGGAGAACATAGTCCTATATGATGAAGTTGGTATCCATTCATTTAACAATTATTTACTGAGTCATATCTGATGTAGACCTGCAACACTCAAAATTTCTACCTTGAATGTAGCTTAAATTCTCATGGAAAAAAAAAACAAAAAAGCAATAAATAAAATATATAATATATCAGACACTGATCAGTGCTATTGAGAAAACTCTTGCAGGAAAGAGAGATGGGAGGTGGAGGGACTGCAGTTTTAAATAGAGCAGTCATCTCTGAGAGGGTGACATTTCAGCAAAGACCAGGAGCATGAGCCATGTAGACACCCAGGGAAACAGTAGATCAGATAGGGTGAGGTTTCTCAACATGGACACTGTTGACACTTTGGGCCAGATAATTCTTTGCTGTAGGAGAGGCTGTCGTGTGTATCATAGGGTGTTTAGCAGGATCCCTGGCCTCTACCCACTGGATGCCAGTAGCTACCCTCCTCCCAGTTGTGACAATCAGAAATGTCTGTAAAGACTTAGAGAACGAACTCATGGTTGCCGTGGGGGATGGTTGGTAGGGAGGGACAGTTAGGGAGTTTGGGAAGGTCATGTGCACACTTAATATGTTTAAAATGGATAACCAACATGGCTTCACTCTAATGCCTTTGCAAAATGTCTCCTCTTCAAGATTTATAAAAAGGACTTTAGAAGTTTCTGATTTTCATAACATAATACTGAACTGAGTAATAAAAAAAAAACTGAAAAATTCTAATGAGAAACCTGATGACTTCATAAAGCTATTAACAAAAAGGATTATTTACATAGAACTGAATAAACTGGTAAATATGGTTGCAATTTTTATGGTTGCTATTTCAAAGGATTACTGGTTTAAATCTGGATTTTCCAGGTATAAGAAAAACTTCTTCAATTAATTATGACTTCCAGGAATTTGGTAGATTATGCCTTTTGGAGCATACATCTTTTTCTCTCTACCTGGTTGATCCTGACAGTAACATATGCTGGTGTCAAAGATTAGGCCATGCATCAGTGTGTATGCCTAGTGCAATGAAACTATAGTTAGCTGATTAAATCAGTTATGATTCCTTTGGTCACTTGATTACTGCAACTGGATTACAAGTAGGTAGTTACACTAATCATTGTTTAAATTTGTTCTTTGTTTTCAAATTGTGCTTTGTGTCTCCCTGCTGCTCTATGACATTGTCTGCATTACTTATATCTTGTTTAATTTATAAGATTGTTGTCTCTTGAAGTAACCAATGTGTATTCAGGCCTCCAATATAAGTTCTATGGCTAAACATTTTGGGAAAAAAACACATTTTTAACATAAAATAATTGTAATAGTGTGATTCTAGGTATGGGAAGAAGCAACAAGGGAAAATGTCTCCTGGATTATTGTAGACAGAATCCAGAGAATTTTTAATTATTGATGGGATCTGGTCCAAATCTTAAGACCTGGAGTGACATAGCAAGAATTTTTGGCTTAACTGGGATGAGCCTCCCAGGACCATGGGACAAAAGTTGATCATGAAATATTTCCCAAACAATGGTCATTCATGACCAAGAGGGTAAGACCTGATTGCAGCCCTTCAATGTGAGCCGGTGAGCCCCAAGGAAGGGAAATACCTGCCATTATGAAGTGAAAATATGTCCTGTCATATGAATAAACAAGAAATGTCACAGTCTTCAGCGATTTCTGGCCTCCAAATATGAATGAGGGCTCCCAAAACTGCGATCCAGAGGATGCTGCCATCCACCATGGTGATTGCTGAGGAGCTGGGGGAATGCAGGAAGCAAGGTAAACAAGGAAATAGATTGGCCCCAGATAGCTGAGGTGCATATGAAAGGAGTGAATTCAGTGAGCGAGAACCTTCCATCTTCCCATACATGGAATGCTGAATTCCTTAACTTGATACCTGATCTTTAATTTTCAGAAGGCCTGCTCCCTTTGTTGCAAACTTGTATATACCTTGACTCCCCCACTTGCCTCCTTGGGGCAGGTTTCTCAGAGCTACTGAGATGTTGTCTCCTAGGCTTAGAGTCCTAAACATTCTCACCAAATAAAATAACTCTCTACGTTCAGGTTGTGATCATATTTTTTAATCAACACCACCTAACAGTCATCAAACTGCAGCCACTCCAGCCACTCCCTATGGTGAACCCTGAGGAAACTGAGAATGCAGGATTACAGGCCCCAGATGGCTGAGGTACATATGAAGGAAATAATATCAATGAGCCCTGATTCTTGCATCATTCCATACATAGAAAAGCGCTAAATTTGTTCACTTGAGATGCTGTCTCGCGAATTTGAAGTTCAGCATATCTAAGTCTACAGGTGTAAAATAGACAGTTTCCAAAAGAGGAACAGAAAGAAGACAAATCACAACATTTGAAACACTGGTAAAGATGGCGGACACTCCCAGAAAGATCCACCTGACTAAGCAGAACAGTCATCACCCACTTTTTCCATAAGATTGAGGAATTGTTGCAGAGAAGAAGCCAGTGTTGACTCCATGTTGGAAACTGTTTCTTTGACTTGCTTTTCATTGTTTTTGTTAATATAATCATACATAATGCCTTGCTTAAAAGGACCCTCTCTGGTGGTTTAGGCATTATGTCATGTCCTACTCATGCGACCCCATGGACTGTAGCCCTCCAGGCTCCTCTGTCCATGGAATTCTCCAGGCAAGAATACTGAAGTGGCTTGCCATATCCTTCTCTAGGGGATCTTCCCAACCCAGGGATCAAACCTGCGTCACCTGACTGTAAACTAAAGCGCCTTTGTTCAGAACTCTCTGTCCACCTATACATGGCAGGAAGAAATTAATACATTCAGTGCCTGAGGCTTGCCATTCTAGAAGATGTTTGCAAGATGAATAGTTTTTTCACTTTTCTTCCTCACCTCCCCCTCACCATCTCTAATCTATAAAAGAACCTGGCATCCAGACCCCATAAGATGATTATTTTGAGGCACTAACCTGCCATGCTGGAGAAATTTTGCTTTGGAGTACAGAATGAAGCAGGGCAAAGGTTAATAGAGTTTTGCCAAGAGAACGCACTGGTCATCACAAACACCCTCTTCCAACAATACAAGAGATGACTTTACACATGGACATCACCAGATGGTCAACACCAAAATCAGACTGATTATATTCTTTGCAGTCAAAGATGGAGAAGCTCTATATAGCCAGCAAAAAAAGACTGGGAGCTGACTGTGGCTCAGATCATAAACTTCTCATTGCCAAATTCAGACTTAAATTGAAGAAAGTAGGGAAAACAACCAGACTATTCAGGTATCACCTAAATCAAATCCCTAATGATTATACAGTGGAAGTGACAAATAGATTCAAGGGATTAGATCTGATAGAGTGCTTGAAGAACTATGGACAGGAGTTTGTGACATTGTACAGGAGGCAGGGATCAAGATTATCCACAAGAAAAAGAAATGCAAAAAGGCAAAATGGTTGTCTGAGGAGGCCTTGCAAATAGCTCTGAAAAGAAGAGAAGCAAAAGGCAAAGAAGAAAAGGAAAGTATACCCATTTGAATGCAGAGTTCCAAATAATAGCAAGGAGAGATAAGAAAGCCTTCCTCAGCAATCAATGCAAAGAAATAGAGGAAAATAGAATGGAAAAGACTAGAGATCTCTTCAAGAAAATTAGAGATACCAAGGGAACATTTCATGCAAAGATGGACACAATAAAGGACAGAAATTATATGGACCTAACAGAAGCAGAAGATATTAAGAAGAGGTGGCAACAATATACAGAAGAACTATACTAAAAAGATGTTTATGACTCAAATAATCACGATAGTGTGATCACTCACCTAGAGCCAGACATCCTGGAATGCGAAGTCAAGGGGGCCTTGGGAAGCATCACACTGGTGAAAGAAATCAAAGAGGACACTAAAAGATGGAGAAATATACCATGCTCATGGATCAGAAGAATCAATATAGTGAAAATGAGTATATTACCCAAAGCAATTTATAGATTCAATGCAATCCCTATCAAGCTACCAACAGTATTTTTCACAGAGCTACAACAAATAATTTCACAATTTGTATGGAAATACAAAAAACCTCGAATAGCCAAAGCAATCTTGAGAAAGAAGAATGGAACTGGAGGAATCAACCTGCCTGACTTCAGGCTCTACTACAAAGCCACAGTCATCAAGACAGCATGGTAGTGGCACAAAGACAGAAATATAGATCAATGGAACAAAATAGAAAACCCAGAGATAAATCCATGCACCTATGGACACCTTATC
Source organism: Budorcas taxicolor (assembly GCF_023091745.1). Classification (NCBI taxonomy): domain Eukaryota; kingdom Metazoa; phylum Chordata; class Mammalia; order Artiodactyla; family Bovidae; genus Budorcas; species Budorcas taxicolor. The sequence continues at coordinate 28,130,611 of NC_068935.1, forward strand.
TTTGACAAAGGAGGCAAGAATATACAATGGATTAAAGACAATCTCTTAAAACAAGTGGTGCTGGGAAAACTGGTCAACCACTTGTAAAAGAATGAAACTAGAACACTTTCTAACATCACACACAAAAATAAACTCAAAATGGATTAAAGATCTAAACGTAAGACCAGAAACTATAAAACTCCTAGAGGAGAACATAGGCAAAACACTCTCCGACATACATCACAGCAGGATCTTCTATGACCCACCTCCCAGAATATTGGAAATAAAAGCAAAAATAAACAAATGGGACCTAATTAAAATTAAAAGCTTCTGCACAACAAAGGAAACTATAGGCAAGGTGAAAAGACAGCCTTCAGAATGGGAGAAAATAATAGCAAATGAAGCAACTGACAAACAACTAAACTCAAAAATATACAAGCAACTCCTGCAGCTCAATTCCAGAAAAATAAACGACCCAATCAAAAAATGAGCCAAAGAACTAAAGAGACATTTCTCCAAAGAAGACATACAGATGGCTAACAAACACATGAAAAGATGCTCAAGATCACTCGTTATCAGAGAAATGCAAATCAGAACCACAATGAGGTACCATTTCACACCAGTCAGAATGGCTGCTATCCAAAAGTCTACAAGGAACAAATGCTGGAGAGGGTGTGGAGAAACGGGAACCCTCTTACACTGTTGGTGGGAATGCAAACTAGTACAGCCACTATGGAGAACAGTGTGGAGATTCCTTACAAAACTGAAAATAGAACTGCCTTATGACCCAGCAATCCCACTGGTGGGCATACACACTAAGGAAACCAGAATCAAAAGAGACATGTGTACCCCAATGTTCATCGCAGCACTGTTTATAATAGCCAGGACATGGAAGCAACCTAGATGTCCATCAGCAGATGAATGGATAAGAAAGCTGTGGTACATATACACAATGGAGTATTACTCAGCCATTAAAAGGAATACATTTGAATCAGTTCTAATGAGGTGGATGAAACTGGAGCCTATTATACAGAGTGAAGTAAGCCAGAAAGAAAAACACCAATACAGTATACTAACGCATATATATGGAATTTAGAAAGATGGTAACAATAACCCTGTATGCCAGACAACAAAAGAGACACAGATGTATAGAAGTCTTTTGGACTCTGTGGGAGAGGGCGAGGGTGGGATGATTTGGGAGAATGGCACTGAAACATGTATAATATCTTTATGAAATGAATCACCAGTCCAGGTTTGATGCATGATACTGGATGCTTGGGGCTGGTGCACTGAGATGATCCAGAGGGATGGTATGACGAGGGAGGAGGGAGGGGGGTTCAGGATGGGGAACATGTGTATACCTGTGGCGGGTTCATATTGAAGTGTGGCAAAACCAATACAATATTGTAAAGTAATTAACCTCCAATTAAAATAAATAAATTTATTTTAAAAATAATAAAAAATTTTAAAAAATACAAAACAAAAAAAAATTTAAAAAGGAAGCATCACTACGAACAAAGCTAGTGGAGGTGATGGAATTCCATTTGAGCTATTTCAAATCCTGAAAGATGATGCTGTGAAAGTGCTGCACTCAATATGGCAGCAACTTTGGAAAACTCAGCAGTGGCCACAGGACTGGAAAAGGTCAATTTTCATTCAAATCCTAAAGAAAGACAATGCCAAAGAATGTTCAAACTACCACACAATTGCACTTATCTCACATGCTAGCAAAGTAATGCTCAAAATTCTCCAGGCCAGGCTTCAACAGTACGTGAACCATGAACTTCCAGATGTTCAAGATGGATTTAGAAAAGGCAGAGGAACCAGAGATCAAATTGCCAACATCCGCTGGATCATCAAAAAAAGCAAGAGAGTTCCAGAAAAACATCTACTTCTTTCTTGACTATGCCAAAGCCTTTGACTGTGTGGATCACAAAAAAAACTGTGGAAAATTCTTAAAGAGATGGGAATACCAAACAACCTAACCTGTCTCCGAGAAATCTGTATGCAGGTGAAGAAGCAACAGTTAGAACTGGACATGGAACAACAGACTGGTTCCAAATCAGGAAAGGAGTATGTCAAGGCTGTATATTGTCACCCTGCTTATTTAACTTATATGCAGAGTACATTATGAGAAATGCCAGGCTGGATGAAGCACAAGCTGGAATCAAGATTGCCAGGAGAAATATCAATAACCTCAGATATGCAGATGACACCATCCTTATGGCAGAAATCAAAGAACTAAAGAGCCTCTTGATGAAAGTGAAAGAGGAGAGTGAAAACGTTGGCTTAAACCTCAACATTCAGAAAACTAAGATCATGGCATCTGGTCCTATCAATTCATGGCAAATAGATTGGGGAAACAATAGAAACAGTGACAGATTTTATTTTGGGGGGTTCCAAAATCACTGCAGATGGTGACTGCAGCCATGAAATTAAAAGATACTTGCTCCTTGGAAGAAAAGTTATGACCAACCTAGACAGTATATTAAAAAGCAGAGACATTACTTTGCCAACAAAGGTCCGTCTAGTCAAAGCTATGGTTTTTCCAATAGTCATGAATGGATATGAGAGTTGGACTTAAAGAAAGCTGAGTGCCGAAGAATTGGTGCTTTTGAACTGTGGTGTTGGAGAAGACTCTTGAGTCCCTTGGACTGCAAGGAGACCCAACCAGTCCATCCTAAAGGAAATCAGTCCTGAATCATTGGAAGGACTGATGCTGAAACTGAAGCTGCAATACTTTGGCCACCTAATGTGAAGAACTGACTCCTTGGAGAAGACCCTGATGCTGGGAAAGATTGAAGGTGGGAGGAGAAAGGAACAATAGAGGATAACATGGCTGGATGGCATCACTGACTCAATGGACATAAGTCTGAGTAAACTCCGGAGTTGGTGATGGACAGGAAGGCCTGGCGAGCTGCAGTCCTCGGGATTGCAAAGAGTCAGACACAACTGAGTGACTGAGCTGAACTAACTGTACCTGCCATCTTCTGCTCAACGTTATGGCAGCCTGGATGGGAGGGGCTTTTGGGGTAGAATGGATAGATGTATATGTATGGCTGAGTCCCTTCACTGTTCACCTGAAACTATCACAACACTGTTTGTTAATTGGCTATACCCCAATAAAAAATAAATAGTCGATAAAGTAAAAAAAAGAAGAAGAAGAAGAAATGTTTGTAAACATTGAGAAAAGTCACTTGGGTAGCAAAATGGCCCCCAACTGAAAACCTCTGGTTTGGAAAGAATAGTGTGGGCAAATGTCCCAAGTGGCTGAGGAGAATGGTTGGCATGCTAAAGAGACAGCAAGAGAGCTATTGTGACTGGAGTGGAGTGAGCGTAGATCAAGGGTCAGGTTGCATGGCAGGGCTGGGAGGAGAACCGTAGAATATGATGTAACATATTTTGAGGGAGGGGGTAGTCTGTGTCAGATCATACAGGACCTTGTAAGACACTGTGATGACTTTATCTTTCATGTGAAAAGTGTTGAAAGCATTATTCACTCAATCGTGTCCAACTCTTTGCAACCCCATGGACTGCAGCCTGCCAGACTTCTCTGTCCATGGAGTTCTCCAGGCCAGAATACTGGAGAGGATTGCCATTTTCTTCTCCAGGTGATCTTCCCAACCCAGGGATCAAAGCTGGGTCTCCTGCATTGCAGGCAGATTCTTTAGCATCTGAGCCACCAGGGGAGCTAGGTGGCACTAGTGATAAAGAACCCATCTGCCAATGCAGGAGACTCAGGTTCAGTCCCTGGGTGAGGAAGATCCCCTAGAGGAAGGCATGGTAACCCACTCCAGTATTCTTGCCTGGAGAATCCTATGGACAGAGGAGCCTGGTGGGCTACAGTCCATAGGGTCACAAAGAGCTGGACACAACTGAAGGGACTTAACACACACACACATCTTTTATGTAGAATGAGATGAAAAGCCATTGGAGGATTTTAAGCAGAGAAGTGATTTGATGTCTCCTATTCTCAAAGAACCATTCAGTCTGCTATGTTGAGAATAGATTGTGGGGGAGCAAGGGATTTCCCTGGTGATCGAGTGGCTAAGACTCTGTGTTCCCAATGCAGGGGGCTCAGGCTCAATTCTTGCTCATGGAACTAGGTCCCGCATGCTGTAACTAAAAGTTCACGTCACAACTAGAATTCCCACATGCCACACCTAAGACCTGACAGAGTCAAACAAATAAATAAATATATATATATATATATTTTTTAATTGGAAAGGGAAGATGCGGGGAGACCAGTTATTGTGATAAGCCAGAGAAGAGGTAGCTTCAAAAAGGCTTGGATTAGGGTATGAGCAATGGACATGGGGGAAAGTGGTGGATTTTGGATGTATTTTCATGGTAGAGTCAACAGGATTTGCTGACAGATGTGAATAAAAGGGGCATCAAAAATGACTCCCAGAAGGGGAATTTGGGGGAGAATATATACATGTGTATGTATGGCTGAGTCCCTTTGCTGTCCACCTGAAACTATCACAACATTGTTAACTGGCTATACTCCAATATAGAATAAAAGTTTGTTTTTTTAAAATGACTCCCAGGATTTTAGCCTAAGCAACGGAGAGGCTGAGTTCCCCTTTAGTGTTATGGGGAAAACTTTAGGGGTTGCCAATTTTGAGGAAAATTAGAGTTGAGTTTTGGACATGTTGACTTTGAGTGGTCTTTTTTGGGTATCCAAGTGGAGGGATATAGTCGACTGGCTATACAGGTCTGGATATCATGGGAGAGGTCAGGGATGGAAATATAAATTTGAGGTCATTAGCATATAGGTGGTATTGAAAGTCATGAAACTAGATGAGCTCACTGTGGGAGCAAATTCAGACAGAGAAAAATCTAAGAACTGGCCCAATGTTAAGAGATCAGGTGTGGAGGGATGGCATGGGAAGGAGTACTAAAGGAAAACTGGTACAGGACACTGAAAAAACAAATCAAGAGATGTGGAAGAAAACCAGGAAAATGTGTATCCTGGAAGCCAAGTGGAGAAAATGCTTCAAGGTGGAAGAATTCATCAATGATGTAAATATCACCCACAGGTTGTTGTATTTAGCAACAGGACAGTGACTTTATAACAGCAGTTGTAGCCAAGTGGTGAGCATGAAAGAATGGCTGGAGTGGGTTCAAGAGAGAATGGGAGGAAGGGAATTAGAGACTGCAAGAACAGGCAGCTTTTTAAGGAACTTTGTTTTAGAGCAGAGCAGAGAATGTGGGACTACAGGAGGAAGTGAATCAAGATAAAGTGGGCCAAAGAACTAAACAGACATTTCTCCAAGGAAGACATACAGATGGCTAACAAACACATGAAAAGATGCTCAACATCACTCATTATCAGAGAAATGCAAATCAGAACCACAATAAGGTACCATTTCACGCCAGTCAGAATGGCTGCTATCCAAAAGTCTACAAGCAATAAATGCTGGAGAGGGTGCAGAGAAACGGGAACCCTCCTACACAGTTGGTGGGAATGCAAACTAGTACAGCCACTATGGAGAACAGTGTGGAGATTCCTTAAAAAACCGGAAATAGAAGTGCCTTATGACCCAGTAATCCCACTGCTGGGTATACACACCGAGGAAACCAGAATCGAAAGAGACACGTGTACCCCAATGTTCATCGCAGCACTGTTTATAATAGCCGGGACATGGAAGCAACCTAGATGTCCATCAGCAGATGAATGGATAAGAAAGCTGTGGTACACATACACAATGGAGTGTTACTCAGCCATTAAAAAGAATACATTTGAATCAGTTCTAATGAGGTGGATGAAACTGGAGCCTATTATACAGAGTGAAGTAAGCCAGAAAGAAAAACACCAATACAGTATACTAACGCATATATATGGAATTTAGAAAGATGGTAATGATAACCCTGTATGCGAGACAGCAAAAGAGACAGATACAGTGAACAGTCTTTTGGACTCTGTGGGAGAGGGCGAGGGTGGGATGGTTTGGGAGAATGACATTGAAACATGTATATTATCATATGTGAGACAAATTGCCAGTCCAGGTTTGATGCATGAGACAGGATGCTTGGGGCTGGTGCACTGGGATGACCCAGAGGGATGGTACAGGGAGGGAGGTGGGAGGCGGGTTCAGGATGGGGAACATGTGTACACCCGTGGCAGATTCAAGTCAATGTGTGGCAAAACCAATACAATATTGTAAAGTAATTAGCCTCCAATTAAAATAAATAAATTTATATTTTAAAAAAGAAAAGAAAAAAGATAAAGTTTGAAGATGGGGAGTAGAATAAGCGTCTTTGGATGTGGATAGGAATAATGCTGTGAAGAGAAAAGCCGATGAGGCAGAGAGAGGAGAAGCTGCCGGGGGGAGGTCCTCAAGCAGAAGAAAGGAGATGGAATCTAGCGCACACGCATGGGATGGGCTGCACAGAGAGTCGTGGACAGTTGCTTTCTAGCAACAGGAAGCACAACACTGAACAGAGATACAGCTGCAGGTAAGAGAGCAACTGTAATGGTGAGGGCTTGCGGAAGTTCTCTTTTGATTGCTCCTATCTTCTCAGTGACATAGGAAACGAGGAGAGATGATGAAAGAGGGGGTGCAGAGGCTTAAAAGAAGAAAAGATGTGTGTGCTGTGTAGGCCTAGAATTAGCCTGACCTGTTGTACTAAAGCTCCTGCATGGCACTGACCCCTCATCAAGGCATGAAACATACTGATGTTGCTGTGTAACAAGGGGTCTGAGGAAATGCAACGAGGTTTGCGCACATTGTGTATTTTGTAAAATTTATTTATTTATTTGGCCGTGCCAGGTCTTAGGGCTTCCCAGGTGGCACTAGTGGTAAAAGAACCCACCTGCAAATACAGGAGACATAGAGACACAGGTTCAATCCCTGGGTCGAGAGTATGGCAACCCACTTGAGTATTCTTGCCTGGAGAATCCCATGGGCAGAGGAGCCTAGTGGGCTGCAGTCCATAGCATTGCACAGAGTTGGACAATACTGAAGAGACTTAGCACGGATGCACACCAGGTCTTAGTTGTGGCATGTGGGATCTAGTCCTCTGACCAAGGATTGAACCTGGGTCCCCTACATTGGGAGTGTGGAGTCAGCCACTGGAACAGCAGGGAAGTCCTCACATTGTGTATTGATAACAGTGAGATGAATGATTAGCACCTGGTCTTAATATGATATCTGTCCCTTCCTCCCAGGGCTCTTGTGTTGAGGCTGGAATATGCTTGTATGACTGGCAAAAGAAAATTGTTAACCCCAAACGAGATTCCATTTTGGACTCCCTTGTTCCATGCAAATATCAGTGACTCCTGGTCCAAGCAAGAAAATGTACAGCCACCACCCTTACAGAGGAAGGCAAGAGGACCTCTTGCTGTATCCTTCTCCTGTAGTAAACTGTGAAAATGTAAGCTCTGCCATTGGGTCCTTGAGTCACCTTTAGCAATTCAACCCTGCTCACCTGCCACTGTGAATGTAGCAGGAAATAGTCATCCAGGAGAATGCAAAAGAAAGGGAGAAAATGCATCGTTCAAATAAGGCACTGGGACACAAGGTGTAGTAGACATGGCTGCCCAAATCCATTCACAATGATTCCTCCTAGAGAATGCCCACCCTCTAACTTTCCCATCCCAGTCCATGGGGTTTCAGGATTGAGTTCACGACAGCCATGTTTGTATTAAGTAATCCGTGTCCCTGATCAGATCAAAGGTGAACCCCTGACCCAAGCTGAACTAATCAGAGTCTCTTCCAGTCTGAAGTGCTGGCATCTAGAAGGGAGGAGACCTAAAACCGTAGTTGTAGTTGTTGAACTTTGGTATGGCTAGCTCCACCATAGGACTCAGTAGTAGGAAAAAACAAAAAAAACCAGTTCACAGAGAGAGATGAACTAAGCCAACACTCAGAGAGCATCAGAGATGAGAGATGGAAAGAAACTAGTACTCTTTACATTCCTGACACCTTTCCTGTCCCAGACTCTGGTCCTTTTGGATAATTAAACTCCATCCCAGAACTTGGGTTTCAGGAAAATACACCATATTCTCATAGCTAAAGTTAGCTCCTTTACTAGCAGCTAAAAATCCTTAATTCATTAGTCATTTAGAAACACATGAAGCGAGATCCTTATCTCACCTCCTACACAAAAATACATTCCAGATGGAGTTAAGATTTCAATTTAAAAATAAAATACCAGGAGTAAAATAAAATATAAGAATATTTTTACAACCTGGGAATCCAGAAATCAAAAAGGAAAAAATAGTTAAACATTTGGCTGTAAACAATTTTATGTATGTAAACAGCCAAAACATCGTCAACACAGCCAAAAGGCACAAAATTGGGGGAAATCTGTGCAAAAAATGTAAAAAGCAAAGGACTAATATTAGTAATATACAAATAACTGCTATAAGTCAGTAAGAGAAGACAAAACAAAAGTAGACAAATTGGTAAAGAACAAAAATTGGTAAAGCACAGAAAACCAATTATAAACAGCCAACAAACAAATGCAAAGATGCTCAACCTCTTACTTCAGAAATAGATGAAAATTATAGATCAACAAATATTTAAAAGATTCATAACCCTAGTGTTGATAAACTTTTGAAAAAACACACACTCTCTTTTACCATTGGGAATGTAGTTTGGCAACGTCAATCAAAATTCTAAATGCACAAAACCGTTTGACACCAGCAAATCTACCACTAGGAATTTACTCTACAAAACTATTTACATAATTCATGTAACACTATTTATGTTTATTATAAATGGTTTATAAAATATGCACATACCCAAATACCTATCACAGAGCATTGAATTTAAAAAACATATATATATATATATATATATATATATATATATATAGAGAGAGAGAGAGAGAGAGAGAGAGAGAGTATATCCACAGAGTGTAATGTGCTGCAGAAATTAAAAAAGATTGAAGCAGGGACTTCCCTGGTGGCACAGTGAGTAAGAATCCGCCTGCCAATGCAGGGGATATGAGTTCAGTCTCTAGTCTGGGAGGATTCCACACGCTGTGGAGCAACAAAGCCCAGGCACCACAACTGCTGAGCCTGTGTGTCACAACTCCTGAAGCCCTAGTACCCTAGAGTTTGTGCTCCCGAACAAGAGAAGCCACCACAATGAGAAGCCTGCACACCACAGCAAAGAGTAGCCCCTGCTCATCGCAACTAGAAAAAGTCTGCACACAGCAACAAAGACCCAGTTCAGCCAAAGATAAATAAATAAAAATTCAAAAAAGAAGTCCACATGTCTAAAAACATGATTGAGGAAGCATTGTATATGCTGACACAAAAAGTTATTCCAGAGATATTTACAGTGGAAAAGGTAAATTTCAGATCACAGGAAAAGCATGATCTTACATTTTTAAAGGGGAAAGTGAGGGGTGGGGGATAAATTAGGAGTGTGGGATTAACAGATACAAACTACTGTACATAAAATAGATAAGCAATAAGGGTTTACTGTATAGCACAGGGAACAGCATTCAGTATTTTGTAATACCCTATAAAGGAAAATAATCTGAATTATATATATAACTGAATCCATTTGCTATACACCTGAAACTATCATATTGTTAGCTAGCTATACTCCAATACAAAATAAAAAGTTTTAAAAAGAGGAGGGACTTATTTCAGTCTGTGTAATAGGCTCTAGGTTCATCCACCTCATTAGGACCTATTCAAATGTGTTCTTTTTTATAGCTGAGTGATATTCCATTGCATATATGTACCACAATTTCTGTATGCATTCATCTGTTAAGAACCAATATGATATTATAAAACAATTATCCTCCAGTTAAAAAACAAAATCAAAACGTGGAGGGAGGGGAGGCTAAAACACCATGACCTAGTACCAGTGGTCACCTATGGGCAGTGGGAATGGGGCAGGTGCTGGGGACAAGCTTTTAACTTTTACTTTATACAGTTCTAAGCAGTTTAAACTGTCTGCAACAGACATTCATTAACTTTGCAATGTTTTAATAAAATATTTTTAGAAATCTTAGACAAAACCTTAAATAGAAAGGCATACCATGTTTTCAAATAGGAAGACACAACATCAAAACACGCCCATTCTTTCTTAACTTTACTTACAGATTTAACACGATCCCAGGAAAACTGCAGGGCTTCCCTGGAGGCTCAGTGGTAAAGAACCCACCTGTCAATGTTGGAGCTGCAGGAGATGATGCTCCCTGGGTCGGGAAGATCCCCTGGAGGAGGTTGTGGCAAGCCACTCCAGTATTCTTGCCTGGAGAATCCCATGGACAGAGGAGCCTGGTGGGCTACAGTTCATAGGGTCTCAGAGAGTTGGACATGACTGACGTGACTTAGTACACATACATGCAGTAAAACTGCTTACTTTGGGGGCTGGAGAAGCTTATTTAATATTCATACGGAAAAATAAACAAGGAAGAGTAACCAGAAAACTGCTGAAAGGGAAGAATAATGGGACAGAGGGGACTTGTCTTACTAGATATTAAACCATATGCAATATATATAAATAGCAAGGATGTTTATTATGGCAATGTTTGTATTAGACACAAACTGTGAACCACTGAAATACTTACCAAATAAGACTAGCTAAAACATAGTATATCAACGTTATGGAGTACTAATTCTGTTCATTTCAGTCACTCAGTCGTGTCCGACTCTTTGCCACTCCATGGACTGTGGCACGCCAGGCTTCCCTGTTCATCACCAACTCCCAGAGCTTGCTCAAACTCATGTCCATCGAGTCAGTGATGCCATCCAACCATCTCATCCTCTGTCGTCCCCTTCTCCTCCTGCCTTCAATTTTTCCCAGCATCAGGGTCTTTTCCAATGAGTTAGTTCTTCGCATTAGGTGGCCAAAGTATTGGAGCTTCAGCTTCAGCATCTGTCCTTCCAATGAATATTCAGGACTGATTTCCTTTAGGATAGACTGGTTGGATCTCCTGGCAGTCCAAGGGACTCTCAAGAGTCTTCTCCAACACCACAGTACAAAAGCATCAATTCTTTGATGCTCAGCTTTCTTTATGGTCCAACTCTCATGTCCATACAGGACTAATGGAAAAATCACAGTTTTGTCTAGATGGACCTTTGTCAGCAAAGTAATATCTCTGCTTTTTAATATGCCGTCTAGGTTTGTCATAGCTTTTCTTCCAAGGAGCAAGCATCTTTTGAATTTAATGGTTGTAGTCACCATCTGCAATGATTTTCGAGCCCAAGAAAACAAAGTCTCTCACTGTTTCCATTGCTTCCCCATCTATTTGCCATGAAGTGATGGGACCAGATGCCATAATCTTAGTTTTCTGAATGTTGAGTTTTAAGCTAACTTTTTCACTCTCCTCTTTCACTTTCATCAAGAGACTCCTTAGTTCTTCTTTACTTTCTGCCATAAGAGTGGTGTCATCTGCATATCTGAGGTTACTGATATTCCTCCTGGCAATCTTGATTTCAGTTTGTGCTTCATCCATCCCAGCATTTCTCATGTTGTACTCTGCATATAAGTTAAATAAGCAGTGTGACAATATACAGCCTTGATGTACTCCTTTCTCAATTTGGAATCAGTATGCTGTGTCCAGTTTGAACTGTTGCTTCTTGACCTGCATACAGATTTCTCAGGAGGCAGGTCAGGTGATCTGGTATTCCCATCTCTTTAAGAATTTTCCACAGTTTTTTGTGATCCACATAGTCAAAGGCTTTGGCATAATCAATAAAGCAGAAGTAGATGTTTTTCTGGAACTCCATTGCTTTTTCTATGGATCCAACAGATAACAGCAATTTGACCTCTGGTACCTCTGTCTTTTCTAAATCCAGCTTGAACATCTGAAAGTTTTCAGTTCACTACTGTTGAAGCGTTGCTTGGAGAATTTTGAGCATTACTTTGCTAGCATGTGAGATGAGTGCAATTGTGTGGTAGTTTGAACATTCTTTGGTATTGCCTTTCTTTTAGATTTGAATGAAAAGTGACCTTTTCCAGTCCTGTGGCCACTGCTGAGTTTTACAAATTTGCTGGCATATTGAGTGCAGCACTTTAACAGCATCCTCTTTTAGGATGATCCTAAAAGATAAAAGATGGAGTACTAAGCAGTCATTAAAAATTATGAAGTAGATGTCTCGATGTGGAAACATGCTCAAAATATGTTGCTAAATCCAAAAAACAAGTTGCAAAACAGTAGACATAATGGAATCCCATTTATAAAAAGGAGGAAAGTCATATGCTTATAACAATACCCATTCTTCACATATATGTAAATATATGGAAAGTAGGTGGGAATTATGCCCACTGAACTGGTAACAGTGGTTACCTCTAATGGGGGGACTGGGATTCAGATAGTGGCAGGGAAAGTAACAGGGACTTTTATTCTGTATACTTCTGGAATGTTTGAGTCTATTTTTAGAAAAGATTATTTATTTGGCTGTGCTGGGTCTTCATTGCTGCACGCAGGCTTTCCTCTAGTTGCAGAGAGTGGTGGCTACTCTTGGTTGCAGTTCACAGGCTTCTCGTTGCGGTGGCCTCTCTTGCTGCAGAGCACAGGCTCTAGGTGGGTGAGCTTCAGTAGTTGTGATGCATGGGCTCAGTAGTTGTTGTCCACTGGCTTAGTTGCTCTGGGGCATGTGGGATCATCAAGGACCAGAGAATGAACCCATGCTCCTACATTGGCAGGTGGATTCTTAACCACTAGAGACCAGGGAAGCCCCTAGAATGTTTGACTCTTTTTTGATGAGAATATATTCGTGTAGTACCTGTGTCATTTTTTTTCAAAAGATGCCCAAAACTTTACTGTAAGAGCAGTTACAACCTGCCTTCTTGTGATATTTAGGCATATTGGACCACAAGCAAAGTTTATAAATGAATCTTCAGGGATTCATTCAATCACGTGTTCATTTCCTCATTCATTCAACATGTATTAAAGTTCCTGTTATGTGCCAGGCACCTGCTGTGATCCAAAGCAGCTCACTTACCTGGTGATGGCTGAAGGCAGCTGTCACACAAAATGACTGAGACACAGCAGCAATTAACATGGCCCGGACCAAGTGTGGATGATAAACGGCACCAATAAAATAAGAAGTTAATGCCTATCACAAGACTGTCCAACAGTGAAACTGAACATGACAAACGTGAAAAATTTGTATCTAATGATGCCAAAAGCAAGCAACTTTGAAAAATTCTAACATGTTTCTCATAAAACTTTTGCCTAAAGACTTTCTGGCTCTTGGAACCGACTATGGAATTGACTCTGCTCTTCCTTGTGCTCTGGGGGCTGCCAAAGTGGAAACCCTCCCTTAGAACTTGCATTTTTCTTCTGCATCATCACAGATTCATGGAGGAGAGAGTGGCAGAGTCTGGCCAGGGCAGCTGTGCGGACCTCAGAAACCCCAGATTTGTGGCTAAACATCTGAATCTTCCCTTCCTGGGGAGGATTGGATTTTATGGGGCCAGAACCAGAGTGTGAGGCTTCTAGCAGACACTGCCAGGCACCAGAAGACTGGGTCAAGTCAAAGACCATAGGAGAGAGCTGAGGTCTGATCACCAGGATGACCTCACACATGCCCAGATCCAAACAGTCAGAAGCAGGAGTCACACTGAGCCAGGCATTTGACATCACATCTCCCCTCAGCTCTCCGGCCCAGTCCCTCTGAGCTACCAAACTCCCTCCTCATATTCCCCTTCCTGTCCTCCCACAGCCTTTGGACTTAACGCACGGTTTGGACTCTCCTGCCAGAACCTTGGCTCTTCTCCACGTGATGCCTGGCTCTCTGCCTCAGGCTGCAGAAAAGTCCTGAGACAACCCAGATCCTGGGACCCTAATACCAGAAGTCAAGCCTGTGTCAGCACTCCCACCCACCCCATGTGCCCTGGCCTCTTTTTGGAGGGGGACCAGGACCCACATTGCGGGCAGGAGAATCTCACCAAAGGACCCCTGGGAAGGCATTGCCTGAGCAGCTGTCCCTTTCCAACCAACTCTCTTGGCAATATTTGCAATGCTTGGCAGGCATATTTCTCAGTGTAAGTTCCCAAATTGGTATTCTGGATTAGCAATCAACCCTTTGTAGATTTACACAAGGGAATTCTGACCCAGACCTGAACACTCCTGAGGATGCCAACAAGACAAAGTTTCGGAGTCCTCGAATTTGAGAAATGGATCCTAGGCCTCTGGAGGCCCTGCTCATACCGTCAGCTGGTTTCTTTCTTTATCACCTCATCATGACAACAGGCAGAGTCCAAGAGATGTTTTTGAAATGCAGGGCCCATGCTGGGAAGGTGGGTTTAAGGAGGCCCTCCAGGAGGGCCTTTGGGCAAAGTCTAGAAGATATGCAAGCATATGGTGGTGGGGAAAGGTTGATGTTCAGAAGGGAGGTGCAAAGTAGCCAAGTAGTTAAGAATGTAGCCTCTGCCTATGTTTGCATCTCAGCCTGGCCACTTGCAAGCTGTGAGACTTGTTATTCGGTCACTAAGTCATGTCCTACTCTTTGCGATCCCATGAACTGCAACACACCAGGCTTCCCTGTCCTTCACCATCTCCTGGAGTTTGCTCAAATTTATATCCATTGAGTCAGTGATGCCATCCAACCATCTCATCCTCTGTCACCTCCTTCTCCTCCTGCCCTCAATCTTTCCCAGCATCAGGGTCTTTTCCAATGAGTCAGCTCTTTGTATCAGATGTAGGTACAGTGAATCTTCAGTTCCAAGGTTGATTTGTTTCCATTTCTTTGAGGCCAGTTCTCAGAACTGTGGCAGCTTATGTCATGGCTACAGTCTGGGCATCATGTAGTTAACTTAATCCATCTGGTAAGGGTTTCAATATCTATAAGGTATGGCTCAGAATATTACCTACAGATCTTGAGGAGGAACTAAAGGTCCTTGACTATATTTAATGACTAAACTATTATTATTTGGTCTCCTTTGACTATTATGGTTTCTACATTTTCTCACTTCTCTGATGAAATTTATTCTTTGGCTTAAGTTTTTCCACAGACAAAAGGGCAAGCAGAGAATACAGAGGTGGGGGGAAGGATTATAGAGTCCAGCTCCACTTCATTTCTTGGGTTTAGGTTGCTGAGTTGAAAGTGGAGCTATTTGTTGTTAAATATAGTGTATTTAATCAGGGTGTCTGGAAGGTGGTCTTAGTCTATATGTGTTTTCTCTGAAATGGTACTAAGAGTAGCTAAAAATTATAACCTCAAGGAAACCATAAAGTTTAGAGTACCTTCATTTTTTAACATTTCCAATAAGATGTTTTAATACATGCTTTTGTTAAAGAAAGAAAGATGGAAAGAAACACACAGGGAGAAGGCAGCCATGCAATGATGAGGCAGAGATTGGATTAATGCATCTATAAACCAAGAACACCAACCAGCTGTCAACTGCCAGCAAAAGACAGAAGCTAGAGAGAGCGGGAAGGAAGGATTCTTCCTTACAGGTTTCAAAAGGAGTATGGCCCTGCTGACAACTTGACTTCAGACTTCTAGCCTCCAGAACTGTCAGAGAATAAATTCCTGTTGCTTTAAGCTGCCCAGTTTGTGGTACTTTGTTGTAGCAGCCCAAGGAAACTACTCCAGAAAGTTCTCCCAAGCATGTCTATCTTGTGCTATCAAACCACTGTTTCCAAGGGTCCTGCCCACTTTCCTATTTCTATTTCTAGTTAAAGAAAGCTTAAGCACAGCATTCTAAATTCCTAATTTAGTAATTTCATTAAATGATAAAAATGAATGCATGATATACCAGATATTCAGAAAATGTAAATTACTAGAAGATTGTTATAGCAACATCCATATTAATTAACATGTCTCAAGAAAGGCCATGCATGTTTCTCAACTAATTAGAATCACACAATCAAAAAAATAAAGAAGACTTCCTTGGGGATATAAAATAAATAAATAACCACAATATTTTCATTAAATAGCTAGCAATGTTCCTTTGAACCTATTTGAGTGTTAGAAATTGATGTATAAGTGAAATGCTTTTCTAGTTCAGATTTTATATTTAGAAGAGGCTTAGGCCATTAGAGAAAATTGTTTTAAAATGTTATCATATGTTTGAGAAAAGCTATCATGCTTATCATGCTATGTGAAGAAAATAAATGGTAACAGATTTCAAATCTTGAAGAAGAAAATGTTTTAGATATTTCCATACTCTTATGAGATCTGAAACATTATCAAAAGTTCAGAGGATTTGATTTAAAAACACACCAATTCCTAGATCATGGATTGCCAAGTATAACCCACAAGCCAAAATTCACCCCACCACTGGTTTGTATATAACCCATGAGCTAGGAATGACTTTTCTATATGTAAATGGTGGGGAAAAAAAACTAAAGAAAAATATTTTGTGACACATGAAAATTACATGAAATTGGAACAACCTCCCATGCTCATTCATTTGTGCATTATCTCTGGCTACTTGTATTCATTGTGTATGGTTGTATGACAAAGTCTCACAAACTTAGTGGCTTTAAACAACACCATTTGATAACCTCACAGTTCCTGTAGGTCAGAAGTCTGGGCAGGACTTAGTTGGTTCCCATTCAAGGTCTCCCAAGGCTGAACTGAAGGGATTGGCTAGGGTGGCAGCCTCATCTGAGGCTCAAAGTCTTCTATCAAGTGGTTGTTGACAGAACTGTTCCTTACAGCTGTAAAACTGAGGCTGCTCTCAGTTCCTACAGGTCACCCACATTCCTTGTCATATGGCCCTCCTACCTCCAAAGCCAACAACAGGGACTCTCCCTCACAGTTGAGTCTCTTCTCTTATCTGATGGTTAAGCCTATCAGGGATAGTTTTAAAGTCAACTGATTTGGGACCTGATTTACATATCCAGAATCCTTTCACAGCAGCACCTAGATCAGTGTTTAGTTGAATAACTGGGATAAAGTGCATGTACATTAGGGCCAGGAAGCTTGAGGGCCATCTTAGAATTCTGCCCACCCCATTGCTTTCCATTGCTTTTTCCACAAAACTGAAAATATTGACGAGCTAGGCCCTAACAGAAAAAGTTGGCTGACTCCTGTCCCAAATGAAGCTGAGGTTCAAGTTCAAGAACTGTGTGATTCCCCATTCAGCAAATAATTCTGAAGCTGGATTGTATAAACAGAAAGAGGAGGCCATGAAGGTGGGAAAATAGTAGCATTAGCAAACTGGTTAAGCATTTAACTCACACGTACCCAAACACAGATGATACTGAGCTAATGGTAATTTCTTCAAATGAATCATTTCAAGCACATACTAAGGGAATAATGGAGTTATTATTCATGTTGTATCATGATATTATCACTACCCACACATCTTTATCAAATTTTAATATATTTGTTTCTTATTAAAGTAACAAACCACAGAGAGTTGAAGCCTCCTGTTGTACCCTCTCCTAATCCCACGCCACTCCCTCCCACTTCAGAGTGAACCACTACCCTTTGACCACATGTCCATCTATTCATAGACAACATACAGCACAGTTTATCATATTTTGAAACTTTACATAAATGGAATTATATAACATGTATGCTGCAATTTGCTTCTTTTGCTTTCTGTGTTTATGAGATTCACCCACAATGATGTGTGCATACAGTTGTTCTCCTATATCTATAAGGAATTGGTTCCAGGACCTCCAATACATATCAAAATCCATGGATGCTCAAGTGTTTTATATAAAATAGAGCAGTACTTGCATATAACCTACACACATCCTCCCCTGTACTTCAAATCATTTAAGTCCAAAATACCTAATATATTATAAATGCTATATGTGTCTCTGTGTGCTCAGTCACTTTAGTCATGTCCAACTTTTTGTGACCTATGGACTGGAGCCCATCAGGCTCCTCGGTGCAAGGGATTCTCCAAGCAAGAATACTGGAGTGGGTTGCCATTTCCTTCTCCAGGGAATCTTCCAGACCCAGAGATTGAACCCGCAGCTCCTGAGACTCCTGCATTGCAGGCAGACTCTTTACCCATTGAGCCACCAGGGAAGCCTTCAAATGCTATATACATAACTGTAAATACAATGTAAGTACTTTGCAAATAGTTGCTAGTGTGCAGCAAATTCAAGTTTTGCTTTTTGGAACTTTCTTAAATTTCATTTTGAATATTTTCAATCCAAGGTTGGTTGAATCTGTGAATGCAGAATCCTCAGTTATGGAGGGCCAGCTATAATTTGTTTATAGCTATAGACTATAGCTATTAGTTCAGTTCAGTTCAGTTCAGTCGCTCAGTCGTGTCCGACTCTTTGCGACCCCATGAATCGCACCACGCCAGGCCTCCCTGTCCATCACCATCTCCCGGAGTTCACTCAGAATCATGTCCATCGAGTCCATGATGCCATCCAGCCATCTCATCCTGGGTCGTCCCCTTCTCCTCCTGCCCCCAATCCCTCCCAGCATCAGAGTCTTTTCCAATGAGTCAACTCTTCACATGAGGTGGCCAAAGTACTGGAGTTTCAGCTTTAGCATCATTCCTTTCAAAGAAATCCCAGGGCTGATCTCCTTCAGAATGGATTGGTTGGATCTCCTTGCAGTCCAAGGGACTCTCAAGAGTCTTCTCCAACACCACAGTTCAAAAGCATCAATTCTCCGACCCTCAGCCTTCTTCACAGTCCAACTCTCACATCCATACATGACCACAGGAAAAACCATAACCTTGACTAGACGGACCATAGTCGGCAAAGTAATGTCTCTGCTTTTGAATATACTATCTAGGGTGGTCATAACTTTTCTTCCAAGGAGTAAGCGTCTTTTAATTTCATGGCTGCAGTTACCATCTGCAGTTATTTTGGAGCCCCAAAAAATAAAGTCTGACACTGTTCCTACTGTTTCCCCATCTATTTCCTATGAAGTGATGGGACCAGATGCCATGATCTTCATTTTCTGAATGTTTAGCTTTAAGCCAACTTTTTCTCTCTCCTCTTTCACTTTCATCAAGAGGCATTTTAGGTCCTCTTCACTTTCTGCCATAAGGGTGGTGTCATCTGCATATCTGAGGTGATTGATATTTCTCCCGGCAATCTTGATTCCAGCTTGTGTTTCTTCCAGTCCAGCCTTTCTCATGATGTACTCTTATGGGAATATAAGTTAAATAAGCAGGGTGACAATATACAGCCTTGACGTACTCCTTTTCCTATTTGGAACCAGTCTGTTGTTCCATGTGCAGTTCTAACCATTCAATATCACGGTAATCCAAGTCTATGCCCCAACCAGTAACACTGAAGAAGCTGAAGTTGAACGGTTTTATGAAGACCTACAAGACCTTTTAGAGCTAACACCCAAAAAAGATGTCCTTTTCATTATAGGGGACTGGAATGCAAAAGTAGGAAGTCAAGAAACACCTGGAGTAACAGGCAAATTTGGCCTTGGAGTACAGAATGAAGCAGGGCAAAGGCTAATAGAGTTTTGCCAACACACTGGTCATAGCAAACACCCTCTTCCAACAACACAAGAGAAGACTCTACACATGGACATCACCAGATGGTCAACACCAAAATCAGATTGATTATATTCTCTGCAGCCAAAGATGGAGAAGCTCTATACAGTCAACAAAAACAAGACCAGGAGCTGACTGTGGCTCAGATCATGAACTCCCTATTGCCAAATTCAGACTTAAATTGAAGAAAGTAGGGAAAACCGCTAGACCATTCAGGTATGCCCTAAATCAAATCCCTTATGATTATACAGTGGAAGTGAGAAATAGATTTAAGGGACTAGATCTGATAGACAAAGTGCCTGATGAACTATGGACAGAGGTTCGGGACATTGTACAGGAGACAGGGATCAAGACAATCCCCATGGAAAAGAAATGCAAAACAGCAAAATGGCTCTCTGGGGAGGCCTTACAAATAGCTGTGAAAAGAAGAGAGGCAAAAAGCAAAGGAGAAAAGGAAAGATATACCCATTTGAATGCCTAGTTCCAAAGAATAGCAAGAAGAGATAAGAAAGCCTTCTTCAGTGATCAATGCAAAGAAACAGAGGAAAAGAACAGAATGGGAAAGACTAGAGATCTGTTCAAGAAAATTAGAGATACCAAGGGAACATTTCATGCAAAGATGGGCTCAATAAAGGACAGAAATGGTCTGCACCTAACAGAAGCAGAAGATATTAAGAAGAGGTGGCAAGAATACATGGAAGAACTGTACAAAAAAGATCTTCACGACCCAGATAATCATGATGATGTGATCACTAATCTAGAGCCAGACATCTTGGAATGTGAAGTCAAGTGGGCCTTAGAAAGCATCACTAGGGACAAAGCTAGTGGAGGTGATGGAATTCCAGTGGAGCTATTTCAAATCCTGAAAGATGATGCTGTGAAAGTGCTGCACTCAATATGCCAGCAAGTTTGGAAAACTCAGCAGTGGCCACAGGACTGGAAAAGATCAGTTTTCATTCCAATCCCAAAGAAAGGCAATGCAGAAGAATGCTGAAACTACTGCACAATTGCACTCATCTCACATGCTAGTAAAGTAATGCTCAAAATTCTCCAAGCCAGGCTTCAGCAATATGTGAACCGTGAACTCCCTGATGTTCAAGCTGGTTTTAGAAAAGGCAGAGGAACCAGAGATCAAATTGCCAACATCCTCTGGATCATGGAAAAAGCAAGAGAGTTCCAGAAAAACATCTATTTCTGCTTTATTGACTATGCCAAAGCCTTTGACTGTGTGGATCACAATCAACTGTGGAAAATTCTGAAAGAGATGGGAATCCCAGACCACCTGACCTGCCTCTTGAGAAATAGACTATAGCTATAGCAATTTTTTATTGCTATAGACTATCCCATTTTATGACTACACCATGGTTTGTCTAGTCTACTGGTGGTATACATTTGGTTTATATCCAGTTGTTTGCTATTAAAACAATGCTACTATAAACATTCTTATGTAGTCACTTGACTCAAATATTAAAAAGTATCTCTAACATGTTTATTTGGAAGTAGAATTTCTGGGTCTTAGGGTAAGTGCATGTGTATGATTATTAGATATTTTCCAAATTCTCCTCCAGGATGGTTGTGCCAATTTATGCTCCAACTAACAGTGAACAGAGTTCCTTTTTCCTTGACTCCTTGACAATCTATTGAAAATCATTTAATTAGAATTTAATTAAATCTCTCAACAGATTTAGGGAGACTTGACACCATAACTCACTAAGTTTCCATATGGGCAATATCAGACTTCTAATTTTTGCTAGTCTCTTGTGTGAAGTCATCGTTTAACTTTACATTTCCCTGATTGCAAATGATATTAAATCTCTTTCCATATTCTTATTGTCCCTTCAGGTGTCTTCTTCTGTGACCTGCCTATTCATAGACCTAAATAATTTTTCTATTGAGCCATGTGTTCAAAGTTTTCTCATTGATCTGTAGTACTTTACATATTCTGAATACTAATCCCTTACCATCTATATTCATTTATTATCCACTCAAAAAGTACGTATTAGTATACATCATGTGCTAGACATTGTTTGAGTGCTGAGAAATATGACAGCAAAACAAAGTCGCTGCTCTCAAGGAGTAGAGAGATGAGTAATAAATAAGTGAGCAAATAGACAGAGAGTATCAGGTAGCAGTAAGTGCTACGAAGAGAAAACAGAGGAAGAAGGTGAAGCGACAGAGGTGTTATTTTCAATACAGTGGACAGCAAGGCCTCTCTGAGGAGGTGACATGGGAACAGAGGCATTACTGAATTGACAGAGAGAGTGAAACCTGTATTTGGATGACGTTTGTTCCAGGCAGAGGATGATCAGGTGCCAGGGGTCTGAGGCAGGAGCAAGCATATAGCAAATATCATTTCCTAGTCTGTGGCTTGGTTATTTTTTGTTGTTGTTGTTGTTTATTTTGTTCATGATTTATTTCTTTATACACAAATGTTTAAATTTCAATGTAGAAAAATTTTTCAAGTTTTTACTTATGATTTATTTCTGCATTTTAAGAAATTCTTCCCTACCACAAGATCATAAAGGTATTTGCCTGTATTATCATCATCCAAAAGTTTAGAAGTACTTGTCACATTTAAGTCATTAAACCTCTTTGAATCTGTTTTTGTATACAATGTACAATTGGGATCTAATTTAACTTTTTTTTTCATATGGTTAACTGATGGTTCCAGTAGCATCTGTTAAATAATTCTTCCTTTCCACACTGTTATGTATCAAGTTTCCATTTATGCGTGGGTCTGTTTCTGCGTTCTCTGTAATATTCCACTGATCTATTTCTTCTTCTCTGCACTATGCTAATTACTATAGCTTATAAGAAGTGTTGACATCTGGTAGGGTAGTTTGTGCTGCTTAATATTGTCTTTGCTCTTCCTGTTCCTATTTAGAATTTTAATTAGAATTTAATTAAACCTCTAAGTGAATTTAGGGAGACTTGACACCATTACTCACTAACTTTTCCTGTACATGAGCACGGTTATGTCCCTCCATTAACTCAGGTTTTCTTTAATGTTATTCAATAAAGATTTCTATTTTTCTCCACAGAGGTCTCACACATCTTTTATTAGATTTATTCCTGAGTGTCTTTTAGTTTTTGTTGCTACTGTAAGCTCTAACTGCTGCACTACTGATTTTTTTATAATTGCTCTTATATCCTCAAACCTTGCTAACTATTCTTACTTGTTTCAATAGCTTGCATCAGTTCAGTTCAGTCGCTCAGTCATGTCCAACTTTGTGACTGCAGCATGCCAGGCTTCCCTGTCCGTCACCAACTCCCAGAGCTTACTCAAACTCATGTCCATCGAGTCGATGATGCCATCCAACCATCTCATCCTCTGTCGTCCCCTTCTCCTCCTGCCTTCAATCTTTCCCAGCATCAGGGTCTTTTCCAATGAGTCAACTCTTCGCATGAGGTGGCCAAAGTACTGGAGCTTTAGCTTTAGCATCATTCCTTCCAAAGAAATCCCAGGGCTGATCTCCTTCAGAATGGACTGGTTGGATCTCCTTGCAGTCCAAGGGACTCTCAAGAGTCTTCTCCAACACCACAGTTCAAAAGCATCAGTTCTTCGGCACTCAGCTTTCTTTATAGTCCAACTCTCACATCCATACATGACTACTGGAAAAACCATAGCTTTGACTAGACAGACCTTTGTTGGCAAAGTAATGTCTCTGCTTTTTAATATGCTAATGTCTCTGCTTTGTAATATGCTGTCTAGGTTAGTCCTAGCTTTTCTTCCAAGGAGCAAGCGTTTTTTAATTTCATGGCTGCAGTCACCATCAGCAGTGATTTTGGAGCCCCCAAAAATAAAGTCTCTCACTGTTTCCATTGTTTCCCCATCTATTTGCCAGGAAATGATAGGACTGGATGCCATGATCTTAGTTTTCTGAATGTTGACTTTTAAGCCAACTTTTTCATTCTCCTCTTGCATAGTCTCTTGTATTTTCTATATAGACTATCATGTCACCTGTTAATAATCTTTGTTTCACCTTTGATATTTTTTATTAATTTTCTTTTTTTTAAGTAATTTTTTTTATTTTTTTTATTTTTTTGTGTGTTTATTAATAGTTTTTTATTTTTTTAATTTTAAAATATTTAATTCTTACATGTGTTCCCAAACATGAACCCTTTTCTTTTTATTATGATACTGACTGGGACCCAACAGTACAAGGTTGAATAGAAGTGCTAGTCTTGCCCCTTTATTCTACAATAGTGGTGATTTAGTAGATTTTTCTGATCCTAAAACATTCATACTCCTGAGATAAATGCAACTTGGCCATAATGCATTGTTAATACATTATTGCTTCTGATTTCTAGTAGTTTGTTTTGGATTTTTGCATGTATATTCATAAGTGAAGTTAGCCTGTAATTTTCCTTTCTCAATAGCCTTGTCTGGTTTGGTATCGAGATTATGCTAGCCTTGTAAAATGAGTTGGAGAGTATTTACTGCCACAGTCTATGTAGTATTGAGATGCTCTGCTCCTTGTATGTGCGTTGGAACTCACCCATACAGCCAGCTATTTCCTGGGACTGTGGTGATTTGTGTATGTGCTTCTTTGTTGGTTGCTTGATAGATTTTAATGACTGTTTCAATCTCATTAATAATCTTAAGTCTGCTCAGTTTTCCCATTTCTTCCTGTGTCAGTTATGGCAAATTATATTGATGGTTTTATACGAAGTTGTCCATTTCATTTAAGTTTTCAAATTCACTGGCATAAAGCTGTTCATAAAGATCTCTTATTGTTGTGTCAATATCCTATCTACTGTGTCAGTTACCTTACACCTCATTCATTTTTATTACTTGTGCCTTCTCTCCTTTTTTCCAGATAATTGTCTGTTTTATTCACCTAGCTAGAGAATTGTGTTTTATTCATTTTTTTCAAACAATCAGGTGTTCATTTATTTCTCACTTGTAAATGCATTTACAAGAGAGACTTCTGAAGGCTGAGTCATTTAATTCTCTATTTAATCAATAACATTTTTGAATAAAATTACATGAGAAGAAATACAAACTTTAACAAGAATAATTATCTGTTAATGTAACAGTTAACCATGTGAGATCAAGCCCTATCCTGGCACATTCAGCATGTATATTTGTCATGTTTATATTCATATAAAAAAACTGGAGTTTTATTTTGTTGTTCCTCTTGATTTGGCTTATTGTTCTATTTTATTAATTGCTGCTCTTACCATTTTGAAATTCTTTCCTTCTACTTTCTCATTTTCTTTCTAACTTCTTGGGTTACTTTTTAGCCTTTCACCTTTTCTAAGAATTTGAAGCTATATGTTTTCCTCTCAGGACCACCTTAGTTGCACCCTCACAAGCTCTGATATTTTGCATTTTTATTATCATTCAGTTCTAATATTTTCTAGTTTCCAGTACAATTTCTTCTCTGATCCATATGATATGTGATTATAAATATCCAAGTATCTGTGGCTTTAAAATTATCCTCTTGTTTATTATTTCTGTATAATTTCACTGTGATCAAAGACTGATTTCCATGATAAATATTCATTGGTGTTTGTTATTTAGTTTGCAAGTTAAGGATCAATTTTTAAACTATTATATTTCTTGAAAAGAATATATGTTACCTAATTGATAAATGCAAGGTTCTATATATGTCTAGGAGAGAAAGCCTTTTAATTGTACTTTTAAATCATTTATACACTACTAATTTCTTGTCTGCATAATCTCTCAAATACAAACAGAAGTATGTTAAAATTTCTCCTATTTGAGTGTACTTTTCCTTTTCTCTTTGTAATTTTGTCCGTTTTTGCTTTTTTACAACAATATAATTAGATTACATACAGGCTTAGAATTTCTTTAACTTTTTCTTTTGTAATGGGTCATAGCCAACTGAGCTTCCCAGGTACACTAGTGGTAAAGAACCTGCTTGCCAATGCAGGAGACATAAGAGACGCACGTTCACTCCCTAGGTCGGGAAGATCCCCTGGGAAGAGGATATGCCAATCCACCCCAGTACTCTTGCCTGGAGAATCCCATGGGTAGAGGAGCCTGTGGGCTACAGTCTGTAGGGTCACAAAGAGTCTGACACAACTGAAATTACTTAGCATAGCCAGTTAAGAACGTTGAGCTAGTTTCTGGTGAACATCAAAGGGACTCAGCCATACATATATGTGTATCCATTCTCCCCAAACTCCCCTCCCATCCAGGCTGCCACATAATATTGAGCAGAGTTCCCTGTGCTATACAGTAGGTCCTTGTTGGTTATCCATTTTAAATATAGCAGTGTGTACATGTCCATCCCACACTCCCTGACTATCCCTTCCCTGCATCCTTCCCCCTGGCAACCATAAGTTCATTCTCTAAGTCTGAGTCTCTTTCTGTTTTGCAAGTTCATTTGTACCATTTCTTTATAGATTATACATATAACGGGTATCATATGATATTTCTCCTTCTCTGACTTACTTCACTCAGTATGATAATCTCTAAGTCCATCCATGTTGCTGCAAGTGGCATTATTTTATTTTTCAATGGCTGCACAAAATTTTATTATGTATATGTATCACATTTTCTTTATCCATACCTCTGTTGCTGGACATTTAGTTTAGGTTGTTTCCATGTCTTGGCTGTTATAAACAGTGCTGCAGTGAATATTGCAGTGCATGTATCCTTTCGGATCATGGTTTTCTCCAGATATATGCCCAAGAGTGGGATTGCAGGGTCATATGGCAGTCTATTTTTAGTTTTTTAAGCAACCTCCATACTGTTCTCCACAGTGGCTGTACCAATTTACATTCCCACCAACAGTGTAGCAGGGTTCCCATCTCTCCACACCCTCTCCAGCATTTGTTGTTTCTGGATACTTTTTGATGATAGGCATTCTGACTGGTGTGAGGTGATATCTCATACTTGTGATTTGCATTTCTCTAACAGCTAGCGATGTTAAACATCTTTTCACATACCTATTGGCCATCTGTATATCTTCTTTGAAGAAATGTCTATTCAGGTCTCCCACCCATTTTTTGAGTGGTTGTTTGTTTTGATGATATTAAGCATCATAAGCTGTTTGCAAATTTTGGAGACTAATCCCTTATCAGTCTCATCATTTGCAAATATTTTCTCCCCACCTGTGGGTTGTCTTTTCATTTTTATTGTTTCCTTTGCTGTGCAAAAAGCTTTTGGGTTTAAGTAGGCCCCATTTGTTTATTTTTGTTTTTATTTCCATTATTCTGGGAGACAGATCAAAAATGATATTGCTATGATTTATGTCAGGGAGTGTTCTGCGTATATTTTCCTCTAGGAGTTCTATAGTGTCTGGTCTCACATTTAGGACCTTAATCCATTTCAGGTTTAGAATTTTTATATCTTCCTGATGGATTGTTCCCTTCATCATTATATAGTGACCATATTTATGCCTAATGTTTTCTACCATAAAGTTTATTTTTGTCTGATATTAACACGGTACCAGTTTTCTTTTGGTTATAATTTTCTGGGTATATTTTCTTCTGTCTTTTTCTTTCAAACTTTCTGTGTCTTTATATTTTAGGTATATCTCTTATAAACAGCATAGTTAGATCTTTAAAAACACAGTTTTTCAGGAATTCCCTGGTGGCCCAGTGGCTAAGACTCCATGCTCCTAAGGCAGGGGGCCTGTGTTTGATCCCTGGTCAGGGAACTAGAATCTGCAACTAAAGATCCTGCATGCCACAACTAAGACCCAGCACAGCCAAATAAAAATAAATACCAAAAAAATACAGTTTTTCAGTATATGTTGTTTAACTTGTACATTTCATCTGTTTATACTTGTCATTGCTAGTTTATTGGATTTCCTTTTACCACTTGAATTTGTGCTTTCTACGTATTCTATTTTTTTCTTTTTTGCGATTTATTTGCACTTGAAGTATTAGTGTTATTTTTAATCTATAGCTGGGTTTGTGGGGAGGTTGAGCAGATGGGTATTTATTTTGCTTGTACAGGAATCATTTAAATCTATTTTTACATTTGGCAAGGGTTAAATTAAAATAAGATCATGTTATTCATGAATTCACTTAATTTGACATAGTGAATGGCAAAACCTTGCAATACACTAGAAGTAAAAGAATGAGTATGACACCACTGCCAAACCCTCTGGGTTGTGAAACTCCCATTCTTTTTTCAAGATATCTACTTTGTATCCTATGTCTGACACCTGTTGTCAGGCATAAGACTATGTCAGCATGCTCATGATGTCAATCCACAGGTTAAAAATCAATATCTTACTTACTGGTTTAAAAATAAAAGTAGCTATTCTCATATTTTCATCCTCCTCCTCAAAAGGGTTGGAGTTAAGGGTTGAATTATAGCCCCTCAAAAGGTTTGTTGAAATCTTAACCCCCAGTACCTCCGAATGTGACCTTATTTGGAAGTAGGGTCTTTACAGAGGTAATCAAGGTAAAAATGAGGTCATTAGGATGGGCCTTAGTCTAATATAACTGGCATCCTTAAAAAGGGGTTGGGAGGTGGAATTTGGACACACAGAAGGAGACTGAGGAAAAACGCCACGTAAGGATTAAGGCAGAGACTGGAGCAGCGGACCTCCAAGCCAAAGAACAGCAAAGAGTGCCAACAAACTGCCAGAGCTAGATGGAGGCACTCAGCCGTGTCCGACTCTGCGACCCCATGGACTGTAGCCCACCAGGCTCCTCCAGCCATGGGATTCTCCAGGCAAGAGTACTAAGAGACAGGCAATTCTGTCTCACGGCCCTCAGAAGAAATCAAACCTGCTGACACCTGATCTCAGCCTTCTAGCCTCTAGGACTGTAAGACAATAAATGTCTGCACCCAGACCCTGGTACTTTGTTACTGCTGTTGTTAGTGATGTTAATACTATCAATACAGTTGAGAAGCTTTGACCATGTCCACCATATTACTGGAGCTGGATGTCCTTAAGGACATTTCTCTATTTCCCTAATCCACAGTTTTAAAAAATGATTTTATTCAGTGACAGAAGACAACAAATTGTTGGAAATAATTTTAATACATTTCTTCATCTGATAAATATTGCACACTTGCTATATGGCACTTACTGGGGATACAGTAGGGAACATAGCAAGTTGGCTCCTCTCATGATGGTGCTTACACGCTAGTGAGGGAGAAAGACATAAATAAATATATAAGGACAAAAAATGATACAAAGGAAATATAGGGCACTATGAGAGAGTATACTCAAATACTTTGGCCACCTGACATGAAGAGCTGACACATTGGAAAAGACCCTGATGCTGGGAAAGATTGAGGGCAGGATGAGAAAGGGGTGACAGAGGATGAGGTGGCTGGATGGCATCACTGACTCAATGGACATGAGTCTGAGCAAACTCTGGGAGAAAGTGAAGGACAGGGAAGCCTGGTGTGCTGCAGTTCATGGGGTTGCAAAGAATCGAACATGACTGAGTGACTGAACAAGGAGTATAAGAGAGTGTTTGCAATAGTCCTCTCTGGAGAGAGAATCTTTAGGCTGAGAGTGAAGTAGAAGGATATACCTGACAGAGAAAGATCACTTCTGATAGAGGGAACTGCATATGGAAACACCTTGGCATATCTGAAGAACAGAAAGGATAGCAGAATTTATTAAGAAATAGATACTCATGGGAAATAAGGAAGAAGAGACAAAAATGGCATGGAAACTGGGTGAACAGTGAGAGCTATTTACAGAGATGAGGAAGACCTTTGGAAGAATAGATTGGATTAGGGTCAGAATCAAGTGTTCCATTTTGGACCTGTTGAATTAGAAATATACCAAGTTTTCAAGTGGAGACATCAATTGAATATTCAAGTTGGGAGCTCAGGGGAAGGTCTGGGCTCGATTTTTTTTGTTGTTTTTTGAGTCATCAGTTTAGTTCAATTTAGTTCAGTCGCTCAGTCATGTCCGACTCTTTGCAACCCCATGAACCGCAGCACACCAGGCCTCCCTGTCTATCACCAACTTCCAGAGTTCACCCAAACTCATGAGCATCGAGTCAGTGATGCCATCCAGCCATCTCACCCTCTGTCATCCCCTTCTTCCCCTGGCCCCAATCCCTCCCAGCATCAGGGTCTTTTCCAATGAGTCAACTCTTCGCATAAGGTGGCCAAAGATTTGGAGTTTCAGCCTCAGCATCAGTCCTTCCAATGAACACCCAGGACTGGTCTCCTTAAGGATGGACTGGTTGGATCTCCTTGCTGTCCAAGGGACTCTCAAGAGTCTTCTCCAACACCACAGTTCAAAAGCATCAATTCTTCGGCACTCAGCTTTCTTCACAGTCCAATGCTCACATCTATACATGACCACTGGAAAAACCATAGCCTTAACTAGACGGACCTTTGTTGGCAAAGTAATATCTCTGCTTTTGAATATGCTACCTAGGTCGGTCATAATTTTCTTCCAAGGAGTAAGTATCTTTTAATTTCATGGCTGCAATCACCATCTGCAGTGATTTTGGAGTCCAAAAAAATTAAAGTCTGACACGGTTTCCACTGCTTCCCCATCTATTTGCCATGAAGTGATGGGACCAGATGCCATGATCTTCGTTTTCTGAATATTGAGCTTTAAGCTAACTTTTTCACTTTCCTCTTTCACTTTCACCAAGAAGCTTTTTAGTTCCTCTTCACTTTCTGCCATAAGGGTGGTATCATCTGCATATCTGAGGTTATTGATATTTCTCCCAGCAATCTTGATTCCAGCTTGTGCTTCTTCCAGCCCAGTGTTTCTCATGATGTACTCTGCATATAAGTTAAATAAGCAGGGTGACAATATACAGCCTTGACATACTCCTTTTCCTATTTGGAACCAGTCTGTTGTTCCATGTCCAGTTCTAACTGTTGCTTCCTGACCTGCATACAGGTTTCTCAAGGGGCAGGTCAGGGGGTCTGGGATTCCCATCTCTTTCAGAATTTTCCACAGTTTATCATGATCCACACAGTCAAAGGCTTTGGCATAGTCAATAAAGCAGAAATAGATGTTTTTCTGGAATGCTCTTGCTTTTTCCATGATCCAGCGGATGTTGGCAATTTGATCTCTGGTTCCTCTGCCTTTTCTAAAACCAGTTTGAACATCTGGAAGTTCATGGTTCACGTATTGCTGAAGCCTAGCTTGGAGAATTTTGAGCATTTCTTTACTAGTGTGTGAGATGAGTGCAATTGTGGGGTAGTTTGAGCATTTTTTGGCATTGTCTTTCTTTAGGATTGGAATGAAAACTGACATTTTCCAGTCCTGTGGTCACTGCTGAGTTTTCCAAATTTGCTGGCATATTGAGTGCAGCACTTTCACAGCATCATCTTTCAGGATTTGAAATAGCTCCACTGGAATTCCATCACCTCCACTAGCTTTGTTCGTAGTGATGCTTCCTAAGGCCCACTTGACTTCACATTCCAGGATGTCTGGCTCTAGGTGAGTGATCACACCATCGTCACTATCTGGGTCGTGAAGATCTTTTTTGTACAGCTCTTCCATGTATTCTTGCCACCTCTTCTTAATATCTTCTGCTTCTGTTAGGTGCAGACCATTTCTGTCCTTTATCGAGCCCATCTTTGCATGAAATGTTCCCTTGGTATCTCTAATTTTCTTGAACAGATCTCTAGTCTTTCCCATTCTGTTTTTTTCCTCTATCTCTTTGCATTGATCACTGAGGAAGGCTTGCTTATCTCTCCTTGCTGTTCTTTGGAACTAGGCATTCAAATGGGTATATCTTTCCTTTTCTCCTTTGCTTTTCGCCTCTCTTCTTTTCACAGCTATTTGTAAGGCCTCCTCAGACAGCCATTTTGCTTTTTTGCATTTCTTTTCAATGGGAATGGTCTTGATCCCTGTCTCCTGTACAATGTCACAAACCACTGTCCATAGTTCATCTGGCACTCTGTCTATCAGATCTAGTCCCGTAAATCTATTTCTCACTTCCACTGTATAATCATAAGGGATTTGATTTAGGGCATACCTGAATGGTCTAGTGGTTTTCCCTACTTTCTTCAATTTCAGTCTGAATTTGGCAGTAAGGAGTTCATGATCTGAGCCACAGTCAGCTCCTGGTCTTGTTTTTGTTGACTGTATAGAGCTTCTCCATCTTTGGCTGCAAAGAGTATAATCAATCTGATTTTGGTGTTGACCATCTGGTGATGTCCATGTGTAGAGTCTTCTCTTGTGTTGTTGGAAGAGGGTGTTCACTATGACCAGTGTGTTGGCAAAACTCTATTAGCCTTTGCCCTGCTTCATTCTGTACTCCAAGGCCAAATTTGCCTGTTACTCCAGGTGTTTCTTGACTTCCTACTTTTGCATTCCAGTCCCCTATAATGAAAAGGACATCTTTTTTGGGTGTTAGCTCTAAAAGGTCTTGTAGGTCTTCATAGAACTGTTCAACTTCAGCTTCTTCAGTGTTACTGGTTGGGGCATAGGCTTGGATCACTATGATATTAAATGGTTTGCCTTGGAGACGAACAGAGATCATTCTGTCTTTTTTGAGATTGCATCCAAGTACTGCATTTCAGACTCTTTTCTTGACCATGACGGCTACTCCATTTCTTCTAAGGGATTCTTGCCCACAGTAGTAGATATAATGGTCATCTGAGTTAAATTCACCCATTCTAGTCTATTTTAGTTTGCTGATTCCTAGAATGTCGATGTTCACTCTTGCCATCTCCTGTTTGACCACTTCCAATTTGCCTTGATTCATGGATCTGACATTCCAGGTTCCTATGCAATATTGCTCTTTACAGCATTGGACCTTGCTTCTATCACCAGTCACATCCACAACTGGGTATTGTTTTTGCTTTGGCTCCATCCCTTCATTCTTTCTGGAGTTATTTCTCCACTCATCTCCAGTAGTATATTGGGCACCTACTGACCTGGGGAGTTCCTCTTTCAGTATCCTATCATTTTGCCTTTTCATACTATTCATGGGGTTCTCAAGGCAAGAATACTGAAATGGTTTGCCTTTCCCTTTTCCAGTGGGCCACATTCTGTCAGACCTCTCCACCATGACCTTCCCATCTTGGGTGGCCCCACACGGCATGGCTTAGTTTCATTGAGTTGGACAAGGCTGTGGTCCATGTGATCAGATTGGCTAGTTTTCTGTGATAATGGTTTCAGTGCGTCTGCCCTCTGATGCCCTCTCTCAACACCTACCGTCTTACTTGGGTTTCTCTTACCTTGGACGTGAGGTATCTCTTCATGGCTGCTCCAGCAAAGCACAGCCGCTGCGCCTTACCTTGGATGAGATTGCCCCCTCCTGACCTTGAAAATGGAGTATCTCCTCTCGGCCCTCTTGAGCCCACGCAGCCGCCACTCCTTGGACATGGGGTAGAGGTGGTATTTAAAGCCATGGGAATGGAAGAGATTATCAAGGGAGTAAGTTAAGCAGGAGAAAAGACTTGGACCAAGGACTGAGTCCTGGAGCATTCTAACATTTTTGAGATTAGACTGTCAGATCTGCCTTGTAATCTGAGACTCACCCTCCTCAATTCTCCTATTTAGCTTCTCTCTGTTCACAAGTGTCAGGTCTGCATTATGGCCTGTGGCATTTCCTGCCCAATCCTGTTTCTTCCCCTCTCGTATTTCACAGCTGCTACTGCTAAGTTGCTTCAGTCGTGTCCGACTCTGTGCGACCCCATAGACGGCAGCCCACCAGGCTCCCCGGTCCCTGGGATTCTCCAGGCAGGAACATTGGAGTGGGTTGCCATTTCATTCTCCAATGCATGAAAGTGAAAAGGGAAAGTGAAGTCACTCAGTCGTGTTTGACTCCTATCGACCCCATGGACTGCAGCCCACCAGGCTCCTCTGTCCATGGGATTTTCCAGGCAAGAGTACTGGAGTGGGTTGCCATTGCCTTCTCCGATTTCACAGCTAGTACCCCCAATAAACCTCTTGCACTCCAAACTCTCATATCTGCTTCCCAGAGGACCTGAACTGGCAACAACTGGTACTAGGATTGATCTGAGGAAGCAGCGGTAAGGTGGGGCTTTGGGACTGGATCACTTACTACGTGAAATGAAATGAGGACCTCATCCCAGCTGGTATGTGGGCCTAGGATAGTCCCTGGCACAAGATGGCCCAATTGCTAAAATTTTCAGTAGTAGTGAGTTGACAGAATGCTCTGGTGAGAGAAAATGCTCTGGCAGATGCAATGAAAAGACGTGGATAATGTTGTTTACAAGGACAGTGGAATTGCCTGGCTGTTATTATTAATAAATTGCTTTGAAACCCTATGGAGGAATAATAAAATTGCTGAGGACAATTAACAACTGAAAACTAAGTGAACAGCCCAAGGGTAAACAGATTGACGCAGCTTCCCAGGTGGCTCTAGCAGTAAAGAACCCACCTGCCAACGCAGAAGACGTTAAGAGATGCAGGTTCAATCCCTGGGTTGGGAAGATCCCCTGAAGGAGGGCATGGCAACCCACTCCAATAATCTTGCCTGGAGAATCTCATGAACAGGGGAGCCCCAACGGGGTAGGAGGGGTGCTATAGTCCATAGGGTCACAAAGAGTTGGACACAACTGAAGTGACTTAGCATGCACGGATGCAAACAGACAGCCAATAAGGATGTTGTTTAACAATACGATTTTTAAAAAGCAGCATGACCAGCAATCCCACTGCTGGGCATACACACCGAGGAAACCAGAATTGAAAGAGACATATGTACCCCAATGTTCATTGCAGCACTGTTTATAATAGCCAGGACATGGAAACAACCTAGATGTCCATCAGCAGATGAATGGATAAGAAAGCTGTGGTACATATACACAATGGAGTATTACTCAGCCATTAAAAGGAATACGTTTGAATCAGTTCTAATGAGATGGATGAAACTGGAGCTGATTATACAGAGTGAAATAAGCCAGAAAGAAAAACACCAATACAGTATACTGACACATATATATGGAATTTAGAAAGATGGTAATGATGACCCTGTATGCAAGACAGCAAAAGAGACACAGATGTATAGAACGGACTTTTCAACTGTGAGGGAGGAGAGAGTGGGATGATTTGGGAGAATGGCATTGAAACATGTATACTATCATGTAAGGAATGAAGCGTCAGTCTATGTTCGATACAGGATACAGGATGTTTGGGGCTGGTATACGGGGATGATCCAGAGAGATGATATGGGGTGGGAGGTGGGAGGGGGGATCAGGACTGGGAGCCCGTATACACCCGTAGCGGATTCATGTCAAGGTATGGCAAAACCAATACAGTATTGTAAAGTAAAATAAAGTAAAAATAAAATTTTTAAAAAAGCAGCAATAGAAAAGAGGCCAGGAGTTAACACCCCAATAAAAAGCCATGATACCCTACCCAGTTCCTGGACCTGAGTCAATTTTCAGACCCAGAACCCCCTGGCTGAAGAAATGGCTAGGCCCCCAGGAGGAAGAACAATGCATCACCATGGCAATTACATACCATAATAATAGTTCCAGTCCTTTCCTGAAGGGATGTGTGGCCATTGACTTGGGTGACTCTATGCTAGGGAAAGGGGAGACATTTAGAGGATCACTGGACATTAATACCCAGAGACCTAAAGTGTCTCTCTAGTAAGGGGTTCCAGGTAATAAATAGGGAGGCAGAACACAGATTTGGATAAAAGATAGTTTATAAATACAGGAGTTTTCTTCTGGAATACAGGATTTAACACCCTGGCAAGGACCCTGAAAGATGATATAAACACACATAGAAGGTTGGATCCTAGAAGCATGGAAAACATGTTGGTTGATATTAACTTTGCCTGAAATTAATAAATTAAAAATGCTCCAGTTGCCACAACAGTGATGAGAAGGCTCAGGAAGGTGGGCATGCTGGCATGGATGTGTTATCTGAGGTCAGAATACCCACTGCAGGATTATACTGTACAGAACAGCTCAGGGAACACACTGTTCATCAAGGCCATGTGGAATGTGCTGGTGAGAGCACCAGCGTCACTGAGAAGTGAAAGGGTAAGAGGCAGGAAGGCTAGGGGTCCCCAAACAGAGGAAACAGGCTGCAAGTGTCAGATTCATTTCATCTATCTCTTAAGCGGCAGGAGGAAACAAACTACAAGTGTCAGATTTTTTCCCCTTCTCTATACGAAATTAAAAAGAGGTTTCTTTTAAAATTCTGTATTGCCATGACAACACCTGGTTCCACCTGAACTTAACTTTCCTCAAACCTTGATCTAACCAATGCATTTTTCTTATGGAAATGTTCTCTTAAGCTATGTTAATGAGACTATGTATTTGCTTGGAAACCTGCCTTTCTTCAAGATTCATGTCAATTGTTTTATGGCCTGGGATGACTCACTTTATGCCAAAGTTATCTCAAAATGCATTTTGTGGGTGAGCGGCTTGGTGCCACTCTCTGAGTTTTGAAACTTTTCCTTTCTCTAATTAGCAGCCTGCTAGTAGGTATATAACTTCCTGCTAAAGACTAGCAGGGGGGCACTCTTTCTCCCCTCTTCTGATGTCTGTCAGGAGCTTTCTCTATTTCTTTTATACTTTAATAAAACTTTATTACACAAAAGCTCTGAGCAATCAAGCCTCGTCACTGGCCCCAGATTGAATTCTCCTCCAGAGGCCAAGAATCCTGGCATCTTTCACGGCTCAGCAACAACCTTTCAGAAGTTCATGTGGCTCTCCTCTGCAGGCCAGGGCCAACAGTAGGCAGGGCAAACCCAGAACTGGGCTTATAACTAGCAAAAGGGATAACAGGGCCTCTTCCATTTAGGAAGGACCAGAAATTCACTCAGAGAAATGGAAATTTACTCTGGGTGTGGTTTTGCCTTAACTGCCCATAGATCCTCAGCCAGCACCGCTTTATCTAGGGACTTAAGGAGTACCTGACCATTCACACCATGGAATAGCAACTAAGCAAGGACTTGCTTCAAGGAAAGTGCGGGAGTGTGCCGTGACCACAGGACCCCCTGGCATGTTACCTTCCACACCATTCAGAAGATGCTGACCTCATAGAGCAATGGAATGGCCTGCTAAAGGTGCAGCTGAGGCACCAGCTCAGAAGCAATACTCTACAAGGATGTGGTACCATCCTCCAGTATATGATGTAAATGCTAAATCCAAGACCTTTCTATGGCTCCATATTCCCCAGAGGAAAAATACATGGGTGAAGGAACCAAGGAAAGGAAGCAGAAGTGACCACATACACAGTCATTCCCAATAACCTACTAGTAGGGAGACATTAGGCTTCCCAGGTGGCTCAGTGGGTGAAGAATCCACCTGCAATGCAAGAGATGCAGGCAGATGCGGAATCAATCCCTGGGGAAGATCCCCTGGAGAAGGGTACGGCAACCCACTCCAGTGTTCTTGCCTGGAGAATCCCATGGGCAGAGGAGCCCTGAAGGGTAGAGTTCATGGGGTTACAAAGAGTTGGACATGACTGAAGTGGCTGAGCACACATGCACACAGAGAGACATTGTGCTTTCAGTCCCCCATAGTTTTGAGCTCTACAGTGTAAGAGGTACTGGTACCCAGAGGGCACACTCTTACCAGGGGCATAGCAAGAGTCCCGTTGTACTATAAGCTGCCAGCAATGCCTTTGGACACCAGAGGGATGAGAGATGTGAATCAAAAATACTCTGTTATTCATATAACCACCTGTATTACACATAGGCTGCTGCTGCTAAATCACTTCAGTCGTGTCCGACTCTGTGTGACTCCACAGACGGCAGCCCACCACGCTCCCCTGTCCCTGGGATTCTCCAGGCAAGAACACTGGAGTGGGTTGCCATTTCCTTCTCCAATGCATGAGAGTGAAAAGTGAAAGTGAAGTCACTCAGTTGTGTCTGACTCTTAGCGACCCCATGGACTGCAGCCTACTAGGCTCCTATGTCCATGGGATTTTCCAGGCAAGAGTACTGGAGTGGGGTGCCATTGCCTTCTCCACACATAAGGCAGTATGGTATTATTTGAAGATGGACTTATATTAGTTTGAAATGTATATTATAACTCTAGGGCAACAATTATAACCATGATACTAATAGAGGGGTAAAAAGGTGAAAAACACACAGTAGAACTGTTATACTAAGAAAGAATTGGTATACTAAGAAAGGAAATAAAATGGAATCATATAAAAAGCTCAATTAAAGTCATAGAACACAGAAAAAGAGGTTGAGGAGGAAACAGAACAAATGCAACAAATAGATAACAGTTAGAAAGGTGATAGATATTAATCTAACTATATCAACAATCACTTTAAACACAAATGGTCTAAATGCACCAATTAGAAGACAGAAATTGTTAGAGTGGATTTTAAAAAGACCCAATTATAAAGACAGGTAGGTTAAAAAAAAAAAAAAAAAAGGATAGACAGAAATATACCAAAAAAACACTAACCAAAAGAAAGCTAGAGTAGCTACATTTTTATCAGACAAAGGAGGCTTCAGAACAATGAATACTATCAAGAATAAAGAGGAGCATTACATAATGATAAAGTGGTCAATTCTCAGGAAGACATAACAATCCTTAATGTATATGTACCTGACAACACAGAATCAAAATAAGTGAGACAAAAACGGACAAAACCAGGGACTTCCCTGGTGGTCCAGTGGTTAGGACTCTATGTTTCCACTGCAGTGGGCATGGGTTCGATCCTTGGTCAGGAAACTAAGATTTCATCCAAAAAAAAAGAAAAAAAAACTGACAAACTGAAAGGAAAAATAGATATACCCAACTATCAGAATTTGAGATTTCAACATCCTTTTGTTAGTAATTGATAGATCCAGAAGACAGAAAATCAATATGAATGGAGAAGGGAGAAGATGAGAATCAGTGGAAGCCCTGAGACAATTGCAGCAAGGTCTGTCTAGACTCTTCTTCTGTTTCCCCTCAGATACAGAGGCTCACAGAAATATTGTGCAGGTTTGGAGAAATGAATCAATGCAATGCAAAGGGAAGGCTGGGCAGGCATGGACGTGCATGGCTTAGATCACCTTTCAAGAAAGAATTTGCCATATATCTGTAAGGAGTGAAGTTAGCTGACAGGCTCAAACTACACTGTCTTCCAAGATCAGCTGCAGTATTCTTGACAAAGCCATACTTTCCCTTGGAAGATTCCAGCCAACAACCTGGAATGGTGGTGATACTAGGGCCTGGCCATTTCTCTCCAACTTCGGACTCTTCTAACAGGCGATCTTTCCTCCAGAACTCTCCACTGGGTTGACCAAGACCTTGTCACATCTGTCTTGCAGCCTAAGGCATCTCTGCCCAATTTCCCTCCCTCCCTCGACCCTTTCACATGTGTTAGATCCACATTATGGTCCGTTAACCTAGTCTTGTTCCCTGCCCTTTTATCTTTCACAGGCTTTATCTCCAATTAACATCTTGCATTCCTAACTCCATATTAGCATCTGCTTCCCAGAGGACCCAAATTAACGCAATTAAGCATTCACCACCGCCATCCACTTTGAGAAATTCTGCAGGAGACACTTAATCAAGCATTTCAAGAGTCTCTCTGTTATGATCAACATGTTTTCAGCAAGTTCCTCAGTTTACTTCACAGCTAGGTAATTCAGACAATGAAAATCATGTACTACCCCAAACTCACAATCTCCATCAAAAGCCTATGTGCTACAGCTACAGTTTTTCCCATCACTGCATTCAGTCTCTCTTGCATGGTACCATAATGATGAAGCTCATCATAAAAGCATAAATGTGGGTTGTTCAAAGTCAATCTGAGCCATGCTTATAATCATTCAAATTGAGGGGTTTTTTTTCACAGAAAGACACAGATTTTTCTTGAAACTCAAATAATCAAGTGATGACTTTTCCTTATGAAAGTCAGTGACTTTCTTGAGCAAAAGTCATAAAGCTGAGGAAAAAAACCCTTAACAGAACTGACAAGCATTAAGTGCTTCTCTTGCATCTCCATGTGTAGCTCCAGTGGAAAGAGTCTTCCTATGGACAGCGGTGTGTAGACAGACATGTTTGTCAGGGTAGGTTAGACTCTGCTGTAATAATAAACAAACCCTGAAATTTCACTGGCTTAATACAGAGATTTTTTTCTCACTCACACAAAGTCCTATGAGATGGTTCCTGTCTGAACAACTATTCTAGATTGGTTTCCTTTAAGTGGTGAAAGGAGATCAGTCCTGGGTGTTCATTGGAAGGACTGATGGTGAAGCTGAAACTCCAATACTTTGGCCACCTGATGCGAAGAGCTGACTCATTGGAAAAGACCCTGATGCTGGGAAAGATTGAGAGCAGGAGGAGAAGGGGACGACAGAGGATGAGATGGTTGGATGGCATCACCGACACAATGGACATGAGTTTGGGTGAACTCCAGGAGTTGGTGATGGACAGGGAAGCCTGGCGTGCTGTGGTCCATGGGCTCACAAAGAGTTGGACACAATTGAGTGAGTGAACTGAAGTGGTGAACTCAAGGATCCAGGTTTTTTGCATCATGCTATGCCATCTCAATTCCTTTGCTTCCAGCTGCATCAACATCAGAGAGTTTCAGCATGAAAAATTATGAGGGCTATTGAATGGGCCAGGCCTGAAGTGGCAGTTATCAATCCCATCATCCACTTCCATTGGTCATATCAAACCACATGATCCCACTTGGCTAAACGGAAAACCATAGGAAAATATAGAGGACCACATGAATACCGGTGTACAGTCTCTGCCATAGTAGACTTTGCTTTTGGTATAACAGTTTGAATACTTGAAACAAGCCCTCCAGTTGGATTTACTACAGTTTTAACATTCTTCATCTGGTGGCTCAGAGGGTAAATAATCTGCTTGCAATGCAGGAGGCCCAGGTTCAATCCCTGGGTCAGGAATCCCCTGGAGAAGGGAATGGTTACCCACTCCGGTATTCTCACCTGGAGAATTCCATGGACAGAGAAGCCTGGTGGGCTGCAGTTCATGGGGTTGCAAAGAGTCAGACACAACTGAGCGACTAACACTTTCCCTTCT
Source organism: Budorcas taxicolor (assembly GCF_023091745.1). NCBI lineage: Eukaryota > Metazoa > Chordata > Mammalia > Artiodactyla > Bovidae > Budorcas > Budorcas taxicolor. The sequence goes on from NC_068935.1 coordinate 28,170,814, forward strand.
CACTTTAACATCCTTCATACTACATACTTATACATTAATTCTAGTCTAAATTATTCTCATGATATCCTTCCCTATCTCTGTTAATTGCCTCACTATCTACCCATTTCCTCCTTCCTTGCAAGTGTGCTCAGTTGTGTCCAACTCTTTGTGACCCCATGGACTATATGCAGCCCACCAGACTCCTCTGTCCATGGAATTTTCTAGGCAGAAATACTGGAGTGGGTTGCCATTTCCTACTCCAGAGGATCTTCCCAACCCAGGGATCGAACCCAGGTCTCCTGCATATCCTGCTTTGGTATGCAGTGCTTTACCACTGGGCCACCAGGGAAGCCTCTCTATCCACTTATAAGTCCAAAATTTAGAAGTTACCTTTGTTTCCTCTACATGGAAACTAGAAAAAAGAGAGCCAATGCATGGGTGATTCCAAAGCACCTTCCATGAATATTGTGGTCTAATAGGAAGGCCAAAGAGTTGATGCCTTCGAACTGTGTGCTGGAGAAGACGTCTGAAAGTCCCTTGGACAACAAGGAGATCAAACCAGTCAATCTTAAGGAAGATCAACCCTGAATATTCACTGGAAGGACTGATGATGATGCTGAAGCTCCAGTATTTTGGTAAATCTGATGCAAACAGCTGACTCATTGGAAAAGTTCCTGATGCTGGGAAAGATTGAGGGCAGAAGAAGAAGAGGGTGTCAGAGGATGAGATGGCTGGATGGCATCACTGATGCCATGAACACGGACATGAACTTGGGCAAACTCCAGGAGATGGTGAGGGACAGGGAGGCCTGGTGTGCTGCAGTCCATGTGGTTGCAAAGAGTCAGAGACGACTGGGTGACTGAACAACAATGACAGTGAGATATAGAAATGTTACTCCTATACAGTTCCATCTCCTCTTCCATTTTTTGTATTGTTTGCTCAGCAGCAAAACCTGCACTTCTTTACAGCATCCTTAAACTTGAACTTCCTCAGTCTCTATTCCAAATAAAGTTAGTCTCTTCAGGAGAGCTACACACCTCTGTTCATATGGCCTGACTCTCTCCCTCTGCAGAATTTCTGTGCTACTGCTCCAGAGATGGAACAGGAACTTTTATTCTATCAATGCCATTCTCATATAAGCAAGACTCTAGCCTGGGGGGCAGGAGGGGATGGGGCATTGCTGGTCTTCTTGGCTTGTCTCTCCCAGTACGGAATCTCAGCTCTACAGGGAACCTGGTTTGAAGATTATTGAAGCCTAGTATTCTCAGCTTACTATGTCTGGAGTAGAGTTTCTGTCCTATGGATGTGAGCTGGGCGGAGGAAATGTCCTTTAATAGCTGAATGGATAAACAAACTATGGTACATCAATATAACAGAATATTATTCAAGAATAAAAAGAAATGAGCTATCAGATCACAGAAAGAAATGGATGAAACCTGAATGAATGTTATTAAGTAAATAAGCTAGTCTGGAAAAGGTTATACACTGCATGATGCCAATTATACAACATTCTGGAAAAGGTAAAACTTAGAGCAAATAAAAAATTTCAGAGACTATTTTCTTTTACTTCAGAATAGTTTTATTAGTTTGGATACAGTATGTCAACGCTCAACAATTCCTCTCCTACTTTGACACACAAATCCACTCAATCAGAGTCTTCGTCGCCCCATAGCTCATATACTGTAATGTTACTGTGTGTGTCTGCAGGAACCTCAACACTGGGAGGGTCGCCGGTTGCCATGGCGAGTTTCAGATTATGCACCCTGGACACAAATTTCACAAGGTCCATCTTGAGCAGGGTTAAGGTATCGAACATATAGTCTTTGTCGGGGGAAGCCTTTTTCTCTTTCTTTCCCGGAGAGCCAGAGGAATTGCCCTGATGGGAAGGAGGAGTCTGCACATTACTCTCACCACTCTCTCCTGCCAACTTCACTGACACGTACATCAGCACAGTGAAGAAAAGCCAGAGCAACGTGATCTCAAGCCAATCTTGGGCATACTCCGGTAGATTCTGCCAAATTAGAAAGTATCCTCCACAGAGCACCTTCCCCTGGAGTTCTTCAGCTTTCTTTCTCTGAGAAGTAAACAACACTGATAACACCCATGGATAAGCACAGGAACCATTTGAGGGACCACATGATGTGCCGAGAGGAAATGGCCCCTGGTGTTCTAGTCTGCCCTGGCACCTGGAGAGTGAGGACCAAGCAAGGTTGGGCCCTTGGTAACGGCATAGAGGGCCCCGCCCCAGCCAGAACCCTTGTGGCCATTGTGATGACTTCAGGGCAGAGGATAAGGAGGCTTGCAGGGGCCAACTGGGAGTAGGGCTTAAAGGGAAATGGTGACATTTCCAGCAGGCAATCAAATAAGAGGTGGGGAGTGACAGAATGCCATCTCCTTGCCGGTGTATTCTTTCTGAACCTGATGCTCTACTGAGAGAGGGGTTCAGTCTTCTATTTTTATTTTTCCATTTATTAAATCCAGACACTGTGCTAAGCAGAGCAGACATGGGCATGTGGGCATGTGCCCCTGTGGAGCAGACAGCCAAGTGGGAAAGAAACATATTAAACCAGAGGCCACAAACTAGGAGCCACTGATGTATTTTGTGTGGCCTACACTGTTCCTAAAAATGACTGTGCTCAGTCACTAAGTCATATTTGACTCTTTAAGACCTCATGGACTGTAGCCCTCAGGCTCCTCTGTCCTTGGGATTTCCCAGGCAAGAATACTTCTCCAAGCATAGAGGATGTTTTAGGGCAGTGAAACTATTCTGTATGATGTTATGGTAAATACATGATCCTACATATTTGTCAAAACCCATAGAACTTTACATACAGCACAAAAAGTGAATCAATGTATGCATATTAAAAAAATTTTTGATATCAAGAATGGAATGCAGAATTTGACTGAACAATCTAGTTATATTACACCTGTATGAAACCACCTCACTAAGATTCCCTGACTTACATAACTTTAGAAATCTAGTTTGCAAGACTAAAAGCAAAAGATAAAAACACTGTAATCTAGTTGATAGTGTTCTTTCTTATATGGGTATAGGTTAATAATCCTAATACGTTTATACATGTATGCTTGAATTGAACAGTTAAATAAATGGCACATGTGTATACATACATATATTTCTTTGTCTTGTTAGCTGAAAGGGTCTAAGAGAAATGATACTCCCAAAATCTGAAAGAAACAAATGTAGAAATAAGCACAGATCTTGGTTCCCAATACTATTTTCCAATAAAGGAACCAGGCTTCTTGGAGAAATTACTGATTGTAGGGCTCAGAGAGGAAATATAGAAGAGGAGGCTGAAAGATCTTATTGTGTCAGAAGGGAAGTGCTAAAAAATAAAAAAGCCCCGTGGTAATGGGGTTACATCAAAGAAGACAGGAATGAGTTCCCAATGGCCAAAGCTGTAACAAGATGAGCAAATAAATTAAGTAAGTAACCTTTTGGTACTATACCCCAAAGTATAAAATAAATATCTATGGGTCAAAACTGATATAAATAAACAATTGGATACATGTGAGAGAATAGACCAATTTCCCATGCAGAAGAATTTCAGATATGTGACATAGGTAATTCGGCTCTCAGAGAGGTGGAGTGTAACTCCCTATCCCTGAAGAGTGAGTTACACATAGTGAATTCCTTCCAAAAAAAATACAACAATATGGAATGAGAGAAAAAGAGTAACTTGACAGTGGAATAACTTGACAAACACTACTTCAGCTATGTGGTCAACATCAACATTAACAGGGATAAGCCATGTTGACAGTATCACACAATGAAAGGGATACTCAACCTCTGCAGTCTTCCTCCCTCAAAATCCATAGTCCCAGGCTAATAGGAAAAACATCAGACAAATCCAAGTTGAGGAACATTTTATAAAATACTTGACTAGTACTCCTCAAAACTATCAAGGTCATAAAAAATAAGGGAAGTCTGAGAAATTGTCACATCCAAGAAGTGCCTCAAGAGACATGGCTACTACATGCAATGTGAGATCAGGGATGGGTTCCTGGAACAGAAAAAGAACATTGGGTACAAAGGAAATCTTAGTAGAAAAAAAATCTTAGAAATACAGTAAGCACTCTAGTTAATAACAATATGTGTGATATTTGGGAACTTTCTGATATATGGAAACTACCTTTGCTTTTTTGTAAATCTGAAATTGTTCTAAGATTTTTTAAAGTTTATCTTTAAAACATAGGGCAATAGAGGCAACATTATTTGCTGATGACATAATTGTATATCTGGAGACTCCAAGAGAAAAGTGCTATATACAGTCAGCCTTTCCTATCCATGGGTTTCACACCCAAGGATTCAACTAACTCTGGATTTAAAATATTTATTTTAATTAGCCTCCAATTAAATAAATTTATATTAAAAAAAAATAAAAACTAAAAAAAAAAACTCCAGAAAGTTCCAAAAAGCAAAATTCAAATTTACCATGTGCTGGCAACTACTTACATAGCATTTACATTGTATTTACAACTATTTATGAATCATTCACATTGTATTAGGTATTATAAGTAATCTAGAGATGATTTAAGGTATATGAGAAGATGTGTGTAGTTTATATGTAAACACTAAAATGCTATACTACTTTTTATAAGGGACTTGAACATCCATGGATTTGGGTATCTGATGGTTGGCGGTGGTGTCCTAGAACCAATCTCCCACAGATATCAAGGGACAGCTGTACCTTAAGGGAATTGAGCTAGATGGCTGAATAAAAATAATAATATATAAACAAGTGTTCCTATACACTAACAACCAATTACATTTATAGTAGAAGACACTATTTATAATAGCTACAAACAGATAATTACTTAAGAATATATTTTAAAAGAAATATGCAATAGCTATTTTAAGAAAATGCTGAAATGCTACTGAAAAACACAATGTAATGCCCGATGAAATGGAAAGATATCTATTTTGGGGGGGTATGAAAAATTTTATACAGATATCAATTTTCCTCAAATTATTCTATAATTGTGATAAGATCTCAACAAAAATACTAATATGATTGGTGTAGGAAATAAGCTAATTCTAAAATATACGTGGAAAAATAAACATGTAACAAGAGGCAGGACATTTCTGAAAAAGAAGACAAATGAGCATGGAAGGCAGTCCTTACTAGCTTTTAAAGCATATAGTTAAGACTACATAGTTACATAGAGAAGTACTGGTATAGGATTAGTACTGGTACATGGTTAGACTTACCGTTTGCTAGGTAAGAAGAGAATACAAAAATCAACTACACACACACACATACACACAGAGCTTTTGTCTGAATGTGTTTCCCCCAAAATTCATGTTGAAAACCTAATGTCCAGTGTGATTGATATTAGAAGGTGGGCCTTTGGGAGATAATTAGATCATGAGGGTGGAGCCCCCAAGAATGAGGATTAATGCTCGTACAATGAGAACTCACAGAGCTCCCTAGCTCCTTTTGCCTTGTCAGAATACACTAAGTCCCTTACACAGGAATCTTCAAATTGCAAACTTTCAAAGCTTAGAACTTGCATTCCCATTTCCAGTCACACAATTTGGTTCACGTGTCTGGTGGACATTGTCACATGCCTCCATCCTCTACAAGTGGTTGTGCTTTTGCGTACTTTACTGCATAGTACAGCATAGAGCACATTAGTACAGTCTCTTTATTTCTAGCCCAGGATGTCCCAAAGCAAGTGTAAAAGCAGTAGTAAATAGCCAATTCTGTTGGTTGGGTACTAAGGCTAACTTGTTTGGACTTACGTACAAATTGGGCTTACAAGCACACTTTCAAAATGGAACTCATTCATATGCAGAAGACTTCCTATAGGAGAGAAGTCTGCAACTCAGAAAAGGGCCTTCATCTGGCCATACTGGTACCTGATCTTGTACCTCTAGCCTTCAGAACTGTGAGAAGTAAATTTCTGTTGTTCACGAGCCCCTCTGTGCTTGGTATTTTGTTATAGCAGCCCAAATGGACACACATACACATTAAGAGTATGATAAAGGTAGAAGGTGTCATTTGACACTGGGAGAAGAAAGTTTGTTCAACAAATTGTGATGCAATTACATAGCAACCTTCTGGAAAAAATATAAACTTGAAGAATTCTTTTTCTATACCCCATAATTCACATATAAGTTCCCTACCTGAAATGTGTTTTATCTATCTTTGACTGGCAATGCCCACTTGTCCTTCAAAATTCAATTCAAGACACCCCCCGCCCCCTTCTCCTTCTGTCTCTTGCTGAGTAAGTCATCATAAAGCAATTAGGTGAGATCAATCAAGACAAGCATCCATGACAGGGGGGCATGGAGCTGACTCATTTGAAAAGACCCTGATGTTGGGAAACATTGAAGGCAGGAGGAGAAGGGGACGACAGAGGATGAGATGGTTAGATGGCATCACTGACTCAATGGATATGAGTTTGGGTAAACTCCGGGGGTTGATGATGGACAAGGAGGCCTGGCGTGCTACAGTCCATGGGGTCGCAAAGAGTCGAACATGACTGAGCGACTAAACTGAAATGAACTGAACCGAACCTGTAAAGAGTATCCTAATATTTCCCTAACTTCTCACTGTAGTGTGATAGCCCATTAAGACTCCCCTAAAGGGAAGAGGGTACCCTGAATATCTAATGTGAGTATTCAGATCTGCTTAGCAGTCATACTTCTCACAGCCAGTTAAGAGACAGACATTCTGCTGATACTGATACATATATATCAGATAGGTCAGTATCTTATGAGTTGGTTCATTCATTCATATATTCAACAAACATGTAATGAGTGCTTACTAACCTACTCTGTGCCACAACACTGTCTTAAGTGCCACAAATATACAAGTATTCAAAATAAACAAAACTCCTGCCCTCATGGAGTTTACATTCTAGTGGGCTAAAGGTTTTTAAGGAAAATACATAGTATGTCAGATAGTGATAAACTCTATAGACAAAAAGAAAGCAGGGAAGGGGACAGTGGTGGGCCTGTTAGGAGGAAATTCCAATAATGGAAGGGAGAGAGAATACATTTTAAAGAGAAAAATGAGTGTCAGATATAAGATTTTTGGCCTGAGTTACAAAATAAAACAACAACAACAAAGAAGTTTTCATTTACTGACATGGGGACAACAAGGGGGGGAAAGGATTTGGTGGGGAAGACCAAGGGTTTGGTTTGAAGTACATTAGGCTTGAGATGCCCATTAGATGTCCTAGTAGAGCTAGATTCTCTAACTCTAGTAGAGAATCTAGAGTTCAAGGGGGCATTCCAAGCTGGAGATACCTATTTGAGAGTCATCAGGACAGAGATGGTATTTAAAGCCACAAGACTAGATGAATCACCATGGAAATTAGTTTAAACATAGAAGAGACTCAAGGACTGAGCCTAGAGCACTCCAATATTTAGAGATTGTGGGGATGAGGAAGAACCAGCAAAGGAGACTGAGAAGTGACCAGTAGTTATCAAGAGCTGGCCCCCAGGGACTTCCCTGGTGGTCCAGTGGTTAAGAGGCCACCTGCCAATGCAGGAAATGAGGGTTCAATCCCTGGTCCAGGAAAATTCCACATGCCTCAGGGCAACTAAGCCTGTGTTACAACTATTGAGCCTGAGCTTTAGAGCCCATGAGCTGCAACAAGTGAGCCTGCCTGCCCTAGAGTCCCTGCTCTGCAACAAGAGAAGCCACCACAATGAGAAGCCCTCGCACCCCAATTAGAGAGTAACCCCTGCTCGCTGCAACTAGAGAAAAGCCTGCACACGGCAACAAAGGCCCAGTACAACCAAAAATAATTAATTTTTTAAAAAAGAGTCAGCCCCCGGAATGAGCTTACCACAGGGTACACTGATAACACTGAATTTCTGGATCCACAAAGCTAAGGAATAGATAGCAGGGACCCCTACCAAGGTACTACTGTCCTGTGAAATCTGGCTGATTAGTCAGTCAGTTTTTCCCTTTGACATCTTTGAAATGCAACAAACCTCATGCAAATTACATGCAAAATAGCAGTAGCATGGCAATACTGTGGGAGATGTGGCTAGACTTTGGATGGGGACACTAAACACCAGAACTGTGGCTGCCAAACTTGCAGGAGGAGCTGAGCCCTGTGACCCTCCAACCAGGCCTTCAGGCTCAATCTTGAAGAACATCCAGAGAGACATTGAAAACCACTACCAGTGCCCTAAGGGCAAAGGGCTACAATGCTCATTGTAGGCAGTTGCTGCTATTTTCATTGCTGTTGCCAGCACCAGCTGATCTACACTTGATCTTAACCAAAAGGCCAAGAAGCAATCCAGCAGTTCTAGAAGTAAAGGAACACTCCATGACATCAGCTGAATCTCACCAGTACGTTAGGGTGAAGATGAGGGTTAAGTGGGTGTTAGGATTGGATTAAGGTTAGAACTTCCAGTCTATGATGGGCCAAGTCCAAGGAGGGGCTTCCCTGGTGGCTCAGTGGCAAAGAACCTGCCTGCCAACGCAGGAGATGCAAGTTTGATCCCTGGGTGGGGAAGATCCCCTGGAGGAGGAAATGGCAACCCACTCCAGTATTCTTACCTGGAGAATCCCATGGACAGAGGAGCCTGGCAGACCACAGTCCATGGGGTCGCACAGATTGAGACATGACTTAGTGACTAAACAACAACAGGTCCCAATAGCCTTGAACCTCTCCTCAGGACGTTCCCTCCACATCCTACTGTAATTGAATCTTTCACTGTCTGATGACACCTCTAAAGCACAGGCTGTTTATTCTCTCGTCTCCCCATAGCTAAATTCCTTAGAGAGTGCCAAGTGATAGAGCTGGAACTCTCCTTGCGCCCCAAGGCCATTTTCTGATTTTTGTTCCTCCCACTCTTGAGAAGTCTCTGGCTCCTCCTCCTTTCACACCTTCCTGTTATTTCACCCTCTACCCACCCTGGTGGTAGTCTTCTATCACCTTCCTGGTGATTGCCCTCATTCATATAGGCTTTCAGTTCAGTTCAGTTCAGTTCAGCCACTCAGTCGTGTCTGACTCTTTGTGACCCCATGGACTGCAGCATGCCAGGCTTCTTTGTCCATCACCAACTGTCAGAGTTTGCTCAAACTCATGTCCATCGAGTCAGTGATGCCAGCCAACCATCTCATCCTCTGTCGTTCCCTTCTCCTCCCACCTTCAATCTTTCCCAGCATCAGGGTCTTTTCCAATGAGTCAGTTCTTTGCATCAGGTGGCCAAAGTATTAAGTTTCAGCTTCAACATCAGTCTTTCCAATGAATATTCAGGACTGATTTCCTTTAGGATGGACTGGTTGGATCTCCTTGCAGTCCAAGGGACTCTCAAGAGTCTTCTCCAACACCACAGTTCAAAAGCATCAATTCTTCAGTGCTCAGCTTTCTTTATAGTCCAACTCTCACATCCAAACATGACTACTGGAAAAACCATAGCTTTGACTAGATGGACGTTTGTTGGCATAGTAATGTCTCTGCTTTTTAATAAGCTGTCTAGGTTGGTCATAACTTTTCCTCCAAGGATCAAGCATCTTTTAATTTCATGGCTGCAGTCACCATCTACAGTGATTTTGGAGCCCCCCCAAATAAAGCCTCTCACTGTTTCCATTGTTTCCCCATCTATTTGCCGTGAGTGATGGGACCAGTTGCCATGACCTTCGTTTTCTGAATGTTGAGTTTTAAGCCAACTTTTTCACTCTCCTCTTTCACTTTCATCAAGAGGCTCTTTAGTTCTTCTTTGCTTTCTGCCATAAGGGTGGTGTCATCTGCATTTCTGAGGTTATTGATATTTCTCCTGGCAATCTTGATTCCAGCGTGTGCTTCATCCAGCCCAGAGTTTCTCATGATGTACTCTGCATATAAGTTAAATAAGCAGGGTGACAATATACAGCCTTGGTATACTCCTTTCCCGATTTGAAACCAGTCTGTTGTTCCATGTCCAGTTCTAACTATTGCTTCTTGACCTGCATACAGATTTCTCAGGAGGCAGGTAAGGTGGTCTGGCATTCCCATCTCTTGAAGAATTTTCCACAGTTTGTTGTGAGCCACACAGTCAAAGGCTTTGGTGTAATCAATAAAGCATAAGTAGATGTTTTTCTGGAGCTCTCTTGCTTTTTTGATGATCCAACGGATGTTGGCAATTTGATCTCTGGTTTCTCTGCCTTTTCTAAATCCAGCTTGAACATCTGGAAGTTCATGGTTCACGTACTGTTGAAGCCTGGCTTGGAAAATTTTGAGCATTACTTTGCTATGATCACATGGACCACAGCCTTGTCTAACTCAATGAAACTATGAGCCATGCCATGTAGGGCCACCCAAGACAGATGGGTCATGGTGGAGAGTTATGACAAAATGTGGTCCACTGGAGAAGGGAATGCAAACCACTTCAGTATTCTTACCTTGAGAACCCCATATAGGCTTTAGTTCTTAACTATCTGTCCTCTTTGTCCCAACTTCTCCCATCATTCTCAGTCACTTCAACATTCACATAGTCAACCACCCAGCACCCTGGTTTCTTGTTTCCTTATCTGCCCATTGCCAGGGACCACTGCCACGTCACAATCCAGAGCAGTAGTATGTGGCCCTGTATCTTGAAGGTCCATGCATTCTTTTCATTTACACATCAACACATGATTTCCAGAAGCTGACAAATCTTTAGTACAGGATGTATGTAAAAGTATATATATATATATTTTTAACTAGGAATTAGGCCTGTGCTTCATTCTTTTCAGTTTTGCTTTCCATAGAACTCACCATGGATCAGTGATTACAAATGGGATTTTAAAGTTTAACAGTAGATAAAAATAAACCCCCAATAATACAAAAATACACATGCACAAGGTTATTCATTGCAATATTTTTTATAATTGCAAAATACTGGAAACCACCTAAACACTCATTCCTAGGAGTGTGGCTAAATAAACTGTGGTACATCCATGCAACTGTAAATAAATATTTTCTATCTAAAATAAATAAATAAATAAATATTTTGCCACTGTAAATAAAAGTGAGAATGATATCTATAAACTGAGTTGGAGTAATACCTAAGACATAGTATACAATGAAAAAAGCAAGTACCAATGTTATATCTACAGAAAGTCACCTTTTATGTAACAAAAGGAGATATTTTCATACGAGCACCTATACACAAATGTTTTGTAGCAGCTCTATTCATAATAGCCAAAAACTGGAATCACCATAAATGTCTATGAATGGAAGACCAAATTATGTTACATCCACACAATGGAATATGACTTAGCAATAAAATGGAAGAAACTACTGATGAACATGACAACATGGTTGAATTTCAAAGGCACCGCACGTGCTAAGTAAAAGAAGATGGTCTCAAAAGGTTATACAACCATGTGCATGCATGCTAAGTCACTTTGCCATGCCCTCCTCCAGGGGATCTTTGTGATCCAGGGTTCGAACCCATGTATCTTATGTCTCCTGCATTGGCAACTGGGTTCTTCACCACTAGTGCCACCTGGAAGCCCCTATATAACCATATGTTTTCATTTATATGACATTCTCAAAGGGAAAAACTATAAGAACAGATCAGTCGTTGCCAGAGTTGAGAGTCAGGGAGGCTTTGACTGCAGACAGACAGCACAGGAGAATTCTGGGGGCTGATGGAGCAGTTCTGTATTCTGATTGGGGCTAATTACACAGATCTATACATGTGTTAGTACTCGTATAACAAATTCTATACCAAAATAAGGTAATTTTACCGTACATAAACGACAAAAAGTGTAGAGGTGGAGTTGGTGATTAAAATGTGATGAGTTCAGGGACTTCCCCAGTAGTCCAGTGCTGAGGGCTCTATGTTTCCACTGCAGGAGGCATGGGTTTGAACCCTGGTCAGAGAACTAAGATCCCACATGCCACACAGCAAGGCCAAGAAGAATGTAATGAATTTAGTCTTGTTGTAGCCACACGTTCTGAGAAACAAACTCACTCAGAAGGATAATGCAGATAGTGAAGTACAGTTTATTACACTGGCAGGCCCAAGGCAGAGTCTCCTCTTAGCCAAGGACGCTGACCAGCATTTGTGAAAACCTTATATACCCTAAGTGTACGTGCCCAAACCCACCTCCCCAAAGTCCGTGAAACTAGTCTGAACAAAGGAAGAGAAAGATACAATCAGAGTTGACCTGTGATTCATATGCCTTAAGCCTAGGCAGTTAACAGTGGACAATTATCAATAGGCCTGTGGTCATACCCCAACAAGCATAATAGAATTTATGATTCTATTTGGTTACACAGATAATTAGGGAATTCTTTTAGGCAATGGAGAGTGTAGGTATGAGCCCTGGGGTTCTTCCATCCGGGGGGTCTGATTTTCCAGTTGGTATGTCGTTTCCATAGATACTGGGCATACAGTCCACAGTCCAGCCCAATTCCACAGTCCAGCCCAAGATGGAGTCCTGCTTTCAAGATGGAGCCTGTTCTGTCTGTTTCCTCCTTCAGTCCTAGGTCTTCAGACATATATTAAAGATATATCATTTCATCACCTGGACCATGTCTTAGTGTTATAAAAATAACAAAGACACTAAACAAACCAGCAATAAAGAAACTAAAAGTATTATGTGACTACCATTAAAAAAACCACACACACACATTGAAATTTGGATTATCATGGCTTGGTAATGGGAGCAAACTAAATTGCACTATGTGAAATATGTATCCCCAACCTAGTTCCTGATACAGAGTAACAATTCAGCAAACATTTGTGGAATGAATAAACGAGTGAGAAAATGAAAGAAGGAAAAGGCTTACACATTTTGATATGAAACCCTGTGTCTTCAACATCATCAAAAAGTTTGAAGCAGAATGGAAGGATATTCAAACATCGCTTAAAGCTAAAATACAGTGTGCCAAGGGAGAAAAATGAAAAAGCTGTGGAAGCCACACTTTATAGTGTTCTATTTAACCACAAAGGCCAGGGCTACTGAAGTCATTGTTGACACACTTGCCAAAACTTCTGCTCAAGACATGGTGAAAATGATGACTGGGTACAAAGAGTCTCTATCAGATATCACAGTTCACTTTAGAATTACAGATGTGGCTGGAAATTTAAAATGGCAAACATCCAATTTCTGACAAAACTGACAGTGTTTACTGAGAATTGATAAATCTACAAGCTTGTGAATCTAGTTCATCTTTTGAGTTTTTACCATGGTTTAAATCTAAATAAGTAATTTTGTAATGACATTATGTTCTGCTAATCTTTTCCAACTTGGAAAACTGAAGAAAGAAATTCCTTCATTGATCTAATGTTTACTGAGCACTAACTATGCACCAGCCAGTGTTCCAGGCACAGGGAACACAGTTGTGAACAAGAGACAAGATCCCTTCCCCTATGGAACTTACATTCTGGTAACTGGAAACAGACGATAAACCAAGAAAGAAAAATGGCAAATAGGTGAAAATGCCACACAGAGGATTGAAATGGGGCGATGTGGCAGAGTGAATGAGGGTGTGGAGACTGGGTGGGCTGGTTAGCCTTCTGACAGGAGCTAACATTTAAGCTGAGCTCAGAATGACAAGGAATCAGCTCTGCAAATATCTGAGGAAAGAACTTTCCAAGAAGAGGGAGCAGCTAGAGTAGTGGTTCTCAAAAGGAATGGTGCTGCTTCCTAGAGGGCATTTTGGAAGTTTGGGGGGAGGGAGCCCACAGAGACTGGAGGATTCCATTGGCATTTAATGGGCAGGGCAGCGATGCTGCAGAGCTTCAATGCACCAGACTGTCCTGCATCCTTCATGACTTTCAAAGATCCCACCAGGCACCCATATAAGTGGAAAAGCTGTTTCTCATTATCAGAGTTGAAAACCTAACTCTGCTTAACTCATAAAGACAAAACATTTTTTGCACAGTGTTTATGCACATGGAACTTCCTAGGAATGCAATTATCATGTAAATAGAAAGCAGATTGTATTCTATTTCATCCAGAACTTCACCAAGAGTTGTTCAACATTTCAAAGCCAACACCTCCAGGAAGGCAAGGCAAATGTCACCTAATGAGAAACACTGCACCTAATGGGAAAGGCTTTGGGGAAAATTGATGATGGTGGAGAGATTTTATTTTAATGGATAAGACATACCCAAGGTAAAATGAAAAGAGGGGGAAAAAGAAAGCAGTACAAAAGGGCACATAGTCAAAAGTTGATCTCCCTTCCACCTCCATTCCCACCATTCCCAGTTTTCTTCCCTAGAGATAATCTGATTATCAGGGTTTTTTTACAGTGGCTTTATCTCTCTCTCTCTCTCTTTTTTTTTTTTTTTTTGTTTAGAAGGAAGGGAGGGAGAGAGGGGGGAATACTCATACAAATGAATATTTGTTTGAACATTTTAAAAAAAGATGAGGAAAGAAACACCCAGAAGAGAGGGTATAGCTCAGTGGTAGAAGATTTGACTGCAGAAAAGGTGTGTGTGTGTGTGCACGCATACACACATCAAGCTCTTAATGCTGGCTTCTCTAATGTTACCTCAGAGGATGTTCAGGGAGACAGTTTTTTAAATACACTTCTGTACTGTTTTCCTTGGTATGACAGGTATATTCTACATTTGCAATTTACAAAATCCCATAAGGTTAAAAGAATAAAATACAAATTAGAGCAGGAATCCACTAACATTGGCATAAATATAGCAAGATCAATTATAATCTTAGAAACATCAGCAAGCTAAACTAAGGTAATGTATTGAGAGATTTCACTCTGTGAGAAGAGAAACAAAAAGTGAGTGCTGAAGAATCCAAAACCGTGAGCATCTCCCAACATCTGCTGAGAAGGACAGGAGGCTGCCTACTGGCCTGAATCAGCTAGCCACCCTTTTTCCTCAAGTTACAATACTACTTCTAAGTTATCATACATTTATTTTTAACACAGCACCCCAGTTTCATATTGTGTGTCTTTTCCAAAGTTGGAGATCCTTAACTTAATATATTCTTCACAGACTTTTCAACAAATATGAAGAGGCACTAAGGTTAACAAGTCTATAAGTGGCAATCCAAATACATGACACCCTCAAGGACTGATTTATGTTTAAGATTAATCTACATAATATTCCCAAGGTTCAGCAAATGAATGGGACTCTAGCTGAGTAAAATAGGAACAAACCTGTTCTGTTTGCACATGGCCATGAAAAGACAGAAGGCAGCAAAGAAAATATTCTGAGGTTACTCATTTTACTGTGCAAGGTACCTACTGTGAAAAATTACTTTTGAGGTTAAAATAGGCCATCTACTCACGATCTCTCCTGGCCCACAGCTGGGAAGACTGAAATGATTCTTCTTGCCTCTGGCTCACTAGAACATCGTATTCCTGGTGAAGACAAAAAGAACAGCAGTGCTCAAGAAAAAAGGACCTTTAGAATCTAGTCCTGTTGAGTGCTTTAGGACAGGACTAGTAACTGAAGGTTTCCTTACTGTAGTCCCCCAGTTCCAATTCAAACCCTGTGAAATTCATGTCCTCTGGTCTTCAGAGTCATAAACCTACTTTCCTCAACCTCCCACAGCCATGAAATTAGCTTACAAGACAGGAGAATTCACAAAACAAGAAAAACAAGCATCCCAAATGGTTGAGAGCAGAGCAAGGCTTCTATAACTAGAACAGGTCCTCTTTTCCATTTCCTTTTTCTAAATTGAGGTATAGTTGATTCAGAATGTTGTGTTTATTTTTATTGTACAGCAAAGGGATTCAGTTACATACATATGCATTCTTTTTCACATTCTGTTCCATGATTGTTTATCATAGGATATTGAATATAGTTCCTTGTACTCTACAGTAGGGCCTTGTTTATCCATTTTCTATATGATAGTTTGCATAAGCCCATCCCAAATCCCCAAGCCATCCCTCCCCCACTCCCTATCCCCCTTGGCAACCAGTCTATTCTTGCTGTCTGTGAGTCTGTTGCTGTTTAATAAATAGGTAGAACAAGTTCCCCTAATCAAAACCCCGCAACAGCTTTTAGAAAAGGATCGTTATATCATCATGTGTGTCAGTAAATGTAGAAAATAACAATACAAGCCTAAAAGCAACTGGGATGTCTTATACTAACAGACTGCTGGACTACCTTTCCATTATTATTACTGAAATGGCTTTTTAAGAAGAGAAAACAGGGAGAAATTTTGAATTTTTTAAAACTTATCAAAATCCTTCTTAGACTCTGGCCAAGTCACTGACTGCTAAGCTTTCTTTGCCCCTGTGGTCCCCCTAGCTCACAAAACCACCGAAAATGTCTCTACTCAAGAGACACTCTGCTGTCCCAGTGGACGTTTAGTGTAGCTGTTGGGGATGTTGTCACAAAACAGACCTGAATCCAGATGGCGTCTAGCCACTGTGTGCCTAGAACAAGTCAATCTCTCTCTTTGTTTCCTCTTCCTTCTTCCTGTTGTTGTAAAAACAACATCTAATCATAGCTAACACATCTGTAGTACTTACCTGTATCATTTTTCATTTACTACTTACAACAACCCCTAGAGGGGGAAAAAAAAAACTATAGATGAAGCAAGTGAAGCATAGAGAGGTTGAGTGACTTCCTCAAGGTCACACAGCTGGTAAACTGCAGGGCTCAGATGCTAACGCAGGTTGGAGTCGAAGCTCTAAGCACCGTACCTACGACCTCTCGAATTGAGAGTAATAAATGGGGACACACCTACTAAGCACTGTTTTGAAAACTAAATAAGACAATGTACGAAAAGCCTGATACTTGTCAAGTGTTGGATGTCGTGTGTATGTTATAGAAGGTTTTTTCCTTCTGCCCTGAGAAATCTGTAAAGCTTTCCCTAGGGACAGAAAAAAGGTCGCAGGGATGAGAACAGAGGCAAGGGAAGGAAGGGGGCAAGGTGGAACTTGGAAAGGGAGAAAGGGTATAAATAAGGCGGGGGGGCGGGGGCTGAATATTCAGAACACAAATAAGGCGGCCTAGGCCTTGAAAGAACGCGGTGAGTGTTTCTCAACTGCAAACAAACGTCTTGGCCGAAAATCAGACACTAAACCGGCGCGGCCACAACCTCAACCCCGGACCAGCCTCCTCAACCCCACCTCAGCCCCAGGCCCGCTCGGGCCCGGCCGCGGACCGGCTTCCCGTCCGGTCCGCGGGTCCGCCCTACGCCGGGCGGAGCCTGGCCCGCCCCCTGCGCCGGAGCCCGGGAGCCCCAGGCCCGAGCCACGCGATCGGCCGGCCGCCCGGGGCTCGGGCCGCGGACGCACGATGGCGACTTGGCGGCGGGACGGCCGGCTGACGGGCAGCCAGCGGCTGCTATGCGCCGGGCTGGCGGGGGCGCTCAGCCTCAGCCTCACCGCGCCGCTGGAGCTCGCCACCGTACTGGCCCAGGTCGGCGTCGTGCGCGGCCGCGCCCGGGGGCCGTGGGCCGCCGGGCTCCGCGTGTGGCGTGCCGAGGGGCCCCGCGCCCTGTGGAAGGGGAACGCGGTGGCCTGCCTGCGCCTCTTCCCCTGCAGCGCCGTCCAGCTAGCCGCCTACCGCAAGTAAGAGCCGGGCGTGGGCGGGGCCGGGGCCCTGGAGGCCGCCGCCGGGTATCCCGCGGCCCCCGCCGCCGGGGTGCTGGGGATCGGGCCGGCGGTGCGCCCCGCCTCCTTCCGGATCTCATGGGAGCCCCTTGGGCCAGAAGGCGACCTCTTCGGCCCCCAGAGTGCAGTCCCCACCTTTTCTTCTTCACCTTTTCTGGGGATTTC
This sequence comes from Budorcas taxicolor, assembly GCF_023091745.1. Lineage (NCBI taxonomy): Eukaryota > Metazoa > Chordata > Mammalia > Artiodactyla > Bovidae > Budorcas > Budorcas taxicolor. The sequence continues at coordinate 28,188,460 of NC_068935.1, forward strand.
TGCAGTTTGAGGGGGACGCAGCTGTGGCCCAGAGAGGCTGACGGGGCTGGACGGGCCAGGAGGCGGAAGAGGGTGAAAGGAGATTTTGGGGGGAAGAAGAGAAGAAATCTCCGGATAGATGGCTCCTAACCCCCTTCCCACTGTCCACCAACTTGGAAATTTTGCTCTGGCTGGCTTGGGAGAGAGACCTCTGAAGATAATGTATGGAAGAGGGTCTGTGTGACCAGAACCCCCAGAAGACAGTGCTTGCTAGGGACAGAGGGCCCAATCTACTGTCACCAAAAGGCCGTGGAGTTCGGCTCCCTGCCCTCTCCCACAAGAAGCTGGCCTTTGGGGTCCTACAGAGGCTGCCCCACCCTCACTGCTCACTGGCCTCCTTTTAACACCTCCCACAAAAAACAGCTGCTTTTTAGAAAAACTTCTGAAGATGTAAATTAGCCTGATAAGTCTTGAAGCTTCCTCAAGAACTCAGAGATATTTGCATTTTAACTGGAAACACAGGCTAAAAGAATGAAGTGGTAGAGATGGGGTTTCAGGTAAAGATGTTTCTGTAGTTGGGGGGATGGTCGCGGGTTCCCCATTCACTGGGAACAGCAGCCAACTCTGAAGCCTGGCCTTGGCTCAGAATTAGAGAAACACAACCCACAGTCTTGACCACTGTAGGTCTGCCTTGCAGACTGACAGTCAAAGGATTTTGCCTTTGGCTCAGGGAGGCTGGAGCTGGAAGTCTCATCCGACAACTGACAAGCCCAGTGGAATCTTCCTTATCACTGATTCCTCGAGGCCAGCGCTTATTTCACTTATGCCTGGGAATAGCGTTGCCTCTCTCAACTCTGGGAAAGGAGGGTAGTGAGATGATGGGGAATCTCTGTCAAGGCTCTCTTTCCTCCCCAGCCCCCTTGCTCTCAGCAACATCTGGCCTGCAGCCTGTAAACATTTCTCCTCTGAGTTTTAATGACTCAGTTTCTCCCCACTTTACTGTATTGTCCACAAAGTATGGAACTCCTCCTTTGGAATGTGTACCAAGGAGAGGGAAGCAGAACTTCAAAGGCTGGTTTAAGTACTGTGGCTTTGCTGCTAACCCTCTCCAATATATACAGACATCCCTCCATATCAGGGAGGGGATTGGTTTCAGGACAACCTCCACCTGCCCCCCACTCCCCATCCCCCCCGTTGCTCAAGTCTCTTCTATGAAATGGAGTAGTATTTGCATGTAACCTGCACAATCCTCCTGGATACTTTAAATCATCTCTTGGTTGGTTATACTACTCAATACAATGTAAATACCATGGAAATAGTTGTAAATATAATGTGAATGCTATGTAAATTGTTGATACTGTGCAGCAACGTCAAGGTTTGCTTTTTTTGGAACTTCCTGGAATTTTTTCTGAATATTTTCAATCTGCAGTTAGTTCTGGAACCCATGGATACAGAGGGATGACTGTATATCATTGGATTTTTAAGATTTTGAGATATCATTGACATGAAAAATTATCTATGTTTAAGGTGTACAAGTTGATGCTTTGATATATGTATACATTGTGAAATGATTGCCACAATCAAGCTAATTAACATCCATTACCTCTACCTAGTTACCATTTCATGTGTGTATGTATGTGTGTGTAAATCATTGGATATTTACAACACCTGTCTCCTTCCCTGTACCATCCACAGGACAGGAAGTATGCCCACTTTACAGATGCACTGTTGGGCTCAGATTGGCCACACCACTCATCAGTGACAGAGCTGAACTCCACCACCTGGCCTTCCGACTCTAATACCCATGCCCTATTACTTCATACTGCCTTTCTGTCTGCATTCATTAAGTGCCCACTGTATGCATGATGCTGGGGACAATGCAAGGATGAAAGGGGCATGGTCCCTGTGTCCCAGAGCTTCCAGAGCAATAGAATAAAACTAGCGTGCCCATAGCATGTGACTGCCAAGGATAGAGTGCTATAGAAATTCACACCTCTGATGAGGGAGGAGATGTGAAGATGTCGCAGCGGAGAAAAACCATCCAAGTTTGGTCTTGGGAAAATGAGTAGGAGTTTTCTGGCAAAGATGGGGAGAAAGATATTGTAGGTAATGCCATAAGCAAAGGCACAGCAGTGGGAAGGCATGCGGCATGACTGGAGCATAAGGTGTGCCTCTGGCTGTAATGGAAAATACAGCCAGAAAAGCAGGTTGGAATGAGATCTTGGAGGGGCAAATTAGAGAGTTTGGACTTCACTTGGAATGCAAGGGTAACTGTGGGGGATTTTTGATGGGGGAGTGCTGTGATTAAAGCAATTCAACAGGAATTGTCACCTGGTAGCTGCAGAGGATATCTAAAGAGGAAGAAGGCTGGGGGCAGCAGGACCAGTTAGGAACCAGTTGCACTAGTCCATGTGGTGGCTGAGAGCATCTGAAATGGGCTGATGACAGTGGGAATGGAGAAAAGGAGATGTGTGAGAGAGGAAGAACACATAGCTACTCAGGCTAGGTTTGCTAATAATGTTCTCCTGAAAGGTTAGTTTCTTTCTGAAAATTAAAAGGAAATATTTCAGTGATAGGCAGCAAAGTGGTTGATCAATCATGATGCCAGCCTTCCTACATTAAGACGATACCTTGGATCCATCATTATACTGAATTTGCAGAACAGTTAGTTGTGGGTAATGGTACAGCCTATGATTGTGGGTTTGAATAAAAAAGCATAAACCTACAGAATTTTCAGAAAATGCAGTGGTTCAGGGCTTCCCTGGTGGCTCAGTTGTAAAGAATCCACCAATGCAGGAGACACAGGTTTGATCCCTGGTCCAGGAACGTCCCACATGCCACAAGTATTGAACCTGTGCTCTAGAGCCTGGGAGTTCTAGAGCCTATGCTCTGCAGTGAGAAGCTACCGAAATGAGAAGCCCATGCACCCCAGCTAGAGAGTAGCCCCCACTCGCTGCAACTCAGGAAAAGCCCATGCAGCAACAAAGACCCAGCACAGACAAAAATAAACAAAAATTTTTTAAAAAATGCAGTAGTTCAGTGACTTGCTCACAAACACAATTAATGGCAGAGCTGGAGCTTGAAACCGGGTCTTCTGCTTAGTCCAGTGCTCAGCTTAACGTTGTGATGATGACATATCTCCTTACATGGATTTACAATGAAAAGAATCCACTCAGAGTCTGCGAGGAGCTAGGTCCTTGTACTAAACAAATAAAATCTAACACAATGGGTGGCCATCAGATGTAGACCCTCACCCAACTTTATGCTACAACTGTTTGTCTAGCTGTATAAGCATCGTTTTGGGTCCCTGAAACTCTGAAATTGTTCACCACCAACACCATTTCCTTATTGTGTAACCAATTCACGAGCTTGTGTTGGGCTGCCAACTTGTGTTAGGTTGAAGTGTTGGCAGTTCTAACTACATACATCAAGGGTGTGTGTAATCTCCGTGTGCCTGAAATGAAGGGGTTACTGCCGTGCATCAGCTTATCCAGTCTTGCTGGAAAAGCTGCTGTGCAATGTGTGGGAGTGCAAGGAAGAGCAGAAAGGGGAACACTGCTGCCCCAGCCAATCAGACAAGCACTTAAGATGTGAGCATTCAGATGACATCATAGATGGCCTATCAGGGTTGCCCTGCTTTGGCTCTGTAAGAGGAACGATCTGTAGTCTTCACCTCTGTATAGTAAGTCTGAGAAAAAGGGCTTTCCTTGGTTCTTCTTTTCGATTTTGTATATTTGTCAGCAAAACCCTCTTTATAAAGCAAACTTATAGAAGACAGGGTTCTTCCTAGTTCATCAAGTCATTCAGAGACCCTAATTTCTCTCGGGCTGCCCCTATCAGACGTCTCTCTGGCAGGTCTGTTGAACTCTCATGATCTTATGCTGAAAGCTCACACAGTGTATATATTCAGTGACTGGGGAATGAATGCATGCACGAGTGCCCTGGGATGGCGAATAAGGGGGAGGCAATGAGAATGAATGGTATTTCTTCAAACTCCTCCTTCTTCTAGATTATTCCAGCATGCTGCAGACCACCCCTCTAGCCAAGCATTTCCACTTCCTCTGTCTCCCCTCCCTCTGCTAAGGTTCCCCTCCCACTCGACTGGCCAGGGGAGAGAGGAGGGAGGAAGGACTCAAGAAGGGTGCAGGCAGTGAAACCAAGGCAGACGGCCCACTAGGGAGAACCCGCTTGGTTTACCCATATCTTTAGAAGGTCGCGCTGTTTCGCTCAAATGGCTATTAAGTGAGGCTGACAAAATGAAGTCCAGACTTTCCTACAGCTTGAAGGAGATGTTTTTAATAGATAAGTGTTTACTTGAGAGCAAAGGAGCCAATCTAGGACTCTCTCAGTGGTTTCACCTGAACACTTATTTGGCAGCCAGTGGGCCCTGGCCTGCTGCCAAACTGAAAAAGCAGGAAATAACACATCTTCGCTGGAGCTTTGGAAGCCAAAGTATTCAGGATGCTCTCATTTTAAAAAAGATAAAATACTTTTAGCTAGCTCTGTTCACCTTCCTTTTATTCAGATCCTTGTTATACCTCTCCTGCACCCCCTACCCACTCTCTCACAGAAAATCTTATTTTTCCTGGTTTCCAAGTCCTCTTTTATTTTCTCCACATTTCCCAAGAATGAATAAAATTCCTTTGCTTCCTGGCCCGGGAACGTGCACCATGTAAACGTCCTCTTAGAACAATTTCTGCCAACGTAGGCTCTCATGACTGGGGATGTACTGCTTCCAGAAAGAGGAATTGTAACAGAGTGGCTTTCTAATTTGCCAATAGAAAAGTCCACCCAAAACCATTTGGGACTAAATTGTGAAACTGCAGCAAAACACAAAGAATGGTCTAGCAAACACTCATATACCCATGGTGCAGAATTGACAGCATAAAAGAGAATTAGCTTAAAAGATACAAGAAATAAAAAAGATACTTGAAAAAAAAAAAGATACTTGAAGTATCTTTTAAGCTAATTGTGACCCGATGGACTGTAGCCCACCAGGCTCTTCTGTCCATGGGATTCTCCAGGCAAGAATACTGGGGTGGGTTGCCATTTCCTTCTCCAGGGGATCTTCCCGACCCAGGGGTTGAACCTGGGTCTCCTGCATTAGGGGCAGACTCTTTACCAACTGAGCCACCAGGGAAGACCTAGTATAAGAAATAAAATATTACAGATAATGGTAAAGTCCCCTTCATTCTCTTTTTCAGTCCCATCTGCTCTCCACCTTCTTGGGGGTCTGTTTTATACTTTTTTTTACATGTCTATATCTATCCATAATTACTTTACGATATGGTTTTGTAGATGTATTTCTTGATTTAAATGTCAGCCCTCTGTATCTTCAGGTTCTGTATCCACTGATTCAACCAACCACAGGTTGGAAATACTGTGTTCAGGGGAAAAAATTCCAGAAAGTTCCAAAAAGCAAAACTAGAATTTGCCATGCCCCAGCAACTTTTTACATAGCATTTACACTGTATAAGTAATCTAGAGATGATTTAAAGTATGCGTGTGTACCTGATATGTTGCTTCAGTTGTGTCCAACCCTTTGTGACCCCGTGGACTATAGCCCGCCAGGCTCCTCTGTCCATGGGATTCTCCAGTCAAGGATACTGAAATGGGTTGCCATTCCCTTCTCCAGGGTATCTTCCTGAACCAGGGATCAAACCCAGGTCTCCTGCATTGCAGGCAGAGTCTTTACCGTTTGAGCCAGTGGGGAAGCCCCTGACTTAAAGTATACTAGAGGGCAAATAATACACTGTTTTATATGAAGGACTTGAGCATCCACAGATGTTGGTATCTGTTGGGGTTTCTGAAACAGAGAAATGACCGTAGATAGTTACCATACACTATAGGTCATTCTGCAACTTGCTTTTTTCACTTAACTTTATGCTTTTGTGATTTATCCATGTAAATACACAGTTCTAAGTGTATTCATTTATGGTATTATTATATGACTTCCACAATTTATCCATTCCTCTACCAGTGGACTTTTAGATTATTCAATGTCACTTACAAACAATGTGTTAATAATAAGTGTCCCCAGCCAGGGGTTGAACCTGCGCCCCCTGCATTGGAAGCTCAGAATCTTAACCACTGGACCACCAGGGAAGTCCCTTGAGTTTTTAAAATATATTGGTTTAATAATTGTAAGAGAAGATGCATGACCCCACCAACTGTCAGAGAAATAACAAATAAAAATAGTAACAAGATACCATTTCTCACCCAACAGACTGGCAAAGATGAAAAAGTCTAACACCAAGTGATGGTGAGAAAGTATGGAAACAGGAATGCTCACCCACTGCTGGGAGAGGTGTACATTGGCAGGTCACTTTGCAGTATCTAGTAAAATTGGAAGAAAGCCTACTTTCATCCCAGCAATTCCATTTCTCAGTGCATATCCTAGAGAAACTCTTGTATATATGAAGACTCAAGATGTACTTGGAGACTCCTGCCTGCAGTCAGATGGGGAGTGTGTGGGACTGTCTTCCTGTCACCTGGGTGAGAAATGATATTTTGTTACTGTTACCTGAGGCAGCCAAAAACAAAAAACCTCAATTACTGGGAATGCTTAAAGTCATTGTTTCAAGCAATTTCACTGAAGTTTTAACCGAATCAAAGGAGCACATTCCAGTTCAGTATTTATCGAGTACTTCTGTTCATTTACACCCCACAGGCAAGCCGGGGTTGACAGTTATGCAAATAAAAGGGGAAAATGCTTAAGATGAAGTAAATCGACTTAGGGTTAGACGTAAATAAGAAGGTTAGATATCTCTTCCTTAGAGCTAAGTAGAATTACATAAATATAGTAGAATTGAATGTGTTACTCATTTATCTTAATACATTAGTATAGTAATTTTTGCTTCATAAAGCATTTCCAAACGTGGGGAAATGTTGCAATCAGTAGCGTTGAACACTCCAAAACAATCCATAGCTGATTCCCTTGGGCCTTTCTCCCTGTTTTCTCCCAGGTTTGTCGTGCTGTTCACGGATGACCTGGGCCATATTTCCCAGTGGAGCTCCATCATGGCTGGGAGTCTCGCAGGGATGGTTTCCACCATTGTGACATATCCTACAGACCTCATCAAAACCCGGTTAATTGTGCAGAACATGCTGGAACCATCCTACAGGGGGATCCTCCATGCATTTTCTACTATTTATCAACAGGAAGGGTTCCTGGCCCTTTATCGAGGGGTTTCCCTTACTGTTTTAGGTAAGACGGAACTTGTCACCTTGTCCAAGAAAAGGCTGTGTTCTTGGATCTATACAAATGATTTTTATATCTTTGTTGGTAACCAGTGAAATCTACTTTACTGAGTTCAAGGGATATATATGAATGTATTGTATATCCTTGTAACCCATTAAATTCATTTAACTGAGTTCAAGGTCCGTTCAGTTCAGTTCAGTCACTCAGTCATGTTCGACTCTTTGTGACCCCACGGACTGCAGGATGCCAGGCCGTCCTGTCTAACACCAACTCCCTGAGTCTATTCAAACTCATGTCCATTGAGCCAGTGATGCCATCCAACCATCTCATCCTCTGTCGTTCCCTTCTCCTCCCGCCTTCAATATTTCCCAGCATCAGGGTCTTTTCCAGTGAGTCAGTTCTTCACATCAGATGGCCAAAGTATTGGAGTTTCAGCTTCAACATCAGTCCTTCCAATGAATATTCAGGACTGATTTCCTTTAGGATGGACTGGTTGGATCTCCTTGCAGTCCAAAGGACTCTCAAGAGTCTTCTCCAACACCACAGTTCATAAGCATCAATTCTTCAGTGCTCAGCTTTCTTTATAGTACAACTCTCACATCCATCCATGACTACTGGAAAAAACCATAGCTTTGACTAGATGGACCTTTGTCGGCAAAGTAATGTCTCTGCTGTTTAATATGCTGTCTAGGTTGGTCATAATTTTCTTCCAAGGAGCAAGTATCTTTTAATTTCATGGCTGCAGTCACCATCTGCAGTGATTTTGGAGTCCAAAAAAATAAAGTCTGTCACTGTTTCCCCATCTATTTGCCACGAAGTGATGGGACCAGATGCCATGATCTTAGTTTTCTGGATGTTGAGCTTTAAGCCAACTTTTTTACTCTCCTCTTTCACTTTCATCAAGAGGCTCTTTAGTTCTTCACTTTCTATCTAAAGGATGGTATCATCTGCATATCTGAGGTTATTGATATTTCTCCTGGAAATCTTGATTCCAGCTTCTGCTTCATCCAGCCCAGAGTTTCTCATGATGTACTCTGCATATAAGTTAAATAAGCAGGGTGACAATATACAGCCTTGACGTACTCCTTTTCCTATTTGGAACCAGTCTGTTGTTCCATGTCCAATTCTAACAGTTGCTTCCTGACCTGCATACAGATTTCTCAAGAGGCAGGTCAGGTGGTCTGGTATTCCCATCTCTTGAAGAATTTTCCAGTTTATTGTGATCCACACAGTCAAAGGCTTTGGCATAGTCAATAAAGCAGAAATTGATGTTTTTCTGGGACTCACTTGCTTTTTCTGTAATCCAATTGTTGGCAATTTGATCTCTGGTTCCTCTACCTTTTCTGAAACCAGCTTGAACATCTGGAAGTTCAGGGTTCATGTACTGTTGAAGCCTGGGTTGGAGAATTTTGAGCATTAGTTTACTAGCGTGTGAAATGAGTGCAATTGTGTGGTAGTTTGAGCATTCTTTGGCATTGCCTTTCTTAGGGATTGGAATGAAAACTGACCTTTACCAGTCCTGTGGCCACTGCTGCATTTCCCAAATTTGCTGGCATATTGAGTACAGCACTTTCACAGCATTATCTTTTAGGATTTGAAATAGCTCAACTGGAATTCTATCACCTCCACTAGCTTTGTTTGTAGTGATGCTTTCTAAGGCCCACTTGACCTCACATTCCAGGATGTCTGGCTCTTGGTGAGTGATCACACCATTGTGATTATCTGGGTCATAAAGATCTTTTTTGTATACTTATTCTGTGTATTCTTGCCACCTCTTCTTAATAGCTTCTGCTTCAAAAATGACAGAATGATCTGAGATCAAGGTCATATGGATTCAATATATAGTTGATTAGCTTTGTTCTATTCCATAGCCATACACCGCACTCCTAACTTTGGCCTGGGAGGGAGCAGGACAGCCTGCAGGTGGCTCGGCACAAATTGACAGGCAAACAGTCCCACACACTCCCCATATGACTGCAGGAAGGAGTCTCCGAGTACATCCATACATGTATGAGCGCAACCAGGGTAGCAACTGTAGCTTCTGTGATCTTCAGAACCTTTGCCAGGGCTACACCTGCACAAGTCACCAGGACCCCCAATTGCCAATCCAGTAGACTTTTGCCTTTTATCTGACCTTTGTTGCAGTATCTGATGAGATCCACCACCCTTTATTCTAGAAACCTGTCTTCCAGGATCCCACTGTCTCTAGATGTCTTTTCCCACCTCTCTTCGGCTCTTTCTTGTGTGGCTCATCTGATGCTGCCAGCCCTCTACCTGTCGCTATTCCCCGGTTCCTTTCTGAGTTTTCTTCTCACTCTTCATTCCCTCCCTGGGTGGCCTCAACAAACATTGTTATACTCTAATGACTCCCAATCTCACCTCTATAATAACAGTGACTAACATCTATTGCTCTTTATTATGTGCCAGGCACTGTCCTAAACGTTTTGCACACAGCTCCTCATTTAAGCCACATTTTACCGGTGAAATAGATGCTTGCCACATTTTACCGGTGAAACAGATGCTTAGGGAAGCTAAGCAACTTGCCCAACACCACGTAGATAGAAAGCAGAAGATCTAGCAATACAACCCCAGAGCCATCTCTCTTAGCCACTGACTACCAGTGGTAGTATGAATGCCTGCAGTTGGACACCCCCACCTGATGTTCCCTTGATACATCAGTCAGGACTAAACCTGATGTCCTCATTAGTTGCATGCCTGCTCCCTTCCTGTGTCCCTGTGAACAAGACTGCCTTTCTTTCACCCAGTGGCCTAAGCCAGAACAAACCTATAATCTCCTCAACTTTGACTCCTCCTCTCACTCCATGCCCACTTCAGCCCCAAGTGCTGTCAATTTCACCTTTTTAAACTCTCAAGTCTGCCCCTTCTCCATCCGCATCTTCTCTGCCCCAGGTCACACTCTCATCTTTCCTGCAGACAGGAGAGGCTCCTACCTGGCCCCAGTCCTGGGTCTCTCCTGCCCTGGTCCACCCTGTACCTTGCTGCCAGGGGCGTGGTGAGCTTTCTAAGTGCAAGTTAATCATTTCATCAACCTCTTCCCACTGCCCTCCTTAAAAGCCTTCGCTGACTCCTGTGAGCTACAGGGAAAAACCCAGATCCTTCTGGCATACTAGCGCCTTCAGACCTGGCCCTGCCGGCCAGTCCCTACCTCATCTCCTACCATGTTCTACCTGCACTCCTGTTTTGGCCATCCAGAAATACTGGCATTTCTTGGAAATACCACTCTCCGTATATGCTGTTCCTCTGCTTGCTCTGTCAGTGTCCGATGAACTCCTGCTCATTCCTGAAGACCCAGTTGAAAAGTTCTCTCTTCTGTGAAGTCCTTCTTGATTCCCTCAGGCAAAATGGATCCCTCTGATCCTTGTGCACTTTGTATAGCCCTCCTAGCCCCACTACTATGACTCGTTATCTGTCTGTCTCTCCCAGTAGACGGTGAGCATCTCCAGGAATTAGCCTGCTCACTCCTCTTTGTATTCCTGGCACCTGGCAAAGGGCCCATCACATAGCATTAGCTCCAAAGATGTTTTCTGAATGAAAATATAGTGTTGGTGTGTCATTTTTGTTTTTGTTAAATAAATACTACATTTTTCTAAAGAAGAGCAACCCAACTAGTGTTAGGCCCTCTTTTAAATCTCATCTTAAGGGAGAAATTTAGTCCCTGTGTAAACTTCAGATTGGTCCAAAATTTTCTGGAAGCTTCAAAGTGCCAACTACTGCACTATTTGCTCACCATCTTTTCCTAGAAAGGTGAGGCTGCTGGGTGGGAGGGGAGTTTGGTGGAGAATGGATACATGTATATGTATGGTTGAGTCCCTTCACTGATCACCTGAAATTACCACATCGTTAATCAGCTATACCCCAATACAAAATAAAAAGTTAAAAAGAAAACTAATAAGGACCTACTGGATAGCACAGGGAACCGTCCTCAGTACTCTGTAATGTCCTATATGGAAAAAGAGTCTAAAGAAGAGTGAATATATGTATATGTATAACTGATTTACTTTGCTGTATGGCAGAAGCTAACACAACATTGTAAATCAACTCTACTCCAATATAAATTTTTTCAAAAAAAAGAAAGGTGAGACTGCCACACAGTGCAGGGTGCCCACTGGGCCCTGATATGGCCACGTCATTCCCAGAAGCAAGGTCAAGTAACCTCCCTCCCTCACCACTACGACCTCACTCTTCAGTTTTCACAGAATGTTATACCTTCTCAGCTGGAGATCAGTATCCCCTAAACTCCAAAGCTTGATTAAGTACCTCCCACTAACTTTTTATTTAGGAGTGATTTTTTTCCCCCGACACTCTATTTTTTTTTTATTTCAAACACCCCAAAATGTTAAGAGAATTGGAAATACCCGGGATAAACAAGGTCCCACTGTATAGCACAGGAAACTCTATTCAATATCCTGTAATAAACGATAACAGAAATAAATATGAAAAAGACTACATAACTGAATCACTGCTGTACATCACTTTACTGTGCTGAAGCTAACACATTATAAATCAACTATACATAAATAAATTTTTTAAAAAAGAATTGGAAATACCCATATACCCAGCATATACCAGGTCCTTCAATGAATGTTTTGGTTTATCATTTATCTGTCCATCCCTCTAGCCATTCATCAGTCATGTATTTTTTGATGATTTTCATGTAAATTGCAAACATCGATACACTTCACCCCTCAGCCTTTCAGCATGCATATTATTAACTAGAGTTCTATATTTGTTTATGATTCTTTTAAAAGTGAAATGGACATAGAATACACAAACCTGCAGGGAATCATTTGATGCATTGTGATCAATGACACAAACCCGATCAAAATATACCACGTTACCATTACCCAAGAAAGTGCCTGCTGCTTCTGTTGGAGTGATTTTTCACAAGCGCAGAGCTGGTCCTGTTGCTTTCCCCAGGGTTCCCTACTGGCATTTATGTTCTCAATCCAGTGTCTCCTGAGGCATCACAGCCTCCCTGGCCTTGTTTTTCAGGTGCTCTCCCTTTTTCTGCTGGCTCCCTTCTAGTTTACATGAACCTGGAGAAAATCTGGAATGGACCCCGGGATCGGTTCTCTCTCCTCCAGAACTTTGCCAATGTCTGCCTGGCTGCCGCAGTGACCCAGACCCTCTCCTTCCCCTTTGACACGGTGAAGAGGAAGATGCAGGTGAGGAGTTGTGTTTGGGCAGACCTTGCCTTGTTTGTGGGTGGGTAAAAACAGCAAAGAACACAGAACCTGAGCGAGACCAGGATCCAAAATGCTCATGACTGCTCAAACAAACCTTCTGCAAAGCCCCACTAGCAGCATTTCTGCTGTAACTTCAGGGCAATGGGCATGGGCCCACGCCACCTCCCCATTCCCACCCTCTGCTCTCTTAGGTCTACAGAGAAGTGGACCTACAAGTGAGGTCCACTTTTCTTCCCTCACTTTATAGCTGCACTGCCTGTCACATCAAGGTGGCTTCCACAGTGAGGACAGGTCACTCTGGCCTTAACAGCCTGTCCGTCCTTCAGTGAAACAGCCTGGAAAGAACCAAACTAAGCCAGGAACCATCACTAACAAGGGGCCAGTAGTCCCTGATTCCCCTGCTGAGGAAGTAACTGCATTTGAAATGAGTCAGTGTGTTAGTGGGCTTGGCCCTGCATTTTCCTAATTGTGACCTAGGAAAACTCAGTTTCTCTACAGACCACAGAGGCAAAAGCCTGATAGCCAAGGTCTCATAGTGAGGAACTGAGCCTAGAATCAGCCAATTCTGATCGAAGAAAACTCAGAATGGTCCAAGTAAGGATGAGGATTACAGGCAGGTTCACACCAAATGGGGCTTTGCATCTGCCCTGAACCATGCTCCTTCTCTGCTAGCCTCCCCTCAGACTCCACATCAAAAGGCTTACCTGCCTTCCTGGACTTTTCTGGGCAAATCTGGATTTATACAGTTGATGTATCCTGAAGAGCTGCTCGGATATTCATTTGGGGCCAGTTGAATCCAATTTGAAATGATCAGCCCCAGCTGAGTTTGTTTTTCCTCATGTCTGTAACTTCTCCCCCTATTGTCTCAGTGGCCCCCGGCTTTCCCATGTGCCTTTTTTGGCTGAGCCAGGCCTCACTTTCTCAGCACCAAAAAGCCTGCAAGTATTTATCTCAACCTATAAAGAAAAGCTGCCTTCAGGACAACATACATCACAGTTACACCCAATTCTGCTCCTCTAGCCCATCAAACTTTTCATCTCTCTGGATTGTGTTCCTTTCCTGTCCTTTGTCCAAACAAATTTTTGAAATTGTCACATTATTGTAATTGTCATGTCGATGCAAGCTGAGAGCCTGCCTAATGTATGTTTATTGATAAAAACTGTTATCCCTCATTTTAAGAATAATACATACACTTCAAAATGGTTAAAATGGTCAAGTTTTCTGTTATGTGTGTTTTACCACAGTAAAAAAAAAAAAAAAAAAGGAATGCACATAGATTATAGAAAACTTGGGAAATACAGAAAAGCATGACAAAGAAAAGAATTACCTATAAGCCCAATAGTTATGCGTTATGTGATTGAGTTTTACTTCTGTGCGTTCATATGTATATGCAAATGTGTATGCATAAATATATATGTATATGGAAAGTTATTTTTTCATAAAATTGCATTCCTACTGTATGTAAAAATTGTATAATAAATGAAAAATTATCTGCTTTTATCACTTATTATTGAATGGATATTGCCTCAGGCCATCAAGTATTAAGAACATCTTTTCTAATTATCACATAATATTCTACCATTTGGATATGCCATAATTATTTTCCATTTTAATATTTTTTTAACTAGAGGATAATTGCTTTACAATGTTGTGTTAGTTTCTGCTGTACAACATCGTGAATGAATCATAAATATATATATATTTGTGTATATATATATCCCCTCCGTCGTGAGCCTCCCCCACGTCCTGCACCTTTTAAGTTGTCACAGAGCGCCAGGCTGGGCTCCCTGTGTTACACAGCAGCTTCCCACTAGCTGGCTGTCTTCCACATGATAGTGTATATATGGCAGTGCCACTTTCTCAATTCGTCCCGCCCTCTCCTTCCCCTGCTGCGTCCACAAGTCTGCTCTCTACATCTGTATCTTCATTCCTTCCCTGCAGTTGGGTTCATCAGTGTCATCTTTCTAGATTCCATATATATGCTTTAATATACAAGATTTGTTTTTCCCTTTTTGACTTACTTCACTCTGTAGGACAGGCTCTTGGTTCATCCATCTCACTACCACTGACTCAAATTCATTCCTTTTCCTTTTTATGACTGAGTAATATAATATTCCATTGTGTATATATGTAGCACAACTTCTTTTGGGTGTGCCATAACTTAAAAAAAAATAGATTTATTCTCTCAAAGTTTTGGAGCCTAGAAGTTTACTACCAAGATGTTGGCAGGGCCATACCCCTTTCGAAGGCTCTAGGAGAGGAATCTTCCTTGTCTCTCTCAGCCTCTGGTAGCCCTAAGTGTTCCTTGGTTTGTGGCAGTATAATTTCAATCTCTGCTTCCATTGTACCATACATAACAATTTCTCCATGTTTAAATGTTTAGGCTGTTTCTAATTCTTCAGTACAATAATACTGCAGTGAAAGCCCTTGTATTTTTTTCACATCTATAATGACACTGTTTAGCTGTATTCCTAGAAATACAGGCCACAAAATAAAAATAAGTCTAAGGTCTTAATGAAGTTTGCACCCCAGAAAGGCTGTTAGGTGACACCTGCAACAGCAGTGAGTAGGGTGGTTTCACTTTCTGGATCCTTGTGAACCTAATAGCTGAAAAATGTTGCCATGTTGCTTTAATTTGAATTTCACTGATTACAAGCAAATTGCATGTTTTTCATATATAAATTTGTCATTAGTATTTCTTTGTAAACTTTCTGTCTGTACCCATTGCCTATTTTTCTAGACTATTTAGCTTTTTTTCTTTTCACTAATTGGGAAGAAGTCTTTATATCTTAAAGATATTAACCCTTTGTCGTTTACTGCATCCATTTGACATTTGGCTTCTAATGCTATTTATGCTGTTATTGTACATATTTTACAATTTTTATGCAATTATATATACATGTTACTATTCTGGGGTTTTTAACTTTGCTCTTCTGTGTAAAAGACCTACCCCATCCCACAATCATACGACTATTCACTGATATATTTCTTTAAATATTTTATTGTAATTGTTACACTTATCACTTTAATGTGTTTAGAATTTACCTGTGTGAAATAATCTCTTTTCCCACTACTTTGTTCTATGACTTTCGGCCCATCCAATGGCACCCCACTCCAGTACTCTTGCCTGGGAAATCCCATGGACGGAGGAGCCTCGTAAGCTACAGTCCATGATGTCGCTAGAGTCAGACACACTGAGCGACTTCACTTTCACTTTAATGCACTGGAGAAGGAAATGGCAACCCACTCCAGTGTTCTTGCCTGGAGAATCCCAGGGACAGAGGAGCCTGGTGGGCTTCTGTCTCTGGAGTCGCACAGAGTCGGACACGACTGAAGTGACTTAGCAGCAGCAGCAGATGTATATATGTCATAGGGTCTGTCTCAGGGCTGTGTGTCCTGAACTGTAGGTTTGTCGGCCTGTCCTCGTGCCGGTGCCACACTATTGCAATTCCTAAAGCTTTATAAGAGCCTTTTATGTCTGGCAAGGCATCTACCCCCTCAACACTCTTCAATCTTCCCTTGATTATTCTCAGTCATTTGTTGTTTCTGATGAACTTTAGTACTGCCTTGTGATTATGACTGGACTTATGTTAAACTTATATACTTGGAATAATTTACATAAAATATTCTGTCTTTATTGAGGAATACAGTATATCTCCCCTTTAGTTTCAGTCTTCTTTTTTTAACACTGAACCATATGACACTGCCAACAGCCTTTTTGACATACCCAAAGGGCAACTTCATATGGTCAATTCTTAGAAAAGTTGATTTCTTCATATGATAATTATTCAGTTCAGTCTCTCAGTTGTGTCTGACTCTTTGCAACCCCATGAACAGCAGCACACCAGGCTTCCCTGTCCATCACCAACTCCTGCTCAAACTCATGTCCTTGAGTCAGTGATGCCATCCAACATCTCATCCTCTGTTCCCTTCTCCTCCTGCCCTCAATCTTTCCCAGCATCGGGGTCTTTTCCAATGAGTCCGTTCTTCACATCAGGTGGCCAAAGTATGGTCTTTCTAAAAAAGATAGCTCCTTTAAAAAATCCAGAGTGAAGTTGAGTGGGAAAGAAGTATGATATACTACAAGCTTTTTATTCATTTTTTAATATCCTGGCCCTCAGAATTTCTTTTCCTGTAAGGAGTGAAAATGGGCTTTCGCTGGTTGGCCATCAAAAGATGGATGAGACTAAGGCTGCTTATATCACTGGCTTCCATGCTTTGAGGATCACTTTTTGAAATAGTAAAGCCAGAGGCATCTACCCAGCACCTTCTGGAACCTCTTACAATTTAGTGTTCCTTATGCAGAGTTCAAGGTTTCATGACCTCACTTCCTCCCTAGAGCAAGCCTTCCCAAACCCAGGACCTAGAGGTTAGGATGTGTGTGCTCAGTCACTCAGTTGTGTCTGATTCTTTGAGACCCCATGGACTGTAGCCCTCCAGGCTCCTCTGTCCATGGAATTATCCAGGCAAGAATACTAGAGTAGGGTGCCATTCCCTTCTCCAGGAAATCTTCCTGACCCAGGGATTGAACCCACGTCTCTCGTGTCTCCTGCATTGCCATGCAGATTCTTTACCACTAGTACCACCTGGGAAGCCCAGGGTTTGGGGCGGTCAGTGGAAAGGGGTTAGATTCTAGGACCAACTTCAGTGTGTGGGTTTTTTCCCCGCATACCAAGCAAGTCTCCAGTGGCACATGGGAGTCCTACAATTCCACTCAGTTCAGACACTCTCAGAGACAGCATCAGATTCCTTGGGTTAAGGGCTCAGTCCCACCAGACTGCCCCCTACTTCAGATGCCGATCTCAAGTCTAGGTTGTCACCCGAGCTTCTGAAGTATAAATTAGAGGTTCACACAGCCTTGAATCCGATTAACTTGCTAGAGTGGCTCACAGAACTCAGGAAACTAGTTTATTCACTGGATTACTGGCAACCGGACTCCATCCATTTCGACACTTTCCAAAAGTCACTGTATTAAACTCAGGTGTGACTGAAAGGGGTTTGTTATGAATACCAAGGCACCTTTATTGCTCTCATCACGTAGGAAATGTCAAGTTAATATTATAGGAGCTCTGTGCCAGAAATGGGGATGAAGATCAAGTATATATTTATTATAAATCACAGTATCGCAAAGGGTTTCAGATGAAATTCAATGAATAGAGGTTTCAATTTTCTCTGTAAACTTTTAGCATTCCTTTCTTTACCCAAGAGCTAGAACAGTGACCTCTTATGGGGAAATCCAGCCACCACCACCATTCTACTCTAGAATATATATTTACCACAACAATTTACTATATAGAGGAAATGGGTTGTTGTCATTTAGTCCCTAAGTCATGTCTGACTCTTTGCGACCCCATGTACTGTGGCCCGCCAGGCTCCTCTGTCCATGGGATTTTCCAGGCAAGAAGTGGTTTGCCATTTCCTTCTCCGGGGATCTTCCCAACCCAGGGATTGAACCGTCATGTCCTGTATTGTCAGGTGGATTCTTTACCATGAGCCACCAGGGAAGCCCAGAACTGGGTATTTGGAGGAAAATTTGATCATCTTTTCCCTTCAATAGAAACCTTCTTCATAATGCATACACAGAGCTCCAACAAGAAGCTTTAAAATAGTGCAAAGTCATGATGGTTGTAAGAAAAAAATTCAAAGAGGCAATTACTTGGTTTTCATAAAATATGATTAACATCCAGTTATGGATGACAACATAAATGTCATCCAAAGATTCAGGAAGTGAATTCTTAGGGTTGCAGTCAAAATGTTATTTTACAGCAGTTAATAAGCAATAATGGGGCTTCCCTGACTGCCTGCAGTGCAGGAGACAGGGATTCAATTCCTGGATCTGGAAGATCCCCCGGAGAAGGAAGTGATAACCCACTCTAGTATTCTTGCCTGGGAAATCCCATGGACAGGGGAGCCTGGTGGGCTACAGTCCATGGAATTTAAAGAGAGTCTGACATGACTTAGCGACTAACCAACAACAACAATAAACAATAGTACCCCGTCCAACCTACATTATTTTTAAAATTAATCTATTTATTTTAATTGGAAGCTAATTACTTTACAATATTGTAGTGGTTTCTGCCATACATTGACGTGAATCAGCCATGGGTTTACATGTGTCCCCCATCCTGCACCCCCTTCCCACCTCCCCCCCAATCCCATCCCTCAGGGTCCTCCCAGTGCACCGGCCCTGAGCGCCCTGTCTCATGCATTGAACCTGGACTGGCGATCTATTTCATATATAGTAATATACATGTTATTATTTTCAATGCTATTCTCTCAAAACATCCCACCCTCGCATTCTCCCACACAATCCATTCTGTTCTTTATATCTGTGTCTCTTTTGCTGTCTTGTGTATAGAGTCATCATTACCATCTTTCTAAATTCCATATATGACAACCTACTTTAAAAAAAATTAACCTGAGGCAGAGCTGCAGGCTGCTTTTAAATGCAAATATGCATTGCTTTCTCTGGCCATTAGATGTCGCTGCAGTAACGGAGCGTATCTGAGCACTACCTGAGGGTATGGAAGCCTTGCAGCTGGTGATTATTGTCCAGTTTACAACCTCCTGATCCCAGCTCAAAATACATCTTCAGTTTGAAGGATAAGGAACCTAGAAACAACAGGCTAGCACTAAATTCTATTGTGGTTGTTTGTTCCTGCAAAGTACTCAATCCAACTTCTCCAAGAAGAGAGAGTGTTCCTAAGTCTCCCTCCACCTCCCCCTGGGGAGCAGGCAAGGTTTGCCAGCTGAATGTATAAGGAGAGAGCTTTGCAGGGCAGCCAGGCTTCTCTGACCTGAGCACACTTAATGGTAACATTTCCATTCCATTGGCTTTCCTCCTTACACTTGTCCATCAGGAAGCAAATCAACATCAGGTGTGCATTAGATAACCAGCTGGATAGGAAATTTCCTCACCCCCACGCTGACTGGCCACTTTGTCTGAAGGTCTCGTTCTTCTAATATATATGCTTTATCCAGACACACACATACACACACAATCTGTCCATTTAATGCCACTTCGGGTTGGAACTCTTTTGAGCACTAATGACAGTAATCAGAAGTCTTGTTTAACCAGCTGAGCCCTTCCTTCACCGTGCTTACACTCATTTTATTCCTTTTTCTTTCTCTTACCCTGGCTCCTGGCTGGCATGCTAGAGACTGGAGAGGTAAATAAAATTATGCATGTGCATGTTCTGATGGGATCGCTGCTGGTGGGAAGGGGGTGAGTCAGCCCTGTGCACACATACGATGAGGTGCCCCCCACCTCGTATGCCCTCGTGGCCCCCAAGACCACCGTGCCTGAAATGCCCTTGGCCACACTCCAGCACATTTCAACTCAAGCTCTTCCAGGTACACCCAGCCTTGCCACCTTTGCCTGTCCCACACCTAACCCAGAGCTTGGGACTGAAGAGGCTGGCAGCACTTAGTGTATTGAGAGAACAAGTAGAAGGGAAACAAGTAGATGGAGATTGATTTGCCTCCATGAGGACCAGGGAGTCCTGAGCAAATGGTTCTCTGAACAGTTCATGTGGAAAAAAAGAGAGAGAAGCTGCACGGAAAATCTAGGGAGCAGCTGAGAAGGTGGAGCTTTGGAACACGGTGGGCCTTCTGAGAGGATCAGGAGGAAGGCGCCAGCCACAAGCTGGGTCCCCCACAATTCTGCCTGACCTCCCCCTCTCCCTGCAGTCCATATTAGGTGTCTCTGTTTCATCAAACATAAAACCAAGTGTTAGCCTGTCACTTTTTACACAGGGGACTTTGACCTCATCAGGGCTCACAAGGCAAGCAGGATTAGGCCCGGTCAGCATTTGAACTAAAAGCACATAAGATGAAGGACAAAGGTGGTATCCAAGTGGCACAGCTGACTGAGCAGAATATGCACAGTCTCTGGGTCAAGAGAGTCCCCAGCTGTTCAAACCGAGATGCTGAACTGAGCCCAGAGCTTCATCCATTCCCTCCAGGGTGCCTCTCCCCTCTCTGGGTTCCTATGTTCATAACCCACATCCTCTGCCCTGAGCCATATTTCCCCAGCCCTGCTCCCGCACTTCTCATCGCTTGCTGGACATTGCTGTTTGGCTGCCACCTCTCCAGGGTCACCTTGAAGTATGTATCAAACTGACCTCTCCCTCCCCTGACACTGTCTTCCCAGGGTTGTCCATTTCAGTGCGGTCATTCCCCTCTTACCCAGGCTGCAGACCCGGAAGTTGTCTCTCTTCCCCCTCCCCCAGTCAGCCTTGAACCCAGTTGGGTCTTCATTCCTAACACTCCCATGTTGGTCTTTGTCACTGTCCCTTCCCTCCTCTAGGACCTTATCAGCTCATATGTCGACTACTGCAATTGATCTCAGGATTCATTCTGAAAATGATCATAAGCATTGGGCACTGATGTACCAACCAGGCGCTGTGCTACATGCTGTATGCTCATTATCTCATTTTAATCCTGGCAACAGAGCTGCCAGATTGGTGCTGTTCTTGTCAAGCCCATTCTACAGAGGAGAAAAGTGAGACACTAAGAGGTTCCATAGCCCGCCCAAGTCCACACACTC
Source organism: Budorcas taxicolor (assembly GCF_023091745.1). Lineage (NCBI taxonomy): Eukaryota > Metazoa > Chordata > Mammalia > Artiodactyla > Bovidae > Budorcas > Budorcas taxicolor. Next base: position 28,209,395 of record NC_068935.1, read on the forward strand.
AGTAACTGAGTAACTTGCATCACCAGGGTCAATATTCATTTCTGCCTCCTCCAGCCCAGCCTATGGGCTTCTGGATTTTCTTAAGGTCTGCCTGTGTCGTGTCCTTCATTGCCCTGAGAGAATAAAGGCTGGGCCCCTTGGCCCGGCAGGCTGCCCTTACCAACTTTGCCACCCTCGTTGCACCGAGGCCCCCTCTATCAGGAGTTGCACAATCAGATGCTGGCAGGAACTTGGAAGTAATGGAAAAAAGAGAAAGTAGGGAAACCCGGATAATATAAGTAACACTCACCTCCAAAAGAATAAGCTTGCAAATGCACTCTGAGCCATCCTGGCTTTCAGAAGCGTTCTGGAGAGCTAACTGCACTGTGCTTACAAAATGTGATCAGCATCTAAATACGAATCTCAGCATGAAACAAAGTGGCCAGGGGAGGCTGCAGTGAGTTCCCCTTCTCCAAAGGGTAGATGCCTTTTAGAAATGTGGACCCCTTTTTCAAGGGAGCCTAAAATCCAGACTTTCCTGTGAGATCCCCCAATCTTTCAACGCTGCCAAATACAAGTTGTCAGATTTTGCCTGAGCTAAACAAAACAGGACTTTTTTTTTAACCTCTGCCTGTTCCAGCCTCCAGTTCAATCAAAATTATCTCCTTAGCCCCTCTCCTCCATCCCCCTGAAGAATAAGTGTATTTCACATTCCTAATCACCTCTGCCTGGAGCATCCACCTCCATCTCACCTGAGATGTGCCTCGTGGTGGCTGGCTCTTATCAAGTTGTTGTTTAGCTAATTCATGTCCAACTCTTTTGTGACCCTATGGGCTGTAGCCCACCAGGTTCTTCTGTCCTTGGGATTTTCCAGGCAAGAATACTAGAATGGGTTGCCATTTCCTACTCCAGGTGATATTCCCAACCCAGGGATCAAATCTGCATCTCCTGCTTTGGCAGGCGGATTCTTTACTGCTGAGTCACCTGGGAAGCGCTCTTTTGACTTACAACAGCACATATATGTTGATCTCATTTGATAAATGAGTTCACTTTTCCTACCCCTCAAACAGTGGTCCTATTGTGATGGATCAAGACATCCATCTTGTGTTTTGCCTCTGTAAAACCACAAATGAGGGTGTTCCAAACCACTTCAGAGGGCGTTTGGGGGTAGGAGAATCCAAGTTAACTAAAAGTGCACTCTGTCAATAACTATAGATGCTGTCTTCACTGTTACTACCCCCACCCCCAAGGGCATATTTTGTTCCAGAAGCTTTGTGGTTAAACAGCCCCTTTTAAGTGCTTCCCTGGTGGCTCAGATAGTAAAAAAAAAAATCTGCTTGTGATAGGGGAGACCCAGGTTCAATCCCTGGGCTGGCAAAATCTCCTGGAGAAGGAAATGGCTGCCCACTCCAGCATTCTTAGGGCTTCCCTGGTAGCTCAGATGGTAAAGAATCTGCCTGCCAATGCAGGAGACCTGGGTTCAATTGCTGGGTGGGGAAGATCCCCTGGATAAGAAAATGGCAACCCACTGCAGTGTTCTTGCCTGGAGAATTGCATGGACAGAGAAACCTGATGGGCTACCATCCACAAGGTCGCAAAGAGTCAGACACAACCGAGCAACTAACCCTTTCATTTTCACTTTTCAACCCCTTTTAAATAATACACTTAGCCTGTGTGTACACTCTGGTCCAGCTGGTTTAGTTTCCATAGCATTTCTCCACGTGCCCTACCTCCTACCATCTCTCCACCATTGCTGCACGCCTCCACCCTTCCCTCCTGAAACCTTCTCTCACCTTCTCAAGAGGAAAGAGGTTCCCGGTTCTGAACGCCCATAGCTCCCTCTCTATAGCTTGCAGGCCCATGTCACATGCTTCCTTGTGTCATAATCTTCTGTGTTCATGATTCCTTCCAGACAGCTCCTTGCCTGTGGGACGTGTGTCTTACACATCTGTTTGTCCCCACAGCACATAACCTCATATTTCAGGCACTTGATACTTGTTTTAAAGTGAATAAAGTTCAGGGCTGGCTTCTGAATTCCCACTGCCTTGTGAGTACAGAATTGAACCTTAGCTGCCACTGAGTGAGCCCCAAGCCTGTGTGCTCATCCCTGCCCTGTGCTGAAGGTAAGAACAGCCTGCCTTTTCCTCCCTACTGACCTAGGGAAACCTCGGCTTTGTCCCCTGCCTCAAACTGCCTACAATCCTTGCTCTGATAACACACTATCTCCTACCCCCGGCCTTACCTCTCCTGTTCTGTGTATCTCAGCTCCAACACCTGTTACCATTTCAAGATAAGTAAATATGCTAAAAGGACAGAGAAAAACAGTCTTGATGGACACCCCCTCTTCACAACAGCCTCCCACCACTTTGTGCTTGATGAATCAGCATCATAGTGTTTGTACTTGCATGTTGATTTCAGTAAATGTGATATGAAGGAGCAGATCTAGATCTGGCATAAGGATGGGGACAAAATATGTCTGGAGGAGAAAACCACAGGGAAGTAAATAAGAAATGACAATAATGTGATAATAACTACATTTATTCATCATGTAATGTGGACCAGGCCGTGTATCATCCCATCCTCTTCATCCACCCTATTAAGTAAGTATAGTTAGTATCCCTAGTTTCTAGGTGAGGAAATGAGGCATGAGGCACAGAGAGGGTAAGTTACCTGCCCAGCATTCACTTAGCTACCAAGTGGCTCAGGGGCTAGGAAATCAGGTCTCTCCTTCAGGCCCATGCTTTATCCACCAGGGCTCCAGGGGCTTGTTCCTGCTGCTGCTGCTAAGTCACTTCAGTCGTGTCCGACTCTGTGCGACCCCATAGACGACAGCCCACTAGGCTCTGCGTCCCTGGGATTCTCCAGGCAAGAACACTGGAGTGAGTTGCCATTGCCTTCTCTGGGGCTTGTTCCTAGATGCTAGGTAATCAGTTAGGGTTTTATTTATTTATTTTTTTTTTTTTTCAGTTCAGGATGACAGAGAATGAAACCTAATTTTGAGATTTGGGAACGCTGGGCCTCAGTTGAAAAAAAAAGAAAAACAGCACGCAAGCTCAAAAATGGGCATGAGAGTGGCTTTGGCCAAGGAATGGTTAACTCATTTGGAAAGGGAAAAAAAAATCTTTAGAAAACCAGGCTGTTGGGCGCCCTGGCTTTCTTTGGTCGCTGGCAGCCTGACAACGGAAAGCTTGAAGCCTGCAGATTGAAATGAGGAGCAGAGAACATTCAGCAGCCGTGGACCTTTGGCCGCCTCAGACTGGCCATGCCGCTCAGACCGGGAAGAAAGCCCCAACAGCTCGCCGAGCCCATGGCAGAGCAGGTGCAAAGCCCCAGCGTGAGAAAGTGTAGATTATTGTCATCACACCTGCCAGGAAGCACTACATGAGTTTCAGGTGTTCTGCCTAGTTCAGCATTTCTTGGTTAACATGGCATCTAGTCTCAGGAGGACTAGAGTTCTGTTCCCCCAGCACAGCCAACTCACCCACTGGTCCAGAAATACAAACACTGCTGGGTTCTCAACTCTCGGGGTCATGGGAGAGGATGGGAGCATTACCTTGAGTTCACTGCATCTTTAACTCCTTGCCATCATTTTGCTTTGGGGGCTGGGCCCTTTGGGAACTGACAGCTTCTGCCTCGGTCAGTAGCACTGCCTTGGCATTCTGAGGGGAAAAAAAGGACATTTTTCATATCCAGGTAGAGGTCTGGACATCCTTCAGGCCAGGTGGCTTTGTTTGAGTATTATCATTAAGGTGTAAAGAAAGAAGTCTCCCCTTTGTTTTTTCCAAAGGTGTAGAGTGCCCTAAATACTTTAGGGATGGCAGTTGTTGATCATGGAAACAAGACTATTCCCTAGAGGGCAGGCACGGGGCGGGGCAGAGGGGTGGGGGGTGGGCCCAGGGCCACAGGGAGGAGCCTTCCTAATTCCACTCATTGTAAAATCGCTCTGCCCTTTCCTCCTGACTTGCACTGTCTTATTCCTTCCAAGAGATAAAGTCTGGGAATCAAAATGGCCAGCCTCTGCTAAGCAGACTTCTTTGAGTTCCAGCTGGACAATAACAGCAGCTAAAACGGGAGCTCCCCTTCCCCCTGCCTCCAGGGTTGGGGTGAAGAGAGACAGGGGAAGGGAGGGGAGTCCCAGGAAAGGCCCACAGCTGTGAGCACTCATCTGTAGGCCCTGCTGTCAGGGGGAGATGCACACTGGGGTTTGTGAATCCCTCTGCTGGCATCAAGCCAGCTTTAGAAATGCAGCACCAGTTTTTACCTCCTTTCCCTCACATAGATGTTATTCATTTGTTTTGGAGATTTGTTGGTCTCTTTTTTTTGTCGTTTGTTTGTTTTTGGCCACGCCATGTGGCATATGGGATCTTAGTTCCCCGACCAGGGATTGAAACCGTGCCTCCTGTATAGGGAGCTTGGAGTCTTAACCATTGGAACACCAGGGAAGTCCCTGTTTATTTATTAGGGGAGGTGGGTGGTGGTTTTTAATAATTTATTTACTTGTTTTTGGCTGTGCAGGGTCTTCATTGTTGCATAGGCTTTTTTTCTTTAGTTGCAGCTCACAGGCTCTAGAGCACAGACTCAATAGTTGGAGGCGCACAGGCTTAGTTGCCCCGCGGCATGTGGGATCCTCCTGGATCAAACCTGTGTCTCTGCATTGGTAGACAGATTCTTTACCAATGAGTAAAAGTGCCCCTGCTCATTTGCTTTTGATAGCTGTGTTTATCTTAAAGCTTTCATTGGCAGACTAGCTCTGTGGTCCAGAGTGTGGGCTTTAGATGCCAGCCCTGCCCCTTACTCTTTGTGTGAACTTGGGTAAACCACGTCACGTCTCTGAACCTCATCTTTCCTCCTCTGTAAAACACGGGGAGAAGCCTAGTGCCTGGTTCATATTCCTGTGGAGAAGACTGAATGGGGTTAATGCAGACACAGAGCCAGACACATGATAAATACTCAGTAAAGCTAAGGTACTATTTTTATTCTTGAAGCATCTCTTCAGAATCTACTCAGGCATCGAAGGCCTGATTAAAGCTACAAAAGCCAGGCCAGGTGTGTTTATGTGTTTTCTATGATCACTGTAAACACCCAAATGAGCTAACATCACAAGACCTCAAAAGATCTTCCATCTCTATAGATAATGGTGAGAAGGGGTGGTAGTGGAGTGGATCATTCATTTGTTGGGTTAATTTAACAGGTGTTTACCCAGAGGCCACTGGGTGCAGCTACTGCATATGCCTGTGTATTCCCAGCCTGCTGAAAACTGGCATGTGCCAAATCTTTTCCCACAAGCTTCCTACGCAGTCTCACTCCCTGTCAAGATGACACTAGGGACACCCCTGATGGTCCAGTGGTTAGGACTTGGTGCTTTCACTGCCAAGGGCCCAGGTTCAATCCCTGGTCAGGAAATTAAGATTTTGCAAGCTGTGGGGTGTGGCCAAAAAAATAAACACAAAATTTTAGAAGGTAACTCTAAAAGTTGGCTCTGCCCTGCACACACTCCCACGGCCACCCTCGGCTGCTCCCGTGCCTGCATCTCAATTGCTTTCTCGAGTCTGGTCCAGCTGCACTTTTGATTTCCCCACCTCCACCCCCAGCTGGTACATGGAAACTATTTCTCTTCTCTTCCCAAGAAAAATGCTAGCCTGCTGTCCATTTCCTCGCTGCCCCCATGTTATTGCAGGCTTTCCGAGTAGGTCATTATGGGGGATGGCTTGTAGGCCTGCCAAGCTGGGAGCAGCTGCCTATTCCCGCTTGCATGGACATCCCCCCCCCCCCCACCCAAGGAGCCAGGGTGTTTCTCAGCTGTATGAGGACAATTTGGGGGGACCTAGCACTGCCAAGAGAAACTTGAGCCATGTGGCTCACAAGACATAAGAGCCCTTTTACTTTAATACCACTGGTTTTTTTAGCTTGTTTGACTCCTCGGGATTTGCCAACAGACAGAAGCCTCTTAGCCCAACTACCTTCCACGAATATACATTCTCAAACGGCTTGGAAACTGGATGGTGTGGTCTTCAGGTTGTGCCCTATATTACTGCAGAAGTTAGAAGTTGTTTCCAAATAACAAGTGAAAGGTTATGAGCTCCTGTTGGCTCCAACTAGCAGACTCTTTTCTTCTTTTTTGTGGATTCTTTCTTTGGTCTCTCCTTTTCAGTACTCTTTTTTTAAATGAAGACTTTGGGTTTTTTAGAGCAGTTTTAGGTTTACAGCAAAATGGAGAGGAAGATACAGAGATTTCCTATAGACCCTCTGCTTCCACACATGCACAGCCTCCCCCAGTATCAACATCCTCCACCAGAGTGGTACACTTGTTACAACTGATGAACCTACCGTGACACAACATAACCACCCAAAGTCCAAAGTTTACCTTAGGGCTCACTCTCAGTGTTGTCCATTCTATGGATTTGTGCAAATGTATAATGACGTCTTAAGTATCCTCTGTCTCTTCGTGGCTTGATAACTCATACCTTTCTCAATTTAGTAATATTTCATTGTCTGATACTGGTTCATTTATCCATTCACACACTGAAGGACATGTTGTTGCTTCTAAGCTTTGGAAATGAAGAATAAAGCTGCTTTAAACAACTATGTGCAGGTTTTTGTGAGGACATAAATTTTTAACCTCCTTTAGGTAAATACCAATATCTAATCAGCACAATTGCTGGCTCCTATGGTATGAGTATATTTAGTGTTGTAAGAAACCACCGACCTGTCTTCCAGAGTGACTGTACCATTGTGCGTGCCCACCAGTAATGAATGAGAGTTCCTGTTGTCCCCACATCCTCACCAATATCTGTTGCCCTCAGTGTTCTGGATTGTGGCTATTCTAGTTGATGTGTAGTGGTAATTTGGTTGTTTCTTATCGTTGAGTTTTAAGAGTTCTCCCTATGGTCCCTTATCAGATATGACTTTTGCTGATATTTTCTCCTAGCCTGTGGTTTGTCTTCTTATTGTCTTGATTAATGCTCTTTTACAATTAACATTCTACCTTTTGCCTAGGGAACATTCGCATTTGAAACAAAATCCAAGAGGTACAAATAATGTCCATTAAAAAGTTAGTCTTCCCCAACCTTTGTCCCTTGACCCCTCCAGTTCTCTACAGAGAAAACCCTATTGTTTCCAGTTTTTTACCTAGTCATTCCAAAGATGGTCTATCCAAAGATATACATAAATATGCATATTTATATTCTTTTTGTTTTTAGAAAATCAGCAGCATGCATATATCTCTTCTACACTGTTTTTTTTTTTTTTCCACCTAAAATGTATCTTGGAGATGGCACCTTATCAGTCGAGGTTTAACTGCCACATACTTTTAAATGGTGACGTAGTGTTCCATAGTATGACATACTATCTTTTTGATAGACATTCAGATCATTTCCAGTTTGTTGCTCTTATCAACAATGCCGCAACAAAAATGCTTGTAACATACATCATTTCCCACATGGGCAAATGTATCTACAGGATAGGTTCCTAAAATTAAGATTGCGCTAATCAAGGAAATATGAGTTTACATCTTCACAAGTATTATTTAATTATTTCAGTACTCATGGAAAGAACAAAAAACCTAAAACGTTGCCTCTGGTAGAAGACCTCTGGGGAGTTTATCACAGAAACAGTCAAGCACATTGCTTTGAAGTGTTTACCTATCATTTCCATTGACTGCAAATCCGATCCTTCTTTCCTTCAATATGTATTAAGCACATTCTGGGTGCTGAGCATATTGGTAGCCTTTGGGAACAAAACCATAAACAAGATAGACATAGTCACTGCCCTCATGGTATTTAGCCTGTGCGGTATGGGGGGTGGGGAGACATGAAATAATTATATACTGAAAGTGAAAATGTTAGTTGCTCAGTCATGTCTAACTCTTTGCAACCCCATGAACTGTAGCTCTCCTCTGTCTGTTGGATTCTCCAAGCAAGAATACTGGAATGGGTTGCCATTTCCTTCTCCAAGGGATCTTCCTAACTCAGGGATCGGACCCAGGTCTCCCACATTGCAGGCAGATTCTTTACCGTCTGAGCCACCAGGGAAGCACTATACACTAGATCATTACAAACTGTATCACATGCCATGAAAGAGAAGTACGGGGTGCCCAAAAGTGTTTACTGGGCTCCTGACTTAGGCTGGAGATCTGGGAAGACTTCCCTGCAGAAGTAATGTTTCGTCTCATTGGTGAGAAAGACTTAGCTAGGCAAAGGGAAGCACAGATTTGAAGTCCTAGGGGCAGGAAGGAGTGTGGAGTAGGACCAGCAGCGTGGATTAGAGGAACAAGAAAGAGCCTTCAAGGTCATTTAGTTTCAGCCTTCTGACATGTGAAGAAAGGAAGGTTCAAGGAATTCAAGGACTTGGTCAGGGTGAGGCAAATGGTGGCAGAGCCAGATGTAGGACTCAGCTTTCTCAAGTGGTGTCTGCTGTAGAACACTGCATGTCCATTCTGGCAGATCTGAACTGACACCACAGGATAGTCGCCTGGGTGTGTATGGAGGGAGGATTTAAGTACAGGGCCTTGTGGTTAGTAATCTGATATGCTTTGTGTCTCTTTACTAGTAAGATACAGTTTATGCAAATGGAAGTCTAGCATTCTAGGCTCCGGGGTTGGTTTAGTCTTCAGTATACTTCTCTCTTCTCCAAGCTTTGGGAGGTTTTGGGGTTTTGTTGTTGTTGTTGTTGCTGTTGTTGTTTGGGTATTTGGGGAAGTTTTTTAGGTTTGGGGGGTTTTCTGTTTTGGCCATGCTGCACAACTTGTGGTATCTTAGTTCCCCAACCAGGGACCGAACCTGAGCTCTTGGAAGTGAAAGCACAGACTCATAACCACTGGACTGCCAGGGAATTCCCTCTTCTCCAAGCTGAAATACTCTATAGTAATGATAATGGTGGTTACTATTTGTCAAATGCTGTTCTAAGCACTTTACATGTATTTCATTTAATCTTGACAACAATCCTGTAAGATAGGCATTATTATTATTATCCCATTTTACAGATGAGGAAATTGAGGCTCAGGTAGGCCAAGGCATTTGCTCAAAGTCCCAGGGTTAGTGAGTGGCAAACTGATGTCTCAATCTAAGCAGTCTGGCCTCAGTGCCCATGTGTTCTCACTGCCCAGGCACTCTCACTGTCAGCAGCTGGAGGGTGGGCTCAGGTCTTAGCCTTAGCTGCTGTGTGCTATGAAGGGCCCACGCCAGTGAAACAAACTGTCTGCCTATCAGACTCATGTGGGGAGCTTGCCAAAAATGCTGATGTCCAGACCTCACCCCAAGTCAGTTAAATCACAGTCTCCAGGGGTGATTCCAATCATTGATGATTTTGAAAAGCTTCCATGTTTAGTCTAATATGTAGCTAAAGGTTGAGAAGCATGGCTATATAGCCAGACTGTTCTTTCTTTCTTTGGGGATATCTTAATCCAAGCTGCTATAACAGAAATACTATAGATTAGGTGAATTGACAAGCACTTACGTCTCACAGTTCTAGAGACTGGAAAGTCCAAGATCAAGGTGCCAGCAGGTTTGGTATCTGGTGAGAAGCCACTCCTGGTTTGCAAATAGCCAGTTTCTTGCTGTCTTCTCCCATGGTGGAGTGAGAGACATTATTTCTCTTGTGTGTCTCCTTATAAGAGCACTAATCCCATTGATGAGGGCTCCACCCTCATAACCTAATCACCTGCCACCTCCAAATACCATCACAGTAGGGATGAGGGATCCAACATATGAATTTTGGGGACACACAGACATTGAGTCCAGGGGGCAAGCAGCAATATGATTTTGCCTTTGCAATCTGGGTGTCTATTTGTTTTTTTTAAATTAAATAAAGTTTTTATTTTGTATTGGAGTACAGCTGATTAATGATATTGTGATAGTTTCAGGTGCACAGCAAAGAGACTCAGCCATGTACATGTATCCAATCTCTCCCAGACTCCTCTCCCATCAAGGCTGTCACATAATATTGAACAGAGTTCCATATACTATACAATAGGACCTTGTTGGTTATCCATTTTCTGGGTATCTGTTTACTGTGATCCTTGTAGAGGCATTTATTCATACCACACCATGGGCAAACTCATGACTTTGAGCAAACTCCAGGAGAGAGTGAAGCCTGGCACACTGCAGTCCATGGGGTCACAAAGAGCCAGACATGACTCAACACCACTGCCATGAGCTCCAGTCCTAGCATAAAGCATTCATTCATTGTGTGCTGTGGCACCCACATTCGAGGTTGATATGTGGTAACAGGTTTGCAGAGGGCTGAGGTAGTAATCTAACTGGAAATAGTGTAGCTTAGTGGGGTAGAGCTTCAATCTGACCCAGATTCAAGTTGATGCTTTTTTCAAGCAGTCTGTGATTTTGAAAATTTCTCTTTTCTCAGGCTCTATTTTGCCATCCATAAAACTGGGCTAGTAAGATAATACTGCCTATTTCATGAGGCTTCTGTGAGGATTAAATGAACTAGTCCATGTAAAGTGCTCAGTGTAATGCCTGACACCTATAACTCTGTAAATATTGGCCATTATTTTATTTCCTGGCCATACATGTGGCTTATTTGAGCCTGGTCACAGGTAAACAGTTGTATTGGGGAAAGCTACTAGTGACACTGATATTGAGGGGAATTTTGTTTGACATTTGACGAGTGCCTGGTATGTGCAATGAAGGTTATTAAACCCTGAAGAGCTGAGACAGTGAGGACTGCCTAGTGTCTGCTCCCATGAGCTTGCTGGCTGCCAGCCCAGAGATTGCATCCAGATAACTTATACCAGGTAGCCTGGCCCATGGCAGAGGTCTAACCAGTACCTCAGGGAGCACAAAACAGGAAAAGGAAAGACTGGACATGTTTCAGTTCAAGTCCAACGGTGGACTGCAGGCAGAATTCCGTTTCTCAGGGCACCTCGGTCAGTCTTTTTCCCTCTAAAGGCCTTCAACTAATTAGATGAGGCCTACCCACAAACTATCTTCCCTGGTGGCTTAGACGGTTAAGCGTCTGTTTACAATGTGGGAGACACGGGTTCAGTCACTGGGTCGGGAAGATCCCCTGGAGAAGGAAATGGCAATCCACTCTAGTACTATTGCCTGGAAAATCCCACGGACAGAGGAGCCTGGTAGGCTACAGTCCATGGGGTCGCAAAGAGTCAGACACAACTGAGCGAATTCACTTCACTTCACTTACCCACAAACTAAGACCATGGCATCTGGTTCCATCACTTCATGGGAAATAGATGGGGAAACAGTGGAAACAGGGTCAGACTTTAGTTTTTGAGGCTCCAAAATCACTGCAGATGGTGATTGCAGCCATGAAATTAAAAGACGCTTACTCCTTGGAAGAAAAGTTATGACCAACCTAGATAGCATATTCAAAAGCAGAGACATTACTTTGCCAACAAAGGTCCATATAGTCAAGGCTATGGTTTTTCCAGTAGTCATGTATGGATGTGAGAGTTGGACTGTGAAGAAAGCTGAGTGCCGAAGAATTGATGCTTTTGAACTGTGATGTTGGAGAAGACTCTTGAGAGTCCCTTGGACTGCAAGGAGATCCAACCAGTCCCTTCTGAAGGAGATCAGTCCTGGGTGTTCTTTGGAAGGAATGATGCTAAAGCTGAAACTCCAGTACTTTGGCCACCTCATGCGAAGAGCTGACTCATTGGAAAAGACTTTGATGCTGGGAGGGATTGGGGGCAGGAGGAAAACGGGACGACAGAGGATGAGATGGCTGGATGGCATCAGTGACTTGACGGACATGAGTCTGAGTGAACTCCAGGAGTTGGTGATGGACAGGGAGGCCTGGTGTGCTGCGATTCATAGGGTCGCAAAGAGTCAGACACAACTGAGTGACTGAACTGAACTGAACTGAACTACCCACATTATGAAGGGTAATTTGCTTTACTCAAAAGCCTAGTGATTTTTTTAAATTGAAGTATAATTGGTTTACAATGTTGTGTTAGTTTCAGGTGTACAGCAAAGTGATTCAGTTATATATATATATATATGTACATATATATTTATATTCTTTTTCAGATTCCTTTTTATTATAGGTTATTACAAAATATTGAGTATAGTTCTCTGGGCTATGCAGTAGGTCTTGTTGTTTATTTTATATACAGTAGTGTGTATATATTAATTGCAAACTCCTAATTTATCAAATTAACAAAGTCTAGTGACTTAAATGTTAATCACATCTACAAAATACCTTTACAGTAATATCCCAACTGGTATTTAACCAAATATCTGGGTACTGACCATGGCCTAGCCAAGCTGACACATGAAACTAACCCATCATGGGGTGACATTGGGAAATGATGCTGGGAAGATAGGTGGGGGCCAAACTGTAGAGAGTTTTGAATTCTATTAAGTTTTCTTTGGAAAACACTCCTTCTGGAAGTCTTCCTTTGGAAAATTGGTGATTGGTGAAGGTTTCGAAGCAAAGCAATGACAGTATCTGATGAGTTTTGAGTGGTATACACGAGGGGTGAAGAGAACGTAAGGGTAACTCCAATTTGGGGCCTGAGCAAAGAGGTCAAAACACATATACAGTTTGTGGTTTTTATTAGACTTTTAAGTGGAGAGATGTCAAGTAGACAGTTGGTTACATGATCCTCTGGCTCAAAGGAGAGAGGGGACCAGAGGAGAACAGGAAGAAGGCCAGTGCAGTTGAAGTAGTGGCGCAAGATGAAAACTGAAAATACCTACTGGGGCAGGTCACGCAGGGCCTGAGCCTTCACGTCATGGGTTCAGCCAGCTCCTACCAGCTCAAGAGAGCTGATTATTAAATTGCAGCAAATTTGGGTGCTGGTTGACCTCACAGTTGGTAGCCTGCAATCTGCCATGGTAGGAGTATTTACAACATTGAAATGAAGAAATGCTACAACCCAGGGCTTCTTCCACCCACAAAACCAGTTGTTAAATATTTACTACAATATTACCACTACAGCTTACAGACAGCAGTGAAAATTTTATATTTATTCTCAGTGGCTTTAATAAAGTCATTAAAATATTTTAAGCCGGTGAGTAAAAAGATTTGATTTTTTTTTAATCACTCTGGCTGCTCTATAGAGACAGAAGGCAAGAAGTCTCAAACTTTTCCTGTCCCAAAGAGACCACTAAGGATGCTGCTGCAATGGTCCATGTGAACACTGAAGGTGGAGTGAAGGAAAGACATCTGAAAGATTGTTAGGGTCCCAAGATTGACCATAGATGGCCCCTGATTCATCACAAATTGACTATAGCTGAACCTGTTATATAATTCATGTAACTTGGTTAGTGTTTTTTGTTTTAGTGGTGGTAGGGGACCCCAGCGGAGAAGGCAATGGCACCCCACTCCAGAACTCTTGCCTGGAAAATCCCATGGACGGAGGAGCCTGGAAGGCTGCAGTCCATGGGGTAGCAGAGTCGGACACGACTGAGCGACTTCACTTTCACTTTTCACTTTCATGCATTGGAAAAGGAAATGGCAACCCACTCCAGTGTTCTTGCCTGGAGAATTCCAGGGACGGGGGAGCCTGGTGGGCTGCCATCTATGGGGTCACACAGAGTCGGACACGACTGAAGTGACTTAGCAGCAGCAACAGCAGGGGATCTCAGGTTGCAAATTACCTTGACTCATAACTGGGGGCTTTTTGCTATTTTACTGGAAACCAGCAGAAGATAAATCAATAATATTATCTCATAACAGAATAAGGCAGTTAATTTCCTGCATGAGCACAATCTCCTCTTTTTAATATTTCAATCTTTCAGTAGCAGGAGGTGCTTCAAACCTTGCAATCAGGCTGATTCTAAGGGAAAGGAGGCTTAATATCTCTTTGATGGCAGTTCTTTCTCAATGGGATAGGAGGGAAAAGAGGACATGTCAGAACAGTGCTAAGATGAACACTTTAAAGACATTCACCAAAGACCCCTGACCATTTTTTGGTTCCTGTAACTAGGCTGGAGACTCAGCTTGTTCATTTCACATTCCTTTTCTCATACTCTTGTCTGTGCTTGGTTGCTATTATACCTCAAGGGGAAGGCCTAACCCCAAAGTTCACTCTTTGCCTTGAAGGAGAACAGAAATCCCTTTCCTACAGAGCTGAAATTCTAGTTGAGGGTAGGAGCAACCAATAAAGAAAATAAGTAATTATACCAACTATGAAAGAGCAAGGAAAGGAGATAGGCCTAGCCACGATCAGTTCAGCAGGGTAATGGAGACAGGTGCTAAACTGAGTGGGTAGAGTGGGGAGGTGGGAAGAGAGGAAGTGGAGTCAGCCAGAGTAGACAGCTATTTCAAGAAGTGCAGATGGAAAGGGAGAGACATATCCATCCACAGCTAGATGGATAAGCAAATTATGATACGTCCGCACAATGGAATCTGACTCAGCAGTAAAAAAAACAAAAAAACTATTGATGAACACAACATGGATGACTCTCAAAGGCATAATGCTGAGTGAAAGAAGCCCATCTCAAAACAGTTACAAGCTCTATGTTTCCATTTTTATGACAGTCTCAGGGAGCAAAACTATAGGAACAGAACAGATCAGTGGTTGCCCTGGGTTAGGGTGGGGGTGACTGTGATTATAAAGGAGCAGGAAAATTCTGGGGGCTAGTGGAGCAGTTCTATGTCCTGATTACAGGGGTGGTCACACAGATCTATACATGTGCATGCATGTATCCTCAGTCCTCAGTCGTATCTGACTCTTGCAACCCCATGGACTGTAGCCTGCCAGGCTCATCTCTCCATGGAATTTACCAGGCAAGCATACTCAAGTGGGTTGCCATTTCCTCCTCCAGGGGATCTGACTCAGGGATTGAACCTGCGTCTCCTGCACTGACACGCGGATTCTTTATCACTGAGCCACCAGGGAAGCCCATCTATACATGTGTCTATATTCATGTAACTAACTACACCCAAACAAGGTAATTTTACTGTATGTTACTTGGGGAACACAAGATTGGGCAGAGTCTAAAAGACAAAGATTGGAGGAAGGAGTCATCTTTTCATATGGGAGGGACTTGAGTTTATTCATTTACTAAGGGAGGAAATCAGGTCTCTTGGGAAAGGTGGCCAAGAGGAATTCAAAGGTGTGAGATCCAGGGCACCAGTGGGAAGGAAAAATGATCTGTTCTCCGCACAAACTGTGCGGCACAACACAAACTCCGTCTGGGACGGAGGACACAGTGTGGTGTGCAGGGCATTGTGTTTGGTGAGGTTGGGAAGAGCCCCTGGGAGGAATGGGAAATGATGCTTCCAGAGCTCGCCCTGCAGTATGATGGTCCAGCAGAGGCTAGAGACCTCAAAGCTTCAGTGGCGCCAACCTGTCCCTTTGTGGATTCGTGTTCAGCAGCTTGGTGCAGAGAAGAGGTTGGTGGGGAAGGGGGATGGAGATCAGCTGAAGGACAAAGGGCAAGGATTTTAAGATGAGGAACAAAAAGAAGGGCTGGGAAGACAAGAAAAGGAGGACCATGAAGCCAACAGGGAACTAATGGCATGGGAGACAAGGGAGAGGGCATGTGATTAGATCAGTTAGTGATCCGAATTATTATGGTTAACAGGCATCAGGGAGCGGGGGAGCTGGATGGATGAGGACACTGGTCCAAGCAGTTCTGAAGTGGAGACAGAGGACTCATATGTCAGGTTAGGGGTTTGACTGATATTTAGAATACTTTCTACAGAATAGTCACAGCAGGACTTCCCCAGTGGTTCAGATGGTAAATAATCTGCCTGCAGTGCATGAGACACATGTTCAATCCCTGGGTTGGGAAGATCCCCTGGAAAAGGAAATGGCAACACACTCCAGTATTTTTGCCTGGAGAATTCCATGGACAGAGGAGCCCAGCGGGCTACAGTCCATACGGTTGGAGAGAGTCCGACACGACTGAGCAACTAACACTTTGACTTTCAGCTCATATTTATTGATCCTTGCCATGTGCCTGACACCAGTACTTTGCATGCACGTCTCATTCATTCTCACAGCACATACTATCCCTGTTTTCTAAATAAGGAAACCGAGGCTCGAAAAGATTAGATGAGTTACCCAGGGTCACATAACCAGTAAGTGGAGCAGTGATGGACTAGAACCCAACCTGTTTGACTCCAGGGTTTATGTTTCTCTGACTCATATACTCTATTGCTTCTCCCACATGGAAAAGCTTGATTCCATCATAATAAAATGCTATATTGACCTCAACTAGACATCTCAGAAATGAACCAAAGTAGGTGCATTGCTTGATGTAAATGTGTCAGCATTTCTGAAAGCCAACTATAAGGGGCTGTCCCTCTCACACTGGATCAGTTCAGTTCAGTTCAGTCGCTCAGTCGTGTCTGACTCTTTGCGACCCCATGAATCGCAGCACACCAGGCCTCCCTGTCCATCACCAACTCCCGGAGTTCACTCAGACTCACATCCATCAAATCAGTGATGCCATCCAGCCATCTCATCCTCTGTCGTCTCCTTCTCCTCCTGCCCCCAATCCCTCCAAGCATCAGAGTCCTTTCCAATGAGTCAACTCTTCGCATGAGGTGGCCAAAGTATTGGAGTTTCAGCTTTAGCATCATTCCTTCCAAAGAAATCCCAGGGCTGATCTCCTTCAGAATGGACTGGTTGGATCTCCTTGCAGTCCAAGGGACTCTCAAGAGTCTTCTCCAACACCACAGTCCAAAAGCATCAATTCTTCGGCACTCAGCTTTCTTCACAGTCCAACTCTCACATCCATACATGACCACTGGAAAAACCATAGCCTTGACGAGACGGACCTTTGTGGGCAAAGTAATGTCTCTGCTTTTGAATATGCTATCTAGGTTGGTTATAGCTTTTCCTCCAAGGAGTAAGCGTCTTTTAATTTCATGGCTGCAGTCACCATCTGCAGTGATTTTGGAGCCCAAAAAACTAAAGTCTGACCCTGTTTCCACTGTTTCCCCATCTATTTCCCATGAAGTGATGGGACCGGATGCCATGATCTTCGTTTTCTGAATGTTGAGCTTTAAGCCAACTTTTTCACTCTCCTCTTTCACTTTCATCAAGAGGCTTTTTAGTTCCTCTTCACCTTCTGCCATAAGGGTGGTGTCATCTGCATATCTGAGGTTATTGGTATTTCTCCCGGCAATCTTAATTCCAGCTTGTGCTTCCTCCAGCCCAGCGTTTCTCATGATGTACTCTGCATAGAAGTTAAATAAGCAGGGTGACAATATACAGCCTGGATGTACTCCTTTTCCTATTTGGGACCAGTCTGTTGTTCCATGTCCAGTTCTAACTGTTGCTTCCTGACCTGCATACAGGTTTCTCAAAAGGCAAGTCAGGGGGTCTGGTATTCCCATCTCTTTCAGAATTTTCCAGTTTATTGTGATCCACACAGTCAAAGGCTTTGGCATAGTCAATAAAGCAGAAATAGATGTTTTTCTGGAACTCTCTTGCTTTTTCCATGATCCAGCGGATGTTGGCAATTTGATCTCTGGTTCCTCTGCCTTTTCTAAAACCAGCTTGAACATCAGGGAGTTCACAGTTCACATTTTGCTGAAGCCTGGCTTGGAGAATTTTGAGCATTACTTTACTAGCGTGTGAGATGAGTGCAACTGTGCGGTAGTTTGAGCATTGACACACTGGATGAGTGGTGTCAATTCTGCCTGTAGATTGTATATTGAAAAGTTCTTTCATTTGATCACAAAAATTAGTTTGTTAAAGGACAAAAAATTACTTTCAGAGATGGGGCATTTTGGTGGTCAGCCAGAATGGTACTGGGAGTGGTGACGAAATCCATCGGGTAACCAAAGAAGTGGGTGGTCAAAGGGGTGTCAAGGTGAGGATCACTGATGCCTATGTCTAGAAATAAGGTATAAGATGGGATGACTATAGATGCTAAAGTTCCCTATGATGGTGGTGAGTGTGGAAGAGGGGGAGCTACTAGGTGTCACAGGCCTCAGTGAGTGTAGAAGAGTGGCCAGGAGGCCAGTAACTGAAAACAGCAACGAGTGTGGTTTAGTGCCACCAGCCCCAGCTGAGAGCTTTTGACATGAGAGTGGCCAGGGTCTGAGAACAGAAAGCGGGAGCTGGAAGAATGCCCTTCCCTCTGCTGCCCATTTTGGGACATCTGTGAGGTGGGGAAATGAGCAGCCCCCACTTGAGGGCTTCACAGAGGAGGGATCATTTAAGACAAGGAAACAGAAGGCACTTAAAAAAGATTAAAGTCTCTGTTACAACCCGTTTAATGTAAAACAGTATCCTTGGCAGCTTGCAGCTGTTTATGAGTATAGTATGTGTTAAATCCTTATAGCTAATAAAGAAGACAAATGAAAATGAAAAAAAAAAAGATTAAAGGCCTGAGAGGTGTCTGTCATGTCCAGAGGGTATAGATTGAGAGGCAGTGGCAAGTGTGAAGTGGAGTCTGTCCAGAATAGCTGCTTCCTTCCAAGAACAATAGCCCCAAATATGTGAATAGGGTGTCATGGCTTTCCTGCCCACTAATACTCATTCTAAGCCTACAGGAAAGATAGAGTCCTGTGGCGGCCATTCTTCATCATCATCTTGGCCAGGACATTGAATCTTGAGACCTTGGCTGCTTGACAAAACCATTATTTCCTGGTGACTAAATCACCTCATCCCATCTTCTCTTTCCTACCAGGCTCAGAGCCCCTACCTTCCCCATGGTGGAGGGGTGGATGTCCATTTCTCAGGAGCAGTGGACTGCTTCCGGCAGATAGTGAAAGCCCAAGGGGTCCTAGGGCTCTGGAATGGATTGGCAGCCAACCTACTGAAGGTGAGAGGAATGGTCAGTCTCCCGCTTGTCCGCCTCGGCCACTGCCACCCTGTTCTACACCTTTCCCACTCCCTCTGCAGTTTGCCTGCAAACACCTCCTCTAGCACAGAGCCTATGAGTGCAGGCTGGCTGTCGGCCCTGAAGAGTGGGGACCCTGTGCAGTGTTGGGACATCTGATACCCCATCCCAGAGGAGCTAAGCATTTAGTGTCAAGGTTCCCAAAAGGGAGGTTCATAGACTCCTAAAAGGACTGTAACCCCCTATCCTAAAATTGTATGAAAAAGTGTGTCCATTTGGGCATATGTACATCTCTCTGGGGAAAGGATCCATAACTTATATCATTTTCCAAAAGAACTTCATGACTTTAAAAAAAAAAAAGGTTAAGAACTGTGGACTAACCTTGCACTAGTTGGCACAGAAGTGATTCCAATCAAGACAAGATTATGTTAGGAATTGCCCAGCTGTCCAGTGGTTAGGACTGAGCATTTTCACTACTGAGTTCAATCCTTGGTCAGGGAACTAAGATCCCACAAACCATGCATGGCATGGCCAAAAAAAGGCAAGTGTATGTTGACAGGCAGTGTTAAGATTGTCTACATCCATATCAACCCACACCTAGGCTTCCCCAGGGCAGGCCCTTCAGTGGCTCTGCCACTCCTCTCCCCAACCAACATTGGGCCGGCTTGCATTTTTCCATCTTCCCTGATTCCAAAAAGAATGACCATGTTGTATTGTCCACAGCCTTTATCTCAGTTTACCCTGATCCAAGTTGATTGCAGATGCATTGATGTTTTAAGATTTTCACATGATTTTCATTTTCTTTCTCTACAGATAGTTCCATATTTTGCAGTTATGTTTGGCACCTTTGAGTTCTGCAAGAGAATCTGTCTTTACCAAAATGGTTACATCATGTCTCCTCTGAGCTATAAATTGACCCCAGGGGTGGATCAGAGTTTGAAGCCCCAGGAGTTACGGGAATTAAATAAGTTCTTCAAAACTGGACAACTAAAGTCTAAAAAACCAACTCTTTAAAACTGAATGGAACTAGAGGTGCATTGATTGAAGGCGTGTTGCAATCAGAGAGGAATGTAGCCTCAGAACTGTGCACGCATGGAGTAACAAGAGGGTGCTCCTGTCTGCTGCTCTTGGAAATGAGAAGATTCAGCCACACCTGAGCTCCAGAGTAATGGCCCTGTGAACACCTGCACCACCGTGATTTTATAACAAAACCTAGCAGTAATAAAATGTACAGTTTACACTGTGGATATAAATAGGCAATGTCAGTCAGTCAGTTCAGTCACTCAGTCATGTCCAACTCTGCGACCCCATGGACTGCAACACGCCAGGCTTCCCTGTCCATTACCAACTCCCAGAGCTTGCTCAAACTCATGTCCATCAAGTCGGTGATGCCATCCAACCATCTCATCCTCTGTCGTCCCCTTCTCCTCTTGCCTTCAATCTTTCCCAGCATCAGGGTCTTTCCCAATGACTCAGTTCTTCAAACCAGGTGG
Source organism: Budorcas taxicolor (assembly GCF_023091745.1). Lineage (NCBI taxonomy): Eukaryota > Metazoa > Chordata > Mammalia > Artiodactyla > Bovidae > Budorcas > Budorcas taxicolor. Next base: position 28,229,589 of record NC_068935.1, read on the forward strand.
CCAAAGTATTGGAGCTTCAGCTTCAACATCGTCCTTCCAATGAATATTCAGGATTCATTCTCTTTAGGATTGACTGGTTTGATCTCCTTGCAGTCCAAGGTACTCTCAAGAGTCTTCTCCAGCACCACAGTTCAAAAGCATCAAATGGTTCAAAAGCATCAAATAGGCAATGTACACAACACCAAAGGGCCTGGCCATGACCTCTCAGAGCAACGTGCTGTTGAAGTGACTGGGCGGACAGCATGCTGGAGCTCCACGACAGGCTCACAGCTTACACTAACCCATGGCAGCCTAGTTTCACCCAGATTCACTTGAGACTTCCCGATCCAGTCATTCTAGAACTCACAGTCCTGGCTGACTTTGGAGTGCACACACCATGATGTAAATTATGCCTTACCAGAAACTAAATGAAAAACATTTAACATTTAAAAGTTACCACCATCATAGTAGATCCAGCCTTCTTTATTTAAATTTGAAGCCTTCTTGTGTTTCTAGAAGGTAGTTTATAGCATGACTGCTTTGTTATGTCCCAGAAGACCTTCTTTCAGTTAGTCATGTATAGTCCAAATGGCCTGAATTCTCTGCCTTTTTAACTTGCTTTGCAAGCCTACCCAGAAAATAAATTATTTAGTCAACTTATTCTCACAGCATCTCCCAGTTGCCTAGAGAGGATCAAATAGAACATCTGACACGCACACAGACCCACAATGTAACTAAAAAAGCACTTTGGGCTAATCATGTCTACTAGATTTTTTTTAAATCAAATTTTGGGTTTATTCCACCTTGGGGATTCTATGTCAAGTTTATGTAATTGTACCTTTTGAATAGCCTATCTATGCATTAAAAAGCAATATCTAGTATTAAGTTGTTAATTTATACACAAACAGAAAGAGACTTTCAGTATGTTGGAAGTATTTTTCCCTATTAAATTTATTTTCCAAAGAAAAATGATGTGTTGGTCATTTATTACTAATTTGAGTTAGAAAACTATTGCCAAAATCTTTAAGCTCTCAGAAACTTGTCCTATTGGAATATATCAAAATAACTCATTTTTTCAGCCACTGGGGCAGACTGTGTTTTATGGAAGAGAGAAGTTAATGCACACAAGAAAATCTCATCTGTAGCCCAATCAGTTACTGTTTCAGTTCAGTTCAGTCACTCAGTCGTGTCTGACTCAGTCAATTGCAACCCCATGGACTGCAGCACTCCAGGCTTCCCTGTCCATCACCAACTCCCAGAGCTTGCTCAAACTCATATCCATCGAGTCAGTGATGCCATCCAACTATCTCATCCTCCATCATCCCCTTCTTCTGCCTTCAATCTTTCCCAGCATCAAGGTCTTTTCCAAGAAATCAGTTCTTTGCATCAGGTGAGTTTAGAGGTGACAGGTAAGTTTAACAGATTCTTAACCCAGAGTGAATAGTTCATGTTAGTTACTCTTGATTTTCCTTGAGGTGAACAACTTTTTTAAAAATTCTGAAAGCTGTAAAAAAAATATTTTTAAAACTCTAGTACTGTTCCTAAAACAAATTTCCAACTTCTTATATTTTCCCAGAGGTATGAAGGAAGTGTTCTGCTTTTCTGCTTTATGGTTTGCAATGGGCACCACCAAACTGGGCTAAGTACTTTGGGAGGATTATAAAGATATGTAATGCAATACTGAGCCAGGAGTAACTTCTAGTCTTCAGGAACAAAACATACCTATACGTATGAAATGACTATAATTACAAAGCAAATACAAGCAAGGGCATGATAATATAGCAGCAACCATTAACAAGATTACCAAGGGGCTCCATAATTGATTCACTTAGTGAATCAGTGATTTAAAGTATAATTGAAAAAAAGAAGTCTTTTTTAACATGGTGGTGGTGGTTTAGTCACTCAGTTGTGTCTGACTCTGCGACCCCATGGACTGTAGCCTGCCAGGCTCCTGTGTCCATGTGATTTCCCAGGCAAGAATACTGGAGTGGGTTGCCATTTCCTTCTCCAGGGGATCTTCCTGACCCAGGGATCTAACCCAAGTCTCCTGCAATAGTTATTATTTATTTGGCTACTCCAGGTCTTAGTTGTGGTACGTGGGATCTTTGATCTTTGTTGCAGCATATGGCATCTTTAGTTGCTGCATGCAAACGCTTAGTTGCAGCATGTGGGATCTAGTTCCCTGACCAGGGATCAAACCTGAGCCCCCTGCATTGGGAGCTCAGAGTCTTAGCCACTAGACCACCAGGGAAGTCCTGGGAAGGAATGAGTCTTACATTACATTTTGAAGGAAGTAAAAGGATAATAGTTGGTTGAGGGGAGAATATGTTGCAGGCTGAAGGTAGCGTATGTGGTATCACAGAGGTGGAAGGAAGCAAAAGGTATCTGCAAAAGAGTGTGAAGACTGGCTTCATGCATTCATTCAATGACAGCTTGCACTCTGGGCATCATGGTACACCAGGCAGCTCAGGTCCTTGCCCATGTTCTAGTGAGGGGGGCAGTCAAAAAACTAATCAACAAGTGAGGTATGGATTGTAATGTTATGAGGGGGATAAACAGGGTGCTTTATTAGAGAATTACATGGGAGGTAAGGGAAGTATTTTTGATCAAGCACCCAGAGAAAGCCACTATGAGAGGTGATATTTGAAGTGAGACCTGAAAAATAAAAATGAGTCAACCACGTAAGGAACTAGGGAGAAGAGCATTCTTGGCAGGCAGAACGGAAGGTGCAACAGTGGTACTGGTAGTGGGAAAGGCTGGATGAACGACAAAAAAGTGAGCACAGCCAGTGTGGTGAGTGAGAACAGATGAGATGTGGTTGGACAGAGGTCCAGGTCATATGTGGCCACTTGGGCCATAGTAAAATGTTTAATTCTAAAATAAATGAGTAAAACAAGTTTAATTCCAAGTGCAGCAGGGAGTCATTGAAAGCTTTTATGCAGAGATGCTATATAATCTGATTTTCATTTTTGAAATATCCCTCTGGTTGCTATGTGGATAACAGATGGGAAGGAAGCAAGGCTGTGAGTAGGAAAACCAGTTGAGAGGCTACTACAAAGTCCAAGTAAGAAATGACGACTTATGGGGAATTCCCTGGAAGTCCAGTAGTTAAGACTTGGTGCTTTCACTGCCATGGGCCCAGGTTCAATCCCTGGTCTAGGAACTAAGATCCTGCAAGTGACATAGCCAAAAAATTAAAAATTTTTTAAAATATTTAAGCGATGGCTTGGACTAGAAAGGTGGCCATAAGGATGAGAGGAGTGAATAGGTTCAAGATAGATTTTTCAGTTTGGGATCAGCAGGATGTGCTGAGCAATTGAATGTAGGGAATAAAAGAAAGAAATCAAGGATGACACCTAGGTTTTTCACTTTTGACTTATTAAAAAGGTAGATAATGTTGCCATTTGCTAAGGTGGGGAAGACTGGTGGGGGCCCAAGTTTTGGTGGAGAAGGAATTAAAAGTTCTGTTTTGGACATGTTAAATTTGAAATGCCCATGAGACATCCGAGTAGAGAAGTCAAGTAGGCAGTTGGCTGGACCATAGGCTGTTCATGTAATTGTCCAAATCAGTTGTGGTAGACAGAATAATGAACCCCCCATCAAGGGTGTCCACACCCTAATACCTAAGAACCTGTAAATATTTACCTTACACAGCAAAAGGGACTTACATGATTAAGGATAAGGATATTCAGATGGAAAAATTATCATCGTTTATCGGGGCTTCCCAGGTGGCGCTACTGGTTAAAAAAAAAAAAAAAAAAAAAAACCCGCATGATCCCCTGGAGAAGGAAATGGCAACCCACTCCAGTATTCTTGCCTGGAAAATCCCATGGACAGAGGAGCCTGGTGGGCTACAGTCCATGGGGTCACAAAAAGTCAAACATGACTGAAGCAACTTAGCACTTAGCATCTGGGTAGGGCCAGGTAAAGTGGAAGAGGAAGGTGGAAGAGAGATTGGAGGTTGCAAAATGAGGCAGAAGAAATGGGGAACAAGAAGGACTTGGCTGACTTTGAATACAAAGATGCCCAAGAGCCAGGAAACGGGGATTTCCATCCTACAACCACAAGGAATTGAATTCAGCCAACAACCTGAATAAGCCAGGAAATGGACTTTCCCCCAGAGCCTTCAGAAAGCATTGCAATCTTGCCAGATACCTTGATTTAAGCCAAGTAAGACCTCTATGAGACTTCTGATCTCTGTAACTGTTAAGATAATAAATTTGTGTTGCTTAAGCCACTGACTTTGCAGTACTTTGTTACAGCAGCAATAGAAAACTAATATACCAGAACATTATTGATAATTATGTCAGGATACAAAGCATACCTGGGCTGTCCTGGCCAAACAGGACAAGTCTGGAGCTCAGGAGGGAGTGGTGGCTGGAAGTAGAAATGTGGGTGTGGTCAGCAGATAGATGGCATGTAAAGCCAAGAGACTGAATGAGACAACCAAAGGAGGAGATGGAAAGAAACTCCTGGGGGAGGAGGTGTGTGTGCTAAGTCACTCCAGTCGTGTCCCACTTTTTGCGACCCCATGGATGATAGCCCACCAGGCTCCTCTATCTATAGGATTTTCCAGGCAAGAATACTAGAGTGGGTTGCCATGCCCTCCTCCAGGGGATCTTCCTGACCCAGGGACCGAACCCATGACTCTTAAGTCTCTTGCATTGGCAGGCAAGTTATTTACCACTAGCACCACCTGGGAAGCTCTGGGGGAGAGGGAAGCAACAAGAAATGACATTGAGATGTTAGCGAAGGAAAGGCCTCAAGATGTGGAGGAGCTGGAACTCTTATACTCTGCTATTGGTACAATCATTTTGAAAACAGTCTGGAAATTCCTCAACTGGTTTAACATGGAGTTAACCATATGACCTAGAAATTCCAATCCTAGGTATCTACCCCAGAGAAACGAAAACATATGTCCACACAAAAACTTGTACAGGAATGTTTATAGAAGTATCATTCATAATAGGCAAAAAGTGGAAATGACCCAAATGTCTATCAACTGATGAATGGCTAAACAAAATGTTATATAGCCATACAATGAAGCTACTTAGCAATATAAAGGAATTGACTATTGACAAACACACAAAACACATGGGTGAATCTCAGGGTATATATATATAAAAAATGAGAGAAGTCAGATGCCCCCATCCCCAAAAGAATGGTATCATACTATATGATTCCATTCATAGGAAATTCTAGGAAATGCACACTGATCTATAGTGATAGAAAGATTAGTGGTTGCTTGGGGAGGGATTACAATAGGGTTCTAGAAAAACTGTGGTGATGGACAGGTTCACCATCTTACCTGCAGTGATAATTTCATAGGTGTTTATGTATGTTAAAAGTTTTAAATATATGTTTCATTGCATATGATTATACCTCAATAAGACTGATATTTTGTTTTATCTGAAGCAGTTATCCAGGGCTGGAATATATCAAACACTTTCTAAGTCTGCTCAAAAGGGCCAAAAACAAAGCCCTTGGGTGAGGTGGAGGGGCTTCAAATGCTACGCTGCAGAGTTCAGGATTGATCCACTAAGCAGAAGAAAGTCACTGGTTTCTTGAGCAACACAGGTGATATGATGAAAACTGGACGTGAACAAGATTGTTCAAGAAGCTGAAACAGAAATGAGACATTAAAGACAGGAAGACTGGCCAGCAAATGAGAACTTGGTGGTTTGGTTTTTTGTGTTTGTTTGTTTGTTTCGGCCTCAGGCTTTGCAGGATATCCCCGACCAGGGATTGAAACTGGAGCCTTGGCAGTCAGACTTCTGAGTCCTAACCACTGGACTGCCAGGGAATTCCCAAGTAGCTGATGTTTTAGAAAGTCGTTTCTTGTTCAGTTGAAGTCTGCCTTCATGATACTTCTACCAGCTGCCATTGATTCTACACAGGATGTCTAATTCTCTTCCATCTGACAGACAGTCCTTCAATTAGGAAGAGAGTCATGATGGCCCTCCTTCACCCAAAGCCCTTTCCCAGTTAAATCTCTCTTATTCATTCAGCCATTTCTCATATGACATGATTTGAAGGCACTTTACTTTCCTAACTGTCTTTTTTAAACATGTCCCAATTTGTTAATGTCCTCTTAAAATGGCATCCAGAAGTGAGCACAAAGCTCTATGGGCCAACAGCAGAGGCCCAAATGGGACTGAAAGTCCCCTGATCTGTTTAGGACCATCATCTTGACCCATCTCAAGACTCATTAGCATCTTTTGGCATTGCCAACTTACAGTCAACTAAGACCCTCAGTTCTTTTTCACACATGCTCTAGCTCCTTATCCTTAAATGTCCTGCACTAAACAGAACATTAGAAACCTTTATTGTGGTCCTTCCCATTTTATAAGCCTCGGTTTATTCTGGACTTTAGCCCTTCTGACTCAGTTCCTAGAGATCTGTGATACTCTTTAGTCTTTGTCCTTGGAAGTCTAGCCTTCATTCTGTCATCTATATATGTACTTTAAAAATTTGAGCTCATCAGAGAAGAATCTGGAAAGACAGCTTAATTACTAGATATCTCTCCTTTTTAAATTTCTCATTGGAATTTTTGCAAATTGTATGGATCTGAATTTTATCTTTGGAATCTTTCACTCTCCTGAGCTATCTTTCTATTGGAGTTTGAACAAGAGATCATATTTATCTTTTTTTTCATCCTTTTGACTTTTAAAACACACACACACACACACACACATTCTCTCTCTCTCTCTCTCACACTCACACACACACACATACACAGGTTAGTTAACCTATCTAACTATGCCCAGCATTCCTTTGTTTAACAGATCCAGATCAGTCAGTCTTGGTCTGTTTCCCTAAGATTCTTGTCGCTTTCACTTTACTATGAGATCTTCCTTACTTATGGTCAGGAGTAAGCCTAGTTTAGCAATCTACCTCATTGCTTCTTCAGTTTTCTGAGAACTATAATTATCAGCAAGAGAGTCAAGTATTTATCAGTGTGTTGCTATCAGAATAATGAAACTTGTAGCAGATACTCAGATGGTTTTTGTCTCTGATCAACATTTCTCCCCAAGATGATGACTTCATGAAGTAATATTCATAGCTTTTATCTATATGGGCAGTCTCTTGTATGCTTTCACAATGACATTCACTTTCATTTGTCCCTTTTATTTTCATGGAATGCTTTTCACCCTCCTACCAATGAATTACTGGCTATACTTTCTTGATATATCACTACTCTGCTCTCCCATATGGTATCTCTCTGAACCAGCTTTACCCTTCTTTTTACTGATGCCAGTCAGAAGTCCCATTCTACCAAGTTTGAACAATACCTATAAAATTGTATTTTCTTGCTTGTATTAACATTTTACATTCACTTTATTACTCATACAGTGGGTGTGTGAGTACATAGATAACTGAGGCATTAAGTATCATTTCTGACCTTCTTCCTTGTTTTTTCTGAGACAGTAGGCACTGCCTTAGCTCTGTTTTCTCTTCCTTAATTGTATGTGTATTCTACACAACTTCCAGAAACATAGTAGTTACTAAGAGCTCCCACTATGTTTCAATGAAGGCATTTCTTTTTAATGAATTGACTAGTCTATATCATTATCAACATCATCATCATTATCATTGACATTAGTCCCTGTTTGCCTGGACTCTTGCTCCTGGTTTCTTTTCTTTTTCCTCTTTTTTTTTGACTTTTTAATTTTTTTAACTTTCAGAAATAAAAATGTTGCCCACACACACAAAAAAAAACCAGTATAAAGACTTTCCATGTATCCTGCACTCAGCTTCTTCAAATGGTAACATCTTATATAACCACTGTAACTAAAAATAGTATTGGTAGAATATTATTAACTAATCTACAGATTATATGTCCAAATCTCACCAATAGTACCACCATGTCCTTTTTCTGGTCCAGGATCCAATCCAGGATCACACATTGTATTAACCTGTCTTTCTCCTTAGTCTCCTTTAATCTGTGACAGTTCCTCAGTCTCTTTTTCTTTCATGACCTTGACACTTTTGAGAACATCCAACTCCTTTAAGTATACCTGGTCATAGGCAGCCAGGAGAGCTCCAGCTCACAGTGAATTCAGCAAAATACCAAGTCATGGCATGGAGTCACTCTTAAATGTATTTCACCTTCAGTAAAACTACACTTAAGCACCGAAAGACTGCTGCTGCTTCTGCTGCTGCTAAGTCACTTCAGTTGTGTCCGACTCTGTGCGACCCCATAAATGGCAGCCCACCAGGCTCCTCCGCCCATGGGATTTTCCAGGCAAGAGTACTGGAGTGGGGTGCCATTGCCTTCTCCAACCCAAAGACTGAGAAGGGGCAAATTTTATGTAATTATTTGATCATCTTTTTGTGGAGAGCGAAATATAACAGAACAGTAAATGTGGAGATCCTTGAAACAATAAAAGAGTTTTGGAGTTGAATATGGCAGGCATATCATGCTCAATGGAAGTAGCAGATGTGGCCAAGGAAAAGTTAAAAAAGAAAAGGGTACATAGGTGATAGTGAGCTAGGTCAGAGTAATTAATATTTGAATAAAAATGCATTCATCAGAATGTCAAGAGTTCAGACTAGAAAGGTTTTGAATTGTATAGTGAAATGCATTCAAAAACCACCTCCCTGTAAACAAAATGCTGTTGATGTTTTGTTTTCACTGTTCACTCTCTCACCAGTAGAGGTAGAGGATTGGCTATCACTTTCAGAGAACACACTCTATCATTGAAACTGCACAGCAAGGTCATTTCTGTATCCAGCTGCATTTCTATTATAATCAACTAATGAGAAACAAGTGGCCTCTCCAGAACACTGGTCAAAGATAGCCCCCAGGATCAACAAAGCTGGAGTGAAAATTGCTCTTCTCTGAACATGTGCTGTGTGTGCTCATCACTTTGGATTGCTCGGGTTCATGGAAAGACTAATGAATTGCAAAGTATACTTAGAGAAAGAACCTGACATACCCAGAGGAATCTTAGAGTTGGGTCCTTTAACAGGCAGATCTGGAGAAGGCGGGAGAGGGCAAGAAATTGAGTGGCATGCCATCTATGTTTTCAGTGTGCTGGGTACCTAGGGCTCAGCTACAGTGAGTATTTTCAACAGTTATTTTTGTAAACATGGCTGTGATGACTTAGACATAGGATTTGTGAGGACACCTTCAGCTTCTTTTCTGAATCTGAGGAAGGGCATTTAAGCTAACAAGTAGGTTTTTAAGGACATGTGTGGCAAACATTTTCCCAGTGCAGAGATTAAGGGAGTCAACAAGCCCTTGTCTCTTGACAACAATGGGTGTGTCAATCTAGTTCTGTTGATTCCTCTAAACTTTTCTGGAGATTAGCAATCCACTCAATGCAAGAGTGCTTTACCTGGGCCCAGAGACCCAAATACCAATCCAGTTCACACAACCTCTTAACCTTAACGATATACCCTCTATGCTTTGGCTTCTGGCTCAAATAATTTCCCAACCCTCTAGCCCAGTCCTTTTGAATGCTCCTCTGCCAATTCCCTGCAAGATCTTTGATAAACTGCATTTGCAAACCAGGGTCTGGGGCATGCAGACAGTGTCCCAGCTCTGCTGCTCCTCCAGTTTCCTCTGGCTTCACCAGCGGTCCCATCACTTCATGGCAAATAGATGGGGAAACAGTGGAAACAGTGGCTGACTTTACTTTTCTGGGCTCCAAAATCACTGCAGATGGTGATTGCAGCCATGAAATTAAAAGACACTTACTCCTTGGAAGGAAAGTTATGACCAAACTAGAAAGCATATTAAAAAGCAGAGACATCACTTTGCCAACAAAGGTCTGTCTAGTCAAGGCTGTGGTTTTTCCAGTGGTCATGTTTGGATGTGAGAGTTGGACTATAAAGAAAGCTGAGTGCTGAAGAATTGATGCTTTTGAACTGTAGTGTTGGAGAAGACTCTTGAGAGTCCCTTGGATTGCAAGGAGATCCAACCAGCCCATCCTAAAGGAGATCAGTCCTGGGTGTTCACTGGAAGGACTGATGTTGAAGCTGAAACTCCAATACTTTGGCCACCTCATGCGAAGAGCTGACTCATTGGAAAAGACCCTGATGCTGGGAAAGATCGAGGGCAGGAGGAGAAGGGGACGATAGAGGATGAGATGGTTGGATGGCATCACCGACTCGATGGACATGGGTTTGGGTGGACTCCAGGAGTTGGTGATGGACAGGGAGGCCTGGCATGCTGCGGTTCATGGGGTCACAAAGAGTCAGGCACGACTGAGTGACTGAACTGAACTGAACAGAACACCGGCGAAGTTCCAGGCCAGGGCCAGACTTAGAGTGAGGAGAGTGAGGTACTTGCCCGGGCGCCAAATGTTAGCGGACACCAAACAACTCAGGAATCAAAATGAATGATTCTTTTTAATGCACCATTTTAAAAATCCAAAGGAATGCAAAAATCCTTGATGAACATTTCAAATTTCTGAATAAAGACAGGCTCCCTTCTTGCACTGGCAGGGCCCTGCCTCACTTGCCTCACCATCACCCTAGCCCTGGGGCTCCAAGTAAACTTGATTTACAAAAACAGGCGACCGACCAGCGCGCCACAGTTTATCTATATGAATTTTTAAAATATTGCATTCAATATTATTTCTCTTGACAACCAAATTTGGGTAGCGAGGGGGGTACGTTTTTTGTTGGTTCTTTAGGGTCCCCTTAAATACCGCGCCTCACCCTGGTCCAAGCACACCGTGACCTCTCCCCCTCTGCGCCCCGGAGCCTCCCCTGGGGTCCCGCGTCCGGGTCAGGTACTCTGGGGCTGCCGCCTCCTCGGGCCGGGTCAGGTGCTGCGGCCGAGCCCGGACAGCGCGGAGGGCGGTCCCTGCCACACACCACGGCTCCTCCCTCCGCGCGCTCAGCCACTCAGCGGCCCCGCCGCCCTGCGCGCCGGGGCTCAGGGCCCGCCCCCGACGCCGGCCGCCCGGGCGCCGGCTCCCCCTATATAAATCAGCCATTTGCTTCGCTCCGCCCCAGAGCCCCGGAGTCCAAGCCGGTTCCTCGTCGATCTTTCAGTCGTCCGCTTACTCTTTCCTTCCAAGATGACAGATGCCGCCGTGTCCTTCGCCAAGGACTTCCTGGCAGGTGGAGTGGCGGCGGCCATCTCCAAGACCGCGGTCGCGCCCATCGAGCGGGTGAAGCTGCTGCTGCAGGTATGTCTCGGAATCCGAGAGCCTGACCAGGAAGTGGGGGGAGGGGCCGCGCGGGAAGCGGTGGTCCGGGGCCTGGGGGGAACCAGCCCTCGAGATCTGCCCAGGGAAGTGGCAGCGTGGGAGCAGGGGTGGCCGCGGGGTAGGACCAAAAAAGGCAGACTTGAGAGAGGTGTTTTAGTGATCTGAACTTCAGGATCTCGGAAAGGGTCGGGGGCGGAGGGTGGGCGGAGGAAGACCAGGGCCTGGGCATCCCAGAGGCAGCGAACTCGGATGGGGCAGCCCAGGAGTGACTGGCTCCCGGGCCTTGTGTCAAGGGCGAAGACGCTGAAAAGAGGGACACCTGCCCGTACCGAGGACCTCAGGGTCGTGGCAAGGAGATAACAGCCTGGGGGAGGCCACGCGGTCGGTGGAGCGGCCTCGCAGCCGGCAGCCGCGCTCAGACCGGCCGGGCCGGAAGCCGGCGCCGGGAAGCGCGTGTCCCTTGTGCGTCTGCCCCCGCGCGGCCGCTGGCGCGTTCCCGCGGCCTGGCGGCGCGCTCTGCTACTCCGGCTCTAGAGGGCGCGCCCGCACAGGCTGACGGGTGGTGGCCCTCAGGTCACCTCCAAGAGAGGGGGACCCGAGCGGGAGGGAAGCTGTTCCCAGGGACCTTAGGCGAAGACCACGGTCACCAGGGTGACCGCGCCTGACGTGGGACGCGCCCTAATGTCTCTGAACCAGGGTCTGAGATAATGACCTTTCTCCCAGGTCTAAAGGTCACAGCTCCGCTTGAGGGTGGCACCTCCTCACCCAGAGGGGTGGAGGCTTAATGCTTCTAGCTGTGACAGCGGCAGAAGGTTAGGAGGGTCCCACCTGTGGGATCTAGAAGGCCAGACTTGGGGCAGTTGGGAGCCAGCTAACCTTTAAGGGTGTCCGTTGAGATGCTATATTCTCTTCCCTTCTTGTGATTATCACTCTTTCTGTTGGCCTCCTTGTCTGTCAGGTGCAGCATGCCAGCAAGCAAATCACTGCAGATAAGCAGTACAAGGGCATCATAGACTGCGTGGTTCGTATCCCCAAGGAGCAGGGAGTCCTGTCCTTCTGGCGTGGTAACCTGGCCAATGTGATCAGATACTTCCCCACCCAGGCTCTCAACTTTGCCTTCAAAGATAAATACAAGCAGATCTTCCTGGGTGGTGTGGACAAGAGGACCCAGTTTTGGCGCTACTTTGCAGGAAATCTGGCATCAGGTGGTGCCGCCGGGGCCACGTCCCTGTGTTTCGTGTACCCTCTCGACTTTGCCCGTACCCGTCTAGCAGCCGACGTGGGCAAAGCTGGAGCTGAAAGGGAATTCAGAGGCCTCGGTGACTGCCTGGTTAAGATCTACAAATCTGACGGGATTAGAGGCCTGTACCAAGGCTTTAACGTGTCTGTGCAGGGTATTATCATCTACCGAGCTGCCTACTTCGGTATATATGACACTGCAAAGGGTAAGTTTGCCCGTGGGCTTCAGAACTGTCCATGTGAGAACTTTTAAAGGGTTATCTGAAGGCAGCCAGTGTCACCCCGTACAGCCCTTTGTGTACAGAGATGTTGGGGGTGGGGGGCATGGAAAACAAGTCAGGAAGACTCTGCTTACTGGTAAAAGTGTCTCTCTTCTATTCTCAGGAATGCTTCCAGATCCCAAGAACACTCATATCTTCATCAGCTGGATGATCGCACAGTCAGTCACGGCGGTTGCTGGGTTGACTTCCTATCCGTTCGACACTGTGCGTCGCCGCATGATGATGCAGTCAGGGCGCAAAGGAAGTAAGTTCCACTGGAGCAAAAAATACAGATGTGGGCATGGCACATGGGCACAGACCAGCCATGCCTGCCTTTGAAAATGGCAGTCTGTTGAGATCCCAGGTGGGGTTGATTGGTCTGCGTCCACTGCACAGTCTCCTTTCAGCGGGCCCTTTGGGTGCCTATGCCCAAGGGGGCTTGCCTGGTGTTAGAGGTTAAGGCCAGCAGGTTGTCTGCACCTCCCCGTTGTCCTTTAGTCACCATATTAAGATTGCAGTATTGGCCACACTAATGTGTAAATGTTGGATTTTTAAAAACTGACAATAGCTCTTAGAGGTGGGGCTCTGGGTTAGTCTGGTTAAACTTAAGGACTTTTCACCTCAGCCTCGGGTCACCAACCCTTTGTCTTTGTCCTTTGCAGCTGATATCATGTACACAGGCACGCTTGACTGCTGGAGGAAGATTGCTCGTGATGAAGGAGCCAAAGCCTTTTTCAAAGGCGCGTGGTCCAATGTTCTCAGAGGCATGGGCGGGGCTTTTGTGCTTGTCCTGTATGATGAAATCAAGAAGTTCACCTAAGTTATTTCCTAGTTTTTCTCCTGTGACTAGGCATGTTGTATTATATAACATATCTTGAGCATTCCTGACAGACTGTTAGCTGTCTATTTATCTATGGCAACTATTTACTGGTTGAAAATGGGAAGCAATAATATTCACCTGACCAGTTTTCTCTTAAAGCCATTTCCATGATGACGATGGGACCCAGTTTTTTATTTCAGTCACTCCTGGCAAATAACAAATTTGAAGAAATAAAAATACCTGGAATAGTTTTGTTTGTGGTTTACTTTCATTTAAAAGTACATTAGATAATTTGGTAAGGGCTATGTTTGAATAAATGCTGCAGTATATCCTGAGGTGATGAGCTTTCTTCTAAAACCAATCTTCAGCCATCCACTTAGCAAAGAATACCTTGGCTGTGTGACCCATCGACATTCCAGACCCAGAGCAACCGAAAACTGTTGGTCCATTGCCTGTGGACAGTGACAGCTAATGAGCTTTCTCTGAAAAGCACTCTGGAACCACCTTTCCTATCTTGTGCTTATTAATGAAATACTAGCTGAATTTTACACTTGAATTTCATCTCATTTCATGATGAAATTCATTCCTCCATGAGTTTCATCTCAGTTAAACAAAAGTGTTGTGAAAGTGAAGTCGCTCAGTCATGTCCAACTCTTTGCGACCCCATAGACTGTAGCCTGCCAGGCTCCTCTGTCCATGGGATTTTCCAGGCAATAGTACTGGAGTGGATTGCCATTTCCTTCAGGGGATTTTCCTGACCCAGGGATCAAACCCAGGCCTATATTGCAGGTGGATTCTTTACTGTCAGCCACCAGGGAAGCCCATAAGGTGGTAACAGCAATTTTTGTCCAATTGCCTTCCCTCCATCTTCACCTGTCTCAAGTCAATCTAATCCTGTTCAAAGCAGAGGATTAGAACTGGCATAGTTAGGCAGTGCTGAGATGGCAATACTGTTAAAGATTATGGAGAGAGCTGCCAAGAACCCAAATCTCACTACAAAAAGGAAACCGCATCTACATTTTGGCTGGCATTTTAATCAGCCCAGTTAATGGAGGATGTGTGTTTCTTTTGGAAAAGTCCTTCCTTGGGATCCACATGAGAGTGTGTTTGCAATTTCTGCAGCTCTTGTAGCCTCAGAAATACAGGGATTTTACCTAAAACATGAGGTTTGTAGGAAGCACCATGGCTGGCAAACCACAACATTCAAAGTAGAAAATGATAGGTAATCCACTTGCACAGGTGAAAGTTCCTGAGGAATGCGACACACTAGCATGTTTATCTGCCACTCATAGATAGGGTCTGCATGGCAGGCGTTATTGCCCACAGGATCCTAGTGTTTTTTGTTATGTGCCACCTGGCCAAGCACCTGAGTCAATACAATGTACACATACCAAGTTATATACCTTAAATATACACTGTTTTTATATAGTGGATTTATCACTTACCTTCAGTGATACTGACAATAAAAAATATCTTCGTAAAGTTGCTAAAAAAAAAACCCACAAGACTACTGGTATCAAGCCTGGATTCTGCCACAACTGTGCTGTTGGGGAAGTTAATTTCAAGTCTCAGTTTTCCTCATCTATAAAATGAGGATACTACTAATGCCTGCCTTTGAGAGTTGTTTCAAGGATTAAAGGAGATTCCATTTCGCTCCCTGGGTCAGGAAGATTCCCTGGAGAAGGAAATGGCAACCCAGTCCAATATTCTTGCTTGGAGAATTCCATGGACAGAGGAGCCGGGCGGGCTACAGTCCAAGGGGTCACAAAGAGTTGTACATGACTGAGTGAATACCACCGCATCTACCATAGAACATACATAACGTTGTAAGTGGTAACTATGATAATTATTAAGAGACAGTTAAGGTTTCAGGGGCTCCAAAATCAGAAGTACCTGGATTTGAATCCCAGCTCTGCTGCTTACTTAACTGTATGGCCTTGGGCAAGTCACTTATCCTGGGTCTCAGTTTCTTCATCTGTAAAATGGGGATATAACAGTGCTAGCCTTATTTCCTTGGAGTCTTGGGAGTGAGAGTTAAATAACATAAAGCATGTAAAGCAATCAATGTAGTGCCCGGCATCTAGTAAGCTCTCTGATGTGAGTTTTTCATAATTAGACATCCATTTTGTGGAATGAAGATCTGCCTAAGCAGAGAACTACTTAAGAATGAACTCAAACTCACTTCTCTTTTCTCTGCAACAGCTTAGATATACTATTTTGTGTAGGATTTATATAAAATAAACTTCAGATCGGGTCTTTTTTCAGAGAATTTGATCCTGAAAGGGGATAAGAGGCTCTTCACTTAGGGCTGCAAACCATAATACAAGAGAACCCAAGCCTCCTTTATGGTTATTACAATAGATGTGGGCTCACTGAGCTGGCAGCTATTAAAATAAACCTAGGACCAAGCGTTAATGATCAGAAAGAAAGAAGTGGTGCTTCCTACAATTGGGTGGCTGACATAGATGAGGTGTGTTTTTTTTCCCCCCTCTTTCTATTTTTGTTCAATGATTTTTGAAATTTAATTTAAAGACAAAGTGGTTTTAATCTCTCCAAGCTGTGCAGGATAGTGCTATAGAATTCATTATGTCCATTATGCTCATGTGAACATTGATAGTACACAATCTTAGCAACCCCCTAATTTATGCCATTGTTTTGTTACTATTCAAAGCCTAACAGAATCTGTGAAGCCCGATTCCAGGTGAGAGAGCCAGTATACAGGTCAGCTTGCACACAGCCTCGCTCTCCATTCCAGGGGCCACTCGGCTCAGTCACCAGCGGCAGTGCTCCGGGTGCTCCGACCGCTACCGCCGGATAAAGAAACCAGGGGTGTCTTCCCACAGGGGCAGTTGTCGTGGACGGTAAGTCATTTAAGCCATTATTTTGTATTAAAAGAGATGTGGATATGTTAGCGAGTCTATTGAACAATTTGAATGTATTTTAAAGCTGTAGAAAGAGTTCTGGCACTGCCCTCAGACCCCAGGGGGAACCCTTTCAACCTCCTCTACCATTACAGATACTAAGGTACAAAAAATTTTTTAAGTACTGCCGTGCCGGATGCTAGATTTTCAAGGGTCTGTGTTCCTGCGGTACGTTTCCTTTTTCCTAGGAGGTTTGTAAGCATAGTATTTCTAATTTGTTTTGGCAGTTTTTAACACAGTATCTGTACATGGTCCTCAAAGTTGAACAGTAAAGATGTAAAATGAACAGTAAGCGTTTCCTCTGTCCCATCCCTAACTCTTGTCTTCAAAAGTAACCATTATGAACAGCTTCTTGTCTATTCAGACAAAAAATTTTGTAATGCATATTGTTGTGAGAGTAGCTGATTTGTTTTTTTATCTGAATCCTATTCTGACGGCTTGGATTCAAAATGGCATGATTCTTTTAGACCAGTGTCGGACTCTGGGGACCAGGACTTACAGATGCTGTCGGAGGCAGGAGGGTGGGGAACGGGTAGTTTCTGGATTCTGAGCAAGGATTTCTAAATGTGATCCTTTATTAAAACCTTAAAAGGAAGCCAGTATTTTCCTTTGCGGCTTTAGCTTTGGTTGCTGAGTGACCTGGGGGCAAGTCACTTTTCACATCAGAACCTTAATTTCTCCTTTAAAGTTCCTTCCAGTTGAGATGTTCTCTGGCTCCATCATTTTTACATAAAGCAGAATCAGTGAAAGGACTGGGATTAGGTGATTTAATCCTCCCCGAGAACATTTTAAACTATCTAACACAGTCGTAAGTTGAATAGTTTCTGACTCAGAACAGTCATTTGCAGACTGTGTGGGTGGGTTGGTGTTGGCAAGTAAAATTGCAAATGTAAAGATTTACATTAATTTCAAGACCAAGAAGCTGAGCAACAAAATTACAGCTTGGAGTTTGGGTCAAAGGAGGTTTGATTTACCTCAAAATAGTTAATATCCGTCTTTTCAAAGCCTCATCTTATTATCTGTAATATGCACTTTGGTATGCGAGTGGCGATTTATTTGAACAACAAATACTGGATGCTACAATTTCTGGACACAAAAAAAGTACCTTGTGTTCCACTCAAAATTTTTGGAGGAGCTTTCCCATCATTTCAGTCATTTATTCGGTTTAAATGCAGGTGAACAAGTTCAGATGCATGGTGTTCTTCTTAGCCAAAGGCTTAAAAGAGCCTTTGGTATCCCGGCAACAAATATAAACAACGTTCAAGTGACAGATTGGGCAGTATTTTCACTATACCCTCTTCAGAGACACAACTGAGTTACAGGCTAAAAGTATTAATTCATAACTGTCAGTTTAAGAGAGGTGCCCATCCTGGGATTTCATTTCCTTGGGTGACTTTTGTAATGAGGGGAGGAAATTTAGCACTGTTGAGATTTAAGGGAACTTCTGGGATCTAATCACAAGACACGTTTCACCGTCTCTAATGTTTTCACTCCCACAATGGAGATGGTTGTGGCCATAAAGACATAACCAGGGCAAAGTCTTTGCTAGACCGCTATTGACAGATCAGCTTCCTAGGGCTTCGTGTTTGGGAGTGCAAAGGGAAATGCTTCTGTCTAAATGAGTTTCCAATGCCCTGCTGGGTGAGAAGCAAATGTACTCTCTCCTGATGGAGAGAGACGTGCCAAGAACCTAACGATGCTTCAGCCTTGAAGCCACCCATTGCATGGGCCCCTTCCCAGCCCTGAGAGGTGCCACAGCGATGTATTCATTTTATCATTGGGTTTTGTAAAATGTTCAAAAGATATGTTTGTGTTTTTTAAAAGGGGGCACCCAAATAATATAATTATATAAATTGATATCCCCACAAAACCTGCATCTACACGTGCTGGTGGAGCTGGAATAGATGAAGGAATTTGGAGGCAACCCTGTACATGAAGGCAGAGGCATTACCCAGGTCTGGGACTTCCTTGTCACCTGGTCTCCTCACTGTTCCCCATCTTCTCGCCCAGGACTTGCTCATAAGACTCTTCTGGACTGGAGGTCTCATTTTCTTTTTTTTAAAATTCAAGTATAGTTGCTTTGAGGGCTTCCTCGGTGGCTCAGATGATAAAAAATCTGCCTTCAATGTGGGAGACCCAGGTTCGATCCCTGGGTGGGGAAGATCCCCTGGAGAAGGAAATGGCAACCCACCCCAGTATTCTTGCCTGGAGAATTCCATGGACAGAGGAGCCTGGAGAGCTACACTCCATGGGGTCGCAAAGAGTCAGACACGACTAAGCAACTGATACACACACAACACACATTGTTGCTTTACCATGTTGTGTTAGTTTCTGCTGAGGTCTCATTTTCAAAGACCAAACTTTCTCACTTGACAACTCTCCAATTTGTACCTAACTGCTTTCTGCCTCAGTTTCCCCATCTATCATACACAGATAACAACACTACCTCATGAAAATTAACAGGGTTAATACGTGTAAAGTGCTTAGAACAATGTGGACACCTGCTTTACACAATTTTGCTGACTGTTACTGGGCTTCCCTGGTAGCTCAGTGGTAAAGAATCTGCCTGCCAATGCAGAAGACATGGGTTTGATCTCTGGGTAGATCCCCTGGAGAAGGAAATGGCAACTCACTCCAGTATTCTTCCCTGAGAAATCCCATGGACAGAGGAGCCTGGTGGGCTACAGTCCATGGGGACACAAACAGTCGGACATGACTTAGCAACTAAACAACAATGACTGTTACTGTTTTATTGGAATGCCTTAAATGAGTTTTGTTTCATCCATGGGATACTGATGTAATGGACTTATCCCTGACCTACAGATTTCTAAAACAGTCGCGAAAATGCCACATGTCCCATAGAAAGTGAATCTCTCTCTCACACAAAGAAAGAAAAGGTTGCAAAGAAAGAAAAAAAAAAAAACACTTGGAATGCACTAAATAGGAATGTGTGGTGATGGTGGTAATCCTGAACTCTTAAGTTAGAGCACTTATTTTACAATTCTGGTTATTCAAGGGAGCAGAGGCCAAAAAAAATCCATCCTGCCTCACACCCAGACCCCTACTGCCCTGCTGGCCCAGGAGAGCTATGTGATCATCAGGGTTCCCTTTGTTCTTACAGTATTTCAAGGAATCCACGAGGTCCCTGCCTGATTACCCAAGTCTGTGATGTGACTCCCTAGGGAAAGAAGCTGCTGGGGAGAGGCAACACTGAGACTTTTGGAAGCAAAAAATCTCCTTTCACTTTTGCAATTCAGTTCGGGAGTTAAGAGTCCCTTTATTATAAAAACTGAGCCTTGTAGTGGGCTGACCCTAGAAGTGAAGGTCGGAGGCTGGGGGCTTGGACTTCTGGGTAAAAGCATGCTGCTTGCCAGTTAGGATAGAAAGCTGGGAGTTTGGCCACGGAAATTGTAATCCCACTTCAGCTCCATGCTTCCCTGTCTCTCTTAGGTCACATCAGAGCTCATCATGGATTAGTCCCTCAGTCTGTCTACCAGGAGAATTGGAGATCAACTTTTCTTGTTTGGGTTACAATGTCATTTTCATTTATTTATTTGTTTTTGGCTGGATCTCCATTGCTGTGCATGGACTTTCTCTAGTTGCGGCATGCCGGGGCTACTCTCTGGTTGCAGTGCGCAGGCTTCTCATTGCGGTGGCTTTTCTCGTTGTGGAGCACAGGTTCTAGGGTGCACTGGTTTCAGTAGTTGGGGCACACAGGCTTTGTTGCCCCACAGCATGTAGGATCTTCCCCAACCACAGATCAAACCTGTGTTCCCTGCATTGGTAGATGGATTCTTAACCACTGGATAACCAGGAAAGTCCTCATTAAAAAATTTTTTTTGTTGAAATATAGCTGATTTACCATGTTGTATTAGTTTCAGATGTACAGTAAAGTGATTCAGTTATACACACACATATGTGTTTGTGTGTGTGTTTTAACAGTATCAGCTGCAACATCATTTATTAAATCTTCTACCAAATCTCTTTTCAGAATTTCTAGAGCTAGACAGATTGGATTGTTAAGCCTGCTTCTGCTGATTAAACAATCAATACAACCAAATACTATGATTTATCTAAACTACAGAATCACGATCATAGCTAATTATTTTGACCTCCTATATGCCAATGTTGTGCTATTCACTTTGCCTGGATTAACTCTCCTGTTCTCTCAATAGTCCTGAGAGGTAGGTATTATTATAAGCTCCATTTTACAGCTGATGAAACTGAGGCTTTAAGAGGTGAGGTAACGCACTCTGAGCTGTCCTTGACTTTCAAAGAGAACTTTAAGGTGAGCCTGTCCAACTATTTATTTTGAGTCATGATATATTAAAATATGAAAACTGACTAGTTTCAACCACACACAACCACCTGACAAATATTAAATAGAAATTGTAATAACCAAAGCACTGTTTACAGAGTTCAATTTTAGAATATGAGTTATTTACTATTCCAGCCAATTTAAGAATTATTGTTCAAGAATAATTACTTTAACCTAAAGCTACATTTGATTTATTCAAATTTCCTTAACTTTTTCAGGACAGACCCTCCTTTTAAAAGAAGGCTCTTAGCAAGGAATGCTGAGACCCCTACTAAGGTTACTTGCCTGCAGCGGGGGCTATTATGTTATTGGACTATTGGGTAAGGCTCAACCCAACTAACACAACCACATGACCAGGTGGGGTTTGACGCCCCCTCACCTCTTGCCAAGGGTTGGGGGCAGGTCTCAGAAAAATGTTGACACCAGGGCGCTGGTCTCTTTTAGCTGAACGAACCATCTATGGAGAGACAGTAACTTGTGCCTTTTGTTCTGCTGCATCCGTGCATGCTCCAAAGTCCCAAACCAAACCACTTGCCATTCCCTCACCAAGTGTTCATGCTCGTATTTCTAAGCTTTGTTGTACTATGACTGCAGTAAAACCACAACCTAAAAGGTGTGAGGTATGTTTTATTCAGGGGCCTTTTTGAGGACCATACTCGAGGAGATGGCCTCTCAGATAGCTAGCTCCTAGGAAATGTTCCAGAAAGGCAAAGGAGGAGCCAGGATATAATGGAGTTTTTGCTGGGAAAAAAATATATAGTCAAACATCAGAAGATTACTGCTAATTACAAAAAACCAGACATCTCAAGTTAATGATTGTAGCACTTTCGTGTGTATAGAAGATGCAAGAATCTGGGCTCATTGAAATTATTCCTCAGATATGCATCTAGGGTTGGTACCTTCTTTTTAGCCATTCTGAATTCCCCCTCAGGGCACACCAAGGTGGGAGGGTGGCAACTGCAGTGGCTGATGGCTTGATGGCAGCGACATTCTTTGTTTACTGAAATGGAGAGCAGTTTTGTCCAGTTACTCGCCACCCCCCCCCCCCCCGCAACAAGCTGCCATTCCTTACCTCTCTGCCAAGGCACAGTCCTTCAAGATCCAGCTGAGATCACCTCTTTTTCCACAAGTCTTCCCAGACTCCACTAGTCAGTGCTTGCTGCCCTTTCCTCTGAACTGCTAAAGTATTTATGCTCAATTCATGGTTGTATCCCCAGTGCCTGGAACAGTGCCTGGCACATAGTAGGTACTCAAGAAATAATTAAGTGAATGAACTCTAATGTTTGTGTCATTGTATAATGGCTAAGTGTCTGGCCCCATTAGGGGCTGTGTCTTGTTCCTCTTTACATTCCTAACATGGAGCAGAAAACTTTGTGTGGTAAATGTCCATTGGAGGGAGAAATGAATGAACGTGCGAACTTAGCTCCTTGCCTATTGATCTGCAGGAGTAAATTTTGACTGGATCCAGCCTCTTGCACCCTGGGAACAACTCTGCAGTAATATGTTGCACTGGGCCTTCTTGACTGGCATCTATTGTTTGCCCAGCTCCTGGGCTTAGAGGGAGGCTCTGGATACAGCAGGGGGTTGGGGAATCACCGTGTTTCTGTATTGCTGCTATGTGGTCCATGCTAGAGCCAGGGCTTTAGAAACCCCCCGTCCCCAAATCTATGTGAAAAATAGATATGACTCCACAGCAAGTGCCCCTAGCTTCCTGGGAATATATACTGCCTATTCGATCATGAACCCCAAACACAGATCCTTCCATCAAGTAAATACTTGATGGATATCTGGTTGTGATGGTGACAGTGCTGAACACTGACTGCCACACAACATGACTCAGGCCACTCCAAGGGGAGAGGAATAGGCATGTTACTGGGGCACCTGAGGACGCTGCCATCAGAGCTGTACCGACTGCACACCCACGTGATATATTAGGGCTGATTAGACCAGACATACTCCTGTGCCTGGGCCTGATGTTCCTTGCTTCCAAGACAGCCCTGGCCACAGAAAGCCGAAGAGAACCCTAGAGTGAAGGTGACCCTCTGATCTACTCTGAAGGCAAGTGGGTTTGCTCCCTGTTTTGAAAGTGGGTGGGAAGCCCCCAGGGATTCGGTCTCTTATTGCTCACCCATTGTCATTTCTTGAACTTTTCATTGTGGGCCAGACACTCTTCCAGTGGTGTATGGGTTCTCTTATTTAATCCTTTCAGCTGCTTTTTGATGCAGGTGCTGTGATTACCATTTTCCAGATGAGGATAACTGAGGCAAGCCATATATGTTTATAAATAGCACCTGCAGCTAAAAACCCTGAAAGCAGAGCTCCGCCCCACCCCACCCCCCGCCCCCCACATAAGTGAGAGCCAGGAGATGCTGTGGTTCCTGGAAAATGACCAGGGAGACCTGAGGAAGGAGAGCGGTGTGTAGGGAACCATCCACCTGGGGGGGGAAGGACCCGATGTCTGCAGCGTCAGGAGACACCTTGGTGTGGTTACAGGAGGGCTCTGCCTCTTTCCAGGTGTGAGGCCAGGAAGTGGACAAGGTACTAAGTTCTCAGTGCCTTAGCTTGGTCAGCGGTAAACTAGGGTCAAGAACAGCACTATTGTGCAGATTAAATGAGTTAGTACTTGCGAGGCTCCTGGAACTGAGCTGGGCACAGAATTTGTGCTTAGATGTGAAATGACCACGGGGTTCTCTGGAGACCACCAGCCTCGTCCGTTTAGGTGCCGGATTTTTCAAGGGAAACACTGTAGTGGGGCGTGTTGGCAACAGTAGTCTTTGCGGCGGATGGGGAGTGGAGGGAGTAGCAGAGGGAGATGTCCCCTCCTGCCACGGAGGCGACTGCAGGCAACTAAGAGAGAGGAGGGCTGGGCACGCCCTGAGGGGAAAACGAGGCTGCCGTGGGCCTGATGGCGACTGAAAGCTGCTGAAAATGCAAGGCTGGCTGACAGATACAGGGTGGGAGACCCGCCGCGCAGCCGCTGCCGCCGCAACCAATGGCGAACTCGCCTCTCCGGGCTCAGTAGCCTCCTCGCAGCTGCCTGCAGAGGGCGCGCTACGTCTCTGCTCTACCCGGCACTGCTGCCTGGGTGGTGGTGGTGGGGCTCCGGGGGGTTGCGGCGCCCTCCACGCCAGCTGCTCTCCACCCAGCTTGGGCCAGCCCACTTCCTCCAAGTATCCTGCTCTGACCACTGTGGCCATACCCTTCCTCCCCTGATCCCCTAAAGCATCATCCACGCTTGCATAATTTAGAACTCGGATATGTGCCGGCTGGCTCGCTAAGTGTGTCTGGGGTACTGGGAAGTCTTGGCTCCACAACAATATCATAAGGGTTGAAATATCAGCCCTCCTCACCACCACACATGGCCCCTGGCACACTGGTAGCCACAGAGCGAGTGCCCAGAGAACACTTGACTCACCTCCATGAAGTCCCACTGTAATGACTCCCCAGGGGAGTGTCGGGGTCCTCGATGTCAGAGCACGGAGGTGGCAGAAAGGGCGCCTAGCAGGATGCCTGTGTGTCCTCAATTGACACCTTAGCCTTCACTAACCGGGTGGGGCCGGTATAGCCCTCCTCCAGAGGCAGTGAGTGCCTTGTGCAGAGGAAACCGGTGTGTGGGAAAGCCCACTGATAATGGAAATATCCGCTGAGTCCCAGCTTCAGTGAAGAGCCCTGTGCACAGCACCTGGGAGACAGATATGTAACCAGGGTCCTTTTCTTCATGGGATGCAGCGTGGAAAAACGGAAACAAGAGATTTAGAGTCAGAAAATCGCCACACACTCGCTCTGTGACCTTGGTCACTTCTCTGAGCCTTGGTGTCTTCATCTGTATCTCTAAGAGAACCTGGAATGGGAAGGCATAGGGGAGGTCAACGAGTATGGTAGCCAGACCTATAGTATTTCCACTTTCATGAGGAGAATATATTTATTAAGTAATCTAAATTACCATTTCTAAGTCAAAAAACAAAATGGAAGTGGTAGCATTTTGTGACAATCAAATGATAAATTATTTATGAAAACTTTTTGTTAATTCAAAGAGGCTCCACAAAGGTTTATCACTTTCTGCACTGCTAAAAATACATAGTAGGTGCTCGGATAAATGCTTCTTGAGGAGTGAAAATGTTTCCCATTATGAGACGAACAGTCAAGTTGTTATAGACTCTAAGCTCACTCAACCCGCCGCACAACAGGCCAATGAATCCAAGAGATGAGGTGTTGAGGCAAGGAAGATACTTTAATCGGGGAGCCAGCAGACTGAGAAGATGGCAGGCTAGCGCCTCAAAATAACCGTCTTATTGGGGTCTGGATGCCAGGTTATTTGATAGATCAGAGATGAGGGTAGGGGAGGAAGCACAGTAAAAAGGCCATTAATTTTGCAAACATCTCCTAGAATGGCAAGCTTCAGGCAGGGGATGTGTTAATTTCTTCCTTCCTGCCAGGTACACAGGGTTCTGAACAAAGGCACTTTAGTTTAACAGTTAGGCAGAGGGGGAGGATTCTCTGAGGCTAACCATTCTGTGTGATTAGCAATGAAAAGCAAGTCAAAGAAACAGTTTCAACATGCAGTCAGAATTGGCTTGCTCCCTGCAACAAAGTCAGGGTTACAAGATCCATGCATAAATGTGGAAGTTAAGGATACAAGAAGGTCTTGCATGTGTCAAGTGACTTGTTCAGATGGTAAGTGTTGAATGACACCAGCAATCACTATGGGTGGATGGTCAGGCAAGGCTCTCCGGCAGGCACGAGACTCAGACTCGAGATCAGCTTTGAGGATTGGATTGGATTTTGGTAAAGAAATACAAGGAAGAAAGACCATCTAGACAGAGGAATGGCCTGAGTAGAGGGGTGAGGCAGGAAGGATTGAATGGTTGCAAACTGCAAGTGCCAGGGGGTAGTTTTTTCCTCACTATTGTCTCCCCAGTGACTAGCACAGTCCTTGGCACATAGGGTAGTAAGATCTTGATAAGTGTGGAGGGAAGGGAGGGAGGAAAGAAGGAGGGGTGGAAGGGAGGGGAGAAAGGGAGGGAGATGAATAAATTGGGCCAAGTTGAGACCAAAGCTTCCCACACCTCACAAGTCAGATGGAGATTAGAGGAACACAGACTTGTCTAACATCTGTGAGACTCATTTTCCATTCTGATAATAATCCTGGAGATTCAAGGATAGAATGTGTATAAATTGCCTGTGGCAACCCTCAGAAACTGTTGGTAGCCATTGTGATCCCAGCCCTGAGGCTGGAACAGATTTCTGAGGAGCACTTTAAGAACTGATGCGTTTGAACTGTGGTGTTGGAGAAGACTCTTGAGAGTCCCTTGGACTGCAAGGAGATCCAACCAGTCCATTCTGAAGGAGATCAGCCCTGGGATTTCTTTGAAAGGAATGATGCTAAAGCTGAAACTCTAGTACTTTGGCCACCTCATGTGAAGTATTGACTCATTGGAAAAGACTCTGATGCTGATTGGGGGCAGGAGGAGAAGGGGACAACAGAGGATGAGATGGCTGGATGGCATCACGGACTCGATGGACATGAGTCTGAGTGAACTCCGGGAGTTGGTGATGGACAGGGAGGCCTGGCATGCTGCGATTCATGGGGTTGCAAAGAGTCGGACATGACTGAGCGACTGAACTGAGCTTGTATACAATAGGCCATCAGTCAGTAATTTCGGCTAAGGGGAAGGTTGGGGATTTTGAACTTGAACCCTGTTGACAGCGTGAACCTCCTATGCAAAGTGGGGTGAGGCGAGGGTTGCAGGGCAGGAGGGGAGGAGGTGCAGGCGTGGAGGCTGCTCTAACTGGCAGGGGATTAGGACAAGCTAGGGCGGGGGCAGTGGAGACGAAAGGAAAGGGATGATGGGAAAAGGAGCAGGAAGGGGACTTATTATTTTTGAAAGAAGACTGCTGAGAGCTGGCTGCAGACTAAAACGGGAGACAGGTATGAGCTCAAAAAGATGCAGAGACCTGCTAAGTGGGTTTAACTGCAAAGTGTGAGGAGCCAGGTGCTGTCGGGAGCCCCAGTCAGAGTAGAAGAACCCAGAAAGCTCACAAGGGCTTCTGTTGTCCCTGGTCAATGAAAATCACCAGTTCTCAGACCCTGCAAGATTTTCAGACAATGGTATTTTCCCAGGAATTTTAGAGACTGCATCTATTTTCCTGTCCTCTTCTCCCCAAGTATCAGAGAAGCACAGTCCACAAGGGGGCAGATGATGTCTGGCAGAGTCTGGTTGCCGTTGAAATGTAAGTGATATTAAAAGGTGATCTTCCCGCATAGATACCCCAGCTGTCCAAACAAGCACAAGCACGAACAGGATGTTGGTGTCATTTATTTTCCCTGCTTCATTAGCTGCACTGCCAGAGGTGTGCAAGTGTGATGTGGTCACGAGGTGAGCAGCAGGAAGCCACAGAGCCATTGCCTGACTTCAGGGGGGTCATTGGTCATTGCTCACACTTGACACTGCCTCCTGCTTCTAGCTCCTGGCTGCCTTGCTGTTTGCATCTCCCTCTCTGAGCTGAATAGAAGCAGAGGCTGATGCCCAGCAGGGTGTGATGGTGAGAGCAGAGCTCCTGCAAACTGAGATCAATCAGGCAGCCCACTCCAAGCAGAGCCCAGGACTGGGTGTTTGGAGGAAAAATCCCAGAGAAACAAAAGACTCCCTTAATGAACTGAATCTAATGGAAGAGAACAGGTAAACTCACATTACTTTAAAGAATGCCTCTGGGATCAGAGAGACCTAGGTTCAGATCCAGCTCTACCACTTATTAGCTCTACGTCCTAGGACAAGACATTTAATTTCCCTGAGTCTTAGTTTCCTCATCTGGAAAATGGGGAGAGTAATTGTTATTGCACCTGTCTTATAGTGTGGCTGTGGGATTTCAATGAGATAATGTGTAAATGAAAGAAAGTCTAACAACAGCTCTCAATGAATGTTAGCTGAAGTCCTTGGGATTTTTGTGTTGTTTTCTTTTGTTTTTGTCTGGTTGGTTTTTTTGACTGCATCATGCAGCATGTGAAATCTTATTTGACCAGGGATCAAACCCATGTCCCCTGCAGTAGAAGTATGGATGCTTAACCACTGGACCACTAGGGAAATCCCCTGAAGACCTTGTTATTGTTAATAGTAATCATAAAGCAATGGGCTACATATTGAATACAGAAGAAACTTGGAAGACGCATGGCAGGTGCATAGGAGGTAGGTTTTACCCTGAGTCATTGAAGGTGAAGAGGCAGGAGTGGTGAGAGCAGCGTGGGGAGGGAAAGAGTGAACGTCCTCAGACTTGGTGGGCGAGGTCTCAGATCGGCCCACTGTGTCTGTGCTATCAAGGACAGGGCAGCTGCCCTGGGGTCCGTCCAGCAGGGCCCTCGGGCCAGACAGGGAGGCAATTGAGTCCTTCCCTCAGCAGGAAGAAGTCAGGGAAGAGATATGAAGGAAAGAGTGTCTCCAGTGACTATTGCTAGAAAAGTCCCTTGGTGTCCAGCCTCAGCATGTTAGAAGATGAATGCAAATCCATGAGAGTAAGTCTATTAGTCTGGGTTCTCCAGAGAATCAGAATGTGTGTATTATAATAGACATTGGCTCATGTGATCCCTGGTGACTCAGATGGTAAAGAATCTGCCTGCAATGCAGGAGACCCAGGTTCAATCCCTGGGTCGGGAAGATCCCCTGGAGGAAAGAATGGCTACCCACTCCAGTATTCTTGCCTGGAGAATTCCATACAGAGAGAAGCCTGGCGGGCTACAGTCCATGAGGTCACGAAGAGTTAGACACGACTGAGCAACTAACACTTTTTCACCTTCATGTGATTATGGAGGCCAAGAAGTCCCAAGACCTTCCATTTGCATACTGGCGATGTAACTCAGTTCGAGTCTTAAGACCTGAGAGCCAGGTGGCCAATGGCATAAGTCTAGGTCCAAGTCTAAAAGCCCAAGAACCAGGAGCATCAGTGTCTGAGCCCAGTAGAAGATGGACGAATCAAAAGGAGCAAATTTGACTTTTTTTCCTGCCTTTTGTCCTTTCGGTGGGGAGAGTGGGATACCTTCAACAGATTGGATAGTGCCCGCCTACACTGGGGAGGGTTGCCTTCTTTACTTCTACAACTGATTCAAATGCTAATCTCTTCCAGAGACACTCTAACAGACACATCCAGAAACAATGTTTCACTAGCTGTCCCTCAGCCTAATCTACACAGAATTAACCACCAGGACAGCAAGCTAAGAAGGAGAAGAGTCCCAGGGACTGTCTGTCTGCAGGAATACCCACTGTAGGACTAAACGGAGAATACAGAATAAGGAAGTCAGAAAGTTTCTTTGTTCTGAATCCTAAATGTGCATCTACAATTCCAAGGTGATGACCCAATGGGACCTAGAAGTTGGCTTCTCTCCCACAAAAGCTTCAGCTATCAGCTACAAAATACTCATCCCCAGGCAGAACCCTCCCCACCCCAAGCAAGGGCCAATAAACTGGAAAGATGCTCTTGGCATTTTTTAGTCCCTGGGGCCTGGTCTAAAGACTTTCATTCTGATCTTATAAAGAGATCTTTTTTCAGGCCCTGATTCAGGGCCAGCTGAGCTGGGCTCATTTCCTGTCTACCCAAATGGTATGCACCCATATAACCCTTGGGTACCTAGGCCCTTGGAAGAAAGCCTTGGCCTAAATAGCTCCAAAAAAGAAATCACAGAAAAACTTTTATATTTAACTTTAGGATATCATAAGTGATTTTTTGGCAGCACACTTCCCTTCCTAAATAGGGTTGGATTAGGCTAATATTAAAATTAACTTTATGACAGGCAGTACCACAGAGTGCTTAAAAGCCTTAATAGCGCAGTGATTACGGGCTTGTAACCACTGTCTGGTCACCACCACTTACTAGCTGTTTGTCTCTCTGAGTCTGAGTCTCTTCATCTTTAAAGCCAAGAGGGCCACAGTCCCTTCCTCACTGGGTGTTTGTGAGGACTGGGTGAAATACAATACATGTAAAGCACTTAGCCTGAGCCTGGCCCACGAAAGCGGTCCGTAAGGGTAGTGATCATAGTGAGAAAGGAAGCCGGCAGGTAGCAAGGGGCACGTGAGGGAAAGTCAGACCAGGATTGAAGACTGTCAGCATACAATCCAGAAAAGACGTACTCCACACTAGAAAATGGACAGTGTCCATTTGTTATCCTGAAAACCACCAGAACCTGCTTTCTTGACCCTTGTTCTCAGGCTTGGGCCAGCTCCTCAGCCTGGTGAGACTCGGTGAGCAGGCAGCATTGGCCGACGACCAGCCAGACACCCAGCCTGTTGAGAGACACTTCTCTGTGCCTGGGGCAGGCCTGGCTGGGGAGCCGTGTGTGTTTGCCAGGTGAATGGTTCTTACCACGCAGTCACCTTTGTCCACGAAGCAGGGAGGAGGAGGCCGAAGCTGTGGAAGGACGAAATCCCTTCTGCCTTGGGCAGGCCTCACCTGCCTCCACATTCTTGTCAGGTTAGTAGTTTCTTCATAGGACATGTTTGGGGGCGGGGGGCGGGAGACTAGAAAACACACTTTTTTTTACTTTAGTGAGGACATTGTTAAAAAAAACCTCTTGAAAGTAACTGGCATGGCCAAAGCCTGGCCTATGTCCCAAACCAGGAAGACAAATTGGTAAATTCAGTCTTTCTGTCCTGGTTCTTCCATTACCCACAACCCACAGCTCTTTGAACATGTCCTTGTGGGCCCTTATCCTGCTGTTGACTTTCCTATTTACTCATCTTCATGTTTCTCTCTCCCTCTTATGTTATTTATTTTTTGCAGAGGTCATATACAGGTAACATGTGCCTCTGAGACAAAACTCACAAGGCAGAAAGGGTTTGCAGTGGCAACATGGTCACCCTCCCACCACGGGTCCCTAACTACCGCCAAGTGATCTCTGTCCCCAGATCCCACCGATAACCACCCCCAACCAGGGATCATTTTTGTAGACATGAGCATGCAAGAGGTCAGCACAAATGGTAGCATTCTTACTCACGTTTGTATTCCCAGTGCCCAGAAGAGGGCCAAACACACAGGCCTGCCAAAAAAGTATGTTGGTTGCAGGATTGTTTGCTCCTAAGTTTGTTGCCCTCACCCATGCCCGGGGAGTCCATTCTGTCTAGTTGAGGTTCTCACAGGCGTACCGACATGCTACCCATTGGGCTCTGACTGTGCTTTCGCAGGACTGAGCTTTATGAAGAGGTCACTGGGGCCTTGCTGACTATAAACAGCAGGTCACCTTTCACATCCGAGCTCAGAAACGCCATCCTGGTGCACTCGCTTTCTTCCCTGCTGTTTATTTGTCAAGCCAAAGCTTAGCTCTGGCTGCTCTTTGGTGGTGGTTGTTGCCTGAGGCTAGGGTTAAAGAGATGCCATGCTCATCTCTGGGGAGTCTCTAAGCACATTCAGCTCAGCATTTTGGCTCAGGAAATAAAATGCAGGAGTTTTGGAACCATGGCGGTATGTCTCAGCCCCTGCTAGAGCTGGCTTTTCCAGAAGCATCCAAGCATTCAGAGAGTGCCTTCATTCGCATTCTCTCTCTCACACACATTCTTGCTCTCTCACTCACTCCTCCTCAGGTGACTAGCGGACAGGCTGGACTCCACTTGATCTATAATGAAGGTGCCCAAGGAAGAAAGAGTGCTGAGGGAGAAGGCCCACTCCTTGTCCTGCTCTGTTCTCACAAGGTTTGCAAACCCAGGGGGGCAGCAGGACAAAAGGGTAAAGAGAACAGGGTCTGGGGTCACACTATCTGGGCTGGAGTCCTGACTCTGCCACTGATCAGCTGTGTGATCTTAGGCAAGTTATGTAACCTCTCTGCGCCTCGGTTTTCTTCAGCTGTAAAAATGAGGATGATAACTGTACTTACTTTAAAAGATTGTCTTGAGAATGTAATGAGTTAGATTGTGAAGCATTTAAAACAGTCCCTGGCATACTGTAAATGCTATATAAGTGCTTTTGAAATAAAAAACAAAACTTGTAATGTTAGCAGTTCCCGTGTTATATCTATTTTCCTGAATTTAGCCATTCCCTAGCTGTAAGTTTCAAGAGTTTCACTTAACTGATCTTGGGCCCCTGAGTGCATTTTTTTTCCTACTGGGAAAAAACTGAGTGCTGTCTTACATAGAGAGGAAAACCTAAAGAACAGCCGGTATCTAGGCTAAAATTTCAGCATAAAGGTGGAGTCGTCTCACTACACTGACGCCTGCCTGGGGATGCTTTTGAGGCTCCATTCTGCCTCTAGGGGGCTGAGCTGAGCATTCTCCAGAGCTTTGCCAGCCAGTGCCTTCTGGGAAGAGTTGCTCTAGTTGCCAAGCTGGGGGCATGGCTCAGCCTCCCCAAAGATGTAGGTGCTGCTATGGCAACAGACCTCCACTCTGAGGGACTGCTGAGCAAGATGAAAGCCTGGAATCCAGGTCCAGATCTGGGCAGTCATCAGAGGTCATTCTGCCCGAGTGGCAGGCTAAGCTTCAGACAAAAGGGACGGGTGGTCAGCCCAGCTCCTCCTAGGCTGTCTTGCGAGGTCTCTCCTGTTTCCACATCAACCCAACCACAGAGCAGCGTGCCTTCCGAATGATCTAGCACCAGAAAGGCATCCAAGATCAGCTTGCCAACTGTGTATAGTTCAGCCAGGAGCTCCTGGGAAGGGTCCCTGGGAGGAGCCAGGGACTGTCATCTGGGAAGGCTTCAGGCCTCAGGATGGGTCCCTGACAGCCGTCGGTCACTCTCAGAGTCGCACTCAGTAACAAGAACCCTGGTGATCCCCACCACAGGCCCCTGCATTCCCTGCGCCTTGTGACCAGGCAGGGCTGGGCCCAGCTGGGCCAGAAGAGTGGGGGTACAAAGGGCACAGCACGTGGTTCACAGGCGTTGCCCACAGAGTTCAGTGCAGTTCTGTGGAAAGGGAATAAACACGTTTCCTTAACGACCAGTATACACATGAGGACTCATTCAGCAAAGGTTCTTTCCGCGCCTGTTACAAAACGAGGCCCCGTGCCAAGTACTAAGGGGAGGGGCAGAAGATACAGAGATGAATTAAGTGTGGTCCTTGCCCTTAAAGACTTTGTCCTCTACCGGAGAAGCCGGCCATATAGGTAACTAGCTGTAATACGAGACCCAACTCTTTAACTGCTTTGACATTTGCTGGATATATCTTCTGGGTGGGGCTCAGCAGAGAAGGAGAAAGAGAAAGTTCTACGCTTGACAAGTTCATATCCCAATGAGGGAAGCAGAGAAGTAAGAAGACAATGACAATATAACATGACAAGGATGCTGATGGGGTTAGCAGACAGAGCATTGGAAGCAAAGAGCAGGATTGCCTAACTGACACTTGGGGAATCTGGGAAAGCTTCCAGCAGGAACTTCCGAGAAACTAAGACCCACAGCTGCCACTGGACATGGCTACAATGTAAAGGGTCCACCCTGGAGTTGCACACCACCATTTGTGGTAGCCCAGACTGAAGGGTGAATAGGAATTAGCCAAGAGCCCTTAGCAGATGTGAAAGTGAAAGTCGCTCAGTCGTGTCCGACCCTTTGTGCCCTCATGGACTATACAGTCCATGAAATTTTCCAGGCCAGAATACTGCAGTGGGTAGCCTATCCCTTCTCCAGGGGATCTTCCCGACCCAGGAATCGAACCTGGGTTTCCTGCACTGCAGGTGGATTTGTTACCAACTGAGCTATCAGGGAAGCCCTTAGCAGGTGTGGTGAACCAAAAGTGGTTCAAAATGGTTAGAGTGGTAAATTTTATTATATTTTTTAATTATTTTACTTTTTATTTTTTTGTCAAACCGTGGCATGGTGGGGGTCTTAGTTTCCTGATCGGGGATTGAACTGGTGCCCCCTGAGTGGAAGCACAGAGTCTTAACCACTGGACCGCTAGTGAAGTTCCCTAGAGAGTGGTAAATTTTTAAATTAAAATTTTGTCCTGTTTCCTTTATCATCTGGGCTCTCTCTCCACACACACGTTTTAAAATACAGTTGACCCTGGTAAATGTGGATGGAGGGAGTGTGGAAGCTGGAAATGCATCATTTTACGGCAATCATTATAGAGATTAGATTGGACAAAAACCATCCATAGCTGCTAAATTTAGTGGAGATTTTTAATGAGAAGCAGGATATTTGCATAAAGTGTCTCCCCATAGGCTGCTTATTATGGGCAAGGGAGAGATTGAAGAGTAGCTAAAAAGTCAAGTGTCACTGACTCAATGGACATGAGTTTGAGCAAACTCTGGGAGTTGGTAATGGACTGGGAAGCCCAGCGTGCTGCAGTCCATGGGGTCACAAAGAGTCAGACATGACTGAGCAACTAAACAACAGAGTAGAGAAATCGGGCACCACCTTGAACTGGTGATCAAAATTAGCATCACCAATGAGAGACAGACGTACACTGAGTACCTCCACATCAGAAAGCATATTAGCTCCACAGCAGCATGCCAGCAGGGAGGCACGACCCCAGTTGACTCATGAGGAAACAACACAAGGAGCACTCATTCTGTTAAAAGTGCTAGCAGGAGAAGGAACTGTATGTAGTCTTCAGAAATCACCGGGTCATAAAAGACCCCCAAAATGCTGTGGAATGTTCCAGTTTAATGAAAGCTAAAGAAGGAGCAACTCAGTTCAATACCTGACCCTAGAGTAACTCTGGTACTAGACAGGGAGGAATGTCCTGAAGGACATCAGTGTGTCACCTGACAAAAGAAAAATATGGACAGTAGAGGCAAGTATTGTGACCGTGTTCAGTTCATGAACTGAGAGCTGGGCCATGGCTATGGCAGAGGAGACACAAACTGAAGTGGAGGCGTAAAGGGTCATGGTGTGTACTCCTTACTCTCAAATGCGTCAGAAAAAGTGTGTATGTGTAAAAGATGGATATACAAATAGGTATATATGTGTATGGTGTGTGACCATATACTATATATACATAATTAAGTGTGCATATATGGATAGAGAAAGAGAGAGAGAGACAGAAACAGAGAGAGCCCTTGAAGATGTACAGTTGGCCTATGAACAACATATGTTTGACCTGCATGGATTCATTTATATGGGGATGTTTTTCAAAAGTAAAAACTACCATACTACACAGTTCTTGGGTGTAGAACTGCAGACACAGAGGAAACACATATATGTATAAGTTATACAGATACTCTAAGTTATACATGGATTTTCAGATTTTTTGACTGCTCAGATGGTCAGTGCCCCTAACCCTATGTTTTTCAAGGGTCAACTGTACATACAGAGTGTGTGTGTGGAGAGAAAAGCCAAATGATAATGGAAACAGGATAAAATTTTAACAATAGGTGACTCTGGGTAAAGGGTATACAAGTGTTCCTAGTGCTATTTTTATTTGAAATTATTTCCAAATAATAAAACAATTATGATCAGGTGTCGCAGACAGAGGACCAGGGTATAGGACATGGTGGTTTGGTGTACTTTCTTATTGCAAAGTGATTACCCTCACTAGTGTTAGCTAACGCTTCCATCATGTTATATAATTACCATTTCGTTTTTGTGCTGAGAACATTTAAGATCTATTTTCTTAACAATTTTCAAGTTTATAATGCACTATGATTAGCCATAGTCAGCAGGCAGTATATTAGATCCCCAGAACTGACTCATACTTGGAAATTCATACCCTTTGACCAAGATCTCCCCATTTGGCAGCAGCCAAATCTTGAACTGACTAAGTGCTACAGTGGGAATCTGGGCTTTATCTGGAGGACAATGAGATACACACAACAGAAATACTTTTTAAAAAAGGCCTTGCACCACAATGTTGATTCATATTTGGATTTCTAATTTGTAGCTTTTGGTAGTTTACAGATTTGGAATCATTGCAACATACACTGTATAACAGGGCTGGGAGGGAAGGTAAAAAGGTATATTCTTGAGACTTTCCTGGTACTCTACTGGTTAAGTCTCCATGCTTCCACTGCAGGGGGACACAGGTTAAATCCCTAGTCAGGGAACTAGGATCCCACATGCCATGCAGTGCAGCCAAAAAAAATTTTTCTTTTTTTTTTAAAAAAAGATATAATCTCAACAGAGGTCAGGGAAGGGGCTTGGCTTCAGAGGATGCTCAAGGATGGAGAGAAAAAGGCAGCATGCTGTAGGCTGAGCAGAGGGAGGCATAGGGCTAATTTTCTGAGTGCCTGTTATGTTTAGGTGGCACTTCACCCTAGAGGTCCAAAGATGAGCATGGTGGTCCCTTCCCGAGAAGTTCAGTGGTGTCACCTTGCTGGAGGACTGGCGGGGTGGTGTCCTGGATCTGTCTGGGCAGCCAAGGAGGGCTTGGGCTTCAACCTGATCTTGCAGGACTATAGTAAGGGGCTGGCGGGGCTGTTGTTGTAGGGGGCTGTCTCTCTGGCAGACCTAGAGGATGGGGGTTGGGAAGAGAGCCTTGTGTTTTGTGAAGACTTACCAGGAAAGAAAGGCGAGATGCCTCCTTCAGACTCTGAGAATCAGGCCCCACCTACCCAGAGCAGAAACGTGGGGCTCTTACCTCCTGAGGTCAGAAGTCTCAGGGGGAGAATGGGAACTGCTTTTCCAGCCTCACCCTCAATTTCCTCTCCCCAATTCTTCCCTCTCTTCTGAAAGGAAGCCCAAAACCACATTCTGGAAGATCTGAGCACCTTCCCTCTGGGAAATCTTCAGTGACTCCACTCCAGAAAGACCTGGAGCTCCCATCACTGCGGGAGCTGCCCACCTGAGACCTCTCCGCTGCCAGGGTAGTCTTCCTTCCCGGTGGTCCCTGCAGGACCCAGGCTACCCCTTTTCTGGAAGCCACTTCCCCAAATCCCAGAAATGCCCTCTGGCTCTGTGGACAGGTGCATCACCCTATTCTGGGCATGCTCCCGACTTCCTCACTGGTGTCAAAACTTCCTTTCCACTTCATGTTCTGTCCTTACTGTCCAGGAAAATCTGATGTCAGTAGGATAAATCATATAAACTGGGCTGTGGTCAAGTGTGAGCTAGCTGTGAAGTCAGCGTCTGTCCCCAGAATTGACTGGAACTTCAGGTACCTGAGACTCCGAGATAAAGACCTATTCAGTCAGGCAGGGCCTTCTTCCTGTTGCCTTAGGTGCGCCATTCAGGACTGGTTATGGACAGGGTGGAGAATGGAGGTGGGTGGGTAGGGATGATGGGGGGCCTGGAGGCAGGAAAACACATCAAGAGGCCGAGACTGCACGTCCAGGTGATGGTGGCCTGACCTCAAGTCTTGCCAGGGTTTGCAGGGCTAGGCTGGTGAAGTGAAAATGTGCAGAATGGAAGAGGCCTGACTTGGTGCCCAGACATGTGAACAAGTGGGATGAGAGAGGTGCCCAGGTTTCCTGCTTGGCCACATAAATGAGCATCAGTGACTTTATCGAGAAAGGGCTCATTGGGAGGGACAGACTGTGGGTCTGAGGGGGTGAGAAAGGATTCTAGTGTGGTTGGGGCTATCAGATTTGAGTTGCCTCTGGGACAGCCAAGCGGGGCTGGCCAGGAGGTGCTTGAATTGAAGCCACAGTGTGTGGTCTGGAGCACAGGGGCAAAGTTTGGCCTGGAAACAGAAAGTTTTAATATTTTAACCCAGACACGCACACCAGAACTTCCAACTTGGTACACTCCCCAGGTCATTCAGCCCAGGGCCTGCTGATAGAAGAAGGCATGGTTTTACAATGTCTCCTTAATAGTGGTGTGGAGCCATAAGCGCAACGGTTCTAGTGACCCAGAGACGTGGGAGTCCAGAGAGTCATGCCTCTCTGCAAACTACACAGCCGGCCTCTCCTTTTCTCCAAACCCCCATGAATGGTGTGCTCAGAAGGCACCGGCTGGAAGATGTGTTGTGGGGGGTAGTTTGGGTGGGACATGGGTGACCGGCAGAGAGTGGGACTTTTGTAAATCTGTTTGAACCCTCCCCTTTCAGAGCCTATTGAGCCCTCCTGTCTGCATCGGCACCCTCGCCTGTTCCCATCCCCTATACCACAGGAGGGCAGCACTGCGCTCTCAGCTGCCCAGGATGTTCTCAGGCTGATGCCAAGAGCAGATGGCTCCCAGTGAGCACTTCCGTTGGCCTCGGAGGGCACAGGATGGAGTGGGGGCTGGGGAGGGGTGCGGGGGATGGTGGCAGAGGTGACTTTTCTCCTAGGTTGGAAGAGTAACAATTGGTGTCTGAACTTCCCGCTTACAGAACACCTGCCTGCATGCTAAGTCGCTTCCGTCATGTCCGACATAGCCCACCAGGCTCCTCTGTCCATGGGACTCTCCAGGCAAGAATACTGGAGTGGGTTGCTATGCCCTCCTCCAGAGCCCACTGCTCTACTTCCTGCTGCTGGCTCTCCTGATTGGCCTAGGCTAGTTTGGCACCTACACCCGACAAGTAGACAGAATGAAAAGAAATTGAGGGGTGGGGTGGAGAGAACAGAGGCAATGAGGGAGATCCAGAAAAATACAACCTAAATGGGAAACCATTTGGCTTGGGAAGAAAAGTACAGGTCAGTTTTCCAACTGGATGTCTATGGATATTTCCGGTTTTACCTACCACCTAGTAGCTGTGATACCTTAAACAAGTCACTTCATGTCTCTAATTGTCAGTCTCAGTTCAGTTCAGCTGCTCAGTCATGTCCGACTCTTTGTGACCCCATGGACTGCAGCATGCCGGGCTTTCCTGTTTATCATCAACTCCCAGAGCTTGCTCAAACTCATGTCCATCGAGTCGGTGATACCATCCAACCATCTTATCCTCTGTTGTCCTCTTCTCCTCCTGCCTTCAGTCTTTCCCAGTATCAGGGTCTTTTCCAATGAGTCAGTTCTTCACATCAGGTGGCCAAAGTATTGGAGCTTCAGCTTCAGCATCAGTCCTTCCAATGAATATTCAGGACTAAGTTCCTTTACGATTGACTGGTGGGATCTCCTTGCAGTCCAAGGGACTCTCAAGAGTCTTCTCCAACACCACAGTTCAAAAGCACCAATTCTTCAGTGCTCAGCTTTCTTTATGGTCCAACTCTCACATCTATACATGACCACTGGAAAAACCATAGCTTTGACTAAATGGACCTTTGTTGGCAAAGTAATATCTCTGCTTTTTAATATGCTGTCTAGGTTGGTCATAGCTTTTCTTCCAAGGAGCAAGCGTCTTTTAATTTCATGGCTGCAGTCACCATCTGCAGTGATTTTGGAGTCCAAGAAAATAAAGTCTGTCACTGTTTCCATTGTTTCCCCATCTATTTCCCATTAAGTGATGGGACTGGATACCATGATCTTAGTTTTCTGAATGTTGAGTTTTAAGCCAGCTTTTAGAAAATTATCTAAAGGGGCTCTTCTAGAAGATCTCCTTGGTTTCCTCCAGCCGTGCTGTGTACTGCTGACACACACACCTGCAATCTGGTGGGCAGAGGGGAAGGCTGATACCCTAGGAAAAGGGCATCATGTGAAGTTTGGGAGAGGTGTGGTTTTTTTGTTTGGCTTTGGTTTTTTGGAAGGGAGGATGGCTGTGGAAAACAGCATGTGGGACCCTAATTCCCCAACTGGGGATGGAACCCCTCTGCATTGGGAGCATCAAGTCTTAACCACAGGACAACAAGGGAAGTCCTGAGAGGTGTTTTTAAGAAAAGAATTTCTTTAGAAGGAAGCAAACATACGGAAAACATCCCAGTTGGTGAGAGAGGCTGAAAAAGACAAGTTTCTGAAAGACTTGGGTAAACTCATGGCTGACAGTTTACTGAAGGACTCAAGGACCATGGTGGGGGTCTTTGCATCCCATGATGCCCTCGTCTGGGTTAGAAAAGTGGAGTCTCACCCACAGGGTGGCATTTTTATACCCTTGTGTTCTCATGTCCTTCAAACACCCTGGCTCACGTCCTTGCTGCAGTATAGACATACCCACACCTTTTCCCACATCCTGAAACCACTGCCCAAAGACAGGCAAGGTGATCTGAAAATGAAGCCCAGCAGCTTCCAGGGTGCAGAGAGGATTCCTCCCAGCCCCTCCTCCCTCTTGCTACTTCCGGTCCCCAATTGCAGTCTGGGCTCAAGTCCTGATGAGCCAGCCCTTGGCCTCTTGCTCTGCCTGTGCTTTATGATGTTCATAATAACCCTGTGGAAACAATAAGGCTGGCCTTTTTCAATCCTGCCTCTGCACTGCAACCTTCCTTAATAGTGTTTTTCTCCTGCTACTCTTCTATTCAGAATGCCTCCAACTGCCTGCTCCCTTGAGTCCCAATTCATGGCCTGACATTCAAAGAGAAGTTACCATTAATTTGGCACTTACAGTGTGCCAGGTATTAAATCTAAGCATCATGTGCCCTGATTCTGGTAGCAAGTCTAGGACAGGACTTGCTAAGACCTCTGGTATTTGTCAAATGGGGATGAGTAAGTGGTCAGGACAACCCTGAAAAGCAGGTATTATTCCCCATGATACTAATTATGAGAGTGAGGCTTAGGGGAGGGAAGTAACTTGCCCAAGGTCATGATTAATAAAAGGACATGTCAGGATTCAAACCCAGGTCCTGATTCTAAATCCTGGGGATGTTTATATAGATGGCTCTTCAAGTCTCCCCCACCCACAGCGTCCCTCACCCAGGAAGGTTCTGGCCCAGTGGACAAACCTTGTGATATATATTTTTGGTTACAGTTATTCCTGTGGAGATGACAACAGCCTTCCAGACACAGGGCACGTGGGATAGGTGCTCCACCTACAGGCAGCTGTTTAGCGGCTCAGTCGTGTCTGACTCTGAAACGCTATGGACTGTAGCCCCCCAGGCTCCTCTGTCCACGAGATTCTTCAGGCAAGAATACTGGAGTGGGTTGCCATGTCCTTCTCCAGGGATCTTCCCGACCCAGGGATAGAACCCACATCTCCTACATTGGCAGGTGGGTTCTTTACCTCTGAGCCACCTGGGAAGCCCGCACCTACAGGAACTACCTGCCACAACTGGCTCATCATGTCCTGAGGATTGGCTATACAAGAAGGCGGCTGCCCCTGGAAACTTCTACAGCCTTCCCAGGAGAGGCACATCCCTGGCCTGGCACAACTCCTGATCTGTCTGGGGAGGAGGCACATCCTGGAAAGGCTGTTATCACAGAGAAGAGCTCCACCTGCCACTGCCGTGGAGCCGCCTTCAGGTACCCCCTCTGCTCCTATAGACCCTACTGACCTCTGGTGGGCAGAGTGTAAAGGTACTGCGCTGGCTGGGCAGCCTTAGAGGGCTTGGCTCTCAGTTAGGCTGTGCTCTCACATCTTCTGGTGTGGGGGAAGCCAGCTACTCCTACCAGGTTGATTCATCTATGCCAGTACTGCAGTGGGTAGGTCTCAACCTCACTAATGCCTCAGTTTCTTCATCTGTGAAACAGGGATAAACAAAGTCCCCTCCACCATACCTGAAAACCTGAGACAAAGCTTTAACTAGGGGGGAAGATGGATGGGTTAATTCAAGACGCCAAGGCCCCCGGGGGGCACTTGTGAAATTCTTGGTACTTGACCAGAAGGATTAGATATGATTTATTAATAACAATGTGAAGCAACTTTTTTCATGTCGCAGCACACAGAGAACTTTTGTCTAGCACCCTGGGATGAAAAGGAAGAGCCGTCTCAGGCTCCGCCCAAAACCGCCCCCACCCCCCTGCCGCCCAAAGGCTGAGAGCACCAACATCTCAGCATTGCTGGAATCCTTTTGCCACCTGGGTGGCAAGCGCCGTCTGCTGTATACGAAAGTTGTTGCAAAAGCAGTGGTGAGCCTTGTCAGGATTCAAATTCCCTTCTTTCCACATGAAGACAGTCAGCCAAGGGTTTGGTGGGTGGCCCTGCCAGTGACCACAGGTGCAGGTGGGAATGGCCACTGAGCAGCAGGAAAGGGTTTTCTATGCCTGCCTTGGCCCCCAGGCAGAGCTCTGCAGACTCGGCTTTACCTGGGCTCCTTTTCTGAGGCAGAGAGGCAACAAGATCACAGCCACCCCACAGACCTCTGGGCCAATGCAGATTGCATCTGGGGATAATGTGCGCAGAGCAGAGACCAAAGACATGGTATCTGCTCAGAGCAGAATCGTGGGGCCAGGGCATCTGCTGTCTGCCGCCCCACAAGCTGCTTCTCTTTCCTCTTTCTGCTACACTTGGGCCTTGTTGACTTGTTCATCCCCGAAGTCCTTAATGAGGGGTAGCCAACTGCCAAATACCATGTCAAGTACTGGGACCACAGGCTGGGACTGTTGGCTTCCAGCAACTCAGCCAGGTAGAAAGAAAGACATGGAAAGAGGGGCACTGAATAGGGAATGTCTATAAAGAGGAGGAAAGGCGCAGGAGGGCCTAAGCCTCAGGGAGTCGGGAAAGTTTGCAAGGACACTCAAAGAATAAATGGGGATGGGGGAGGGAAGAGTAACTGGGGAGTAATGAGGCAGTTTTCCAGAGAGAAGGACATGTACAAAGGAAGCTTTGAGATGGGGAGAGTGAGGCATGTTCAAAGCACGTCAAGGAGTCCAGTTGTGCTAGGTGGGAGTAGGGGTAGGGTGATGAAACCAGGCTGGCAGCAGCCAGATCAGAGAGATGCCAGTGAAAGGAGTTTTTGAAAACTTATTTTTATTATTCTTATTTTATTTTTTAATATTTTGGCCACACCATGCAGCATGTGGTATCTCAGTTTCCTGACCAGGGACTGAACCCATGCCCCCTACGTTGGGATTGTGTAGTCTTAACCACTGGGCCACCTTGGAAGTCCCTGAAAGGAGTTTTTAATTCATTCTGAAGGCAATGAGGGGTGGGGGGGGTGGTCGCTGGAGCATTCTGAATAGGGGAGCACTGTGATCCAAGGCACTATTAAGCAACACAGTTCTGGCAGCAGAGAGACGGGCAGGCTGTGAAGGACCTGCTGAGGAGGCCACTGCAGTTGTCTAGATTCTGTGGCTTCAAAGC
The DNA here is from genome assembly GCF_023091745.1 of Budorcas taxicolor. Lineage (NCBI taxonomy): Eukaryota > Metazoa > Chordata > Mammalia > Artiodactyla > Bovidae > Budorcas > Budorcas taxicolor. Next base: position 28,272,159 of record NC_068935.1, read on the forward strand.
CTGAATGAGGACGTTGTCAGGGAGGGTATAAAGGAGGGATTCAAGAGCCCTGAAATAAGCAGAATCAACAGAATGTGGTGGGTGTACAGAAGTAGGTAATAAGGGAGAGATCATGACAAAAGAGGGCTTCCCACGTGGCGCCAATGCAGGAGACATAAGAGACGTGGATTGGATCCCTGGGTGGGGAAGATCCCCTGGAGGAGGACATGGCAACCCACTCCAGTGTTCTTGCCTGGAGAATCCCATGGACAGAGGAGCCTGGCAGGCTACAGTCCATGGGGTCGCACAGAGTCAGACACAACCAAAGCAACTTAGCATGCACGCACAAGTATGTAAGGGGAGCTGAAGCCATGGTCATGAATGAGATGAGGAATAGAATTATGAATAAGAAGAGAAGAGGGCTAAGGATGGAACTCTGGAGCTAGTGCACAGGCACTTAAAGCACGAAAAGGAAATGAGAGAGAGCCAAGTGTCCTAGCAATGAAGGGAGGAAAGAATGGCTGTCAGAGCCAGATGTACCAGAAAAGAGAGCAGGGACATGAGGAGAGACATTTCAGCAGTGATGGAGGCAGGAACCACACTGCAGACAGCTGATTCCAGCAGCTGAGACTGAAGGGCAAGAAGTGACCAAAGCTGCAAGGGAGCTCTGTGTCAAAGGAGGTTTTTGTTGAAGGTATTTATTCAAATCTCCACATTGAGGGGGAGAGATGGAGAGAGAGGGAGAGCTTAAAGCTACAGGGAAGAGAGATGACATAAGTGAAGGAGCACGGCCCAAGGAGAGGCCAGGGGACTGGACCTGAGTACATGGGGGAGGTAGTTCTCGACTGTGGGCAGGACGAGGGGTTCAGGGTAGGGCTATGAGGGAGTTCTCCTGGGATCGCCACCTGAGGATGGGAAGGAATGCAAGCAGGACTGGGCTGCAAAGCAGGTTGGACAAAGGCCTCAGCGAGCCCCATTGGGAAGCTCTGAAGCTAGGAGCTGAGACCAGGGGCTGGACCTTTACACCCCCTCATCAGTCATTCACTGGGTACAGGCTGCCCCAGGAAGTTGGCTGGCCTTTGGGCAAAGCAGCTCTCTTCCGTGGAGGCAGTCCCCAGAGGGGTCTGCCAGCTGAGGGCTGTGGGCTTAGGCACTGAGTCCTTCCATCATGAAGAGGGTCCAGGGAAGTACATACAATGTCCTCCACAGAGAGGAAGGGAGTGCCATCGCACTTGAGTTGAATCTGTGGGCCAGTCGGGTTGAGGCTGAAGTTTTACACTGTTGGCCTGAATTTTGCTCCATGAAAATGGAAACAGGTCGTTCTGCTGAAAGGGGGTGCTGGCGGGGGTTGTGGGCTGGAGGCAAATGGAATGAATGGTGGTGGGATGGCTGCTTCGGGACCCGGAAGAGGACCTGCCCAGGGGCAGAGGGCTGGATCGCCAGGTGGCGTTGGGGTCTGTAAAACTAGAGAAAGAATCATTTTGGCAGGCTCAAATAGCATTCAGGTTTCAGGGTCCCTCATCCTCAGCTATATGGCTCTGTCCTCCCTTGGATTTAATTAGTTTGTACTAGGAAACGTCTATATATCATTTGGAGAACAATATTATGTTGCACCATGTTCCTAAATTCAGAAACTTTTTACCTCAACTATTTTCTAAACAAGGGCTTCCCTAGTAGCTCAGCTGGTAAAGAATCCATCTGCAATGCAGAAGACCCCAGTTCCATTCCTGGGGTGGGGAGATCCGCTGGAGAAGGGATAGGCTACCAACTCCAGTATTCTTGGGATTCCCTGGTGGCTCAGCTGGTAAAGAATCCGCCTAAACAAGACCTAAATTCAAGAATGCCAGTATCTAACTCATTTTTGTTATGATAATAGTTAATTATGCTAATGGCAACAATCTGGCTAACCGGAAATAAAACAATGTGGATATTAAACATTGCAAACCAATCAGAAAACTCTTTCAGAGTTGACAATAAAGAAAATAAACACGTCTATGAGCAGATGAGTGAAAATTAAGGAGTCAGGATTAAATCTAATTAGTAGGCAAATCCAAAGTGTAGGAAAATTCAAAGGAAAATTAATTAGGAAGTCACAAAAGCAAAGCCATTGCTGTGATGAAAAAATCAGAACAGGTAGCTTGTCAGGTACTAGAGTGACAAAAAACAAGTACACAGCTCAATTAAATGGGCTTTGAAAATCCACGCAGGAAGTATGTGGAGAGTTATTAAAAAATGATGCTTTGCTTTTCAGAGAAGAGAGGGTCCCCACACAATGGGGAGTGGTTAGAATGAGAACTCACTCAGCTGAGAGTGTGGGCTACACTGCCAACTGTGCCTCTCACAGGAAACCAGCTTGTCATCCACAAGTAACTGTGAGTGAGTAGCAACAACTTGTGTAACTGGCAGTAGCAATATGACTCCTAGGAAATAAATGACACAGCCAAAATATAGAACAAAGTCAACATTTGAGATGGGGCCTCCCCCTGCTTCCCCACACAGACTTGCTACTGAGCACAAGTTTTTTTCTGGATAGCTCCTACAGCTCCTTCAGCAGCCTGTCAGATCCAGGCAAGAGTCCAATATCTCTAACCACTGTCCACCATTCCCCAGCCTCTAGTCTCAGAAACACACATGCACAGAGTATAATGATAACGCCTACTTGATCATGCTCCACACAGTCTATTAAGGGCTTTGCTGTTTTAAAAAACTATTACTTGTTTATTTGGGGCTGTGCTGGGTTTTCATTGCTGTATAAGCTTTTCTCTAGTTGCAGTGAGCAGGGGCTACTCTCTATTTGTGGTGTGCAGGCTTCTCATTGCAGTGGTTTCTCTTGTTGTGGAGCACAGGCTCTAGGGCTTGCAGGCTTCAGTAGCTGGGACACGTGGTCTCAGTAGCTGTGACTCCCAGGCTCTAGAGCACAGGCTCAGTAGTTGTGGTGCATGGGCTTAGTTGCCCCTCAGTATCTGGGATCTTTCCAGATTAGGGAGCAAACCCGTGTCTCCTGCATTGGCAGGCAAATTCTTTACCACTGAGCCACCAGGGAAGCCCCAGGGGTGTGCCTTTATGATGTCATTTTTTTTTTCCTCTGAAGAACTCTATACAGCAGGTATAGGCAGACTTTGCTTTTTTTTAATTTTTCAATTAAAAATTGGGGTATAGTTGATTTACAATGTTGTGTTAGTTTCAGATGTATACCAAGTGAATCAGTTATATATATATACCCACTCTTTTTAGATTCTTTTCCCATATAGGCCATTACAGAGTAAAGTTCCCTGTGCTATACAGTTGGTCCTTATTAGTTATCAATTTTACATATAGTAGTGTGTATGTGTCAATCCCAATCTTCTAATTTATCCCTCCTCTCCCTTACCCCCTGGTAACCATGTTTATTTTCTACATTTGTAACTCTATTTATGTTTTGTAGATAACTTCATTGGCAGCCTTTTCTAAGGTTCCACATATAAGTGATATCATATGGTATTTGTCTTTCTCTGTCTGACTTGCTTCACTCAGTATGACGATCTCTAGGTCCATCCATGTTGCTGCAAATGACACTATTTCCTTGGCCGAATGATATTCCGTTGTGTATATGCACCACATCTTCTTCACCCATTTCTCTGTCAGTGGACATCTATGTTGCTTCCATAGTATTGCAAGGAACACTGGGGCATATATGTGGGGAAAACCAGACCTTGTTTTATTGTGCTTCACTTGAGTGCACTTTGAAGATACTAGGGGGAGAGGTTGTTGTTGTCGTTGTTGTTTTTGGCGGCTCTGCATGTAGGATCTTAGTCCCCTAATCAGGGATTGAAACCATAGGCCCTGCAATGGAAGTGTGGAGTCTTAACTGAACCACCAGGGAAATCCTGCAGACACTGTGTTTTTTTGCAGATTGAAGGTTTGTGACCACCCTTCACTGAGCAAGGGCTTCCCAAGTGGCTCAGTCATAAAGAATCCACCTGCCAATGTAGGAGACAGAAGAGACTCAGGTTCAATCTCTGGGTCAGGAAGATACCCTGGAGTAAGAAAAGGCAACCCACTCTAGGATTCTTGCCTGGAAAATTCCATGGACAGAGGACACTGGTGGGTAACAGTCATGGGATCTCAGATAGTGGGACACGACTGAGCCACTGAGCATGCATTGAGCAAGTCTACTGGTGCCATTTTTCTAAGAGCAAATTGCTCACTGCATGTCTCTGTGTCACATCTTGATATTTCTTGAAATATTTCATATTTTTCATTATTATATGTGTTACTGTGATCCATCATCAGTGATCTTGATGTTACTACTGCAAAAAGATTATGACTCAATGGAGGCTCAGATGCTGGTTAGTATTTTTAGAAATAAATTCTTTTTAAATTAAAGTATGTACATGTTTTTATTTTAGACATAATGCTATTGTACACGTAAGGGACTATAGTATAATGTAGAAATAACTTTTATATGCACTGGTAAACCAAAAAATTCATATGACTCACTTCACTGCAATATTTGCTTTATCGCAGTGATCTGGAACCAAACCCACAGTATCTCCAAGGTGTGACTGTACTATTATCTTCACTTTCTAGATGAGGGCATTGACGCATTAAGAGGTAAAGTGACTTGGTCAAGGTCACAGGCAGTACATGATAGCACCCAAACAATCTGATGGCAAGGTTGTACGTTTCCCAGGAGGGCTATGATACCTCCCACATTTTGAGGACTACACCGGTGATTTTTTAAAATTAACTAATCTACTTATTTGACTGCACTGGGTCTTAGTTCAATCCCTGGGTCAGGAAGATCCCCTGAGTAAGAAATGGCAACCCACCACAATCACAGAAAACTAACCAAACTGATCACATGGGTCATAGCCTTGTCTAACTCAGTGAAACTATGAGCCATGCCATGCAGGGCCACCCGAGATGGATGGGTCATGGTGGAGAGTTCTGACAAAACGTGGTCCACTGGAGAAGGGAATGGCAAACCACATCAGTAATCTTGCCTTGAGAACCCCATGAACAGTATGAAAAGGCAAAAAGATATGATACTGAAAGATGAACTCCCCAGGTCGGTAGGTGCCCAATATGCTACTGGAGGAGGGTGGAGAAATAGCTCCAGAAAGAATGAAGAGACAGAACCAAAGCAAAAACAACACCCAGTTGTGGATGTGACTGGTGATGGAAGTAAAGTCCAATGCTGTAAAGAACAATATTGCATAGGAACCTGGAATGTTAGGTCCATGAATCAAGGTAAATTGGAAGTGGTCAAGCAGGAGATGGCAAGAGTGAACACTGACATTTTAGGAATCAGTGAACTAAAATAGACTGGAATGGGCAAATTTAATTCAGATGACCATTATATCTACTACTGTGGGCAAGAATCCCTTAGAAGAAATGGAGTAGCCCTCACAGTCAACAAAAGAGTGCAAAATACAATACTTGGGCACAATCTCAAAAATGACAAAATAATCTCTGTTCATTTCCAAGGCAAACCATTCAATATCACAGTAATCTAAGTCTATGCCCCAACCACCAATGCTGAAGAAGCTGATGACCTACAAGACTTTCTAGGACTAACACCAAAAAAAATGTCCTTTTCATCATAGGGGACTGGAATGCAAAAGTAGGAAGTCAAGAGATACCGGGCCTTGTTTGGCCTTGGAGTACAAAATGAAGCAGAGCAAAGGTTAACAGAGTTTTGCCAAGAGAATGCACTGGTCATAGCAGACACCCTCTTCCAATAACACAGGAGAGGACTCTACACATGGACATCACCAGATGGTCAATACCGAAATCAGATTGATTACATTCTTTGCAGCCAAAGGTAGAGAAGCTCTATACAGTCAGCAAAAACAAGACCGGGAGCTGACTGTGGCTCAGATCATGTACTCTTTATTTCAAAATTCAGACTTAAATTGAAGAAAGTAGGGAAAACCACTAGATCGTTCAGGTATGACCTAAATCAAATCCCTTACAATTATACAGTGGAAGTGACAAATAGATTCAAGGGATTACATTTGATAGACAGAAGGCCTGAAGAACTATGGACTGAAGTTTGTGACATTTTACAGGAGGTGGTGATCAAAACCATCCCGAGAAAAAGAAATGCAAAAAGGCATAATGGTTGTCTGAGGAGGCTTTACAAATAGGTGAGAAAAGAAGAGAAGTGAAAGGCAAAGGAGGAAAGGAAGGATATATCCATCCTTTGCAGAATTCCAAAGAATAGCAAGGGGAGATAAGTAAAGCCTTCCTAAGTGATCAATGCAAAGAAAGAGAGGAAAACAATAGAATGGGAAAGACTAGAGATCTCTTTAAGAAAATTAGAGATACCAAGGGAACATTTCATGCACAGATGGGCTCGATAAAGGACAGAAATGGTATAGACCTAAATGAAGAAGAAGATATTAAGAAGAGATGGCAAGAATACACAGAAGAACTATACGAAAAAGATCTTAATGACCCAGATAACCACAGTCGTGTGATCACTCAGCTAGAGCCAGAAATCCTGGATTGTGAAGTCAAGTGGGCCTTAGGAAGCATCACCAAGGACAAAGCTAGTGGAGGTGATGGAGTTCCAGCTGAGCTATTTCAAATCCTAAAAGATGATGCTGTGAAAGTGCTGCATTCAATATGCCAGCAAATTTGGAAAACTCAGCAGTGGCTACAGGACTGGAAAAGGTCAGTTTTCATTCCAATCCCAAAGAAAGGCAATGCCAAAGATTCTTCAAACTACCACACAATTGTACTCATCTCACATGTTAGCAAAATAATGTTCAAAATTCTCCAAGCCAGGCTTCAATAGTATGTGAGCTGAGAACTTCCAGATGTTCAAGCTGAATTTAGAAAAGGCACAGGAACCAGAACTCAAATTGCCAATGTCCACTGGAGCATAGAAAAAGCAAGAGAATTCCAGAAAAACTTCTGCTTCGTTGACTACATTAAAGCCTTTGACTGTGTGGATCACAACCAACTGTGGAAAATTCTTCAAGAGATGGAAATACCAGACCACCTGACCTGCTTCCTAAGAAATCTGTATACAGTTCAAGAAGCAACAGTTAGAACCGGACACAGAACAACGGACTGGTTCCAAATTGGGAAAGGAGTACGCCAAGGCTGTATATTGTCATCCTGTTTATTTAACTTCTATGCAGAGTACATCATGAGAAATGCTGGGCTGGAAGAAGCACAAGCTGGAATCAAGATTGCCGGGAGAAATATCAATAACCTCAGATATGCAGATGACACCCCACTTATGGCAGAAAGTGAAGAGGAACTAAAAAGCCTCTTGATGAAAATGAAAGAAGAGAGTGAAAAAGCTGGCTTAAAACTCAACATTCAAAAAACTAAGATCATGTCATCTGGTCCCATCACTTCATAGGAAATAGATGGGGAAACAGTGGAAACAGCGTCAGACTTTATTTTTGGGGGCTCCAAAATCACTGCAGATGGTGACTGCAGCCATGAAATTAAAAGACGCTTACTCCTTGGAAGAAAAGTTATGATCAACCTAGATAGCATATTGAAAAGCAGAGACATTACTTTGCCCACAAAGGTCCGTCTAGTCAAGGCTATGGTTTTTCCAGTAGTCATGTATGGATGTGAGAGTTGGACTGTGAAGAAGGCTGAGCACCGAAGAATTGATGCTTTTGAACTGTGGTGTTGGAGAAGACTCTTGAGAGTCCCTTGGACTGCAAGGAGATCCAACCAGTCCATTCTGAAGGAGATCAGCCCTGGGATTTCTTTGAAAGGAATGATGCTAAAGCTGAAACTCCAGTACTTTGGCCACCTCATGCGAAGAGCTGACTCATTGGAAAAGACTCTGATGCTGGGAGGGATTGGAGGCAGGAGAAGGGGACGACAGTGGATGAGATGGCTGGATGGCATCACCGACTCGATGGACGTGAATCTGAGTGAACTCCGGGAGCTGGTGATGGCCAGGGAGGCCTGGTGTGCTGCGATTCATGGGGTTGCAAAGAGTCCGACACGACTGAGCGACTGAACTGAACTGAACCCAGCCCTGGCCTGCAGACAATAAGAAAGCGCTAAGCTTTTTCACAAAGGGATCAGGGCACCATGTCCCAAATGTAAAAACAGAGATGGAGGGAAATGAAGCTCCCTGGCAGAGCAGATGAAAACTAGGGACACCAAGGGTGCCACAAGCACTGCTACAAGGCGGAAATGGAGATCAAGTCAGGAAAGGATACAAGAGGACACAGACAGAAACCTGCTCTGAGGGTGGCTAGCCTGGGTGCTGTGGTTTGGTCTCCATTTGTTTTGCCGAAAGTTTTCACTTGGGTCTCAGGTTCAAAGGATTTGTTAACAAAATAAGTGACTCGTTATATACAAATAAATAATACAGATATTTATTAGAGAATTATCTAGCTTACATTCAACATAGTAACATTAAAAGAAAAGAGAAATAGAAAGAGCAGAGAATACATCACCAAATTGGGTTTTGACCAACATCCATACTTAAAGTCCCATGTCACAGCACATCTGGAGTCCAGATTGGGAAAAGGATCCCAGGCAGCGTGTCTGCTCAATGAGTAAGATTTCAAAGATCACAGTTCAGAGTTCCTGCTTATAATCCCTGGACAGACGAAAACTGATATCATCATCAACCTGTGACCAAACTGTAAGCCTGATTTCCTGTTAATGATGTTTGTTTTGTTTTGTTTTGTAAAACTTGGAATGCAGCTATGCCTGGGGCTTGGTTGGCCAGGCCCCCTCCAGGGGCTCAACAATCTCAAGATGTCTCCCCCATCTTATCTATAGTGCTGTGAGTCTTACACTCAAAGCAGGCAGTCACTCCCAATCAGGGCAGTGTCCAGGCAGGTTAGAAGCAAGGTCAGAAGCCTGCTGTGCTTCCCTCTGAAGCCTAAACAAGACTACTTAAAAAAAAAATTTCCCTAACACCATTACCAGAAATTCAGTCGATCTGAGCTGTCCCAGAGCTAGAGACACATGGGATTCACGTTCAAGCTTAGCACAGGTGGGGGTGCCCATCACTGCAGTTCATTCATTCAAGCAATAGCTAGTATTTAGCATGTGTCTATTTATCAGACACTTACCATGTGCCAAGTGCTATTCTAAGCACTTTGCAATATTAACCCACTTCATTCTCATAACCCCATGAGAGGGGTATTGCTATTGTCTCCATTTTCCAGATGGAAAGTCTGAAGCACAAGCAATATTAAGCGACTTGCCCCAGATTATACAGGTAGTAAGTGGCAGAGCTGGGATTCAAACTCGGGCACTCTGGCCCGCAGTGCCCGTGCTCCCTGGTGAGTGTGGTCCAGGGCCTGGGCTAGTACACGGCGAGAGAGGTTAGAGCCGTGAGCAGCACAGACTTGGCCCCTGCCCCGTGCTCACCTTCTAGCATGGCCCCAGGGTGGTTGATGGGTGATTACAGCGCATGGTGACGAGCCCCTCAGTCAGGGTGGGCATGCTGTGACACTGCTGCAGAGGGCCCAGTGGCGGGGCTCCAGTGCAGCAGCCAACAGGTTACAGGGACTCCTTTCTCAGGCCCAGCTTCAAAGAAGCCAAACAAAAGTCAGGGACCCATTTCTGGTGGTGCAGTCTCCTGTTCGGCCCCGACTCTGAAACCTGGAAACCAAACCACTGTGAGTGGGGCTGCCATCAGGAACTGCAGGAGTGCAGGAACCAAGCAAGGATTCTTCCTCGTGTCTGGGGTCTCACAATGGGGGCTCCCAACAGACCTGCTTCCTTGTCGCTCTTTCCTTGAAGAGACAGCAAACTCCCTGAGGAGCCAAGGCCTGCATCTTTCTCAATCATACCCTCAGCATCCAGCATAGGCGGGGAACTAGTCAGCACTCAATAAGCGCTGATTCATTCATTCAACCATTATTTATTGAGCATCTCCTACATTACCAGGAACTACTAGGCTCTGAGATACAACAGTGACCCCCCCAAAAAACATCCGTCCTCACTGTGGGAGTGCCGGACAGTAAACAAAATGAGCAACAAAAATACACAGGAGGGCTTCCCTGGTGGCTCAGTGGTGAAGAATCTGCCTGCCAGTGCAGGAGAAACGGATTCAATCCCTGGTCCAGGAAGATCCCACTTGCCAAGGAGCAACTAAGCCCATGTGCCACAATGACTGAGCCCACAGGCCCTAGAGCCTGTGCTCCGCAACAAGAGAAGCCACTGCAGTGAGAAGCCCGTGCACCGCAACTGGAGAGTAGCCCCCATAGTAACAAAGGCCCAGCACAGCCAAAAATAAATAAGCAAATAAAATACACAGGCTCTGAAGGGAAAAGGAAATCAAGGAAGGAAGATAGGAAGTATTGGGGGGCGGGTAATGAAATTTTAGATAGAATGGGCAGCAAAGAGCTCTCTGAGAAAATGACATCTAAGTCAAGACCTGAAACAGGCAGGGGATGGGCCATGCCTATACCTGAAGGAAAAGTGTTCGAGGCAGGGGAACAGCAAATGCAAAGGTCTCAGGGAAGAATGTGTCTGACATATCTGAGGGTCAGGGAGGAGACCACCAGGGCTGGAGGGAGTGAGCTGAGGGGGGTCATAGCAGGAGCTGAGGTCAGAACGAACGAACAAGGAGTGGAGATTGTGTCTGGTGCCTAGGAGTGGGAGAGCCAAACCAGATGCCGGCCTGGCAGCCCTCCAAACCCTGCTCGGACTCACAGGGGAGGCAGGGGAGGTCCCACAGGAATGCCTATTAATAACTCCCTCTCTCCAGCTCATTCCAAAGGCCTCACTGGATTCTCAGGCCTGGATTCCCCACTCCACCCCCAACCTCGAGGCCTGGGAGGACAGATGGGGGCTTCCTTGAAACTCCTCCTCCTCAGTCTGGAATTAGGGCTGAGCCAGCAGAAGCAAGCTGAAATTAAGAATTGACCTTTGGGTTGGGGAGGGAAGTGGGAAGGGGGTTTAGGACCAGGGGACACATGTACATCTGTGGCTGATTCATGTCAATGTATGGCAAAAACCACCACAATATTGTGGTGGAATTAGCCTCCAATTAAAATAAATAAATTAATTAAATAAAACCACCACCCCCCCCCCAAAAAAAATTGACCTTTAGGGACTTTCCTGCTGGTCCAGTGGGTAAGACTCCATACTCCCAGTGCAGGGGGCCTGGATTCGATCCCTGGTCAGGGACCTAGATAACATCTGCCACAACTAAGAGATCGCATGAACAAGAATCTGAACAAGAATCAACTGATTCTTGTTGATGTTTGACAGAAAAGAACAAAATTCTGTACAGCAATTATCCTCCAATTAAAAAATAAAGTGGAAAAAAAAAGTCTACAAATTCTGGAGAGGATCTGGAGAAAAGGGAACCCTCCTACACTGTTGGTGGGAATGTAAGTTGGTGCAGCCACTATGGAAAACAGTATGGAGGTTCCTCAAGAAAAAAGAGAGAGAGACTGCGTGCTGCAACTAAGACCCAGTACAACCAAAAAAAAAAAGCAAACAAAAAAGAAAAAAACACATAAACAAAAATAAATATTAAAAAAAGAATTGACCTTTAGAGTTTATGCAGTCCACCCTTCTACCTTCAGAAAGTACTCCACTCACTTGTCCTTTGAGATGCTATGATGAAGGGCATGATGGGATGTGGACACCTATTCCCTCTAGTCCTTCTGAGAGAAAAAATCTTTTCAATTAGGGTCTTTAGACAGCAAATTCTCTTTCAAAGTCCCACTTTCCCACCTCCCTCCCTGACTTTGGCTCTGCCTTCAGAGGCAAAAGGAATAAGTGGCCTTGGGACTTCCTTGGTAGTCCAGTGACTAGGACTCTGAGCTTACACAGCAGGGAGCACAGGTTCCACCTCAGGTCTGGAACTAAGAACCTGCAAGCCTCAAGGCCAAAAAAAAAAAAAAAAATAAGTGGCTTTGCCTTCCTTTGGGGATCTGGGGACTGCACTGGTGCCCTAAGAGTCAAAAGTCAAACCCTCTATTATCTAAAAGATGATTTGTAGTTCTTTAGATATTTTGGCTATCAGTTTCTATATATACTTTTCTGCATCACTTCCTGTATTACTTCTGTATATACTTTTCTGTATTACTTCCCACTGGCTCAGACAGTAAAGAATCCTCCCGCAATGCGGGAGATCTGGTTCGATCCCTGGGTCAGGAAGATCCCCCTGGAGAAGGAAATGGCAATCCACTCCACTATTCTTGCCTGAAAACTCCCATGGACAGAGGAGCCTGGTGGGCTACAGTCCATGGGATCGCAAATAGTCGGACACGACTGAGAGACTAACACTATTCTGTGGCTTGCTTTTTCACTCTGTTAATAACACAAACTCTTTTAATTTTAATGTCATCAAATGTATCCATCTTTTCTTTTATGATTAGTATTTTTGTGTTTTAGAAGGTCCTTCATTTCCCAAAGACAATGAAAATATTTTGCTGTATTATTTTCTAGAAGTTTTATATTTTACTTCACACATTTAGATCTATGATTTACCTAGAATTGATTTCTGTGGATGATATAAGGGAGTGGTCAACTTTTATTTTTGCCATATGGATAGACAGTTGTCCCAGCAGTTTTTTTTTAATCCTTTCCCAGTGGCACCTTTGTTGTATATCTGTTATATCTGTACAGGATATGTCCAGGTGTTTCTGGACATTCTATTCCATTTCATTGATCTATTTGCCTATCACTGCCTATTTGCTCTTTTAATTATTTTCACTATATAGTAAGATAATATCTAGTAGAATAAGTCTTCCCACTAGTTTTTCAAGAGTGCTCTGGCTATTCTTGGACCTTTTTGTTTCCATGTAATTTAAATTAGCTTGTCAATTCTCCCGCACTTACGCACACATATACAAACGCTGGGATTTCTGAATGGGGTCCCATTGAATCTATAAATCAGTTTGCAGAGAATTGACACCTTAAACATATTGCATCTTCCAGTTTGTGAACATAGTATATCACTCCACTGATTTAGGTTTTCATTTTTCTCAATAATCTGTTATAGCTTTCTATGTCAAGGCCTTGCATGTGTTTTTCTAGATTTATCCCCGGGTACTTTTTATGCTATTGCAATGACTTAACATTATATTTTTGAAGTTTCCAACTGTTTGTTGATCATATACAGAAATACAATTGATTTTCAATGTTGTCCACGTGTTCAGCAACCTTTCTAAATTCATTTATCAATTCAAATGCTTATCCTTCAATTCTTTTGAATATTCTATGTACACAATCCTGTTTTCTGTTAACAATTACAGTGTTGTTTCTCCCTTTCCAAGTCTTTAAAGTTTTTGTTTTTTTACTTCTCTTATTGCACTGCCTAGGATTTCCAACACAATGGTAATATGGGGAATCCCTCGCTCATTTCCTTTTAGGAGGCAAGATTTTAAGTATGATACTTGGTGTAAGATTTTTTTTTTTTTACAGATACCTTTTATCATAACTAAGAAATATCTTCTATTCATGATTCCTTATTCTCATGTATATCCTTACAATAAGTTCTTGTCATTTATGATAACTTGAATATCTATTGTAACACCCTAAAAAGCCTAATTAAAACAATAATAATTTTGACACTTTCTTCTAAATATTTATATCTCTCAATTTTCTGGGGGGTTTTTTGTTTGTATTTTTAAGATTTATCTATCTTGGCTGTGGTGGGTCTTCCCTGATGTACAAGGGCTTTCTCTAGTTGCAGCAAGCAGAGGCTTCTCTTCCTTGCACTATGAGAGCTTCTCATTGCAGTGACTTCTCTCTTATTTCGGAGCACAGGCTCTAGGTGCCTGGGCTCAGTAGTTGTGGCACATGGGTTTAGTTGCTCTGCGGCATGTGGAATCTTTCCAGGCCAGAGATGGAAGCTATGTCCCCTGATTGGCAGGCAGATTCCTATCCACTGTGCCACCAGGGAAGCCCCTCTCTCAATTTTCTGATTTTATTCAGTGAGGTAGAACTTCCAGAATAATACTGAGTAATAGCAGTGATGGCAAGCATGCTAGTCTTGTTCCTGACATTAATGAAATTGCCTCTAGAATTTCATCTGGATCCTATCTGTTAATACTTCATTTAGAACTTTTAGAACTATACTCAAGATTTTTATATCTGTTTGCAGGTGAGATTGGTCCATATATTTCTTTCTTCTGTATCACTGTCAGGTTTGGTATCAGTTATCCTATTTCATATCAAAAATTGGGAAAATTTATCTTTTTCTATTCCCTAAAACAGTGTAAGATCTATTTACTTAAGTTCTACTAGAACTCAATGACATATACTCATTACCCAAGATCAGCACTGTTAATATCTTAATGCATACGTACACTTTCAGATCTCTGTTTATGTGCATATGTATGTGAGTACACATGAACAAATAAGTTCACTCTCCACACTATTCTGCAAACTTTTCTTCAGCCAACAATCTCCACCATTTTAATAAATTTTCACCTCATCTAATAACACATATTTACATTTCCCCAATTGACCTCCAAATGACCCTTATAGCTGGTTTGTCCAAACCAAAACCCAATTCAGAACAAGGCATTAATTGAATCTGATTGTTTTGAAAGGGGAATATTTTTCTAACAACTATATTTGTCTTAAAATGGTAATGGGTGCTTTGGGAAATCGTAAGTTTACCCTCACTGGAGACTTTCAAGCAAAGCCTGGACCAATATGTGTCCGAATCCCTGCATGTGGGACATTAGAGCATGTGATGTTTAAGGCCTGTTCTAAATTTATGAATGACTTTCTCCAAATCCTGTTTTTATGCCACTTCTGCACTGGATCTCATCCCCTCCTGCCTACTCAAGTATATCACTCCAGTAATTCTTCTCTTTCCTACATTATCAACTTTTATTTCTGTCTTGGCTTTTTCCTCATCACCATTCAAATATGCTGTTATTTCGCCCATCTCAAAAATACCTACTGTCAACCTTATTTCCCACTTCATATACTCCCAATTCTTTCTTTTCCTTTTATAGCAACACTAAAAAATGTTGCCTGTATTCATGGCTTCCAATTCCTCTTTTATTCTCTCTGGAACTCACTCCTCTAGGCTTTTGCTCATACCACTCCACTGAACTGCTCTTGTCAAGGTCTCCAATGACCTCCATATCGCTAAATGCCACAGCCATTTCCAAATCGTCATTTTACTTACATGTGGTGGTCATTTGGCTGTTTGCTCTCAGAGCCATTCCCTCTTCTCCTGCTCTGTGGCGTAGAACAGACATTTCCCAGCCACCCTGTCCCTCTGACTTCCTGATACATTTGGCCAATGAGAATCAATGGCTTAAGATGAAAGAGCAGAGAAGTGGACAAGTGAGGGTATTCCCCTTCCTTTCCCTCTGTTTGGAGTGTCATCTCCAGCGGTGACTGTACATCCTCTGTGGTTCCCCCTAGATAGGCCCTCCCCCCATGGACAAAACTCCTGCAGGGCTAGCCTTCCTGCTTCTGCTGTGTGGTCCCTGATCTTGGACTTAAGCGACATCACTTTTACCTCCAGTAGAGGTGAAGTCGGATGGCATCACCGACTCAATGAACATGAGTCTGGGCAAGCTCCAGGAGTTGGTGATGGACAGGGAAGCCTGGCGTGCTGCAGTCCCTGGGGCTGCAAAGAGTCAGACATGACTGAGCGACTGAACGGAACTGAACTGAGAGGAGAAGCAGCTTTCTGCTGTTGCTAAATTTCTGGGTTAATTAACCATCACCTCCTTGGCTTCTCAGCTCTTCCCAGGAAGAATAGGTCTCACCTAAGTAAGCAATTCCTCATGTTAAATTTTCCTGTTTACAATTCTGAGTGTGGCTTCTGTTTTCTAACTGGCCCCTGTCTGATATAAAACACCTACTTCTCTTAGCTGTCAGGATATTTTTGTTTTCCTTTGACTTGACTAGCCATTTCTATTCAGTCTTCCATGCTGATTTCTCCTCATCTCTTGACCATTTAAAGATGGAGTGCACCAGGATTCAATCTCTGGACCTATTTTCTTTGCTATTTATACTTACATCTTGGGGAGTCTCAGCCTATCTCATGGATAACATCTCTTTAAATAACACCAATGTGCTGAAAACTCCCAAATTTCTATCTCTAGCTGGACCTCCCCGCCTGACTACATACTCAACTGCCTAGCTGACATCTCCACTTCAATAGCCAATAGGCATTTCAAACATAACTTGTTCAAAACAGAGCACTTGGCTATCTCCTGAATGGGGTTCCTCCTCATCTCAATAAATTGCACTTCAATTCATCCAAGTTATTTGACCACAAATCAAGAAGTTGTCCTTGATTTCCCTCTTCACCTCACTTCTCACAGTCTATCAGCTAGTACTGATAACAAAACCTCCAGAACACCACTCCATTCACTTTTTCTCACTTTCTCTACTACCCCAGTCCAACCACTCTCATCTCTCACCTGGGCTACTACACTAGTCTTCTCCTTGGTCTCCCTGCTTCTCTTCTTGCCTCCCAACAACAAACCATTCTCCATGTAGCAGCCAGAATGATTTTAAAACATAAATCATGTTACTCCTCTGCTTGAGAGTCTAGTCACATCCCCCTGTACTTTTGAGACCCCAAATCCTTATTTAGGCCTGTAAGGCCACACATGGCCTGGCTTCTGTGCACTCCTCTGACCTCGCCTCTTATTGTTTGTTCATTCTCTCTCACTCATTACAATCTAGTCACATTGGCCTTCTTTCTGTTCCTTCAACATGCTAAGCTTCTCTCTCCAAAGGGCCTTTATATTTTCCATTGCCATCATCTGGAATGCTTTCTCCCTGGCCCTTACCTGGCTGACTTTGTATTCTCATCTTTCAGGTCTTATATGGCTCAAACGGCCCCTCCTTAGAGTCCATCCTGACCACTGTCACTATCACATCATGCTATTTTAACTGATAATTTTCTCTTTTTTAAATATATATATGTATTGTTTATTTCATTCCAAGCAGAGTCACTGGAGAAGGAAACAGCAACCCACTCCAGTATTCTTGCCTGGAGAATCCCATGGATGGAGGAGCCTGGTGGGCTACAGTCCATGGGGTGACAAAGAGTCAGACACGACTGAGCAACTAACAACAACAACAACAACAACAAAGCAGTCTCAGGGCAATTTTTAAAGATATGTGTTTCACAAGTTGACCAGCTTGTGAACTCTTTCTCTATTTTGTATTAGTTTTGGCTGTGCTGGGTTTTCACTGTGCATGCAGGCTTTCTCTAGTTGCAGCGAGCGGGCTTCTCATCACAGTGACTTCTCTTGTTGGGGAGCACGGGCTCTAGGGCACTTGGGCTTCAGCAGTTCTGGGATGTGGGCTCAGTAGCTGTGGCTCCCAGGCTCTAAAGCACAGGCTCAATAGTTGTGGCACACAGGCTTAGTTGCTCCATGGCACGTGGAATCTTCCAGACTAGGGACTGAACCCGTGTCTTCCTGCATTGGCAGGCAGATTTTTTACCACTGAGCCACCAGGGAAGCCCCTGATAATTTTCTTGTTCACTTGTTGGTCACCCGTGCCCCCAGAATGTGAACTGCTTTGTTCTCCACTATATCCCCAGCTTCTAGTGCAATATCTATCAAATAATAAATACTTAATATATATTTTAGTTGATTGAATAAAAGGTGGATGAGCCTTGAGCAGGAAGAGGGCCACCTCTTCCTCTGAGACTAAAGAGAGAAAAGGATGAGAGCATATGCAACCAAGTGTGCCCCTATGTTCTTGGTGCTTTGGGAAGGAAAATCATCTGCAGAGAGAGAAGCTTCTTAGGCAGAGAAGTTTGGGAAAAGTGGTGGAGGCTCTAAATTGTTTCTGAGGGGAACAGGAGAGTGCCTGACCCAAAACACATAGTAGGATTAACCAGCTATGGTGAGAACCCATCTGATATGGGAAACATAAATTCACAGTGTCAAACTCCACTAATTTATAACATGTGGACATTCATCTATTTGGGCAAAAAATCAGAGAAAGCAGGTTGTAGGATTGACTCTAAATTGGGAGCTTGCAGGGTAGATGTTATAATATTCAAAGAAGGTAAGATGTATCTATTTTTTCAGTTAAGCATGGCTGCCATAATAGAAATCAAGTTCAAAGCTTTAGCCAAAATGTTTGATCATTAGGACTCATTGGCAGTGACTTAAAATATTTGGGCCGAAGACTGTTACCCTACAGATTTTTGTAATTTAAAAAAAAAAAAAAATAAAGAACTATAGGTCTGGCCTGTGTACACCTAACTCTATTCATTGTTGCTATAATGAAATGTTACTGCCCACTTCCCAGGCCTGTTGCCATTCCAGACTGGTTGACCCAGAGACCTCTAAACCAAGAGTTGAAGCATCCCCCTTGACCTTGCCACAAGTATGTAATATGAAGTTGCTGTATGGCCTTCCCCAAAAGCAATGATCAGAGTTACTGTCAACTAGAAAAGAGCAATACTCAGGCACTGGTTCTGGGGAGTCAGAACACCACCATAAGACAAGTCATACTGAGGACTCAGGGCGTGGGGTCAGGAGATAAATGGAAATTACAGCCTGAGTTTATGTAAGAATAAGCCTAGCGAGCTTGGAAATACATCTTGAGATGATTTCCCTTGTTTGAGAGGAGGTGAGGTTTACAATTGAAGGCAAAAGGAGAAGAGAGCAGCAGAGGATGAGATGGTTGGATGGTATCACCAACTCAATGGACATGAACTTGAGCAAACTCTGGGAGATAGTGAGGGACAGGGAGGCCTGGTGTGCTGCAGTCCATGGGGTTGCAAAGAGTCAGACACGACTTAGTGACTGAACAACAACAAGGTTTACAATAGCATCAGAAGAAATGAAGGTATACATTTGAACCAAATATTGGCAGTATCTATATATGAAAAACTATAAAACACTGACAAAAGAAATCAAAGATCTAAATAAATGGAGAGATAGACCATGTTCATGGGTTGGAAGATGCAATATTATTAAGAAGTCAATTCTCCCCAAGTTGGATCTTTTTTTTTTTTTTTTTATCATATTTATTTATTTACCTGCATAAGGTCTTAGTTAGAGACTCCCCTGGTGGCTCAGACTGTAAAGCGTCTGCTTACAATGCGGGAGACCTGGGTTCAATCCCTGGGTCGGGAAGATCCTCTGGAAAAGGAAATGGCAACCCACTCTAGTACTCTTGCCTGGAAAATCCCATGGATGGAAGAGCCTGGTAGGCTACAGTCCGTGGGGTCGCAGAGTCTGACACGACTGAGCGAGTTCACCTTACCTTACCTTAAGGTCTTAGTTGTAGCTCGTGGGATCTTCATCGCATCATGCACAATCTTTCATTGCAGCACACAGGATCTCTAGTTGTGGAGCACAGGCTCAGTAGTTGCAGCTCGCAGGCTTACTTTCTCCATGGCATGTGTGATCTTAGTTCCCTAACCAGGGACCAAATCTGCGTTCCCTGCATTGCAAGACAGATTCTTAACAACTGGACCACCAGGGAAGTCCTCCAACCTGATCTTTAGATTTTACACAGTTCCAATCAAAACCCCAGCAAGAATTCTGGATATACCATACCATTCCACTAAATTTATATGGAAAGCCGAAGGAACTAGAGTAAGTAAAACAATTCTAAAAAAGAACAAAGAAGCGTCATACTACCCAATTTCAAGATATATATAAAGCTGTAATACTCAAATCAAAATAGTGTGGTATTGATACAAGAATAGACAGACAATAGACAGAAGACAAAGTCCAAAAATATAGTCAACTGATTTTTTTTTTCTGGCCGTGCCATGCCATGCGGCTTGCATGATCTTAGTTCCCCAACCAGGAATCAAACCCAGGCCCACGGCAGTGAAAGCTCTGAGTTCTAACCACTGGACCACCAAGGAATTCCCAGACTTGACAAAGGCACAAAGGGTACTGAAAGGTGAAAGGAACGTCTTTTCAACAAATGGTGCTGGAATAACTGGGCATGTTTATGAAAGAAAAAAGCCTTAACACATGCCTCATACATTATATAACAATTAATTCAAAATGGATCATAGATCTAAATATAAATATAAACCTTTTAGAATACAGAAAAAAAATCTGCATGATCCTGGGTCATGCAGAAAGGCACTACACTATTAAGAGAAAGAAAAGACAAACCATGGACTGGGAAATATTGCAAATCACATACCTGATCAAAGATTTCTATCCAGACTATATAAAGAGCTCTTAAAAATCAACAATACAGAAACAAACCCAGCTTAAGTAAAAGATCTGAGCATATGCTTCACCAAAGAAGATACATAGATGGAAAATTAGCAAGTGAAAATATGCTCACAATGAAAAAAATCAAATAATCCAATTTTAAAACTGGGCAAAGGACTCAAATAGACATTTCTCCAAGTATAATATACAAATGGCCAAAAAACACATGAAAAATTGCTCGACATCATTAATCACTGAAGAAATGCAAGTCAAAACCATGATATATCATTGCTGTTAGGATGGCTGCTATTAAAAAAAAAAGGCAATTTCCTGACTGTCCAGTGGTTAGAACTCCGTGCTTTTACCTCCAAGGGCCCAGGTTCAATCCCTGGCAGGGAACTAAGATCGTACAAGCTGAGAGAAACAGACAAAAAAAAAGAAAAGAAATGGTGAGGATGTGGAGAAATTGGAGCCCTGTATATTACTGATGGGAATGAAAAATGGTACAGTCACTATGGAAAATAGTATGGAGGGTTCTCAAAAAATTAAACAGGATTACCATATGATCCAAGGAGCAAGCATCTTTTAATTTCACAGCTGCAGTCACCATCCACAGTGATTCTGGAGCCCAAGAAAATAAAGTCTATCACTGTTTCCGTTGTGACTAGTCATGAAATTAAGACTCTTATTCCTTGGAAGAAAAGCTATGACCAACATAAACAGCATGTTAAAAAGCAGAGACATTACTTTGCTGACAAAGGTCTGTACAGTCAAAGCTATGGTTTTTCCAACAGTCATGTACAGATGTGAGCTGGACGATAAAAAGCCTGATGCTTTCAAACTACGGTATTAGAGAAGACTCTTGAGAGTCCCTTGGACTGCAAGGAGATCAAACCAGTCCATCTTAAAGGAAATCAACCCTGAATATTCATTGGAAGGACTGATGTTGAAGCTGAAGTTCCAATACTTTGGCTACCTGATACGAAGAGCTGACTCATTGGAAAAGACCCTGATACTGGGAAAGATTGAAGGTAGGAGGAGAAAGGGACAACAGAGGACGAGATGGTTGGATGGCATCACCAACTCAATGGACATGAGTTTGAGCAAGCTCCAGGAGATGGTGAAGGACAGGGAAGCCTGGCATGCTGCAGTCCATGGGGTCCCAAAGAGTCGGACATGACTGAGCAACTGAATAACAACAACCATATGTTCCAGCAATCCCGCTTCTGGATATATAATCAAGTGAGTTGAAAGCAGGGTCTTGAAAAGAGATTTGTACCCAGTGTTTTTACAGCAGCACTATTCACAACAGCCAAGAGGTAGAAGCAACGTGAATATCCATTGATGAATGAATGTGTAAACAAAACATGGTCTATGCATAATTCTATCATATGGTACAACATGGATGAAACTCGAGAACATTATTCAATGCAAAATATAAGCCAATCACAAAAAGACAACTACTGGGATGATTCCACTCATATGAGGTTTCTAAAGTAGTAAAATCCATAGAGATAGAAAGTAGGATGGAGGTTCGAGGAACTAGGGAGAGGGGAAAGGGAGAGTTATTGTTTAACGGGTATACACTTGCAGATTTATAAGATGAAAAAGTTCCAGAGATCTGTTGCACAACACTGTGCATTTCAAAATGGTTAAGACAGTAAATTTTATGTTACATGTTTTTTACCACAATAAAAAAAAGAAAAATATGTTCAACATCATCTGTCATTAGGGAAATGCAAATTAAAAGTAGGAGATACCACTGAAAAACTGTCATAGATCAGAGGAGACTGAAGAGACATGAAAGCTAAATGCAGTGTGAGATCCTGGCCACACAGCCCAATCTCAGGCTTTCCCAGGCCTCCCACCCCTATTTTCTCCCAGTTCTTGCTAGCTCACATCTACCCTCACTCTAAACTACTTCTCCTTCCAAATTCAGAAATCAGGAGGGAAATAGCAAAGAAAAATGCCCTATTATTTCCCATTGGTCTCTCACTACATGCCTTATGCTAAGCACAAGCCATGTAAGTAATATAAGGAGGTCATGAGTTTGGGTGAACTCCAGGAGTTGGTGATGGACAGGGAGGCCTGGCGTGCTGCAATTCATGGGGTCGCAAAGAGTCAGACACGACCAAGCAACTGAACTGAACTGAACTGAAAGTACTCTTCTTGCCCCAACACCGTGCAATATAGATGAACAGATAAAAACATGATACAAATACTACATACTGGTGTCACTGAAGCAGCGTGACATTAAATATTTATGTATACAACGCTCCTTCACAAACAGCAAATGTGAAACAAAAGAGTCAACAGAGAACTTTTATTTATCTCAGTTATCATGTCTTACTCTATCACGTGTCCCTCCCACATGTCCACACAAGGAAGCAACATTCTCAGCTACTTGACAGGATGGTAGCTCCCTTGGGTTGCATACCCAGATCCCATTTTCATTCAGATCAGAGGTATCTTGCCCTCTTACTGGAATCTGACTTTTCCCTCTGTTAGCACAATGTCTGATGAGGGCTGACTTGCCTGAAGTTTTAATATTTGAGGTAAAGGGAACTTAAAGCAGATTCTGGCTTGTTATGGATTTCCTCAGACAGTGGAGAGATTCAAACCCTAGCCAATACCTGCCAGTCTAAGAACAGAGACAGAGCCATGTAAAAGGATCTGGCCTGTTGTAACTTTAAATATAACTCATGCAGCTTTTTTCTATGACACATCACAATATTCTTTTTTCAAAAATCTTTAAACATTTTATTAACTTTGAAGAAGGAATAAGAACAGCTCCTTCAGAAACTAGAGACACACAAGCATTGATCTATTCATAGAGCTTCTTCTACACAGATGAAGAAGTTTACATCAAATGAACAAAAAATAGTACAGAAGACATAAATACAGAAAGACTGAGAAAAATCTGTCTCTAGAAATCAGGTCAGATGGACTCAAAGACCTCACTGAATGTAGGATAAATCACTGGAAAGCCACGTAAAGCTTTCTGCTGGAGCATAAGTCCATGTAGTCAAGAAAACACTCTTTTTCATCCTGATCTTAAATGCTTGCCTCCAGCCTGGGTCCACAGAAAGGTCCTGATCATTTGAACTGGTTGTCAATCAAGGTTCCCTTCATTTTTGCTTTCTTGGCTTCCAGTTCAGCCTGGAAAGGAAGAAAAGTTTATATCCGGATACATGACATTAAATTCTGATTTTCCTGCCTTATTCTAACTTCCCCAACACTATCCCCTCATGCTCATTTAGTATACAAACTAGAACCGTGTATCTAAAATCATGATGGACTTCTCTGGAGGTCCAGTGGCTAAAACTCCACACTCCCAATGCAGAGGGACTGGGTTCGGTCCCTGATCAGGGAAAAAACTAGATCCCACATGCCACAACTAAGACTCAGTGCAGCCAAATAAATATTTTTTTAAATAAAAAAAATTGTGATGAATAGCAACTGTTTTCCAACCTTTCTGATGTTATGATACATATAGACGATAACATCTGTATGGTAAAATGGGGTAAACACACAGGACTGTGGGTCAAAGGCAATCAGTATAAGGATTACACAGCTCCAGGACCCCTGAAGAGCTGGGGGAATCAATATTAGGACATACCAGTATCCTGTTCTTAGCAGAACAGGAGGAATAATGCTGTTCTGCTGCTGCTAAGTCACTTCAGTCGTGTCCGACTCTGTGCGACCCCATAGACGGCAGCCCACCAGGCTCCCCCGTCCCTGGGATTCTCCAGGCAAGAACACTGGAGTGGGTTGCCATTTCCTTCTCCAATGCATGAAACTGAAAAGTGAAAGCAAAGTCGCTCAGTTGTGTCCGACTCTTAGCGACCCCATGGACTGCAGCCTACCAGGCTCCTCCGCCCGTAGGATTTTCCAGGCAAGAGTACTGGAGTCGGGTGCCACTGCCTTCTCTGAACCCTGTTCTAGAACAGTGCTACTTAAAAGTTATGCAGTCCATGAACTGTTTGTTATCAGTCCACAAAGATACAAACAAAAATTGACAGTAAGCATTTAGAAGCTTTTATAGCAATCTGACTTCCCAAGTAGTGCTAGTGGTAAAGAATCTGCCTGCCAATGCCAGAGATCCCTGGGTCATGAAGATCCTCTGGAGGAGGGCATGGCAGCCTACTCCAGTATTGCTGCCTGGAGAATCCCATGGACAGAGGAGCCTGGCAGGCTAAAGTCCATAAGGTCACAGTCAGACATGACTGAAGTGACTTAGCATGTACACCCGCATAGCAATTTGACAGAATAATAAAATAATTTCATAAAAGGAACTAAGGCAAATTCCTTTTTATGACATTTTATAAATTACCAACCTGCTCTTAACAAATTTTTTAAAAAGAAGATGCACTGGCCCTTCACTTCAGAAAATCTGCTAAGCATGGCTCTCTCTAGATCACTATGGCAAGGTCAAACGGCTCTCAAGACCCACTACCTGTGTCACCAAAAATATCCTCTACAGAGGATGTCTTATTTTAAAGAAACATCATACGTAAATTATTATCAGGAAAACAGAAATGTAGGCTCCATCACACAAGGACAGGCGTGCTCAACAAAGAGCCCAGACAGTGGTGGTGGGAGCAGTGCTTTAAGCAGCAGTGAAAAGTCCCAATCCTGGCCCCCCAGTGTAGCCTCACTGTACACCTCCCATCCTGGGGGCGTGCCCATGCACCCTGATCTTGGACTCCTGACCTTGGACCACAAGTAGCAGATTAAATGATCATTCTGGTTGGGGCTGGCTAACCAGAACTATTATTGGGGGTTGGGATCCTGCTCACTATCACAGAGCAGGGTATGTACGGATAGCCACACCCAGGGTTAGACACCTGGCAGCCAGCTACACCATATCCCCAAAAGACTTCCTAAAGGGTTCCCCTGCCCACCCGAGGGTCTTTCAGATGGAGGAACTGGAACAGTTCAGGCCAGTGCCTGCCCCCTCCGACCCCACGCCACTCACCAGCTCCTGCAGGCGCCTCTTGCTCATGCCTTTGCGCTCCAGCTGCTTTTCAATCACCTTGGCATTCTGCGCATACGAGTCAGCAACTTCTCTCTGAGGGAAGAATGAAGCATCCTCAGGCCAGCAGTCTCACCCAAGAGGAGTAACAGAGACTTCTGGAGAAGTTTATACTCCTCGGGTTATGAAATCACTACTGAAGTGGCTGAATTCGGCTCCCGTTCCACTCTTCAGCTTTTCAGTAATCTGGGGGAGTCAGGTTTCAGCTGAAACCATGTTTAAATAACAGAGAACATCTCTGTGTAAACATCGTTATATTGAATTACCATAAAGGGAATTGCTTCTTCTGCTAAGGACAGTTCCCACACTGTCAGAGCTGGACTGAAAGGGACCGGAAATCCTTGAGCCTGGTAGTTTTTCAACTGAAGAAGGATGCACCTCCTAAGGCCTCTCAAAAAACAGTATGAAAAAAATGACTGATTTAGTCCAACTCCCTGTGCCTCATCCTACAGATGTCCCTGAAACAGATTTCCCTGAAATCCAGGGAAACAGCAACTAGCCGCTGTCACAGTGTTCCTTAGTAGCTAGAGCGAGGTCTACGAGGGAAGTTTCTAGCTTTTCTGCTATTCAATGGTCTAGTTTGAGAGTCCCCCTTCACCCCCTTCCATCCAACTCCCCTGAGGGCAAAAGCACTTACAGCCTCAATCTCTTCTTCTTCTTCATCAATAGTAGACACAGTCACAGAGCTGAACTTGCCCATGTCTTTAGTCCGCTTGGTCATCATCACCTGGAGGTGCAGGAAGAGGAACCAGTCTAGTTCATCTCTCTGAGCAGTGTGTGCTTGAGTGTGTATGAGTGTGAGTGTGCAAGTGCCCAAGCCTGGGTGTTGCAGGGGAGGGACTGTTGGGGGAATATCCACCTCTTTGGGACAGGCTGGCCTATCTAAAAGTGCCCATCTTTTAATCTGCACTATCGTTTTCTAATATTTGACATCAACGGTTTTCAAAATATATTTAAAGATTAACTTTCTGCATTCCATCTCTAATTGCTCACACTGGAAAAAGAAGAAATTTCAAAGGAAGTACATGTGAATAAAAGCCATACAATTTTCAACTTTACTCATAAAGCAGACTGTAGGAAAGAAAAAAGAACATACGATAGATGTTAAAGTTTTGTAACATCTGCTTATACAAAAATGGCATCCTCTTAATAAAGAGAGCATACACAAGGGGCGCGCTGTCATGCACCATAACCTAAAGTTTTAGGAGTACATCTGTAGCTCCATTAACCCATCTGTCTCCTTCAGTGATAATTACCTTCTTAGGAGGCTCTTGTTTCTGAGTGTATATGTTTGTTTTCCCAAAACCCTGGCCAAACTTGACCACTGCTCCATCCACAATGAAGGTCACAGGAGCATTCTTGGGCTGGGACTGGTAGAAGAGCGGCAGCCCACACCTACAAATAACAGAGTGAATCTCAGGCAGGCCTCAGGATCCAAACCCCCAAAACACTGCTTCATAAAGTGGGCTCAGACTCTGCAACTATGTGTGTTTGTGGCATCAACTTATGATCAGCTCTTCCCGATGTTTCCCAAAAAACTACTTGATAAGAATCACAGAGGGCGCTTGTCACAACTGCCAATCAGATTCCGAGGTCCTGCCCCCAGGGGATCCTGACTGAGCTACTCTGGGGGCTGAGGCCTACAAATCTCTTTTAGCATCCCATGCAGTTCTGATCATTAGACAAGTATGGCAAACGCTGGCTCCTGCTAGTGATTGCTTTCCAGTCAAAACTGCTGCCATTCTTCCTAGAAGTCTGGGGAACTAGTGTGGGGTTCTGCCTTCTTCTATTATAGCAGAGTCAAGAAGCAGCCAGAAGGCTCCACTGTGGCTGGTCCGCCAATTAAGTTCTGAGCAATCAGAACTAAGTTCACAGCGTATTTTCTGTGGTTGGTCATTTCTACTCTACATTTTCAGCTAAAGTAGACCCACACCATAAGATATGATTAAATTCATCTAACAAATCTAATGTGGCTGTAAACTAAAACATCTTCTTAGCCAGTTCCCTGCTTTAATTCTCCTAGTCTGAGTCTTCTGAGAGCTAAGTTCAGTTCAGTTCAGTCGCTCAGTCGTGTCTGACTCTCCAACCCCATGAACCGCAGCATGCCAGGCCTCCCTGTCCATCACCAACTCCCAGAGTTCACCCAAACCCATGTCCATTGAGTCGGTGATCCAAGAGTGAATTGTAATTACATCAACAAGATTAAATTTGTTAAAGTTTAATATTCTCACTACTAACAACCTAAAGCTGGAAATCATATATATCTTTAAATAATACTCTCTACAGTTCTTGGGGCTGTGGTCCTGTAACAGACTTTATAAATACGTTTGGATTAAATTACACTATGTTAGACTGAGCAACTCCATTCCAAGAGAAAATACATGTTCCCACAAGATTTATACTGGAATGTTCACAGCAGCTTTATTTGTAATAGCCAAAGCCATTAACAATTCAAATGACCTTCAATGGGTCAATGGTTAAATGAACTGTGTGTGCTACTCAGTGATAAAGAGGAACAAATTACCATTACACATAACTTGGATGAACCCCCAAAGCATCATGCTATGTGAAAGAAACCAGATCAAAGAGATACACATTGTATGTAGTAGAACACACACTGCGGAGTTTATGTCACATTTTAGAATAGGTAAAACCACAGCAGCAGAAGGTAGGCCAGTGCTGGCCAGGAGAAGGGGGACTGACTGCAAAGGAGCCCTGGAAATGTACTATGTCACAGGAGGGGTGATGTTACATGGCTGTATGCTTTTGTCAATACTCATCAAACTGTCCATTTAAGAAGGCAAATTTTATTATATATAAGTTACATCTCAATTAAAAAATAATTCTATGTTTCAAAACCCATTTTTTGTGGCCAGCTGGTCAGAGATGTTATTTGGCCAACTGCAGCTCTTCAAGAAGCCTATCTGCATAACTGAAGTCTGAAGGCAGGTTAAGATTATAAGGATAAAGATATAACAGAGAACTGTCTCCAAATGATGCTTTTCCTAACACATCACTACCTCGACTTTCTTATGCTCAGGGAAACCCACACTGTTAACACTTACTTTGCACATTTCTTCCTGTACTGTCGTTCAATGCCTTCCGGTCTGCACAGAAAATAGAAGTTAAAAAAGATACGGACAAATCTCATAACCTACCAACCTCACTTGCTCATTTCTTCAAATGTTAAAAAGGCTTTTCAAAAGCTTTCCTTTCCTAGATCAGCTGTTGATTTACACATGTATTTATTTTAAACCACTTCTTCCATCCACAGGCACCCTCCTGACAGAGGAGGCAGTGTGGTAGTAGTTATAGTCACAGAAGCAGTCAGGTTCACAGTAACAATAACACCAACAATAACAACAGTGGTAATCACTTGTATAGCTTTTATTATGTACCAGGAGCTATTCTAAAGTATACATGTATTAAACTCTTTAATCCTTACAACCACCCCATGAGGTAGGTCATGATATCATTCCCATTCTACAGACAAGGGTGAAGAAGCACAAAGCAGTTACACAGTCTGCCAAGGTCACAGAGCTAGGAAGTAGAATAGGTTGAGCTCAAGCCCTAGGTTGAACTAAGGTGGTCAAGCTCACCAGCCCACACAACATTGCCTTAGATAATCAACTGGGAGGTAAAGACTCTTCCACTCATCCTGTTGCTTCAATAGAAACCTGGGACTCATCTTTGTCTTCTCTTTCCCTCATCTCCCACAATCTACTTCATCCACAAATCCTGTGGATTTTAGCTCCATAAAAGGTCTTGAACCTACTCTTCTCCACCCTTCTGCCACCATCTCAGCCCAGTCCACTAGTATCTCTTCCCCAGATTATTGTCCCAGCTACCCCTCAGTCTCCTCCCATCCCCTCCCTGTTTCAACTTTTTAAATAAGCAGTATGTGCAGACAGTACAGAAAAGAGTATAAAGTGAAAGGTAAATATCCTCTCATCTTCCACGCACCCAGTTCCCTCCCCCAGCCCCAGAGGCAAATACTGTTACTGGTTTCCTCCCTTCCTCCCAGAGTTGATGACACAGCAAACTTTTCCTTTTTAGACAAATGTAGCCCACCTGTTCACTTACAGTGAAACAGCCTCTCTGTTCACTTAAAATTACATCTTGGTTAAAAAAATATGTGATCCTTCCCAATCGGTTGATAAAGAATTGCCTCATTGTTTATAAGGGCTCCATTCTATCTATTTGTATGAATGAACCAAAATGTCTTACCTGCTGGGTAAATCCTCCGAGTATGTTCACTTCAGATTCTGATAGCTAACAGCCAAATTACTCTGCACAGAAGCTGAACCACTGTATACCCCACCACCACCGTGAGACTTTCCGTTTCCCTACAGTCTTACCAACACAGTGTGTTATTAAAATATATGACAGCCAGTCTGGCATGGGAAAAATGAGATCTCAAAACTTGCATTTCTTTTTTTTTTAAAGAGTGAAGTTAGGCATCTTTTCATATATTTAATAGACATTTGTATTTTCTTTTTTTGATGAACAGTCAGTCTATTTTTGGCCTACTGAGTTGTCATTTTATTCTATTCTTATTGTTTTGTGTTGTGTTTTGACCAAGCTGTGCAGCATGTGGGATTTTATTTCCCCACCAGGGATCAAACCTGCACCCCTACAATGGAACCATGGAGTCTTAACCGCTGGACCACCAGGGAAGTCCATCTCTTTATTTTATATTAAGGAAACTTGTAAATGTTAAGGGTTCTTGCAAATATTTCTTCTCCAGCTGCATTTGTCTTTGACTTTTCCCCCCACGTGGAAATTTTAGATTTTTGTGTGATCAAATCAATCGTGTATATGATACTTAGTTAGGACTTCACCACTCTAAGTTCATATCTAAAATAAAAATTCTGAGCACTTATTCTAGAACCTGCTTCCATTACTATCTCATTCTTAATCGTTCTCCGAAGAGAGTCAAGAGTGGCTTCCCAGGACAGCTAGAATAAAACACAAACTCCTCACCATGGCCTTCTAGGCACTGGCTGGGCAGAGAATCCGGCCCAGCCTCATCTCCTACTTTCCTCCCCGCTCACTGTGACCTCTCCACACCAGCCTTCCTCTGTTCTTGGAATAAACAAGTGCTTTCCCATCTCTGATCTTTCACACACACTCTTCTCTCTGCCTGGAATGCACTTCTCACCTGTTACATTCTTATCTTTTTTGGTGTCAGTTCAAATATCACCTAGTTATAACAGCCTTCCCTGAACACCTTTTTGAAGAGGTTCTCATGTGATCCTGGAAGAGCCCTTTGTTTCATTCGTATGACTTTCCATAATCATAATTACTTTATTTTTTTGTCGTCCCACTAGACTGTAAGGTCCATGAGATCAGAGATCAGCAGAGGCCATGCCTGTCCGTCTAACACTCTATTCCCACAGCTGAGCACAGTACTGCAATAAATACTGACTAAATGAATTCCTAGAAGAATTTAAGTTTAGCGAGGAAAATTATAACCACAGAGGTAAGTTCTCAGATGGAGGAAAGTGAACAGGGTGACGGGAACACAGAGGTGGCAGCACCAAATCTGTCTGAGGCAGTTATGAAAGGCTTCGTGAGCAGTCAGCAGTCCTGATAGAAAAATGGGATTTTAAGTGGAGGGGCAACTCTGTGCAAAAGGCAAAACAGCAGAGCATATTCAGAGAATTACAAATAGTCTAGTGTTCTTGGGACCTAAAAAAATCAAGGGGGTACTACTGATAAGACATAAAAAAAAAAAAGATTTTAAGATTATACTATGAATAACTATACACCAACAAACCAGATAATCTAGATGAAAAGGACATATTCCAGGAATGATACAATGACACAAACTAGCAAAACTCACTGGAAAAATAAAATCTGACTAGACTATGACAAGTATAAGAAGATTGATTTAGTGATCAAAAAACTTCGCACAAAGAAAAGCCCAGGACCAGTGGCTTCACTGGGGAATTCCTCCAAAAGTTCAAAGAATTAATACCAATGCTTCACAAACGTTTCGGAAGAGGAAGAAACACTTCCCAATTCATCCTGTGAGGCCAGTATTACCTGAACATCAGGCAAAACTATCACAAGAACAACAAAAACAACAAACTAGAGATCAACATTGCTTAAAATTATACAGACAAAAATCCTCAAAAAAAAAAAAAAAAAGCAAAAACTGAATCAAGCAGCATATAAACGATTACACCACATGGCCAAGCAGAATTTATCCCAGGAATGCAAGATTGGTGCAACGTACCAAAAAACCAATCAATGTGATACACTATAATAACAGAATAAAAGAGAAAAAACACATAGATCATCTTAGATGCAAAAAAAGCATTTGACAAAATTCAAAGCCCCTTCAATATGTTAGAAGTAGAAGGCAACCTCCTCTACCTTATAAAAGGCATCTATGAAAAATTCCCATCTACTAAGCCACATACATGAACATCATATTCACTGGTAAACAACAAACCTTTCCTCTAAGATCAGCTGACAATTCCAATTACAACAGCATCAAAAAGAATACAATACTTAGGAGTAAACTGAACAAAAGAAGTGCACAACCTGTGCACTGAAAACTACAAAACATCACTGAAAGAAATTAAAGAGCTAAG
The DNA here is from genome assembly GCF_023091745.1 of Budorcas taxicolor. NCBI lineage: Eukaryota > Metazoa > Chordata > Mammalia > Artiodactyla > Bovidae > Budorcas > Budorcas taxicolor. Next base: position 28,303,856 of record NC_068935.1, read on the forward strand.
TAAATGGAATGATGTTCCATGTTCATGGACTGAACACTTAATGTTGTCAAAATGGTAATACTTTCCAATGAACGTACAACTTCAACATAATCCCTAGCAAAATCCCAGTTGGCTTCTTTTTGGCAGAAATTGACAAGATGATCCTAAAATTCACATGGAATTATAAAGAATCCAGAATAGCCAAAAAACAATCTTGAAGAAGAACAAAGTTGGTAGACTCACACTTAATTTCAAAACTTAATACAAAGACACTGTAATCAAGACAGGCTGGTAGTGGATGTGGAAAGTGACAGGTTGCAGGGCACGTGATTAGGCAGACTGCCATATTTTCAGTAACCAGGGCTCCCACATTCAGCTGGCTAAAAAGGAAGGGTACGATCAGACTGAAATTTCGCCGTGGTTAGGAAGGGAGCATGCTCAAGTGGGCCCTTGAAAAGACTGTTCATGATTAGAGCAAGAACTACGTCAACCAAGGGCGAAGTCTACCATGCCTTGTTGGTAAACTCTGAGAACTCTGGCCCAACAGAGGCACTTGGCCAGAGACCACTGGCCTGGGCAATATCGGGCACTAAAGGCTGGACCCAAAGCTGGCTCACTCCCAGGATCAGGCTGATTGGATTCCAGGGTTGCCACTGCAGTCTGGGGCCACCCAGTTTTCTGGCCTAGAGGTGAGGGCATCTGCCTTATAGTGCCACAGGAGCCTGTGGCTTAGTTGTGTTGTTAGATTACTGTCTGTATTAACTAATATAATACATGTAATAAATATTTTGATAATCCTAAAGATAGTCAGTTAATAATTTTCAAAATCAGAAACCCAAATAAAGGTTAACAGAGAGAGGAAAAGCACAAGAGAAGGAATTTGCTTTAGATAGAGCGTGTTATGTATAAATCTTCCCCAGTGTTACCTGGGGGGCCTTCTTTTGTGAATTTCATATGTTTTATAATCTGCACCCTCCATTTGTATTTTGTATATAACCATTTTCCTCTTCAACTGCATAATTCTAGCCTGATTTGGCAATGAATGTTGCCTAGCAATAGTTTCTAACTCTTTTCATCAGTGTGGGCTGATAACAGTTCGGTTTCTTAAATACACATAGCTAGATGTCAGCTGGTAGTTTTTCTGGTTCAACACTAGAATATAAGCTCTGTAAGGGCAGGGTTCTTTGCTTGTTTACTGGATGTAGTGTATTGCCTATAGATAAAATCCAAACTTGTCTACTTTAGCATTTTATTCTGTCCCTACTCCAGGCTCCACGAACCCTTTCTGGTAAGGTAACCTGGGCTCTAGCCACAAGGGACTACTTAAATTTCCCAAGCACACTGTATTCAATGCTTTTAAAGCTTCTATAGTCCTTCCGCCTGGAATGTTCCTCATCTACTTGATGAAATCCTAGTTCAAGGCCAAACACAAATGCCACCACCTTTTGGTGTCTTTCCTGACCACCAGTCAGGCAAGATGACCTGCTCCTGTCTGTTTTCCCGGAGCCTTCTGTTCACACCAGTATTTTATCATATCACAATAGGTAGTCCATTCCCTTGTTGAGCCATGAGCTCTTTAATAGTAAGGACGGTGCCTTACTCATCTTTGCAGATCCAGTCATTAACGCAGTGTGCCCTGGTGTGCTCCAAGAGATTACAAGTTGAATAAACTCATTTTACTTGCAAAACCCCCAAATTACAGCTATGAAATGACAACAGAATCACATTTCACCATTTCAGCAAAGCACAATAAAAACATGTGCACAATAAAAACATGGCTGTATTAACAGAAGTTAAGAACCACCACAAATGTCAAAGTATTGGGCCCCAAATACATGACCTGTTTGATACTAGATGGGGTATTTATACTTCTCAGAACTAGACCCCCAACACAAGCAGAAAATCCTAGACAGAACATCAACGTCTTACCTCCGAAGATATATAGTCTCCTCGTCTTCGGTGTTACAAAACTTGTGGGCGTGTTTGGCACCATCAATCACACGGGACCGGTCCCGGGGCCTCATGGGCAACTTCTCTAACTGACAGTCTAAAGGAATGAAGAAAGATTTGGTCACAAGAGTCACTGAAAAATACCCTGAGGCAATCAAAACTTTTCGGCGGGGGGCCTTTGCACTGTAATTTTTACTAAAATTATCACATTTATTGAAGGCTATTATTAAATTTTCCAACAAAAAATGACTTGGTGTTAGGAGACCTGGATTTAGCTCCAGCTGTGTTACTGGTGATCTTCGGCAAACCACTTCCTCTTTGGGAGTCTTTCCCCTTATTTGATTATATTACCTCAAAAGTCCTTCCCAGCACTGCCTTTCAAGTTTTCTATGACTCTTTCTGTTCCTGGTACATATGCTTAGGAAAGGAGGGGCTTGGACTAGAGTGGTAAAAATGGACGTGGTAAGTAGTAGTCAGATTCTGGACAGCTTTTCAAGGAAGCACCTGAAGAATGTACTGATGGGCTGAACGCAGAAGTCAAGAAAGATTCTGAGATACTGGGCTAGGGTTAGGGTTTCAAGAAAGACGGACTGATCATCTCTGTAAAGTGCTACTGAGAGGGGGATTTAAATGGGCATTGATAATTGAGCACTGAAACAGGTAACACGTTCGTTAGTAACTTTGACAAATAACGTTTATATGGTTAGATGAAAAAGTGAGGGCAAGAAGGAATGGGAAATAAGGATGCAGAGACAGCCCACAGACGCAATTCTTTTTAGAAATTTTGCTGTAAAAAAAGCAAAGAAATGAGGTTATAGCTCGAGGAAAATGTAGGCTCAATGGGGAAGAGTTCTTTTCACTTGATAAAAGCTATTACAAAATCCTTGTACGCGGCAGAAAGGTCACAAAGTTTCTAGAGGCAGAGAGGGAGAACAGGGAGTATATTTTTTTCTAAAGGAGGAATTTCCTTTTGAAGGCGGTCTGCATACAGAATTACAAGATGAAGCACAATACAGAAAAGCTCCCTGGAGTGAGGCGGCGATGGGAACGGAGGATTTTAATGGAGGGGAAAATCTTCAAAGAGACGCGGCTCTCAGATCACAGCCAGGGGAAATCCGCCCTCGAGAACCCGAAGTTGCACTCCTTGCAGAATACTCACCCAGCACCAGGACCATCTGGCCGCACAAACAGTAGTAGACGTGAAGGGGCTTCTCGCCGTCGTCATATTCCTCCCGGTCCCGGGTGTCAGAGCAGACGACGGACCGGGACACTACCTTAGGCATACTTCACAGCGGCAGCCAGAAAACGCTAAGCCAAAATTAAGGGTCGCGCAAAAGTGACGTCACACACGCGTCGCGGCTCTCTCCAACGGAAAGTTGGTCACGTGTTAACGGCACTCACGTGAACTTCCGGGCCGTCCCATTAGTCTAAGATGCACGGGGGGATCCCTGGTGTCTGCCAGAACCTCCTTTGCCTTGGCCTAAGTTCTGGGGGACTGCTTTACTTGGGACACTCTTAATCATTTAAATTATTCATTTATATTACTATACACATTACATATGTATATACATATATGTAACTAGAAATAAAAAAGGGCTATTTACACTTTATATGCATAATACAGATTTTAAATGTGCCTCTAAATGTGATTTGATTGGCCATCTAAAGGAGATCAGTTCTGGGTGTTCATTGGAGGGACTGATGTTGAAGCTGAGACTCCAATACTTTGGCCACCTGATGCGGAGAGCTGACTCATTTGAAAAGACCCTGATGCTGGGAAAGATTGAGGGCAGGAGGAGAAGGGGATGACAGAGGATGAGATGGCTGGATGGCATCACCGATTCAATGGACATGGGTTTGGGTGGACTCCGGGAGTTGGTGCTGGACAGGGAGGCCTGGCGTGCTGCGGTTCATGGGGTCACAAAGAGTTGGACACGACTGAGCAACTGAACTCAACTGACTGATTCAGGATGAGTACCTAACGAAGTTGAGGAATCTTAGAACTTGAAATCTGGTTCACATAACATATACTTCACCCTTTCAAAGTGCATAATTCAGTGGGTTTTAGTATATTCATGAAGTTTTGCAACTATCACCACTACCTAATATTTTCATCATTTCCCCAAAAGAAATCCCTTAGCTGGCACTCTTTCCACCTCTTTCCCAGCCCCTGGCAACCACTAATCTAGCTTTCTGTCTCTCTGGATTTGCCTCTTCTGGAAATTTCTAATGAATGAAATCATACAATATGTGGCTGTTGGTATCAGGTTTCTTTCAGTTTTGTTTCCAAAGGTCATCCATGTTGTACCATGAATCAATTAGTTAAAATAATCACTAAAAAAGAACCTCATTCCTTTTTATGACTGGATAATATTCTGTTGTATGGATATACCACATTGTGTATCTTCATTCATTAGTTGGTGGACAATTGAGTTATTTCCACTTTTGTAATCTAATGAGTACAGCAGTGCTACTATGAACAGTGGTGAACAGGTTTTTGTAAGAACATATGTTATACTTTTATGATTTGTGAGGGCATATGTTCTCTCAGATGTTTACTAAGGAGTGGAATTGCTGGGTTATATGATAACCTTATGTTTAACTTTTTGAGGAACTCCTAAGAATGTTACCCAAAGCAGGTTTATTATTTTACATTTACCACCAGCAGTGTATGTGGGGTTATGATTTCTTCATGTCCTCACTAATAATCTTTTTTTTTAATTATAGCCATCCTAGTGAGCGTGTGGTGGTATCTTATTGCCATTTTAATTTGCCTTTCTCTGATGGCTAATGATACTGAGCACCTTTGCATATACTTTTTTTTTAACATTTAAATATCGTATTGGGAGAAATGCCTACTCCAATCCTTGCCCATTTTTAATTGGGCTATTTATTACTGTATTGTTGAATCATGAGACTTCATTATATATTTTTGGATACTCTATGCTAATCAGGTGATTTGCAAATAGAGACATCTGAATGATCCCGTTTGCCACAGGTTTAGGGAACATCTTCCCACCCTTCCTTCCTCAACCCAGAAACTCTCCCAGAATGCTCTTTGTGGAGGACCAGAACCTGGGGCCACCCAGAATAAGGACATTTAGACAGCTTACATTGGATCATTTCAAATGATGACACCAAAATAGTGGATTTTTAACAGAGAACTTACTGAAGAAAGCAGGAGCTGGTGACCAGAAAATTGACAGAGTAGCTGGAAGAAGGGAAGTGTTCTAGATATACAAGATGTAAACCAATGGGAATTTAAAGCCATCTGCTAGCCTTCAAATGAACCTGAGTTAAAGCATAAAAGAAGTATCAAGTCTTTAAGACTCACAGCATTTTCTCCTTAGGTCTTAGTGCAATGTCATCCCTATAAGTCTATGTTATTTAGTATTTCTTTATCTTCTACTGTGTGCAGGCAATGTGCTTAATAATACATACTGGTTGCATAGTGATCAGTTATAAATAGTCTCCCTCCCTCATGTGGCTTAGTCTAGTTCAGGGATGGGCAAAGGGCTAGAGAGTAAATAATTTAGGCTTTGAAAGCCAACAGGTAAAATCAAGAACATTATGTAGGTATTTATATCACTAGAGAAAACAAATTTTCACAAATGTTTTATCAATGGAATTCAAAATATAATAATTGAGTATAATTTGTCATAATACAGATCTACTAGTGAGAGGAATGACATTCTTTTATGAAGAGGATAATATTTCACTTAATTAGCATTCAAAGTGAGTGTTTCCTATTATCAAAATCAGTTACACTTTTTTTTTTTTTGGCCACATCTCGCAGCATGTGGGATCTCAGCTTCCAACCAGGGATGGAACTCATGCCCCCTGCAATGCAAGTGCAGAGTCCTAACTACTGGACCACTGGGAAATTCCCTTTTATTTTTTTAATACATTTTTAAAGGTTTATAAATTGTTTCAATTTGTCAAGATTGCTAAGAATCTCATTTTTAATCTGTAATAAAAACTTACAACTTGATTTTTTCAAAAGAATCAACAAATTGCAAGCAACTGTTAATAAAGGTCTTAATAAAAAATCAGCTACAGATATTTATCTGTTAATGCTTATCTGTAGTAATGAGATTTTATGTATTTTATCTTTGACAAAAATCTTAACACAGATAACTACTGCCACTAATATCAATCCACAAGCATCTGAGTTTTAATTGAGCATATTCATCTCTTGGGGCTTCCCTGGTAGCTCAGCGGTAAAGAATCCGCCTGAAATGCAAGAGATGCAGGTTTGATCTCTGGATTGAGAAGATCCCCTGGAGAAGGAAATGTCAGCCCACTTCAGTATTCTTGCCTGGGAAATCCCATGGACAGAGGAGCTTGCTGGGCTACAGTCCTTGGGGTTGCAAAAGAGTCGAATGCAACTTAGCGACTAAACAACAATTGATCTCTTAGATAGCACTTACAGAATTCTATCAGATTCTTTTCTTGACATTTGTGTTTTAGCATATTCTTACATTGCAGAATGATCACTTCCAATTGATGTTTAAGTGGGAGTTTCTCAATCACACAGTTAAACTGCTTTTGAAATACAGAAATTTCCTTTGCACTCACATCAGGGTCCATAAAACACCATGGGTTTTATGCTCAGAAAATATATCCACAGAAAATTCGTGTGGGAATGCAAATCTAGTCTGTTTTAACTTTTAACAGCACAGGAAGTGATTAAGTAACTAGACATTACTTGTGGTTCAAAAGTGTCAGTTGTCATTGAAATGATTTCACTGCAGCATAAATGTCACATGTAAGAAGCATTTTTGCTTTGTAATTTTAGGTTAAATTTATTAAGTAACATTATTAAGTCTCCAGCAAAAGCTAATTCCATTCAGTATTCAATAATAGTGGTTAAGGGTGGTTCTTCTGGCTCAGAAAAATTTCCCAATTCCAGCCATGAGCTATAAAAATAGAAAAACAAACAGATGAAACAACGACGACAAAAAACCCTTACAATCGCTAAACTGTTGAGCTGCTGTTGGTGGGTCAAGTTAGAATATTCAGCCTCTATATCTGACAAAAATTCATGAAATTGACAATATTTAGTCCACGAGAGTGAATGAAGTTCACTGTTGACACAAATGGTTGAGTAACACAAGATAGACTAAAATATTTTCCTGTGAAGTACCTATTGTTCAGTAAGATAACAAATGACTATAGGATTTAAACAACTTCCATTTTTGCAAGTTTTGTACATTTGCCCAACTAAGCCTTTTTCTCCTTCGTACATATTCGAAATACATGTTAGCAGATTCTGCTTCAGGTTGTATTGAACTAGTGCTTTCCTGACTTTTTTGAAAATATTCTCATCTGCAGCCATCTACAAGGCTATCTGTATTCTTGGGCTTCCCTTGTGGCTCAGCTGGTAAACAATCTGCCTGCAATACTGGAGTCCTGGGTTCAATCCCCAGATTGGGAAGATCCCTTGGAGAAGGGAAAGGCTACCCACTCCAGTATTCTGGCCTAGAGAATTCCATGGACTGTATAGTCCATGAGGTTGCAAAGAGTCGGACACAACGAGCGACTTTCACAGGCTATCCGTACAGGCCAATTCTTCCATCATTTTAAACTCAGCATTGACCCTCTGAGTAAATAACAACAATTGAGGAGTAATGTTAAGATCTGTCAACTTATCAAGAACCAAGGGAAAACACTTGAAACCATTTGCCCTGTTTTTTAAAACTTACTATTGGTGTTGCTTCCAATGTCCTCAACCTCTGAGCCACTGTTCTTGCTGAAAGCCTAAAATAAACTTTAAAAAGTTTATTTTCCCTGGACACATTTCTTTGGCTTTTGCAATCAAACACAATTTAATTAACTCACCACCAGTAAGTAGACGGTTTTCTTTGCTTGGCTAACAATCGAACCACTCAGAAACTTACTTTGGCAGCAACCTCGTTTTCATTTTTCACTTTTGTGAAGAATTCTGCTATGATAAGATATTCTATTTTAAACTTTCTAATTTACCTAACCATTGCTTTCCTGTGAACTGGGAACATGGTGATGAGTACTTAGTTTGGTAATGTCGAGGTATATTGTATTCTTTTAGCCATGCTATAGCATCACTGTGTAATAAACACAGTGTTTTGACATCTACATTGATGACCAAGTCATCTACACTCCACCATGCCTTGAAAGCACAACATTTGAAATCCACTTTCTTATTTTCTTGTTTTGACATGCTAGGCATGCAGTTGTAATTTTTTTTTTAATGCCGAAACATGGTGAAAGAAGTGGTTCCCAAAACACTGTTGCATTACAACCATGTCACTGTGATTTGTAGTGGACTGACCAACAGTGGGAAGTGGTGAGGGCACCACACACACTTTCTGTCACAGCTCCTCAACTCTTTCATTGCAGCACAAAAGCAACCATAGTGAAACTTTATTTATGGACATTGACATTTGAACTTCATATCATCTTTATGTGTCATGAAATATGATTAAATACTATCCTCTGTCCATGGGATTTTTCAGGCATTGCTAACACATGCATGCATGCTCAGTCGCTCAGTCATGTCTGACTTTTTGTGACCCCATGGACTTTAGCCCACCAGGCTCCTCTGTCCATGGGATTTTTCAGGCAAGAATACTGGAGTGGGCTGCCATTTCCTCCTGTAGAGGATCTTCCCAACTCAGGGATTGAACCTGCGTCTCCTGCATTGCAGGCAGATTCTTTACCCCTGAGCCATCAGGGAAGCCCACATCACTGACAAACTTGTCTTTAAATTGAAAAGGACTTCTAGTTTCTTGACTCCTGTTCTTGGGAGGGAAGAGGGGATGCTTTCCTGTGAAGAAGGTATTTCTTCAAGATATCAAGGTGGTAAGGAGAGTGGAAGGAAGGCTTGGCCGGCTCTGCTGTAGTTAGTACATTCCAGTCCTATAACCGTCTATGCTAGAGAACGATCTTCTGTGTGCTGCTTGCTATGACAACCCTGCTTCTGATGAGGAATGTGGGGGTACAGTATTCCTGCAATGCAATTCCACTGTGCAGTCAGGCAATGCTCTCCCCATACCCTGGTGCCCTGGGGCTCCCAGAGAGCTGCTCCTTAGCTATACAGCAAAGGAGTTTCAGAAAACAGACAAGCCCACAACACACTCACACGCATCTCTAGCCTTCAATGAGTTTCAGACATTTATACCCAGTCCCTTATATCCAGAAACCTCCCAGACCTCACCTTCTCTCCAGTATACTATATACCATTTCTCAGTGGGATGTTTTCAGTACATCTCTCTCAGGCTCAAACACCTATAAAAGCTGCCTCGCAAGCCTGAATTCCTCATCCTCATATTTGAGGGCATTTAATCAACTTCTGTCATCCTCACTTTTCCAAGTCAAGGTCTTGTCAGTCTGCATTAGCCTCTCTAATCTGCCCACTATCCCCAGATCCTGGTTAAGCTCCATGTCCACTTTTGTGCTGTTTAGGAACTACCTGTGTTCTTCCCTCCCTAGCCCTGCTTTCATCTTTTCTGAAGCAACACTGAAATAAACCCATTTCAGGAAGCTTGCTCTAACCCCACCAGATTGATGATTCCCCTGCTGTACAGATTCTTCAGCATCTGTGGAGTCACTTGTTTCTGCTCTGCAATTTGCTGCTGCTCTGGAGGCAGAATTCTAAGATGCCACCCCCTTCCTCAAGATTTCTGGTCACTTCTTCGAGCTATTCAGTCAAATAGTAATCTGAGTTCTGCTATCAGGCAATTTTGCAGATGTAATTAAGGTGCCAAATGAGATGATTTTAAGATTAGGAGACTTTCTGGGGTGGGCTTAACCTAATCAGATAAGACCTTAAAGTGAGCTGGGCTCTTCCTAAAAAAAGAGATTCAAATTGTGAGAGGAAAAGAAATACATTTTTTAAAAGTGTGACAGGGATTTGATGGGAGAGAAATTCTCTGCTGCTGGATCTGAAGATGGAGTAGGCCACATGGCAAGGAGTGTAGGTAACGTCTAGGAACTGAGACTGGTCCCTGGCTGGCAGCCAATAAGGAAATGGGGCCTTCAGTCCTGCAACCACAGGAACTGAAGTTGGCTAACAGCTTGTGGCAATTTGTTAAACATCAATAGAAAACTAATGCACTTGCTTTCATAAATCTTGCTTTTGTTGATTCCATATGTGTGTATTAGTAGACAGCAAGCTCCTAGATGAGAGGAAAAGGAAGTTTTTAAATTTATTTTTGTATCCCCTTCCCACCACAGCCATAATGTGATGGTATATTAGGGAGATTTGCTTTAACTGATATATTAGAATTAATGGGAGATATAAATCCTTGGCCATGAGAGTACCTGTTATAAAGCAGCAGCTAGAATCATTACCATTGTCAAGTGCCTCCTGTCTCCCATTTTAGAAACAAATTCCTGCACATCTGATATCTTCTGGACATCTTCAGGTAGATGTCTCACTAGTCCCATGAACTCAGCAAGTCCCCAAATTTTCTCTCCCCAAACTGCCCTTCCCCTCTTTTCCCTAATTCAGGTAATGGTACTTCAAACTCCCAATTATCTTGGGGGTTAGAACTTGAGCCATTGTTTAGCTACACTGCACTTGGAGGCTTGTGGGGATCTTAATTCTGGGACCAGGGGTTGACCGGTGTCCCCTGCATTGGAAGCACAGAGCCCTAGCCCATGAACCACCAGGGAAGTCCCCAGAACTTGAGCCTCCATAGACTCCTTCCTCTCTCTTGTCCCCACGTTTTGTTGGCAAGTCCTGTCCGTTTTTATTGTCATCGCCTGGTTCACTACCTCTCACCTGGAATACTTCAAGAGTCTTCTAATTGCTGTCCTGGGACCCGTCTCCAATGAGTACAGCTCTGATCATGTTGCCTTTCTGCTCAACTTCCAAGGAAGCCATCAGCTTGGCATTCAAAACTCTCCCTGAGTGAACCTAGACCTACTTTTCTCATATTTCCAAAAAATTCTTAAATGAGTATTTTGCCTACCTTCTATGTTATTTGGAGTTTACCTTTTTAAAAAACATTCTTTAAAACTGTTATTGCTTTTGCAGGTCCACATACTAACTGTGACTCTTCCCTGCAACCTACAGCTTTTTCACGTGCATCTTACCGTTCCTTTTACTTCAGACTCACTGCTCTTCCAATTCTCTGCAATCGGATATTCTCATACCCTTGGACTCTTCTGAACATATAGTAGCCACTTGGCTTGTTGAACTGTCAAGGGGAAATGTGGTTCCAGAGCCAAATTGTGAGTGCCCAAAGCTAAAGCCTCATTCTGCTTGCCTCCAGCTCTCATTCCCTCCCCCAGGACACACATCACCATTTCATTCTGCTTTGGGGGTGATCATCGGCCTAAATGTTGGGGCCCGCACATTCATCCCATAGAGAAGGGACCCTCGACCTCACCATCGAGGTCGATTTACTCTTTGGATGTTCAGAGATTTTGACCAGTCACACAGCTTCTTCCCCAGTTTCCCGTGTCCGTAGGAGGTGTACCCCCTAGATTTCCAGCTTTAGGAGAACTGGTTTCGCCTTCATCCACTCTGTCCTCATTGAGATTGAGACTTCATCCTTCTCCCCCTCAGCCACTGTGCGCACTTTAATAAGTGATCTGATCTCAAAAAAAAAAAAAAAAGAAGAAGAAAAAGGAAAAGTAGAAAAAAAGCTTCCCATGGTTCGTCTTAGAATTGGCAAGTGAAGGTGGACCGATTCCACCACCCGATCCTATTGAGTTCCCGGCAATTACATGAGGCCCGCAGCTTGCTTCTCACCCTCGCTCCCCCCGCCCCTCAGGGGTTTAATGACCTAAGCAACTTTCCTCCCCCCCCCCCCCCCGTCCCGTCTTGGTACGGTCTGTCCGTCGTTTGGCGTTCCACCCCCGTCGTTTCCTTCCAGGTTGGTTCAGCCCCGGTCTACTCCGGGGTGGTGCTAAGCCGGCGCCAGATCGACCCTCGACTTAGGAGAGGCAGTGCGGTTCCTCTAGGCGCTTCTCCGTTGGTTCCTCCGGTTTCCTCAGCCTCCTCACTACCCGCGGGGACCCGAGAGCTCGGTGTATGCCCCACCCCTGACCCCGCTAGAGACATGTCCACCCCGGCTCGGCGGCGTCTCATGAGGGACTTCAAGAGGTAACCCGCCCGGGACTCTAGGGGCCGGGGGCTGCCGCCGGGGTACAGGGCGGGGCCGGCAGCGGGCCGGGCGGGCGGCGGGTTCAGGATAGCGGGAGGTTCCTGTGGTGTTTCCCTGTAGGTTACAGGAGGATCCTCCTGCCGGAGTCAGCGGGGCTCCGTCCGAGAACAACATCATGGTTTGGAACGCGGTCATTTTTGGGTGAGTCTGCGTTCCGGATGGTGGTGAGGGCCGGGGGACCCGTGTGCCCGCTGGGACCCACCCGGTGCGGAGGCGGGGACTGAGAGAGAAGGTTTGGGGCTCGTTGGGCCTAGGCGCCTCCCCGGAGCCTGTGCCTCGATTAGCTCGGTTCGCGCTGCCAGGGGAACCGTTTGGGGTTCGGAGGGGGGCGGGGCGGGGAGCGGTGGCGCTTCGGCCTGCCTGGGGTTTCTGAGCCCCAAAGCTCTATTGGTCGTGGCTTTGCAACCCGGGAAGCGGTGGTTTACCAGAGGTGGGGCGAACAGATGAACCGGGGAGAGAGGAGCCCCTGATGCGGGAACTGACTTGTTTCTCTCTGTGTTGTAGGCCTGAAGGGACCCCGTTTGAGGATGGTAAGAGAGTTTCTTTACCCACCTTTTGGGACCCTGATCTTCTGGGGAAAGGGTTTCCCAGTCAGCCTGGAAGTGCCTCCTACTTAATAACCCGCTTCTCCCTAGCCTCTGCCTGCTAAAGACTTGAGAGGAGTCCAGTCTGTGGCAGGTTGTTCTGGCTATTGTCCGCTTGACTAGAACTGCTGCTTAAAAAAAAATCTGAGTAAGGCAGTCACGTTTTAAAAGGAGCATAATACCACGGATGTTAAGGGTTTGTGAGGTTTGGGTTTGTGATCTTGCTAAATTCAGGACCACCGCCCCCTCCATCAGGATACTGAGTTAGGATCAACCCAACCACTTGCTGATCAACTCGGAGACCCCAGGGACTGTCTGGTTCAGAATTCTGTCACAAGGGTGGGAACTGTGTTCAGCAGGTGCCTCATGTGTGGTGTTGGATGTTGAATGGATGCAGGAATCCCTTGCACACAACTGTCTGGTTTCTATAATCTGACATTGAGTGCTTTTCAGCCTCACTGCTTTAAAGTGGTCTTTAATGGCACCTTCAATAGCCAGTTCCTTGTTTCTTATTTTTAAATGAGTTTTCAGCGTGTGCTTTTATCAAGACTTTATGATCAGTAATCTCAAGGCAGTTTCACAATTGAGGGGAGCCTTAAAGTACTCTCTTACCAGTGTCCAACCTACTTCAAGATACTACACGTACTTATGGGTACATGATTTTTAGGTTTAGGTTTGACTTTTAAAAACACACTAAGTTGCTTTTTAAGGACTTTTTAAAGCTACTTGTTTTGATATAATTATAGATTTGTGTGGAATTGTAATAAATAATAATACAGAGAGACCTTGTGTACCCTTCACCTGTTCCCCCCTCTCCCTTGGTAACATCTTGAATGACTATGCACAACCAGGAAATTGACATTGATATAGTTTTATGTGCACTCAAGTGTGTGTGTATGTGTGTATAGTTAATTGCTTTTGAAAGCTTAATGCATTTAAAAAGATGATTAAAAGTATTTGAACTACTGATTGACATCTTTAATATTTGAGGTATTTTTAAACAGAAAAGGGTCTTTCTGTTATTTATTTTCTTCTCAATGCCTTATATTCCTTTGGTCATATAGCCTTTGAGAGAAATCTGTACACATATGCACACACATATGCATACACCTCCATTTGAAGGTGGCAACAAAAGCATTTCTACAAACTACTCAGTACAAGCAAAGTTGCCAAGTCAGATTGCCTTTGGATGTTACCAACCACAGCATGTTGTGAGGTAAATGAATACAAACCAATTCTAGGATTCGTCTCAAACACTCAGATTTCCCTAGCAGATTGTAAACAGTAATCTAGATGGTTTGTTTCTCCTCTGCCTTCACCTCCTGGGTAAATATCACTGTTCTTCAGTGCTTTGATAAAAAGAAATGACAGCAAGGGAGTGTGATCCTGAAGGCATACTACTTTGGTGCGTGAGGTAAATCATTTGAACTGATCCTGATCCATAGCAGAAGCTAGCTAGGCTTAGTTTTCCTCCATTAGATCGGTTGCTGGTTCTTCATACTTAAGCTTTATGTGCAGATTAGCTGTGTATTTGCTTTAGCTCCAGCAAAGCAAATTATTTTCATTGGTTTCTTTTTTCCTCCTGATTTTATTCGGACTGCTTTATGCTGGGCACAACTTTATTAATAGTACATCGCTTTGCTAGGGGTTGGCAACTTAAATATTTCAAGGGTGCTTCTCTCGCTTTAAGTGGTATGAATTGGAAAAGTACTTATGGAATCCATTATCTACCTGGACCTTCCCCCTTGACATTACTGGTTCTATTTTTGATGATGTGTCTCTCCACCCTGACATTACTGAAAGGAATTACTCAGGCTGAATGACAGTACCCTTTTCTGATTCATTCTTTTGAGCAGTCTGCTATCCATGAATGCTTCCTCAGGTGTCTCAAACACTAACCAAGGTTACAAGAATTTTTTTGACCATTTAAAAATACCTGTTATTTATAGCTAGGAAATTTACTGGAAAGGCCCGATTAGGAACAAGTGGCATAGTTGATTTTGCTGTTGTCAATGTATGATATAAATCAACAGCTTCAGAACTACTTTTGCTAACTCCTTGTAATTATCTGGAGCAGACGTTTCCAGAACAGTTGCTGCTGCTATCACTTCAGTCGTATCCGACTCTGTGTAACCCCATAGATGGCAGCCCACCAGGCTCCCCCGTCCCTGGGATTCTCCAGGCAAGAACACTGGAGTGGGTTGCCATTTCCTTCTCCAATGCATGAAAGTGAAAAGTGAAAGTGAAGTTGCTCAGTCGTGTCCTACCCTCAGCGACCCCATGGACTACAGCCTTCCAGGCTCCTCCGTCCATGGGATTTTCCAGGTAAGAGTACTGGAGTGGGGTGCCATTGCCTTCTCCGTCCACAACAGCTAGGTCCTAGTTAAAGAGCTGAACTTTTAAAAACAGGAACTCTTCAAGGTATTTTGATTTAACTTCACACACTTGAAGTAAGAGGGCTATGTTCCCAAGGGCTTACACTACCAAACAAAACATTGGGTGTAAATTCATCCTTATAAAATATCTTGGCATGTATGCTGAATATGAAGGTTAAGAAACAATATATTCTCCACCACGTCATCTGAAAATTGTTAATAGAAACAGTAAGATACTAGTATTTGATTTTTACAGTGGATATATTCTTAAGAATTTGGTGTCTTTTTTTTTAATGAATCACTTAAAAGTCCACAAGGGGTGTTCTTAAGGTATATAAATCCTGTAATGAAGGTTGGTTATTATCTTATAAGTCAGACTTTTTCAATCATCAAAAAAATTTAAGTATATGTGCTTTGCTTCCTTCTCAAGGGTCACAAACTGGTGGTTAAATGGCAAAAAACACCTACAGAGGTGCTTTCTTTGGCCAGTACAATATTTTCAAAAGTTGAATTTGTGACTATTTTTAGGCAGAACATACACTAGCCAGATCACTCCCTATTGCTCTACACCAGCCGTTTAACACATTTATGTAATTGTCCAGGTCCTTAGGTATAGATGGATTAATTCCTACTTTCCTTACAATGTTGTGGCCTCCTCAGGAAGATAAAAAATCAGTACAGGTTGTGTACAACAATGGTGAGGCTTAAGTTTTCAATTATTTTAAAGCCTAGCCTCCTAAATATTCAGAGGATAAGCTTAGGCTCAATTGCATAACATTAATTCTAGGATTTTAAATATCCTTAATGTTCATTTTGGATCTCAGAAATTGCATTGAAAGTTGTACTGAAGAGGTTCTTATTGTTTAATGCAGCTAAAAGTATGAAGAAAGAAAGAAAGAAAAAGTAGCTCAGTCATGTCTGACTCTTTGCAACCCCATGGACTGTAGCCCACCAGGCTCCTCCGTCCATGGGATTCTCCAGGCAGGAATACTGGAGTGGGTTGCCATTTCCTTCTCCAGGGGATCTTCCTGACCCAGAGATCAAACCTGGGTCTCCCATGTTGCAGGCAGACACTTTAATCTCTGAGCCACCAGGGAAGCCCTAAAAGTATGAAACATCCCTTTAAATGTGTACTTTGAGTAAGATGTGGGTAAGTCCTACTAATTTATATTCATATTGACATAAGCAGGTGGTTTCACTTCTCAAGATATCAAGTAAGCTGTTCTAAAAGACTTGATTAACTTCTTGGGTAGCTAGGTAACCACCTTGTTGAACTTCTCAGCAAGCAGTAGGCAGAAAGCTCAAGTCAAGGGTTTTGCGAACCACCAGCGTACGTTCTCAACTTGCGTTTCACTGTGAGTGTTTGATGTAGGTCAGAAAGAAAGTACTGTCTAGTATTTGAATTCATTAATTGTATTTTTCTTCTGATAATAGTTTGGATTTTGGGGTTTTGCCTACTTCAACTGGGTCTAGAGATGTGAAACTGTAGAATTATTGTAACTAAAGTATTTATGAAGCACTTGTTTTATATCACTGTTCATCTTTCTCTCTTTCAAACCTCACAACAATGTTATGTAGTGGGCATTATTATTAACCCATTTTGATGGGTTAATAATACAGATGAGGAACTTGAGGTATAGTCAAGTTAAGCAGCTTCCCCCAAGGTTTCATAATGAGCAAGTCACAAAGCAAGGCTTTGAACCTAGATCTGAGTGCAAAGCTTCTGCTTTGCCCTACTATTTATACTTATGCTTGCCTTCTGTGTGGCTTTACCACCTTTAAGTACCATATTTAATGATCATTTTAATTTAAAGTACCTGGGAGCTCTGTATAGTATTAAATCTGCCCAATTTTAGAGCAATTTCTTGATGATAAATCTCCAAGCTATAATTTAAGTGTATATCAACACTGAGCCAAATGTGTTTATACTTGAGATACATAAGGAAGCTCAAAGTTTTGAACTAACACTCATTCCTGCTTTTTCTTGCATATTGTAATATTAGTAGAACTGAAAAAGAAAGAACTATGCTTTCTCCCTCAAAAATAGGAAGAGTTATGACCAGGTGGTAATAAAGGTGAGGTGTGTTCTGATGGACTATAGCATGTTTATCCATTTCCAAATACTATACTGTTTGTCCTTCGGAGAAGGCAATGGCACCCCACTCCAGTACTCCTGCCTGGAAAATCCCATGAATGGAGGAGCCTGGAAGGCTGTAGTCCATGGGGTCGCTGAGGGTCGGACACAACAGAGCAACTTCACTTTCACTTTTCACTTTCATGCATTGGAGAAGGAAATGGCAACCCACTCCAGTGTTCTTGCCTGGAGAATCCCAGGGACGGGGGAGCCTGGTGGGCTGCTGACTATGGGGTCGCACAGAGTCGGACACGACTGAAGTGACTTAGCAGCAGCATACTGTTTGTCCTTAGTTATAATTCATAGTAGCTTTAGATCTGACTTTAAACTTTAGGGAGTAAAAATAGTTTGAGGAGTACGTCTCCGTATGTTGCGTTTTACATTATGCTGAAACTTTGGGACACATGTTCATACCAAGGGCACCTTTGTTAGCAAATTGTTTACTGTCAGTTTGCTGGAAGAAAACACACATTTTGGTATTGTTATATGTAACATCTAGGAGTAAAATGACTGTGATCTTTTTTCTTAAGTGGAAAGGTGGAATGGAAGCAAGGAAGAAATAAATTGCTAACTCTGAAGGAACCAGTAACACATTATAATCTTATCTGAAATGTGGTCTATTGTATTAGAATAAGTAATGTATTAAATGGATCAGAGTAATATAGTGGAACATGCATCAGCTTATACCAGATAGTAACTGATTCCTTAAGATTACTTGAAGAAATTTCAGTCAGGAAAAAACAGTTGCCCAGTTGTTTTCTTGAATTTATTAAAACCAATTAAAAATAACTTCTTGAAGGAAATAATCTCCCCAAATCACAACTTCCAACAATTCTTTTTTGTTTTTAGCTGTGCCTCATGGCATGTAGGATCTTAGTTCCCCAGCCAGGGAATGAACCCACATCCCCTGCTCCCCTGCAGTGGAAGTGTGTAGTCTTAACCACTGGACCGCCAGGGAAGTCCCCCAACAATTCTTGAATTAGATCCAGCTTGTCCATTTCTTGTAAGTTTCTAACCTAGTATGTTTTAGGGCCTCCCATGACCTTAGTTGACACATATTCAAGAAAAATAATTTGTTTCAATGGTAGCGTAAACAAACATCATTAGAAAGAAATTTACTGGAGACATGAATGCAATCTAATGTGATTTTTAAATTATTTCTGCCATTAATTCCCTCCATTAGTGTGAATTATTGAGTTGGTTTTATAGTTAAGTACCTTGTGAGTCATACTTAAGGGTTTTTAAGAGAGACTGTGAAGTTTTTTCTGGCTTACATTCAATTATGTTTTCATTATAGAGTTGCTATTACATGAAAAGGAGCCAGGGAACACTTTTATACTTATTCCCTGCTGTTTTAAAAATAATTTGATTGTTGATTTGTATTTCTAGCATTGGTTTTTGAACCTTTGTGCTCATTCATTTAAAAATCACTGGAGAGTTTAAGATGACAGCTGATGAAAATTGGACTTTATTAAGGTCTTTCAGTCTTCTAAAGGAGGAAGGCCAAATTTTGGCTGTAGTTGCTTGTCATTTTAAGGATGTCTTCAAAATGTACAGGGGCTAAAGTTATCCCGCAGGCAGTAATTTTGAGTTTAAGATAGCTGTATTTAAGTTTGGGGGAGAATAATGGAAAAACAAAAAATGAATCACCTTTGAGTGGTGGTTCTCACACTGTTCATTTTTAGGGCAGTTCCTAGAGCTGTACCTCTTACCTGGTCTCTTTCCTACTCTATATCTTTGCATTATTTCATATAATACTTGAAAAACAAGTCATGTAGCATTAAAAACAAAGTACTACTGAACAAAATGATAAATGTTTTCTTAACCCTTGCTTTTCTAATTATAGGAACCTTTAAGCTTACAATAGAATTCACTGAGGAATATCCAAATAAGCCACCGACGGTTAGATTTGTCTCTAAGATGTTCCATCCAAATGGCAAGTATCACTTTTGAATAGAGTATTTTCAACTGCTGTACTGTTTATTTGGGGAAGTAGTCCCCATTTCCTATTTATTTGTCTGTAGTACCTGAGTATTTGTGTAGGCATCTTGCTGTTTTCTGAAAGCTGGTCTTGTTCATGGTGGCCTATTGCTGTCTTGGTTTAGGTCCTAGAAGGGACACTGCCTTTGTCTGGAATCTGAGAGCCTTCTGGTTTTGATGATTTTATAATTTACTTAATAAACAAAAATAAAGGTGTCTTTGAGGTTTCCTTTTAATGTAAGGCCAGATTTGGGTAGTTTTGTGTTGTAATTATATTCACTAGCATTTAAAACAACCGTTTTCAGCTTTGGATGCATATCAGAATTAGCATGGAACATTTAAAAGCTATGGATGCCCTGGCCTCACTCCAGACCTGCTGAATATCAGATTCTGTGGTTGAGGTTCAGGTATACAGTATATTAGAAAAGTATCCGGAGAAGGCAATGGCACCCCACTCCAGTACTCTTGCCTGGAAAATCCCATGAACAGAGGAGCCTGGTAGGCTGCAGTCCATGGGGTCGCTAAGAGTCGGACACGACTGAGCGACTTCACTTTCACTTTTCACTTTCACACATTGGAGAAGGAAATGGCAACCCACTCCAGTGTTCTTGCCTGGAGAATCCCAGGAATGGGGCAGCCCTGGTGGGCTGCCGTCTATGGGGTCGCACAGAGTCGGACACGACTGAAGCGACTTAGCAGCAGCAGCAGCGGCAGAAAAGTACCACAGGTGATTCTAACTTAGTACTTCACTTTTTTTCCCTTCCTAGTAGCAAGCCTAGAACAACTTGCCTTTTATTCAGGTTAATATTCCAGGGCATCAGATATTTTTATCTTCATGCCAAAACGAAACTTTGTGAACTCTGAGCTATCTTTTGTTATTTCAGAGAAGAGGTAGTGTTTAGAAATTTGGTGGAACGAATTTCCCATAAGTCTGTGGATGACTAGGAACCCTGTTTAAAAAATATGTGTGGTTTCCTGGATAACAGGACAGTCTTTTCAGAATAACAAGCATTAAGTATCTTCCAGTTTTACACAAATTATATTTGACATTCTCTGATCATCCCAGTTGTTTCACTAGTAGTGATTATGACACTTCTTTTAGAAATATAACTGAGAAGCAGCTTAGGAATCTTTTTAAACCTCAAAAGCAAAGTATTCTTGACTCTATTTGTCTTGACTATGATGTTAAAACCTTAATGGTTTTGTTATGTTTAACATAACCTACTTCTATGCTCTTAGTCTATGCAGATGGTAGCATATGTCTGGACATACTTCAGAACCGTTGGAGTCCAACCTATGATGTGTCTTCCATTTTAACATCCATACAGGTGAATTTTCCTTAATGTGACTATCCTTTGATACATTTATATTAGCAATTGTTTTTTGAAAGTCATAGTTAAGTAAAAAGTAGGTCATTAAGACCTAAGCCACCAGAAAACATATTTGCCTAGCTATAGCAGACTAATGTAACTGAAGATTATTATGCTGAGAGCAAATTTAGCTGCTACCTAGGATAATTCAAGTGATTATATCTAGGCACTGAGGAACTGACTTGTTACAAATTGTCTCTATAGTCTCTACTGGATGAACCCAATCCCAATAGTCCAGCAAATAGCCAGGCTGCTCAGCTGTACCAGGAGAACAAGCGGGAGTATGAAAAACGTGTTTCTGCGATAGTAGAACAGAGCTGGCGTGACTGTTGACCTGGGTGGAAGAAAAGAAGCAGCAGTCATAAGAAAAATATGTATTGATGTGTTTGTCATCTTCTTGTTCTTCAGTGTCATTACATTTACTTTATTAAAAGCAAAATAGCTGTTGTGCCGTTTCCATCGTCTCTTGCCAAGCTTTTCCTATCCCTTCTACCCTCTCCTTAAACATCAGAGAACACCCTCTATGAGATCAAATGTACTGTACCTGGGTTACGTGCAAAAACTACTAATGCTTACTTTCCCTTCTCTTGTATCTTATTTCCAGTTTTAGGGCAGTTTTGTGTTACTCTACTTTACACTAAGCTTTTAAAATTGTTTTACAAGTGGTGCTTATGCATAGCTTGATGACCAGAATGTCGTTTTTAACAAAATGATTGCTGAAGCCTTCACCCTGGCTGGTCCTTCACTTGTGTTAGATTTAGAAATGAAGTTTGGGAATATCGCATGTAGAAAACGGAAACAAATCCTTGTAAACACCCACTTTGAAAGAGCAGTGGAAGCTTAAAAGCCTATGATACTAAGATTTAATCAATCTGAACTATTTTTTACTGTAGGAAGGAGAATGTTAAAGATTTGGCCAAAGGAGTACCACAGTCATGTAACTCACACATTCTCTCCTTGCAAGATATTCACTGGACACACCCAAGCTAAGTTTCGGAATACTGCAGTCTTCTGGATTTTCACTTTCTAAAGAGGTGTGGGAGCAGAGGAATGGAAACAATCATTAGTTTTTAATTAAGCTAGAAAGGCTGGAGAAACTTTAATCTTTTTAAAGGAGCTGTTCTGCCCTATGTAAACAAATTTATAATCCCACATTGTTTTTCTTTTAATTAACCCAAGGAAGGGAACATATCTATGGCAAACTATTTTCCACTCAAATCCTCAGTTAATGCTGCATGCTTTAGTTTCTCCTTCCCCTTTCAGTATTATAAGAACATTAAAATCAATGTTTGCAGTCTTTTCTTTGAATATTTATAGTTTTAGACAGACAGTACCTTTAAGTAGCAGTGTGGGACAAGGCTTGTAAATGTTTGGTCTGATGTTCCATTGACACCTTTTGTGCATTTATCACTCTTTTAAATCTAACTTTGCATAAGTAACCCATGTAAAAAATGTACATTTTTCAAAACTTGTAAATAAAAATAACCTTAAAATTTTGTAGTCAAAGTATAATTATGTTTTAGCTGAGTATGAATATAGATCCTGGGAGAGGGAAAAGAGAAGATATTGCTGGAGAGGACCTTTATTCTTTTCAGTCTTAAGTATTTTATGCTTCTTAAAACATTCTAACAATGTGAAACTATTCAAACAGTTATTTCAGCATATATTGTAGGCAGTTAAGGGAATGAAACTGCTAAGTGGGGAGAATTAACCTGGAGATTTACCATCATCCTTAGAGACCAAGGTCTAACATTGATCCTGACATTCTACCTCTTAAAGCCTTAGCTTAAAAAACAAACTACTATAAAATGGTATTTTAAGTCTCGAGTAAAGTTTGGGAATACAGGTATCCTCAGTGTTAACCTTGTTTAAACAAAACTTTCTTCCAAGGAGCAACCTAGTTCATTTTATAGAGACAAGGACAATGACTGGAAATTCACTTAACTTGGTGGGAGGGGTGGTGATAAATGAAATTTAAGTCCTTCTGGTGTATTTAAAGGAGCTTCAACGTGAGGGAGCCCATCCTACACTGAACACAAACTGGTTAGATTCACCTAGGAACAACATCCTTAGTAAGTTCATTTCTGCTTCTAAGTAGAATGACATTAAATTAGTCTTTATTTGGCGGATTAGTTTTACATAAATTTCTTCATCCTACGTGGCTGGGTTGTTTTTCTTTTGGCTGTGCCACACGGCTTCTGGGAGCTTAGATCC
Organism: Budorcas taxicolor; assembly: GCF_023091745.1. Classification (NCBI taxonomy): domain Eukaryota; kingdom Metazoa; phylum Chordata; class Mammalia; order Artiodactyla; family Bovidae; genus Budorcas; species Budorcas taxicolor. The sequence continues at coordinate 28,326,596 of NC_068935.1, forward strand.
CTAACCAGGGACTGAACACGGGCCATGGCAGTGAAAGCGCCAAGTCTTAATCACTGGACCACGAGGGAGTTCCTGTGGTTGGGTATCTTGAATATTGACACTGTTACTCATACTTGAAAAAATTAAGGTGAGATTGGGAATATGCATATTTATTATTTTTTTCTTTTGTATACCTCCTGAGAAACACTGTTCCCAGTATCTTTCATGGGATAATCCTTTTAAAATCGTACAACAGCGTCAACAAACTGACTTCCCCCAAAGCATCATATCCATGGTCAAAGGCACCACGAATCATTCATTTCAAAGTTTAATGCAGATTTGCCTTTTTTCTTTACAGTTTTTTTTTTAAACGCCACAGGCTAACACCACCATACACTAATTTATAACAATCATAAGTTTAAAACACATATGTGAGGTCACCTTTCAAATGGCAGATTGAACTTGAATCTTCAATTCTGCACCTGCTGGTATGGCAAAGGGGGTATGATGAAGAGCTAGAGTTGTAATTAAGAGTACTTTATTTAGGACCCATCTCCAGCTTCAAGAGTTACTCATAGCACAGTGAATAATGTACTGTATACTATTTTTAAAAGAATCCCAACAATGCATGAAATTTCCATTTATTTTGTAATCAAAGGGGAGGGAAGAAATCTAAAAAGTAGATCTGTGAGCCTTAATGCTATAAATATATATGTAACTGAAAGCAGAGTTAGTTCCTCAGTATAATTTATTCAAACAAAACTTAAAGCTGCTCATGTACCTGTGCAGGTTTTATAGCAAGGTTACAGTACTGGGTTAAAATGACTGCTGTCTCATGTCTCAAAGAAAAGGAAAATACAAGAACCAACAAAAAGGGGACAAAATAGAACAGCAAAGTTGTCAGCAGCTTATTCTTGCCAACTCCATTTCTCAACATATTCTCAAGCAGAGTTAGATGACTTCACCCTAGTTCCACATCAATACCAAGGCTGATCCTAAGAAGTTAGGAAATCTGGACCCTCAAACTGAGAACCAAATATATACTTGGCCCCATTGTTTCAGAGCTTAACTAACTACATTAATATTCTATTCATTTTAACTTATACAAATAAATCAGATTTATATAACATTACCCTACTCTGGCCCCTGAATCATTTTGGGAAGAGGAAAGAAATGTAAAGAGAGAAAGGAGTTTGTACACTCAATCTCCAAAGCCACCCTTACCCAAGAGAGGTGAAGGTGGGCTTTTCTAGTACACTAATTGAACCATAGCTTCTCAAAGTTGGCATGAGACTAGTAGGTAAAAAACATAATCCTAAAAAGTCTATAAACATTTTAGGTCAGTTCCCTTTGCCACTGTTAAAAGATTAAGGGCCAAAATAAAATGCACACCTCATTCCCCATCCTACTAACATTACGAAAGGCCAGACACTGTAGGACAAAAGTTAGTGGAAAGCAAACATCATACACTGTGTTAATCACTGTAGGTGACTGAAAGCCATAGAGATCCAGGCATTAAAAAAAAAAAATTCCCTTCTATGTTTTACATACTGATTTAAGTACAACGGACAGCTTCTTAATGCAAAATATACGTAAGAAGGGAAAGGAAGTTGTTCATTGTGGGCCAATGTCAAGTTTGGTGCTAAATGTTTTAAGACACTGTAAGCAACCTAACTGTTCTAAATATGAAGTCACCGGAGGTGTTTATCAACATTCACCTCTGAATATTAACAGTTGATTTACCTGAGATACAAAAACAAAATCATGTAAAAGGAAACAGCCTAAGATTTGGCTGCAGCCAGCATGTTGGTTCCCAGGGAAAACATGATGGGTCGCTGACTGGCTGTTCCTATCTGCTAAGTCATCATGTTCATCCATATGTGTTCTAGTGTTGAAATGTTTTGTGCAAACACCACTTCTCTTCTCCAAAGACTCAAAGTGTTGCTACCAGGCTGCTTCCCAGAAATGAGCACACCACCACATTGATCAACTTTGGCTCCTTTTTATTCAGGAAGCATACGCTAATTCTTTTTATACATTTTTTTTACATTTCAGAAATAAGCGAAAATAGCAGTTTTAAATATGTTACAAAGTTGGCTTTGGGGGCTAAATAAGCTTTTTGAGAGAGGACCAGCCAACTGACCTTTTCATCAAAGCACCAATGTATCTTCAGTCTTTTACCAAGCTCTACCACAGCTGTGGCCACCTTGGATGTGTTGTACATCCAAGCCACATGAAAGCTGTAACGGAGAGTTGCTGCGAGTCTCTCTGCAAGGCACCAAGAACAGACAGTTCCAGCTTCCTTTCTTCAGACTGAATCAAAATTTTGAAAACTTTTCAATTCATCTCTCAAGTAGTGCTCTCTCAGCGTGAAGACTAGAATTTGTTAAAACTCCTATCACAAGATACAGTAAATCACTTCCAATATTCTGGAAACCACATGGAAGACTTATAAATAAATGGACACAAATTACTTTAAGAAAGTTTTACATCATTTAGTTGGTAAGGACATTTACACATACAGCACAATTTACTGTTAAACATTCTATAACTGGCTTCACATAAAGATGAAAATAGATAATACAAAATGATCTGACATTTTCAGTTAAGTTGGAATTAAGACTCTAGGCAACCCACTCCAGTACTCTTGCCTGGAGAATCTCATGGACAGAGGAGCCTGGTGGGCTGCAGTCCATGGGGTCGCAAAGAGTCAGACACAACTGAGCGACTTCACTTTCACTTTTCACTTTCGTGCACTGGAGAAGGAAATGGCAACCCACTCCAGTATTCTTGCCTGGAGAATCCCAGGGACGGAGGAGCCTGGTGGGCTGCCGTCTATGGGGTCTCACCAAGTCGGACATGACTGACGCGACTTAGCAGTTTTATTGTAGTCAACATCAATTTTACATATTGTTGCAGATTGCTGTGCTATGCCCTTTAAAATGGGAATTTCTTTCTTGGGGTGAAATTCCATTTGGATATGTGTTCTTGCTTTGCACAAACCACTAAAATCTGAGGGACACAGCAACATCAAAGACATAAACAGTAACTGCACAATATTATCTGCTGGATTAAGCTAATACAAGTGGACAGTATTCTTCAAGTTGCAATATCTAATAAAGCACTATATGAAATGAACAAGGTGAAACATCGTAAGAATGAATATACTCTGCAACCAGTACATATAGCATCACTTCTTTAATTCATAAATCTGCCTCAGGCATCTGCACAATAAATTAGCAAGATATCAATTTGCTTGAGGCATCACCAGCTCATAATGCCCCACTTGGCCTTCCTGTTTGAGCTGGTCGAGTAAGTCCTCCTTCCGTCTTTTTCTTCCTACCACCAGGTATCTGTCGTGGCCCACCCCATGAGACTTACTCTTAAGACCATACTTCTGGGCGATCTGATGAATTTGCTTCCGCTCATCATTAGTCAGCTCTGTAGAGAAAGTTAAATCCGTGTGGCTCTCGGAGCGGGCATAGTTTCTGATGATCTGTTCAATATCTCTCTTGGCAATTTTATTTACCCTCTCTACATCAAGACCAAGCCCTTCCCGCTTATGCTGCTCTTTGACAGAGATTGGCTCCCGAATGCCCTCACCAGATTTACCCAAACCACCACCCGTCCAACCCATCTTTCTCAGCAGCTGATTTCCAATGTTATCTTCTTTGATTTGCTGTTTATAAGCCTCCTCTGCTGAGCGGCCCTGAATTTCATTTCTGGAAATCACATCTTCAATAGCTCCTTTCTTCAAATTGTTAATGACAGTCGGTTGGGTCTTTTTGAGGGTTTTCACAGCTTCCCCTGCAGCTTCATATTTGACAGTTTTCTTCACTCCAACTGCTTCTGCAATTACTTCACTCTCGAGAATCACCTTGCATTTCCATCGGAGGCCTGTCATTCTTTCATAGACATATTCAACTGTCATTCGGTTAAACTGAGCTGTGTCATTCAGCGTGCACACAGGATTGGAAGAATTCTCATAAACTACAAGATCCTTTATGTCTTTCTTCTTTCCAGATCCCCTGGGTGAAGAGCCTGTTTGGCACTGCGAACTTTTGACAGATGGATAAGTGGGCTGTGTTTTTTGAAGGATTTTCAAAGCCTCATCAGCAGCTGCATGTTTACTTGTTTTTTTGGTTCCATAACCTTCAGCTAAGCAGTGATCTTGCAAAAATACTCGACAACGCCATGTACGATTTGGCATCATCTCATATTTGTATTCAACAGACATTTTGTTGTATGAGGCAGAATTGTTAAGGATACCAATTGCATCGTTTGCATTTTCTGTAAGGATAAAATTGGTCCAGTGTTTGGCGGAAGCATTAAAAATCGGCTGCCCAGAAGCATCTTTAGCCAGCACCACCAGCTCTTCTGGTGGTTTCAGAGCTGGAGGAAAGTCATATGAAGGCATGCCAATCTGACATACCACAAGGTCCTCTCCAATTGTGTGCTTGAATTTCCTTCGGATAACCCTAACTTCAATACGTTTCTGCAAGAGTTTTACAGCTAGCTCAGTAGCTCGATCCCTGGACCCATTCTTGCTGCCAGCATAGCCTGTAGTTAAGTAGATGTTCTGGCATCTAACTTCACAGGCATAACCATCTGTTAGAAGTTTTTTATTTTTGGGGATGTCAGCAGGAGGGATTTCTTTTAAAGGAGCGTATATATATTCAGGATTTGTCTTACATGCCTGAATACAACGAGTTAACATATAGGTGTAATTAATTTTATCAGATCCAGATGTCATCTCTGGATTAGAAAGGTTCTTCCAGATAGTTGCTGTTAATTTTTCAATAAAATACTGCTTCTCAGCTACCACTGACTCAGGAAATGTCTGTGATGGTGAAGGCTCAGGAGGTGACTGAGAGTCTGCCTGCTGTGATGTGCTGCTGGGGGCAGGGTTCCCACTGTCAAAATACATGTTGGCTGTGACAGGCTTGTCTTTTGTGAAAATAAATCCTGATGAATCACAATACTGAGAGTTCCCATCTTGTATACTGAAAGAGTCTTGAGTATAATCTTGGTAGATGTCTCTTGGCATGTTGGCAAAATGTGTTTGTTCATTTCTCTCTTTTGTTTGAGGGCCATAAGGATCTTCCTGTCTTTCATCTTTTGAACTACTAGCTACAAAATGTACAGGCTCAAAACGAGGTCTCACATGGAATTTGGAACCGGCTTGCTTTTTAGGAGGATTTTGACCTATAGAATGAGTGAAATTTACAATTCATTAAAAAGGGATATTTCAAAAGAACCAAGCAGGAAAACAGTACCAACCAATTTTTTTTTTTTTTTTGCAAGCTGAACTGCTGGTAAAAGTTATGTCCCATCACAAAAACTTCAGGTCATTTAGGTGAAGGGACCCAAATATCAATGTAAGATTCCAACATAAGGAGAGATGCTCCCTGTCCTTCCACGTGTAAGGGAGGAGACTTGACAGAAAATATGCCATTGACTCAACTATGCAGGTCACCACCATGCACGACGGGTAGATGCTTCTGCATCTAATGAGTTAAAGCACAGGTGAAGTGTACTGAGTAAGAGGATGTTCCACTATGATCTCATACCACCTGTGCTGAAAAGCTCCCTTCTTAAGGACTGCAAATGGAACAGATGGCTCTAATGCAACAGAGATGATGACCAGAGGCGTTTACAAAGCCTCTCTTTTGTATCAGAAGTGACCGACTCTGTGATGATGCTTTACATAGTTGCGACTAAAAAAAAAATAAAAAATATTTGTCAAAAGATCCCAAAGATTTTCAAATTCAAAATTTTAGTTTGCTATATTTTATTTCTACAACAAACTTCAGCTGGAAACGAATGATTTACAGAGTATATAAAATTTAAAGCTATGGAAGAACTCTGCTGAGGCTATACCAGACACTAGAGCTTTCTCCCTATAACACTGTTTAGTAGAAAATTGGTCTACCACAGACCCATCCAGGAGGATTTAGTTACTTAGATGCTTAAGGGAGGTTCCATGGCATGGAAGCATTATCCTTCAAGGACAGCATTATAGCATGAATTCAGTATTCTTAGCTTTCAGTTCTATTTAGCATCCTCAAAAAAAAATGTACAAACTGAAAGTTAAAACTTTTACAGTGTGTAAGATCTGATGTTACCAATGTTATTTAAAATCATATACCACACTCATATCTTTAAAAAAGAAGCCACACTGTTTCTTCAAATCCCACCTTCCAGAAACAGTATACTCACCATCACATGTTGAGAGGTGACGTTTTTGACCTTTGGAGGCCTTGGACAGCATCAGATCATATGAAGGCATCTCCCCAATATCAATACCTTCAGCCATTTGGAGAATTTTTTCCATCAAGCGTGGGCTGTACCTATTTAAGTGAATATAATCTACAGTTAAAACAGACAAGAATGCAGTTTTTGAAAAAGTTTCTAGATGACCCATCTTATAATTGCTCCCACAGGACTTTACTAACAGAATGTCTTGGCTATAAAACTGAAGAATCTGCCCTAAAATAGTTATGTATCAAATGAGCAATTATGTTACTGTCATTAGAAGACATACAAACACAAATATTAAGAAATTTAGGTGAAGACCATATCTTTAATTTGAATTAAAAGTACCCATATAAACTCGTAATTTATTTTTATCTACATATATACATTTATGATGTATATCATGTATACATATATACATATGGTGTATATCATGTATACATATATGATAATGATAATGTAAAAGTACTCAGAATGTTAATAAGAGATGGATTGTTAACATTCAAATTGTGGTTTCTATCATTTCCCACCAAATGGAATCAGAGTCCTGAAAGAAGTGGCTGGATCCAAGTCTGGGCCAAGAAATGTAGAATCTGGAAGATATTTTCATGCCTGGAAACAAGGACGCTGTCAAAGACCTCAGGGGTTGTTGTCAAACGGACTCAGAAGTGAGCCAACTTGAATATCAAGAATAACCACAGTGGACTGAAACACATCAAGCACGTTAAACATCCATTAGCTCACAGTAATACTTACAAACTCATTATTGGTCACCTTTGGAGGACGGTGGGGAATCAAGTCATTATTCCCAAAACAAGTAACATAAAAGAAAGCAAGCATTTATCCAGCATTTCCCTGTACAAATTGTACCTCAGGAAAAACTAAAGAGTTGATGAAGAAAGTCTCCTTTACAGAAGCATTCCAGCTAATAAATGAAGGAATGATAGATTCCTACCATTTTGCAACCCATAATGCAACAATAAATGATCATCAATGGCCGCTAAGTTTAGCAAGGAGAGATAAGAATGCCTTCCTAAATGAACAATGCAAAGAAATAGAGGAAAACAATAAGATGGGAGAGATAGAGATCTTTTCAAGAAAATTAGAGATACCAAGGGAACATTTCATGCAAAGATAGGCTCAATAAAGGACAGAAATGGTATGGACCTAACAGAAGCAGAAGATATTAAGAACAGGCGGCAAGAATACATAGAAGAACTATACAGAAAAAAGATCTTAATGGTCCAGATAACCACAATGGTGTGATCACTCATTTAGAGCCAGACATCCTGGAGTGAAAAGTCAAGTGGGCCTCAGAAGCATCACTATGAACAAAGCTAGCGGAGGTGATGGAATTCCAGTTGAGCTACTTCAAATCCTAAAAGATGATGCCGTGAAAGTGCTGCAACTCAATATGCCAGCAAATTTGGAAAACTCAGCAGTGGCTACAGGACTGGAAAAGGTCAGTTTTCATTCCAATCCCAAAGAAAGGCAATACCAAAAAAATGCTCAAACTACTGCACAATTGCACTCATCTCACACGCTAGCAAAGTAATACTCAAAATTCTCCAAGCTAGGCTTCAACAGTATCAGAACTTCCAGATGTTCAAGCTGGATTTAGAAAAGGCAGAGGAACCAGAGATTAAATTGCCAATATCTGTTGGATCACAGAAAAATAATTCCAGAAAAACATCTACTTCTGCTTCATTGACTACACTAAAGCCTTTGACTGTGTGGATCACAACTGTGGAAAATTCTTAAAGTGATGGGGATACCAGACCACCTTACCTGCCTCCTGCAAAACCTGTACACAGGTCAAAAAGCAACAATGGATTGGTTCAAAATTGGTAAAGGAGTAGGTCTAAGCTGTATACTGTCAGCCTGCTTATTTAACTTATATGCCAAGTACATCATGTGAAACGCCGGGCTGGATGAAGCATGAGGTGGAATCAAGATTACTGGGAGAAATATCAATAACCTCAGATATGCAGATGACACCACCCTTATGGCAGAAAGTGAAGAAGAACTAAAGAGCCTCTGATGAAGGTGAAAGAGGAGAATGAAAAAGCTGGCTTAAAACTCAACATTCAAAAAATGAAGATCATGGCATCCAATCCCATCACTTCATGGCAAACTATGGGGAAACAGTGACAGATTTTATTTTCTTGGGCTCCGAAATCACTGCAGATGGTAACTGCAGCCATGAAATTAAAAGACGCTTGCTCCTTGGAAGAAAAGCTATGACCAACATAGACAGCATATTAAAAAGCAGAGACATTACTTTGCCAACAAAGGTCTGTCTAGTCAAAGCTATGCTTTTGCCAGTAGTCATGTATGGATGTGAGAGTTGGACCATAAAGAAGGCTGAGCACCAAAGAATTGATGCTTTTGAATTGTGGTGTTGGAAAAGACTCTTGAGAGGCCCTTGGACTAAAAGGAGATCCAACCAGTCAATCCTAAAGGAAATCAACCCTGAATATTCATTGGAAGGACTGTTGCTGAAGCTGAAACTCCAATACTTTGGCCACCTGATGAGAAGAGCTGACTCATTGGAAAAGACCCTGATGCTGGGAAAGATTGAAGGCAGGAGGAGAAAGGGACGACAGAGGATGAGATGGTTGGATGGCATCACTGACTCGATGGACATGAGTTTGAACAAGCTCCAGGAGATGGTGAAGGACAGAGAAGCCTGGCGTGCTGCAGTTAATGGGGTCACAAAGAGTCAGACACAACTGAGCAACTGAACAACAATAAAAGCTTATCAGGTGAAAAGCTGATGGGGAAGAACCTAGAAACAGACCCACACAGACATGTTCAACTGTTGATAAAACTAAAAGCAATCCAATGGTGGCAGGAGAGTCTTTTTATCAAATGGTGCTGGACAAAGTAGGCATCCAACCTAAACAAACCACCTCAACCTAAACCTCACATCATATACAAAAGTTAACTCAAAATGCATCATAAACTTAAATGTGAAACTAAAAAGTTTTTACAAAAAATACAGAAGAAAATCTTCAAGATCTCCAGCTAGGCAAAGAATTCTTATACTTAACACCAAAAGTATGATCCATAAAAGAAAAAGTTAATAAAATTGACTTCATTAAAATTAAAAAATTTTGCTCTCAAAAGATCCTGTGAAGAGGATGAAAAGACAAGCTACAGAGAGCAAGAAAATACTTACAAACCATATACTTGACAAAAGACTAGTATCTAGTATAAAGACCTCAAGACCTCTCAAATTCAACAGTAAAATATATACATATATATAATGTGTATATATGAACAAAAGATATGAATAGAACATTTCGCCAGAGAGGATATACAGATTGCAAATAAGCAGATAAAAAGAAATGTTCAACATCATCAGCTACCAAGGAAATGCAACTTAAACCACAATGAGATATTATTCTGTATCTATCAGAGTGGCTAAAGTGAAAAATGGTGACAACACTAAATGCTGACAAGGATGCAGAAAAACTGGATCACTTGTACACTACTTGTGGGAATATAAAATGATATGGCCACTCTGGAACACAACTTGAAAGTTTTTTATAAAATTAAACATGCAATCACCTCATGACCTTGCAACTGCACTTTGGGGCATTTATCTCAGAGAAATAAAAGCATACGTGCACACAAACAACTGTACACGGATGTTCATAACAGTTTTATTTGTAACAGCCCCAAACTACAACCAGCCCAGATGTCTTTACCACACACCATGGAACACTGCTCAGCAAAAAAATGAATAAACTATTGATACACGCCGTATTGGGTATGAGTGGGAGGGAAATGGATGTGGTTGTGAAAGGGCAATGTGAGGGATCCTTGTGGTACTGGAACTGTTCAATATCTTGATGATGGTAGTGGACATGCAAACCTACACCTGTGATAAACTGTATAGAATCACACACACAAGTATTAGTAAAACTGGAGGAATCTGTGTAGACTGCAGGTTGTAACAATGTCATTATACTGATTATGATATATTAACTCTGTAAACTGTTGTCATTGCGGGAATTGGGTAAAGAGCACAGGGCATCATATTATTTCCTACAATTACAGGTGAATCAATAATTATGTCAATAAAATTTTCAATTGAAAAAAGTTGTTGGAGAACTTTATCATCTTAATCTCACTAAAAATGGGACAATCAGACATGTGTCCCTGATGTGATATGACAGGGCAAAGATCTAAAAAGTGTTTTTGACCACCAAATAATTGCACCCAAACCTAATCAAGCCCCTACCTCCTAGAAACATGTTATGCACCACCACAAGAATACAGCCAGCCAAATCCATAATGAAGGAAACATTATGTGACAGTCCATTTCTTCATCAAATAAACAGCATGAAAATAAAAGGAGAGGGAATGGTTAAAGGTGACAGATCAGTCAGATATGTGTGGACGGTGGATGAAACAAACTATTCTGTGACAAATGGAGAAAACATTATTGGATCATTTTGAGAAATTATCATTAATTTTTCTGAGTATGAATAATGGTATTATGACTCTATTTTTAAAAATTATCCGGTACAGATACATACTAAAATATTCGCAAGAGAAATGATGGCAAGGTTTTCTTTAATATATTCTGGACTACCTCGCACAGAATACTAGGGGCAAGACGAAATGAGAAGGGTAGCATGACAGACTGTTGACAATTGCTGAAGTTGAATGACGCATGCATGAGTGTCCACTAACCTCTTCTACTTTTTGTGTTTGATCTTCCTTACTAAAAAGCTTTAAGACATACAATATTGCAAAGTAATTAGCCTCCAATTAAAGTAAATAAATTTATATTAAAAAAATAAAAAGGACTCCTTATGAAGTACATTTGCCCTTGACAGAATATCACTTTCCTGCAGAGAAAACTATGGGCTCAAGTGAAGTTTTGGTTATCATGGTATCTACTCACTCTTCTCACCTTCAGAGCCTTTCTAAGCCTAAGACCAAAAAAGACTTCTAGTGGTATGTGAGAAGAAAGTTCTTCTTTGGGCAGGGGCAGGGGGCATGCTGTGCAGCTTGCGGGATCTTAGTTCCCCAACCAGGGACCACTGGACCACCAGGGAATTCCCCAAGAAAGTTCTGAAAATGAGAAACTAGCACTCCTCTACATGAGTAGGCTCTGAACTTCAAAGAGGATAACATTTTCCATTTTCAACACAATAGGTCCCGCACCCACTGATAACTGCTGCTGCTAACACCAGTATTTAAATGCTGTAATTTTATTTTTATTTAGTCTTATCTAAACATCAAAAAGCATAGCCTAAAATGTCATACATTATATATATCACTTTCATTAAGATTTGGGAGTGGGGACTTCTCTGGTGGTAGATAAGATCCTCCTGCCAATGCAGGGAACACAGGTTTGATCCCTAGCCGGGAAGTTCCTACACGCCATGGAACAACTAAGCTGTTGCGCCACAACTACTGAGCTCACATGCTGCAAGTATAGAAGCCTGCGTGCCCTAGAGCCTGTGCTCCGCAACAAGAGAAGCCACCACAATGAGAAGCCCACACACCACAACCAGAGAGTAGCCCCTGCTGGGCGCAGCTAGAATAAGCCAGCACACAGCAACAAAGACCCAGTGCAGCCACAAATAAAATAATTTAAAAAAAGATTTGTGAGTACAATTTCTAAGGTATGAGATGAAAGCAAAAGATTATGAAAATGAGATAAAGTCTATAAATCTTAAACTGGTGTTGCCAATTTTGCTACCAAAACTGGTACTACAACCAAACCACTCACCTTGAATTCCAGTTAAAATTCTCCAGATCTTTATAGACTGATTCCAAACATGGTATCCAAGTGTAATGGCATGTATGCCATTCAGTGTGCATGAATGATGCATTTGGGGCCCACTCCATTCACATTTTCTCTCTGGTTTCTTCCAGCATTAGTAATGATTATACCTACTTACTGTTCCCTATTCATTACATTTGCCACAAAATTTAACATCACCCATAGGCTATAAAAATAAACCTTTGTGTTGGTTGCCAATATAGTCATCTTCTCAGCCCTTTATTAGGAAGTCATAATACTGAAGAATCCCAACCAGCTGGAACAGTAATGGAACAGACTGTGTAGTGCCTGCTGCTGCTGCTAAGTCACTTTAGTCGTGTCGGACTCTGTGCGACCCCACAGACGGCAGCCCAGCAGGCTCCCCCGTCCCTGGGATTCTCCAGGCAAGAACACTGGAGTGGGTTGCCATTTCCTTCTCCAATGCATGAAAGTGAAAAGTGAAAGTGAAGTCGCTCAGTCATGTCCGACCCTCTGCAACCCCATGGACTGCAGCCTACCCGGCTCCTCCGTCCATGGGATTTTCCAGGCAGGAGTACTGGAGTGGGGTGCCGTTGCCTTCTCCGGTGTAGTACCTAACACCTGACTATTCAAAGAACAAATACTAATCTTTACATTAATCTTTAATTAATCTTTACTATGAAGACCACTAGGATTTCAGTCCTATTTCAAAAAATTCTCCAAAGAGTACCTACCCAGGGATAAAGAAGTGGTTCCACAAATCTGAAATAAGCCAAGGCAGTAAATAGAGCTTTCATCACTCAGTTTTCCATAGTGCATTTTTTTTAGTGGATTTAAAAAGTAACACCTTTACTCCAGAAATTTTAGAGAATCCATCAAGAAAACGCCTACAAACCCAACCGCTGATAATTTCATTAACATTTGGGGGTTTACTTTTTATTCCTTTTTCTATGCTTCCCATACCACCTTCTCCCCACCCCTGCAAAAAAAAAAAATCACTATCAGATCATCTATGTTGATTTGTAATCTGCTGGGGTTTTGAAGTTTTTCTTAATTTATTATGTCATAAGATTTTTCTCCATGTCATTAGCACATGACTTTTAATGGCTATACAGTATTTTATCTCATGGAGGGATCATGATGTAAAGTACCATTAAGGCAAGTCCAACAAAGTAATTTTAAGATGTATGCATACTATGCATTTACAACCCATTTGGTTGTAAATGCTTAAAAAAGAAAACCAAAAAGCCCCAGCTGGTCTTTAAGGTTTTCCAAGGTTATCATGTATTAAGCTTTTTGGAAATCACAACTGTGCCACCATACCTAGCATACAAAAAGATGATTTCTAATTGACAAAGACATCTGACTTCATGAATCTCACATTCTTGAAAAAAGACACGTGCTTATAGGTGTGTATTTATGATATACAATGGCACCTGAAATTTAATAAATATTCAGTAATAGATGCTTTCTTTCAAATTAAAAAAAATTATTAAACTGCTCTACTAGGTCCAAATTTAAAAGGTGAGGTTTGAAAACTAAGCAAAGGTTAGGATTTCCAAGTATAAAATTATTTATGCAAACCTATTCAAAAGACTCCTACATAGTGAATAACATACAACTAAGATTACTGATACAGCTTTTAAAAGCTCCCACTCATATTTCATCAGCTGGTGATTGATGCACTCTACCTACTATGTGCAAAGTTAGTTTCACAACATGAGCCCAGTCAGCATCTTCCTTCCAAACGTCAGTCTCACATCAACAAGAAGAGACAAATAATCAAGGTGGCAAACTGGATTCATTTTAGGATATATTTTCTCTATTGATTAATATCTCACCAAAAGTCAATAGATCAGGATTCTGTTTCTTTCTCTTTTTTTTGGATTCTGTTTCTAATACTACTGATGAAGAATGATTGGAAAGCTGAATGCTCCAGTTAACCAAACATTCTGCTTTATTAAACATACACGCACTATCAACAATTTTAAGTAAAAACTGCACAGGTCCCTTGGCATTCATATGAACAATTATGTCTGTGCTGTAGATGAGGTTGATAAGACTGCACTAAATTTTCATTAGCCACAAGATATATGTTAGAAATGGCCTACAGAAAAAAAAAATCTTGACACGTTTATTTTTATGAAACAGACAAGAAAAGGTGAAGAGAAATAATTTCGGCTATTTGGGCTTCCCGATTGCCTAGACTGAGGGGAAAAAATGATCAAAAAGCAGATTAGAAAACATTGTTTTATTTATCCTATAAGACAACAGTTCTCATAGTGTAGTCCCTGGATGAGCATCATCCATTACCTGGGAACTTGTTAGAAACAGAAATTCTCGGGTCCCACATCCATTACCTGGGAACTTGTTAGAAACAGAAATTCTGGGGTCCCATCTCACAGAAACCCTGGCAGTAGAGCCCAGCAATCTGTGTTTTAAGAAGCCTAAGATTTTGATGCTGCTTAAGTCTGAGAAACATGTTACAGATGGTCAAGAAGATATTAAAACTTGTTCCCTGAGAATAGCCACTATCACCAAAAGGGATTGAAACATGATTTGCTCCCCTGCTCATGTGAGCTCCTCCTGGCTTGGTCTTATGATCAAGGATTTTTAAAAGCTATCCCTGACCTAGGAGTTCTTTCAGTTCCAGCTAAATTAGAACACAGCAAGTCCTGCAAGTGGGAAACAAAATGCAAAGAGTTCTCTTCTGGCTACTGCTTATAATCTGTTCTAAAAGTCAGGGAATGGGCCTTCAATGACAAATTAATGATTTCAGTTTAGAGTGGGCTGTGTCACCATGCATTCTGCAGTCCCCCTGGGAGAAAAGAAGAGTCTTCTGTCACAGAAAAAATAGACCAGAAAATAAGAGCTCTGCCAACACCGACGTTAACAAGTACTGGAATACAGATTTTACTCACCTGAAGATGACAGCTGACATAAAGCCTGCCTCAAGTGGAAGATTACACTTGGTCCCTAGCTTCCAAGATTCTTTATTGCCCCTTCCCTTTCTCCTATATCTAAGTTAACAGATAAAATGTAAACATTACTCTTCAGTTAAGCTATTGGGTAACATTATAGCAACTCTTGTAAGTTTGTTTCTTAAAGGATTCAGATTTCCCATGGCTTCTGTGATATTAAGGACATCTAAGATTATAGGATAAAGGTACCATTCCAATTGCCAGAACAATATTGTTAAGTGCAAGTCAGATTTATCTGACTTGATTAATTACTGAGGCTTTCCCAGTCATAACCAGTTCCTCCAGTGAAATAGTCATTATCTCTGGAGGCAGAAAGTACACTAATCTAGAGAAGACAGAAAAAATATCTTTGTGTTATGGAAGCAAAACAAGTATCACACTGGATGCTATCTATGTTCAATAATTAAGCATTAACCACAGACAATCTTATTTATCTGTATCTGTTACAATCATTCCTGGAACTGAACTGGTTGAATTTGATCTGATCATTTTTCATAATTTCTCATCTTTCCTAAAAAATTTGCCCTGAAGCAAGTGTCAAAAAAAACCAAACCTCTCAAGTCTATCAAAGGAATGATTAGTCTAGTATAGGGCCGATTTGAAGGTTCTGAAGGACAGTGGTCTAAGTAGTCTGTTTTAAAAAAAATGCGTTGGAACCATACTGCAGTCTCCATTGAATGCAAAGAGCTTTCAAAGAGGCCTGTTCAGAACAGGCACTAGGTTCTAAGAAAGGGGAGCGGGGCGCGGCGGGGGCGGGGGGGGGGGGGCGGCGACAAACACATACCTCACTCAGAGGCCAAATGTTAATCCTACTGATCACATTTAAGGTGAAATGAGGGCAATCCGCTTTTACAGTAGATATAACCATTTCTTTGTTTGCGTCCAGACACATTATGCGCAAATCTACAAGCAAGGCGGACCCTGCGGTTGAGAGACCTCATACAAACCGCCTCCCCAAGAGAAAACAGTAAAACCCAGCTAGGCGGCTGCTATTTAATCTAACGGGAATGGAAAGAGAGGACGCTCCAGAGACTAGGATTAGAACCGCAGAGCCCCTCTCCTCTCCCCCCATAGACCCCGGAACCCCGACTGTCGAATATTCTCTGCGGATACCGCATCCCTGGAAGGTCCTACGCAGGTCCGAGGTTCTGCTATTCGTCATTTCCCACGCCCTCCAAAACACCATCACAATGACCACCTCTCGGCAATCCTCTCCCAGGCGCTGCTTCATCTCCATCCCTGGTCCTGGAGAGGCCTCTCCCGCGATCCCCGCACCTTTCTAGCTGTTATGTCATCTGCAGCTACCTCGTTCAGCCAACCGCCCTCCCCGCCCGCGCCTGCCCCGGGCCAACAGTGGAGTCCTCCAGCACCTCCAAATCTCCAGTCTCTGAGCACTCATCCATACTCGCCCCCTCCTTCCCTATCCCGACCCTCTTCACTGATCCCCACCCCACCCGGGTCCCCAGCCCGACCCTCACACCTTACTCACCTGCAGCCCAAGAAAACGTGGTTGGTCCAGGCAGCGGAGAGCGCGAGGAGCTGGTCTAGGGCAGCCCCGGGATAACTGTGCAGGTGCCGACAGATGAAGCTGCGCCGCAGAGCCCACTGCCAGTCACTTTCGTGGCTATAGCGCCACTGCTCCAGCACTGGCTCGGGCGGGGGCGGCGGGAGGGGCGGCGGCGGCGGCGGCGGGAGGGGGGGTAGCGGCGGCGGCGACAGGAAGTCGCCCCCCAACAGCAGACGTCCGCCAGCCATCTTCTCCGCCCCCAAGCAGGGACCCCAGGGATGAAGTCGACTCCCGATCAGGAGCAAGCGGGAACGGGGGTTGGTGGGAGGAACCGGGTGAGGAGGGGCGCGCGGGGGGCGCGAAGACCAACTCTCAGGGGTACTGGAGTGTGTACGTGAGGGGCGACCGTTTAAAAGGGAAAGGCGACCACAAGCTCCTGTCCCGGCAACCCGGGTACACGCCCGCTGCACTCCTGCAACTCGTGGAGGAGCACGAGGGCACCCGGCAGAGTCACACGCGCGCCGGGGAAACCGAGCCAGGCCCAGCGCTCCGCACCTCCGGCGATCCTCAGATTCAAGCACTGCGCTGGAAAAGGAAAAAAAAAAAAAAAAAAGACACCTGCACGCTCTGCTCCCCCTTCTCTGAGTTCTAGTCTACCTACCCGCGTGCCGCCCTGAGGTTGTGAGACCAGTGCGCGTGCGCCACGGCTGTTCCCTAACTTCAAAATCCCGTCGCTGAGTCTCGCGCGACGTACGTTTTCTTCCCCTCTTATGACGACTAGGGGGCTTTTGACGTACTGTGATCACAAGCGTGGGGCGGGGCTCCGGGAAGGGGATTTTTGAAAGATTTTTCTGAGGTTTGGGAACATGGTTCCGTTAACTCCCTAGAAGGCTCTCTCAGGTGACTGTTGGCAGGTCGCCTGACGCTTTCCCCTGGGTTTCTGACAGTGGGAGGGACTTGGGTTTGAAATGGATATCACACTTTTTTTTTTTTTCTTAATGTAAGCTCTCCGAGGCGCCCTTTCTTCAGATAGCTTGAAAAGCTATCTGTGTGTCGTGCACCATTAGCTTTGTTTTATTGTGAAGTAATAGTAAAAACCAAATACTTAAGAAAAAAATCATCCAAACCCACTTATCGTCCATACTCTATCCCAATTGCTGACAAATACAAGCATCGTGTTCACACAGTTCTGATCACGGTTTCAAATAATCCTGTATTAACTGTATCAATTTAAAACGTGCAGAATATTACAAAATACAAAAGGGGCCCCCAAACTAAAAGGTGCACAGCAACAAATGGCTCACTCTGTAGGCAAACGTTTTCACTAGACCTGTGGTCTCCAGCCCCTCAATCACTGTCTGCCCGTCTGTGCTATAGAAGTAGTTAATGAGTGTCAGCGGAAATTTATATATCTATTTTATATAAGGTTGGGATTGGTATCTTTCATGTAAACAATTTTATGTATTTATTAATTTGGCTGCACTGGGTCTTCCTTGGGGCATCCAGGCTATGTCTAATTGTGGTATCTTAGTTCGAGGACTAGGAATCAAACCGGGCTTCGCTGCATTGGAATGCAGATTCTTAACCACTGGACCACCAGGAAAGCCCCCGGTCGGTAGGAATTTACACAGCACTTACTGTGTGCTCAGTATAGTCAATACAAAGGGAAAAGAAACTGGGTTTTCTCTGTTGTCCTGGAACTAATTATCGCGTTGGTGGGGAGAAATAGTCCTGCCTAGAACTCAGTGTTCCATAGCAGGAGGACAGTTGGATGAAGTGACTTTTACCCATTGTCCCCTTTTAACTGTTTTAGGATGTATTTATCTTTTTTTTTGCAAAATAATTAATTTATTTTTCAATAAAGATACCAGATTTAATATGAACTGATAAGATGTTTAATGACTTTTGTTCTAAGGTCACCTTATTGAGCGATACATCATGAAATCAATAGTTGTACATCTAGGAAATTTACCAATGGAGCTCTCTTCCACTGGTGTGTATATTTTAATTTGTCTCATGTGGGGATCTCTTCCATTTTGGTGATTGGCTAGAATGGCAATCTGTATCATGAATGTACGAATTGGCTTCTTATGATTATCAGTTAAGGGAACGTGAATCCAGCCACTTGGTTTCACCAATTCAAGTTGCCGAATTTCTTTAAGGTTGTGAAAATTATTTCCTACTCTGACTGAGATCTTGCTTGGAGTGTAGCTTTCATCAGGTTTGTAATCCGCATAAATACATGTCTTCACTGTTGTTTTTCTTCTGAATTGTATGTTCACTAAATGAGGCTGGGATCCATCTGATTGCCAGTAAGTTTCTAGATTGTCATCTTGTAATTGATCCACTCCAAATCCTGGTTTACAAGACGAGAGTGACCAAACAGCTTGTGACCCAATTTCCCGTACTGTTCCAGTCCTTTCCAACTGCTTAGGGTCAGCACCAGGAGGTGTCTTGTTTGGTGTGGTCATTTTAAAAATACTAGCTTGCGGACTCCACTTGCTGCCACTCAGTTTTTCTGGATCCGCCGAAGCTCTGCGCCACTCCCCAGGATGTATTGATCATTATGTGACATATTTATATGTAGGGCTGTTTTGGACTGACAAGAGCAGAAGATCACAGCATTTTTCACTTTAATAATGATTTATTTTCATGCCTGTCTCTCCCATTACATAGGGAGTGCTGTTTTTGACTCTGTGGTAGGTACTCATGTTTATTGAAGTAATGACAGTCTTTGAACCATGAAATCAAAGAACTTGATACTAGAAAGGAAGCTTTGAGATCATAAATTCCAATCATTATTGTATGAGAAAAATAAGGTCGGAGAGGTAGAGTGATAACTGAAGTCTGTAGAGGTGGCTTCTGGCAAAGCTGCGATCAGAATCTAGGTCACCTGACTTCTCATCCAGTGCTCCCCACTCATTTGCCATTATATTACCCTGTTGTTGTTGTTTTTTTATTCTTCACAGTATGTACCACCTTTTGAACTTCAAAAAAATGTTTGACTCCTCCTCACCCCCTGTGACAGTACCATGAGAGCAAGGAACTCATCTGTCTTGCTTTTAGCACCTACATTTGGCTCCTGTAGGAACGCCATAGATATTTGTTGAATTAAATGAATGATTGAATGAATAAAGGCTCTTCCTGTTGTCTCAAATTTGTGAAACTCATTTTCTTAGGGCCTACATTTTAAGCTGATTTTAAGATAGATTAATTTCCACCTAAGCTGCCAACTTTTATCAGTATCAGCATTACAATCAATACACATCTTTCTTAGAAAAGGAATTGAGAAAAGAAAAACGCCTTCCTCTCAGATTGGATGAAAATTCTTCCATCATATAGGAACAAATAATTCCAACCTGACTTTTGAATTTGGATTACAGAGTGAAAGGCGATGAAATTGTTGTTAGAGGCCATTTGCTCTGGAACAGCCATAGCTGGAGTGCATTTATAAATCCTGCTATGGAATAAGCAGTTTCATCTCTAGGAAGCAAAACAAAAATTCCCATGATTCTCCAGGACCTTCTTTCCTAATTCTTCAGCCAACCTAGCTCAGTCCATTCCCTTCTCACACATCGCAGATGTTTTCTCACTGAGCAGGAATTGAAACCCCTAAGCAGAAGTAAATTATCTGAATAATGGTTGAAGAGAAATGGAGGAGGGAAGTCTGATAATGGCAAACACTGTCATCCTAATACAATCCAGAAACCTCATGTAATCACCTGTCCTCCTCCCCTCCATCATCTTTCTCTGCTCTACCACAGGCTCCCGCCACTGTTTTTACATGAAACATAAACACACACACTCATACACACATAGTCTGTCAGCTCTGAGCTTCCTTCCCTTCCCTTTCCTGTGGGGGAGCCAGTGAGTGAAGAAAAGAGGGAAACCTGGAACCTGGCTCAGCACCACCCTCATAAATTATCCCAGAAATCAGATCACCAAAAGTTCTTAACCAGAGTATTCTGCACTGCAATATCCTCTTGAGGAATGGCTACTAATGGACTAAAAGCAATAGCTAGGAGCTGGCCAAAGCCTGGTAATTTGAGTACCCAAATTATTAAGGACAGTAACGAGCCATTGAAAAAATAGGAGGCCATAAGTCCACAGTGAGACCAAGTAGATAAATAATGAGGGAAAGGGGAGGGCCTTCGCTTACAATAGCATACCATGTGCTGACTGGTAAATATGAAGGGAATGCTGGAGTCAGAAAATCATCATTGGTTCAGGCAAGAATTACCAGTAGATGCTAAATCTAGGGGGAATTTTTTGATGAGGAGGATTTTGCATGGACTTACAGTTTTCTCCTCACAGATTGTTTATTAGTAGCAAAGAAGAGGATGCAAATAATTATATAGTGGAGTAATTGGGCAACACCTTGACCCAAAATGACAACAATCTTTTTTTTTTTAATGGCACTTCAAAAATATCAGTATCATGAAAGACAAAGAAAGGCTGTTTCAGATGAAAGGACACTAAAGTAACAGGACACAGTGCATGATTCTAGAGCCAATCTTATATGGCAAGAAAAATTGGTGTAAAGTATACTATTCAATGGGCTTCCCAGGTGGCTCAGTGGGTAAAGAATCCATCTGCAATGCAGGAGTCACAGGACCCTCAGGTTCCACCCCTGGGTAGGGAAGATCCTCTGAAGGAGGGCATGGCAACCCACTTCGGTACTCTTGCCTGGAGAATCTCATGGACAGAGAAGCCTGGCAAGTTACATTACACGAGGTCACAGAGTTGGACATAACTGAAGTGACTTAGCATGCACACATACTATTCAATAGGTTAAAGTAGTATAATAAGGTTAAATTTACTGAAGTTGGTAACTGTGGCTATGTAAGAGAATATCCTTATTGCTAGGAAATACCCATTGAAATATTTAGGAGTAAAGGCCATGATACCTGTAAATTATCTTCAAGTGGTTCAGAAAAAAATGTTATGTATCTTTCTCTATTTGGCTCCAGGGGAGGGGGAAGAGGGCACCTCAATGTAAATGATAAAGCAAATGGGGCAAAATATTATCAAAATACATCTGGGTCAAGAGCATGTGAGTGTACTTTGCACTATTATTGTTATTTAACCTCAAAATTAAATGTTTTCAAAAGTGCAATAGCTCCCTAAATTGGTGAAGAATCGCCATCTGCTAAGTCGCTTCAGTCGTATCCAACTCTGTGCGACCCCATAGATGGCAGCCCACCAGGCTCCCCCATCCCTGGGATTCTCCAGGCAAGAACACTGGAGTGGGTTGCCATTTCCTTCTCCAGAAGAATCGCCATCTAACTATCTCTTAATCACTCTTTATTGTGTGTCTGGCACTTTCCTGGGCCCGCTGGGGAGCTGTAAATGATGTTCCTACCTTAAAGGAAGCTTAACATCTCTTGAAGAATGAAGTCTCTCAAATGAAAAGCAGAGAAGATTAAACAATTTCAGCCAGGAGGTTTTTGAAAAGGAAGAAGAGATCAAAACAGGTGGATGGGGTCAAGAAAGGCTTCAAGGAGAAGATAGACATGAACCTCAATGGCAGGATTTTTTTAACTTTTAATTTTGTATTGGGGTATAGCCGATTAACAATGTTGTGATAGTTTCAGATGAACATCAAGGGTACTCAGCTGAGTGGGGGCTTTTCAAACACAAAAGGACACTGCTTAACTTCAGTTGCTTACAACTGGAGCCAAGGTTGCTTAGCCATTTTGAAGGTATTAGAAGCCTGGTTCTGTCCCTAGAAGCAGTTGGCCTTCTCACTGCTTAGCAAGTCCCTAGGAACTGGCTC
Organism: Budorcas taxicolor; assembly: GCF_023091745.1. NCBI lineage: Eukaryota > Metazoa > Chordata > Mammalia > Artiodactyla > Bovidae > Budorcas > Budorcas taxicolor. The sequence continues at coordinate 28,348,858 of NC_068935.1, forward strand.
TGAGCACCCCAGCAGACCCTTGCCCCCATCTATGCTCTAGGAAAATGATATACAAATTTTAGTTAACCAAGCCCATTTCCCCACCAACTTGTATTAAAATATCAGCCGTTTGCCTTCATTTCTGATTTCTTTTCACCAGCCAGTCACTTCTAAGACTTTTAGGTTTTGTGATGCATTCATCTATGCATGCTCAGTCGTGTCTGACTCTGCGACCCCATGGACTGTAGCCCACCAGTCTTCTCTGTCCATGGAATTTTCAAGGCAAGAATACTAGAATGGCTTGCCATTTCCTATTCCAGGGGATCTTCCCAATCCAGGGATTGAACCTGTGTCTCCTGTATTGACAGGCACATTCTTTACCACTAGCGCCACCTGTGATGTGTTAACAAGCACCAAAATGCATTAGAAGTGAGATTGACAAACGGTGGCCCACAGGCCAAATCCAGTCACACTCCCTGTGTTTATATGACCCTCCCATGGATGGAGGAGTCTGGTCGCTACAGTCCATGGAGTCTCGAAGAGTTGGACACGACGGAGCAACTTCACTTTCACTTTTCACTTTCATGCATTGGAGAAGGAAATGGCAACCCACTCCAGTGTTCTTGCCTGGAGAATCCCAGGGACGGGGGAGCCTGGTGGGCTGCCGTCTATGGGGTCACGCAGAGTCGGACACGACTGAAGTGACTTAGCAGCAGCAGCAGCAGAACAGTAAAATAGTTTCTGACACCATGTGGCCTGCGAAGCCTAAAATATTTGCCTGCTGGCCCTTTACAGGAAAAGTTTGCTGACCCATGGCTCAGAGCAATGGTTCCCAATTTGGGGCAATTTTGCCCTCCAGGGGACATTTGGCATTATCTGGAGACAGTTTTGTCAGAACTGGGGATGGGGTAGTATAGCGTGCTACTGACATCTAGTGGGTAGGGATGCTACAATGCACGCGTCGGCCTCCACAACAAAGAATTATCTGGTCTCAAAAGACAATAATAGTGCTGAGGGTGAGAAACCATGGATTGGAAGAACCTAAGATATTTCTAGTAAAGGGGAAACTCCGTCCTTAGTAGGGATTTCCTTTAGTGAACACCCACCTCCTTAGTTCACAGTAACTCACGAAACCGTTGCAATCATCCCTGCAAGGGAGTTGCTGATATTCTTTTACAGGGAGGTTTTGATCACAACTTGCCCCCAAACACACACAGCTAGCAAGTGTCTGGCTCCAGAACCGGTATTTTTCCACACCTCCAGGATGCCGGGGGGCTCAGTGACGTCACGGGCGATTGTTGTCCTGCTCGGCTGCTCTCTAGGGTGCGAGTTGCACAGATGCAGGCCAGTGTCGTTTTCCCTGGTACCCCTTCCCTTCAGAGGTCTCCAAGGGCTTGGTGCGGAGAGGGTACCGACCACTTTCCGGTCTCCAGCATCTGGCTATTCGGGAAATGAAGGCGAGGGAAGGAAATTCCACCACGATTGTGGCCAGAATTATAAAAACCGACCACTGTCCCTCTTGCCCACTTGAATGCTGGGAGGGACAAGGAAGCTTCCCTCTCTAGTGGATCCTATTTATAGAAGGCTTTTGGAGTCATGCCCATGAATTTTCAGGATGTTCACATCACAGTAATAAGAGAAGCCATGCAGCATAGTCCTTTTCCTTCTGGAATTAAAACTCAATCAACTCTTATTCTATAGGATCTGGCACTCCACTTTCTCCATCTATTATCCTAGATGAGCTCAACGGATCAGTGAAATCCATGCTAATGAAAGAAAAGTAAAGGACTTCCCCCACCCAGCAAGCCCGTGGAAATTTCAAACCCAGATGGGGGGTTTGGGCACAGCAGCCCACCCAGGAAGGTTACAAACAGGGTAACGGTGCCTCCCTGAGCCCCTCAAATCACCCTCTTGAAAGGAAGCCACCCACTCCTCCTAAGGCATCACCTAATAATCACACAGCCACTGAGCATTTCTTTGAATTTTATTGAAAATTGACATGGACATTATAAAGGTATCAAGCTAAACAGTGCTGGTTTTGGGATGTTTCTCCTGGCAAATGAAAGCCCCAGAGGGGCAGTGGCTGGTCACATCTCTGAGCAAAAAGAACAAAGGAGAAGAAAGGAAGAATGAACACAGATTTTGGAAAACATGCGAAGAGGCTCTCTCAAGAGACACGGGACAGTGGAATGGCAATAGTCGTAGGGCTATATGGGGATGAGCACACTCACATGGTATTTCGATCCAAGTTAAACCAATGAATTTGGGGCAGATTTATCAACATCAAAGCTCTCCCTCCAGGTCCCACATTGAGCAGAAACCTCTCTCACAACCCCAACTGGCCTTGGAAGGCTGAATGGAGTAATTTTGCTCTCACTAAGCTTAAACTCCCCCATTTCTCCTTTCCTTTCTCCACCTGAATGTTAGTAGATCCACTCGCCCCACTTGCTGAGGGGGTCTGCAGAAGGTCTGTGAATGCTGAAGATATGAATGTTGCTTGACTTTCTCATCCATATTCAGAAATGTTTAATAGTGGCTGTAGACAATCAACCCATTGAACCGGAGAAATGGTGTTTACAAGGAAAAACAGAAAACTCAAATGAAAAACTTGTGAACAGTACTTCCACACCCACAGCTGAGGTCTCCTGCCTCAGTCACTTACACTTGGGTGAGTCATCCTGCAGTTGTCTCTCTGAGGTTACATTGGGTCCATTCTCCAGCTTGGACGGATCTTTTCCTGCCTTGTTAGGTTAGGACAAGACACTTCCATTTAAAATACCATGTAAGTTGGGAGAGAGCTTCTTGCCTGGACACATGAATACTTGTTGACTCTGTGTGTGTGTGTGTGTGTGTGTGTGTGTGTGTGTGTGTGTGTGTGTATGCACGTGTGCACACAATTTGGAGGGAGAGGAAATTGGTTGGTTTCTGGTTTGACACAATATGGAAACCCTAACTCTTCTATAATGGTAGTCTTCTCCTTTAGACTTAGTGCAGCTGCTGAAGACAAGATTAAAAAAAGCTGGAGAGGGAAAGAGAAAGAAAACATGAAATTAGCCAAAGAAAAAGGACATTCAAAGTAAGACAGGGTCAGGGAGGTGGGCAGTGTGAGGTAGCACAGATTATACATGGAGAAGACAGGTGAGAAATGGGGTCACTGATGGGCCATCACCACTGGAAAATCTGCTGAGAAGGTTTTAAGAACACCACACACCAGTTTCAAGCTTCTTGTTTTAATTAAAAAAAAAAAAGCACATATTGACAGCCACATGTGAATGCCAAATGATTAAAACAAACAAACAAACAAAATAAACAAAACCAAAAGTGATCTATCCTGCATCTAGGAAAAGCAAACTTCTTGGCTTAAGAGAAATGAGGCATATGTGTGTGTGTGTGTGTGTACATGTGGGGATTTTTCAGGAAAACCATTTCAGTCTAGGGTAGGGGTGGGGCGGGACACAGACCGTTTCTAATGACTGGTTTTGTTTCACCAGAAGTAAACAGAGTATTAGGGTAATTTTTTTTCTAGTAGTAACAATTATACTCAGTAAAAATTTTTTTTCACTGAAGAAGAAAAAAAAAAATCTTTCTGTTTACAGTGAGACAAGCTACCCGATAAAATAAGCATTTTCATTATTTTACATAGCCTTGGTTGACTTTATAAAGGTCTCATGTTCAGACACGTTAGATTTTTGTTTACCAAACTTCCTTGATGACAAGGGTCATCTCTGGCACCTGTTAAACTTCCGCACTCACATGCCTCATTCCAGACTCCCAGGAAAGCTGAGCAGCTAACAGGTGTCCATGACTCTTATCGTCAGCAGAAGCACTCAGTTCAGGGGCAGGACTAGAGTCCTCTGCTTTGCCCATCCCTGCCCACCCCATCCGCGAATATTTTTCTATGGGATAAAAACCTCAAAGGTGCTCTAATACTAACTATTCATTTTCTCCTTAACATCAAAAGACTTGTCTCCAGGAATGAACATGAACAGACTGAATCCATTTGTGAAAAGGATCGGGTCTCAGAAGACACTGAATTTAGCCTGACTTTTGCCACGAAACAGCCTTGGGACCTCTGGCAAAGTCCCTTCATTTCTCTGCGCCTCGATTTCCTCTTACAAAAAGTGGGTCCTACCTGTCTTCTGGGCCCAAATATCTCCTTTCATACAAAATTCCTGCCCAGTCTCTGAAGGTCTCCAAAGGCTGGGTGGCTCTAATACCTTTTGAAGTTTTCAGAACCACTCAAACCTCAAGTAGTTAATCTGTAAATAAATGTAAATGAGGGGACCTCCTATTTGTGATGCAAATAATGACTGTGGCGGGGGGGGGGCGGGGGGGGCAGGGGATGGAGACCGTTAGTTGTTTAAGTTTGGGATCCTTGGGAAGCAGCTCTGAAACTGGTCAAAGCTGCAAATAAGAATCCTTTCCCATGGAAACTTGACAGCCTTAACTTAGCATCTCCCTGAGCCAAGTTGAGGATCCAAGCTTTTTTTTTGGCTTTTAAATCTCCAAGCATAGGGTCTCCTAAAATACTCCACTGTGTGACTTGGATTTTCTCAAGAAACTAGCTTCTGCTTTGGCAGCATCACCTTCATACTTGCTTCTGGCCACTCACCAATCAGTGACTCACCAAACAATACATCTCAAAACTGCCCTCTTGCTTTGCCAACAAGAAAAGATAAAGTGTGTGCATTCGTTTGCTTTCCGTTTCTACTTTTTGCTTCCTGTTATTATCTATTATTGAAAAGAGAACACCCCCTTCCCATTCTCAATACTTCAAAAAGGCCTGAAAATTTGGCATAGCCTTGTTCGATTGTGTGTTTTCAAAGCAAGTGACCAAAAAATAAAAATCTCAAAAATAAAAAAGGTCATGGTCAATGCCAGTGGGACTGTGAGGCAGAAATAGAAAGAAGAGGTGGGGCTTGAAGTGGAAGAACATGGCAGGGGCCGGGGACCCGGCTGCCTGGCACCCCAAAGGAAAGCTGTCAGTTACAATAGGAACCTTGGCTTAAAAGGCTAAGTGGAGTCCAGTCCAGCTGTAGCAGGGAATACTATTCAGTACACAGCCATGGATTACTGCAAAGGAAGGGCAGAGAAACGGCATGTTAGCCATGGATCATTGCCAGTCACCGCCAGCTCTCACTTTCTCACTGGTCTAACACCAAAGTCCAGTGTTCCTCATGGCCCTGACAAGGGAGGGCTCTCAACTTCCAAGGGGTTCCCAAAGCCACTATCAGAGAGGCCCCATTATACAAATCCGGGCTAGAAGTTTTCAAATATCAAATCCTTAGAGGCAAAGTTAGGGACCTTCCAAGGCACAGTATCTCTTTTCTCTTCTTCGACTGACAGTCTCACCTCCTCTTCTTATTAAGAGACACATGCAAAATACAAATTGAAACTCATCATCATCAAATTCACTAAATAAATAGACTGGAAGATTCCTCAAAGCCGAACTAAAAACACTGATTCTTGAACCACTCGGTCTGGCAGTTTATGACACAGGATGCTTACACCTGCTACTGACCCTGCCTTGTTGGGATGGTGTGGCATTCTCAGGGAAATTACAGAGGAGATGTGAGACACCTCATAACAATTCCATAAGACACTCCGCTGGTACTAATAGTCAGGTTTATTCTCCCTCCTGCATCTGTAGGGTACTCAGAATTACAGAGAGGGACATTTATGCTATTTTCTTCAGCAGTTGTGTTGTCTGGAAGGGCTGGGTGCAAATAAACTCATTCCAGGTTATTAACAGAGTTTGAGTGCAGTCACTTTTAAGTGAATCAAAACTGGAAAGGGCTGGGCTGACCAAAGGATCTCCTGGAACCCTCTGAGGAGAGGCTGTGGTTCCTGTCAGGGGCTTAGTGGTGGTTGGGGAAGCCAAGTGACTGCAGACTAAGGGGGAAAACCCTGCTGACTGGTGCTCACCCAGCCAGGCTGGATGCAAATACCTCGGGGGAACAAACAGCATTCGGAGTTGGAACAGGGAAGCTGGTGGTCCCGTGGAGCAGGCAGAACCCATGCACATGTTACAGTCAAAGACGGGGTGGGAGTGGCCGGCTGGGGGCGCTGGGAGGGGCACTGGGATGCAGGATGCAGCTTTAAACCACGTGACTGCTGGCTTCTTGCCCAGAGGCCAGACTGGGTCCTCAGACTCTCGGGCTTCTATAAACCTTGGCAGGAAGAAAGGGGAGGGCACAGGTTGTGTGCCCCGCAGACGTGTTAAGGGGGAATTAGAGAAAGGGAGGCCCAGCTCTGTTGCGCAGGAAAAGGGCGTCTACAGGAAACCCAAACTGAAAATGAAAAGAGAAGTTGGGTTAATGAATGGATGGATTAATGTAAAAAACAAAACAAAGGTTAGAAGAAAATTGTCATGATGACTGATGGATAAATTAGAATATAGCTATGTTAGATGGTCTTAAGGTCTTATTGTATTGGCTTCTGGGAACACGCTTTCTCTCTCATTCACCCCCACACACCTCTGAGTAGCGATTGTCATGGCATCGGCTAGTAAAATAATCAAGAACCACAAGATTTCTTTTTCTCTCTTCTTAATGATTAGGTCCTGACTAGTGCTCCCGACCCAGACACCTTGTACAGGAACACCTTCAGCAAATCTCCAAGTGGCTCAGGCCACAGTACAGAGTGCCAGGCTCTCAACCAGTGATGGCCTCACTCCACAGCAAATGCCGAGGGGGTAGAGGTTTCACCTTAGAAGAGCCCCGGTCCACTAACTGGTCCCCTGGGGCAAGATCTGTTTGAGAAGTATCTGGGGGTGGTGACTGGCCTCTGCACCAGGGTCTAACCACAGTCACCTGGAAACCTGAACAATGGAAATCCATTATTGGTTTGTGTTCACTCTGCACTTTGAACTTTCTCCCATTCAAACTTCACCCTTGTGACATAAATGGGGACAAGTTGTATTGGTCCCCATCTGAGTTATGAGGAGGCTGAGAAACACTGCGAGCCCAACTGACTTGCCCAAGGTCACAAAGAATCACAACCTACAGGGGCAGAGCCTGAATCCCTGGGTTGCTTGATTATGACTCTCCTTCACACCATAGTGTCCCTGAGAACTCCTTGCCTGTGGACCCAAGCCCCCGGTTTTCTTTTTTTTTACCTGAACACATTTCTTTCATTAAAGATATTGGGGAGGGATAGTTAAAAGCATAAGCTGAGTCTATGTGTACAGTCGCTTCCTCAGAGTGAATACACACACACACACACACACACACACACACACACACACACACACACACACACACACGCATGAGGATGGCAATTTATACCAGAACCAGTTTTGCGTTCTCATTCCAGTTCTGCCAATAACCCCTGTGTCAACCTCGGTAAGTCCCTTAACCCCATGCCTCCATTTGTTCATCTTGTGAACTGAAGATCAGCACCTTCCTCCTCTGCCTCACAGGACTGTCGTAATGTGAAAATAAGAGAGCGTGCGGCAAAACACTTTGAATAGTATTAAAAGGTCCTATGAGAGCTCAGCTTTCTTGTTCTTCCTTGTCTATTTCCCAGGGGAAAAGAAACCTATAGAACACTGCAAGGGCTGGCTGGCCTGGGAAGGCTGAAATATTTTGCTAGGCGAACTGTCCATACATCATACTCTGTCCCCCTGCCAGAATACCTACAACTGTGTGTGGGCCACAGAGGAAGTGTTTTGTTCCAACTGCAGACGGCTACAGACGGCAATCTCTATTTGGTTTGGAACTGCTCTTGTGGTCTGCTGGGGAGAAGCATGCCAGAAAAAGCCAACCTGCTTAGGGTCGGGGTTGGCTGTTCCCACTGTTTGCCAATTGACTCTTGCTCGTTAATTGTGGCTTTAATTATAGTTTTGAAAGGATTCATTTTAGTAATGGCCACTACCACTGATTTGCTCGGGGAAAGCCGAACCAAACTGTGTCAAACCACGTTAATTTGGGTTTCACGAACTGAAAGCTAACTGAGCAGGATGCATCTTTCCTATTTTCCTCCTTGAAAATAGGGGAAACGAGGAAATACACATGAACCGAGCATCAGCCACTCTGCTGGGCACTAGGACTGCAGCCATGGACATACACTCCAGAACTGTGTCTTCCTAGGTTTCATTCAAGTCAATGCACAGGGCTCCAAGTCTTGCCTTTAAGCCAGACAAGAAATCATTTCATTGTTCTTTAAGGGTTGTTTCCTTTGGCCCAATTTCATAGGCCTTATGTTTCAGAAGCCTCTATGGACTTCCTCTTCGGGATTTGCTTGAAAGTAGGATGTTCTGCCTGGAGAAGGCAATGGCATCCCACTCCAGTACTCTTGCCTGGAAAATCCCATGGATGGAGGAGCCTGGTAGGCTGCAGTCCATGGGGTCGCTAAGAGTCGGACACGGCTGAGCGACTTTACTTTCACTTTTCACTTTCATGCATTGGAGAAAGAAACGGCAACCCACTCCAGTGTTCTTGCTTGGAGAATCCCAGGGACGGGGGAGCCTGGTGGGCTGCCGTCTATGGGGTCGCACAGAGTTGGACACGACTGAACTAACTCAGCAGCAGCAGCAGCAGGATGTTTTGCCAGCTGCCCAAAGTCCCTGGTGCAGTAGCTGCAGCAATTATTTTGGTGACTAACAGCAGGTTCTCCATTTAAATCATAAACTGCATGGTGAGTGTGGAGAAGTCTTCTCAATATTTTATATTCCCCGATCCAAACAAACCAAATCTAAAAGGCATTTATGAGCCAACGAGGGTATTCTGAACCCTGGCTAGAAATTTTATGTGAATGAATTGTTAAATTTGGAGGTGTGATAATGGTGGCATTGTGGTTATTTTTTTTAAGAGTCATTAGCTCTTAGAGATCCATGCTGAAGTAGTGACAGATGAAATGAGATGTGTTTTGCTTTACAATAATCCAGCCAATTTGGGGGCAATAAATGAGACAGAACTGGCTTATGCTGACAGTACTTTGGGGGCTGGGGGGTGGGTACATGGGGCTCCATTGCATTATCCTCTCTCTTCTTTTGTTCCTGTTTGAAAGTTTCTATGGTAAAGTTTTAAATGGTAATACACCTAATTATGTTAGATTGAAAATATTTGTGCTCCTCCCCACTCACTACCTGTCTAGTAAAATAGATCTGGAAGCTTAATCACTGCTGTAATCAACCTATAAACTATGTGATGCCAGGGGCTGCTTATTTACTCCTGTTGACATGACACCTAGCCCTCAGGAATGCATCTTACTAAGGTTACCTGCTTATCTCATCAGAGGTGTTCATGAAGTTGGGTACTTGTGGATAGAGTATAAGGAATTCTCTATAATATCTAACTCTTCACTTTCTTCCCCTTTTATTATGGTTTTGGGAGATTACATAGCCAAATGAAATTAGAAAATTTGAACCCCTCAGATAAGAAACAGCCTCCAGAGGGAAACAGAGAAGCAAGTTTCCATTGACTTGAAACCTTCCCAAACCTGGGGCTCAAAGCTGACCGTGACATTGCAGGACAGGGCTTGTGAACCCAACAGTTCCCCTCATCACTACAGTTTAGTTAATTTTGAAAGTAATGCTGAAGTCTCCTTAAGAAAAAAAAGTGGCTAAAATGGAAACCTCAAATACCTATCACAGGTTCCACCTAGGCTAGGTAGACAAGTCTGAAAACACCCCACTTTTAATCAGGAAGGCAAATATTGCACATGTACACTTGGAATCACACTAGACTATTTCTTAATATTATAAGTCACAAGAGAAAACTGGCTAGAACAATGAGGCAGCTTCTTTGATATTAGATATGTGTGTTGGGCAGGGGGTGAGACTTGGGGATATGTGTTCTAGAAGCCACTGCCAGTTCTATTTAGAGTTAATAAAGCTTACCAGGGCCCTGGGTATCATGCAGCATGCAGCAAACAGCAGAGTTAACTGTAAAACAGTAAGAGCTGATGAAGATGGAGTGAGCTTGGGGAGAAATCAAATATTATGCATTGATGCAAATAATGAAGAGTTAGAGGTCAAAGGAGATTAGGAGGAGTGGGGAGGGGAAGGTGGGAGGGTGGGCTGGTAGGGATCCCCTGAAACACCAGTATTTTTTCTTAACTTCTTTAAGGGCAGCCAAAGGAAATTCTCAGTAGGTGACTCTATTAGATCCAACCACCATCTCTCCAGAAGAAATGCTTCTACTCCCACTTTTGCCCTTCACCGCCCCTCCGCCATCATCACCATGGGACCAGAGTGACACCGGGCTAAAGATGGGTCTTCCAGAGGTTAGGCAACTGTTTGGGGAATTACATAAGAAGCCCAGACCAGCAGACACATGTATCTGAAAGTATAGAAGACAGCAGGCTGTTTTGTCAGGCTCTCTTGTTAATAGGACGTGCCTGGTGTGAGTGAGGTTTTCACTCATCTCAAAACTGGAAAAGGGTGCCATCACCAGCTCCAAATATTCCTGGAAGACTGGAGAGACATGTCTCCTTATGTGGGGTCTTCGGCTTAGGGGTGGGGGTGGTGGTCAGTCAATTGGAGGCAACTAGGAGAAAGCCTGGTCTGGGAAGAACTTCCGCTGAACAGCTCAATGGGGACTATTTATATAGTTGAGTGTCAGTGGGGTCCCAACAAATGAATCTCCTAATTCCGGCCAGCAGGCTGTGAAACTGCCCCAGGGATCCTGTTAACAAACACCTTGCGACTGTGAAGGCAGCAGGTTAGAGCTGGAAGACTAATTTAGACTTTTCTGATCTTAAAAATAGGAATCCATTCCTGCTGCTACAACTAACACACCATTAGAGGTCAGTTAATATAGTGTGTCCAAAGAGGCTTTGTTTGGGGTAGTTGAATTTTATCATGTAATACCAAAAAAAAAAATGAGATCGTCAGTGACTTTGACATACAGTGTTGTGACTCCATGACAAAAATCTCTGAACTAAATGGTGAAACTGCCCAAATGACACTTTTGAAAAAAGAATAATCAGATGGCAAAACATAGCGCCTTCAAAGTGAAGATATTTTACTGTTGCATTTTATTCTTGGTGAAATGTGGTACTGCTTTATTCCTAAGTGATGAGCCAGGGGAAACAAGAAAGGAAGATGTTTCCTCCTTCCAGCCAGTAACTAGCAATGGAGTCCAGCAAAAAGTGGCTAAGAACAGAAGGCACTGACGATGGCCATGCTGTAGATCCTCAGACCACTTTAGTTTGGCTCCTCCAGTCACACTGCCCAAACAACCAGAGTGCAAGAGACCACTAGATGTTTTCCTGCTGTTGTACAGGTCCCATCGGAAATGTTTTTCTCTTCTCTGGTTCTGGGATGAGGAATGGGTAACCCCAGCAAGCAAGGCCAGGGCTTGGGTCAGCATTCTTGACCCAATGGTAACCAGGAGCCCATACGTCCTGTGTCGCCAAACCCCAGGGGAGACAGACGGACTGTAGAGTCGTTCCCCAGTGGAGGGTGGGGCCTGCAGAGGATATTAGCATCTGAGGATTCCCTGCCAAGTTCCCAGCACCCCAGGCTGGGGACGACTAAGCACCCAAGAGGGAGGGACAGGAAGGGGTGAGAAACCAGGACTGGGCTGCAGCCTTCAGCAGCAATGCTTAAACTCTGTTGGCCACAGCCCTTAGAACTGAGGGGGGTGAAGGGGGCTCCAGGGCTGAACCACCTCCGGCATAGGATGAGAGCTGGCCTGGGAGCCCTTCCAGCTCCCACCTCCCTGGGGGAGAGGAGGCCCAGAGGCCTCTGCTACCCTCTCTCTGCCCTTCTTTTTGTTCATCTCCTTCTTGTAACTTTGCAGATTCTCATCGTTTCTGCCTTTCTTCTTTCTACTCTCTCACTTGCCTTTTGCTTTTCCTCCCCTTTCCCTCCCTCTCCTCCTGCCTTAAGCTGGCAGGACTTCACCAAGTGGGTGGAGCAGAGGGGCTGGTCCTCTGAAGCCACACACAGCCCTCGCCTTCTCTCAGCTCCTCAGATGTAGGGAATCTGTGGGGCCTGTGGGGACACCGAGACCAGGTCCAGGGGCCCAAAGGAGCCTATCAGCCCACAGCTGGCCTCTGTCACCAGCCTGAGGCGATGAGCAGGAGCAGAAAGAGGTCCTCACCCCAGAGCAGCCTGCCACTTACTTTTTCTTCTCTTTGTCTCTTTTCAGAGTCTGTGAGCCTCCAGCCTGGGAGCCCTGGGACTGGAGCAGCTCGGCCGCTGTCTTCCTCTGTTTGAAAGCGTTTACTTCGTCATCCAGGGATTTCTTCTTATCCTCCAGCTTCTTCTTCTCGTCCTGGTGTAGTTTCTTCAGACGGTCAAACTTCTCATGCAGCTGGCAGGGAAGCACAGGGGGTTTGGGAAGAGCAGAGCTCAGCTGAGCAGAGCACAGTGGCGGGGGGAGGGGGGGGATGGAGTGGGGGTGAGGTGGGGATGGGCGGGCTAGTGACCATGAAGGACCCTGGGATCCAAGGAGACATTTCTGCCAGGGACAGCTATAATGTCACCAAAGGGCATCATGTTCTGAATGGTTCTCTTCTGCCATTTTATCTCCACATTTCTGCTCCTGAATATGGTCAGGGAACCATGCATTCTGTCTAATCAAGCATTTTATCTAAAGGAGTCCCCATAGTTACTACATATGAAAAATAATAACATGAGTTATAATGTAGAACATGTATTGAGTGCTTATTGTAGGCCAGGTACTGGCTTTTCTAAGCACTTTATATGTATTAACTCATTTAATCATCACAACAACCCTATGAGGCAGGTTCTGTTATTATCTGCATTTTATGAGGAAACAGAAGGTATGAGAAGTTAAGGAATTTGCCCAATGTCAACTCATTCTTTAGATGATCATATAATGAGATCTCTCAATAGGAAAGGGGCCCCTGCCTTTTCTTAGCCTCTCCAACTAGGGAGACTCATTGGAGATTGCAGAGAAAACTTCGACAGTGCTGAAGCTGGTCAAAGAAAACACTTGTCTGTGGTTGTGGAAGGAAAGAAAAGAACTTTAGAAAATGAAATGGATGTGGAAACCTCAGCTTTGATCAAGGCGAGGCTCAACTAGTCCTGATTAGAGTCAGAAACCCAAAGAAGAAGAGCAACAATGTTCTAATATGTTACTGTGATAAATGGATCAGGGGAATTAGGGGTGTGTGCATGCATGCTCAGTCGTGTCTGACTCTTTACATCCCCATGGACTGTGGCCCATCTTCTGTCCTTGGGATTTTTTTAGGCAATAATAATGGAGTGGAGTGCAGGTTGGATCCCTGGGTCAGGAAGATCCCCTGGAGTAGGAAATGACAATCACTCCAATATGCTTGCCTGGAGAATCCCATGGACAGAGGAGCCTGGTGGGCTACAGTCCATGGGGTCACAAAAGAGTTGGACACAACTGAGTGGCTGAGCACACACACACTGGGGGTGTTTGGAATGTGATAAACTATCCTGAGTAGTAAGAGCAGCTCAAGCATCATTTCAGTATCTTTTGAGGATTCAGGAAGGAATGGAGGGTTCTACAGCCCTCATAGCACACCGTGGAGGAGGCTGGGTGTCCTATAGGTATCTGGGCCTGTCACCAAGTAAGGGGTGGTGGATGACATACTTGTTGGGTCAACCAGCTTCTGCTAGTCACTCAGGGTAGGCTGCTGGTAGAAGCTCTGCTGATCAGTGGTGTCCAGCTGGCTTTTGCTTACTGGCCTTTCATTCATTCAAAGGATCACCTTACCTCTCTTCCTAAAAGTACTGGGTGATATTTTTCTTTTGAAAAGTGAAACTGAAATGAAGTCAATACGCTTGCCATGGGCTTTGGCAATAACACTGGAGAGTCTTGGCAGATTAAAAGAAGAAGAGACTTGGGAAGTAATTAAGTGCTCCTTTCTTTATGGGTTTCAAAGCCTAGAGAGCTGAAGCAGTTGCTGACATGACCAAAACTGTGGCTGAGGCCAATTAATCTGGCAGCAGTAGGGGAATCAGTAGTGGGACCTTGGAGGCAAGGCAATGGTGCAAGGGCTAACTGCAGTCTATTAGCCATGGCTTAAGTAAAGTCCAGATAGACCATCAAGCCTTAGTTAAAAACTCACTAGAGCTGCACAGATGTTCTTTAGCACTAGCGTGAAATGGAATGGAAGTGGGTGGGAAACACACCAGCTGTCACTGGCTTAGGATTCAACACAGTACCCAGGACTCCCTGGGACCATCTTTCCTCATGGTCATCAGAGCAGTCAGGATGGGGCAGGACCGCCAAGAAAGTGATCAACTGTCCCTTCTGAGCTATGAACTCCCAGAAAGGGGGGCAAAAAAATCAGCCTGCCCCTGACCTTGAGGGGCAATGTCAGGTCCTGAGTGTTGAGCGGCACTGCCCAATAGAACTTTCTGCGGTGATGGAAATGTTCAACATCTCATAGCCCCGAGTTGCATGAAGATTGAGCATTTAAAATATGGTGAATGCAAATGATAAATAGAGTTTTAAACTTTACTTAATTTCAGTTCATTTAAATAGCTACTGTATGGGACAGTGGGGGTCTAGAGAATTAAATAACAAAGAGTGAGAAAATATCCCGGCCTTGGGGACTGAGGGATAGAAAAGACACAGATCTCACAGCCTCTCTGTGCCAGCCAAGGCAGGGCTACAGATGCTGTGTCCCATTCCTGCCTGAGGCCCCAAGGTTCCCCCAGCTGCTCTCTTGGGGCAAAAACCCTTGTCTTACCTAAGTTCAGCCTCCTTTTCCTTCCCACTTAGCATGCCAACCCACATTTTACCTCTTTCTCTGCCTCTTTAAGTTCAGCTTCTTTCTCTTTGACTCTCTGCACAAACATCTGTCTCATCTCCTCTTCTTTTTTCTGGAGCTCCCCTAGGAACTCATTCCTTTTGGCCTCATATGTCTCCTGTAAACTGCAAACACGGTCAGGTTAATTCCCCTGCCTTTGGAATGGCTCTTGTTCAATGAAAAACAGCCCCCATGATCCTCCTGGGTTCCCCCACCCTCCCTTCCTCAGTTCTTGGAGATATGCAAAAGCAGAAGCACAGAGCTGTGGGCACCTGGCTTTGAACTTGGAGTGACTTGGAACTTCTATGTGCTTCTATACCCTGATTCTACAGATAAGGCCCAGAGAAGTGAGGTGACTCGCTCAAGATCACACAGCAAGTTAGAGGCAGAGCTGGGAC
This sequence comes from Budorcas taxicolor, assembly GCF_023091745.1. NCBI lineage: Eukaryota > Metazoa > Chordata > Mammalia > Artiodactyla > Bovidae > Budorcas > Budorcas taxicolor. The sequence goes on from NC_068935.1 coordinate 28,363,935, forward strand.
CGGATGCTGGGTTTCCTCTCATAATCTAGGTCCTTCCATCTGCACTATGCTGCCAGGTCCTGGCTCTGAAACTGACCACATTAATGAATGAGTTCAACAAACACTTGATGAAACTCTACCACATGCTGGACACAGAATTAAGTGATACTATGCTAGTCACTCAATACCTGGAGCCAATAGCCACTGTGCCTGCCATCAAGGAACTCACAGTCAGTGGGAGATGCCTAGGTTATGTCTCCCTGCCCACCCCCACCCCCCCACCCCCATGCCTGGATTTAGTTTCATAGAAATAGGAGTTAGCCTGGTGAAGAAGAGGGTGGGTGCTCTGAAGAGGGTACCCTGTGGAAAGGCACATGTGGAGAAGGAATGGCGTATACCTGGGGTGTCAGGCATGGCCTCATGTGGCTGGAGTAGTGGAAGATAAGGTTCCTGAGAGTGGCAGGAGAGAGCAGGCGTTGGCTGCCATGTTAAGACTTGGGCGTTTTAAGCAGGGCTGACTTGATCCAATTTGAAAATGGGAAAGACCACTCTGGGCATTGCGTGAAGGACAGACTTTCCAACAAAGTAAGAAATGATGGGATCTTGGGACCTTCCTGGTGATCCAGTGGTTAAGAATCCGCCTTCTGATGCAGGGACATGGGTTCAATCCCTGGTTGGGGAACTAAGATCCCACATGCCTTGGGACAACTAAGCTCGTAGGCAGCAACTACTAAGGCTGCATTTTCTAGAGCCTGTGCATCACAACCGGAGAGGAGGCCTCGAGCTACAGTGAAGATCCTGCATGCTACAATGAAGACCCGATGCAGTGAAAGAAAGAAAGAAAGGATCTTAATGGGAAGGCTGGGAGGGAAAGGGAGACCAGTGAGGGAAGCAGAACTCCAAGGACTCGAGAGGAGTCAAAGGTGATTCAGGTGAATGGAGAATGAGTACATTCAAGAGGGAAAGAGATGAATTAAATCTGAGACAGCTTGAGTTTCAGGTGCATCCTCTATGGACGGCCAAGTGAAAATATCCAGAAAGCAGTGGGATCACTGAGTTTGAGCTCGAAAGTAACATTTTAACTTGGGAGTGATCTATTTCTTTAGGACTGTGAGAGCAGAAAGAACCAGCCACAAAGAGAATAGAGAGCGAGAGTAGCAGAAGCCTTGAGAAAGACACAGAAAGGAAGAAGCTGAATGAGACGAATCTGCCGAAGAGGCTGAGGAGTAAAACAGTGTGAGAGAGGACTCTAACCAGACAGACCGATGCTGGAAAAGCCAACCACAAAGAGAATTTCAGGAAGGAGGCAGCGGGAAGGAATATCAAGCACTGTGCTGAGATTTTTAACAAAAAGATGGGGGACTTCCCTGGTGGTCCAGTGGTTAAGACTTCGCTTTCCAATGCAGGGGGTGTGGGTTTGTTAAGACTTCGCTTTCCAATGCAGGGGGTGTGGGTTTGATCCCTGATCGGGGAGGTAAAATCCCACATGCCTCACAGCCAAAAAACCAAAACATAAAATAGAAATAATATTGTAACAAATTCAATAAAGACTTTAAAAATGGTCCACATTCAAAAAATTCTTAAAAAAAAAAAAAAAAGAAGATGGGGCTCAGAGATCACACTGGAATATGTGACTGCTGACCTAGAGGTCTTTCTACTCAGTGGCATGGTGGAACAGAAGCCAGTAAATACAGAACCATTCTCTCTTCTTCCCATCGCAGCCAAATTCCTTGACAGGGAAGAGGCTGGTGACAAGGAGCAGAGTGAGGGAGAGTTTTTTAGGATAAGAATGTCTGCCCACAAGATGGAAAGGAGCCAGCAGAGAAAGCGTGCAGAAGGCAAAGATGTGAGAAACAGAGGTAGTCAGGATGGAGCCGAGGAGGAGAGGAGGGGGCTAGAGGACACCTCTTACCCCGCAAATGCAGATTAAAGCAGTCTGAAGGGTAGGAGGGAGAAAGCTAACGGAACACCCATCAGAGAGACCAACACGTTTTCCTTCAACTCCAGGGGCTCCAGCGGTCCCTGTCCATGAAGGGCAGTGAACTTACCCCTCCGGAACCAGACATCCCCAAAGGAATGGCTATTCTATGCCTCCAGGCTGGCTTTCTGCTGTGAACAGGTTTTGTGGGATCTGAGAGGCCATTTGCAGGCCTTCTTATCCCACAAGCAAGCCCTTCACTTGTTTATCAAGGCCTGACATTTCCTGAAATGTTCCAATACAGGGCACTACATGTGACATGGTAATTTACAACGTGAGGCTTACATCACATATTATGCATACAGATCAGACACTTATTCACATAGCTCCCATCTTTTCTGAAAGCATCTTAGATTCTGATTTGAGGTGTCAAGGATTAGTCACATCTGGTGGTCAAAACAAACCTTGCACTTGAATACAAACGCTAAAGGGCAGTAATGAAGAGCTGGAAGTTCATCGACACATGTGTGGTAACTGCTGCCTGGTCCCACCTGGTTTTGATCATGGGGAGGGGGTAAAGAACAGACTGGAAACCTGACAGAGCAGCAGGAGCCCGATGAAGAATGTGGGTCAGCAGGCAGGCACAAACTGCCACGTTGAGGCACAAGGCCCAGGCTCAGGGCTCACAGCTACTATGCGAACACCTGTGGCAGTGATATCACAGGCCTTGCCCATCCCCTGGCCTCCTCCCCGCCCCCATTCTTATAAGCACAGCAGCGGGGCTTACCAAGCCCACCATGCCACAGCATCCCCTGGCAGGTGTGCCAGGGCAGAGAAGGGACAGGCAAGTGGAGCTGGCAAGTGGCAGCCTTCCAGCGCTAGGTCTGGGATCCTGTGTCTCGCCTGCCCTGTGAATTCTCCAGGGCAAGCCTCCCCCCTGCCCCCGGGTGGGCTGAGTTGGGCTGGGCAGGGCTGATGGGAGAGGTACCTGAAGGGTTTGCTGTCAGGGTCGGTGTCCTTGAAGCCCATCTCCTCCAGCTTACAGCGGCGGTACAGCTCATAGTGCCGGCTGTGGGTCTGCTCTCGGAGATCCTCCATGTTGACTCGGATCAGCATCTCCCGCAGCTTCACAAAGTCACAGTGGGCTTCATTTTCAACTGCATTTCAGGGGTTGAGGTATTGCAAGTCCATTGAAAGGAAGGCCAGAAGAAGCAGAAATGGACAAAACGAGAGGTGAAATATCTAATGGCGACATCACCTTTTAACCTGTGTATAATAAGAGGTCGAGATGTTGCCTTCTAACTGGCTTTTCTACTAAAAAGGCAGATGAAAAATTATAAGAATGACAGTAATGGAAAACAGCAATACCATAAAAGTATCTAAGAACACATCTGGTAGACATTTAGACTCAACTCAAATTTACCCATCAGACACTCACAGGAATGTTTGCTTCACACCACTTTTAGAACAATGCAAATGGACATTCAGCCATCTGTCTGATAAATACTTGCAGAATCTTTGTTCCCAGGATAGTATGAGGCACTGGGAATTCAGACACATGGGGTCTTGCCCATAGGAGCTACCAGTTTAATGGAAGGACAGATGCAAACAAACAAATGTAATACAATGCAAAAATTACCAACATGGAGATATGTAGCCAGGGAACCACAGAAGCCCAGAAAAGGGAGTCCTGAGAACTTCAGGGAGCATGAAGACTTTACCAAAGAGGGGACAGACCCCTAGGATGACTCGTGAAAGAAGACTAGGAATTCAGCAGGCGGATAAGGGACTCATCCTTGTGGAGTCTCACTGAGGTTAGGCAATGTTACAGCTAGAAGTCGCAGGGTTAGGATTCCAATCCAGGTCATCTAAAGGAGAGGCAAAGCCTATGACCAGGTATCAAAGTCCACAGAATAAGAGTGTAGAACTAGGACATGGCTAGATGGCTGTGACAAGGAGGGATGTGAGCCACGAGTGGCCCATCTGGATGGTAGATGCTTCAAAACAGGTGTTTTTAAAGGGTGAATAATGACCTGATGGCAGCAATGGTGACCAGGACAGAGTATCTCTGGGCACGGTTCCACCTTGCTGGAATGGGGGTGTCTGGCCTGACCACATTAGGACAGTGGCATCTGAGATGAACAGGCACAGTTATCCCAGATTCCGTTTCACAGGTCTGGGAGAAGGTCGTGGGGGCCGTGGTGGGGGTGTCTGGACACGGGATAAGTTTATGGTAAACCAACCACCTTCTCACATATAGTAACCCTGACTAGTACCAAGAGTACCTTACTTAACATGTGTCAGGCAGACTGCAAAAGGAATTTTCTCAAGCCTATAGGCAACAGACTGTTTTAAAATTGCAAAGTAATCATACAAACAAAAGAGTGCCTGAAATGTACAGTTTAAAGGATCCAAAAAAAAAAAAAAAAGGACACCAATGTATCTATGGCCCAGGTGAAACATCATTACCCTAGACATCCCTTCCTTTTTTTTTGTAAACTTTGCCCACACTGCAGAATCTTGGTTTGATCTTAGATGGGACCTGCATCCCCTGCTTTGGAAGGCGGGATCTTAACCACTGGACCACCAGGGAAGTCCCCCTTTGTGTCCCTTTCTGATCTCATTCATGCCTCTCCTTCCCGGCAACAAGACTTAACCACCATCCTGACTTGGGGGTTTATCCTTCCTTCGTTTTTCTTTATAGTTTTACCATTTACGCATGAATACCTAAAGTTCAGTTTTGGCTTACTTTTGGATTCCATATAAATGGAATCATCCAGCTTGTATCTGTCTATGATTTACGCAGCTCAACATGCTGTTTGTGAGATGCATTGCTGTAGATGTATAGTCCATCCATCTTCACTGTTGTATAATATTGCATTATTTGAACATTCTGCAATTCACCCAATCTATTTTTAATGGCTCTGGGTTGTTTCTAACTATTTGCTATCACGAACAACACTGTTGTGGACATTCTTGTATGTCTCATACACTCAAGTGGGTACACCTGTTTTCTCACACTCTCTGTCCTACCTTACTGCAAGTACATTTATGTTTGTTTTAGGAATGCTTTCTCCATTGGAGACAGAGAGCTTGCTCAGTGCAGAGAATCCAGGTATGGAGCCAAAGTTTGCCTGCTGGTGACCCCTAGAGATGCCTGAGGCCCAAGATGAATAAGTAGAAACTGGGGACAAGTGAGGAACTGGTCACACAGTGGCTGGGGACAAGCAAAGGGACAGATAGAAGGGGATTGCTGAGCGTAGCCCCTCTCCCGGAGATTCACTCACCTTGCACAGTGCCCCAGGGGTACTGCCGAGCTTTCATCATCTTGTTACCTATCTTCAGTTCTTCTGTGCTACCAATGACAGCAAATGGCAGGTGGGCCTGAAACAGGAGGCAGACAGAAGCTGAGAATTCCGGGTAAAGGCACTGAGTGGCCCCAATACAGCTGCTGCTCATCGCAGGGGCCTTGGTACCCCTGCCGCAGTGTCCCTCACTGATGACACCATCAGGAGGCATTCCATAAGCTCCCAGGATGTGTAGGGAGAGAGGCCTACTGCAAGCGTTGCATGTTCAGAAATTCACAATAGAAGGTAACCAGGATATGGCTGAGGGCATAGGAAACAAAGACAGAAAATAAGCAGAATAATAAGCAGACACACAGATGAGCCAGCTATTCAGTCTTCATGGTTGCTGAGGCGAAGTGCCTTCCAAAGGCAGGTGAGTGGGACACAGAGGGCTATGTGTGGAGAGAGACTAAAGGAGAATGGAGGGGGCTGGAACCACTGCTCCCTTTCCCCACAGTATGAGAGCCCCAAGAATAGACACGCACAGAAACCACACTACTGACTGAGGTGGATGCACCTGGTCTCATACTATCCTGGAGCAAGAGCTTGCCTCAAACTCTCGAGCCTAGAAGTCAAGTCCCTAAGTATTTACCCAGGTGCCCATCACTGAGCTGAGTTCTGTTTCAGGGGCTTTAAAGGGAAACAAAGGAAATAGAAAATTCACGCCCTTACCCTCTGGGAGCTTATGATCTGGTTAGGGAAGACTGAATTCCATACCCGAAATCACAGAAGACAGAATATGCCCAAGGGCTCAAGTGTACAGTCTGGCACCCCACATACAGTAGGTGCTTAATAAATACTCCTTGAATAGTCACAGGAATAGCAGAGGAAAGAAAAGTACAAACGGTGGGTATGGCTTGGTGCTTGAGGTGGAAAGGGAGAGTAAGGCACAAGGCCTAGCTGATGAGGCTGCTTTCATGCATCAGAGAAGAGGCAGATGCCCCTAGTCATACTGTGAGGCCCGGGACACGCTCCCAATGCTCCATTCCACAGGAAGTGCTGAGTCACCACTGGCCAAATGGAACCACTGATTAAATACTGTTTACAAGCCAGGTAGAGCTTTACTCAGAAGGGCTTTACACAGAGAAGCAAAAAGTCCACTGAAACAAGCTTTCTTAGCCTGGTTGGACAAACAGGCCTTGATCTCAGATATTTTGACCCACTTCATAGTTCACAAAAGAGTCCGAAATGCAGTACTTGGATGCAATCTCAAAAACAACAGAATGATCTCTGTTCATTTCCAAGGCAAAACCATTCTATATCACAGTAATCCAAGTCTATGCCCCGACCAATAATGCTGAAAAAGTTGAATGGTTCTATTCTATGAAGACCTACAAGACCTTCCAGAACTAATACCCCCAAAAGATGTCCTTTTCATTATAGGGAACTGGAATGCAAAAGTAGGAAGTCAAGAAACACCTGGAGTAACAGGCAAATTTGGCCTTGGAGTACAGAATGAAGCAGGGCAAAGGCTAATAGCGTTCTGCCAAGAGAACACATTGGTCATAGCGAACACCGTCTTCCAACAACACAAGGGAAGACCCTACACATGGACATCACCAGATGGTCAACACCGAAATCAGATTGATTATATCCTTTGCAGCCAAAGGTGGAGAAGCTCTATACAGTCAGCAAAAACAAGACCCAGAGCTGACTGTGGCTCAGATCATGAACTCCCTATTGCCAAATTCAGACTGAAATTGAAGAAAGTGGGGAAAACCACTAGACCATTCAGGTATGACCTAAATCAAATCCCTTATGACTGTACAGTGGAAGTGAGAAATAGATTTAAGGGACTAGGTCTGATAGACACAGTGCCTGATGAACTATGGATGGAGGTTCGTGACACTGTACAGGAGACAGGGAGTAAGATCATCCTTAAGAGAAAGAAATGCAAAAATAGCTGTGAAAAGAAGAGAAGCGAAAAGCAAAGGAGAAAAGGAAAGATATACCCATTTAAATGCAGAGTTCCAAAGAATAGCAAGGAGAGATAAGAAAGCCTTCCTCAGTGATCAATACAAAGAAATAGAGGAAAACAATAGAATGGGAAAGACTAGAGATCTCCTCAAGAAATTAGATACACCAAGGGAACATTTCATGCAAAGATGGGCTCAATAAAGGACAGAAATAGTATCGACCTAACAGAAGCAGAAGATATTAAGAAGAGGTGGCTAGAATACACAGAAGAAATGTACAAAAAAGAGCTTCACGACCCAGATAATCACAATGGTGTAATCACTCACCTAGAGCCAGACATCCTGGAATGTGAAGTCAAGTGGGCCTTAGAAAGCATCACTACGAACAAAGCTAGTGGAGGTGATGGAATTCCAGTGGAGCTATTTCAAATCCTGAAAGATGATGCTGTGGAAGTGCTGCACTCAATATGCCAGCAAATTTGGAAAACTCAGCAGTGGCCACAGGACTGGAAAAGGTCAGTTTTCATTCTGATCCCAAAGAAAGGCAATGCCAAAGAATGCTCAAACTACCACACAATTGCACTCATCTCATACACTAGTAAAGCAATGCTCACAATTCTCCAAGCCAGGCTTCAGCAATACGTGAACTTCCAAATGTTCAAGCTCGTTTTAGAAAAGGCAGAGGAACCAGAGATCAAATTGCCAACATCTGCTGGATCATTGAACAAGGAAGAGAGTTCCAGAAAAACATCTATTTCTGCTTTATTGACTATGCCAAAGCCTTTGACTGTGTGGATCACAATAAACTGTGGAAAATTCTGAAAGAGATGGCAATACCAGACCACCCGACCTGCCTCTTGAGAAACCTGTATGCAGGACAGGAAGCAACAGTTAGAACTGGACATGGAACAACAGACTGGTTCCAAATAGGAAAAGGAGTACGTCAAGGCTGTATATTGTCACCTTGCTTATTTAACTTCTATGCAGAGTACATCATGAGAAATGCTGGGTTGGAGGAAGCACAAACTGGAATCAAGACTGCCGGGAGAAATATCAATAACCTCAGATATGCAGATGACATCACCCTTATGGCAGAAAGTGAAGAAGAACTAAAAAGCCTCTTGATGAAAGTGAAAGAGGAGAGTGAAAAAGTTGGCTTAAAGCTCAACATTCAGAAAACGAAGATCATGGCATCTGGTCCCATCACTTCATGGGAAATAGATGGGGAAACAGTGGAAACAGTGTCAGACTTTATTTTTTTGGTCTCCAAAATCACTGCAGATGGTGATTGCAGCCATGAAATTAAAAGATGCTTACTCCTTGGTAGGAAAGTTATGACCAACCTAGAGAGCATATTAAAAAGCAGAGACATTACTTTGTCCACAAAGGTCTGTCTAGTCAAGGCTATGGTTTTTCCAATGGTCATGTATGGATGTGAGAGTTGGACTGTGAAGAAGGCTGAGCACCGAAGAATTGATGCTTTTGAACTGTGGTGTTGGAGAAGACTCTTGAGAGTCCCTTGGACTGCAAGGGGATCCAACCAATCCTAAAGGAGATCAGTCCTGGGTGTTTATTGGAAGGACTGATGTTGAAGCTGAAACTCCAATACTTTGGCCACCTGATGCGAAGAGCTGACTCATTTGAAAAGACCCTGATGCTCGGAAAGATTGAGGGCAGGAGGAGAAGGGGACGACAGAGGATGAGATGGTTGGATGGCATCACCGACTTGATGGACATGGGTTTGGGTGGACTCCAGGAGTTGGTGATGGACAGGGAGGCCTGGCGTGCTGTGGTTCATGGGGTCGCAAAGAGTCGGATACGACTGAGTGACTGAACTGAACTGAACTCGACTGAACTGACGTCCTGCTATGTGCCAGGCATTAAGAAGAATACAACACTGAAAAAGCTCAGAGCCTAGCCCTGGCGATTGTACAGTTTGGGAGGGGAGAGACACACCAATGATAACACAGTAAGGTGCAGACTATGAACAGAGGCTGGAGGAACACAGAGGAAGGAGAAGCTGATTCCATGGGAAGTCAAAGCAGGGTTCCCAAAGTAGGTAGTAGCAATCATACTAAGGGATCGGGAGCTATAGACCTGATATTAGCAGCAGTTCTCTGTCCCATGTGCCAGGCGCTCTACGTGGCATTATCTCACTGAATCTTACAACACTAGGAAGTAGGTATGCTTATTAAACCCATCTTATAAAAGACAAAACTGAGGTCCAGAAGGGCCAAGAGACTTACCAGCAGTGCCACCATAGCAAGGGGCAGAGCTAGGAGTGGAATCCAGGTCTCTCTGACTTCAAAGCCCACCCCTGCTGGTCTGCCACTCCCTTTTGGGGTTTGAGCAGCAGATCAGGGGAGCACTCTAAACCCAGGGGGTGAACTGGCCAGGCAAGGCCAAATTGTAAGAGGCGGTTTAAATCTGACCTCACAATCAATACTTCCTTTCTGTTCTCCTCTAGCCCTGCACCCAAGAATGTTCTTCAGAGTGGAAGAACACAGGTGTCAATTGGGAGCTCAGCCCCAGCACATCTGCTAAACCACTCCCCCCACCCCGCCGAGGTGCTGGGCCTTCACCCACTCTCAGCTGCTCTCCAATGATTATCTCAGTGTTGCCACATCCCACTGCTGTGACTGTCCCCAAATAGGGGACAGAAGAAAGAGGGAAAGACAAGGCTATGGATATGGAAAGTGAGCAAGGGGTGGAGGTGGGAAATGTTTTGTCAGTCCTAATAGGGCCACGGCGGGGGTGGTATGTGTGAAATCCTGGAAACCCTGCCTAAAGGCCGAAGCATTTCTGACCTCAGCCAGCCGGCTCTCAAGGTCAGAAGGGGCGGGGGTTCAATTGGGCACAATTTATTCCCCCTCAGAGACCCAAAACATGCTGGCAGCCTCCAATTCACCCCCAAACACTTTCCAGGAAAAGCCTGCCCCATCTGCAGAGACCTCAAAGCTTCAGTCACTTGAAGGGGCAGCATGACAGAGGGCTAGACCAGGGGACTGGTGGTGGAGCATTCCCACACATCCTGGGCTCTCAGCTGAAAGTGATGCGGGAGGAGGGTATGTGAAGTGGGAAGTACTTCTCTGGGCTTAAGAGCGAAAAAAGAAAAAAAAAATCCAGAAGAGAATAAAGGCATTAAAAAAAAAAGTCAGTATTCCCTTGGGTGTGTTATTTTTATCTTCAAAAGACATTTTCAGTTAGCATGACAGGGTCACTTGCTTCCCCCTCCTCTTTAAACTGCCGTCACTTTATCCCTCCCCCACTCTGAAACACACAGTCCCTGCCATGATAGCTTCAGAGGGCTCTGAGACCTCCCCTGGCACACTCGTTTCTAACTGGCATCAAAGTCTGTTCTGATAAGTTTCTGCAAGGATCTCATTTCCGAGTGCTCCCAGGCAGAGTTCATTTGATTCTACAACAGCCTTCCAGGGCGGTTATTACAAGCCCCACTCGTGATTTGGAAAACTGGCGTACAGACAACTGAAAGGAGTTGCCCAGGTTCCTACCTCCCATGCCCAAATCTTCCCAAGGAGCAGTGAGGACACCACACTGTAGCTGCCAGCCTTTGCCACCACCCAGGGCGGCAGGTCAGCTCAGCTTTAACCGTGAAGGGCAGGAAATCGTGGGGTCGGCTCTGGCCACCTTGCTGCTGCTCTTGAGAGCCTGGTGGCTCTGACAACTAGAATAGAGCTGAGCAGGGCAGGGAGAAGGTAAACCCTCCAGCCCCTACCCCCTACCCGCCTGGGGCTGGCACTTTGTAGGTGTGGGCCCTGAGAGGAGACTTGCAAGACAGCACTGCTGCTGAAACATGTATGGGTTCCTATGGGGATTCCATGTAATTCTCACTCACCCGAGACCTCAGATGGGCCCCTGTCTCAGAAAACTCCAACAAGGGATAGTCCCAAGCCTCCTCTTGGGAGTCTGTTCCCAGACTCTCTCTCTTTTTTTTTTAGAGTGAAAGAAGGCTTATCCAGGGAGGAAATACAATCTGTAGACAGAGTGGGGGCTATCTTGGAAGGCAAGAGAGCCCCAGGGTATGGGGTTGTAGACAAAGTGATAGGTAAGAAGTGGATTTATTCAGAGAGAGACACACTCCACAAACAGAGTGTGGGCCATCGCAGAGGACGAGTGCCCAGACTCACTATCTTTATGGTCTCATATGTCCCTTAAATTCCTCTTGGTCCATTTAAAAGTGTTCGATGAGTCAACCAGCCTGAACTATTCTATTCTGTTTCTAAGACACCCATTCTATTAGGGAGGTTAGATGACCATCCCCCTTAGCCCAGTGAAATACATTGTCAGGACCACTGATTCTTCATCTGATAAGATCTGGAGTGGGCATAGCTTCCTCCCAGGAGGACAATATTTCCCAGTTGTGGGGCTAGTTAACTGGCCTTCATTCTAGGCTCCTACTGGCCACCGAGCAAGAGAATTGTCTTTTACCATCTGAGCCATCAGGGAAGCCCGAGAGCATTGACTGATCCTCCCAAGTTTACCCTTGGTGGTGATTCACACACAAATATTGCGAACTATGGAAATGGCACTGCTGCCTTGGGGTGGGGGGAGACAGGCTTGTACCTATGGGTCTCCCTGTGACCCTCCTGGCCACCCATATGCTCTCACTGGGCCCAAATGCCTTTGTGGGGGCCAAACCCAACAGCTCACAGGCAGCCAGCTGACTGAGCCAAATTGAGTAACTGGGCCTATTCCCTGCTCCCTGGCCATGGTTTGAACCATTCAAAGAACATTCAATTTGAACAACAGAGCAAATTTTGGGCTTCCCGGGGTGGTGCTAGTGGTAAAGAACCTGCCTGCCAATGCAAGAGACATAAGAGATATGGGTTCAATTCCTGGGTTGGAAAGATCCCCTGGTGGAGGGTATGGCAACCCATTCCAGTATTCTTGCCAGGAAAATCCTATGGACAGAGGAGCCTGGCAGGCTACAGTCCAAAGGGTTGCAAAGAGTCAGACACAACTGAAGCGACTTAGCACAGCACACCAGAGCAAATTTTAGCACTCAAGTCTGCCACCTTGAGAGCTATCGGAGTATTGGTGGAAAGTAGCATACAGCAAGACCTCTCCCTCTCTCGTTTGAGCACTCTGAGCCGAAATAAGTGTTTTCAGAGCCACCCAGGAGCCAAGAGGGAGGCTAGACCTCTTGACTCTCATTCCCTGCTGTGAAAATCCCAAGTGGGGAGCTAAGGGATGACTGAGAAGTCTTCTCCACTAGAGCAAGAGGCTTCTTCCATTTTTCCAACCCAGTTCCCATGACAATTGGCTAGGGTGGCTGAGACTGTGGGGCTGGAGTCAAATCCAGAATTGAGAGACCAGCATCCATTTCTCCTACCACCCAACCCCGGCTCTCTGATGCTGCTGCTTCTCAGGCCACAACTCATCTGGAAGGCCCAGTGTGACACAGTTGCTCCAGGGATAGTCAGGCTAAGCAATTCTATGTATTTCATAGCAGCTACTCCCCCCGCCTTCCCCCATCACAACACATGTAATACACAGTTTGCACATGCATGCCCCCTCCCATGCACATGCCCAGTTCAGGCATGCTAGCTGTAAGCCACCCCTGTCTTGAGCTGTCTGTCACATACAAAAAAGCCTGGAGGAACGCAAGAGAATGAGTGCTGAGGGATGTTGCAGGGATAACCTCAGAGCCACTCAAATTAGGTTTTTCAAAGTGAAGCTTTGGCACACTGGGACTATTTATTGTAAAAAAAAAAAAAAAAAAAAAAAAAAGGACCCCAAATCCCAAATCCCTTCACAGGTGAAACAGCGTAGTTGAGGATTACTGCTTCATAGCACAGGAAGTTTCCCACCTTGAGGCCAAGGCTGCGCGGGCTTCAAGCAAGGGCCCAGAGGTAAGCTGAAAGCAGAGCCCAAAATGATGGTCACTCCTGACCCACCACATAGTCAGAGGTTGTTCTGTGTGACACCCTGAGTTTGCTGAGGACTCTTCGACCATATCCATATCCATCCTTAGCCAAGCAAACCACCAGCCTGAAAGCTGCCTAGTGACTCAGGTATCCATGGGGCCCGATGTTCTGAGGTGAGTACAAGTTTCCAGACCTCAGTGTGGTGACACCAGATGACGCTTCTCTCTAAGCTCCAGTTTTCTGGAGATTAGGTGCCCCTTCGGGTTTTCTTATCCTAGCAGAACCTAATTTTCATCAAAATGTCCTGGTGGCTGGAGAGGATATGCTGTAACCTTATTTTTTAAAAAATTAGTTTTTCAATATTCAGGCCTAGTCAGAGAGGCCACAACTCCACCTCCCATGATCTACACAGTTCTATCCTCCAGCCAGGTTTGTCAAAGATAACCAAGGGCCTCTCATCACAAACATATCTCTGGTGCGCTGACGGGCAAAAAGGCAGCCAAGACAGTGACTTGCTGCCCCACTAGGCTAATTTGTTGGCTGATTCATAGGAGGTGGTAGCTGATGCGTAATGATGACTTAGGGGGCGGTGGCAGCAGGAAAGTTTTCTAAAAATGGCTTTTATTATAAGGCTTTCCTGCATTTGGCTATACTCAGGCATTATGTCATTAGGAAAAAACTGATGACTCTCAATAGAGAAACAGAAATCTGTTCCCAAAGCAGAGGCTTTCTGCAAGCTATTAGCTGTCTCCTTGAAATCACAACATTGAAGATTTCGCAGCAACAGCATCAACACATTGTAAAGAAGCATGAGGAGCCATTTGACTCCCTGCCTCCTTCATTACTCATTCCTCTAGGAGGGGAAGTGGGGGAGTGAGAGGAAACATGGCAAGTGGTTGGTTGTTTTTTTTCATTTTTTCCCTTCAACTCATTCACACTTAATAAAGCAAAACATAATCATGAAGTTTAAAAATAACATTTCTCTAGTCACCAGAAAAATTGGAGACTACGTGTCATTTTTCCTCCCAGGGGCAGAGGGCTTGATTATCTGAGTACAGATTATCCTCAAGTCTCCAAAGCCAGCCAACTTTCTCACACTTGCCTTCTTTTGCTGCATCAACTGTCGAGACATTTTTCTGGTCTGAGACAAAGACTGCCTTTCTGGCAGTCCCCCAGGGGCTGCCTGGCCTAGATGAGAGAGGCGTCAAAGAGGAGGGTAGGAGACGTTGGAATCCCCTGGTCGAACCGATTCCTGGGGTCAGCCATTCCCTCCTGCAGTCTCTGGCTATTTATCTCTGCATGTCTGAGGAGGGAGGAGCTGTCTGTCTCTAAATTCTTTCTCACAAATACCTGAGACTCAGATAATCGAGTTGATTACACTAAGATGGATGGTGAGGTCTGACTGCTATTTGGCAAAATAATAATCCTAAAGAGCAAATGGCCAGAAAATTGAAGCCCTGTGTGAAGCCCACTCACGTTCATGGTTCCATTGATCTCTGCCACTGACTCATCATCTGTAGGGAATTGGTAGATCTGGACTCCGTTGCTGACAAGCTCGCTGGTGATTTTGATTTTGAACTTGGTTAGTTCACTCTTAGAAATGGCATCTGATTTGGCAATGATGGGGATGATGTTCACCTAGAGAAGGGAAGAGCAAAGAGGCATCATTACTGGAAATCTGCAGCTCAGAGTAGGTGACCTAGGACTTCTACCAGCTGCCAGAAGGAGAAGTTCAACCCAATAGTCCAGGCCTGGCCACCTCCATAGCCAAACAGTAGTATAATAAATGACGATGAGTGCTTTCTGTTTGCTGGGCACTGAACAATAAGTGCTTTACATGGATTAACACAATTAACCCTGGCAAAAAACTCTCCCAGAAGGTATTAGTACCACTATTTTACCAAGGACAAATTGAGACAGAGAGAGGCTAAGTAGCTTGTCCAAGGCCACAGAGCACACACATACTGGAACTGGGATTCAGATCCAAGTTGAACCTCATTTTTCAGTCTGTAGTCTTATCCTACCAGCTCAGATCCAAATTGATGAGCTGCGTGATATCTTAATACCAAGGTCATTGCTTTGGTGATTTTGAAGCAGAAAGATGACAACTGGGAATCTGCGGTGGACAAGGGGAGAAGAGGCCACTCCTTGCCAATAGTCAACTGTCCCAACCCATCTTGTGGGGGCTAGCCCTAAGCTAGGTGAAAGAGACCCATGTGGGAAGTGAGGCAGGGCAGGGCTCCATGAAGATGCATACACGGCCCTCTTTCTGGAGCCAACACTAAGGAAGCAGCCCACTGACGTGAAGACCACCCTCTGTTACTGATCTGATCTGTGCTGTGCTTAGTCAATCAGTTGTGTCTGACTCTTTGTGACGCTATGGACTGTAGCCCGCCAGGCTCCTCTGCCCATGTGGCTTCTCCAGGGAAGAATACTAGAGTGGGTTGCCATGCCCTCCTCCAGGGTATCTTCCCAACCCAGGGATTAAACCCAGGTTTCCCACATTGCAGGATTCTTTACCATCTGAGCCACCAGGGAAGTCCAAGAATACTGGAGTGGATAACCTATTCCTTCTCCAGAGGATCTTTCTGACCTAGGAATCGAACTGGGGTCTCTTGCATTGCAGGAGGATTCTTTACCAGCTGAGCTACCAGGGGAGCCCAATTTGATCTGAGACTTAGCCAAAAAGAGCTTAACTGTCAGAGTCTCCTGATTAATTTCTGTGTAAAGAAAGCAGAAGAAGATGCCCAATTTTGTACAGATGTAGGAGAAAGGCCTGATGCTGCCCTGAAGTCCAATCCACCTGGACCTTAATCCTTGAAATTCTTCCAAGAAGGGACAAGGCTTTTACTGCTGGAAGGTCAAGCAACTGGAAAGGCACATGCCTGAGTGAGACAGAGCAGAGCCAAGCTCAAGTTCACACAACAAGCAGAGCTGGTCCTGCCAGCACACTCCAATGGGCTGGTGTGGATGGTGCTTGGGCCCTGAAAAGAGCTCAAGACTTGAAATTTCCCCTTTCTTTGCTCTTTGCCTTTGGAGAGCCTCTCCAGGCTGATGCTGCAGCTTCAGGTGTTGGTCAAAGAAAGACTGGACCTTGGAGGCACCTCCCTTCAGGTCTTTGGGGCATGAAGGTTGAAGCCTTGGCGAGGTAATGCAGCAGGCAGTCAATTCTTGTCTCTTTTCACCACTTCCCCCATCGGCACGCTGTAAACATAGGCTGAACTTTGTTTACCTAACTCAGCCCGCCTAGCAGGCTGCCCACCACATGGCTCCGTGCTGCCTTATTCAAGACATGCAGGGCATGGTGATGTTTCCTGAGCAGCACGCCACTCACAGGCGGTGAACTCATTGCTGTGAAAAATGACAAATTGCTCCTCTTTTGATGACAGCTGAAACTCAGTGATTATAGTGAAGGTGCTACTAAACAACCACATTTAAAGATTTCTTTTTTTTTTTGTAAAATAAATTCCCTGGAGTTAGAGAGAGCTCGGTCTGCATCCCAGATCCATTACAAGTTGTCTTGAGCAAGCTATCTGACTGTGCCTCAGTTTCCTCGTGTGTAAAATGTGAATAATAATAATACTTACCACGCAGGGTTATTGGAAGAATGAAATAAAAACAATGCATATAAAGGACTCATCACAGTGCCAGGCACATATGAGATGTTAAGGGAGGAAATGTACTAGTAATGAGGCTTTTTAAAGAATCCCATGGTCAATTATCTTGCACAACCAATAATCCTTTAACATGAAGAATCATTGTCTAATTTACATCTGATGTGGGACTTGCATTTTTCAGTTTATCTTAAAGCAGGATGTGCCTGAATCCCATAGCCATTTTCCTTGGGTGTGGAGGCAATGTAACCTGGCACCACAGAGCCGAGCTCAAATCTAGGCTTTGCCAGGGCTGGCTCTATGACAATGGGTGTCTCCAAACCTCTTAGAACCTCAGTTTTCTCTTCTATAAAATAAGAGTAATGATGGTATTTGCTTTACTGGGTTGTTGTGAGGATTCAATGAGACACTCCACAAGGCACTTTTACAGTGGTGACATATAATAAAGGTTTAATAAATGTTAGCTGCTATGATAAAATTATTATTGATAATAAGAATAATAACTTTTGAAGTCAAGCTTGCATGTTTGATTCCAGTATAGATCAGTTAACATTGTGACAAAGGAAAAAAAACACCTTTCCACCACCCAAAGTCTGAGGCCCTAGACTCAGACAGCCATCTGTCCTGCATCCACCTTTATTCCCAAGAGGGATCAGGGCAGAAGACAGCTCAGTGCAAACTCATGCCCGGTGCTAGGAAAACATCACAAAGCATACGACTCAGGTGCTAGAGCAATTAACACCATCTTTATGGAGGGACAGGGAATGAAGGGGAGGATGCCAATGCCACAGAACCTCTGCCGGACTCTGGCATCAGTGTGGCACAGGAGACCACCAGGAGGGGTCCAGCAGGCCCCACCTCCTACCCACCCTCGCCCCTGCCTCCTTACCTTACTGTCCAGCTTCTTCATTGTCACTAGGTCCAGAGACTTCAAGGAATGACCCGTGGGGGCGATGAAGTACAAGCAGGCGTGGATGCGAGAGTCATGGTAGGTGTGCAGTACCCTGCGGATCTTCAGCTCCTCCTGCAGGTAGGCCTCAAACTGGGCATCGATGAATTCCACAATGGGCTTGTAGCTACAGGGCAGAGTGGGGAGATGGCCAGACCCCTTCAGACACCTGGATTTTGTTAGGTTTCAAAGCTCTTTTTGAAGTTCAAAATGCCCTCGGTAATCTGACTCCTCCCACCTGACTGGATTTCAGTAGGCCTCTACTCCCGTCAGACTAGCCACCTCTTTTATCCCTACATGAGCCAACTGTGTGTTCATCAGTGTGCTTTCTCTCTGGAACGAGCGCTTCTCTCTTCTCATCCCAGTCTTGCCCTCCCAGGCCTCAGGACTCGGATGAATGCCCATCTCCTCCAAAATTCCCCAGTGATGCCAAAAAGCCCTTCTGGGCCTCGGGAGTGTGACAAAGAATTATGCTATTGGATGGCTTACTGATGCTTCACAAGGATTAGTGTCCCCTCAAACAGACTGTGTCCTTGTGAAGGACAGGGACAGTGAAGGGCCCTTCTCTGTCCCATGGGGCCCAGATGCAGTGTGGAGCCCCCTGGCATCTGTGGATGAGCGGATGGTACCCCAGGCTGGGCTCATGTCGTTGCTTCCTGTGTTTCCCCTGCAGCAGCTAATACTCAACCTGGGTACCCAGGGGTGGTCAGGATGTCTCTTTGACCGACTAAAGCCACGCCCCCTGCATTTAAGTGCAGAGTCTTAACCACTGGACCGCCAGGGAAGTCCCTAAGGTAACTTTGAAAATTTGAAACTTTGAAAATTTGTAGAGTCTTACACACACAACCTCAACACGTGTGCACACCTCCCCACCCCCAAGCTCACTGAGTCCCCAGGCACAGAGCTCCTGTGTGGCTCCAAGTCTTGCTAAAGAGTCTTAGCCAAGAGTCAGTCCTCTGTTCCTCTCTGTCCTGGGAAGCTTCTTTCTTCTCTATGGCCCCTGCAGCCTCTTTCTGCTCTAACTAGGTCAGCTTAGCCTCCACCCTGCCTCTGTTCTCATCTCCCTGTCTGCTGCCTCTCCATCCGGGGTTTCCTCCCTTCAAGCAAGAAGAGGTTTGCTATCTGGCCCAGGGCAGTGGTCCCTAACCATTTTGGCATCAGGGACCAGTTTCGTGGAAGACAGTTCTTCCAAGAATGGGGGTGGAGAAGCAGGAGTGGGGGGATGGTTTCAGGATGATTCAAGTGCATTACATTGATTGTACATTTTATTTCTATTAATATTATTATTACATCAGCTCCACCCCAGATCACCTGGCATTAGAATCTGGGAGGTTGGGGACCCCTGCCAGATGGGGAGTCTGCAGAGACCACCGCGGGAAGAGAATGTGATGGAAGGAGGAGCCGGGCTCAGCCAGTGCCTCTCAGCTGCAGCAGCTCCCTACCTGAGCCTTTTTGAAAGATTCCCCTAGTAGAGAAGAGAAAAGAGCTTTTTAAAAAGGAAATCACAAAATTCTAGATTCTGAGAGCTACATACAGAGAGAGCCAGGTGCACGGTACCTCTGGAGCCCCAGAGAAAAATCTAAAAATATAGTCCTTTCTTTCTTCCTTTGATCCCTGTGAGCCAAACACTGTTCTGAAGCATAATAGCATCAAAGGATCACTTGGTTGCAGGGATCCTTAGAAGGTTCCTGAAGAATTAGCGGAGTGCGGGGGGAATACATCCCTTAGGTTTGTTTAATTAATTTTTGGGTGACTGGCTCATTCGAATGATCTAAATATGGCACGCCCATATTTTTTCCTCCATTATATAACTTTTTTATTTTATTTTTTGCTCTACAGAAGGGACCTAAGGAGGACACAAAGCAATGCATTTTTAGCTTTTTACTCCCTGCATCTCTAGTGACACACTGGGTCTATCTTTCTGCTAACGCCTCTGGCCCTTAGGGTCTCTGAAGAGAGGCATCATCAGAGCAGCCAATCCACCCACAGGATTTGGTTCAGCCTAATCCTAAATGGATGACTCATCTTTGTCTTATTCATTTTTACCCTTTTTCTGACATTTTGGTTTTTTAATTTAGTTTTATTGAGATGTAAGTGACATATAGCACTGTATAAGTTTAAGGTATACAGCATAATGATTTGATTTACATACATCATGAAGTGGTTATCACAATAACTCTAATAAATATCTATCATCTCACATATGTACAAAATTACAGAAATACAAACAAAATTTCCCTTTTGATGAGAATTCAGGATTTACTTTCTTAACTTTCATATATAACATACAGCCATGTTAATTACATTGATCATGCTATATATAAATTACATCCTTTGTATTTATTTACCTTAGAACTAGAGTCTTATTCATCTTTTATCCTCAGTGTCCCACACTGTATCTGGAATTTAGTAAGGGTCCCACTCCCACTCCCAATGGCTCATCTTCCTTCAATGGCCATCTCTCCCATCCCACTCTGTCATGCTCACTGGACTCCAGTCCATGGTAAACAAAATCCCTTACTCCCATAAGCAATTGTATCACAAAAATGCTTCCTTCTTAAAAAAAAAAAGAAAAAAAACTGCTTCCTTCTGAGGGACACCTGGCTCCCCTTCAAAGATTTTGCTTCCTTCATATCCTTATCAACTGGAAATGTCTACATCCCTCACACCCCACGGCAGCTTTTTTCCAGCCCATTTTCCCTGGCTTACTATGATCTGCTAAAAAACCCAGCTCCAATATATTCTACCCCTCTTTCTCATGACTGTTTATCTTTTACTTCTCAGGGTAGGAATTCCTTTTTATCTTTTGGCCATGCCACATGGCATGTGGGATCTTATTCCCTGACCAGGGATCAAACCCATGCCCCCTGCAATGGAAGCTGGGAGTCTTAACCACTGGACCACCAGGGAAGTCCCTTCAGGGTAAGAATTCCTTAGCCTGGGATCCACAGACCTTGAAGAGGTCTATGGATAGAATCCATAGGATCCATGAACTTCAATAGGAAGAAACACATCTTTTTTCACTAAGCTGCAACTGAAGTTTAGAGTTTCTTCAGGTACAAAAGTAGGTAATGCAAAGGAAACCATAAACAAGACGAAAAGACAAACCCTCGGAACAGGAGAAAATAATTGCAAACAACCCGATCAAAAAACGGGCAGATGACATAAACAGACATTTCTCCAAAGAAGATATACAGATGGCCAATAAGCACATGAAAAAATGCTTAATACCGCTCATTCTTAGAGAAATGCAAATCAAAACTGTAATGAGTTATCACCTCACACCAGTCAGAATCATCAAGAAATCTACAAACAATAAATGCTGGAGAGGATGTGGAGAGAAGGGAACCTTCTTGCACAGCTGGCGGCAATGTAAATTGATACAGCCATTATGGAGAACAGTATGGAGATTTCTTAAAAAAGAAATGGAATTGTCAAATGGCCCAGCACTCCCACTACTGGGCATATACCCTGAGAAAACCATAATTCAAAAGACACATGTACCCCAGTGTTCACTGCAGGACTATTTATGGTAGCTAGGATATGGAAGCAACCTAGATGTCCAGAGACAGATGAATGGATAAAGAAGTTGTGATACATATATACACAACAGAATATTACTCAGCCATAAAAAGGAACAAACTTGAGTCAGTTCTACTGAGGTGGATGAACCTAAAGCCTGTTATACAGAGTGAAGTAATTCAGAAAAAGAAAAACAAATATCATATATTAATGCATATATATGGAATCTAGAAAAATGTTACTGATGAACCTATTTGCAGGGCTGGAATAGAGACGCAGACATAGAGAATGGACTTGTGGACACAGTGGGGGAAGGAGAGGGTGGGACAAATTGAAACAGTAGCATTAAAACATATATATCACCATGTGTAACACAGATAACTAGTGGGAAGTGGCTGTATGATGCAGGGAGTTCATCCTGGAGCTCTGTGATAACCTAGAAGGGTAGGAGTGGGTGAGGGTGGGAGGGAGGCTCAAGAGGGAGGGGACATATGTATACTTATGGCTGATTCATGCTGCTATATGGTAGAAACCAATACAATGTTGTAAATCAATTATATTCCAATTAAAAATTGTTTAAAAACCACACTGAGATATCACCTCACACCTATTAGTATGGCTACTATCAAGAAGACAAGAGAAAAAAGAAAAGAAGACAATTTTTATCCATTGATCTGTTGTTCCATACTTGCATTGTTTCCATATCTTGGCTGTTGTGAATGGTGCCACAATGGACACAGGAGTGCAGATATCTCTTGAATATCCCGTTTTCATTTCTTTTGCAATATGTACTCAGAGGCAGGACTGCTGGATCATATAGTAGTTCTATTTTTTATTTTTAAAATTGTTTTCCATGATGGCTGAGCCACCAGCGGTGCACAGGTATTCCTTTTTCTTTATCTTTGCTAACGCTTGATTTCTTTTCTTAAAAACAATATAAGGTATCTATCCACAGATGAATGGATAAAAAAGATGCGTCCAGTAAAGTAATTATACTCCAATAAAAAAATAAAAGTCATGCCAGCAAAAAACAAAGTAGGTAACAGTCTACAGTAACTTCAGCAGTGCCTGTGATTTCATAACCAATAGAAATTACCAATAGTTTTCATTTCCTATAATTGTTGCAAATATCTTAAAATAGCATTTATAATCATGACCTCTAAATTATAATCGTCATTAGACCTGCATATAGCTATTGTTATTTCAGAGATTAGTAGAGAAGGACACAGATTCCTATATCACAATTTTAAAGTATTTTGGTAACTGTATTTTTTTGGTGGGCTTCCCTAGTAGCTCAGCTGGTAAAGAATCCACCTGCAATGCAGGAGACCCTGGTTCGATTCCTGGGTCAGGAAGATGCCCTGGAGAAGGGATAGGCAATCCACTCCAGTATTCTTCAGCTTCCCTGGTGGCTCAGCTGGTAAAGAATCCGCCTGCCATGCGGGAGACCTGGGTTTGACCCCTGGGTTGGGAAGATCCCTTGGATAAGGGATAGGCTACCCACTCCAGTATTCTGGCCTGGAGAATTCCATGGACTGTAGAGTTGATATATTTTAGGCAAGTTATTCTGAGCCCAGAGGCCTCACTGGTTTAAGGGGCCAATAGCACACACAAGCCCAGTCTAGACACTATTTGTTATTCATTTCAGATGGTGATATGCATTATGAAGACAATAAAATAGGACAATGGGATAACAACTGACTGAGGGCTCAGCTACTTTAAATACAGTGATCAGGGAAGGCTTCTCTGAGGATGTGGCACTTGAGCTTCAAGGATGCAAATGACAGTCATAAGAGAATGTGGGAGAAGAGCATTCCAAGCAGAAGGAAAAACAAATGCAATGGTCTTGAGGCGGAAACAAGCTTGACAAATTTGAGCAAGAGAATTAGGGAATGAGGAAGCGCAATATACTGTTCACAATTGCCAAAGGTGGAAACAACTCAAAAGTCCATCAACTGATAAAATGTGGAATATCATACAATGGAATATTACTCAGTCATGAGTAATATTACTTTTCAGCCATGAAAAGGAAGAAAATTCAGGTACATGCTACCACATGGATGAACCTTGAAAACATTATGCTAAGTGAAAGAAGCTAATCACAAAAGGACAAATAGTATATGATTTCACTTCTATGAAGTACTGCTGCTGCTGTTACTCGCTCAGTAGAGTCCAACTCCCTGCGACCCCATGGACCGCAGCCTGCCAGGCTCCTTTGACTATTCTATGAGGTACTAGAATAGTCAAATTCACAGAGACAGGAAAGAGAATAATAACTGGGAGCTGAGAGGAAAGGGTAATGGGAAGTTATTGTTTAATGTGTTTCCTTTGAGGATGATGAAAATGTTTGGGAACTAAACAGAGGGAGTGATTGCACAACACTGTGAATTTATTAGATGCCACTAAATTCGTTCACTTTAAAATAGTTAATTTTATGTTATGTGACTTTCACTTCAAGAAATACAAAAATAATGAGATAAAGCAAGTGAGGTAATGGAGACAGATCACATAAGGTCTTGTGGGTAAGATTATAGTAAGAGTTTGTTGTTGTTTTTTTTTACTGTGAATAGGGTCTTCTGTTCCATACTGCTTTCTAATTGGTTGTTGTCAGATAAGAAGTCTATGACTTTCTACATATTTATTTTGAAATTAGCTACCTTGTCTTTAAGTTGCTTATATTGGATTTTGTAAATAAAGATATTATAGAAAAGTAAGAGTTTTATCTTTCAATTGTTTTCTTTCTTGATGATGTTAACCAGTCCCTTCTTGAAATACTGTCCTTTGGCTTCACTGCCACCATTAGCTCCTACCTCTATAAGAACTCTTCTTTCTCACTCACCTTAGCTTCGATTCTTGGCCTGTCTCTGAGGTTCCATCCTGGACCATCTTTTGCAGTCATTCTGTACATCACAGACACTTTAGCCCTGGGTGGTCCCGTTCACTGTCATGGCCTCAGTTACCACTGGCTCCTATCACACTTTGTAGACACCCAGAAGTCACCCCAGTCTCCCTCTCCCACATGCCAGCCCTCTGTGCAAACACAGCTATCAGAAGCTCCCCTGCTGGAAACCCAGAAGACCTGGTCACAGACATCATACTCAAACAGTACCATGCCAGGCATCAAAGCCAAGATATCACAAGGTCTGGTCTCCTGGAACCAGATTCTCAGAGTGACAACACATCATTTACTCCATCCTTCCAATCACCTCTTTCCTCTATGCTCATTGCTATTCTGCTCTCTCCTCGTGGACTCACTATCCCTCCAAACTATGTCCATAGACTCACTATCCCTCTAAACTATGTCCATAGACTCACTATCCCTCTAAACTATGTCCATAGACTCACTATCCCTCCAAACTATGTCCACTGTGCCCTCTGAAACTCCTGAACCATGGTGAACGAAACTGCCACTTAGAGTGTGGTTCCCCAACTGGCAGCACTAGTGTCATCGGAAGGCTTGTTAGAAATGGAGACTCTCCAGTCTCAAACCCAGAGCCACAGGATCAGAATCTATATCTCATTAAGAGCCACAGTGGCTCATATGCTACTTTAAAGTCTGAGAAGCAGCATATGCCATCTTCCTCTTCATAGCACCTGCCTATCTCTTCATGCTACTGGAAATCTAACTCTCTCCTGAGGACCCCACTGCCTAGCAGCCCCCTTCTGTGTAGGCTCCTCATTCTCCCACAACCTGTGTACGCTGGGCTCAGTGCGGTGGGCATCCAGGCAGACGCTGAGCACTTCTAGACCATTACTCCTCTGCCTCTGTGTAAAACAACACTCTCCATTTGAGACCTGTTCCATCCTCTTCTGGAGGTGCTTGACCCAGTCTTTCTTCCTGTTCTGGGTGACTGCAATGTGCTTGTGGACAAGCCATCAGCCTTCAGCCTCTTTATTCCTTGATGGCCTCAACTTCCCCAACCTCCAGACCCTTCTACTTCAGCCACCTCCACACCAGACCATTCGCCAGGCCAGCCTCACCCAAGACAGCCTCTAACACTCCGCTCTCTGACCACTGCCACACATCTTTCCAGCTCTCCTGTGTCTCTGATGGGCCTAAACTTGATCCTTCACCTCATAGAATCCTCTGGTACCTTGGTCTCTCCATTATTTTACAGGCTATCAGCCCCTCATGGCCTCATCTTCTTCTTGGCCTGGGCTGACCCCTTAATCAATGGCCCCAAACACTCTTTTATCAACTCCTCTCCCATTGCACCCTCCTTGCCTAGCTGAACTGCTGGACTGGATACATTTCAGTATCTTCCCTCTGCTCCTAGACCACTGCCGCTGAAGTTGACTAGAAGCAATCACAAAACGTGGGGTCTTGGCACCCAAATTCCTGGCCTCCAACCTCACATACGCCTTTAAAACAATATGACATCCCTTTGCTTGGGCTCCTTCCCACTGCTTTCATTGACCAGGCCAAACCGTCCCCACTTTCCTCAAGCTCTGAAACTCATCTGTGACCCTTCCCTCTCACAGGACCGTGTCACCTTCTACTTTATCAGCACAATCAAGGTCACCAGGCTCATACTACCCCAACCTGCCTCACTCCCTTGCCTTCTCTGTACCCTCTAGCCTCTGAGGACAAAGCATCCCTCATCCTGTTCAACGTCCATCAGCCCCTGTGTACTTGATCTCATTCCTTTCAGGCTCTTTGGAGAACCTTCTATCTATCAGCTCCTAACCTCCTACTGATCACTCCCCCTCCCTGAAACCTATGAACAGGCTTATGTCTTCCTTCGTCTCAAAAAAACAAAAAAGATCTTTCCTTAGCCAGTCCTCCTCAACCACACTACTCTCCAACTACGGCCCTGTGTCTTCTCTTTCCTTACCAGTCAAGTCTCTCTTTTGCACCTACTACAGGGCCTGACATATAACAGGCGCCTTATAAACATATTTAGTGCATGGATAAAGATGTTTTTTGAAAGAACAATCTACTCATTTATTTATTTTTACTTCATCTTCATTCCTCAACACATTGTAGACTGGTTTCCACCCTCACCAGCATCCTAGTTAACACACTCAATGGATACTTTGGGGATTTTTGTTGTTGTTTGAAGTATAGTTGATTTATGTTGTGTTCGTTTCAAGTGTACAGCAAAATGAATCAGTTATGTATACACATGCATGCATGCGTGCTAAGTCACTTCAGTTGTGTCTGACTCTTTGCAACCCTATGGACTGTAGCCCGTCAGGCTCCTCTGTCCATGGGATTCTCCAGGTAAGAATACTGGAGTGGGTTGCCATTTCCTTCCCCAGAGGATCTTCTCTACCCAGGGACTGAACCCGCGTCTCCTGCACTTCCTGCATTGGCAGGCAGGTTCTTTACCATTTAGCGCCACCTGGGAAGCCATATATAGATATATCTATAGATACAGATACCCTGATGCTGGAAGGGATTGGGAGCAGGAGGAGAAGGGGACGACAGAGGATGAGATGGCTGGATGGCATCACCGTCTCGATGGATGTGAGTTTGAGTGAACTCCGGGAGTTGGTGATGGACAGGGAGGCCTGGCGTGCTGCGATTTATGGGGTCGCAAAGAGTCGGACACGACTGAGTGACTGAACTGACTGACTGATAGATACAGATATATCTTCTTTTTAAGATCGTTTCCATTATAGGTTATAATAAGATATTAAATATAGTTTCCTGTGCTATACAGTAGGTCCTTGTTTATTTTATATAGTGTATATCTGTTAATCCCAAACTCCTAATTTATACTTCTTTGATGACCATAAATTTGTTTTGTATGTCTGTGAGTTGGATATTTTTAGCTTTTTAAATTTTATCTTACTTATTTGTTTTGGCTGTGCAGGGTCTTCATTGCTGTGTGGGCTCTTTTCTAGTTGTGGAGAACAGAGGGCCACTCTCTAGATGCGGTGCTCGAGCTTTCTCACTGTGGTGGCTTCTCTTGTTGCAGAGCACAGGCTCAGCAGTTGTAGTGCACGGGCTTACTTGCCCCAAGGCATGTGAGATCTTCCCTGATCAGGGATCGAATGGCGTCTCCTGCATTGGCAGGCAGGTTCTTTACCACTGAGTCACCAGGGAAGCCGCTACTTTAAATTTTAAATCATGAAAAGTTAAGAGGTGTTTATTTTCCCCATCAATGTATATATTATATTGATTCATCATTCATTCAACAAATGTATACTGAATACCCACTATAAGACAGCTGGCTACCTTGTACTCATCTTGCAAAACTTGAAAACTTAGCCCAGTCATTCCTGATCACCTCCTCTCCCCTTTCTGCAGCCTCCAAACTATATACTCCCACCACCAGGCTGGATTGCCTGTTCCCACAGTCCTTCTCCACACATCTCTGTTACTGTACTTACCATATTATGTAGAATTTGTGCACAAATATTTGTCCCTTCTACTAAACTGTGAGTTCCTTAATTAGAGATTATCCCTTATTGTTTAGTATTCCTGGCCCTTCACACTGTACCTGGCACACAGTGGTGGATTAGTCGCTAAGTCGTATCCAACTCTTGCAATCCCATGGACTGTAGCCCACCAGGCTCCTCGTCCATGGGATTCCCCAAGCAAAAATACTGGAATGGGTTGCCATCTCCTTCTCAAGGCATACAGTAGGCATTCAGAATTTTATAACCTGAACTAGATCCCCCGTGTCAACTGGTTACTATGTCTTATGGATTCTTTCCCTTACATTGGCCTCTTCCTATCTATCCTTGAAGTTTCTGCTCCTGTTCAAGCCCTTTTCATCTCTTCCATCCTCATAAAATTCACCCATGACCTCCCGGCCTCCCTCTGGATGCTGCTTTATCTTTTCCCCAGCTCAGAAAAGCTTTTTAATGGAGCAGTCTACACCCACTGTATCTGCTTCCTTTGAAATTTTTTCAATTTAAAAAAAAAATATTCATAATCATGCAAGCAATACGTGTACTTAATCTACTATTCTCAGAGGTAACTACTATTTTTAGTTTGATTATTCATACAGACTTTTTTCTATGTCTCTATAAACAGAGAGAAGGGCAGGGAGGGAAGGAGAGAGGGAGAAAGGGAGAAATGTTTGTTTTATTGGGAAAGGGTACTCTTGCCTGGAAAATCCCATGGATGGAGGAGCCTGGAAGGCTGTAGTCGCTAAGGGTCTGACAGGACTGAGCGACTTCACTTTCACTTTTCACTTTCATGCATTGGAGAAGGAAATGGCAACCCACTCCAGTGTTCTTGCCTGGAGAATCCCAGGGATGGGGGAGCCTTGTGGGCTGCCGTCTATGGCATCACAGAGTCAGACACGACTGAAGCGACTTAGCAGCAGCAGCAGCAGCAGCAGCAGCAGCAGATTTATACAAATGGCATCATGATCTGTGTATC
This sequence comes from Budorcas taxicolor, assembly GCF_023091745.1. Taxonomy (NCBI): domain Eukaryota; kingdom Metazoa; phylum Chordata; class Mammalia; order Artiodactyla; family Bovidae; genus Budorcas; species Budorcas taxicolor. The sequence continues at coordinate 28,392,407 of NC_068935.1, forward strand.
ATTCTTCAACTTCTTGTTTTCACTTAGCAACCTGTTTATGTGAGTATGTATAGATTTAACTCATTCTTTTATATGGCCAAGTACAGGTCCATGGTATGGCAGTACTATAGCTCATTTAGTTGCCCTCTTGGTGGAAATTCAGACTGCTTAAAATTTTTTCTCATTCCATAACCAATGATACAGTTTATTTCAGAATAAACTGTGGAAAATTCTAAAAGAGATGGGAATACCAGACCACCTGACCTGCCTCTTGAGAAACCTATATGCAGGTCAGGAAGCAACAGTTAGAACTGGACATGGAACAACAGACTGGTTCCAAATAGGAAAAGGAGTATGTGAAGTCTGTATATTGTCACCCTGCCTATTTAACTTCTATGCAGAGTATATCATGAGAAACGCTGGGCTGAAAGAAGCACAAGCTGGAATCAAGATTGCTGGGAGACATATCAGTAACCTCAGATATGCAGATGACACCACCCTTATGGCAGAAAGTGAAGAGGAACTAAAAAGCCTCTTGATGAAAGTGAAAGTGGAGAGTGAAAAAGTTGGCATCTGGTCTCATCACTTCATGGGAAATAGATGGGGAAACAGTGGAAACAGTGTCAGACTTTATTTTGGGGGCTCCAAAATCACTGCAGATGGTGACTGCAGCCATGAAATTAAAAGACGCTTACTCTTTGGAAGGAAAGTTATGACCAATCTAGATAACATATTCAAAAGCAGAGACATTACTTTGCCAACTAAGGTCCGTCTAGTCAAGGCTATGATTTTTCCAGTAGTCATGTATGGATGCGAGAGTTGGACTGTGAAGAAAGCTGAGCGCCAAACAATTGATGCTTTTGAACTGTGGTGTTGGAGAAGACTCTTGAGAGTCCCTTGGACTGCAAGGAGATCCAACCAGTCCATTCTGAAGGAGATCAATCCTGGGATTTCTTTGGAAGGAATGATGCTAAAGCTGAAACTCCAGTACTTTGGCCACCTCATGCGAAGAGCTGACTCATTGGAAAAGACTCTGATGCTGGGAGGGATTGGGGGCAGGAGGAGAAGGGGACGATAGGATGGCTGGATGGCATCACCGACTTGATGGATGTGAGTTTGAGTGAACTCCGGGAGTTGGTGATGGACAGGGAGGCCTGGCATGCTGCGATTCATGGGGTCACAAAGAGTCGGACACGACTGAGCGACTGAACTGAACCAATGATACAGTGAACATCCTTTCTGTGGGCCTTTTACAAACATGTGCAATCATTTCTCTAAGCTGTATACCTAAAGATGGACCTGCTGCATCAAAAGATACTCACATTTTTTTTTTTCATTTTTTATTTTGTTTGGAAACAAGAGTTCTTTTAGAGTGAACTGTTCTAATGGTTAAATAATTCATTTTGAGACTTAAAAACTTGATATCTACTGAATTTAATTTTCTTTTCTGCTCTGGGTCTTCGTTGCTGCATGTGCTTTTCTGTAGTTGTGGAGAGCGGGGGTTACCCTCTAGTTGGGCTTCTCATTGCAGTGGCTTCTCTTGTTGCGGAGCACAGGCTCTAGGGTGTGTGGGCTTCAGCAGTTGCAGCTCTCAGGCCCTAGAGCACAGGCTCAATGGTTGCGGCACAGAGGCTTAGGTGCTCTGCAGCATGTGGGATCTTCCTGACCCAGGGATCAAACCCGTGTCTCTTGCATTGGCAGGCAGATTCTTTACCACTGAGCCACAAGGGAAGCCCTGATATCTATTGATATTGATGGTTGTATTAGTTAGGGCTCTCCAGAGAAACAAAATCAATAGGATGTATATTTTTATATATAGATTTATTTTAAGGAATTAGTTTATCACATTTAAAATTTTATAGATACTGTCAAATATACCCTTTACAAAATCTGTATCAATTTACACTCCCAGCAAGATGAATGAAATTAGCTGGTATTAATGGATATTGTATTTTTATGTTTTATTTTTGCAAATCTGATAGATGAAAAAAATACTTCATTGTTTCATTTCACATTTCCCTGATCACTGAAGAAGTTGAATGACCATCATTTTATATATTGATGGTCCATTTACATTTCTCCCCTTCTGTCAACTACTTGTTTCTCACTGAATTGCAGAAGCTCTTTTTACATTTTATTTTTTTTTCTTTTTACATTTTAGAAAAACACTTTGTCTGCTATATGAAAAAGTGAAAGAGAAAGTCACTCAGTCGTGTTCGACTCTTTACAATCCCAGGGACTATAGCCTGCCAGGCTCCTCTGTCCATGGAATTCTCCAGGCCAGAATACCGGAGTAGGTAGCTGTTCCCTTCTCCAGGGGCTCTTCCCAACCCAGGGATCGATGTCTGCTATATTGGTTCCAAATATTTTCTCCCCATCTGTAGTTTGGTTTTGCTTTTGCTTATAATATCTTTCAATAGACTACTGACTGAAAAAATGCACAACCTAAAAGCTGAGAATTTTGTTTTATTTGGTGGACAAAACTGAAGACTTAAGCCTAGAAGATACCTTCTCAGCTCTAAGGGACTGCTAAGAGGAGGTAACAGAGGAGACAAGATATCCAGCGGGTTTTGCAACAAAATCCAGGTAGTCAGGCCATCAAAAGACTACTGCTAGTTAAAGAAAACCAGACATCTCAAGTTAATGAGTGCAGTGCTTTTCTATGTATGGGAAGAGGCAAGAGTCTGGCGGGGCTCATTGAAATCATGCCTTTGATAGGCATCTTAACTGTCCAGGGCTAGTATTCTGCTTTTCTCCATCCATCCTGAGTCCCCATGGAATGCACTGTTGTGGGTGGCCTCAGTGGACACTGCCTGGATGTAACATCCTTTGTTTATTGATAAGGCAGGTGACATTTTTCATCCACAAGACAAAGGTTTTGTTTTGCTTAATTTTTAACGAATTTAAATCTGTCAGTCTTCTCTGACTTCTGGACTTTACATCACAACTAGAAAGGCCTTCTCTATCCTCCAAAATTGTAAAAATATTCTCCTATGTTTTCTCCTCGTATTTTTAGAAATTGTTTTTAATCCAGCTGGAATCTATTTTGGGGACTGGTACTTGTGTGGGAGGGTCTCATTTTATTTTTTCCTGATGGATGACCTATTTCCCCAGCACATTTTCTTGAATAGTCCATTCTTTTCCTTGCTAATGACAAATGCTAAATTCTCACAGAAACAGGAATTTGATCTTGGACTCATTTTTCTGTTCAATTGCTCCTTTTGCTAGGCTGATGCCTGTACTTCCTTATCTCCCATTCACTCATGGCAAACTAGTTTCACCCAGAATACCCCTAGAATTATTATTCTTCAGTTCAGTTCAGTCGCTCAGTCGTGTCCGACTCTTTGCGACCCCATGAATCGCAGCACGCCAGGCCTCCCTGTCCATCACCAACTCCCGGAGTTCACTCAGACTCACGTCCATCGAGTCAGTGATGCCATCCAGCCATCTCATCCTCTGTCGTCCCCTTCTCCTCCTGCCCCCAATCCCTCCCAGCATCAGGGTCTTTTCCAATGAGTCAACTCTTTGCATGAGGTGGCCAAAGTACTGGAGTTTCAGCTTTAGCATCATTCCTTCCAAAGAAATCCCAGGGCTGATCTCTTTCAGAATGGACTGGTTGGATCTCCTTGCAGTCCAAGGGACTCTCAAGAGTCTTCTCCAACACCACAGTTCAAAAGCATCAGTTCTTCAGCACTCAGCCTTCTTCACAGTCCAACTCTCACATCCATACATGACCACTGGAAAAACCATAGCCTTGACTAGACGGACCTTTGTTGGCAAAATAATGTCTCTGCTTTTGAATATGTTATCTAGGTTGTTCATAACTTTTCTTCCAAGGAGTAAGCGTCTTTTAATTTCATGGCTGCAGTCACCATCTGCAGTGGTTTTGGAGCCCCCCAAAATAAAGTCTGACACTGTTTCCACTGTTTCCCCATCTATTTCCCATGAAGTGATGAGACCAGATGCCATGATCTTCGTTTTCTGAATGTTGAGCTTTAAGCCAACTTTTTCACTCTCCTCGTTCACTTTCATCAAGAGGCTTTTTAGCTCCTCTTCACTTTCTGCCATAAGGGTGGTGTCATCTGCATATCTGAGGTTATTGATATTTCTCCCGGCAATCTTGATTCCAGCTTGTGTTTCTTCCAGTCCAGTGTTTCTCATGATGTACTCTGCATAGAAGTTAAATAAGCAAGGTGACAATATACAGCCTTGACGTACTCCTTTTCCTATTTGGAACCAGTCTGTTGTTCCATGTCCAGTTCTAACTGTTGCTTCCTGACCTGCATACAGATTTCTCGAGAGGCAGGTCAGGTGGTCTGGTATTCCCATCTCACAGAATTTTCCAGTTTATTGTGATCCACACAGTCAAAGGCTTTGGCATAGTCAATAAAGCAGAAATAGATGTTTTTCTGGAACTCTCTTGCTTTTTCCATGATCCAGCGGATGTTGGCAATTTGATCTCTGGTTCCTCTGCCTTTTTTAAAACCAGCTTGAACATCAGGAAATTCACAGTTCACATATTGTTGAAGCCTGGCTTGGAGAATTTTGAGCATTACTTTAAGTGTATTTATTAATGACCTCCATTCATGTTGCCAAACCTAATGAATATTTTTCCTTTTTCTTTTTGGCCACACCAAACGGTTATGTGGGATCTTTAGTTCCCTGACCAAGGATGGAACTTGTTGCCTTTACAGTGGAAGCTCAGAGTCTTAACCAGTGGACCACCAGGGAAGTCCCAATATTTTTCAGCTTTTGTCTTCCTGGACACTATTTATCATATCCTCCCATATGCTACATGATACAACTCTCCCTTGATTCTTCTACCAATAAAAGTCATGATCATGACAATATCTTCTGTTCATTAGTTACCTTGTGCCAGGCACTGTTTAAGCATTTCCTACATGTGGAGTATGCCTCCCCCATCACCTTCTGGGTAGATACTAGTATTATCATCATCTCCCCTTTACAGAAAACTGAGGCATAAAGAATTTAAGTGCCAGACTTCCCTGGTGGTCCAGTGGTTAAGAACCTATCTGCCAATGCAGGAGACATGGGTTTGATCCCTGGTCCAGGAAGATTCCACATGCCTGTAAGCTGCCAACTACTGAGCCTGCGCTCTGCAGCCCGTGCTCTGCAACAAGAGAAGCCACTGCAACTAGAGAGTAGACCCCACTCACCACAACTAGAGAAAGCCTGCGCTCAGCAGAGCCAGCACTGCCAAAAACACTTACAAAAAAGAATTTAAGTGCCGAGTTGTCGGGTGAGCCCTGACAGTTGTAACTTGCATTTTTTTGTAACTCAAGTGCCTGATTTAAGCTTTGATTTCCGAGGCATCCACTTCAATAAGACATTACTTCAAGGACGGCTATCTCGAGTAAACACGTTGCCAGCCACAGAAAGATAAGGAACCAGCCTTCCCCACCCCCTCACCCCTCCACCCCAGGCTTCTTTGTTTTAAGGATCTTGGTGAATTTCTATAATTGACCATTTAAGCCACTTGTTTTCTCTCTCACGTTTTAAATTCACCAATAAAGAGCAAGCCTGCAAAACTACAGGCCATCCACCCTCACCCACCCTTGATCCCAGGGAAATCAGAACCCCTGGCCCAGGTCCTCTCTCTCTTTCTCTACCCTTGACCCTCGACCTTGCTGTGTGGCCCCAGGTATGCCTTCTCCTTTCCAGGACCTGTGAGTAATAAATCCCCTTTCCCCTTCAAGTTGCCTGATGGTTGTAACTCTTGCAATCATAAGAACCACAACACTGGTTATGGATAGATAGGCTGAGACCCGAAAAAAAAACATCCCATGCAACATCCCTGAATTAATAGGTAGCAGGATGGGGCCAAACCCAGCTCTGTCAGAGCCCAAAGCCTAGGTTCCTAAGCACACGCCTTTTTCCAGCCTGTGCTCTGTCTCCCCCTCCAGTTCCTTTTGCTCCAGCATCTTTCAAATGGTGGCCTTCCCATTTCCATTTCCCATGGGTATATATTTAGGAGTGCTATTGCTGGCTTTTATGACAAGCTTGTGTTTAAGTCTCTTCTGAAGAGACTTCCACACTCTTTTCCAAAGTGTCTATACCATTTAACCTTCCCGCCAGCAGTGTCATGCGGGTTCTGATTTCTCCACATCCTCACCAATACTTGTTGTTTTCTATTTTTTGGTTGTAGCCGTTCTAGTGGGTGTGAAGTGATAACTCGTTGTGGGTTTGATTTGCATTTCTTGAATGGCTAATGATGTTGAGCATCTTTTGATGTTTCTATGAATCATGCATGTATATTCTTTGGTGAAATGTGTATTCAGATCTTTTGCTCACTTGTTTAATTGGGTTGTTGTCTTATTTTGGAAAAGTAAGCTTTCTTAAAATACTCTGGTTACAAGTCCTTTATAAGACATATGATCTGCAAATGTTTTCTCCCTGTCTGTGACATGTCTTTTCAATTCCTTAATAGTGTGAATCTTTTTAATATTAATGAAGTCCAGTTTATGGTTCTTTTTCTTAAAAAACAGTGGCTTTCCCCAGGCTCTAGCCTTCGTCCCTGCTTTTCTCAGTTTACCTCCGCATCCCGGGTAAAGCAGGGCTTTCTGATGCTCTATTTTAGTGCAGCTGCACTGATCTATCTATGCCTTTGTGGCCTTGTCAGAATGGAGAAAACATGGCTTTTTGTTACAAATCCTTGGAACTCACTACTCCTGTTCCCCAGCCCATTTCCTAGAGGCTTCTCATTTCTACTTATTCGAGTTTGTGTTATTTAGTGTAAGCATGTATCACACTTATAATTAGGACAAACAGTAAGCATACTAAAAATATAAAAGGAGCAGATTAGCCTCTAAGGGGTTCTATCAGTTCAGCCCTCCCAAACCATCATTATCCAGACATTTTCCAATGTTCGGCGTGTCAAACGTATGTTACTGAGAACCGTAAGATATTTAATTGAGGAGATGCTGAGCAATCTGCAGCTGAGATTAATCACTCATATTGTGACCCAAATATCCCCTTTCCCCCAGGGTTTAATTTATTCTCCCCCAAACAAGATTAGCACAATAAACAAGCCTATAAAAAGCAGAGGTGTCCTTCGTCTAGAATTGCAAATGGAAAACAGAATTCAGTTCAAATCTTAAGGAGCTAAATATATCTATTCATTATAAGGAAACGAGTGTGGCTGTTGTTATTTTAAGGGAAAGATAGAAAAATTTGGGATACAAATTTGCTAAGAAGCAAGGGGATTCTCAAAGGATGAGCAGACACTTTGCTCAAAATGATGAATGACCTTTTCTGCGAAGAGCATGTGGGATTACATGTGATTTTTAGTTAAATGCAGATGGTGTCTGACCCCTCCCCACCTCAACCCAGCCCTCATCCTGTCCTCATCTGAGCCTCACTCCAGCCCTCCCTGGCACACCATTTTCAACCGCCCACAGTCTCTCCTCCCACCTCTTTGCTTATTCCAGCTCAGTCTCTTTCCAGGATGTCTTTTCCTCCATCTGCTGACTTAACATCCCCAGGCTTTTGTTTTTAGCCCAGTGTTCACCTTGCTCAACTCCACTCCCTGGATGATCTTACGTATGTCTGCAGCTGGAACACAGTCCCTCTACCTTGATAACCCAAGTCTTTTGCCAACACAGACCCTTTCCTCACCTCGAAACCCTGCACATTCAGCTGCCAACCGATGAAGGATGCCTCCTCTCTCAACAGGCCATGGGCATCTCAAGCTCACCGTGTCCCAAACAGAGCTGGTTCTTTTTAAACCTGGTTCTATTTGAGTTCCTCTTACTGAATGCCACCACCATCTGTCCACTCTCCAAAGCCAGAAATCTCAGCCTTATTTATTCTAGGTTCTTCTTTTGCCTTCCTGACCTCACACCAAGCCTCTCTACCAAGTCCTCTTGAGTTTACCTACCCAACAGTTACCCCATCTGTCTCCTCTTCCCTGTTTTACTGCCGGCCTCCATCAAATTGGTCCAACAGTCTCCTAGTTGGTCTTCCTGCTCTCCAGCCCATGTCCATACTATCCCAAAGCCCCCAAAGCCCCCCTGCAAAGGCCAATCCAACCACATCATTCTACTTTATAGAGCTTTTCAGTGGCCCCATATCCACATATTCCATTAACCCCTCCATGATCCGGCCCCTTCTTACCTCTTCAGGCTCATCTACCCTTACTGTTCCCCAGCTCATGCCAAGCACCAGCCCAGGGACAGAGTGGCTATCATGGGGACCTAAGCTTATATGATTTGAAGGGCCCTCCAAGAAACAGCAAACAACACAATGACTAGAAATTAGTTCCAGGGCTTTGGAGGGTCGTGGGCAAGTGGCAGTCCTGAAACAACCTTCACTAGTTTCACTTCTGGTCTAGCCAAACAGAACAAGTGCCGTCCCCTAGAGCATGCCATGGTCTTCCACAGACCTTGCCTTCATATAAGCTGTTGTCCCTCCCTGGAATGCCCTTTTCAAACTTCCCTTGTCTGTCGAGCAAAATCATTTGCCCTTCAAAGGCCAGGTCAGGCACACCTCCTCTGTGCAGGCCTCCCTGAACACCCCTCTCCCCACCCCCTTCCCCACCCCACACCCTGCCCTGAGTGGAGCTGACTGTTCTCTCCTTCCCATTCTCACTGTAACATTGTACCCTGTCCTTTACAGAGGAGGTCATGCTCAAAGGAACTTGTTGATTTAAGACCAGGCTTCCCCGTGACTGCCTCAAGGTCTGAGACAAGGTCATTCTTCTTTAGATTGCTAGAGCATGGCAGTACCTGGCACAAGGTAGGAACTCAATAAATGTTTGCTGAATGAAGGAAAAAGACATCCTGCTTTCAGCAGAGCATGTGGAGTAGAGCACTGAAATAGACAGGGACCCCGGCGGAAGGCGGTGCTAGTGAGCTCTCTGCTGACAGCCTGCATCATCTGACAGGAGGTCTGGCAAGAACCCAGTGGTGAGCTCCTCCCCGTGGGCTTCCCACCCGCCTCTCCACTCCACCGCTTCCCTTACCTGTCCTCCTTGTTGATCTGGTCCCCGAAGCCCACCGTGCTAACAATTGTCAGCTTTAGCCCCACGTTGCTCTCTTGAAGGTCATAGGTATTGGACCGGAGCTGGACACCCGGCTGTGTGTGGGTGGCTGGCTCCCCCTCGAACTTGGTGTTGAACAGGGTGTCCATGAGGGTGGACTTGCCCAAACCTGTCTCTCCTGAAAAATGAAAGAATGAATTGTGATGCATTCACACATATTTTGGATGTATAGTCACTGACATGGGAGACTATACACAGTAAGACACTAAGTGAAGAGCGCCTAGAACTAGATGGACTAGGTGATCTCAGTTAAGCGAAAAGGAGTCTAAGGAACTGCAGCAACGTATTAGCGGTAGTCATCTCAGGATAGTGGAATGAGGGTAATTTTCCTTTTAGTCTTCATATTTTTGTACTATTTGAAAATTGAGCATGCATTGTTTTTACACTCAGAAAAAGAAACCGTGTTAAAAGGCAGTGATGGAGAGGCAGAGTCATGCCTAGGAAACGACTGGAAGGGCATACAGTGTACTCTTACCAAATAGTCATGTCTGGGTGGTGGGGCTGTGTGTGGTTTTCACTTCCTTCTTTATGCTTTTCTTTATTGTCCCAGTTTTCTACAAGGAACTTGTATAGCTTTCATAAGAAAAATTTAAGGGCTATCTTCAAGTTTAAAAGAAGGGACAGAAGTCCCTCCTCAAATAAATATTCTCTCCTCTCAGCACCGGCCCCCCATTCCCTGCCAGCCCCAGACAGCAGGGGATGCACATCCCAGTGGGGAGACCATTTTTAGCTAATGGGGAGGGAATTCAGCAGGCCACAAATTATCCTTCCCTTTAGATTTCAAACAAGCCAGTCATTTGTTTGTTTAACTAACAGGCTGCAGGATACTAATAAATTCAACCACTGGAATTTCAAAGTCTTGGCTTTCACACTAGGGAGTGGGGGCAGGGCTGTGGGGACTGGTGAAGGTTCTTGGAGGTTATTCCTGAGAGCCAAGAGCCGCAACGGATGTTAAGCCACTGCCAGGAGCCAAGGACTGTGCTTTGGAGACCTGGGCTGCCCCGCTATCATCACCCCTCTCCTCCCCTTCCCTGCTCCCATCCCTTGAGATGTAAGAATTGACAGGTCTTCCTGATGGGGAGCAGGGTCGGGGGGAGAGGGGGAGTAGGTTTGCCCTGGACACATCCTGGCCTGGCAAGTCCCTCTTTGTGACCGACAGCACTATCTCCAGGGCAGTCCAGGGCTGGGGTTATAGCTGCTCAACCCATAACCCATAAATGGTCCATCTCTCCTCCACCCTCCGGGTGTGTCTAGCTTTGCATCTTGCAAACCTCTTTCATCCCGAATAATGAGCTATGAATACAGGAGGTGCTTTTAAAAACATCTGTCTCTCACAGACAGGAAACAGACTTATGGACACGGTGGGGGAGTGGGGGTGGATAGTGGCAGAAAGGAGAGAGTAGGCTGAATGCAGAGAGCAGCATGGAAACATATACACCAATACATGGAAAACAGATAGCCAGTGGGAATTTGCTGTATGACTCAGGGAACTCAAACCAGGGCTCTGTGACAACCTAGAGGGGTCGGATGGAGTGGGAGGTGGGAGAGAGGCTCAAGAGAGAGGGGACATATGTATACCTATGGCCGATCCATACTGATGTAGGGCAGAAACTAACACAACATTGTAATTATCCTTCAATTAAAAACTAATAAATTAAGAAAAAAATATTTGTCTCTGCTGAGCTCTCTCTGTGTGGAGAGATTGGTGAGACAGAGAGGGAAAACAAGGAGAACATTCAACTCAGCCTGGCTACCCGGCCCCCCAGCCCGATTTCATAGCCAGGTCTGACTAATGCAGTTGAGTGCCGGGGTGCAGGGAAATGTTCCTTACACAGATCACATTTCCAGCCAGGATCTGCTATACCTATTAGCAGCAAACACTCTCTCAAAAGCGGCCCTTCCTTTCCCTCCCTAAGAGCACCAGAAGTATTTGCATCCCCAGAAAAATCTGGCGAGGTGGGGGGCCTCTGTCATGGGAGGTGGCAGACTTGGCCAAGCAATGGCACACAACATCCGCCTCCCCACCTGAAGTGGGGCGCAGCTCCACTGTAAAGGGGCCAGCACCTCTGAGCTGGGAAACCAGGGTGGCTCCTCCCCCTAACTCGCCTTCCCTCAGGCGCTGAGGCTCAAGCTACATTTTAGCCCGTCTTTGTTCATGCCTAATAAATCGTCCCTCTACATCCCCACTTTCAGCCCCTTTCTCCTGTTCCGTGAGCTCTCTGCTGAGTGGCTTGAGACGTGGTAGGCCCTGACTCCCCAGCACCAAGAGCTGGCCCCTGACTCCCTGATCCTAAGACTTCTTGGAGAGCAGGGGATGGGCAGCTTCTAGGACTCCCCGGAGTGCCCAGCAGAGGCTCACATAGAGCCCTCAGGAGCAGTAAGCAGAGGGAGGGGCCCACCCTGTTTGTGCAGCTGGAGAAAGGGAGGCTGGGCGGCCTGGGCAGGGCAGGGCAACAGGGAAAATGACCATCCGGATGCCTGCCAGCGCAAAAGGGCTGTGGAAATTAGACACTCAATGATGAGTGTCTGGAAGAAAAGACCCAGCGGGTGTCTAGGGAGTTGTGATGAATTGCAACACGAGAAGAGGGCAGAAAATCAAGAACTGGTCCCATTGCTCTCAGTGCTCCCGCCCAGGTTGCCATCAATGTGGAGGCTGGGGGCGGGGGGCGAGGAACTCTCTCCCTCTCCATGGCTGGCACAGACCCAGCCTAAGCCTGGGTCTGAGCATTGAGGGTGGGAGGGGAGCCTAACTCACATCAGGTCAGCAGATTCCACGCCCCTGCAGGAAGGTGGGGACTTGGCCATTACATTCCAGCAGGAAACCTGAGGAGTCCCCAAGGATCAATTTCTCTCTTCCTCTCCCTCAAGAGTGGACAGCAGGCTTTCTTAACCCTTTTTAAGTCATCTCCACCAGTAGAGAGGATTTCCTCTCACTTTGCTTAATGTAGATAGGAACCTGGAAAGACTAGATTTTTTTTTTTCAAGATTTCATTTTAAAACATGAAATATGAAATCTGCTTTTTCAAACTATATTCCCTGGGATAGTCTGGTGTTGACCTCTCTACCCTGAGTTCAACACCACTGTGACAAAGAAAAGCTTAACCCTCTTCCTCATCTGCAGTTAATGTTTGCATCCTCTGGTACCTCGTGCAATTCAGTTGTTGCAAGTGATTAAATGCAGAGTCCCAGGCGGGTTATCACTAAATGACTATGTCACCTAAGCCAAGCCTTTCCCCCTTTTCTGGATTCCAGTCTCTTTTTCCATAAAACAAGCAGGTTCGAGTAATAATAATAAAAGTTATTGCTTCTGGAGCACCTACTTATGTGGACACCATTGTAAATAAATACCTTACATATATTTTCCTCTGTATTCCCCCAAATAAGCCTGTGCATTCAGTTTCAGTCCAGTAGCTCAGTCGTGGCCGACTCTTTGTGACCCCATGGACTGCAGCACGCCAGGCTTCTCTGTCCATCACCCACTTCCGGAGCTTACTCAAACTCATGTCCATCGAGTCGGTGATGCCATCCAACCACCTCATCCTCTGTCATCCCCTTCTCCTGCCTTCAATCTTTCCCAGCATCAGGGTCTTTTCCAATGAGTCAGTTCTTTGCATCAGGTAGCCAAAGTATTAGAGCTTCAGCTTCAGCATCAGTCCTTCCGATGAATATTCAGGACTGATTTCCTTTACAATTGACTGGTTGCATCTCCTTGCCATCCATGGGACTCTCAAGAGTCTTCTCCAACACCACAGTTCAAAAGCATCAGTTCTTCGGTGCTCAGCTTTCTTTATGGCCCAACTCTCACATCCATACATGACTACTGGAAGAACCATAGCTTTGGTTAGACAGACCTTTATTGGCAAAGTAATGTCTCTCTGCTTTTTAATAACTTTGTCTAGGTTGGTCATAGCTTTTCTTCCAAGGAGCAAGCGTCTTTTAACTTCATGGCTGCAATCACCATCTGTAGTGATTCTGGAGCCCCCAAAATAAAGTCTGTCACTGTTTCCACTGTTTCCCCATCTATTTGCCATGAAGTGATGGGGCCGGATGTCATGATCTTAGTTTTCTGAATGTTCAGTTTAGAGCCAGCTTTTTCACCGTCTCTTCCTTCACTTTCATCAAGAGGCTCTTTACTTCTTCTTTGCCTTCTGCCATAAGGGTGGTGTCACCTGCATATCTGAGGTTGTTGATATTTCTCCTGGCAATCTTGATTCCAGCTTGTGCTTCATCCAGCCTGGCATTTCACATGATGTACTCTGCATATGTTAAATAAGCAGGGTGACAATATACAGCCTTGACGAACTCCTTTCCCAATTTTGAACCAGCTGTTGTTCCATGTCTGGTTCTAACTGTTGCTTTTTGACTTTCATACAGATTTCTCAGGAAGCAGGTCAGGTAGTCTGGTATTCCCATCTCTTTAAGAATTTTCACAGTTTGTTGTGATCCACACAGTCAATGGCTTTGGCATAGTCAATAAAGCAGAAGTAGGTGCTTTTCTGGAACTCTGCTGCTTTTCCTATGATCCAGCGGATGTTGGCAGTTTGATCTCTGGTTCCTCTGCCTTTTCTAAATCCAGCTTGAGCATCTGGAAGTTTTCAGTTCATGTACTGTTGAAGCCTGGCTTGGAGAATTTTGAGCATTACTTCGCTAGTGTGTGAGATGAGTGCAGTTGTGCAGTAGTTTGAGCATTCTTTGGCATTGCCTTTCTTAGGGATTGGAATGAAAACTGACCTTTTCCAGTCCTGTGGCCACTGCTGAGTTTTCCAAATTTGCTGGCCTACTGAGTGCAGCACTTTCACAGCATCATCTTTTAGGGTGTGAAATAGCTCAACTGGAATTCCATCACCTCCACTAGCTTTATTCATAGTGATGCTTCCTAAGGCCCATACTATCTGTCCTTAATTTACCGATGAGTTAACCAAAGCACTTCCTAGCTGTGTGCATCTGCCCCTGCTCTTCAGTCTCTCTACACCTCACTTTCCTCATCTATAAAATGTGGAGGAAGAAACTGACCCAGGGTCACAAAAGTAGGATGTGACAATGCCAGCGTTTGACTGCAGGCAGTCTGACACTGGAGCCCATATATGCTCCCGTGTCTAATAGGTGCGATATGCTGGTTCACTCAGTCAGTCAACAAATCTTTAGAGCCTCTAATAGGAGCCAGGCACAGATTTAGGAGCTGGGGTACAGCAATGAACAGGACAGCCACAATCTCTGTTGGCATGGAACTCACAGTCACATGGAGCTTGTCTCTTCTGGCTTTGAATGTTGGAAAAAACCAAGAGAGATGTCTTTGAGTTCAACCGGGAGGTGTCCAAAAGGAAACTCTCCAGGAACTCCTGTTGGCCAAGGGAGCCTATGGACGGGGAAAGGGTCCTGTCTGACTCTGTGACCTTGCCCTCTATGCCTTCCTCATCTTGCAGAGACCTGGCAAACAGTGGTGTGCTGGAGCTGGCTTGCCCAGCTTCCTGCAGCTCTTCCCAAGCCCTCATGCAGTTACGTCAAGTTGGCAGTTTAAAACCAGCTATGGTGAGACTTAGTAGCAACAGCAGCATGGTGAGAATAATGACAGCTGGGAAACCAGCAAATGCTATAAACCATGGCAAGGTTTCTCCTGAGAGTGGGTTGCTCGATGCTGACCAGCACACTATCACTGGCAGCCTTTCTTAGACAAGTGGATGGCTGCCTCTCCCAGAGACGGTGGGCTGAAACCATCGCCCCCTGACCTTGAGAGAATGCTAGTTGCCCTTTCCCTCCTTCTGCAGAGCCTCAATCCTGCTTCTCTTGTATGTTTTCTTCCCCCCAAGTTCAACAGAGCCCAGCTGAGCCTGGAATCCTGAGCAGCTTCAAAGTAAATATTATCATTATGACCCTTTGTGCTCTTCACAGGCATTCTCTGTTGCTGGCACATTCAGAGGGTTGAATCTCTTTGGGGTTCCTTCCCAGTCGAATGTTTGCACTGCTGACTCAAGTGGTTCCTCCAAGGCTTCCTGTACTATGTCTAGAATCCTGGGATCCTAGTGATTTCTAAAGCTAAGGGACTAGTAGATTTTTTAGAGGGGGAGGGGAATCTCATCCCATTCAGTAATTATTGTATTTATTGTCAACTGTTGGAAAGGAGACATAATATGCTCACACCCATGTGCCTGGCCCTTTAAAAACAATCCTAGATGTTATTATTGGGGCCCTTGGATAAAAACTATGCTCTTGATTCATAAAAATTCTCCCTCTCAATTCCATATTGGAGTGGGTAGCCATTCCCTTCTCCAGGGGAGCTTCCTGACCCAGGGATTGAACCCAGGTCTCCTGCAGGCAGATTCTTTACCGTCTGAGCCACCCACCAGGGAAACCTGTTTCCATCACACACATGTGCACATATGTGTGTAGGGTACTCACTCTGCTGCTGGAGCCTCTGATCAGAGCCTAGCACCAGATAAACACTGCTGTGATGAACATATCCTAGGTCTCTGTTAATAACCAAGGCTGGGGTTAGTATAATTTTACGTTTACTTAAAATTTATTTAAAATGCTTGATCAGAAAAGAAAATCTTTTGGGGAAACATACCCTATGCAAACAAAATGGTTTTCTAGCCATCATTAAGGGAGTAAAACTGACTGTTATGCACAGGCAGTAGGCACGAAAGTATGGTCAGTGAAGGTTCTGTGAGAGAAACAATCACCTTCAGTGGCCAAGCCATGGACCCTTCGCCAAGTCAAGGACAGCACCCCGCCCCATGGCCAGGCTGAGATGGCAGCCGAAGAGCTACTGTAAGCCACTCGTGACTTAGGGCCAAAATGTGGGTTCTCAGAGCAAGGACAGGCTTGGGAGCCCAGCCAGAGACAGGGATGTATGAGTTGCAGGCTTTTGTGGATCAGGGATGCGGAATGAAATTAACCCAATCTGGTCAGGTGCATGCAAGGGGTGCACCCGCAGGGCTAAAAGGGGAGTTACTAGGACAGCCATTTCCTGAAACTTCAGGTAGGGAGAGGAAGAGAAGGGGACTCCTTTCTCCCCTTCTCTTGGAGGGTCTGTCCCCGGCAGTTGAGCAATTCTATCCCCACAGGTGCACAGTGAAGCAGTTACAGTAGTAACTGCCTGGGTGAGTGGGGGTTTACTATTTCTCCCGCCCACTTTGCCTGGAGCTTGGCTGCCTCTTCCTCTGGGCCCTAGGAGAGCCTGTGGTCCGGATGGCCAATTACCCCACACTTAGGCTCTCCCAAAGCTGTACCAGCCACCCAACTGCGATTGGTTTGAGAGGCTGACATGGGTGGGCCTTCACTTCTCGTCCCTTCAACTTCAGCGCAGGTCATCCGGAGCTCTGGGAGGAATGCCAAGGGACTCCATCATGTTTGTGCCGAAGTTTTCAGTAATCAAATATTATGTGAAATAAGTTGGCCATCAGCCAAAGATGGGAAAGATCTGGCAGTGCTAATATTGGATGTGATGGCATTTCATCTTGATGTTGATCACCACAGCTGCTGTTTCTTTTGTATCCCTCTCCTAACAGAACTTCATCATAACCTTGGGTCAACTTTTGGCATTTGAAGACTTAACAGCTTAGATGTGGATTTTCAGGCCCCTGATAAGTAATCTGCGAAGCATGTATTTTCATCTCATAGACTTCAGAGCTGGACAGTGGGAGTGAGTCTTGTCGCTACTGAGTGAGCCTAGCTGACCACCTGTCCCCCAGTTGTAGAAGTGGCTTTGTTTTTTCTACTTGTCTTTGAGAGTGCAGTTATTCTGCTCCACGAAATGATCTGAGGAGTGCCAGGGATGGAGACAAAAAGATAAAAGAGTCCCACAGAAAGGAATGGCCTTAGTTAGAAAACATCGCTTTAGACTACATTAGAGTAAAATATGCAGTTCAGTGGTGGTTCAGACCCTCAACATGAATGAACTCCCCATAAGCTCCATACAAAAATAAGAAAAGGCGATTAGCAAGCGTTTGAGTGTTCTAATTGGCATGAAAACTGCCATTATTATGGCATTTATACAGCCATTATGGTTTGCAGGTACGTCACTGAAAATGTGCAGGTATGCCTTACTGCACCGTATAGTGAAAATTATATGCTGTGATCATGTTTGTAAATCTGGGATTATTTAAGGTCTCAGCCAAGAGTTGGACAGTACTGAGCACAGCACGGCAGCAAGGTCTAAAGAGAGATTCTGAAAGAATTTCAGGGAACTGCTATTCCTCAGATGTGTTTGGTTGGAGTGTGACAGTTTCCAAAACGCTTCTGGGTTCTCAAGAGGTGTTGCAGGCAGCGGTTACAGAAGCAGTGGGAGGAACAAAGGGTCAGGCAGACCTGGGTCCTTGTCATGGCTCTGCCACTTGACCTGTGTGGACTCAGATAAGTCCCTTATCCTCTGGAGTTTCTTGGTCTCCATCTGTTCCTTGAGGCTATGAATACCACTTGCTCTGTTCACTTCCCAGAGTCCTAGTAAGGACGCGAATTGCTAACATGGGAAAGTGTTTGAGAAGTATAGTGAGTGGTTCCTGCGGGGATAATTCATTCATTCATTTCATGTACATCACTGAACTCTCTCTGTGCTGTGATTAGCACAGTAGAGGTGACTAAGACATGGTTCCCACACTTGAGACTAAAGATCCAGGCATAGATACACTTAAAGGGAATAAAAGAACTTGCCACACAGCTGTGTGGTCCCTGTGCTTAAGCTCAAACTGTACCAAGCACAGCACGGCTGCAGAGGAAACAGACAGACCCAACCCACTGCCCACAGCTGGGAAGCAGGCATCTTTCCACAGCCGTTACCTCCCTCCCAGTTCTGCCCTGGCTCTTATTCTCTACAGTCAGAACAAACCTGACAAGAACTGGTCAGCTCCCTCACAGAATTTCCACTGGGTGTCACACAGCTCAGCTCCCCCCACCCTCAAGGGATGGCCCCACATTCTGGTCTGGGCAGAGAAAAAAAAGTGTAATTACAGCTAGCTGCTCACAAAACAAGCAGAGGGATAAAAGAAGACGACGGGGAGAAATACTCTTGCAAATAGATCAGAACGACACACTATGGAACCTAATTACCTGCCAAGCCACATCCAGCCATTAAGGATCCATATTCTGTAATAGAATTTCCTGCTATGGAAATACTCACCCACGCACAGGATGTTGAAGCAGAAGCCCTGGCTGACTGACTTATTCACCAGCTGGTCGGGCAAGCTGTCAAACCCCACATGTCCAGCCAGGGGGACTGTTCGGCAACCTTCACCCTAATTTGGAAAGGGAGGGAGGAGAGAAAATGAGGACGTGCTTACAAGCAACCTGGGTTGCACTTTTCCCATCCCAGTGCCCTCTGTGCTAGGAAGGAACACACATTCGGGGAGTCGGGCTCATCTCCCCTTAGCTGGTTCCTGATCCAAAGCAAAATGACCCATTAGCTTACAAATCATGGATTCTTGGGTTCCGGCATCCTTGAGGCTCCATAATGAATGTCAATACAGTTCACACGCAGCCAACTACAGAGAGGGCTTGTATGGGGTGGGGGGGGGGGGTGGGGTCAGAGGATGAGAACACTGGGGCTGGAGGTTCCCATTCTTGGGTTAACTCTGTTGGAGACGATATTATGTTACAGGTGATTGGGAGATTCAATATGCTAACACACATGTAACGAGCTTAGGACAAAGCCTGAAACACATGTAAGTGTTCAGCAAACATGACAAAGAAACTTCACAAAAGCAATTACTGGGACCTCCCTGGTGGTCCACCATTAAAGAACCCACCTTCCAATGTAGTCATTGCTCCTTGGACAGGAACTAAGATTCCGCATGCCAAGGGGCAACTAAGCGCATGTACCACAACTAGAGAAAGCCCACACTGGGCAACGAAGACCCAGGGCAGCCAAAAAAAAAAAATTAATAAAAATTTAAAAAGCAATTACTCCTCTCTCTAGGGCACTTTTGGGGATCTAACTAAGGTGGCACAACATACAGGTTAAAAATCAGGCAGGTCTGAGTGGGAGTCCCACATTCTCCACCTCCTGACCTCAGACACATTTACTGAACTTCTCAAAATCTCCACATCTGTAAAACCAGGCAGTAGTAGTTACTACCTCGCAGGACTGGTGTGAGGACTGGATAGGATAATGCTCTTCCTGCCCTGAGCATGGGGCACAGAGTGTGATAAGCACGCCAGCAACAGTAGCTGCAGCTCTCACTGCACTGTGACGCTCTCCTTCCCCTCAGACCTTCAAACAATAGGCAATGCCATGGAACACTTTGTGACAGTCCAGCTACACAGCTGCCCTCAGCCTGCCCCGGGTTCCCTGGTCTCCATCAGGGTCAGGTAAGCCATTTACAGCCCTGGAAAGCAGGAGGCCTTTGCTCTGCCTCCATGTCCCAAGGGTTCTCATTGTCAGCAGTTCTACAAAACAGGGAGAACCTCACACTGAGGAAGGCTTCCAAGGAGCCAGGGGGCAGGACCAAAGGGGCCTGCTTGTACTCAAGAAGCCAGCTAAGTGCCAGTGGCCCCAAGGGAGAGGTGAAGAGACGAAAGGGGAAGTGGGGGACAGCTGAGCTAGACAGGAGGGTGGGCTACACAGGGAGTTAGACTTTCTGTTTGGTGGAGTCCACTGAGATTTCCATACCCAGAAAGGTGCCAAGAGCAATCCAAAATGGACACAGGAGGTGCCAGGAGTCCTATCCCAGCATCACCAGCTGTGCTAGCAGGCACCTCTCAGGCTGGACGGGCCCTGCTTTTCGACTCAGATCATCAGGGTAAACTTTTGCACTGAGACAGACGGACTGCTTTGGCGGGGGAGCCCCTCTCAGCAGCTGGCATTGTCACCACTGGTTCCCAGACAGCCCTCCCCCCAGCATGGGATCCAACTCCCATCGGTGTCACCAGGTCATTGAAGAGATAGGACAAGTGCCCGTGACTGCCATCTGGCAAGATGGTTACCCTCATACATCCCACCCCACACACTCCCAGCAGAGTATTCTCAACAGACAACCATATGCCATCACTTGGTCCTGGCTGGTAGATTCTGGACCCCAGAGGGGTACCTGAAGACAGCTGAGTTTCATGAGTGGCCCGCATCACTCAGGGCTTGTTCTACATCTGCCCCTCTTTGCCTTCCCTCACCCCTTTCTCCTCCTTTTTATCAAAACAATCAAAGAGAGATATAAATTTCCCACCTTTCACTCTTGGTCCTCAAGGCTGCAGGAGAGACAGAAACCTAGGAGCCCATCTGCTTTCTTGATGGAGCCTTCTACTTAGCAGATCAGAAATTGGGACGGACTCAGAGTCGAGGTTTCCTGAGCCCTATTTTATCGCCCCTGGCTGCCTCTTCCTGTCTCCAAATTCGGCACCATGAAACTTCGCACTGCTCCAAGGCCTCTGGTCCAAGTACCAAAAGGTGAGGAAAGGGAATTTTCAAACTGAAGATAGTGAAGGGCAGTGGGGAGGACTCCATATCTTATTCTTAAAGATTGAGTTCGTTGCCAAAACCTCACCAAACACCCCTCAAATGGCCACAGTTATCTCCCACCTAGCCCAGTGCTGTGAGTGCCTGAAATAGCTGAAGAAAACATATGGCCTTTATTCCCCAGGCAATGGGGTTTGAAAGGGGCATTTTGAGTGTTTTGAGCAGGAAGGACCGTGACACAAGTGGTGTTTTCAAAACATCATTCGAGCTGCAGGGCACTTGATCAGTGGGAGGAGAGGGAGGGCAGGGGCAGGAAGACATATTAGGGGTGACTCCAATAACGCTGAACTGGCAGAGTGACAAGCAGGCACTGTGACAATAAATGCTGGCTGAAATGAACGGATCTGACTTGGGACTCAGGAGAGAGGAACAAATTTGAGAGCTGTTCTAAAGGAAGAATGAGACTCAGTGAGTGTTGGGGCAGAGAGTAAAGGAACAATCAAAGCTGTCAGGCTGCAAGGTCCTAGGCTTGGGAGCCTGGATTGATGGCACCAAGGGCAGAAAAAGGGAAGCCAGGAGAGGGTGCTTTAGTGGAAAAGTTGAAGATTCTCATTTTAAACAGCTATTATTTTAAAATTACATTTATCAGATTTTTATAAGAGTAATCAATGTTCACGTAGAAATTTTAAAACATATTGAAAACTATAAAGAAGAAAATAAAAATCACTCATAATATCACTCTCCAGAGATAATCACCACTAATATTTATGTGTGTTTCCCTATAGTCTATATACTTCTTTCTCTATCTCTATTTTTTTTACAAAATGGGATAATTCTGTATATATATTCCTTTTCATCACCTGGCTTGATAACCTGACACTTAATATAGTATGGATGTTCTCTTGAGTAATTTAGTATATTCTAAAACAATACTTTTTTGGCCATGTAGCATTCTATTGTAAGAATTTACCACATTTTCTCAACCCATCTCCCACTGCTAGACCTTTAGCCTGTTTCCAAGTTTGCAACCATTTTAAGTAATAATTCATGTTCTTACACGTTTGCATAGTCTCTGATTATTTCCTTAAGCTAAATTCCTAGAATTAAACCCTGCTGGGTCCAAGGGCACACACATTGGAAAGACTTCGGTACACATTGAGAAATCATTCAACAGAGAATATTACAAATGTCTATTTCCAACACCAGTGTGTGAGCATGTCTGTTTACACATACTTAGACTAGCACTGAGCTTCTGAGACTTTTTAACCATCATGAATTTTGTCACTGGAAAATGGCATCATGTCACTTAATTTGCATTTTATTAGTGAGAGTGAATATTTTTTTTTTGTTCAACTGTGTACGCGATTGTGTCTATGTATATGTGAGTTGCCTATCCGTGTCTTTGCCCATTTTGTTAAAATGGGTGCTTGTCTTTCTTTTCTGGATTTGTAAAAGCATTTTCTATATTAAAGAAAATGAGATAGTTTTGATTTTATGGTGACATATCTATCCCGAAGAAGTCCAGTATGTACTTAGCTATATGGAATTGCATGCTCAGGGACAATTCGGGGCCGAGACAAATTTAGGAGTGAGAAGTATGAAACTGGATGTGTTCTTCAAGAGACAGGGAGACAGTACAGGGAGAAAAGAACTAAACATTGAATATAAGAAATATACAAGTAAGGAATTGGGAAGACGAAGAGAATTCTTCCAAGAGGGAGGGAAATGATCAGGAAAGTAAGCGATGACCCAATTAGTTTTCTATCACCAGAGGCCAAGGTTGAAGTCAGGAATTATTACAAAGAAATAACCATTGGTCTGGATTTGGTGAAGGCCACTGATAACTTTTAGAATCCTTTTTTGTTTCTGTCTTTTTATCTGGTGTCCAGTACTAGCAACTAGGGAACATGGTATCTGAGTAATGTGTCTTTCTTGCTAACCAAGATTTAAGCAGTAAATTGTATGTCTCAGTCCTTGTAGCTGAGAAAGCTTCAAAAATGAATTTGTAAATACAGTTCCTGCTTTAGGAAATCCTGTCTGGCGAGCACCGTTCACTCCTGCTTTGATGAATCTTAGAAGATGTCAAGGTCACCGTTATGAATATCAGTCCCCATTGTTCAGAGGTAAATACATAGAGGTGAAAAGGACAGAATTTGGGCTGAGTGGACACTGACCCTATGACAGCCCCCGGAAGTTTCTCCACACCCCCCCTTCCTCTCTAAACCTCTGGTAGTTTATCTCTCTCCTATTTCTCCTTAAGGTGGCCTGATTAATTGAGGGCCTGATTGCTTTGACTGCAGTTCACTGAATGTCCCTGGATTACAAAGTGCACAAGAGGAGATGGAACTGGCAACCTGGCCCAGCACATCTGTCACTAAACTCTTACCATCTTGATTATCAGGTGGTGCCACGTCTGAGGCTTTAAACTGAGATGCTAGAAAGGACAGAGCCACCAAAATGTTAAATGGCTCGTCTCCCATGACCCTGCAACCTTCCCTGAGAATCTACTCTACAGAAACTCACATGCGTATACAAAGATCCATGTACATACAATACAAAGAACTTCATTACAGTATTATTTATAATGCTGAAAACTTAGGGGAAAACACCCTAAATAGCCGACAATGGGAAAATAGTTAACTAAATTATGGTAAGTGCACATTCTGGAATATTCTGCAGCCATTAAAAAGCATGCAGTAGGTCTAGAAATAGAATTACAGATCTAGAAAATAAACTTTTGGTTACCAGAGAATAAGGAGGGGCAGAGATAAATGGGAAGATTGGGATTGACATACACACTACAATATATATATTAATAAAATAGGTAACTAACGAGGACCTACTGTATAGCACAGGGAACGCCACTCAATACTCTGCCATGACCTATATGAGAAATAAATCTAAAAAGTAGATATGTGTATAATGGAGTCACTCTGCTGTACACCTGAAATTAATACAACATTGTAAATCAATTATGGTGGTGGTGGTTTAGTCACTAAGTCTTGTCTGACTCTTGATAACCCCTGGACCGGAGCCTGCCAGACTCCCCTGTCTGTGGAATTCTCCAGGCAAGAATACTGGAGCGGGTTGCCATTTCCTTCTCCAGGGAATCCTCCTTATCCAGGGATTGAACCCACGTCTCCTCCTTTGGCAGGCATCACAGGTGGATTCTTTACTGCCGAGCAACGAGGGGAGCCCAAAGATCAAGAAATCAACCATACTCCAATACATAAAAAGAATGCAGTAAGTCTATAGGTACTGATGGGAATATCTGAAACATATTATAGTAGAAAAATAGAAGCTGTGTAACAATAAGCACAGTATGAGTCGATACACGCAAAAATCCCTACATGTGTGTATTGACACATACATGAATGTGAGTGCAGAGAAAGGCAACCAAAAAGATCTCTTAAAAAGCCAGAACTCAAGCTACCTCAGGAAAGGGGACCGGAACTAGGGGCTTACTCAAAGGGGGTAGTGAGTGCGCTTCTGCATTGTTTGATTCTTTTACAGCATGAATGTATTCACACATTACCTGTGTAATTTAAAAACATCTTTAATACACGAAAAGAGAGTTCTCACTCAGCTTTGCAGCAGGGGTAATTAGGATGCAGAGTCTGAGAGCAGCTGAAAGGAAGGCAAAAATGAAAGTGTGCTCCTGAGAACTGGAGGAGCCCCCACTCCCCTCCCCAACTGCATTTCCTGTTTTCACCTCATCTGCAGGCACCTGCGGTTTTGAAATACGTTATACCACATTTCATATCACAGGCAGAAACACCACTCTCTTTCTCTTCCGCCTCCTCCCCTGAGGACATGCCAATTTCGTGTTTTAATTGAATATTCGAAGGATCACGTTATGAAGAATGAGTGAAGGCAGTTCCAGCTGTGCATCAGTTTCCCCTTGCTGTGATTCTGAAAATAAAGAGTCCCGAAGCACCCAAATGGGCCACTCCTGTCCCCCCTCCAACCTTTGTGGCATAGGAAAAGGAGGGTCCATCTGTCTCCATTTCAAACTGGGGTATAAAAAAAACCGGGAGTGGCCAAGATAGTAGCTGTCACTCTGAAGGATAGGCCAAAACAAAAAGTTTGGAACTCATGGCTGATAACTGGGCTTGCCCTTGACTTTCTTCCTCTGGCCTTGGCACGGAGATGCTAGGAAAGGACAGAAACACAGAAATCAGATTCTCTCTGGCAGCCTCATGTGTCACTTCGTGGTGGGCCTGATTTCTCACACTTTCCCATTCTCTACATCCATCCCTAGCTCTGAATATTGACCTGTGAGAGACCCTGCAAATCTCAGGATGTTCAAACTCAATGAATAGTTCAGTGATGCATGATGGACTATTAAGCGGATGGTAAAGAACATATTCATAGTCAAGGCTATAGTTTTTCCAGTGGTAATGTATGGATGTGACAGTTGGACTGTGAAGAAGGCTGAGCGCTGAAGAATTGATGCTTTTGAACTGTGGTGTTGGAGAAGACTCTTGAGAGTCCCTTGGACTGCAAGGAGATCCAACCAGTCCATTCTGAAGGAGATCAGTCCTGGGTGTTCTTTGGAAGGAATGATGCTAAAGCTGAAACTCCAGTACTCTGGCCACCTCATGAGAAGAGTTGACTCATTGGAAAAGACTCTGATGCTGGGAGGGATTGGGGGCAGGAGGAGAAGGGGACGACAGAGGATGAGATGGCTGGATGGCATCACCGACTTGATGGACGTGAGTCTGAGTGAACTCCGGGAGATGGTGATGGACAGGGAGGCCTGGCGTGCTGTGATTCATGGGGTCACAAAGAGTTGGACACGACTGAGCAACTGAACTGAACTGAACTGAAAAAACATATTCTAAGAATATTTAATAGCATAGGAACATGATCACCAAATACTATTAGGTGAAAAAAACAAAACCTTGTATGTACAGGATCATCCCAATCATGGGGAAAATAAGTATATATGCATTTTTAAAAGCTTGGAAGAATATATACCAAAATGGTGACAATGGTCGCTTTGGGATTGGAGGGGCTGTAAGAGTTGGTGCTTTCCTCTGTTTTCCAAACTTTCTACAGTAGGCATATTTTAATTTTATAATCAGAAATAAAATGTTATTTTTTAAAAGCACCTATGATGATATTTTCCTAGGCAGGAAAGTAGCCTCAGATAGTTTAACAAAATCTTCAGTTACAAAGAAAAAGTTGCTTTCTGTACAGATAATCAAACAATTCAGTTGGTGCTTTCCTCTGTTTTCCAAACTTTCTACAGTAGGCATATTTTAATTTTATAATCGGAATTAAAATGTTATTTTTTAAAAGCATCTATGATGATATTTTCCTAGGCAGGAAAGTAGCCTCAGATAGTTTAGCAAAATATTTTTTTCATTTGTTTAGCAAAATATTTAGTTACAATGAAAAAGTTGCTTTATATACAGATAATCAGATAATTCAGTTAAGTATTCAGCTTTCAGGCAGCTTTATTGTATATAAAATATTTATTTTACCAATAATACAATAAAACCTCATATTTTCCTTATTATAACATAGGTGCATGCATACTAAGTCGTTTCAGTTGTGTCCAACTCTGTGACTCTATGGACTGTAGCCCCCCAGGTTCCTCCCTCCGTGGGGATTCTCCAGGCAAGAATACGGGAGTGGGTTGCCATGGCCTCCTCCAGGGGATTTTCCCAACGGGTTCTTTACCACTAGCACCATGTGGGAAGCCCCATTATATATATGTGTGTATATATATATAAAACATTATTATATAGTATATTATTGTTATTATTATATAATATATTGTTGTTGTTTAGTTGCTAAGTCGTGTGTGACTCTTTGCGACCCTATGGACTGTAGCCAGCCAAGCTCCTCTGTCCATGGGGTCTTCCAGGCAAGAGTACTGGTGTTGGTTGCCTTTTCCTTCTCCAGGGAATCTTCCCAACCCAAGGATCAAACCCAAGTTTCCTGCATCGGCAGGCGGATTCTTCAGTGCTGAGCCATCAGGAAAGCCCCGTTATGCCTTATTATTATAAAGTATAATGGGGACTTCCCTGGTGGTCCAGTGGTTCAGTATCTGCCTCCCAATGCAGGGGACATGAGTTCAATCCCTGCTCTGGGAAGATCCCACATGCTGCGGAGCAACAAAGCCAGTGTGCCACAACTACTGAGCCCACGCATCCTAGAGCCTGTGGCTTCAAGAGAAGCTACCGCAATGAGAAGTCACCACAACTAGAGAGTAACTGCTCGCCGCAACTAGAGAAAACCCACAAAGCACAAAGTTGGTGAGGCCAAAAATAACAACAGCAACAACAAATTCATGTGAAGCAGGTAGCAAAGTCAAATCGCATAACCTGATGAAGCAATCAGGTGGATGCTAGCCCTATTTGCTGCCTCCAGTGTTGCAGAGTGCGTGCATGCTAAGTTGCTTCAGTCGTGTCTGACTCTGTATGACCCTATGGACTGTGGCCTGCCAGGCTCCTCTGTCCATGGCAGGTGGGTTCTTTACCACTAGCAAGTGACATAAGAGATGCAGGTTCGATCCCTGGGTCGGGAAGATTCCCTGGAGGAGGGCATGGCAACCCATTCCAGTATTCTTACTTGGAGAATCCCATGGACGGAGAAGCCTGGAGGGCTACAGTCCATAGCGTCGCAAAGAGTTGGATACAACTGATAGAGATAATCATGTTAATGACCTGCATTATTAGCCATAGAAGCACAAAAGCACTGATAAGTTCCCAGAGGTTAAAAACAAAAACAAAAGCAAAAAACTCCAGTATGCCTAACACATGAAAATCAGGATTTCCCTGGCTCCGATTAAGCTGGGCTGAGGAAACTGATAGTAATAATAATGCCCTAACTGGAAGAGAGAAATTTGGGGGCCTTTTGGATGAGACATAAAGCCTGCAAAAGCCAGCACCACACCTTGGGGGCCCCAGTGCCTTTCAGTAGGGAGTAACTTAGGGGATCCTGGGGAAGCACACAGGAAACCATGCCCCCATGGAGACAGAAGGCCCAATTGTGGCAAATCTTAATACACTGGATCAATTCCAGAGTGGCTTTTCCTCCTGCAAAAGGATGCACAGCAGGATTCTATTAAATAGCTAGCTCTCCTAGTGCCATTTAAAAGGGGATTCAATAGACAAAAATTCAGCTGTCATGTACCTTTATAAGAAGACAATAGCTATATAGACCTACACGGATAGACAGACAATATCTGAAGGGTCGCTGCTTTCCATTCCAGTTCCAGAGACCCTGCTAAGCTAAAAACCACTGGCTTGCTTTCTCTACAACAGTCTTTCCACCCAGCTCAAGGAGTCAAGACAAGGAAAAGGTGGACTTAAATTCTGCCATCTCATTTGGAAGCAGAAGCAGTCAAGGACCTGAAAGAAATTAGGCCAGAGGACTAGAAAACACAAGAACCGTACACCGTTAGAGCTGGAAACGCCCTTAAAGATCGCTTCATCCAACCGGCTCATTTTACTAAAGGGGAAACAGAGACTCAGAGGGAGGAAGTGACGTGTCCCCAGTCACACAGTGATTTCGAGGCAGAGAACAGTGAGGGGACCCTGACAAGCAGACAGCCACTCTCAAATGGAAAGGCTGACTCAAGTGGCACAGAGATTTCTTTCTGCTGCTAGAATTCCAAGACATGGGGCTTGGGGCTGATGCTAGTCAGGAGGAGAGGGTGGTGGAACAGGCTCATGAAGGCTGGTGCCCCTCTTCTGCCTCTTCTCTCCCACCTCCAGCTCCCAGTTCCCTCTCTTCTGACTAAGGCCTGAGCCTCAGTTTGGCCTCTAAGAGCTCCAGGGCTACTGAAGCCAACCAGCCAGATTCTAGGTAAAAGATCTCCTCCACCTCAGGCCAGGGGTGACCCCTGCCCAGGGTGGGTCAACTTTCCCACAAAAGCCAGACAGCTTCGCTTCCAAGCAGGCCATTTAAACAGAGTCTCCTAGGTGTTCTGGCCATTGTTATCTCCAATCTGTTAGAAAGAGAAGGAAAAAAAAAAAAAAAAGGTTTACTCACAGGCCTCTGGATGAATGCCCAACTGTCCTCTGGGGAGCCTGAATTTGCCTCTGCCTCCATCTGGTCTCATTTAAAGGGGATCTGAAAAAACCCAGTTCCTGCCTCAGCGCCAGTGCTCAGAGCTGGGGCCTCTGCTGCAAAAGGAAACCGAACACGACCTCACACCTCATCAAGGCCGTGAAAGCAAGGCTCGGCCCCTGCTACCCCGGCGCTTTCCTCGGGGATCAGAGAAGGCCCTTGCCAGAGAAACCTGAGCCCTGGGTCCTGTCCCTGAGAAGGCCCGCGAATCTTTCCTGCAGTCCCCTTTATGTGAGTGGAAGGAATGACCCGACTCTGAGGCCAGTGGAGAGCATGCTGCGTAATTCAGCAGATGGCTGCCTCTAATGAGAAGACACTGCAGAAGCGGGAACGTTATTTCTCCCCCTCCCAAGCATGTGGCCTCCTTCCTCTGTGCAGGCAGCAGAGAAAACCCACGGTTTCAAATCCCAGCAGCAGAAGCCTCCTCCTGCCAAACCGAGGAGGAAGGGTCTGTGTTTCTAATTCATCCTGCACCCCCACTCCAGTTGTTACTTAAAATAATCCATCATTACATGGCTGGTGGCTCCAAGATTTTTATTTAAAGCAATATGGGAAAGAAGAAAGAAAGCAAGCCCACACATAGCCATGACTGTGCTATCTGGGGTTTAAGCTGAGAATCTCTTTTTAACATCAGAGCATCTCCCAAGCACCCAAGTACAGTCTTTCTTGACCTCTATGATTAAGTGTGCTGGGGGGAGGGGGAGATGCAGTGAACACAGGGGGAAGAGGGGACATGTCAGGATTTTTATTTCTTGGAATCATGATGACAAGGCCAGGGTTTTTTAAAAACTGAATTTGTATCATCTGGTAGGTGTTTCATTGCTTCATCCACTGACCAGCAATGACACTTTGGACTAAGTCGTTTGGTCTCCCTGAACCCATAAAATGAAAAGAACGATAATACTCGTCCAGGAAGCTGTTGGGGAAAATGAAATCATACAGATGGAAGCATTTTGAGATCGTTGAAAGACACATGTTACACTCATCCATGGTATTCTTTTTCTTTCTTTTCTTGCTGGTTCTTTCTCGAATGTGGTTTTAACGTACACGTGACTGAAAAGCACTCCTCAGTTGTTCATACTAATATGAAACCACGGCTCTGATAATCCAGAAACCCAGGAAAGTCCAGAAATCAGTCCCATTTAGTTCTGGAATACCTTTTCCCAGGGGACTTAGATTCCTAATTAGTTTTGCTCAGGCTAATGCTATGGGTTCGCTCCCTTACAGCACACAAAGGGAGGGGCTGGGCTGGGTAACAAAGCCAGCAATTAATAGAAAATTTACAGCAGAGACTCTACAAAGTAAATGCTGTGCACAAGACTGCAGATCAAAATCTCATTATACTATACAGGCAAATTGCTCGGTTGTAATGCAGTTTTGTAATAAGAATGCCGCTGACACTCACATTTCCGGGTTTTAGGATATGAAGAGGGCTTATTCTGGCCTCTCATCTGGAAGCTCTGAGAGGGCTGTCGTGTGGGCCTTGCCCACCACTATATTCCCAGCACCTGGCACAGAGCCTGGCAGTCGGTGCCCAATAAACACATGCAGAAGGAATGAATGAAAATAAAAGTGTGTGAATTAACAAAGGAAATGTTCCCAGCCTGGGAGCAGAAGTGAGTTCTCCCCCATCTTCACACCTATCCTTCTGCTGCTTAAAGTCCTCAGCAAGCCTTTCCTATCACCCACCACCACCGCCCCCCCAACCCTGGCCAGGGCTGGATCAGGTCCCCTTGTAATGAATTATCCTAGCAGGCAGTAGCTCTCCTCTGCAGCACATCACAGGGATAATCATAGTTAATTGTGTCTGCCTCCACTACTAGATTGTAAACTCCCCGAGGGTAGGGGCCACGTGGCATTTGCAAGGAGGAGGACGGACATTGCCATTGCCCTACAACTTTTAACTTTGCAAAGTCTCAAGCACACAGAAAAGTTGGAAAATAGTACCATGATCATCCACAGACCCTCGACTTAGATTCGTGAAATTTTACTATTTGGGGCCATGCAAGTTTTCTTCAGTGCTGTATTTGCATATGCTGTATTTGCAGAGATAATGGGTTTATGTTACAGTTTTCCTCTCCCTGCTTGGGGTAGAATATGACTTTTAGTTGGAGGTGGTGGAGATGGCTGAGGCAAGGCACTGCAATGGGAATCAAGGTTAAGTGTCATTTGATAGCAAGACCAGAGTGCAGCCACCTGTAGGTGGTACCCTGGCAGCATTAGGCCAGGCAAGCTCTTTCTTTAGGGAGAAAGACCATTATCTGGCTGCCCCTGAAGGAAAGTATCATTGTCCACACCGTGGGATTGGTTCAAATCAGAATCAGTAAGCCCTACTTTCTATGGGCCAGCACTTATAGGCTGGACCCTAAAAAGCAACACTGAAAGAAACAACTCAGTGCAAGAGCCAGCAGCTGTGGCCTCTGTGCCCTCACCATGCCTTCCTAGCTTGCTCAGACTCATATCCATTAAGTTGGTGATGCCATCCAAGCATCTCATCCTCTGTCACCCCTTTCTCCTGCCTTCATCTTTCCTAGCATCACAGTCTCTTCCAATGTGTCAGTTCTTCACATCAGGTGGCTAAAATATTGGAGTTTCAGCTTCAGCATCAGTCCTTCCAATAAATATTCAGGACTGATTTCCTTTACGATTGACTGGTTGCATCTCCTTGCCATCCATGGGACTCTCAAGAGTCTTCTCCAATGCCACAGTTCAAAAGCATCAATTCTTCAGTGCTCAGCTTTCTTTATGGTCCAACTTGCACATCCATACATGACTACTGGAAAACCCATAGCTTTGACTAGATGGACTAAAGTCAATAAAGACTTTAAGAAAATGGTCCACATAAAAACAAAAATAAACCCTTAAAATATATTTGTGTGTTTATATACACACACACATATATATATAGTCTAGTGGTTTTCCCGA
Source organism: Budorcas taxicolor (assembly GCF_023091745.1). NCBI lineage: Eukaryota > Metazoa > Chordata > Mammalia > Artiodactyla > Bovidae > Budorcas > Budorcas taxicolor. The sequence goes on from NC_068935.1 coordinate 28,423,837, forward strand.
CTTTATTCAGACTTAAATGGAAAGTACGGAAAACCACTAGACCATATATAAACATATATTTTTTAAGGGTTTCTTATGTAACCCATTTTCTTAAAGTCTTTATTGACTTTGTTACAATATTGCTTCTGGGTTTTTCTTTTTTATGTTTTATTTTTTTGGCCTAGAGGCAGGCGGGATCTTAGCTCCCCAACCAGGGATCAAACCCACATCCCCTGCATCAGAAGACAAAGTGTTACCCACTGGACCACCAGGGAAGTCCCATTAGAGTATATATTAATAGTAGCCCAAGCCACATCACAGGCAGGGGCTGGAGATGGGAACATCCCAAGAATCTTCTGTAGTTCTCTAATTATTTCCCCATGTACACAATTAGTCTCTCCAACTAGACTAGAATAAGTGTAAAAGCCAGGAAGTACATCTATTACTTTTTTTAGTATCCTTAACCAGGGCTAGCCATAGTGCTGGACACTTATTAGTCAATCAAATAAACCCTGTGGACACAATAAAGAAACAGTTTTGTCACAAAGAATCTTTATGGTGTTCATTCAAATAGGGTGGGATTGTGTTATGGACACAAAAGCTGAGCTTTCAAGTTGCATGTGTGCACAAATAAGGGTCCTACCCAGGAACTCTAAGGTCTGTTTTTGTCACTAATGATGTTATCTTACAAGCCAGAGTGACCCTCAACTGACTCTGGAGAGGCCAGCCCATCCCTCACACACACCGGAGCACTACTTGCATGGCACCGTATCTCAGAGCTCATTAAAAAGAACTCCTAGGCTAGGCACACTTAGGTTTAGACTCTAGTCTTCTTTTCCCAGACCCCGAATATGCCTTTGCTGAAAGAAACAATCAGCAACCAGAAGTCCAAGGTCTTCCAAGTTAATTGCATCTTCCTCTGGTGAATTACAACTTCTTACAGACACAAAGGCAAGCAGAGAGACAAATGACACAGAAACAAGAGCTTCACTGACTGGGGGAGGTGGGGGGCCTGGAGAGTGACGTCAGTTTTCCCAGCAACCCATTTATCACGATAACAAGGTCTCAAGGGCTCTGACTGCTCTTTCAGCTTCAGGATCTGGCATACAATTTTGTTCTTCATTGTAGAGTAGGGTAAGGCCACCCAGAGCAAACTGGAACCAAGCAGAGCAATCCAAGTGGCCGTAAACCAACCCCCTCCATTTTTAAAACAAAGGGGATCTCTGGGTAGCCCCAGGTGAAACACAACCTTCTGGAAGGTTCCCCTTTGCTACATCTGCCCTGCAACCCTGATTCAGGCTAGAGGAACTGGTGAGAGAGTATGGGCAGGTCAGTGCAAATTCATTAGCATCCTTCTTGGTCACCAAGGATGGAGCAAGTGTAATCTAGGGGACTAAATCTTCTCCTTAAGGCATGCCATCGCTAAAATAGAGGCGCAGAAAGGCACTGAGGGAGCCCTCAAAACACTAATGCAACACATATTAGAGTGCCAATCCTGGGGAGAAAAGCATTCTCTCAAACGCCATTATCACAGAGCATGGTCTCCCAAGTACTCCTGGTCCTCCCACATCCTGAATGCCTAAAGAATTCCAGGCTGGGGTCTTGCAGGGCAGTAGGGGAGGATCCAAAGAAATCACCTTGCCCTTTCAAACAGGAACAAGACGGTGGAATAAATTTAGCAGTGTCCTGTAGAAAAAATACTACCAGATTCTGAATTCAGATTCTGAAAACAAATCAATTTCAATTACACCAAATACCTAGAGGCTATATATATATATATTTGCACTAGAATTGCATTGCATGGACTATTTCCCTAAATAAGTATGACACAAGGTTTAAAAACCCTGTGTGTGTGTGTGTGTGTGTGTGTGTGTGTTTCAGAAATTTTCATCAAGTAGTACGGATATTTACTGTCATGGGATCTGACCTAGCTCTACTTCAGTCTCCTTCCTCACTTCAGGGCGCTAGTAACTGTGGGCTTCTTAGAAATCCCAGACACTCAGGGAGGAATAGAAAGGCCAGGTTGTTCCCTCAAGCGGAAACATTCCCCTCCCTTTGCAACGAAACTTCTGGTCTAAAAAAACAAACATGGAGCCTCAGGTCACTTCAGTATAATTTCTCTGCACATCCCAGGCTGGAAAACTTTAGTTCGTTAAACGAAGTTTTTTTTTTTTTTTTTTTTTTTCCAGAGTCGGCTGCCAACAAAAAGAGAGACGGCATCGCTTTTGCAAGCGTCACACTTATTTTCCTGAGTCCCATGACAAGAAGGCAGCGCCACAGGTTTTGGCACACAAGCCCAGTCACACCGAACTCGCACTGGAGACAGATCCCCCCACCCCCAGGGTCCCGCAAAACCCGGGTCAGGTGTCAGAAACACGCCAAAATACGCAGCTAGCCAGCCGCCTACAGGCCAGCGGACTGCAGCCCACACAGACGCACAAATGAGACCCAGAGGCACACAGCACAAGCAGACGGGGAGAGAAGCATCAGGACCCAGGGACACGCACCAGGGAGCTGAGTACACTCCCAGAAACAGGCGGACGCATCAAGGATCACAGACAAGCCGGGCACCGGCGTGGTCCGCCCGGGGAGGCACGAGTGCGCGCGCACGCACTCACACGCACAGTAATACACACACACACACACACACACACACACACAGACGCAGTCACATATGTAATGCATATGGAAAAACCCTACCCCAGCCAGTCACCTCCCCGCCCCCCTCACCACTCGCCGCCTCCTGCCCCAGGCTCACCCCAGTCCCACACCCCTCTGGCTGAGGAAGCCCGGGTCCCGGCGCGTGGCGGGGCGCTGGGGCGCGGCCTGGCCCCCCGAGGGAGGCCAGGGTGCCGGGGACCCGAAGAGCCCGGCGGCTCGTGCGGCCATTCATTCGGCAACGCCCCAGCGGCGGGGCCGCAGCTGCAGCGAGGGCGGCGGCGGCGCCGGCTGCAGCTCTTGGGCAATGCAAGTTCAGCCGCCGGCCTGCAGCCTGGACCAGTCCCCCCGCCTCCCCCACCCGCCCGCCACCACGGTTCTCGGGGACGGAAGGCTGGGGGACTGAGTCGCTGACTCTAGGAGCAGAAGTCCCGCCGCGTCCGGTCTCCTGGATGGTGCCCACTGCCCCTCTTTGCGGCGGCCGTGACGGCGGCCAGGTCTCCTCGGCTCTTCCGAGGCCCCCGGCCCCGACTCTGGCACCCAAGCCCAGCACTCACCACCTGGCGAGCTATATCGGTCGCTGCCATCGTTCCTGCGTCCGCCAGGGCTGCCACGGGCGCCGCCGCAACGGGAGCTAGAGCACAGGAAACAGCGGAGCTCCTCCGACAAAGAGAAAGTGTTACACTTTGGGCGCAACCAAGTCCGGCGGGGGGAGGTGCAAGGGAGGGGCCCCTTCGCTGCTGCTCCAACCCCGACCTCTCCTCTATCGCCCACCGCCTCGGAAGTGGGGTGCGGCGTGGGGGTGGATTTAACGCGCCGCTTCCCTCTCCTGCGAGCAGGGTTCCAGCTCTCCCTGCAACCTCAGTTGTAGGCCTGTGCGAAGGGAGGCGGGGGCTCCCCTCGGTGACCCAGTCCTTTGCCCGCCCCCCCGCCACTGGGCTCCGTGGTACGTCCCGACCTCTGCTGAATTGTCACACCCCCCTGCTCTCGCCTTACATCCCCGAGTCCCCAGACCCCTGAGGCTGGAAGGGAGCCCCCGCCCCTCCCCCTGCCGCGCACCGCTCGGCTGCTGACCCCTGCAGTCCTCCTCTTCCTCCTCCCTGCATCCCGGACCCCCTTTTTCTCCCCACCGAAATCTCAGGGTGCTTGAAGGGGAGCGGCCGCCGCTGGAGTCTCGCTGCTCCACCACACCTCCCCCACCCCGGTCCGGGAGGGCTGCTGAGGCCGGTGGGGGACCAGGAGGGGGAGAGCTGTGGCAGGTGCCGCTTCCCAGCAGAGCTTAGAAAGGGGGCGGGCGGTTGGGGGAAGCCGCACTGCGGGCCCCGCAACTGAGCTGTGACATGCGGTGCCCGAGGCCACGGGTCCTGACATGAAGCGCCCCTTCTGCCCTGGGGTTTCCACGCCTCGGATGCTGTGGGCTGTCATTTCCGAGCTCACCACCGTTGAGTCCCGCGCCTCCTCTCCCCACCGAGCCCTAGACGATCGGCGTGTGAGCGGAGCTCGGACGACTTACCCCCCTGTAGAGCCTGGACCGCTGGCAGCTCTCAGAGGAGGTGCCGGGGGCTGAAATCCCAGCTCTGTGGAGCGGGATTTCGCAGAGGGACGCCGAGCAGCCTCCAGGGGCTCTGTCCCGCCCCCTGATTTCCCCTTAACCTTGGGTCAACCCGAGGCTAGGCGGCCTCAGTGAGCACAGGGAGACCCTCCGAAGGCAGAGGCTCTGCCCGCCGGCTTTCCTTTTCCTCTCGGCCCTCCGTCGCCGCGGGTCCCCTCCCTTGCCCTCAGCACCTCTCCCTCTCTTTGGCCTGACGCCCCGCAGCCCTTCTCCTGGCCATGGACCCTGCTAGCTCCCTGGCGTGTCCGAGGCCAGAGCGGGCGGGATCATGCTACTCCACTCCTTAAAAGGGCAGACGCCCTGGTCTCTGAGAGGGACTTGGATCCTCGAGTGGAACCCGGGACCGCGGGGGGAGACAGATCCCTGGGGGGAAGCCCGGCCGGCGAGGGGGCCGGGATGCGGTGTGGGAGCTGGCCCGAGGCGGGAGCGCCTGCGGTGGAGAGGAAGGAGGGAGGAAAAAAGAAAAACGGGAAGCTCTGAGAGGGAGAAGGGACCCGACCCGGAGGCCCGCGCGTGGGGAAAAGGGCAGGCAGAGAAACTGGGGTGGCCATAGGAGGCGCTCCCGTGGCCCCGATTCCACCTGCCAGGACAGTGCGTGTCACACGGTCTCCGGAAGCTCCTCACGTGCGTGTGAACCTTGAGAACAACGACTCCGCAAAATGCATTCCCAGAGCCTACTTCGGGGCCTGGCATCCACCAAGCGCCCAAATAAGCATTTTCTGAACCGGCGGACAGAGGGTTTGGACTGGGGCGGGCGGGGGGAGGGGGCGGTGCGGCGGCGGGTACAGGAGAAGGAAGAGACACACTCCGGAGGTGGCTCTGTAGGGACAGAAGAGCCAGGCTCTGGAGGTGCCCATTGTGCGGGAGACCCGGGAGGGGCCGAAAGAGAAGAGCCTGGCACAATCAGGGAACAGAACTGGGAAGCTCTGTGGACGGACAGCGCTGGCCGGAAGGGCAGATGATGGTGGCAGAGAACCGGGGTGACTATCGTCTCTGAGGCCCGCCAGGGCGCTGGGGCAGGGCCTGAGCGAAGCGCCAGGCCCTGGATTCGGGTCTCCGACACGTGCGGGACCAGGCTGGTATTTGCGGAACAGTCAAAAGGCTGGGCCGGGACCGGATCGGGGCGGGGAGCAGTGGGGGCGGGCGGCTCGCAGACCCGGTGTCTGGCGGGCAGACAGGTCTGCGCTGCAAAGGCTGGGGCATGGAGAGCGGAGAAGGGCTGGAGGTCATTAACTCTGACCTGGATCTGCGGTTTGGTGGGTGGCGGGAGCCGAGCTGTACATTTGGAAAGCAGAGCTGGGAGCGGATACCCGCAGCGTCGGCGAGCAAGCGCAGTGCCCGGCGGAGCTGGACTGGCCGACTGCGGGGCTCCCTGGGAACCCTGCCTGTCCCCTTCCAACATCACCCCGCTCCCGCCTAAGCGCTCCTCGCCCACCAAAACTCGAAGCATTTCCACCCGGCACAGGGGCTACCGAAGCGCCGAAACCTTGGTGCCCCGCCCATATGCCCCCCTCTGCCCTTCTGTCCCTAGGAACCCTCACAACCTCGCGGAGGCCTCCGCCTCCAAAACAATGGCCCTCGCAGACTGGAACCAAGTGTGTAACTCAAGTCTCCCTCAACCCTTTGGTCTCTCAAAAACCTGCCACCTGCGGCTGCAAGCGCCTCAGGCTTCCGGGTTTCCGCGGGGTGCGGTGGCTGTTGATGCGTGCGTAGGTGTGCATTTGTCCGTCAGTGTGCATCCGCTGTATCTGTGTCAAGGTGTGTCACTGTGTGTGTGTGTACAGGCATGTATTTACTGTTTGTTTTTTTATCTGCTACCGTGTGTGTGTTTCAGTGAGTGCGTCTGTGTCGATGTGTGTGTCAGTGTGTACTTCTGCTGTGTATTGGTATGTATGAAAAGCTGCGCATGCCAGTGCTGTGTGTCTGCCAGTCTGTGCGTGTCAATGTGAGGGTCAGTGTGGGTGTGTGTATGTGCAGAGACCCTCTAGCTCACTACATTCTGGGCTTTACGTTCCTTGCCTGACTCCATGCAGGGGGCCCATAACTGAATGCTATGGATTACCATCCTTATTTCAACGAAGAAGTGGGGGGAAGGGAAGGAGAACAACGAAATTTGGAAATTCGCTGCGTTCTATCTCCCAGTCTTTGGTCCTGGGTCACTAGCCCAGGCACAGGGCGGACACAAAGGGGTGAGGCAGGAGGGCTCACTAGTGGTCAGTCACCTCCTTGCATGTCTGTCCCTGTTGAGGTCTCATGGATCCTCGGGACCCATGAACCTATTTTCATGTTCATTGTATCCTCGCAGGGTCCCTTGGGCCCTGCACAGTTATCTGGCAGGTGCTCAATCAATGTTTGTTGAGTGAATGGATAAACGGAAGCATGTAAATGTGGTGTTTTCAGTGTTTCCACTGTCCTTAAGGAAGTTGGAGCAAGCAGCAACTTCCGCAGGCCAGCAGGTGACTGTCATTAACTTGCTAATGTTGTTTGTGGAACCGGACTCCCCAGGGAGGGGAAATGGCCATCCCTGCTAGATAGGAGGGGGCCCTAATTAAAGCCAAGCTTTAGAAAAGTCACCCTGATGGCTGGGGAAGGGGGTGCTCAGACTGGCTGGGGGAAGGGGTCAGCAATGTGGGGAGGGAGGGAGAAGAGGGCAGTGAAATGGAACTAAGAGCTCAGGAAAGAGCTTTGTCCTGAAACTGGCTTTACGGAAGAAGAAAGGATGGTCACGTTGCTCTAAAGTGGAGACGCTGATAATCATCTGAAAAATAAGATCAGAAAGTTAGAGGAACAGGACAAAGTGAAGCAGAGGGAAAATGACCTGAGATTAACCAAATCAGACAATGCTGATAGAATCAGAAACTCAGTGAAGGGGCTAAGTCAAGAGGAAATAAGGATTCCTTTGTGCATCATTACCTCCTGCCTCTGGTTTGACATCAGTTTATTCCAGTAGTTCTCAAAAGGTGATCTTTGTCTAACAGTCTCAGTGTCACCTGGGAAGTTAAAAATGCAAACTCTCAGGCCCCAGCCTAGACAGACCTACCAAATCACAACCTCGAGCACTGAGACCCAGTAACCTGTGTTTGAACAAGTCCTCCAAGGAATTCTCATTTATGCTAAAGTTTGAGAACCACTGGTTTACCTGAAATCTGGCCATGGATGGGACACAGGAGTGAGTAAAGTTTGGCAGGATATTGAGGAAAAATTCTGAAGCCTGGACTGTCATACTAATGGCAGATCCTGGTGGATTACTCCAATAGGCAGCATGAGAAGACAGTGCCTAGGTTGGAAAAGGGGTTCCCTAAAAGATGGAGAGGGAACCCCTGTAGGCAGCTGGAAGTTTCTAAAGATAAACTTTGCTTCCTTTGAAATTTTACTCTTCATTCCACGAATATGACCTAAGCCTCCATTGCATATCAGCCACTGTGCTCAGTGCCGGAGGACTCAAGAAAAACGGATGGCAAGAAACCCTGTTGTGACCTGAGGTAGCCCCCTGGCCAGTTGCCAGCTCCACAAACAACCAGTAATGGGATAAGCGATCTAATCAGGCAGGGGCAAGATCCTGGGGAGGTAGACACCCAGAGAGGTGAGGGAAGGCAACTCAAAGACCCATTTGGGAACTTTCCTGGTGGTCCAGTGGTTAGGGCTCCACACTTCCACTGCAAAAGGCGGGGGTTCACTCCCTGGTCTGCTGGGAGAACTAAGATCACACAAGGCACGCAGCATGGCCAAAAAAAAAAAAAAAAGACCCATTTGGATTGAATCCTGAAGAAAGAGTAGTAGGTTATCTGGCCATCAAGGGGTGGGGTGAACAGTAGCAGAACACCATGTGTAAAATCACAGGAAAAAAAAGGCAAGAACATTTAGGGAATTCCAACTCTTGGCCAGAGGGAATGGTAGAGGAGAGGACAGCGGTTGTAAATGAGGCTGAGAGAAGCTGGCATCAGAGCTTGAAGGGGCACGTTGGTCATGCCAAAGAGCTCAGCCTTTACGCCCCAGAGTCTGGAGTCTCAAGCTGTGCTCTCTAGGGCCAACACCTGCTCCATTCTGGAGCCAAGTGAGACGGATGCTCACAGTGAAAAAAATCAATTAATGGGTAGAAACTTTTCTATTTTAACTTTTTGTAACCATAAAGTTTTCTTCAGTCTTTGACAGATGCTCCTTCTTATCTGTGAGCCGGCAACAGAATGAATGAACATATAGCAAAAGAATATTAAACAGACAGTCCCAGGACTGATCATGCTTAATTCAACAGTTTATTTCTTTTTTCATGGACATCTGTGCTTGTGGCTATGATTTTGTATCGCACTCACATTATGTAGATGTATTTTCTGCTAGCAGAAGTGTTCTTTTGAAAAGTGTTTGATTTCATATCGTGCCATGGAATATATCAATTATTTCCTGGCACTCTAGAAAGAATACCATGACTTCCAGCTGCCATGCCACCTGAACCAGCTGGAGAAACTGTCCCTTAGATGGTGAGGAGCCACCAAAGGGTTTAGAGCAGGGGAGCAGAATGAATGCATTTGCAATTTTGAAATGTCACTCTTGTTCCAGCTTGGGGAGGAGACTGGAGCAGAGAGTGATGAAAGCAGTTAGGACTCGGGAATTAACTCACGGTTGTAGCAGTTCAGGCAAGAAATGATGGTGACAGTGACATGGGATTGGATTGGAAAGGAGGGAACAGGGCACGCTTTAAAAAGGGCATCCATTATAAGGGCCTTGTGCACCATGTTAAAGATGCTAAGTTTGCACCCTCTTGAGAATAAGAGTCTTTGAAGAGTTTCTTGATGAATGGCTGCAGCAGAACCACCTGTCCTTCTTCTTATAGAAACAGAGGCCAAGAGGCCACCTCGGACCTGCCAAATCAGAATCTTTGCTTGGGAGGAGTATGGGTGTGTAAGAAGCTCCCCCAGGCAGTTGTGGAGAACCACCGCATGATGGTTAGTGAGTGGCGGTATAGCAGTGAGATCTAGGTTTACACAGTGCACTCAAGACACCACGAGAATAACTGATTGAATGAAGGCAAGAACAGAGACAGATAGCACTTGTGTTTGTTTTTGTTTAATTTGTGGACAAAGACTTACAGACGAGTGTGAAAGTAAATCCTCTTTTGCAACCCACAACTCATTGTTCAGTATGAGTTTTGATACAGATAAGGAGGAACATCATCCATAAAATGGGTGTGTATTGATGAGCATTAAGATTGCTTCCAGGGCTGTAGAGTTAAATAAGCTTTTAAATTACCAGCTGTATTGATCCTAGTACTCAGTTTTAATGTTGACATGAAACAAAGATGGGCTTCTTTTTTTAGGCTTTTATCTTCGGAATACAGTGTCTGGATTTTTCAAAGGTATTGGCATATCCCAATGATCTCTGTCAGGTTTTAGGGTGTGATAACTTAGGAATTAATATGATTTGAACTTGATAAGTTTTTAGAGAACTAGACAGATCCCATCTCCTGAACCTAAACAGGATCCTATAGTAAACTGCTTGAGGAAATTGGATCTTGAAGATTACAGGTGGCAAACTTTGACGTGCGCTCCATTAAAGATCAAAAAGACCCAACTAAAACAACTGTGGCAAACATCACAGCTGTGGATTGAGCAGAACTTTTTGAAAGGGCTACCTTGAAGATGACAACTTTGGAGGAGCTATGGTGATTGGCAGTGGAAAGAATCAGAACATGTGAAAATCCTTAAAAATTTATTGACTTAAATAACTTTGCCTATGTTATGAATAAAAAGAAACCTTTGTGCAGAAAAAAAAAAAAAAAGGAAGAAGAACAGAGACAGGGAGAGCAGTCAGGAGGCTACTGCCATGGTCCTAGGCTGACTTTCTGCATTGGGCAAGAGCCAGAACTCAAGGGAAGGTTTGGCTCACCACCCCCATCAGGGATACTAGTTATCCTTAGAAACTTACCTGTACACACCATTTTAGACAAATGATACAATTTTGTATTTTCCCAAACAATTCTTGTTCACCACAATTAGTCCTCAGTGGTCTTCCCAGCGTCACAGAGTTTGCCTAAGATGTATAATCATGTAAAATGCATGATGTACCTACCAGGGCACTTCCCTGGGCACTGGGAGAGGTAGAAAGATGAGATATGCCTTCTGTTCTGCGGGAAGTTCCCCTCTAACGGAGGAAACCAGACATGGACTATAGCCTACCAGGCTCCTCCGTCCGTGGGATTCTCCAGGCAAGAGTACTGGAGTGGGTTGCCATTTCCTTCTCCAGGAGATCTTCCCAACCCAGGGATCGATCCCGCATCTCCCGCATTGCAGGCAGACACTTTACCATCTGAGCCACCAGGGAAGACTCAGAGATATACCCACTAACAGTCAAATGTCCTGCACTATACTTGTGTTTAGTCGCTCAGTAGTGCCTGACTCTCTGCAATCCCATGGACTGTAGCCCGCCAGGCTCCTCTGTCTATGGGATTCTCCAGGCAAGAATGCTGGAGTGGGTTGCCATGCCCTCCTCCAGGGGATCTTCCCCACCTGGGGATTGAACCTAGGTCTCCTGCATTGCAGGCGGATTCTTCACTATCTGGGCCACCAGAGAATAGTGAATACCAAATATGTCATAAGCCAGTAACCAAGATGCAGCATAGACAATGAATACCAATGCTCTGTTTCTTTTCTTTTTTGTTTTTTGTGTTTGTTTTTGCCATGCCTCATAGCTTGTGGGATCTCAGTTCCCCTACCAGGGATTGAACCCAGCCCTGGAAGTGAAGGCAGCGAGTCATAACCACTGGACAGCCAAGAAATTCCCCCAGTGCTCGATTTCTTAACCTAGCAATGGTCACATGGGTGTTTGCTTTATAAGTATCGATTTTTGCTTTGTCTTTCTGCTTTAGGAACGCTTCAGGATATGTGTTTCATTTCACAAGATTAAAAAAAGGTTTACTGCGCACCCTAGAGCCCAGGCTCCTCAACAAGAGAAGCCACTGCAATGAGAAGCTGGCGCACTGCAACTAGAGAGTAGGCCCCACTCACTGCAAGTAAAGAAAGACAGAGCACAGTGATGAAGACCCAGCACAGTCAAAAGTAAACAAGTAAATTAATCAGTTAATTAATTTTTGAAGAGGTTTAAGAAGACAATAAGTTCTGTGAGTTGAATGATACTCACCGACAGCCCCTAGACATCGTACAGAATCTAGAGAAACAAGGTGTCTACCCAGTGACCTTGCAGTCTTCCATAGATGAGCCACCAGCACTGTGAAGGGATTGAAATAAGCCACAGAAACAGAATCAAGATGGTAATGACACCTCAGTGAGATACGGGTGAAGTTTATTTTTTTTTAATCATTCTGTCAGTGCTTTGAAAATGCTTTGGTTTAGTTTTGTATCCATACACATGTGCATACACACACAGAGTATCTTATTCCAAAGCATATTTTATGGGTCAATAAACTGGGAATAGAACATCATTATCAAAAGAGAGGATTCAGATATGCTAAATCTAGTGGGTTGATATAATCTCTGTAATTAAGTTTTAAATAGGATTCTCAGCTTCCTGGAAGCCATAACAAAGGGAGAAATACTGGTTGGCTTCATTTTGTGTGGGGTTTTTGTTTTTGTTTTTCTGGTCGTGCCAAGCAGCTTTGGGATCTTAGTTCCCTAATCAGAGATTGAACCTGTACTCTCCGTAGTGACAGCATGGAGTCCTAACCACTGGACCACTAGGAAATTGCTGTTTTATGTGTTTTCTATACATAAGAATCATTAGCCTCACAAATATTAATAGAGTACCTGAAAAATGAAACTGAACGTGTTAGTCGCTCAGTTATGTCTGACTCTTTGCGACCCCATGGACTGTAGCCTGCCAGGCTCCTCTGTCCATGGAATTTTCCAGGCAAGAATACTGGATGGAGTGAGTAGCCAATCATTTCTCCAGGGGATCTTCCCAGCCCAGGGATCGAACCTGGGTCTTCTGCAGGGCAGGCAGATTCTTTACCATCTGAGCCACCAGAGAACCTACTGTATGCCAAGTCTTAGACTAGATGCCAGAGATCAATAATGAGTAAAAACAAACTTGGTCCTTGCCTTCACGGAGCTTATGGTCTAGTAGGGAGCACAGATAATAATCAAATAGTCATATGCATAAAGGAAGAACTAAAACTGCAATAAGAGCAATTAAGTGAAAGTGAAGTCACTCAGTCGTGTCTAACTCTTTGCGACCCCGTGGACTATAGCCCTCCAGGCTCCTCCGTCCATGGAATTTTCCAGGCAAGAGTACTGGAGGGCATTGCCATTTCCTTCTCCAGGGGATCTTCCTGACGCAGGAATCGAACCCAGGTCTCCCGCATTGCAGGCAAACGCTTTAACCTCTGAGCCACCAGGAAGCCCCTAGAGCAATTAAGGAGATATTTATTGTGCCCTGAGAACTTATAATGGCAAGGAGGTATTTATTGTGCCCTGAGAAATTATAATGGCAGGGGTGGGGGGATGTAGATTTGACCCAGTCTAGCCACCAGGGCTTCTTGGTGGCTCAGAGGTTAAAGTGTTTGCCTGCAATGCGGGAGACCTGGGTTCGATCCCTGGGTGGGGAAGATCCCCTGGAGAAGGAAATGGCAACCCACTCCAGTATTCTTGCCTGGAGAATCCCATGGACAGAGGAGCCTGGAAGGCTACAGTCCATGGGGTCGCAAAGAGTTGGACACGACTGAGCGATTTCACTTTCACTTTTAGCCTGTGAGTGTAGGGGGCTTCCTGGAGGAAGTGGTGTTTGAGTAGAGATCTATAGATTAAGTAGGAGTCAGCTAGGTGAAGGGGGAACTGAAGCCGAAAATGAAAGGGAAAGAGCAAAGGGAAGAGCATGTGCCGAGGCTCCATTCAAAGGACAGACAGGAAACTGGTGTGCCTGGAGTACAGACAGACTGGAGTGGAATGCAATGAGGCTGGAGACATGGGCATAGAGCCAAATCATTCAGGGCTTTGGTCATTGTTCAGAGCTGTTTGGAATTTTTTATGCTAAGCAATGGGAAGCCACTGAGGGATTTGAGACAGGAGTGTGACATGATCAGACTCGTGTTTTGAAAAGTTCCCTGGCTTCAGTGTCGAGAGCATATTGAAGAGAAGAAAATGGAGGCAGAAAACCAGTTAAGGGAATTTCCTGGTGGTCCATGGCAGAGGCCACAGGTTCAATCCCTGGTCAAGGAACTAAGATCCTATACCTCACAGCATGGCCCAAAATAAAGGAAGGAAGGAAGAGAACCAGTTAGGGAGCTTTCCTGGTGACTCAGTGGTAAAGAACCCACCTGCCAATGCAGGAGACATGGGTTCAAGCTCTGGTCCAGGAAGATCCCACAAGCCACACAGAAATGAAGCCTGTGCACCACTACAATTGAACCTGTGCTCTAGAGCCTGGGAGCCAGAAGCCCATGCACCCTAAAGCCCGTGCTCCACAGTGGTAGAGGCCATCGCAATGAGAAACCCGAGCACCGTGGCTAGAGAGTACCCCCTGCTCACTGCAACTGGAGAGGGAACCACACAGCGGCGAGGACCCAGCACAGCCAAATAAATTAATTAATTAAAAAAGGAAACCAGTTAGGAGGCTCTTTTAGTTGTCCAGCTGAAAGATCATGGAGGCTTGTACTAGGGTGGTAGAAGATGGAGAGAAGAAAGCTTACTGGCTAGCTATTTAGAAGATAAAGACAACCTAGACTTGGTAATGTGGGAGATGAAGGAGACAGGGATGCCAAAGTTGACTCTTATGTTTCTGGCTTGTATGGTGGTGCTTTTTATGGAGATGGGGAACACTGGAGAACCTCTGGTTTGAAGAAGAGAGAGACCATCTTTGGCTCCAGTTTGGAACTAGCTTGAGTTTGAGATGCTTTTGAAACCCTGAAGGGGAAGATGCCAAGTAGGCAACTGGAGCTCCCATAAAAGGTCAGACCTGGAGACAAAAATCAAGAAGTCATTGGTGTATAGGTAATGTGTAAAGCCATGGGAATAAATGAAATGACCTAGGGAGAGAGTAAAGAAGAGGACCCAAGACTAATCCCTGGAAAACACCAGCATTTCTAGATGGGAAATGGGAAGAAGAACTTGAGAAGGGAACTGAAAAGGAGAAGCTAGAGAGGAAAACCAGTATCCTGTGCCATCAAAGCCCAAAGACAAGAGAATTTCAAGAAGGTAAATATCAACAGAATTGAATACTGCCACGAGGTCAAAGAAAGTAAGGGAAAATTGTTCATAGAATTTAGGGTTCATGGAGGTCATTGAACTCAACAAGAGCTGTTTCAGAGAAGTGGTGGTGGCAAAAACTGGCTTGAGTATGTTGAAGGATGATTGGAAAATGACTAAATGAAGTCAGGAAATATAGTCAATTCTTTGGAGAAGTTTGACTGTGAAGAAAAACAGACAGAATGGTAGCTGGAGGAAGATGTGGGGGCTGAGATTTCCTTAAAGATGGCAGAAAAGACTTGAGAATGTTTGAATGTTGTTGGAAAGGATCCAGGTGAGAGAGAGTCACTGAATATACACAGTGATGAGCTGGTAAATGCTTAACAACTGGTTCTTTGAGGGGTGGGGGAAACAACCCGGATAGGTAGCATTTGCTGATTTCCGTCGGAGAAGGCAATGGCGCCCCACTCCGGTGCTCTTGTCCGGAAAATCCCATGGATGGAGGAGCCTGGTAGGCTGAAGTCCATGGGGTTGCTAAGAGTCGGCCACGACTGAGTGACTTCACTTTCACTTTTCACTTTCATGTATTGGAGAAGGAAATGATAACCCACTTCAGAATTCTTGCCAGGAGAATCCAAGGGACGGGGGAGCCTGGTGGACTGCTGTCTATGGGGTCACACAGAGTCGAATACGACTGAAGCGACTTAGCAACAGCAGCAGCAGCTGATTTCCATGGTATAAATATTCTTACAACAACTGATGTCAAACTGTTAATATGAAGTCTCAAGCCCTACCTGATGCGAAGAACTGATTCATTGGAAAAGACCCTGATGCTGGGAAAGATTGAAGGCAGGAGGAAAAGGGGACGACAGAAGATGGGATGGTTGGATGGCATCACTGCCTCAATGGACATGAGTTTGAGCAACCTCCAGGAGTTGGTGATGGACAGGGAAGCCTGGCGTGCTGCAGTCCATGAGGTCACAAAGCCTGCCAGTAGGCTTCAGCACACCACTAACAGCAGAAAGATTTATGTTCAGTTATCAGTTATATTTTTCCTTTTATGAATTTCTTATACGTGTCCCTTGCCTACTTTTATATTGAAACACTTTTTTCTCCTTCTTTAGTCCTATAAGCTCTTTATATAGTGAGGATATTAACCCTTTGTCATTAAGTTTATTTGTAGTGGATTTTTGGGTAAAGAAGTTAAATTCTTTGTATAGTCAAAATCTATCAATATCTCCCTTTATGATTTTCCCCTTGGAGTTCTGCATTTTTTGTCTATTAGTAAATTGACACTCTGCTTTATTTTTTGTGAAATTGGCTATGATGAATTAGCTTTCCTGAAGCTGAGGTGTTTTGTTATATTTCAGGTATTTTTTATGTAGACCATTTTCAAAGTCTCCACTGAATTTGTTACGATATGGCTTCTGCGTTACATTTTGGTTTTTGGCCACAAGATAGTTGGGATTTTAGTTCCCCAGTTCAGTTCAGTTCAGTTCAGTCACTCAGTCGTGTCCGACTCTTTGTGACCCCATGAATCGCAGCACGCCAGGCCTCCCTGTCCATCACCAACTCCCGGAGTTCACTCAGATTCACATCCATAGAGTCAGTGATGCCATTCAGCCATCTCATCCTCTGTCGTCCCTTTCTTCTCCTGCCCCCAATTCCTCCCAGCATCAAAGCCTTTTCCAATGAGTCAGCTCTTTGCATGAGGTGTCCAAAGTACTGGAGCTTCAGCTTTAGCATCATTCCTTCCAAAGAAATCCCAGGGCTGATCTCCTTCAGAATGGACTGGTTGGATCTCCTTGCAGTCCAAGGGACTCTCAAGAGTCTTCTCCAACACCACAGTTCAAAAGCATCAATTCTTCAGCGCTCAGCCTTCTTCACAGTCCAACTCTCACATCCATACATGACCACTGGAAAAACCATAGCCTTGACTAGACTGACCTTAGTTGGCAAAGTAATGTCTCTGCTTTTGAATATGCTGTCTAGTTTGGTCATAACTTTTCTTCCAAGGAGTAAGCGTCTTTTAATTTCATGGCTACAATCACCATCTGCAGTGATTTTGGAGCCCAAAAAAAACAAAGTCTGACACTGTTTCCACTGTTTCCCCATCTATTTCCCATGAAGTGATGGGACCGGATGCCATGATCTTCATTTTCTGAATGTTGAGCTTTAAGCCAACTTTTTCACTCTCCTCTTTCACTTTCATCAAGAGGCTTTTTAGCTCCTCTTCACTTTCTGCCATAAGGGCGGTGTCATCTGCATATCTGAGGTTATTGATAGTTCTCCCAGCAATCTTGATTCCAGCTTGTGTTTCTTCCAGTCCAGAATTTCTCATGATGTACTCTGCATAGAAGTTAAATAAGCAGGGTGACAATATACAGCCTTGACGTACTCCTTTTCCTATTTGGAACCAGTCTGTTGTCCCATGTCCAGTTCTAACTGTTGCTTCCTGGCCTGCATACAGATTTCTCAAGAGGCAGGTCAGGTGGTCTGGTATTCCCATCTCTCTCAGAATTTTCCACAGTTTATTGTGATCCACACAGTCAAAGGCTTTGGCATAGTCAATAAAGCAGAAATAGATGTTTTTCTGGAACTCTCTTGCTTTTTCCGTGATCCAGAGGATGTTGGCAATTTGATCTCTGGTTCCTCTGCCTTTTCTAAAACCAGCTTGAACATTAGGAAGTTCACAATTCATGTATTGCTGAAGCCTGGCTTGGAGAATTTTGAGCATTACTTTACTAGCATGTGAGATGAGTGCAATTGTGTGGTAGTTTGAGCATTCTTTGGCATTGCCTTTCTTAGGGATTGGAATGAAAACTGACCTTTACCAGGAATCAAATGTGCAGCCACTGCATTGGAAGGCAAAGTCTTAACCACTGGACCACTGGGGAAGTCCCCACCTGAGGTGTTTTAAACTGCAAAGGTGGTGAACAGACTGTGGCTCTCAGTGACTTCACCAAGGTACTACCATCTTGTGAGTTCTACTTGTGGTCAGGTAACACTCTAACCTCATCTTTTCAATTTATTATTTTAAATACCATTATAGGACATAGATGTGCCAAGAGCCTGCCCCCTCTTTTAAAATTTCTGCTCCAATAATTTGAATCTGCCTTTCAATCACCTGCACAGATAGTCCCCCCTACCATGGCAAATGAGACAGTCAGGGACCTTACAAAAGTAAGCTAGTGACAAGATTCTATCATCACCTGCCAAGAAGAACCTCAAAAGATAATCAGATCTCGTATTTTGCTCCTATTTGAAGTAATTAAGGTAAAATTGTAACCTTTGACTGTAGCATGTATTTTCCATACTCAATTGGTCAAATATTAAATAACTTTATAAACTAGGTTCACTCACCTGGGGGCATATTGACTTGCAGCTAATTCAGCCAGGCCCACTCATGGGGAACTCATGTTATTTAAAATCAGACATCCCATAGTGTCAATCTGCAGCTGAGGGGTCAAGTCAAGGATACAGCCAGAATTTCAGGGGTGGGTAAGCCAGTGAAATGGATTCATTTATTTGTTTATTCAGTAAAGGTTTACAGAGCACTGCTGAGCAGTGTACATAATGCTGGGGACATAGCAGTGTACAAGTTCTATTATGGAACTTACAGTCTAGGCGGGAGTGGAGGGAGAAAAAGACATGCAGGCCATTATAACACAAGAGAAAACCACGGATGCTCTGAGACCCTCAGGGGATGGGTACCCAATTCAGGTAACGAAGTAAGGTTTCCAGAGATGGTGATAACTAAGTTGAGGCCTGAATGGAAGTAGGAGATGGTTGGGTGTAAAAGAGAAAGGCAATGGTCATCTCATCAGGCTGAGGTCTAAGAAGAAAACACTTAATGGGTGGAGAAGTGCAGATGGTAAACAGAGGTTCAGATGTGGGTTCCAGTGCTGTGAGTCTATTAGCTTGAGCTAGAGTCAAAAACTGAGGGTGAGCATGGGTGTGTATATAGCAGATGGGGGAGTAGGTTCCAGAATTAAAAACCTTTTGTTTTCCCTGCAGAGATGTGGGTTATGGGGACTTTGAAGAGCAAGGACTTTTTTTTTTCTTTTAACTTTTTATTTTGTGTAGGGGTATAGCCGATTAACAATGTTGTGATAGTTTCAGGTAAACAACGAAGGGACTCAGCCATTCATATACGTGGATCCATTCTCCCTCGAAGAGCAAGTAGTTTTTAAAGTAAGCACACAATGAGGTCCTTTGTATAGTATAGGGAACTGTATTCAATATCTTGTGACAAACTATTGTAAAGAAAAAAAAAATATGTATATATATACACATACATATACATATATATGTATAACTGAGTCACTTTGCTATACAGAAGAAATTCACACAATACTGTAAATCAGCTATACTTCAATAAAAAAAATTAAAGAAAGCAAGGGGGACTTCCCTGGTGGTCCAGTGGTTAAGACTCTGTGCTTCCACTGCAGGTGGTGTGGGTTTGACCCCTAGTCAGGGAAGGAAGATCCCGCATGCCTCACTGTGTGGCCAAAAAATTATAAAAGGATAAACATTTTAAAAAAATAAAAGTAAACAAGGTAAAAACAAGCATGCCTTGAGCACAGGTGGGATCTCAGCAGAAAGGACAAAAACCCTTTCTGGAAGCTTGCTTTTATATGGCATGCCCGGTACCCACTCCTTAGAGGGAGCCTGCGTGACCTTTGCAGAGCAGGAGTAGTACTGAGGTTCCAGCAGGATTATGGCTGGTTATTGGTTAATGTCATGCACCCACTTTAGTACTCTTGGGCTTCCCTGGTGGCTCAGCTGGTAAAGAACTGCCTGCAATCCGGGAGACCTGGGTTCAACCCCTGGGTTGGGAATATCCCCTGGAGAAAGGAAAGGCTACCCACTCCAGTATTTTAGCCTGCAGAATTCCATGGACTGTATAGTCCATGGGTTCGCAGTGAGTCGGACATGACTGAGCAACTTTCACTTTCCATACTGTGAAACTTAGGGACTGAACGGAGTGTTTTTTGACTTGTTAGCAAATAGTCCAAGCTGCTTCCTGCTTCTTGGAAGATTTGACTTCACCATAAATAGCTTCATGGCTCACCTCCAGAAGGCCTATGACCTTCCATTTTGGTGACCAGAGGTCAACTTTCCTAATATAATATATACCAACCACCTCCCTTATTGGTTTCCAAAATAAATGCATCACTCCTCCATAAACAGCAGAGAGAAAAAAGCTCTCTAAGCCCTTATCAGAGATGACAAGTTTAAATGATCTGCCATGTCATTCTGATCACAAATCTAGACAAGAAAACTGAAATTTGAGGATAGCTTGCTTGGGGTATGGCATCCACATTTTTTCCATTGTAAGTCACATGATAAAAGATACAGATATGTACAGATTGCATACACTAATGGTAATAGTGAAATATGGCTTGTTGGCTGGTCAACAATACGGACTGTAGAAACAGTAATACAAAAGCATCCCCTCCAAGTTTAATCAGCTGTATTCACTCAAAAGTGCACATTTGTAGGTCTGTTGTTTATCAGTGATAAATTTTGGTTGATTCAATAATAAGAACAGAACACTGGCACTTAACAAAATGACCTGAAACAGTGGGTGCTAGTTTAGTCTAGGGCTGTCTCATGCTGACTCCAGAGACACTCCCAATGGGGGTTTCCATTTTGGCAGTCTTAAGAAAGAGAACATACTCTCAGCTGCATTAGAAAGACCTCAACCTTGTTTAGAGCTTGGCCATTCAAACTGAGAGGTTGGGATAATGTTCACCTCAAAATTCTTGATGAATCCAGTTCACAATGTTGAACATTGACACACACTAATAGTAGGTTTTCTGATTTAGTTGTAAGCAATGTGTAAATGAATAAATGACAACCTAATGTTGTTTGTGCTCCCAAGGCAGTCATAAAAATGTCTTTTTTGTTTGTTTTTTGTTTTTGTTTTTAATTTTCTTTTTTTTTTACTTTACAATACTGTATTGGTTTTGCCATACATTGACATGAATCCGCCACGGGTGTACATGAGTTCCCAATCCTGAACACCCCTCTCACCACCCTCCCCATATCATCTCTCTGGGTCATCCAGTGCACCAGCCCCAAGCATCCTGTATCCTGTATCGAACATTATCAGAGAAATGCAAATCAAGACCACAATGAGGTACCATTTCACACCAGTCAGAATGGCAGCGATCCAGAAGTCTACAAGCAATAAAAATGTCTTTTAAAGTATATTTTACTTGTGAAAATAAAGGACTGTCTATGCTCACCAAAACTTGTGAAACAGATGGATTGTGTGGTGTGTGAATTAATACTATTATGGGCTTCCCAGGTGGCACTAGTGGTAAAGAACCCTCTTGCCAATGCAGGAAACATAAGAGAGAGGGGTTTGATCCCTGGGGTGGGAAGATCCCTTGGAGGAGGGCACAGCAACCCACTCCAGTGTTCTTGCCTGAAGAATCCCATGGACAGAGGAGCCTGGCAGGCTACAGTCCATGGGGGTCTCAAAAAGTCCGACACAACTGCAGCGATTTAGCATGCATGCACGCAAAACTACTATGCTGGCGGCTTCCCTGGTGTTCAATGGTTAAGAATCCACCTTGCAATGCAGGCGACATGGGTTTAATTCCTGGTCGGGGAACTAAGATCCCACATGCTGTGAGGCAGCTAAGTCCACAGGCTGCAACAAAAGATCTCACATGCAATGAAGATCCCATGTGCCGCAACTAAGATTTGATGCAGCCAAATAAAGACACAAATAAATATTTTTTAAAGCTATTATATGGGCTTCTCTGATAGCTCAGTGGTAAAGAATCCGCCTGCAATGCAAGAGACATAAGAGACAGGGATTCAATCCCTGGGTTGGGAAGATCCTTTGGAGAAGGGAATGACAATCCACTCCAGTATTCTTGCCTGGAGAATCTCATGGACAGAGGAGCCTGGTGGGCTACAGGCTATAGAGTGGCAAAGAGTCAGGCATGACTGAAGCTACTTAGCAAGGACAAAGCTATTATACTAGAAAAAAAAAAAAAAACAACCTATCAACCTCTTCTGGCCATCCCATTACTGTGCCTTAAACTCTCCTGGGCACTCTGCACCCTACCAGGGATGCATGAAATACAGGACAATCAACCATTCCTGGCACCTGCCAAGCATGGCCCGGTCCTGGAGGCTGGCTCTGCCCCTGCTATATTGCTCTGGTCATTCTGGCTTACAGATCCCTGACTCTGCGTATCTAGCCTGAGGTAAGAGACTGCCTCCTCTAGTCCCGCGCTCTTGGGCTCCTGTGGTGTAAACTCTCCTCTGCATCCCTCCTACATCCAGGGAAGGGAACCATCACACAAGTGTGACCTCTTTCCAACCAAATCTATTACAGACTTCTTTACAATATAGGAATGCATTGAACCCAAGACAGTTCAGCAGTGGGAACAGAGGGGTTTCCAGTCCCCATCTGCCCATCCAGGTGTCCAGGTAGAGTCTGCATTTCTTTGAACAAATCAACAGAGCTTTTGTTTGTCCCCTGAAGTTTCAAGTTCAATGTGCTCTGATGTCTTGTCATATCCATAAGGAAATATAATCTTGTGAATCACTGGAGGTCTAACAAATTGGATTTGGGGCCTCTGATTCCAAAAAGTCCTTGATTGGACATGGCAGCTCAGTAAATCTCCATACCTGGGATCAATCTCTTCTAAATAGCTCCTAAAGTGCTCATGATTAAAGATGTGAGCACAGAGGAAATTCATAGTCTTTATTGCTTTCTCCGTCACATCACGTGGTGAACCAGACTTGGAAAATTCATGGCATGAGGCATGCGGCAATGACAGCTGGGCCCACCAAATTTCTCTTGGATTGAATACATTGTTGAAATCTTATTTGCCTTTCAAAGCAGATGCTCTACGTATAACAAGTGAACTTTTCCATGTTTTGAACTTTTTAAAGTCCTTTTTAAAAAACTGGTTGGGCAAGGACCTACTCAATGTTATGTGGCAGCTTGGATAGGAAGGGAGTTTGGGAGAGAATGGCTACATGCATGTGTATGGCTGAGTCCCTTCCCTGTTCCCCTGAAACTATCACAACACTGTTAATTGGCCACATGCTTTGTGCTAGTTGCTCAGCTGTGTCCGGCTGTTTGCAACCCCATGGACTGTAGCCCTCCAGACTTCTCTGTTCATGGAAGTTTCCAGGCAAGACTGCTGGAACGGGTTGCCATTTCCTTCTCCAGTAATAAAGTATACTCCAATATAAAATTTTTTTAAAAATTTAATAAAAAGCTGGTTGATACCTAATTCATGTGGGTTGGCACTAAAAAAAAAAAAAAAAAAAAAAGGACTCTGGAGTCAGACCCTTTAGGTTTAAGTATCAGTGTGCCTCTTGCCAGCTATGTGCACTAGGCAAAATTTTTAACTTCTTTGTGCCTTAGTTTCTTTCCCTGTAAAATTCAGATAATGATAATAAGATGACCTGTGTTAGGGGGTTGTTATGAGGATAAAATATGTTGAAATTTGTAAAATGCTTAGAATAGTACTGGCACATAATAAGTGCTGTATTAGTTCTTAAGTAAATTAGATTAGTTGATTTTGCTAAAACTCTCAAGCAGACACAAACACTTGCCCTTTCCCAGGATGTCACACACCTTGGGTGAGGACATACAGTTCATTCATTCTCCTGGGTACTCTGAGTTCTCTTTTTCAGTCAAACTAGACCACTTGAAACCCATGTGTTCAGTCACCTTTGAAGGATCACCTTCCCTGAGTTTTACTTCTAATTCTATGCCTTCCACTTCTAATCACTGCAATAAAGAAACATGTAAAATTCTTTTCTGCTGGCTATTAAAAACTATTGTTGAAACTTCCTTGGTGGTCTAGTGGTTAAGGCTCCATACTTTCAATGCAGGGGGCATGGGTTCGATCCCTGGTTGGGGAAGCAAGATCCCACAGGCTGCGTGGCATCATCAAAAAATAAAAAATATTGTTGAGGACAATATCCAATACGGTACATATTTGCACCTCCAGCCCCAACTATCTTGCTCCAGCCTCATGTATCCATCTGACATCAGCATTAGATATTTCAAAAGAAATAAACTCAACAAATTCAAGAACAAATACATCATCCCCTTCCCGCTCTTGACCCTCAACCAGATTTTCATCAGTGATCCACCTCTCAGAGAACAGCACCACCATCTATCCTGTCACACAGATCAGAATCATAGGAGTCATCTTTCTTCCTCAACCCTCATCTCAATCTTACAAAAACCAATATATTTCACCTCCTAAATATCTCTCAATATTCAAAGCCCACATGTCTGTTTTTATACAGCTATGACCAGTGTATACGAACTCTTTTCTTGCCTCTTCATTTAATAGTGTCATAAACACACTGGCTTGAGCATCAGTGGAGACTGAGCCCTTGTTTGTTTATTCAATAAAATTTAACACTCCCCTCTTTGCTCAGGCTAATCTATGAGGGCTGCTGGAAAAAATAGAGATGACCTAGATCTGTTGGTGCCCTCAAGGAGCTTCCAGTCTGTTGAGGGAGACAGACACATTTCCAATTTTTTTCTAGAGGAGATGTGCCATGCAGTAAGCAGAGATCAATACGCACAGGGTATTGAGAGACCATGGAAGAGTAACAAGTTAATCACATGTGGGTTTGGAAAACTTTCCTAAGCCTTGAACCCTGAGTAACAGTTCCCTGGGAAAGGAACAGTTGAGATTAGAGATAGTCTAGGCAACAACTGCAGTCATGAAATTAAAAGACACTTGCTCCTTGGAAGAAAAGCTATGACAAACCTAGACAGCATATTAAAAGTAAAGACATTACTTTGCCAACAAAAGTCCATCTAGTCAAAGTTATGGTTTTTCCAGTAGTCGTGTATGGATGTAAGGGTTGGACCATAAAGAAAGCTGAGTGCTTTCTGCTCTACATAGATGTGATGAAAGTCAAGATTCTACTCTCTATCCCTGGTTTTAACATCATTCTTGATAATAGGAATAAATACGGTAAATCCACCAAACAATTACATCTAACACTTTAATAATGCTTACAATATTATGGGCACAGTTAAGAAGTTTGTTAATAAAGTCATTTAATCATTGCAGTAATTTATATAGTAGAAAGTCAAGATTCTCAGAGGGCAGAATTCTTTCAGAGTCCAGTTTTTCATTAAGGGAAGAATATAATGAAAACAGTTAAGTAAATTTGAAGGTTATTGGTATTTGCTGTTGCCTAACTATCAACCAGGAGAAGGCAATGGCACCCCACTCCAGTACTCTTGCCTGGAAAATCCCATAGACAGAGGAGCCTGGTGGGCTGCAGTCCTAGGGTCACTGAGAGTTGGACACACACACACAAAAAAAGAAAGCTGAGTGCCGAAGAATTGATGCTTTTGAACTGTGGTGTTGGAGAAGACTCTTAAGAGTCCCTTGGACTGCAAGAAGATCAAACCAATCCATCCTAAAGGAAATCAGTCCTGAATATACATTGGAAGGGCTGATGCTGAAACTGAAACTTCAATACTTTGACCACTTGATGCAAAGAACTGACTAATTGGGAAAGACCCTAATGCTGGGAAAGATTGAGGGCAGGAGGAGAAGGGGACAACAGAGGGTGAAATGGTTGGACGGCATCACTGACTCGATGGATATGAGTTTGAGCAAGCCCTGGGAGTTGGTGATGGACCAGGAAGCCTGGCATGCTGCAGTCCATGGAGTCGCAAAGAGTTGGACATAACTGAGCAACTGAACTGAGGCAATAATAATAGTGCATGCAAAGACCAGAAAGAAGAAATCCCACTGCTGGTTCAAGAAACTCTAAAGTATTCCTTGTGTCTGGGAGTCAGAATTTGAGAGGACTGAATTACCAGTAGCCAGATCATGCTTTGGGTGCCCTATTGAGGAGCTTCCTCTATCATGTGGTAGCTGAGAGGCCAAGGTATTCACACAGAGGAGGGACAAAATCAGATCTGGATATTTAAAAGATCTCTGTGCAAACCTAATCACAAACCTTCCAAATAGATAAAACAAATAGGGAAAAGATTTTTCAAAAGAAATATAAGGCTTGAGCAAGACAGTAAACTAACTGGACCTAATGGATATGTATAGAACAGTCCACCCAACAAGAGCAGAATGCACCTTCTTCCCAAGTGACCATGGAACATTTCACAGGATAAAGCCATATATTAGGCCATAACACAAGCCTCAGTACATTTTAAAGGCTCATAATCTTACAAAATATGTTCTCTGACCACAACGGAGTAGCATTAGAAATAAATAACAGAAAACAATTCGGGAAATTCACAAATATGTAGAAATTAAACAACACACTCATATACAACCACGAGTCAAAGAAGAAATAACAAGGGGAATTAGAAAATGCTTTGGGATGAATAAAAATGATGGCTCAATATACCAAAATTTGTGGGATGAAGCTAAAGCAATACTTAGAGGAAAATATTAATAAAGTAATATTTGGTACCAAAACCAGATGAAGATATCATAAGAAAGAAACAATATCTCTTATGAATATAGATGTAAAAATCATCAACAAAACACTAGTAAGCCAAATGCATCAACATTTTAAAAGGAAGAATCACTGCAAACAAAGCTAATGGAGGTGATAGAATTCCAGTTGAGCTATTTCAAATCCTAAAAGATGATGCTGTGAAAGTGCTGCACTTAATATGCCAGCAAATTTGGAAAACTCAGCAGTAGCCACAGGACTGGAAAAGGTCAGTGTTCATTCCAATCCCAAAGAAAGGCAATGCCAAAGAATGTTTAAACTACTGCACAATTGCACTCATCTCACACAATAGCAAAGTAATGCTCAAAATTCTCCAAGCCAGGCTTCAACAGTACACAAACCATGAACTTCCATATGTTCAAGCTGGATTTAGAAAAGGCAGAGGAAGCAGAGATCAAATTGCCAACATCTGTTGGATCATTGAAAAAACAAGAGCATTCCAGAAAAACATCTGCTTTACTGACTATGCCAAAGCCTTTGACTATGTGGATCACAACAAGCTGTGGAAAATTCTTAAAGAGATGGGAATACCAGATCACCTGACCTGCCTCCTGAGAAATCTATGCAGGTCAAGAACAACAGTTAGAACTGGACATGGAACAACAGACTGGTTCCAAATTGGAAAAGGAGTACATCGAGGCTGCATATTGTCATCCTGTATATTTAACTTATATGCAGAGTACATCATGAGAAATGCTGGGCTGGATGAAGCACAAGATGGAATCAAGATTGCTGGGAGAAATATCAATAACCTCAGATATGCAGATGACACCACCCTTACACCAGAAAGCAAAGAAGAACTAAAGAGTCTCTTGATGAAAGTGAAAGAGGAGAGTGAAAAAGTTGGCTTAAAACTCAACATTCAGAAAACTAAGATCATGGCATCAGGTCCCATCATTTCATGGCAAATAGATGGGGAAACAATGGAAACAGTGAAAGACTTTATTTGGGGGGGCTCCAAAATCACTGCAGATGGTGACTGCAGCCATAAAATTAAAAGATGTTTGCTCCTTGGAAGAAAAGCTATAAACAACCTAGATAGCATACTAAAAAGCAAAGACATTACTTTGCTAACAAAGGTCCATCTAGTCAAAGCTATGGTTTTTCCAGTAGTCATGTATGGATGTGAGAGTTGGACTATAAAGAAAGCGGAGCACTGAGGAACTGATACTTTTGAACTTCGGTGTTGGAGAAGACTCTTGAGAGTCCCTTGGTCTGCAAGGAGATCTAACCAGTTAATCCTAAAGGAAATCAGTCCTGAATATTCATTGGAAGGATTGATGCTGAAGCTGAAACTCCAACACTTTGGCCACCTGATGCAAAGAACCGACTCATTGGAAAAGACCCTGATGCTGGGAAAGATTGAAGGCAGGAGAAGGGGACGACAGAGGATGAGATGGTTGGATGGCATCACCAACGCGATGGACATGAGTTTGAGTAGGCTCTGGCAGTTGGTGATAGATAGAGAAGCCTGGTGTGCTGCAGTCCATGGGATTGCAAAGAGTCAGACACTACTGAGCAACTGAACTGAACTGACTAATGCACGGTGATGGACTTATTATGGTGATTATTTCACAATATAAACAAACATCAAATTATTATGTTGTATACCCGAACTAATACAATGTTATATGTCAGTTATACCTAAAAAAAAAAAAAACAAAACAAACAAACCACTAAACCTCAGAAAAAAAAAATAAAAGAATAAGCAAAGGAGGGACTTTTCTGGTGATCCAGTGGCTAAGACTCAGCAATCCCAGTGCAGGAAGCTGAGATTCGATCCTTGGTCAGGGAACTAGATTCCACATGCCACAACTGAGTTTGCATGCTGCAACTAAAGATCCTGTGTGCTGCCACATAGATCTGGTGTAGCCAAATAAGTAAGTAAATAAAAGTTAGAAAAAAAAAAACAAGAAGGAAAAGCAGCAAAGGATCTGAGTAGACATTTCTCCAAAGAAGATAGACAAGTTGTGGATAATTTTGTGAAAAGATGCTCAACACCACTAGCCTTCAGTGGACTGCACTTTGAATCCTGAGATAGACCTACTTCACACCTGCTAGGATGGTGTGCTACAATCAAAACAACGTATAATAACAAGTGTTGGCAAATAAGTGGAGACATTGAAACCCTCATTGACAGCTGGCAGTGATGTATAAGCCACTTTGGAAAGCAGTCTGGCAGTTCCTCAAATGTTAAGCACAGAGTTACCATATGACCCAGCAATTCCATTCCTAGAAATAGACCCAAGAGAAATGAATACATACATTAACTCAAAAGCCAGTACATGAATGTTCATAGCAGCATGAATCATAATAGCCCAAAAGTCAGAACAACCCAAATGTCCATCAATCAATGAATATTGATGACTTAAATGTGGTACATCTAGACAATGGGATATTATCCTGCAATCAAAAGGAATAAAGTACTGATACATGCTACAACTTGGATTAACTTTGAAAACATGATGCTAAGTGAGAGAAACCAGTCACCAAAGATCATATATTGTATGATTCCAATTTTATGAAGTGTTCAGAAGAGGGAAATCTACAGAGGCAGAGAGTATATTAGTGTTGCCAAGAGCTGGGAAGATTGGAAGGGAATGGGAATTGAGTGCTAATGGCTATGGGATTTCTTTTTGAGGTGGTGAAAATGTTCTAAAATTAGATAAGTGATGATGGTTACCCATATCTGTGAAACACTAAGAAGCCATTGAACTGTACCTTCTAAACAGGTAAATTGTATGACATGTGAATTATATCTCAATAAAGCTATTATTAAGAAAAATCTCTATGATGACAGGTCCAGGAAAGAAACTGGAGGTGAGACTGAGACCATGCAAGTGATTGGTGTATGGTCTGGGCAGGAGAGGATGAGTGAGTTGGAACAGGGTTTGTGGAATAGATGCAAGAGAGAGTCCATGTGGAGACAGACGGGACTGGGTGATGATTCATTTTCAGCTTGATTCTTAGTTCCATACATAACATTTGTCCTGATACTACCAGTTTGTATCTGTGAGTTGCTCTCCATCCATAAAACTACCTGCTGCTCCAAACCTCTCTCATCATCACTCATCTCAACTACTGCCCTCTTGGATGGTCTATGTGCATCCACTTGGGTTCCCTGCCAGTCTGTTCCCTACACTGGAGCCACAGTGATCTTTTCATACTGCAAATCTGTCATGTCATCCTCCTGCTTTAAACTCTTCAATGATTTCCCTTTGCACTTAGGATGAAGACCAAAATACTTAACCCCCTCAACCACCCCAAATGTCCTAGTCCCTGCTTATCTCTCAGATCAGTCCTTTTGCACTCCAAGTCCACTGGACTGCTTTCAAGTGCCTCACCGTGCTCCGATCTACCACAGGATCTTTGCACTTGCTGTTCCCTCTATGGGTGCTTCATTCCCTGCTTCACCTGGTGACTCAAACTCTCCCTTCAGCTACCAGTTATCACTTCCTCAGAGAAGCCTTTCCTGATGGCACAGTTCAGTTCAGTTAGTCGCTCAGTCGTGTCTGACTCTTTGTGACCCCATGGACTGCAGCACACCAGGCTTCCCTGTCCATCACCAACTCCCAGAGCTTGCTCAAACTCATGTCCATCGAGTCGGTGATGCCATCCAGCCATCTCATCTTCTGTCATCCCCTTCTCCTCCTACCTTCAATCTTTCCCAGCATCAGGATCTTTTCAAATGAGTCAGTTCTTCGCACAAGGTGGCCCAAATATTGGAGCTTCAGCTTCAGTCCTTCCAATGAATATTCAGGACTGATTTCCTTTAGGATGGACTAGTTTGATCTCCTTGCTGTCCAAGGGACTCTCGAGAGTCTTCTCCAACATCACAGTTCAAAAGCCTGATGGCCCAAGTGCCCTATTTTATGCTCTCAGAGCTCTTTGTACTTCTCCTCCATAACCCTTATCACGGTTGCAGTTTTTTTTTCTGTTTATGGGATCATTTGATTAATGTCTATCTCTTTCATTAGCTTGTAAGTGCCATAAGATCAACATCTGTGGCTATTTTTGTTCACTATTGTATCTCTGGTGCCAAATACAGTGTTTGGCACATAGTAGGCCCTGAATTATATTTGTTAAATAAATGAATAAACCTCAGGAACAATTTAAAATGCTAATCAAAGCAACAATGAACTGTCCTACTGTGCCCATAGATTGGCAGCGGTTAAAAATACCCAGTATGGAAATGGATAATCAACAAGGATCTACTGTTTAGCACATGGAACTCTGCTCAATGTTATGTGGCTGCTTGGATAGGAGGGGAGTTTGAGGGAGAATGGATACATGTATATGTATGGCTGAGTTCCTTTGCTGTTCACCTGAAACTATCACAACATTGTTAATCGGCTATACCCCAATACAAAATAAAAAGTTTTTTAAAAAATAAATCTTAATTCTCCCTGGAAAAAGAATACCCAATGTGGGTAAGGATTGAG
This sequence comes from Budorcas taxicolor, assembly GCF_023091745.1. Lineage (NCBI taxonomy): Eukaryota > Metazoa > Chordata > Mammalia > Artiodactyla > Bovidae > Budorcas > Budorcas taxicolor. Next base: position 28,454,160 of record NC_068935.1, read on the forward strand.
GAAAATGAGCACTGTCATATTCTGGTGCTGGGTGTGTATAATGCTATGTCCTTGATGGATGGATCTGCAAATGTTCACACTGTTGCACTCCACAATTCTATCCACGAAATTTTATTCCAAGAAAATGACCACTAGTGTGCATAATGGTATAAACAGGAGGATAGCTCTTGAAGCGTTGTTTATAATAGTAGAAGGATGAAAAACAACCTAAATGTTCAACCATAGAATATTATTAGTTAAATAAATCACAGTGCATTCATACTGTGGAATACTATGCAGCTATTAAAAATGATCATGCAAATTATGTTTATCAACATGATGAGAAATTCATGGTAGAATCTTTAGTAAAAATAAACAGCTACTAAAAAGCATGATGAAAGTGAGAGTGTTAATAGCCTCAGTAGGGAGGCCAGATGGAGAAGGCAGTGGCACCCCACTCTAGTACTCTTGCCTGGGCGATCCCATGGATGGAGGAGCCTGGTAGGCTGCAGTCCATGGGGTCGCTAAGACTCGGACACGACTGAGCGACTTCCCTTTCACTTTTCACTTTCCTGCATTAGAGAAGGAAATGGCAACCCACTTCAGTGTTCTTGCCTGGAGAATCTCAGGGACGGGTGAGCCTGGCGGGCTGCCGTCTATGGGATCGCACAGAGTTGGACACAACTGAAACTACATAGCAGCAACAGCAGCAGACAAAGTATTGGAGCTTCAGCCTCAGCATCACTCCTTCCAATGAATATTCAGGGTTGATTTCCTTAAGATTGACTGCTTTGATCTTGCAATCTAAAAAGACTTCTCCAGCAACACATTTCAAAGGCATCAATGCTTAGGTGCTCAGCCTTCTTTATGGTCCAACTCTCACATCCGGACATGGCTCCTGGAAACATCATATCTTTGACTAGACGGACCTTTGTTTGCAAATGATGTCTCTGCTTTTGAATACGATGTCTAGGTTTGTCATAGCATTCCTTCCAAGGGGCAGGCATCTTTTAATTTCATGACTGCAGTCACCATCCCCATTGATTTTGGAGCCCAAGATAATAAAATCAGTCAGTGCTTTCACTTTTCCTCTCTTTATTTACCATGAAGTGATGGGAGTTGATGCCCTGATCTTAATTTTTTGAATGTTGAGATTTAGCCAGATTTTTCACTCTCCGCCTTCAGCCGCAACAAGAGGCTCTTTAGTTCCTCTTCATGTTCTGCCATTAGAGTGGTATCGTTTGCATATGTGAGGTTGTTGATATTTCTCCCAGCAACCTTGATTCCAACTTGTGATTTCTCCAGCTGGGCATTTCACATGATGTTCTCTGCCTAAAAGTTACATAAACAGGCTGGCAGTATACAGCCTTTTTGTACTCCTTTTCCAATTTTAAACCACTCCGTTGTTCCATGAAAGGTTCTAACAGCTGCTTCTTGAACCACATGCAGGTTTCTTAGCAGACAGGTAAGGTGATCTGGTATTCCCATCTCTTTAAGACTTTTCCACAGCTTGTTGTGATCCATATAATCAAAGGATTTGGTGTAGTCAATGAAACAAAAGTAAATGTTTTTTCTGTAATTCCCTTGCTTTCTTTATGGTCCAATGAATATCAGCAATTGAATATTTGATTCCTCTGCGTTTTCTAAATCCAGCTTGTATATGTGGAAGTTCTCGGTTCACGTACTGCTAAAGAATACCTTGAACGATCTTGAGCATAACTTTACTAACACACAAAATGAGCGCAATTGTCCAGTAGCTTCAACATTCTTTGGCATTGCCCTTCTTTGGGATTGGAATGAAAACTGACCTTTTCCAGGCCCGTGGCCACTGCTACATTTATCAAAATTGCTGATATATTCAGTGCAGCACTTTAACTGCATTATCTTTTAGGATTTGAAATACCTCAGCTGGAATTCCATCAACTCCACTAGCTTTGCTCGTAGTGATGCTTCCTAAGGGCCACTTGACTTCACATTCCAGGATGTCTGGCTCTAGGTTGGTGATCACACTATCGTGGTTATCTGGATCATTAAGATATTTTTTGTATAGTTTTTCTGTGCATTCTTGCCACCTCTTAATCTCTTCTGCTTCTGTTAGGTCCATACCATTTCTGTCCTTTGCTCTGCCCATCTTTGCATGAAATGTTCCTTTGGTATCTCTAATTTACTTGAAGAGATTTCTAGTCTTTCCTATTCTATTCTTTTCCTCTATTTCTTTGCATTGATCACTTAGGAAGGCTTCTTATCTCTCCTTGCTATTGTTTGGAACTCTGCATGCAGATGGATATATCTTTCCTTTCCTCCTTTAACCTTCTCTTTTCTCAGCTATTTGCAAGGCCTCCTCAGACAACCATTTTGCCTTTTTGCATTTCTTTTTCTTGGGGATGGTTTTGATCACAGCCTCCTATACAATGTTATGAACCTCACTCCATAGTCCTTCAGGCACTCTATCAGATCTAATCCTTCGAATCTATTCAAAATCCTTTGACTCCTTTGAATCTTTGAATCTATACACTTCCACTGTATACTCATAAGGGATTTGATTTAGGTCATACCTGAATGGTCTAGTGGTTTTCCCTACTTTCTTCAATGTAAGTCTGAATTTTGCAATAAGGAGTTTATGAGCTGAGCCACAGCCAGCTTCTGGTCTTGTTTTTGCTGACTGTATACAGCTTCTCCATCCTTGGCAGCAAAGAATATAATCAGTGTGATTTCGGTGTTGGCCATCTGGTATGGGCTAGGTGTCAGCCATTCTGGGCAAAGTACAGGCATGGAGTCAGCCAATCAAGGGAAAGTACCAGCTAGGTTCAGTCAATTAGGGCAAAGTATAGGCTGGAGGCAGCCAATCAAGACATAATATACGTTAGGATTCAGGTATCCAGGCAAAATGCCGACTAGCATTCAGCCATTCAGAGCAAAGTAGAGGCAAGTAGTCAGCCAATCAGAATATAGTACAAGGTTGGAGTCAGCCAAAGAGACCAAACTACTGGCTAAGATACACCCAATTAGGACAATGAACAGTCTAGAAGTCAGCAAATCTGGGCCTAATACAAAGTTGGATTCTGCTGATCAAAGCAAAGTACGAGCTAGGAGTCAGCCAATAGAGCAATATACAGGCTAGGAGTCAATCAATCAGAAAAAACTTCTGGTTAAGAGCCAGCCAATTAGGGCAAGCTACAGACCAGGAGCCAACCAATCAGGGCAAAATACTGGCCTGGAGTCAGCCAATGGAGTCAGCCAATGAAGTCAGCATAGTCTAGGAGTCAACCAATCAGTGTAAACTACTGGCTAAAAGTCAGACAGTCAAAGCAAGGTACGGATCCGAGTCAGCCAACCAGACAAAGTAGAGGTTTGGACTCAGACAGTCAGAACAAAGTGTAGGCTAGGACTCAGCCAATCAAGGCAAAATGCAGGGTAGCACTCAGTCAATCAGAGCAAAGTACAGTCTTGGTGTCAGCCATTCAGAGCAAATGATTAACTAGGACTCAACCAATCATAGCAAACTACTGGCTAAGAGCCAATAAGACAGGGCAAGGAGCAGTCTAAAAATCAGCTGATCGGGGTCAAGTACAAGCTTGGAATCTGCCAGTCAGATCAAAGTACTAGCTAAGAGTCAGACGTTAGCTGAATATAGACAAAACACATGCTAGCATGCAGCCAATCAGAGCAAAGTACCAGCTTGGAGTCAGCGAATCAGGCCAAAGGATAGGCTAGGAGTCAGTCAATCAAGGCAAAAAAACAGGCTAGCTCTCAGCCAATCAATGCAAAGTACAGCCTAGGAGTCACCCAATCAGAGCAAAGTAGAAGCTTGAAGTCACTGCTGCTGCTAAGTCACTTCAGTCATGTTTGACTCTGTATGACCCTGTAGACGGCAGCCCACCAGGCTCCACCGTCCCTGGGATTCTCCAGGCAAGAACACTGCAGTGGGTTGCCATTTCCTTCTCCAATGCAGGAAAGTGAAAAGTGAAAGGGAAGTCGCTCAGTCGTGTCCGAGTCTTAGCGACCCCATGGACTGCAGCCTACCAGGCTCCTCCATCCATGGGATCGCCCAGGCAAGAGTACTGGAGTGGGGTGTCATCACCTTCTCCGTTGAAGTCACTAAATCAGGGCAAGTATAAAACTGAAGTCAGACAATCAGGGCAAAGTACAGGCAAGGATTCAGCCAATCAGAACAAAGTACAAGCTTGGAGTCAGCCAAGCAGTGTAAAGTGTAGGCAAGGAGTCTGCCAATCAGAGCAAAGTACAAGCTTGGAGTCAGCCAAGCAGTGTAAAGTGTAGGCAAGGAGTCTGCCAATCAGAGCAAAGTACCATTACAGCAAGCCAATCAGGGCAAAGTATATGCTAAGAGTCAACCAATCAGAGCAAACTACTGGCTAAGAGACAGCCAATCAATTCAAGGTACCATCTAGAAGTCATCCAATTAGGGCCAAGTATCAAGCTTGAAGCCTGCCAATCAGAGAAAAGTACAGGCTAAGAGTCAGTCAATAGAGCAATGTATAGGCTAGGAGTCAAGCAATCAGAGCAAACTACTGGCTAAGAGACAGCTAGTCAGGGCAAGGTACAGGCTAGGAGTTAGCCATTCAGGTCAAAGTACTGGCTTAGAGTCAATCAAACAAGACAAAGGATAGGCTAGGAGTCAATCAGTCAGAGCAAACTGCATTAAGAGCCAGCCAATCTGTGCAGGGTACCATCTTGAAGTCATCAAATTAGGGCCTCGTATCAAGCTAGAAGCCTGCCAATCAGAGAAAAGTACAGGGTAAAAGCCAGCCAGTAGAGCATTATACAGGCTAGGAGTCAAGCAATCAGAGCAAACTACTGGCTAAGAGACAGCAAATAAGGGCAAAGTACAGGCTAGGAGTTAACCATTCAGGGTAAAGTTCTGGCTTGGAGTCAATCAATCAAGATAAAGTATAGGTTAGGAGTCAGTCAATCAAGACAAAGTATAGGCTAGGAGTCAATCAATCATAGCAAACTACATTAAGAGCCAGCCAATGAGGGCAAGCTACAGACTAGGAGCCAGCCAATCAGGGCACAAGATCAGCCTGGAGTCAACCAATCCGGATTCTTAGAGTCAACCAATCAGAGTAAACTACTGGCTAAGAGTCAGACAATCAAGGCAAGGTACAAACTCAGAGTCAGCCAAACTGGCAAAGTAGAGGCTTGGAGTCACACAATCAGGACAAAGTACAGGCTAGGACTCAGCCAATCTGGGCAATATGCAGGGTAGCACTCAGTCAATCAGAGCAAAGTACAACCTTGGCGTCAGCCATTCAGGTTAAAGGATAAGCTAAGACACAACCAATCAGAGCAAACTACTGGCTAAGACCCAACCAATTAAGGCAAGGTACAGTCTAAAAGTCAGCCAATCAGGGTCAAGTACAAGCTTGGATTCTGCCAATCAGAAAAAAGTAGTAGCTAGGAGCCAGCCAATACCACAATATACAGGCTAGGGTCAACCAATCAGAGCAAAGAACTGGCTAAAGACAGCCAATCAGGACAAGGCACAACCAAAGAGTCAGCCATTTAGGGCAAATTACCAGCTTGGAGTCAGACAATCACGGCAAAGAATAGGATAGGAGTAGATCAGTCAGAGCAAACTACCGGCTATAAGACATCCAGTCAGGGCAAGGAACAGGCTAGGAGTCATTGAATCAAGGAAAAACACATGCTAGCACTCAGCCAATCAGTGCAAAGTACAGCGTAGGACTCACCCAATCAGAGAAAAGTAGAATCTTGCAGTCACCCTAGCAGAGCAAAGCAAAAATTTGGAGTCAGACAATCAGGGCAAAGTACAAGCTTGGAGTCAGCCAATCAAAATAAAGTGGAGACTAAGAATCGGCCAAACAGTGCAAGTATGTGCTAGCACTTAGCTAATCAGAGAAAATTACAGGCTGCTGCTGCTGGTGCTAAAGTCGCTTCAGTCGTGTCCGACTCTGTGCGACCCCATAGATGGCAGCCCAACAGGCTCCACCGTCCCTGGGATTCTCCAGGCAAGAACACGGCAGTGGGTTGCCATTTCCTTCTCCAATGCATGAAAGTGAAAAGTCAAAATGAAGTCGCTCAGTCGTGTCTGACTCTTCGCGACCCCGTGGACTGCAGCCTACCAGGCTCCTCAGTTCATGGGAAATTACAGGCTCAGTTCAGTTCAGTTCAGTCGCTCAATCGTGTCCGACTCTTTGCGACCCCATGAACTGCAGCATGCCAGGCCTCCCTGTCCATCACAAACTCCCGGAGTTCACTCAGACTCACGTCCATCGAGTCCATGATGCCATCCAGCCATCTCATACTCTGTCGTCCCCTTTTCCTCCTGCCCCCAATCCCTCCCAGCATCAGTCTTTTCCAATGAGTCAACTCTTCGCATGAGGTGGCCAAGGTATTGGAGTTTCAGCTTTAGCATCATTCCTTCCAAAGAAATCCCAGGGCTGATCTCTTTCAGAATGGACTGGTTGGATCTCCTTGCAGTCCAAGGGACTCTCAAGAGTCTTCTCCAACACCACAGTTCAAAAGCATCAATTCTTCAGTGCTCAGCCTTCACAGTCCAACTCTCACATCCATACATCACCACTGGAAAAACCATAGCCTTGACTAGACGGACCTTAGTCGGCAAAGTAATGTCTCTGCTTTTGAATATGCTATCTAGGTTGGTCATAACTTTTCTTCCAAGGAGTAAGCGTCTTTTCATTTCATAGCTGCAGTCACTATCTGCAGTGATTTTGGAGCCAAAAAAAAAATAAAGTCTGACACTGCTTCCACTGTTTCCCCATCTATTTCCCATGAATTACAGGCTAGGGGACTGCTAATCAGGACAAAATACTGCTTGTTGTTGCTCAGTGGCTAGGTCTGTCGGATATTTGCAATCCCATGGACTGCAACAGGCCAGGCTTCCTTGTCCTTCACTATCTCCCGGATTTGCTCTAATTCCTGTCCATTGAGTAAGTGTTGCCATCTAATCGGCTCATCCACTTCCATCTCCTTTTGCTTTTGGTGTTTCCCAGCATCAGGGCCTTTTCCACAAGTTTGGCTCCTGGCATCAGGTGGTCAAATTACTGGAGTTTCAGCCTCAGCATCAGTTCTAATGAAGATTCAGGGTTGATTTCCTTTAGGATTGACTGGTTTGATCTCCTTGCAGTCCAAGGGACTCTCAAGAGTCTTCACAAACACCACAGTTCAAAAGCATCAATTCTTCAGTGCTCAGACTTTTTTATGGTCCAACTCTCACATCAGTACATGACTACTGGAAAAACCATAGCTTTGACTAGACGGACCTTTCTTTGCAAATGATGTCTCTGCTTTTGAATACACTGTCTAGGTTTGTCATAGCTTTCCTTCCAAGGGGCAGGCTTCTTTTAATGGCATGGCTGCAGCCACCATCCTTGGTGATTCAGGAACCCAAGATAATAAAATCAGTCACTGCTTCCACTTGTTCCCCTTTTATTTACCATGAAGTGATGGGACTGGATGCCCTAATCTTAGTATTTGGAATGTTGAGTTTTAAGCCAGCTTTTTCACTCTCCTCTTTCACTCTCATCAAAAAGCTCTTTAGTTCCTCTCACTTGCTGCCAGTAGAGTGGCATCATTTGCATATATGAGGTTGCTGACATTTCTCCCAGCAATTTTGACTCCAGCTTGTGCTTCTCCAGCCCAGCCTGTTGTATGATGTTCTCTGCCTAAAAGTTGAATAAGTTCAGTTCAGTTCAGTCGCTCAGTCGTGTCCGACTCTTTGCGACCCCATGAATCGCAGCACGCCAGGCCTCCCTGTCCATCACCAACTCCTGGAGTTCACTCAGACTCACGTCCATCGAGTCAGTGATGCCATCCAGCCATCTCATCCTCTGTCGTCCCCTTCTCCTCCTGCCCCCAATCCCTCCCAGCATCAGAGTCTTTTCCAATGAGTCAACTCTTCGCATGAGGTGTCCAAAGTACTGGAGCTTCAGCTTTAGCATCATTCCTTCCAAAGAAATCCCAGGGTTGATCTCCTTCAGAATGGACTGGTTGGATCTCCTTGCAGTCCAAGGGACTCTCAAGAGTCTTCTCCAACACCACAGTTCAAACGCATCAATTCTTCGGCGCTCAGCCTGGCAATATACAGCCTTTTCATACTCCTTTCCCAATTTTAAACCAGTCAGTTGTTCCATGTAAGGCTCTAACAGTTGCTTTATTTTTAAAATTCTATTTATTTTTAATTGACAGATAATTGCTTTACAGCATTTTGTTGGTTTCTACAAAACATCAGTATGAATCAGTCTTAGGTTTGCCTATGTCCCCTCCCAGTTTACATCCCTCCCACCTCCCTCATCCCACCTTTCTAGGTTGTTAGGGACCCTGGGTTTGAGTTCCCTGAGTCATACAGCTAATTCCCATAACAATTGCATCTTGAACCACATACAGGTTTCTCAGGAGGCAGGTAAGGTGGTCTGGTATTCCTATCTCTTTAAGAATTTTCCACATCTTGTTGTGATCCACACAGAGGCTTTAGCGTAGTCAATGAAGCAAAAGTAGATGTTTTCTGGAATTCCCTTTCTTTATGGTCCAACAAATATTGGCAATTGGATTTGGATCTCTGATTTCTCTGCCTTTTCTAAATCCAGCTTTTACATGTGGAAGTTCTCGGTTCACATACTGCTGAAGACTAGCTTGAAGGATTTGGAGCATAACCTTTTTTTTTTTTTTTTTTTTTTTTTTGAGTATACGAAATGAGTGCTATTGTCCAATATTTCAACATTCTTTGGCAGTGCCCTTCTTTGGGATTGGAATGAAAACTGACCTTTTCCAGTCCTGTGGCCACTGCAGAGTTTCCCAAATTTGCTGACTTACTGAGTGCAGCACTCTAACAGCATCATCTTTCAGGATTTTAGATAGGTCAGCTAGATTCCATCACATCCACTAGCTTTGTTTGTAGTAATGCTTCCTAGGGCCCACTTGACTTCATGCTCCAGGACGTCCGTGACCACACCACTGTGGTTATTCCAGTTGTGAAGACTCTTTTTGTATAGTTTTTCTGTGTATCCTTGCCACCTCTTCTCAATCTCTTCTGTTTCTGTTATTTCCTTACTGTTTCTGTGTTTTACTGTGCCAATCCTTGCGTGAAACAGTCCCTTGATATCTCCAGTATTCTTGAGACCTTTCCATTGTATTGTTTTCCTCTACTTCTTTCCATTGTTCACGCAAGATCTATTTCTCCTTGTTATTCTCTTGAACTCTGCATTCCACTGTTCATATTTCTCCTTTTTTCCCTTGCTTGTCGCTTCTCTTCATTCCCATCTATATGTAAAGCCTTCTCAGACAATGACTTTGCATTCAGTTCAGTTCAGTTCAGTCGCTCAGTCGTGTCCAACTCTTTGAGACCCCATGAATTGCAGCAGCACTCCAGGCCTCCCTGTCCTTCAGTATCCTATCATTTTGCCTTTTCATACTGTTCATGGGGTTCTCAAGGCAAGAATACTGAAGTGGTTTGCCATTCCCTTCTCCAGTGGACCACATTCTGTCAGACCTCTCCACCATGACCCGCCCGTCTTGGGTTGCCCTGCGGGCATGGCTTAGTTTCATTGAGTTAGACAAGGCTGTGGTCCTAGTGTGATTAGATTGACTAGATTTCTGTGAGTATGGTTTCAGTGTGTCTGCCCTCTGATGCCCTCTTGCAACAACTACCATTTTACTTGGGTTTCTCTTTCCTTGGGCGTGGAGTATCTCTTCATGGCTGCTCCAGCAAAGCATAGCCGCTGCTCCTTACTGCCTTTCTTTTTCTAGGGACCTTTTTGGTCACTGTCTCCTGTACAGTGTTATGAACCCCTGTCCGTAGTTCTTCAGGCACTCTGTATACCAGATCTAAACCCCTGAATCTATTAGTATCCTTCAATGTATAATGATGGGGCTTCACAGTTGGCTCAGCAGTAATGGATCTGCCTGCAATGCAGGAGACATATGTTCGATCCAAGGTTGGGAAGATACCCTGGATGATGGCATGGCAACCCCTTCCAATATTCTTGACTGCAGAATCCCATGGACAGAGGAACCTGGCATACCACAGGGTTTCTGAGTTGGACATCACTGAAGGGACCGAGTACATACCCACCCAATGTATAAACATAAAGGATATGTTTTAGGTGAGCACAGACTCCCCTAGTGGTTTACCATACTTTCTTCAAATAAATTACAGGCTAGTAGTCAGCCAATCACAGGAAGCTGGAAGCTTAGAGTAGGCAATCAGGGCAAAGTGCAGTCTAGGATTCAGCCAATCAGGAAAATGTATATGCTCAGATTCAGCCCATCTGGTAAGAGGCAGCCAGTAACAACAAAGTAGAGGTTAGTTTTCAGTCAATCAGAACAAAGTATGTGCTAGATGTTACCCAGTCAGATCAAAGAGGGTGCTAGGAGTCAGCCAATTAGGGTAAAGTAGAGGCTAGGAGTCAGCATATCAGGGCAAAGTACTGGCTAGAAGTCAGCAAATAGAGCAAAGAACTGGCCAGAAGTAAACCAATCAGAGTAACTTACTAGCTAGGAGTCAGCCAATCAGGGCACAGAGGTGGCTAGGAGTCAGCCAATCATGGCGAGGTGGTGGCATGGAATTAGCCAGTCAGGAAAAAGTACCAGTTAGGTTCAGGCAACAATGACATACTATAGGCTAACATTCTGCCAATCCAAGCAAAGTACAGGTTAGGAGTCAGCCAACCAGAGCAAAGTACAAGCTTGGAGTCAGCCTATCAGGGCAAAGTACATGCTAGGGTTCAGTCAATCAGGGCAAAGTATAGGCTCGAAGTGAACCAATCAAAACAAAGTATAGGCTAAGAGTCAGAGAATCAGGGCAGGTGCACGCCAGGAGTCAGTCAAGGTAAAATGCATGCTTGGAATCATTGAATCAGGGCAAAGTAAAGGGTTGAAACCAGCCAATCAGGACAAAGTATAGTCTAGGAGGCACCCAATCAGCCCAAACTACTGGTTAAGAGGGCCAGGACACGATAGGAGTCAGTCAGGGTAAAGTACAGGCTTGGAGTCAGCCAATCAAGTCAAAATAAATGCTAAGAGTCAGTCAATCAGAGGAAACTACTGGCTATAAGAAGGAGCTAATCAGGGCAACGTACAGGATAGGAATCAGTCAATCAGGAAAGGGTATAGGCTAGGAGTCAGCCAATCAGGCAAAATACAGACTGGAGTCAGCCAATCAAGACATAATATAGGCTAGAATTCAGCTAATCAAGGCAAAATGCAGGCTAGCATTCAGCCATTCAGAGCAAAGTACCGTCTAGTAGTCAGCCAATCAGAGCAAAGTACAAGCTTGGCATCAGCCACTCAGGGTAAAAGATAGGCTTGGAGTCAACCAAAGAGGCCAACTACTGGCTAAGTTACAGCCAATTAGGTCAATGCACAGTCTAGAAGTCAGCGAATCAAGGGCAAATACAAAGTTGGATTCTTCCAATCAGTGCAAAGTACAGGATAGGAATCAGCCAATAGATCAGTGTACAGGCTAGGATGCAAGCAATCAGAACAAACTACTGGCTAAGAAACAGCCAATAAGGGTAGGTACAGCCTAGGACTCAGCCAATTAGGGCAAAGTACAGGCTTGGAGTCAGCCTATCAGGACAAATACAGGCTAGCCAATCAAGCAAATGTTTAGAGTCAGCCAATCAGGACAAAGTATAGGTTAGGATTCTACCAGTGAGATAAAGCTACTGGCTAAGAGATAGTCAATCAGGGCAAGGTACAAATTAGTGTCAGCAAATCCGGGAAAAAATATGAACTTAGAGTAAGCCAATCAGGTCAAAATATATGCTAGGTGCTGGCGACGGAATGAAACACCAACACTGCAGAGTGGTTTGAATCTTTATATTTTAACACTTGCTTCTTACAGCTGCTTTATTTTATATCCCTTGCACAACAACCTATAGAACAAGTTGCCAAGCACTATGATTCAGAGACTATACAGTGCGCAGGCGCAGGGCGAGATAACCTTTACCTTGACTTATTTACTGCAGCTAAGACTTTGTTTTGGGGAACTTCCTTATCAACTTAGAATCCGTTTTGTCCCTGGGTCTGTTGCTTTAGAGGAATCAGAGAAACATTCTTGTGTGCAAGAAATGTTCTTTTCCCACGGGAACAAACAGAGGATTCTTAGCTGAACATCTCGTTTGCAAGAATGTTCAGCCCTGGTTGAGAGTCTCGTTTGCAAGCACTTCTCAACCTTCCTTATACCTTGTTCCCTACATCTCCCCCTTTCTTTTCTTGCAGATGCTGAATAAGCGCTTGAATACGCAAATCTTCTTCTTTCAATTGTTTCCCTTTTCACCAGCACCGGTAGACTATAAAAGCAATAAAACATAAAGCAACAATTAACAAAGTATTCACAAAGGATGTTGTTAACAATGTAGATACATGCCCTAAAGGATTAAGGTCATCTAATCCTTCTTGGAGACTCTTCAGTACATCAGAACCAAGAATGTCAGGCAGCGTCTTACTAAAAGTTGACAATATAGTTTGTTCTAATTCCATAATTTCAGCAGTTAAATTCTGGTGTCCCACTAAAGACCTTTTCATTTTTTCCCAACCCTCACTCATATTAAAGGGAACAGGGGTTACACATAGGTGAGATGAGTTCCAATCACATTTTAACACACTCTTTGTAGCTAACACAGTCACTTGATCTCCTAACCAAGAAACAGTGTTGTAAATTCAATACATCAATAGCCAATTGAGCGTCCAAATCATGCTGTTGTTGCCACAATAAATGAGCATCCTTATGCCACTCCCTGACAAAATCAGCAGTCTGTATGCCCTGATGCAAAGCAAGACCTGCTACAGTTGCTGTTGCTGTTACTGAAGCCATGGCGAGAATTGATGCGATGACAATGCCAAGCATTCTTCAAGATCGATGGAGATGAGTTTGTACAGCATTCACAAGATGAGTGACAGCAAAAGAGTCCGACCAAGGTCGAGTAAGATTAACAGGCAACCAAAGTTCAGTCCGTGCTTTCACAATGACCAAAGAGTAATTACTGGAATAGACCATCTTGTTTTCAACATTTTCCCACCAGGAACGATTTATACATTGAGTCAAGTTACAATCAGAACATGATATAACTCCCAAAATTTCATTCCAAATCCATTGCCCATACAGTAAAGAATAAGGAAATTTTACACATGCTATAGCAGAGTAAGAATTATTAATATGCAAATGAACTTGAAATGGCCCCTTAGGCTCATTAATATTTAAAGTAAAGTTTCCTGTCCATATAGTAAGGTCACCTGACACTGCCCATGATTATACACTGGAATAGTAAAAGCAAATTTATTTCTATCTTTTATTTGCAAAGGAATAGTAAAAAAGCAATCCTTCAAATCTAAAACCATCAAAGACCAATTCTGTGGAATCAAAGCAGGAGAAGGGAGACCTAATTGCAAAGCTCCCATAGGTTCTATACATTTGTTAACTTCCCTTAAATCAGTCAACATTCTCCATTTACCAGATTTTTTCTTAATGACAAAAACAGGGGAATTCCAAGGAGACGTGGAAGGTTCAATATGGCCAGACTGAAGCTGTTCTACTAATTGTTCTAAAGCCCCGAGCTTCACTTTTGGAAGCGGCCACTGCTCAACCCATTTAGGGACATCAGTTAACGATTTCAATGGGAAGAGCTCGAGGAATCTGAGCAGTGGCTACAAGTTTTCCAACGAGATGGTGAGCGTTGTTCCCTTTTGGTTCCATCGTGCCCCGCGTTGGGCGCCAGATGCTGGCGACTGAATGAAACACCAACACTGCAGAGTGGTTTGAATCTTTATATTTTAACACTTGCTTCTTACAGCTGCTTTATTTTATATCCCTTGCACAACAACCTACAGGGCAAGTTGCCAAGCACTATGATTCAGAGACTATACAGTGCGCAGGCGCAGGGTGAGATAACCTTTACCTTGACTTATTTACTGCAGCTAAGACTTTGTTTTGGGGAACTTCCTTATCAACTTAGAATCCGTTTTGTCCCTGGGTCTGTTGCTTTAGAGGAATCAGAGAAACATTCTTGTGTGCAACAAATGTTCTTTTCCCACGGGAACAAACAGAGGATTCTTAGCTGAACATCTCGTTTGCAAGAATGTTCAGCCCTGGTTGAGAGTCTCGTCTGCAAGCACTTCTCAACCTTCCTTATACCTTGTTCCCTACACTAGGAGTCAACCAATCAGAGAAAACTACTGGCTAAGAGCTAGCCAATCAGGGCAAGTTATGGATAGAAGTCAACCAATCAGGGCAAGTACAGGCTTGGAGTCAACCAATCAGGACAAAGTATAGTCTAGGAGGCAGCCAATCAAGGCAACTGCAGGCTGGCACTCAGCCATTCAGAGCAAAGCGCAGGCTACAAGTCTGCCAATCAGAAGCAAAGCAAAACCTTGACATCGGCTATTCCAGTCAAAGAATAGGCTAGGAATCAACCAATCAGAGCAAACTACTGGCTACGAGACAGCCAATCAGGGAAAGGTACCATCTAGAAGTAATTCAATTAGGGCCAACTATCAAGCTTGAAGCCTGCCAATCAGAGAAAAGTACAGGCTAGGTGTCAGCCAGTAGAGCAATGTACAAGCCAGGAGTCAGCAATCAGAGCCAACTACTGGCTAAGAGACAGCCAATCAGGGCAAGGTACTGGCTAGGAGTTAGCCATTCAGGGCAAGGTACTGGCTTGAAGTCATTCAATCAAAACAAAGTATAGGCTAGGAGTCTATCAGAGCAAACGTGTTAGTTTCCAGCCAATAAGGACAAACTACAGGCTAGGAGCCAGCCAATCAGGGCAAAATAGTGGCCTGGAGTCAGCCAATCAGAACAGTGTATGTTCTAGGAGTCAACCAATCAGAGCAAACAACTGGCTAAGAACCAGCCAATCAGGACAAGGTACAGTCTAGGAGTCAGCCATTCAAGGCAAAGTACTGGCTTCCAGTCAGTCAAGACAAAGGCTAGGCTAGGAGTCAATCAATTAGAGCAAACTACTGGCTAAGACTAAGGTCCGTCTAGTCAAGGCTATGGTTTTTCCTGTGGTCATGTATGGATGTGAGAGTTGGACTGTGAAGAAGGCTGAGCACCGAAGAACTGATGCTTTTGAACTGTCGTGTTGGAGAAGACTCTTGAGAGTCCCTTGGACTGCAAGGAGATCCAACCAGTCCATTCTGAAGGAGATCAGCCCTGGGATTTCTTTGGAAGGAATGATGCTAAAGCTGAAACTCCAGTACTTTGGACACCTCATGCGAAGAGTTGACTCATTGGAAAGACTCTGATGCTGGGAGGGATTGGGGGCAGGAGGAGAAGGGGACGACCCAGGATGAGATGGCTGGATGGCATCACTGACTCGATGGACGTGAGTCTGAGTGAACTCCGGGAGTTGGTGATGGACAGGGAGGCCTGGCGTGCTGCGATTCATGGGGTCGCGAAGAGTCGGACACGGCTGAGCGACTGAACTGAACTGAACTGAACCGGCTAAGAGACATCGAATCAGGGCAAGATCCTGGCTAGGAGTCATTCAATCAAGGCAAAACACATGTTAGCACTCAGCCAATCAGAGCAAAGTACTAGCTTTGAGTCAGCAAATCACACCAAAAGATAGGCTAGACATCAACCAATCAAGGCAAAATACAGGCTAACACTCAGCCAATCAGTGCAAAGTACAGCATAGGAGTCACCCAATCAGAGCAAAGTAAAATCTTGAAGTCACCCCAGCAGGGCAAAGTATAAATTTGGAGTCAGACAATCAGGGCAAAGTATAGGCTAGGATTCAGCCACTCACCACAACTACAAGCTTGGAGTCAGACAATCAGGGTAAAGTGGAGACTAGGAGTTAGCCAATCAGAGCAAAGTACCAGCTTAGTGTCAGCCAATCAGTGCAAGTACAGGCTAGCACTCTGCCAATCAGAGCAAATAGCAGGCTAGGAGTCAGCTAATCAGGACAAAATACTGCCTGTTGTTGGCCAGTGACTAAGTCTGTCGGATCTTTGCAACCCCATGGACTGCAGCAGGCCAGGCTTCCTTGTCCTTCACTATCTCCTGGAATTTGCTCTAATCCCTGTCCATTGAGTTGGTGTTGCTATCTAATCTGCTCATCCTCTTCTGCTACCATCTCCTTTTGCTTTCAGTGTTTCCCAGCATCAGGGCCTATTCCACTGAACTGGCTCTTGGCATCAGGTGGTCAAATTACTGGAGTTTCAGCCTCAGCATCAGTTCTTCTAATGAAGATTCAGGATTGATTTTCTTTAGGATTGACTGGTCTGATTTTGCAGTCCAAGGGACTCTTCTCTAATAACGTAGTTTGAAAGCATCAGTTCTTCAGCACTCAGCCTTTTTATCGTCCAACTCTCACATCTGTACATGACTATTGGAAAAACCATAGCTTTGACTGTACAGACCTTTGTCAGCAAACAGATATCTCTGCTTCTTAATACACTGTCTAGCTGTGTCATAGCTTTCCTTCGCAATGAAGTGAAAGTGAAAGTTGCTCAATCGTATCTGACTCTTTGCGACCCCATGGACTATACAGTCCATGGAATTCTCCAGTCCAGAATACTGGTTCGGTAGCCTTTCCCTTCTCCAGGGGATCTTCCCAACCCAGGAATCGAAATAGGTTCTCTTGCATTGCAGGCGGATTCTTTACCAACGGAGCTATCAGCAAGCATGTTTTAATTTCATGGCTTCAGTCACCGTCCTTAGTGATTTAGGAGCCCAAGATAATAAAATTTGTCACTGCTTCCACTTCCCCCCCCTTAATTTGCCATGATGTGACGTGATTGGATGCCCTGATCTTAGTATTTGGAATGTTGAGATTTAAGCCAGCTTTTTCACTCCCTTTCACCCTCATCAAAATGTCCTTGTCCTCACTGCATGACTTGTGGGATCTCTGTTTCCAGAGATTGTACCCAGACCGTGGCAGTGTAAGTCTGTAATCCCAACCAGTACACCACCAGGTACTGGTGATTGTATCAATTCTGATACAATCTGATAGTGTCAGATCCCATAGGTTAAGGGTCAGTATTACAAAATGCCCCCTCACCCCGATCTCAGAAGCTAACTGCAAGTTCTGGTTACCTGTGCTTTTTACCAAGCTGCTGCAAATCAGAGGTTCCAGTGACACCACTCCTTAGGGGTCAATTAATCCAGGGATCAAACCCAGGTCTCCTGCATTGCAGGTGGATTCTTTACCAGCTGAGCTACAGGGAAGCCAAATTAATCTGCTAGAATAGCTCAGACAACTCAGAGAAACACTTCCTCACATTTACCAGTTTAATTAAAGGCTATGACAAGGGTACAGAAGAATATCCAGGTGGAAATGATGCACAGGGCGAGTAATGTGGGAAGGGGGCAAAGCTTGCATTCGCTCTTCAGCTGCACTATTCTCCAGGCACCTCCAACTGTGCGCCAATCTGGAGGCTCTCAAAGCCCATACTTTAGGGATTTTTATGGCGACTCCATCACATAGTCGTGATTGAACATTATTATTCCATTTTCAGCCTTTCTCCCTTTTCAAGAGAATGGAGGGCAGGCGTCACTGAAATTTTCAAGCTTCTAAACATGGCTTTTCTGTCTGGTGACCAGCCCCCACCTGGGAGCCATCCAGGAGCCCACCCAGAGTCGCCTCATGAGAACAAAAGACACTCCTACCACTCAGGTAATTACAAGGGTTGCAGGAGCCCTGTGTCAGAAACCAGGGTTAAAAACCAAATATTAGAACGAAAGATGCTCCTTTGCTCTCATCAGTTAGGAAATTACAGGGTTTCAGGAGCTCTGTGCCAGCAACCAGGCCAGAGCCCAACACTTATATTTTCTGTTATCTCACAACTATGAATTCTGCATGCCACAACTGACATCTTTAGATATTGAGTCTTCCCGTTCCTGAACATGGTGCTTCCCTCCAGTCAGCTCTTCTTTTATGTCCCTCAGTAACAGTGCAAGTCTTTACTGTGCTCAACACGATGCCTTGTAAATTGTTAATGTTCAGTTGCTAAGTCGTGTCCAACTCTCTGTGACCCCATGAACTGCAGCACTTCAGGCTTCCCTGTCCTTGTAAATCATTGACACACAATAAATATCTGCTGATGATGATCGGAAAAGGGTTTACTTGAGAACTGGAGGTTAAGATGACAGAGCCAACCTTAGGGAAAAGCAGTGACTTTGGGGCACTTTCTTGTTGTGCCTCAGTCTCCCTTTCAGACAAATGGGTATAAGCATAGTACCTGCACCAGAGGATTGCTGTAAGACGTGAGATAATTCATGCAACTTAGAACAGTGAGTGCCTGGCAAAAATTAGTGCCTGCTTTGCGTTAGCTGCTAGTATTGTTGCTAACTGGGCTTCCTAGGTGGCACAGTGGTAAAGAATCCACCTGCCAGTGCAGGAGACGCAAGAGATGCATGTTTGATCCCTGGGTTGGGAAGATCCCCTGGAGAAGGAAATGGCAACCCACTCTAGTATTCTTGCCTGGAAAATTCCACGGACATAGGAACTGGGCATGGTACAGTCCATGTGATTGAAAAAGAGTCTGACATGATTTAGCAACTAAACAACAACACCCATGCATTGTTGCTAGCTAATTGGCCTTGACCATGTTATTGAACCTGTCAACTGTCATTCATTAAGTCTTTCATTTAACTTCTCACTTTCCTCACTTGATTGCTCTAAGGCTTCAAAGCGCCTGACATATGATAGCTATTCAATAGCTCAGTTGGTAAAGAATCTGCCTGCAATGCAGGAGACCCCAGTTCGATTCCTGGGTCAGGAAGATCCCCTGGAGAAGGAAAAGGCTACCCACTCCAGTATTCTGGCCTGGAGAATGCCATGGACCATATAGTCTATGGGGTCACAAAGAGTTGGACACGACTGAATGACTTTCACAAGAGTTCCCTTGGTTCTTTATATGGTTATAGTGATATTTAACATGTGAATATTTGCTTTATGCCCAGCATTTTACCTATTACCTTAGTTATCCCACTTAATTATCAAGACAATGATATGTAAATGGTGTGGTATTGAGAAGCAGGTATCCCTAGTTTAAGATTGAGTAACTTGAGCGTGAAATAGATAGTGACCAGCCCAAGGGCATATTTCACGTGGTTCAGATGAAATTTAAACTCTTATTGCTTTTTCAAAGATCGACACTGGAGTGGGTCATTTGTAAATTCAGTGGCTGAGCCTTTATTGCTATATAGCCAAAGACTTATTCTCCTTACTGGCTGGATGTGCAAGGCTTTCTTGTCTTACTTTAAGAATAGGCGCGCTTTGCTGCCCCTTAGTGGCCCACCAAGTTCTTACCTCCAGGTTCTGTTTTATTTAAAAACACACACACACACACATCTTTTTCATTCCAATAATTTCCTTCTAGGAAAAGTGATGCGAAGAGCCGACTCATTGGAAAACACCCTGATGCTGGGAAATATTAAAGGCAGGAGGAGAAGGGGACGACAGAGGACGAGATGGTTGGATGGCATCACTGACTCAATAGACATGAGTTTGAGCAAGCTCTGGGAGATGCAGGACAGGGAAGCCTGGTGTGCTGCAGTCCATGGGGTTGCACAGACTTGGACACGACTGAACAACTGAACAACAAAGGAAAGGTGTTACCTTGGGAGAGGCAAGGAAAATAAGTGATTGGGGTAAACTTTGTTATTGATTTTTTGCATTTTTTAATATAGAGGAGAAAATATGAGTGTCTCTTACACCATTCAGTGTGATGTCCCAGAAGCATCTGGAAAAAAGCAACACAGCAGCACAGCATTCAGACAGTCGGTTCAGGCGGCAAAGCACCCCAACTGCTGGATATCTCCAAGCAGGGTTCCCTTTTCATCCCTGTGGAAATGTCCCCTCCCTCAGCTCCTGGGAAAGCTGGCACTGATCCTCATGGGAAGGATCTGGAGAATAGGTGATCCATGGTTAGGGTTGCCCCAGCTCCTGGTTCTGCCCACCATTGCTCTATTTGCCCACGGCCGGCCCTGGCCCTTTGGGCACATTGGCACATCTAGAGATCCTGCTTGCAGGTGGGAGTGGCATGGGGCACCTAGACAGAGCCACACCTCCTGGGGTGTCTGGCATGAGCACCAAACTGCTATTAATGGAATTAAGATGGTGGGGGCAGTCACCTGCTACAGTATGGAGATCCACTGGTATGAAATGGAAAGTGCAGTGAGATTCCATTCATGTATTTTACATATGCACTTACAGGTGTGTACTATGTTTCATATGCACATACATTAATGCCTACATACATACCAGAGGATGTTACGTCAAAATAGTAATAATGCATCTAGGGTGTAGGATTGTGGATGGGTTCTCTCTGTACTTACCTGTATTTTGTAAGTAATCTCTAATAAATATGTATTGATATCAGACCCACGGGGCTTCCCAGGTGGCGCTAGTGGTAAAGAACCCACCTACCAGTGCAGGAGATGCCAGAGACACAGGTTCAATCCCTAGGTCGGGAAGATCCCCTGGAGGGGAGGGCATGGAAACCCACTCCAATATTCTTGCCTGGAAAATTCCATGGACAGAGGAGCCTGGTGGGTTACAGTCCATAGGGTCACAAAGAGCTGGACATGACTGAAGCGACTTAGTGTGCAGCACGCATATCAGATCCATAAGCCCTGATTCTTCATGACATTCACCAGAAAATCAACCTCAATTGACATAGGTCCTGCATGTGACAGATTTCAAAAATTCAGTCTTGCTGTCTCTAAAACTCATGCTTAAACTTGTCAGACTGTGGGTCCTAATTTGGGGATAGTGGAAACTAAGGCCCTGTGGCAGAGAGGTTAGCACCTAAGTTTGGATGAGGGGCAGAGTGTCAGGACTAGTCTGGAGAACAGGGCTCCCAGGCACCCTGAGGACACCTACTGAGAAAGAAAGAGTTCCCTCTTTCCCTCCTTTCTTTTCCCTTCTTCAGCCTCATCTGCTGGTTCATTTATTCATTCAGCCAGCAAACTTTTACCAGAGAGCCATGTGGACACCAGACTAGACTCTGAGGATACAGGTTGAGAAGACCCAGTGCCTGCCCTCAGGAAGTGCCCCCATTTACTGGAGAAGACAGATCGCATGAGGGGCATTAGCTGAGGCCCTTGTAGGATTCTGCAGGGTCACAGAGGATGAAAGACTGGCCAATTGCCTGGAGATGTGGGATCTTCACAAAGTTGGTGACAGCTGGGTTGGGTCTTCAAGGATGAACGAGAGTTTTCCAGGCAGAGTAGGAGCAGGAAGCACCTTCTGAGTAGACGGTGCAGCGTGGGCAAAGGCATGGAGGTGTGAGGGAGCATTGTTGGAGTCTAAGCTGGGAGAGCAACATGGTCAGATAGATTCACCCTTTGACCCAGTACATGTGTGCCATAGGAGATGGGGTGGCTGAGGTAGAAGAGGACCCAATCACAGGAGGGTCTTGTGAGCCACGCACAGCAAGGTGTGGCGACATCTGAGTAGGCTGGGGAGGCGCGAGAGGGAAGCGTGGAGTTACGATGGTGCAAAGGTCTTCACCCAAGCAACTGGAAGGCTGGAGATGCCATTAGGTGACACGGAGGAGACAAAAGGAAGCTGAGGAGTACTCCAGTTTGGATTTGCCAAGTTTGCAAGGCCTATTGGATCTCTAAGGGGAGGATTCAGAGCAGCAGGTGTCTGTGTTTATAAACCTCAAACCAGACCAGAGAGACCCTCAAGGGAGAGAGTACACAGAGGGAGGCAGTCCAAAGCCAGAGCCGTGGCTCTCCCACCTCCGGACACTAGAGGAGCAGGGGAGAAGGAGGCAGCTGGAGGCCCTGAGGACGGACTGACTGACTGGCCAGGGGGCTCCAAGGAAAAGCAGGAGAGCTTGCTGTTCGGGAAGCCAAGAGAAGCAAGGCTCAAAGGGAGGATGGAGTGATTAACCACGTCAAACGCCCTGAGAGCCCCAGTAACATGAGGACTCAGAACTCACCATTGGACTCAACAGCAGGAAGGGAGGCCGTGGATGGCCTTGGCACACCCCACCTCATGGGCATGCATGGGGACAGCTCTCTCTCAGCAAGGTCCCGCACTGCTCTTCTGTCGCCATCTGGAAACTTAAAAAAAATTGTTTTGGCCATGCCACATGGCTTGCGGGATCTTAGTTCCTTGAACCCATGCCCCCTGCAATGGAAACACAAAGCCTTCACCACTGGAACTCCAGGGAAGTCCTTGGATATTCTGAAGCAACTTTCTGCAGTGGGCTGGATGACAAGCCCTCTCCCAAAAGATCATATTAGGAGAAAGGGTTTCTGCAGATGTACTTTAGGTAAAGATCTTGAAGTAAGATCAGATTGGATGAGGGTGGGCCCTAAACCCTGTGAGTCCCAATGAGAGAAGAGTAGGGAAAGGCACACCCAGAAGGTGATGCGAAGATGGACGCGGATGCAGACCTTGGAGAGATGCACCTACAAGCTGAGGGACACCAAGCATTGTCTGTGGCCATCAGGAGCTAGGAGACGCAGGTGGGATGGATTCTAAAAGGCTTCAGGAGGAACCCACCCTGCTGACATCTTGATTTTGGACTTCCAGCTTCTAGAACTGTGAGAGAATCCATTTGTGTTGTTTTAAGCCACACAATGTGCAGTGATTTGTTATGATAACTGTGGGAAACAAATAGACTTTTGAACAAAGGGCCCCACATTTTCACTTTGCCCTGGGCCCTGCAAATGATGTCGCTGGCCTTGCCTTGCCGAGGGTGGATTCTGAGGCTTGGTGAGGTACGCACTGTACTGCAATGTGTTCAAGAGATAATGGGAGGTGAGGAAGTAGAGACTGCCAGGGAGGACAACTTGAATTCCCGGGAGTCTTGCTGCAAAAGAGGACCCTGAAGTGGAGTGGTGGGTAGATGGGGATATTGGGTCAAAAAGGTTGTGTTTTTCTTGAAGAGAGGACCAGTACAGTATGCTTGAGTGTGGATGACCATGCTCCATTGAGTGGGGAGGAAAGGGGTTAATGGTGCCGACACGTGACACTTGATCGAGCAAAGTCCTTGAGTACTTCAGGGAGAATCAATGGCAATTTTTTTCCATTCTCACACACACAAATCAGCATTTTTTTGTCTGAGTTGCAGTGCTGTACGCACAACACACATGACAGCAGCAACAGCTCTTTTCCTCACTGATAAGCTGCCGAAAGTGTTCACATCCAGGGGCTAAGAGCTTGTGCTCCCAATGTAAGGGGCCGGGGTTCCATCCCTGATCAGGGAACTAGATCTGACATGTCATAGCTCGGAATTTTCAGGCCACAACTAAAAATCCTGCTTGCCTCAACGAAGATTAAAGACCTCACATGCAGCAACTAAGACCCAGTGCAGCCAAATAAATACAAATAAATAGTTTTTTAAAGTGTTCACATCCATGATTTCATGGAGCCTTCACAAAAGGCCTGGGAGGTAATGAAGTCATTCCCTTTATGTCCATTTTTCAAACTGGAAAACAGAGGCTCAGAGAGAATAAGAATAAGATGGCTGACCGGCAGACCCAGGGCTTCAATCACAGTAAGGTCTTTCCCTCTCTCCTTGGCTGCCCATTTTAGCCTTTTTTTTTTTTTTAATTTGAGGAGCAGAGGAAGCGAATTCCTAAGGCACAGCGGCTCTTGAGTGTGGAAGCCAGTGTCTCTCTGGGGGACATGGTGGCTGCTTCTCTCACAACAGAGATCCAGGTCGGCCCTTGGCAGGACTCCCTCCCCAGAGTGAGCTTCAGAGGGGGCCGGCTGGCAGCCAACAAGGCTCGCAGAGAAGACCCACTCAGAGCCGAGGACCCACTCAGAGCTGAGAGCCCTTTGAAGGTGATAGTGCCAGAGGAGACAGAAGACAGGGCATAGCAGAAAGACAGATGAAACCGCCCAGGGTGGTGGCTGTCGCATTGAGGCTGTGTCAGGCTGGCAGTTTGAGGCACTGGTTGAGGGAAGGAGGTGACGAGCTGAGCTGAGAGGCAGGAGAGAGTGGGAGGGCTGTCTAGGCTCCGGAGAAAACTGCACAGAACCCTCCTTCATGACCATGAAGTAGCAGAGAAATGTCAGTTGCAGGCCTGAGAATGGCTGAGGGGCATGTCCTCCTCAGCTGGGAGCTGGGGCTGCAGGGCAAGGTGGCCGAATGCGTGCCATCTCAACATCTTGGTGACAAGTAGACATAGCACTCCCTGTCTAGTCACCAAAGTCCAGGCCAGGAGCCCTGAAGTCCCCTCCCTGGAGGAGGTGAGTGGGCCACGGGCTGGAAAGGGCACCAGAGGACGGGCAGGGCCCCTGTCACAGCCCATCAGGCAGGAGCTGAGGGGTGGGAGGAGACTGAGTGGATCCCAACGCAGGAAGCGAGGGCCGGATACTGCTCTCTGAGTGACAGCTGAAGCAGACAAGCACCAAGAAGAGGACGGAGGAGCCTGAGGCCAGTCAGAGAACTCACGGCCGAATCAAGGTCATAAAACAGGAAAGGAAGAGCTGGGAGATTGGGATTGACATATATACACTACTATGTATAACTGAGTGAGAGGAAGTTGCTCACTCGTGTCCAACTCTTTGTGACCCCATGGACTATACAGTCCATGGAATTCTCCAGGCCAGAATACTGGAGTGGGTAGACTTTCCCTTCTCCAGGGGATCTTCCCAACCCAGGGATTGAACCCAGGTCTCCCACATTGCAGGCGGATTCTTTTACCAGCTAAACCAACCTACTGTATAGCATAGGGAACTCTACTCAATGCTCTGGGGTGACTCTGAAGGGATATATGTATACAGATAGCTGATTCACTTTCCTGTACATCAGAAACTAGCACAACATTTTAAAGCGACCATATTCCAGTAGAAAAAAATTTGTATAAGAAGCTCATAAAACCAAACCAAACCCAGCTCCCATTAACTAAGGGTTGCCACAAGCCAGCATCATGCTATGTAGTGTCTTTGGAAGAGCTACTTCAATTCTTAGGACACTGCTAGAAGGCAGAAGTAATTATTACGACCGCCACTGTCTGGTGAAGGAAGTCAAGGCACAGAACCATGCAGAGCATTGCCAAGGACACCTAGTTAAGTTCCCAAGCTGGTATTCAAACCAGGTTTGTCTGACTCCAAAGCCCATTCTGCTAGTTCTCTCTTGCTGGGCTGTTATAATCAGTATTTTTTTTCTTTTGTCTGTGCCACACAACTTGCAGGATCTTAGTTCCCTGACCAGGGATCAAACCCGGGACCCCTGCAGTGGAAGCACAGAGTTCTAACCATTGGACTGCCAGGGAATTCCTTATAACCAGTAAACTAAATAAAAGATGATATCAATAAAAGTAAAAATAACTGCCTCCTTGTATCAAGCACCTACTATGTGCCAGACATTGTTCTAAGAGCTTTAACAGGGGTGAAGAACTAATTTCATTGTCACTACAACCTCAGAAGTAGGTATTAATATTATCATTGTTACCACTTCCTTCTACAAACAGGAAACTTGTTCAAGAAGAGTGAGGCAGAGGGCCCAGTTTTTGCAAATTGCCCAAGGGCTCCCTGACAGAGCTCATCATCAGAAAGACCAAGATTGGAAGCATGGCACTTTTAGCTCCACCTCCATCCTCCAGAGAGGAGACAGGGGCTGGAACTGGAGTTAATAATGGATCATACACATGTGAGGAAACTTCCATAAAATCCCAATAGTAAGGGATTTGGGAGCTTCCAGGTTGGTGACCACATCCACATGGGAAGTTGACACGTCCCAGCTCCATGGGGACAGAAGCTCCTGCACTTGGGACCCTCCCAGACCTTGCCCTGTGTGTCTCTTCATCTGGCTATACATCGGTGTATTCTTTTTTATATCCTTTGATGAGCTGGTAAACATAGGCATTTCCTTGAGTTTTCTGAGCCTCCCTAGCAAATTAGTTGAACTAAAGGAGAGGGTCATTGGAATTTTGCAGATCTCTAGCCCTATAGCCTGTTGGCCAGCAGTATAGATGAGAACCTGGGATCACCAGTGGCAGCTGAAGTGGGGATTGAGGGCATTCTTGTGAAACTGAGCCCTTAACCTGTGAAGTCTGAGGCTATCACTGGGTACATAATATCACAATGGAATTAAATTGTAGGACACCCAGCTGGTGTCACAGAATTTTTTGATGTAGGGGAAAAGCCATGTATTTGGTGACTGAAAGTGAAGTGTCTGGCGTCAGTAGTAGAGGAGACTCACAGGGGAGAAATACATAAATTGGAAGAACTGGATTTTTCCCCTACAGAGTATAGGGAGAGAAAAAATGATTTTCCCTGTATCTTTCTAGGTTTTTGGCTGAGACACCTCTGTAATAAAAGATAGATTATCAGGAAAAAAACAAACAGAAGTTTAATAACATGTATAACTCCTATACACACAGGAGAGACCCAGGAAAACTGAGTTACTTCCAGAAATGGCCCAAGTGATCATCACTTTAAATACCATCAAAAGATGATACCATACCAGACAAAAGATGTTGGGGGGGGATGGGTGGCAGTTTGGGGAGGTTACCAGGAAAAGCATGGTAAGCAGTAAAAAGACTGTTATGCAGATTTAAGTCATTGCTTTCTGCATTGATAAGAGTTTCTAGAGATTCAGAGTCATCCTTCTCTTCCTAGTAAAAAGGGGGAGACACCTTTACACATGGAGATATTCCCTACAAATGTAACTGTCTCTTACTAAAGAGGAATGCCCACTCAGTTTTCAGAGCTTCACCCATGTCTGCTGTTTCTTAAAAATAATCAGTTAAAGATAATCAATATGCCAAAGAGACATATTCTAGGGCGGTATATTCTGTTTCCCTTCAATAGGAAGGAAAAGGCTGAGTTTCTCTTTTACAGCTT
Source organism: Budorcas taxicolor (assembly GCF_023091745.1). NCBI lineage: Eukaryota > Metazoa > Chordata > Mammalia > Artiodactyla > Bovidae > Budorcas > Budorcas taxicolor. The sequence goes on from NC_068935.1 coordinate 28,480,907, forward strand.
CTAAACCAGCTCTGCCAACCACAGGTCTGTTCGCAATGGGGAGAGGGGCCAGAGCAGGGCTTGTCAGAATATTCTCTGAACAAAGCTAAAGTGAAAGTTGTTCAGTTGTGTCTGACTCTTTACAACCCCATGGACTATACAATCCATGGAATTCTCCAGGCCAAAATACTGGAGTGGGTAGCCTTTCCCTTCTCCAGGGGATCTTCCCAACTCAGGGACCAAACTCAGGTCTCCCACATTGCAGGTGGATTCTTTACCAGCTGAGCCACAAGGGAAGCCCGAACAGAGCTAAAGGACAATGACAAGGCCCAGTACAGCCAGCCAGCCGGCAGCACAAGGATATATGGGCAAGGCCTAGGCTAGGGACTGCCCAGGCTGGTGGCAGAAAGAAGACCAAGACATAACTCTTGCCCTCAGCTTTGTTAAAAGCATTTCAATCGACCCTATCCAGGGGCTTCAGCCCAGGTGGGCAGTTTTGACTGAAGGAGGGAAGTGAAAGAGTGGGGAGAGTCTGAGGCAGTCTCTGGAGAAAACAGCGCATGTACCCGTCCTTTGTGACTGTTGTTGGGGAGCAAAATTGGTCACTCTCAAAAGTCTCTTTGTCATGAGGATTGTCTTAAGTTGATTAATTTTCAGGAATCAAAAGAGTTAGAAAGTCTTGTTTTACCTCCTTCTTAACTGCCTAAAATAATTTAGATGGGGGCCTGGTCCAGAAAGAGAGCTACCATCAAAGATATTTGGGAAGAAAATGGTCTCATTGTGGTAATGTAATAGGAGGGAAAGGGGCAGGGCACAACTTTTGAATGAATGACATAGCCCAAGGACACAACATACGACAATTAGAATCAAATGGAACCAAGATGGCAGATGAGACTAGAACTTGATCCTCAATCAGCAAGTGAAATGACACACCCAGAGGTGCCATGACCGTTCCAGTTCAGTTCAGTTCAGTCACTCAGTCATGTCTGCTCTTTGCGACCCCATGGACTGCAGCACACCAGGCCTCCCACCATCTCATCCTCTGTTGTCCCCTTAAGGCACTGTTAAAAGACCAAGGAGATGGTGGTGGCCCAAATCCTGGAAATCTCCACCCCTTCCCAAAAATAGTTGGAATAATCCTCCCATTCATTAACATATGAAATTACCCAGGCTATAAAAGTTAACCATGCCAAATATCAGGGCCACACTCGCCCTGTGATGGCCCACACTCTGTCTGTGGAGTGTGCTTCTCTCTGAATCTGAATAAATCCAATTCTTATCTGTCACTTTGTCTCACTGAATTCTTTCTGCCATGAGACATCAAGAACCTGATCTTCATTAGGTCCTGAAACAAGGTACCATGGATTTTGGCTGGGTTTGAGTCCCAGCTTGTGGGTTCAAGTCCCAAGCAGGGTTTATGGCTGGGTTTGAGTCCCAGCCAAACTCGTACTTCATTTGAGTATGGAATGAAGCAGGGCAAAGGCTAATAGAGTTTTGCCAAGAGAACACACTGGTCATAGCAAACACCCTCTTCCAACAACACAAGAGAAGACTCTACACATGGACATCACCAGATGGTCAACACCAAAATCAGATTGATTATATTCTTTGCAGCCAAAGATGGAGAAGCTCTATACAGTCAGCAAAAACAAGATCAGAGCTGACTGTGGCTCAGATCATGAACCCGTTATTGTCAAATTCAGACTTACATTGAAGAAAGTAGGGAAAACCCCTAGACCATTCAGGTATGACCTAAATCAAATCCCTTATGATTATACAGTGGAAGTGAGAAATAGATTTAAGGGACTAGATCTGATAGATAGAGTGCCTGATGAACTATGGATGGAGGTTCGTGATGTTGTAGAGGAGACAGGGATCAAGACCATTTCCATGGAAAAGAAATGCAAAAAACCAAAATGGTTGTCTGAGGAGGCCTTATAAATAGCTGTGAAAAGAAGAGAGGCGAAAAGCAAAGGAGAAAAGGAAAGATATAAGCATCTGAATGCAGAGTTCCAAAGAATAGCAAGAAAAGATAAGAAAGCCTTCCTCAGCAATCAATGCAAAGAAATAGAGGAAAAACAACAGAATGGGAAAGACTAGAGATCTCTTCAAGAAAATTAGAGATACCAAGGGAACATTTCATGCAAAGATGGGCTCAATAAAGGACAGAAATGGTATGGACCTAACAGAAGCAGAAGAGATTAAGAAGAGGTGGCAAGAATACACAGAAGAATTGTACAAAAATGATCTTCATGACCAAGATAATCACGATGCTGTGATCATTCACCTAGAGCCAGACATCCTGGAATGTGAAGTCAAGTGGGCCTTAGAAAGCATCACTACGAACAAAGCTAGTGGAGGTGATGGAATTCCAGTGGAGCTGTTTCAAATCCTGAAAGATGATGCTGTGAAAGTGCTGCCCTCAATATGCCAACAAATTTGGAAAACTCAGCAGTGGCCACAGGACTGGAAAAGGTCAATTTTCATTCCTATTCCAAAGAAAGGAAATGCCAAAGATTGTTGAAACTACCACACAATTGCACACATCTCACATGCTAGTAAAGTAATGCTCAAAATTCTCCAAGCCAGGCTTCAGCAATACGTGAACCGTGAACTTCCAGATGCTCAAGCTGGTTTTAGAAAAGGCAGAGGAACCAGAGATCAAATTGCCAACACCCACTGGATCATCAAAAAAGCAAGAGAGTTTCAGAAAAACATCTATTTCTGCTTTATTGACTATGCCAAAGCCTTTAACTGTGTGGATCACAATAAACTGTGGAAAATTCTGAAAGAGATGGGAATACCAGACCACCTGACCTGCCCCTTGAGAAACCTGCATGCAGGCCAGGAAGCAACAGTTAGAACTGGATATGGAACAACAGACTGGTTACAAATAGGAAAAGGAGTACGTCAAAGCTGTATATTGTCACCCTGCTTATTTAACTAATACGCAGAGAACATCATGAGAAACTCTGGGCTGGAAGAAGCACAAGCTGGAATCAGGATTGCCAGGAGAAATATCAATAACCTCAGATATGCAGATGACACCACCCTTATGGCAGAAAGTGAAGAGGAGCTAAAAAGCCTCTTGATGAAAGTGAAAGAGGAGAGTGAAAAAGTTGGCTTAAAGCTCAACATGCAGAAAACGAAGATCATGGCATCTGGTCCCATCACTTCATGGCAAATAGATGGGGAAACAGTGGAAACAGTATCAGACTTTATTTTGGGGGGCTCCAAAATCACTGCAGATGATGATTGCAGCCATGAAATTAAAAGACGCTTACTCCTTGGAAGGAAAGTTATGACCAACCTAGCTAGCATATTCAAAAGCAGAGATATTATTTTGCCAACAAAGATCCGTCTAGTCAAGGCTATGGTTTTTCCAGTGGTCATGTATGGATATGAGAGTTGGACTGTGAAGAAAGCTGAGCACCGAAGAATTGATGCTTTTGAATTGTGGTGTTGGAGAAGACTCTTGAGAGTCCCTTGGACTGCAAGGAGATCCAACCAATCCATTCTAAAGGAGATCAGTCCTGGGTGTTCATTGGAAGGACTGATGCTGAAGCTGAAACTCCAATACTTCGGCCACCTCATGTGAAGAGTTGACTCATTGGAAAAGACTCTGATGCTGGGAGGGATTGGGGGCAGGAGGAGAAGGGGACGACAGAGGATGAGATGGCTGGATGGCATCACCGATTTGATGGACATGAGTTTGAGTGAACTCCTGGAGTTGGTGATGGACAGGGAGGCCTGGCGTGCTGCGATTCATGGGGTTGCAAAGAGTCGGATACGACTGAGCGACTTAACTGAACTGAACTGAGTTCCAGCTTGTGAGTTCAAGTCCCAAGCAGGGTTTTGGGTGGGTTTGAGTCCCAAACTGGATTTTGGTTGGGTTCAAGTCCCAGTCTGTGGTAAACACTTTCAGTAAGGGGACTCACCAGGGCCTGGAAACTGAAGTCTTCTCTGCATCCCACTGTCTCTGCTTGGCCCAGCAAATATTCATTTACCAAACCCGTTTTTCTATCTCCATGAAAACTGCCTTCTTCCCCTTTGAAGTCCCCCCCACCCCGCCACTTCTCATGTTGTCCTTGGCACTGGTGTTCTTATAGAGCCCCTGCACATGCATAATTAAATTTGGATTTTCTAATAGTCTATCTCATGTCATTTTCTTAGACCAACCAGAAAACTTTAGAAAGGGTAAAGGAGATTTTTTTTTTTCCTTCCCCAATACTGTGAATTGAACACAGAAATGTGGCTTCCAGGCCTTACTGGTAAGAAGGTAGGGGGCCTGTCCATGGCCTGTCCATCAGCCTGGCCCTGCTGGTGAGATCAGAGGTGAAGGGCAGGCAGAAGTGAGAAACCCAATTCTCACGTGTTACCAAGTCCAAGCTCACTCTGCTCGCCAGACGACAGGCCAATGAATCTGAGAGATGAGGTGTTGAGGCAAGGAAGAGACTTTAACTGGGGAGCTGGCAGACCCAGAAGATGGCAGGCTAGTGCCTCAAATAACCATCTTACTGGGGTCTGGATGCCAGGTTCTTTTACAGATCAGAGGGAGAGAAGCTATGAGGAACTAAAGTCAAAAGTCAGCTTAGAGAGGGAGATGAAGTGAGGAAGTAAAGTGAAAGGGACTTCTGTCTTGCGAAACATCTCCAAGGGAATGTCCAGCCTTCAGAAGGGATGTGTTTGTTAATCTCTTCTATTCACAGGTGAGCAGGGAAAAACTCTCTCTTCAGGAGCTGAACAAAGGCATTTTAGTTTACAGTCAAGCAGAGGGGCAGGGTCCTCCAGGCAAGCCATTGAGTATGATTATAATAATAGAAGCAAGTCCAAGAAAAAGTTTCCAACATGGAGTCAGAATTGGCTTCCTCTCTGAAACACAGGGATCTGCTGTCTTCTGTCTTCTGGCAGTAGAATGGAGTCAGTCCCCCATCAACCGAGTCTGGGGCAGAGGTGCAAGATTATTATATGCTAACTCTGACCAGTGTTCTATTCTTCCATCCTTCACCCCAGCCATGAAAGAAGGCTCTAGAAAGAAGAATTCCCAGGACCAATCTACATGGCCAGAGGCAACCTGGGTCTGTGGATCTAGCATCTCAGGGACTCTGTTCCTGCCACTTCAGAATTCAGACCTTCAACTTACAGAGATCTGGGTGAGAAGCTGGGGCTCGGGGTCCCCCACCAAAAAGTGAACTATGTGAGGAGACCAGCTCCAGTCCAGTCCAGTCCAGTCCCAGTTACAGAAACACCATGTGTCAGGAAATCCCTGGCATCCAGTAGTTAGGACTCTGTGAGGGCCAGGTTCAATCCCGGATTGGGGAACTAAGGTCCCACGAACCACAAGGCCTAAAAAAAAATCATGTGTCTTATGCAGGGTGGGAGGATGGGAAAGGAGGGAGGTGCATCCTGGAAGCTCTCAGCAGGCCCCAGCCCTGAGAATGGCTTTTATCACTCCTGAGTGCCTTTGAGGGCTTCCCTTGTAGCTCAGACAGTAAAGAATTTGCGTGCCAATGCTAGAGACCTGGGTTCAATCCCTGGGTCAGGAAGATTCCCTGGAAAAGGAAATGGCAATCCAATCTAGTATTCTTGCCTGGAAAATTCCACGGGCAGAGGAGCCTGGTGGGTTACAGTCCATGGGGTCACAAAGAGTCTGAGCATGCACAAATGAGTCCTTTAAACTTTTGTCTTCACTTTAAAATGTGACTTTTAATTGCTTCATTTTCATTTCTTTTAAATCCTACTAAAGTAAGACAGGGATACATTTTCCTAGGGGAAAAAAGAAAACTTTACAGATGGCAACCCACTCCAGTATTCTTGCCTGGAGAATCCCATGGACAGAGGAGCCTGGCAGGCTAAAGTCCATAGCGTCCAAAGAGTCAGACACGGCTGAACAACTAACAGGACTACACAGACATGACTAAAATCTCCCTGGACACTCCCATGCACCCCCAGGCCCACTGAGAAGAGCCCTGCTTATAAGCAGTGCCAGTGCTTTGGTGTGATCCTTCTGTAACCAGGAAGGGTTAATTTTACGTTTACACTGGACCAGCTTCTGTGACTTTAACCCTTTTTTATTATTATAAACATACATAATGACTTGCCTCAGGGAGATAACCTCAGCCTCCCTTCTGTAAAGGACTATAAGTGAAAGTAACATATTCCCCTGCCTGAGGCTTGCCATTCTAGGGGATATTTGCAAGAATTGAATAGTCTTTTTACTTTGTTTCCTCACCTCCCCTCCATCTCCGATCCATAAAAGAACCTGGCAACCAGGCCTTGGTAAGATGGTTATTTTGAGGCACTAACCTGCCATCTTCTCGGTCAGCTGGCCCCCAAATTAAAGTCCCTTCCTTGCCTCAACACCTCATCTCTCGGATTCATTGACCTGTCACGTGGTGAGCAGAGCTAGCTTGGACTCAGTAATATTTTCGGAGCCCGTTGCATGAATTTACATCCATATGCATGAATGTATACAGGTGCAGAGTGGCGCTTTGTGGGTGTTCTTTTACATAAACTAGATCACGCTAATTCTCATTGTTCTGCAACTTGCGTTTGTCACTTACCAGTCCATCTGGGAGATTAACAAACATGTATTGAGCACTCACCCTGTGCCAGACACTGTTCTAAGAGGTAGAGAGACTTGTACAGCCTAAAAATCCTTACCCTCATAGAGCTGACATTCTAATGATGGGGGCGGGGAAGTAACATAAGTGAGTGAAACTGAGAGTATGCTAGGTGATAATGAGCCCTGGGGAGAAAAGGAAAGCAGGGAGGGGATGGCAGGAGGAGGTTCAATTTTAAATAGAATGATCAGGGAAGGCAGGAGGTGAGTGAGCAGGCCAACCAGACACCTGGGGAAGGAGCATTCCACACCAGTAGCCTAGCCGGGGTCCTGAAGCAAAAGTCAGCTGACTCCCAGAGCAGGCAGGGTGAGTGGTGCGGAGACTAGTTGGAGAGGAAAACTTGGGCTTTGAGTAAGATGGAACCACTGGGCCTTTCTGAGCAGAGAAGTGATGCGATGTGAGCTGCGTTTTACCCAGAAGTGAGAAGTGGCTGGATTCGAATACCTGTTGCAGAGAGAACTGACTGGATTTGCTGAGGAACTGGCTGTGGGATGTGTGAAAACTATTGGGGAGGAAAAGACTTTCCCTCTATCCTTTTAGGTTCTTTTGGTTGGTCTAGTCATTAAATTGATGTAAGACCAATTATCAGGAGAAAATCAAATTTTGATTTGGTACTTACAGGAATTCATAGAAATATGAGGCTCAAAGAAATGACCAAAGCAGGCAGCTTTTATACCTTTCAGACAAAGAAACAATAAATGTGTGAAGAAATGACAAAACAAAGAAACTTAGGCTTGGGTACTAATCAGTGAAGTAACCAAGCAGAGTTTGTTAACACAGCTCCTCGAAGGGTTGAAGAGACCTCCTTACTGTTGTTAATGAGGATGTCTCCCTATCTCCTGTTTTCGGGGGGACAGAGAGGAGGGTCATAGTGTCCTTTCTGCACTGGCTGTTTCTCAGACAATTTTAATTCAAAATAATTAATATGCCAAAGTGGCATATTTGGGGGTGGCCTGCCCCAATCTGACCCACGTTTTTTGGTCTGAGTGCTCCATTGAAAGCATGTAGTCCCCATTTCAGAAATGAAGAAGACTGAGAGGAGCAGGTTTGGGGGGGCATCAAGGATTTGGTGTTGCACCTGCTAAATATGATGTAACAACTAGATATCCAGATGGTGATGCCAAGAAGGCCGTTGGTTATACAGGTGTGGAGTTCAAGGTAGAGGTCCCTCACAAATGAACTTATCTACTAAACAGAAACAAAGGGAGGGTTGGATTGGGAGTTTGGGATTGGCAGATGCAAACTATTATATTGAGAATGGATAAACAACAAGGTCCTATGTGTAACACATGGAACTATATTCAATATCCTGTGATAAAACATCATGGAAAAGTACATATATATATATATAACTGAATCACTTTGCTGTATATATATATAACTGAATCACTTTGCATTACAGCAGAAAGTAACACAACATTGTAAATCAACTATAATTCAATAAAATTTTTTTTAAAAAAAGAGACCCCTGCTGGAACTATGACTGTGGGAGTTGTGCATTATATACAGGCAAGAACCATGTCTGTATGTATATTTAAAGCCACAGGGCTGGATGAGACCACTGGGAAACATGAGGAAAGAAAAGAGATGTCAGGACACAGCCCTGGGGCACTCCATCATTTCCAAGTCAGGCAATGAGAGGAACCTGCCAAGGAGACTGAGAACCGGGAAGGTAGGAAACTGTGGAGGAGGATGAAGAAGAGATCAACTTGGTCGGTTATGCAGATGAGACAAGTCACAGGAGGATGGAGAAAACTGATCCTTGGATTTGAAGCGACTTAGCAGCAGCAGTAGCAGCAGCAGCAGGTTGCTGATGGGGCTTCCCTGGTGGCTCAGCAGTAAAGAATCTGCCTGCAATGTAGGAGACGCAGGAGGCACGGGTTCGATCTCTCGGTCAGGAAGATCCCCTGCAGAAGGGCATGGCAACCCACTCCAGTATTCTTGCCTGGAGAATTCCCATGGACAGAGGAGCCTAGCAGGCTACAGTCCACAGGGTCGCAAAGAGTCAGACATGATTGAAGTGACTTAGCACACACACACAGGTTGTTGGTGATCGTGTAGAGAAAACCTCAGTATTTTTCCTTCCTATGTAGGGAAAAACCTGGTTCTTCACTGTGTATTTCTTCCCTGTGTCTCTACCTACAAAGAGAACACTTCACTTCTGACACTTCTGGTCACCAAATGTAGGGGGAGTGGGATTCCCCACACTAAAAAGTAACTCTAAGACACCAGTGGTATGGGGGACCAATAATTCAACACAATTCTGACAGTATTTACCCAGAGACAGCATCAGATCTCACAGGTGAAGAGCTCAGGCCCACAAGACTGCCACATACACCCCCAACTTCAGGTGCCAGTCACAAGCCAAGTGCTTCTCACCAACCAGCTATAGATCAGAGGTTCCAACGATCCCCTCCTTTGGCTCAATTAATTTGTTAGAACTCTTCACAGAACTCAGGGAAACACATTTACCAGGTTATCAAAGGATATGATAAAGGCCGCAGAAGAGCCAGATGAAGAGCTACATGGGGTGAGGTCTGAGAGGATCCCAAGTGCAGGAGCTTCTGTCCCTGTGGAGCTGAGATGTGTCATCCTCCTGACATGGGTGTGTTTATCAACCTGAAAGCTCTCCAGACCCCCTACTATTGAGATTTTATGGAGGCTTTATAAATGTTATGGGCATGATCCATTATTAACTCCATTTCCAGCCCCTCTTCCCTCTCTGGAGAATATGGGGGTGGGGACTGAAAATCCCAAGATTTTAACTGTGGCTTGGTCTTTCTGGAGACCACTCCCATCTAGAAGCCATGCACCAAGAACCACCTCAGCAGAACAAAAGATGTTCCTCATGGTTCTGTGTGCCACACTCAGTCGCTTCAGTCATGTCCAACTCTATGTGACCCTGTGGACTGTAGCCCACCAGGCTCCTCTGTCCATGGGATTCTCCAGGCAAGAGTACTGGAATGGGTTGCCATGACTGCCTCCAGGGGATCTTCCCAACCCAGGGATTGAACTCGGGTCTCCTGCATTGCAGGCAGATTCTTTATTATCTGAGCCACCTGGGAAACCCACCTTGCTCTGATTACTTACGCATTTACCAGGGTTTTAGGAGCCCTGTGTCCGCAAAGGGGTCAAAGACACAGAACAAAAGACGTTCAAAGTGTTCTTATCACTTAGGAAATTACAAGGGATTCAGGAGTTCTGTGCCAGCAACTGGGTCAGAGATCAATATATACAGTCTCTATTATCTCACAGTGATCTTAACAAGAACAACTTTGGTAGCATGACAGTGACAAAAGCCAGTTTGGAGTATGTAAAGGAGAGAGCTCGAGAAGAAAGACCTGGGTGGGGTGCACAGCAAATGCAGATCATGCTTTTGAAAGGTTTAGCAAAGGGGAAGGAGAGAAATGGGGCAACAGCCGGAGGAAACCATTTTTCTTTTTTTTCTTCATTTCGAGGTTAAACAGCCTATTTGTGTGGTGATAGAAAGGATCCAGTAGAGAGGGGAGAAAGTGACACAGGAGAGAGGTGGCTACTGCTGGAGCAAAGTATTGAGGTCAGTGAGAGGGAATCACGTCAAATGCCAACAAGACTTGGCAGAAGCTCAGTATAGAATCTTCAACCCTGGGAACTTCCCTGGTGATCCACTGGTTAAAAACCCGCCTTGCAGTGGTTAGGATTCCATGTCTCCACTGTAGGAGATACAAGTTCAATCCCTGGTTTGGGAGGATTCCACATGCCTCAGGGCAACTAAGCCTGAGAGCTACAACTACTGAGCCGACACATCGCAACAACTGAAGCCCACACGCCCTAGAGCTGGCACTCCGCAACAAGACAAGTCACCGCAATGAGAAGCCCAACTAGAGGGTTAGCTCCCACTCAGCACAACTAGAGAAAGCCTGCATATGGCAACCAAGTCTCAGCACTGCTGCTGCTGCTGCTAAGTCGCTTCAGTTGTGTCTGACTCTGTGCGACCCCATAGACAGCAGCCCACCAGGCTCCCCCGTCCCTGGGATTCTCCAGGCATGAACACTGGAGTGGGTTGCCATTTCCTTCTCCAATGCAGGAAAGTGAAAAGTGAAAGTGAAGTCGCTCAATCGTGTCCGACTCTTTGCGACCCCATGGACTGCAGCCTACCCGGCTCCTCCATCCACGGGATTTTCCAGGCAAGAGTACTGGAGTGGGGTGCCACTGCCTTCTCCAGCCAATGATAAATAAATACATAAAAGATTTTTTTAAAAAAAGAATCTGCCTTGCAATGTTGGGGATGTCAGTTAGGTCCCTAGTTAGGGAACTGAGGCCCCACACGCCACAGAGCAACTCAGCCTGTGCTCCACAACTATCGAACCCTGTGCCCACATGCTCTAGAGCTGCCATGCTGCAACTAAGATCTGACGCAGCCAAATAAATACATTAATTAATATTAAAGAACAAAACCTCCACCCGAAGGGTTGGAAAAGAACTTAGAGGTGATTACTTCAGCTTTCTTCCATATACGGGAACTCCCCCGTATGGACGCCTAGAAAATACTGGTCCAGCCTTCACTTGAACATCTCCAGTGATGACAAACTGATTACTTCCCAAAGCAGTTATTTGTATCCACTACCCCTAGAGTGGTTAGGTAGCTCTTTGTAACTGTACTGCATCACAGTTTGCCTCTCTGTCAGTTTCACCCACTGGACCAGGCTATGCGCTCCGGGACCACAGACTCACAGCAATATCAATGGCTAAGTGTTTGTGGATTTCATGTATTCTTTTATGGACCCTCTTCTCAGTGGATCCTCATAGCGCAGGGAGGAATTATCTTTCAAGTCACTGCACTGATGAAAAATACAAGGCTTCAGGAGATTAAGTGACCTAAGACAGCAGGCCTAGTAAATCGCAGAGTGAAGAATTCAGCTGAGGGTTCCTGAATCCAGAGCCCACACTTTCCACTCCTCCACTCTGCCTGAAGTCCCCTTCCTCTCTCCCACAGGCCAGCCCTCCAGTTTTCTAAAGGCAGCTGTCATGTTTCCCGGGAGCCTTCTCCTCCTCCTGCTAAACACTCCCAACTCTTCCGATTGTTTCTCACCTTCACTCTCGGTCACCCCTGTAGCTGGGCTCCCAAAGTGAGCACAATATTCCGGGTTGAGTCTGGCCAATCCTGCGCAGGGCAAGCTTTTTGCACCCCCACCCGCTTTGCTCTGGCTGTTGTCCTGCCATTCCTGCAGCCTGGAATCCAATTCCTCTCTTGGCGGGGAAGCTTCATCAATCTGCTGTCTTACTCATTGTTCACTCATAAATATGGATAACTTGCATATGTGTTTTTGGTCTGTTTTGTTCCTTTACAAAATCTTCGGTCCCCAGGAGCCCTGAGAAACAAGTGTTCAGTGAGCACAGAAGGAGGTACATGAGGCAGCCCCGGCATTTAATTAGACTTTGAAATGTGTGGAGAAATGGGAGCCCTACCGGACTTGCCAGATTAGGCATGAGGGCCCTATCCATCTTTGGAAGGAGTGTGTCCTCCCTCTGGATTTCTATGAATGAAACCATGTCGAGTTAATGCATCCGCTTGGATTTCCAGCAGCTCTGAACGTCTGGCAGACAGAAAACAAACCAAGTGACTATTCTTCCCAGCCCGCTCTTGCCAAACAGGCTGCCAGGGGACCCTAGGAACAAAACTCTTGATGATGCCAGCTGGCCAACTGGAAAGGGTGACCAGTCTGGGGCCAGTTCTTCCTTGTGCCTTCAGGGAGCAGTTAAACTTGGAGAAGAATGGGAACCACCCCAGGATAGGTATTACTGAACTGGTGGCTCCAGGGTCCTAGAGCATCCAGCAGGCAATTGACTGCCTCAACTGTTACAGCAGGGTCAGGGTTGACTTTCTTCCAGGGATTGGGAACCTGTGGTGTGCGTGCCAAAGATGGTGCACAAATCCATTAGCAAAGGCACTGCGACCAACCGCAGTGCTCTCTCCTTCTCCCTTTCCCTGCTCTTTGGGGATGTCTCTAGCCACCCATGGGGAGAGCTGACTCAGGGACAATGTCTCCTCTTGAAAGCCTGTGCCCAGCTTGAAGCCCTCCTTGCCTCTCTGCCAACCTGGACCAACATCATGCTCTTAGCAGACCAGTCATGAAGGACCGCCCACACCTGCCCTAGTGAAAGTTGTTCAGTTGTGTCCAACTCTTTGCTACTCCACGGACTACACAGTCCATGGAATTCTCCAGGCCAGAATACTGGAGTGGGTAGCCTTTCTCTTCTCCAGGGGATCTTCCCAACCAAGGGATGAAACCCAGGTCTCCCATATTGCAGGTGGATCTTTTTTTACCAGCTGAGCCACCAGGGAAGCTTAAGAATACTGCAGTGGGTAGCTTATCCCTTCTCCAGCAGATCTTCCTGAGCCAGGAATCGAACCAGGGTCTCCTGCATTGCAGACAGAGTCTTTACCAGCTGAGCTACCAGGGAAGCCCTATAACCATAGACGAAAACAGACAGAGAGGGAATAGTGTTTAGTGAAACAAGTCAGAGAGAGAAAGACAAATATTGTATGATATATCTTGTACGTGGAATTTAAAAAATACAACAAAGTGGCAAATATAACAAAAAAGAAATAGATTCACAGATATAGAGAATAAAGTAGTGGTTAACAGTGTAGGGGAGAGGCAAGAGAGCAGTAAGGGATTAAGAGACAGAAACTGTCGTGTATGAAATGAGGGACTTCCGTGGTTGTCCAGTGGTTAGGAATCTGCCTTGCAATGCAGGGGATGCCAGTTCAATCCCTGATCTGGGAACTAAGATCCCACATGCTGCAGAGCAACTAAGCCCACATGCTTCAACTACTGAGCTAGTGCGCCACCCACAGAGAGTCTGTGCACCACAACGAAGATCCCACACGCTGCAACAAAGATCCCGTGTGCTGCAACCAAGACCCAACGTAGCCAAATAAATTTCAAAAATGATTTTGCAAAATAAATAAATCACCTACAAGAATATACTATACAGCACAGGGAACATAGAGAATATCATCAACTATACCTTCATTTAAAAAAAAAGAAAAAAAATAGAGTTATTTCCCTCAAACCACAGAATACACAGATGAAGACAGTCTCAGCACCCGTAATGGCAAATCCCTATTTCTTGATCTCCAGAAATAGAAAGAATGACCAAGGGGCACAATACAAAATCCTTCTAAAACTGCTTGAAGTTGAGGTCTCACCAGGTTCCACTCATTTGAGTGGAATCAATGTCCAAGTGAACTCAGCCCATACAAGGGTCATTGAAACACTGAGTCCATGGCTTGGAGGCCTTGGGTCATTTAGAAGGATGCCACAAACCCAAGCAGGGGAATCTCTTCCCTCATTTATCTCATATAAGAGGTAGATACAGCCTCACAGAGGAGCCACTGTGAAACTTAGGGTTCGGATGGCAGAGTTGAGTGTGCCTCTAAGGGAAAGCCTCTTAGATCTGAATTTTCTCCCCTATCAGGCGCCGGCATATCTGAGAGCTCCACTATTAGAGCCAGTCCTTCAAGTTAAGGCTTTGAAGGCCCTGATTACAAGACAAAGATTTCAGAGCAAAGGTTTTGGCTGAACTTCTGCCCCTAGAGCCACATTGCCTGTTTGAATCCTAGCTCCGCCCCATGCTAGCTGTGCAAACTTGCGAGTCAGTTAACCTCTTAACTTCTCTGTGCCTCATTTTCTTCAGCTGTAAAATGGGAATAATAATGAAACCTGCTCATAAGGTTAGTTTGAGGACTAAATGAGTTAATACATGGAAACTTGGAGCACATAGGAAGTGCTCACCAGATGTTAACTGTTACCATTATGATGGGGTCACATTGTGAAGGGCTTTGGATGGGAGGCCAAGGAACAGTGCAGGCTCAGGTCCTGCCTGGTTCCCAGATTCTCTTCCGCCCCCTCCAAGTCCAGAGCCACTTTCCGAGGATCAACCAACGCTCTAGCTACAGACTCAGCCCATCCACCAGCTCTAGCCCAGAAGGACATCAGCAGTTCCAGCCCAGCATTCTGGGACCCCGCAGGGAGTCACCCTTACTACCAGGCCATCCCTAACCTCAGACTTCAATTATGATAACTGGGAAGCCCCCTTACTCTTGAGGCCCAGCCCCCTCTTGTCATGTCTCAGTTCTGGTTGTTAAATCCTTGCCTTTTCTCCTGCAGTTGTTTTGGCAACCTTTAACCTACACAAGAAATTGAGACATAAGTCACATGAGAACCATGTAGGACCCTATATGATGAAGTGTTGGGTGTGACAGGATATAAAGATGCTGTGAAGTGGGAAGTAACTAGGATCAGAGTAGTCAAGCAGAGCTGCCTGGCGAAAGCAGAGCCAGGATAGGCAGCATTTGCACTGACAGAAAGCAGAAGGGAAAAACGAGTCTGGTCATCTGCCCAGACCTTTATCTTAGGCTCCTAAAGCTCACTTTACAATCTCGTTTCCCAACACCTCACTGCCTATGCTCCCAAAAGTTAACTGGATCATGTCCTGTATCTGGGGAGATAGCAATGCCTCTGGAAACTGAGGACAGCAGTGGCCTCTCTGGATCGGAGGATGTCACAGTGATGCCCTCTGCTGATGGACAGTCATTGGAGAACTACTGAGGGTGTCCTCAAAATAAAAATAAGGCTGGATCTTCTAAGGCAGCATCAATATCATGTAAAGCCAACTGCCTCATTCTTCTTGGAGGCTTCCCAAGAGGAACAGGATCAGGCCTTTATTGTCTTTCACAAACCCTCAGAATCAGGTTCAACTTGATTGAACCAAGGCTTTCCCATAATCCTTTGGGAATCATTTGGAGGCAATTTACCCCCTCTGCTGGCTCAGAACTGATCATCCCTACTCTCAAAAGACAGCTTGTGGGCATGGAGCATGGACTAGATTTGTCTACACCAGTGCTTTTCAAACTATCTGCTGTGAACAGATACTTTGGTAAAACTTTTTGAAAAATAATTAGGCACTTGGATGCTGCAGCAATATCGAACTTGTATAAATGTTTTCAAACTCTCTTGCAGCATGGAGGATCTAGTTCCCTGACCAGGGATCAAACCCAGGAGGGCAGAGTCTTAGCCACTGGACCAGCCGGGAAGTCCCTAGATGATATTTAAGGAATTATTGTTCATTTTTTAGGTATGATGATGTTGTGTTTATAAAGCACTTATCTTTCAGAGTGACATATTAGAATATTTCTGGGTAGAATTATACAATATCTGGGACTTGCTTCAAAACAATCTGCAAGGAGGTTTAGGGGTCAGTCAGGTGGGAGCATAAGAAGGCTAAATTGGCCGTGAGCTATGGTTCTTGAAGCTGGGTAATGGGCTTCCCTGGTGACTCAGATGGTAAAGAATCTTCCTGCAGTGCAGGAGACCTGGGTTCTATCCCTGGGTTGGGAAGATCCCCTGGAGGAGGGCATGGCAACCCACTCCAGTATTCTTGCCTGGAGAATCCCATGGACAGAAGAAACTGGAGGGCTACAGTCCATGGAGTCACAAAGAGTTGACACAACTGAGCGAATAAACAGAAATGGGTACATGGGAGCTTATTGTATTAATGTGTTCTCTTTGCACTGTGTATGTTTGAAAGTTAATGAGCACTTGAGGTACGCGCCAGCACTGAGGACTCTAAGATGAAGCAGGCATCATCTGTCCTTAGAGAGTCTTATAGCCCAGTTCCCAAACTCTCATCACCAAGCACCTCTTCTGTTATTCTTTATCCTGGCAAGCCCCATGTTTGAATGATTCTGATCACTAAATAAAGGTATTTATTATGAAATTTTAAACATACTACTATGTGTATGGTATATATACAATGGGATAGTACTCCGCCATAGAAAAGAATGAAATAATGCTATTTGCAGCAACATGGATGGTCCTAGAGATTACCATATTAAGTGAAGTAAGTCAGACAGAAAAAAAACAAGTATCATATGATATCGCTTATATGTGGAATGTAAAATATGACACAAATGAACGTATTTACAAAACAGAAATAGACCACAGACATAGAAAACAAACTTATGGTTACCAAAGGGGAAAGGAGGGATGTAAATTAGGAGTTTGGGATTAAAATATACACACCACTGTATATAAAATAAACAACAAGGACAACATTGCAAACCAACTATACTTCAATAAATAAATATAAAAAGACTGGAAAAAAAAACTTTCCAAACTCTTAATGTCCTTTCTTATCTTGTTGAGCTGGCATCTGCCCACAGACCACACTGTTCTTGACCTCTCTGGATTCCATCCACTCAGTGAGGAGATGCTGGTAGATGGATGTGGCCTCCCCATGAAAGGCTGGCTCTGGAAGATTCTGCCCAGTCCCTGCCCAAAGCAATGATGAAAGGGAGGCCAGACTGGAAGAAGATCTGCCACTTGCTGGCAACCCTGATGACACTGGACAAGTTACCTAATCTCTCTGAGTTTCTGGATCTGTAAAATGGGGACAGTGTCTGGCAGTACCTTTCTCATGAAGCTGTTGTGAGAGTTAAATGAGATGCAATACATGGAAAGCAGTTGGCACAGAGCCTGGCATGTTGCTCTTCCTGTGTGCTTACTGAAACAATACTGTCTATGAGGCAGGTGGATTAGAGGCCACACTGTGTATTGGTTAAGATCCCAGGTTTGGGAGTCATTCCATTTTTGGCTTGGAGTACCAGCATGACCATCTATTCCATTTTGTCATCTGTGAATTGGACATACCACTCGGAGCTCCCTTCCAGGGTCATGAGGATTCAGTGCTTGGCTCTGTGTGTGTGTGTGTGTGTGTGTGTGTGTGTGTGTGTATTGTTGTTGTTGTTGTCTGCTCTGGGTCTTAGTTGCAGCATACAGGATCTAGCTTCCTGACCAGGGATCAAACACCAGGCCCCCTTCATTGGGAGTGCAGTCTTAACCACTGGACCACCAAGGAAGTCCCTGAGCTCTGTGACTTGCACATAGTAAGTGCCTGATGACTGGTGGTTAGATTCCAGATTTGCAAGTGTCCTCCTTCTAAGCCTGCCCCTTTCTCTGCTGTAGACCACCTGAAGGGAAAAGAGCCCCCAGCTGGGAGTTATTAATAAGATCATCAGTCTTCCCTCCTTCTGGTGTCACCAGAAATCATGTGTCATTGAACCAGCCAGGGTCTTTCGGTTGTAATAGAGGCAGTATGGGCACTGGAGCCAAACAGGTCTGTTTGAATACTAGCTCTATCACATACTAGCTATGTATCCTTGAGTTCATTTCTTCACCTGTCAGGACCTCAGTTGTCTCATTTGTAAAATGGAATCAGTGTAATAAACCAGTAGTCTCTAAAGTGAGATATACAAGACAATACATTGAGGTGATGAAGAAAATATTCCAGCTTTAATTTAAATTTATTTTGAAGCAAAAAGATAAAAGACATTAAACTATAATGTACCCAAGACATGTGGTGACACTGGCACCCTCATGTGATCTGTTTGTAAGATGGACACTGATGGGTATATCCCGAAGAAGGAATGGTAAATTCACAGCACAGAAGGGTTTGGTGGTGGCATCCACCCTCTTTCATTTTTAGCCTATTGAAAAGTTCTGTAATGTCTGTGTTGGGTTCTGAATTTACAGATTATATCATCTGGTTTTAAGTAAACCAGTTCTCCTCAAATGGAAAAGTGGTTTGAAAAGATTCCTACAAATAAACCACAGCCTGAATGAAGACTATGAAGAATACAAGTGGGCAACAGGAAAATGGCAAAACTGATTCATCTCCCATTCCTAGTATAAGCTTTTCATCAGCCCCACTTAAAAGCATTATAAAAACAACAATGAACAAATTGGTTCTGATAAGAAATCAGCCCCCCCTCCCCAAAAAAAAAGAAAGAAAAAGAAAACATCAAGAAAGCTACTTACGGAATTCCCTGGAAGTCCACTGGTTAGGACTCCACTCTTTCACTGCCAGGGTTGGGTTCAGTTCGTGCTCAGGGAAATAAGATCCCACAAGCCGTGTGACATGCCCAAAAGAAAAAAAAAAAGTTCAACCTGGAAAAAAAGAAAGCTATGTAAAATATGATTCAAGTCTGCTATGTTAATAAAAAACTCATTTTAAGTGTATACTTTGCTTTCATATATTAGCTAATAATGATATGAAGCTATCATGATTAGCAAGAACTTTAAAATCTGCTTCCCTGGTGGCTTAGATGGTAAAGAATCTGCCCGCAATGCAGGAGACCAGGATTCGATCCCTGGGTAGAGAAGATACCCTGGAAGAGGGCATGACAATCCATTCCAGTATTCTTGCCTGGAGAATTCCATGGACAGGAGGGCCTGTTGGGTTACAGTCTATGGGGTCACACAGTCAGCCACGACTGAGTAACTAACACATACATAGTTAATATACAATGTTTGTTAGTTTCTGCTGTACAGCAAAGTGACTCAGTTATACATCTACATATATCCACTCTTTTTTAGATTCTATTCCCATGTAGGTCATTACAGAGTATTGAAATGCTTTAATTTTTTTTTAATGCCTTGCAGGAAAACTGGAAAAGCAGTTTTTTTACTCTTATGATATGGGCTACCAAAGGAAAGACAGAAAGAAGATATAGTATGAACAAAATGACTATAATTTTTTTCCAAGTGCTACTTTGACAGGAAGTTTTTTCAAAAGGTGGAGGTGAATTTCAAAGTAAGTTTACTGAAAAAGTTGGCAACCTTTCACAGCAAAGATATTGAAGCCTAAAATGTACAAAGTGCTAAAAGATTTATCAGTAGGGTACAGAGAGGACTTCCCTGGTGGTGCGGTGATTGGGATCCACCTACCAATGCAAGGGATATGGGTTCAGTCCTTGGTTTGGAAAGATTCCACATGCCCTGGGAAGGCATGTGGAAACTAACAAACATTGTTACCAACTAAGGTCACTAACTAAGACGGTGACCCACAACTACTGAAGCCTGACTGCCCTGGAGCCTGTACTCTGCAACAAGAGAGTAGCCCCTGCTCAGCGCAACCAGAGAAAGCCTACACACAGCAACGAAGACCCCTCGTAGTAAAAAATAGGTAAATAGATAATTTTTTCTTAAAAAGAATTGTGATTGACTTTAAAAATATAGTACAGAAACTAGACTTCTGAAATGTTCACAGTAGTCTATTTTGTAACAAGGTAGGGAGTGACACTCCCTTCGTCACTTTCTTAACTTCTGTGTTATCACATAGAGGTTAGCTGGTTATTTTGTGGCAGGGCACTTAAAAGAGTTTTCAGACTAAAAGATAAAATTTCCCTTCACAGAAAAATGCGTTTTAAATTTACTGACCTTTTCTGTAGGGTCCTTTAACAGTCAGTGGGTATTTTTTAAACAGTTATAATAAATACACCCCCATGTCAGTCTTCAAGGTTAAGTTGAGAGTTCAACAGTGAGTGAGGAAAATAACTGCTTTGGAAGGAAACTTAGTTCATGGAGAGAACATTTGGAGAACAGATATTTGTGTTTTCATTGTTATGTAATTTTATTGCCAAAAATGATGTAAGTTGCATACCTAGAAAACCTCTCATATCTACACACTTAAAATCTGGGACTGAAAATGTCTACCCTGTTTTAAAATCTTTCAATTGTAGAGTTTTGGTGGATTTCAAACCCATTTGTTAAAAACACAAAAGTGCAACAAGTGCTGATTGGTTGGTAAAATTAATAATTGGCATCAGGAAAGGAGATGGCTTACCAGCTAAACTTTATCAAAAAACGTTGCATAATTGGGGGGTGGAATTGAAAAAGAATCATGATGACATGGTAAACGCAGCCTCTGGAATCTGCCTTCCATTGAGAGTTATATATCTTTTTCAAACATCTTTCTCATCTATGACAGTCACTGCAACCAAGTGCTGAAACAAACTAAACTTAGATCCACACCTTCACATAGCTGTATTATAGTCTATAATTATAGCTGTATTACTATATTACTATATGGTTTTTCCAGTAGTCATGTATGGATGTGAGAGTTGGACTGTGAAGAAAGCTGAGCGCCGAAGAATTGATGCTTTTGAACTGTGGTGTTGGAGAAGACTCTTAAGAGTCCCTTGGAATGCAAGGAGATCCAACCAGTCCATTCTGAAGGAGATAAACCCTGGGATTTCTTTGGAAGGAATGATGCTAAAGCTGAAACTCCAGTACTTTGGCCACCTCATGCGAAGAGTTGACTCATTGGAAAAGACTCTGATGTTTGGAGGGATTGAGGGCAAGAGAAAAAGGGGACGACAGAAGATGAGATGGCTGGATGGCATCACCGACTCGATAGACGTGAGTCTAAGTGAACTCCGGGAGTTGGTGATGGACAGGGAGGCCTGGCGTGCTGCGATTCATGGGGTTGCAAAGAGTTGGACACGACTGAGTGACTGAACTGATCTGAACTGATATTCACCCAAGGTTTTTTTTTAATGAAGTGTATGCAGTCACATTCTCTGTGGGGAAAAAATGTATTCATGACATCGTAGTGAGAGCCAAAAGAGTTTTTTGTACTGCAGATATTATAAAAAGTTTAAACGATATTTCATCTTTATCTCATCCTTTTAAAATGTCCTTTTGATGTATGCTTTAGAACATACATAATGTATTAATAGAGTAACATGTACATCATTTTACAAAACACTTAAATATTGAGAATGCTTCTCAAAATATTTTCAGTAGAGAGATGTACAATCAAAAAAGTTGAGAGACCTCTGCTTGAATAGTGCCTACGTTGTTGTAGGCATCAACCAGGTCATGAATGCAATGTGCTGGGCACACAATAAGTCCTCAGTGAATATTGGCTCTTACCATATCCTCTATATGAGTAATGCATTAGAGCCACTGTGAAATGGTGAAAAGCAGGAGCCTTACAACATTGTAAAGCAACTACACCCCAATAAAAAAAGAAAGAAAAGCAAGAGGCTTGCCTTCAGGCAAAGTTGGATGTATTCCCTTGCCATTTACTAGCTGCAAGAATGTGACCAATTAATTTCTCTGAGCCTCAAGTTCTCATTATTCCCCAACTCCTAGAGCTGTTATAAAGATTAAGAGGAAAAAAAAGAATAAAAGAGATGATGCACTCTTGGTAACAGTTTTATTGAAATATAAATCACATACCATAAACACCACCATTATAAAGTGAAATGAACCATCCAGTGGGTTTTTGTACATGCACAAGGTGGGACACCATCACCAATATCTAAGTCCAGAACACTTTCATTACCCCAAGAGGAAACCCACTGGCAGTCATTCTCCATGCTCCCTTCCCCCCCCCAACTCTCCTCACCCAGCCTAGGCAACCTACTTTCTGTGTCTGTGGGCCTGCCTCTTCTGGACATTGCATACAAATAGAATCAGCCTGCATGCAGTCTCTTGTGTCTGGCTTCTTTCACTTTAGCACAATGCTTTCAGGGTTCTTCTATGTTGTATGTCGCATGTATCATTACTTCATTCCTTTTTGTCACCAAATAATATTTCACTGCATGGATATAGCACATTTTGCTTATGCATTCACCAGTGGACGGGCATTTTGGCTGTTTCTACATTGTGGCTATTGTGAATACTCATGCATGATAAGGCAGGTTTAATGTTTAGCATGGAGCCTGCCAAGCACCTAAGTGCTCAATACCAGCAGGTGGTTGCTGTCCATGTTATTAGGGAGTGCTACATTGGGCGATGGGCGCCTGGATGTCAAAAAGAGAGGTGGAAGTCACCAGGGACAGTATTCACTTTCTGCACAATGTCACAGAGAGCTATCCCTGCCTGCCGCACCCAAATGAGTAAGGCAGTGTGACAGAGAGGCATGAGCACAGGTCTGGCTCCATCACTTTTGAGCTGCATGATACAGGGCAGTTCACTTAACTTCTCTCAGTCTTGTGTGAGAGAGTTGGCTATAAATACTGTTTTCTCTACATAACTCACAGCCTTGCTGCCCAGGTCAAAGAGATAATTTAAAAATATGAAAGCACTTTGAAAACCATAAAGCATTATCATTGCAAGTCTTACATATTACAGAAACTCACACCTCTCGAATATAGTAAGGAAACATTTGTTCTATTCATCACCCTCCTTCTCTCTCCAGATTGTTCACATTCTCTTCAACATGACACCCTGACCTTCTCACCACAGCCCCTATGGCTAGTACCTCCTTCCTTGAATCTACTTAAGGGCCAAGGGTGAGCAGCCTGATCCTGGGTAGAAACCTGAATTCACATCAATAAAGGGCCTGCAATGTCTCTGTTCCCAGGTAGAAATCTGTTTGACCTTTCTGGTTTTCTTCAGTTCAATTCACTTCAATCTTTCCCAGCATCAGGGTCTTTTCAAATGAGTAAGTTCTTCGCATCAGGTGACCAAAGTACTGGAGTTTCAGCTTCAACATCTGTCCTTCCAATGAACACTCAGGACTGATCTCCTTTAGGATGGTCTATTTGGATCTCCTTGCAGTCCAAGGGACTCTCAAGAGTCTTCTCCAACACCACAGTTCAAAAGCATCAATTCTTCGGCACTCAGCTTTCTTTGTAGTCCAACTCTCACATCCATACATGACCACTGGAAAAACCATAGCCTTGACTAGACGGACCTTTGTTGGCAAAGTAACGTTTCTGCTTTTTAATATGCTGTCTAGGTTGGACATAACTTTTCTCCCAAGGAGTAAGCGTCTTTTAATTTCATGGCTGCAGTCACCATCTGCAGTGATTTGGAGCCCCCCCCCCCGAAAATGATCACAGTTTATTGTGATCCACGCAGTCAAAAGCTTTGGCATAGTCAACAAAGCAAAAATAGACGTTTTTCTGGCACTCTCTTGCTTTTTCGATGATCCAGCGGATGTTGGCAATTTGATCTCTGGTTCCTCTGCCTTTTCTAAAACGAGCTTGAACATCTGGAAGTTCACGGTTCACGTATTGCTGAAGCCTGGCTTGGAGAATTTTGAGCATTACTTTACTAGCGTGTGAGATGAGTGCAATTGTGCAGTAGTTTGAGCATTCTTTGGCATTGCCTTTCTTAGGGATTGGAATGAAAATTGACCTTTGCCAGTCCTGTGGCCACTGCTGAGTTTTCCAAATTTGCTGGCATATTGAGTGCAGCACTTTGACAGCATCATCTTTCAGGATTTGAAATAGCCCAACTGGAATTGCATCACCTCCACTAGCTTTGTTCGTAGTGATGCTTCCTAAGGCCCACTTGACTTCACATTCCAGGATGTCTGGCTCTAGGTGAGTGATCACACCATCGTGATTATCTTGGTCATGAAGATCATTTTTGTACAGTTCTTCTGTGTATTCTTGCCACCTCTTCTTAATATCTTCTGCTTCTGTTAGGTCCATACCATTTCTGTCCTTTATCAAGCCCATCTTTGCATGAAATGTTCCCTTGGTATCTCTAATTTTCTTGAAGAGATCTCTAGTCTTTCCCATTCTGTTGTTTTCCTCTATTTCTTTGCATTGATCACTGAGGAAGTCTCTTATCTCTTCTTGCTATTCTTTGGAACTCTGCATTCAGATGCTTATATCTTTCCTTTTCTCCTTTGCCTTCTGCTTCTCTTCTTTTCATAGCCATTTGTAAGGCCTCCTCAGACAGTCATTTTGCTTTTTTGCATTTCTTTTTCTTGGGGATGGTCTTCATCCCTGTCTCCTGTACAATATCATGAACCTCATTCCATAGTTCATCAGGCACTCTATCTATCAGATCTAGGCCCTTAAATCTATTTCTCACTTCCAGTGTATAATCATTAGGGATTTGATTTAGGTCATACTTGAATGGTCTAGTAGTTTTCCCTACTTTCTTCAATTTAAGTCTGAATTTGGCAATAAGGAGTTCACAATCTGAGCCATAGTCAGCTCCCAGTCTTGTTTTTGCTGATTGTATAGAGCTTCTCCATCTTTGGCTGCAAAGAATATAATCTGGTTTTCTTAATGTCCAATAATAGTTGGAGCGCCCTCTTGTGTCTCCACATGGTAACACCTCAGGCCTCTTCAATGAGGTGATATTTTTCTTCAGCGTCAATAAAAGATGTAACGGAAATTTTTTTTCTTCTCACACTTCATGGCCCACGCTTGACACTTGGACTCCAGTTAAGCCATTGCAGCTCGAGTCTTAGGCAGGCTTCCTGCTTACACTCAGGCCTAAAGATTTCTTTCTGCTCCCTGCCCACATCTTTCTCTTCAGTTACTTTGAAAAACCGTGTTCTCATCATACACAGAGTTCAGCTTGGTCTTACCACCTTCTATTATTCCAAGCTTACCCAGCTCCCAAAGTAAGATCATACTTTTTTATAAAAGGGGGAAAAAGCAAATCCAAAACACTAAAAAGAGGATGTTTTAAGTGTTTACTAAATATGATTTGTTCTATAACCTAAGGAAAAGATATTCAGAATGTTAAACCTTTCACAGGGATCCCTTCAAAGGAGGCCCTGACACTTGGAAAGAGGCAAATGACAACCAGAGGCAGTGATGTCTGTCAGTGTGTGCACACACACACATGAACACACATTTACACACTCATAGTCAAGCTCTTCTGCTCAGTGAGAAAGAAGCTTTCTCTCTTACTGAGAATCATGTGGTGATATCAGCACAGGTCTTTGGAGGAAAGGAAACTTATCATTTATATCTGGAACCTTAAGAATGTTCCCTGCTCCTGCCCTAGGGAACTTTACTTCTCATATTTCACACAATCTGCTCATATCTGCTCTACATTCATGGATTTCTTAATATCTATATTTATTTATTTGACTGTACTATGTCTTAGTTGTGGCATACAGTATCTAGTTCCCAGGCCAGGGATCAAATCCAGGTCCCCTGCATTGAGGGTGTGGAGTCTTAGCCACTAGACCACCAGGGAAGTCCCCCCATGAATTTTTCTGAATCCATGAGCTCCGTTGGCAAACTCCACTGTGAGCCAGATACACACGCTCTTGACTTCTCCTGGGGTGAATTTGTACACCTTCTCCTGTGTGCAAATTAAATTTTTGTAATTCAATTATGATTTCCCACCAGCCTCTAATAAGATTTCTGAGCTGTACTCCTCATCAAGTTTGATTTTCAATACTTCAGCTTAAAGTTTCTCTGCGTCCTTCCATCCTCTCTGACAGCTAAACCTTATCTGGAAAATGAAAACCCTGACTAAGGAAACATTAACAGTTCTTATAGTTTGAATATTCCAGGACAAATAAACAAACCCCCAGAAACACTGGAGAGGCTGCCATTTGGAAAAGATACCAAGTACCACCATTTAAGGGCTTCCCCGATGGCTCAGTGGTAAAGAAACCACCTACCAATGCAGGAGACACAAGAGACATGGGTTCAATTCCTGGGTCAGGAAGATTCCCTGGCGGGGGGGGTAGGGGGTGGGGGGGTAGGGGAGTGGGGGGAATGGCAACTCACTTCAGTCTTCTGGGAAATCCCATGGACAGAGGAGCCTGGTGGGGTAGTCCACGGGGTCTCAAAGAGTCAGACACAACTTAGCGACTAGAACAACAACCGCTACCACCATTCGAAATCCAAACCTTCACCCTACATCCAACTTTTCAAGAGGCCATTTCCAAAGGCGTTAAGGGTTTTGCCCCATTCCCTTGGACGGGGAGTAGCTGCCTCAGAAGATGGGCATTTTGGGCTTAGGAGGGTCTGTACTATCTCTTCTGCTTTCTGCTCTCTTCACCCCACTCCAGAGACCTGTTGATTGAAGAAAAACACACAGCCTAGAAGTTGCAAGTTCTGTCTTATTCGGGGGACTTACTGAGGACTATAGCCCAGGAGATGGCCTCTCAGAGAGCGCTGAGGAACTCTTTCAAAGAGGTAAAGGAGGAGCCAGGATATATGGAGTTCTTGAAGAAAAAGTAAAAGCATGTGTTTGAATATCAAAGATTACTGCTAATCCCCCCAAAATAGATATCTCAAACTAGTGATTTTAGCCCTTTCCTGAGTATGGCAAGATGTAAGAGCCTGGGCTTATTGAAAGTATTCCTTATATAAGCATCTAAACTCTCTAGGGCCAGTATCCTTTTTTTCTCCATCCTGAGTTTCAGTCAGAGCACACAGGGTGGAGGGATGCAGGGGGTCATCGGCTGCAGTGGCCAGTGGCTTGATGGCATTTCTTTACTGGAATGACAAGCACATTCTTTGTCCACAGACCCTGTCTACTGAAACAGAGATGGGCGCTGTGGTTCTGCTGAATCGTGTATGCAATTGGTGACCTATACAAAGCACTTACTAAGTAAAGAGCTGCTAGGGCGGCACCCTGGCTTTGGTCTCTGGCAACAGTTAAGCAGGGCACGTGCATCCTGGGTCTGTGCCTTTGCGGTCGTTGAACTGGAACCAGAGATAATGTTACTGCTGATAGGGAAGGGAACTACCTGCTTAGTGGTGAGGAAAATTAATAGTCCAAGCATTCTTCCATCCTGCATTCTCCATGCTGGCATTTTGATTTAAAAAAAACACTGTTGCAGCTGTTTGCATATTCTGGAAGTGTGTGTGGTTTGGTGTTTACAGATTTGAGGTTGTGGAGGGAAGTTTCTAGAGCAACGGAAGTAGCTGCTTGTCAGTCAGGGTTCATTTTGAAAATGAAAGCCTGAAAGCTTGGGGCCCACTCTGGGCCTGGTCTCTGAGGAATCAGCAAAGGTCACGAGGTGGCTTTGGTTAGCTTACTGAAGCAACCACTTGTTCACCTTTTGCTTCTCTTTCACGAACTGACCAAGTCTATGAGTTGCTTTAGGTGTCCTGCAGATTCAGTCTGGGGCAGAGATGCGGGACTGGGATCCCCCCCTCCAGGTTCTGCGGGCAGACACCTCCCCTAACACGGGTGCATACAATGGTCTCACCCCCACCCCAGCCACATATATACACAATTACATTTCCCCAGGCTGCCAAACCAAAAGGTGGTTAAAGTACTTCTCACTCACCTACTCGGTACACAAGGGCAGCACAACAGAGTCATCAAAGAATTTAGTTTGATTGGCATGTCAGAGCTGAGGGAGAGAAATACAACACAGGGCAGTCTCTTCTGGCTGCCAAAGGAGTAATCCAAATAGGTGGCTGGAGGACTGAAAAGGATCATTCTGGGCAGGGGTAATCAGAGGAGGCTCAGTGGAGAAGGTGGCAACTGAGACCAACCTTGAAGGGCAGGGGGAAGAACTTCACCAAATAGAAGCTATAAGGGAGGACATTTGGGTAGAGGAGGGTGAATTCAAGATATGCTCACGTTAGGACAAATGCACTCATTTGGCTGGAATTTGGAACTTGTGTGAGTGATTTGCAGTTGATAAGCTTGGTTTGAATGCCAGGTCCTCTGTGCTAGAACAAAGGCTATGGTGTCACCCATGCCTGCTCTTCTACTTCCTTCTGGGTGACCTTGGGCAAGTGGCCTAACCTCTGTGCAAAGGGAGGATAGTAACAATACTTAGCTCTTGAGATCTTTGGGAAGGTTAATAGAATAACACATATAAGCATTTGGCAGAGTGGCACATGAAAAAAAAATGTTCAAAAAATGGACTACAAATGCATAGGCTGTCATGAAGGGAAGCTCCAGATATTTAGGACTGGTCTCAAATATTTGAGGGTTAAGGTGGAAAAGCCTCTGGTACCTTCCATCACCGTGAGACCCAGTAGAGGGGCCTGGCTTAGCCTCCCTTTGGCCTAGACTATTGGAACTGTCTCCTGGCTTTCTGCATCTCCCATAATCATTTTCCTTGGTGGTGGTGGTTTAGTCATTCAGTCATGTCCAACTCTTGCAACCCCACGGACTGTACCCTGCCAGGCTCTTCTGTCCATGGGATTCTCCAGGCAAGAACACTGGAGTGGGTTGTCATTTCCTTCTCCAGGGGATCTTCCCAACCCAGGAATCAAAGCCGGGTCTCCTGCATTGCAGGCAGATTCTTTATCAACTGAGCTATGAGGGAAACCCCTAATCATCTTCCTTAAACCTACCTTAATCATAGCTGTGTCTATGGCTCAAGAACCTTCTATGGCTCCCCACTGCTCACTGACTGAACTCCCTAACATGGGGGAGGGTGTGGGAGATGCAAGAACTACCATTTATTGAGAGAAGAAAAGAACAAAGAGGAGGCTGTTAGGAGTGAAAAGGTAAAACAGCCTCCTCTTTTAAAAACCCTAAAACAATGAATTCCCAGAAATCAGCAGGTCCTTCTAGAAGAGAGCAGGATACATCTCCGAAGAGGGTAAGGCGTTCCTGGCCAATGACTGATTCACCTACTTCTTCACGTCTAGTCAGGAAAGGTTAAAGAGGAGATGAGGGCAGAGAGCTGGGTAGGGAGCCCCCGGAGGGGAAGCAGGATAATACTGTTGTTTAGTCGCTAAGTCCTGTCCAGCCCTTTTTTGACTCCATGGACTGTAGCCCACCAGGCTCCCCTGTCCATGGGACTTCGCAGGCAAGAATACTGGAGGGGGTTTTCATGCCCTCTTCCAGGGGATCTTCCCGACCCAGGGATCCAACCCACGTCTCTTACGTCTCCTGCATAGGCAGGCGGATTCTGTACCACTGAGCCATCAGGGAAGCCCTAAGCAAGGGAACAGTCCTCAGTTCCCTGAAAGGGCTCCCGCCTGGACCCTTTCCCGAGTTTCTCTGCAGGAATCCGGGGCAACTGCGGGAAGGGGTCAAGGCACAAAAGGGGAGTGCAAGGGAACCCTAGTCACACGGGGCAGCCAGGCCACCTCCCCGAATGCGAGGCGCGGGACAAAGGCGGCTCAAGGACAAAGTGCACGGAGACTTCTGAGGAGATAAGAGGGAAGGACGAAGGAAGGGGCGGGGAGCTAGCGCCCCGGAGCCTTAAAGATCACGCTCCCGGAGGCCTTGGCTGGAAGCCGAGCTCAGTTCGCCGGCGAGGGGGTTCCCTGGATCCTCTTCACCCCGGTAGCTGTGGGGATTCAGAGAACCCGGCGTTTGGAGCAGCCGGGCGGCTCCGGGCGGCTCTCGAACCCCGCTCGCAGCCCGCCCCCGCGCTCGCCCCAAGGTTGCCCTCGCCGGGCGGGAGGCGGGGCCGGCAGCTCACCTGGCCGTTTGGGGCGGGGACGCCCGAAACCTGGGGGGACCGAGGCGGCGGCTGCACCCCGGGCGCTGGAGAGGGGCTCGTCCTGGGGGCCGGGCCGGAGCTCCCACCCCTCCGCGTCGCCCCCACCCCCGCAACGCCCGGGCCCTCCCTCGGCTCGCTTGCGCTCTCCCTCCCTCTCCTCCCTTCCTTCGCTCCCTCCCTCCGAGCTCAGTTGCTCAAGCTGCTTCCTTCCCCAAAGCCAGCGCCAGTTCCTCTCGGTGGGGCCCGGGAAGGGCAGCCGACGCTAGACATTGGGACCGCCGTGGCGGCCGGACCATGGCCGAGCCCCGAGGGGCCGCCAAGCCGGCCCCCAAGGCCTCCTTCGCACCGACCAAGCTGAGCCCGCGGAGCGCCCCGCAGCCCCGCCCCTCGAGAGTGGACGCCGGCAGCCTGAGCAGGTACCGGGGCAACGCCGCCGCCTCCAGGGAGCCCCCTTTCCTTGGCGCGCTGATGCCCTCGGGAACAGGCTCGGCGCGCCGGCGGGGAGCGCGGCTGGAGCTGCTGGGGCTGCAGGGGGCGGCTCCCGCCGGGTGGTTGTCCGAGGAGCGCCTGGAGGAGCAGTCCCCGAGCGGGCCGAACGGACTGGGCGGTAGCGGGCTGTGCCTGGAGCCCCGGGAGCACGCGTGGATACTGGCGGCCGCCGAAGGCCGCTTTGAGGCACTGCAGGAGCTGCTGGAGGCCGAGCCGGGGCTACTGCTGCGGGGAGACCCGATCACGGGCTACTCGGTGCTGCACTGGCTGGCCAAGCACGGGCGCCACGAGGAACTCATCCTAGTGCACGACTTCGCCCAGCGCCAGGGGCTGCGGCTCGACGTGAGCGCCCCGGGTAGCGGCGGCCTCACGCCCCTACACCTGGCGGCCCTGCAGGGCCACGATATGGTCATCAAGGTGCTGGTGGGCGCCTTGGGAGCTGACCCCACGCGCCGCGACCACAGCGGCCACCGGGCCTGTCACTACCTGAGGCCCGACGCGCCCTGGAGCCTGCGGGAGCTGTCGGGGGCCGAGGACTGGGAGAGGGCAGGCGGCCGAGACGGGGATCCTAACAACGCCAACAACAACAGCAGCAGCAGCGGCGCCGCCGCGTGGACGCTGAGACACGCCCCGAGTGCAGTGGGCGCGCAGGTCGTGGAGAAGACGGCCAGACCGGCGGTGGCGCCAGCCAAGGGGAAAGACTCCGTGGGCAGCCGGGTGGCGCAAATTCAAGGCTTTCTCCGCCATATGTTCCCCTTCTTCCAGGACCGTTGAAGGCGACGGAGACTGGAGAGCGTGGAGGGACCCCGACGCAGCGACGAGGCCTCTGTCCCGGGTGGTCCCGCGACCTGCCCCCCCACCCCCATGGGGAGGCGCCCGGGACTCAGCTCGATCCGCAGCCATGGGCGCTGGGCCTGCCGGGAGCAGACCCCCTCGGTGTGGGTCTCCTACTACACCGGCCAAGAGACGCTGGAACCAGGCACCAAGCGGTCCTTGTGCCGAGTCCCCAAACTACAGGATTTAGGAGTTCGGGGCAGAAGCTTGGGACAAGGAAAGTTATGCTTCCAGTAGCCATTTCTTGGCAGGCAGAAGCTCTGGGTTTATTAGGAAACATTTGCTAGAAGAATGAGATAAGACTGTAAACCAGTGATCCAGAGGAAGTCTAACTGCAGGCCTGACTTAGCTATTAACAAGTTATTTGGGGGGATGAACCAGCCCTTGTCAACCTGCTCCGGAGACAAGCAGGGCTTACCGGTAGGGGACCCTTTCTAATGTATCCCCAATGACTTCTTTAGCATATTAAAATGGAATGTTTTCCTTTCACATGATAAAGCTATCATTTGAGTGACATTTTTTTTTTCATTAACCACCAAGGGAGAAGCTCCCTGTGTTTGCAGGGAGGAGGTCCGGAACAGACTCTGGACCTCACTCTCAAGAGAAAGTGGCCAAGCTGTACACCAAAGGAGCTACTTTCACCTTGGCTCTGAGTAGAAACACGCTGTTTACCTGTCTCCCAGACTCTTTGGCATCTAGGTCTGGCCTCCTGTGAGTCTCAGTCCAGAGGAGCTGTCTGCAGGGAGGTATGTGGGGGGGGGGGGGTGTGTGTGGGTGTGTGTGTGGGTGTGTGTGTGTGTGGGTGTGTGTGTGGGGGGTGTGTGTGTGTGTGTGTGTGTGTGTGTGTGGGTGTGTGTGTGTGTGTTGCTCAGTCGTGTCCAACTCTTTGCAACCCTGTGGACTATAGCCTGCCAGGCTTTCAGTCCATGGAATCCTCCAGGCCAGAATACTGGAGTGGGTTGCCATTTCCTTCTCCATGAAGGAAGCAGAGGGGAAGTAAAAGCAAAAAGCTTCCAGATATTTTTTTCTAATATTTCCTGGTGAGTCATGAATTTACCTTGACTTCTGCCCTCCAATGAGACACACCCCTTGGCACTTGTCTCCAAGAAAGGGCTTTAATCATCAGCATTGCGGATTTCTTTTAATTTTATTTAATATATAAGTTGTAGTTTGGTAAATTGCTCCCATTTAGAAATACTGTGAACTGAGTAGAATACAGGAGGGTTGCTTGATTGGAGCTGAATGGACGGAGAAGCAGTGGGTGGCTGGAAATCCATGCTGTCTCTGAGAACAGCAGATTTTTGAAATAGCACTGTATCCCTGGAGGCTTGGGTGGCCCTTGCAATGGACTGCTATGTCCTTAGCCCTCCCATCCCAGTCCTTGAAGGCCGGGAGGAACTGAGTCACCACCCCACACAACCCAGAGACACCACCCTGAGTGCATCCAACCAGGTTTCCATCTCTGCCTGGCAGGCCTGTTTGCCTCTTCTCAGCTCAAAACGTTCCCACCTGCCCTTAATAACCCATTAGACTCTTATCCATGAAATGATCCAAATCCTTCCTATTTATTCTCAGTCTGCCCCATGTCTCTAGTAACTATACCTTAAACATATTTACACAACGTTGCTGTTGTTCAATCACTAAGTTGTGTCCAACTCTTTGCAACCCATGGATTGCAGAACACTAGGCTTCTCTGCCCTTCACTGTCTCCCAGAGATTGCTCAAACGCCTGTCTGTTGACTCGGTGATACCATCCAATCATCTCATCCCTGTCACTCCCTTCTCCTCCTGCCTTCAATCTTTCCCAGCATCAGGGTCTTTTCCAATGAGCTGACTCTTCCATCAGGTGGCCAAAGTATTGGAGCTTCAGCTTCAACATCAGTCCTTCCAATGAATTACTTCCAATGAATATTCAAGGTTGATTTCCTTTAGGATTGACTGGTTTGATCTCCTTGCTATCTAAGGGACTCTCAAGTTTTCTCCAGCACCGCAATTTGCAAACATCAGTTCTTCAGTGCTCAGCCTTCTTTATGGTCCAACTCTCACATTAGTACATGACTACTGGAAAAACCATAGCTTTGACTATACGAACGTTTGTCAGCAAAGGAGCAAGTGTCTTAATTTTGTAGCTGTAGTCACCATACACAGTGATTTTGGAGCACAAGAAAATAAATTCTGTCATTTTCCACTTTTTCCCCATCTATTTGCCATGAAGTGATGGGACCAGATGCCATCATCTTGGGTTTTTGAATGTGAGTTTTAAACCAGCTTTTTCACTCTCCTTTTTCACCCTCATCCAGAGGCTCTATAGTTCCTCTTCACTCTCTGCCATTAGAGTGGGATCATCTGCATATCTGAGGTTGCTGATATTTCTGTCAGCAATCTTGATTCCAGCTTGGAATTCATCCAGCCCGGCATTTCACATGATGTACTCTGCGTGCAAGTTAAATAAGCAGGGTGACAATAATACAAGCTTGACGTACTCCTTTCCCAATTTGGAACCAGTCCGTTGTTCCATGTTGGGTTCTAACTGTTGCTTCTTGTCCTGCATACAGATTTTCTAGGAGACAAGTAAGGTGGTCTGGTATTCCTACCTCTTTAAGAATTTTCCACAGTTTGTTGTGATCCACACAGTCAAAGGCTTTAGCATAATCAATGAAGCAGAAGTTTTTTTGGAATTCACTTGCTTTTTCTATGATCCAACAGATGTTGGCAATTTGATCTCTGCTTCCTCCGTCTTTTCTAAACCCAGCTTGTACATCTGGAAGTTCTCAGTTCACATGCTGTTGAAGCCTAACTTGGAGCATTTTGAGCATCACCTTGCTAGCATGTGAAATGAGCACAATTGTACTGTAGTTTGAACATTTTTTCACATTGCCTTTCTTTGGGATTGGAATGAAAACTGACTTTTTCTAGTCCCCTGGCCATTGCTGAGTTTTCCAATTTTGGTGGCATATTGAGTTGCAGCACTTTCACAGCATTATCTTTTAGGATTTTAAATAGCTCTGATGGAATTCTGTCACCTCCATTAGCTTTGTTCAAAATAATGCTTTCTAAGACCCGCTTGACTTCACACTACAGGATGTCTAACTCTAGGTGAGTGATCACACCATCGTGGTTATCTGGGTCATTAAGACCTTTATGTATAGTTCTTCTGAATGTAGCATTTCTTTTTTAAAAGAATATATTTATTTTTAATTGGAGGATAATATTGTGACGGTCTCTGCCATACATCAACATGAATCAGCCATAGGTATACATATGTCCCCTCCCTCTTGAACCTTCCTCTCCATCTCACCCCTCTAGGTTGTCACAGAGCACCAGTTTGAGCTTCCTGAGTCACACAGCAAATCCCCACTGGCTATCTATTTCACACATGGTAGTGTCTATGTTTCCAGTGCTACTCTCTCAGTTCTTCCCACCCTCTGCTTCCCCCTCCGTGTCCACAAGTCTGTTCTCCATGTCTGTGTCTCCACTACTGCCCTGCAGATATGCTCATTAGTATCATCTTTCTAGATTCCATATATATGCGTTAATTTTTCATCTTCTAAATGAACTTCTTTGGGACTTCCCTGGTGGTCCAGTGATTAGAACTCAGTGCTTTCACTGCAGGGTACTGGTTTTGATCCTTGGTCAGGGTATTAAGATTTTACAAGCTGTGCGCCACAGCCAAAGAAAAAGAAAAAATGTAAAAGAACTTCTTTGATGTCCGCAGTGGAAGGGCAAGCATCTCCTGCTTGTGGCATTTGGCATGGGCACCTGGTATAACCCTCCTCCACCCCCATGCCCATTTTCTAGATGCAAATTGGCTAACTGATGTAGGATGGTGGTTTCTGCTTCACAGCCTCTCCCAAGGTGGGTTGGGCTTGGTGAAGGCTGGTTGGGTGAAGGCCTTCCCTTCCTGCCACAGGGCTTAGAAAGAAGATTGGCATGTGACTTTGCCCCACATCCAAAGGACACTTCTAACAGTAGTCCGTTCTTATAGGAAAAGTCTGAACCTCAGAATCTTAACTATAAGCAGATTCAGGGACCTAAGACAAGCATCTGCCCTGTTCTGTCCAGAATGAAAACCAAGTCAGCTGGAAGATTTGAAAGCAGCTTTCTAGAGTTTTTTCCTGTCGTCAGCTATTCTTCCCACAAATTTTTTTCATCATGTGATGTTGCTTAGCCTACCTCCTCCATGTAAAATTGAGGTTTGGCTGCAGGGGACAAACTCCCATGCTGAAAACTCCGCATGCCTCACATCAAGCCATTGGCATTTCTGGTATGCTCACCCCAAGAGAAAGAACAAGTTCCCTGAGAAACTTCTTTCCAGGGGAGCAAAGCAGAGTTAAGCAGATGATGCAAATCTGCATTCTAGTGGGACAGATGGACAAGAAAAGGACACCGAAGCAGGGCTGTAACCAGGTAAGCAACAGGGTTGGAGGAAGGGATCCTGCACAGAGGATGGGGCCTAACCCAGGCCAAAAGGTGCAGGAAAGGCTTTGGGGAGGAAGATCATACCTGATCTGAGGCTGGAGGGGTGAGCAGGAGTATGTCAGTGGAGACAGGGGAGCAGCCTCCTGGCAGGGCCACTGGAGTATGTATCAGTGCACAGAGCGAGTACCAGGAGATGTGAGTCAGCCAGTTTGGCAGGAAGGTGGGAGCTGGGGAGTAATTAACAGCAACTCTGGAGAAGAAGTAGACGGGGGTCCAGATCACAAAGGGTCTTCAAGGCCATGCTAAAAGAGGAACAGAGAATTTTAACCTCGAGGTAGCTGGGAGCCATAGGTTTCTCAGCAGGGGAGAAACAGGATGGGATTTTAGAAAAATCACTCTTACAGTCCTGTGGAGGATAGATGTGTCAGGAGAGACAAGTGGGGGAAAACACATCATTCAAGCAGTGTCTTTCAGGAGAAATGCTTCAAGGAAAGCCAGGCTTCTGCTGGGAAGTTCAGAGACCCCTTTGGAAGGCAGTGGCCTTCAGACTGTTTTTTTTCTTCTCCATAGCCTTAGCTTGGGGCTTCCCAGGTGGCACTACCGGAAAATAACCCGCCTGCCAATGCAAGAGATGCAGGAGGCGTAGGTTCAATCCTGGGGTGGGGAAGATCCCCCGGAGAAGGCAATGGCAACCCACTCCAGTATTCTTACCTGGAGAATCCCATGGACAGAGGAGCCTGGCGGGCTACAGTCCGTGCGGTCCCTAAGAGTCGGACACAATTGAAGAGACTTAGCACACACGCAGCCTTTGCTCAAATGAAGCTCACCTCAGAGCCCCAGATGTAAAACTGACAAGTGAGGAGCTAGTGAGGTGAATCTGGGTTGGACCTCGCCTCCCCACCCCGTGCATCCATCTTAGACCAGCGGAGGGCGCGCAGTGGCCCCTGGAGCAAAATCGCCAAAAGAGCTGGAGTGGTCGAAAGCACTCAGCCTAACCTGGCTTCCAAACCTGCTACTGATTAGTGACCTTGAGCAAATCATTCACCTCTCTGAGCTGCAGTTTCCTCAGCAGTAACATGGGACCAATACAAGCTCCCTTGCAGGGATGTTCCGATGATTCGAGAAAACACAATGCACAACACCTGGCAATCCGCAGGACACATAGGAAATAAGAAATAACAGTAAATGTATTCATTAACAAATGTATTCAAGAATTTATTAGGAGACTTCCTTGGTGGTCCAGTGGTTAAGAATATGCCTTCCAATGCAGGGAACACAGGTTCAGTCCTTGGTTGGGGAACTAAGATCCCACATGGTGCCACTAAGACCAGATGCAGCCGTATCAATCAATATTTTTTAAAAAGTAAAAAAAAAAGAATTTACTAACAAATTCTCATTTGGAAAAATTGAAAGGTACACAGCAGGTTCTAGTGGTTACCTGCATTGTCCCACCACCAAAATGTGTCCATGATTGCAGATTATTTTCCTTTTGTACTAGATGAGTGGCTGCTCCACAAAGGAGGTATTGGTTCCTCTGCTGATGTTGTTCACTGCCTACCCATTTTTACTTTAGACACAATCAAACCAAGCTGACTTACTTGTTCTCAGCCCATAGAAGTCAAAGCAGCAACTAAGTAATTGCCCACCAGCTATTAAACAGGTTAGCTATTATTTCCAGAGAAAGTCATAAACTGGACTTAGAGCTAAACCTGAAATCCTCTGAAGAGAATAAAAGCATACAAGTTGCTCATCTCCTGACCCTGTTATCTACAGAAATGCCCCCTCCTATCCCAGCCAACATACCCGGCATTCCACACCCAGCCTCCGTCTTCGCTCTTTCCGTTCATTTTAATGAAGGGAAGGAGCATGCCTGTCTCCTTTCAAGAGGTAATGCATGCTCTCAAGCCTGCCTCCTCCCACAGCCTAATTCCGTCAGTTGTCCCTCTTCTGTATCTTGGAGAGCGCCCTCAGTTTAGCTTAGTGCAATAAACACTTGTTGACCACCTACTAGGAGCCAGGCTTTTTGGGTGACAAACACTTCCCAGCCAAATTTTTCCAAAGGAAGGCAGTTCCCTTCACATCTCTGTTTCCTTACCTCTCTCTTCTTTCTCTCTCTCTTTTTTTGCTGCCTTACAACTGCAGGCTCCAGAGCACATGGGCTCAGTAGTTACTGTGCATGGGCTTAGTTGCTCCGCGGCATGTGGGATCTTAGTTCCCCGACCAGGAATCCCATGCATTGCAAGGCAGATTCTTAACCACTGGACCAGCAGGGAAGTCCCTCCATTTCCTCACTTCTTAATCACTCCTCTGCATTCTGGTTTCTGCCTCCGCCACAAAGGTCTCCCAGAATGACCTGAAGTGAAGTGAAAGTCGCTCAGTCGTGTCCTTCTCTTTGCGATCCCATGGACTATACAGTCCATGGACTTCTCCAGGCTAGAATACTGGAGTGGGTAGCCTTTCCCTTCTCCAGGGGATCTTCCCGAGCCAGGGTCTCCTGCACTGCGGGCAGATTCTTTACCAACTGAGCTATCAGGGCCCAGCTGCCAAAGAGAAGTCCTCACCTTTGTTCACTTCTTGGCAAGCATGCACGTGTGTGTTTGTGTTCAGTTGCTCAGTTGTGTCCAACTTCTTGTGACCCCGTGGACTGTAGCCCACCAGGCTTCTCTGTCCATAGGATTTCCCAGGCAAGAATCCTGGAGTGGGTTGCCATTTCCTTCTCCAGGGGATCTTCCAGACCCAGGGATCAAACTCGCATCTCCTGCATTGGCAGGTGGATTCTTTACCACCCATCATTTCTTGACACCACTGGCCAGTGTGGACTACTTCCTCCTCCTTGAAACTCTCTTCTCTAGTCTTCCATGACTTCCTATGGCTTCAGTTGCTGGCACTTACCAGGCTAAAGTCCTGGAAAGTTCTCTTCACTTTACATTCTCTCCCTAAGACATTTCATTCTTTCCCCACTCAACCCACCCCCACTCTGCTCCAGCCACACAGTCCTCACTGTTCCTCAAAAGAGCTGTGTTCTCCTGAACTCTGGGATTCCTATATGCTATTCCCTGTTTAGAAACACTCTCCCTCTATTCCTTGCCCCCTTTTACCTGGTCTACTCTTACCCTTCAAATGTCAGTTTAAATGTCACCTCCTTGGGGAAGTCTTCTCTGACCCTCAGGCTATGTTAGAACTGCACCTTTGCTAATCCTTATCACACTTGAGATGTTATCCACGCAGTTATTAGACTGATATCTCCCCTGCTCCATGTATATGTGCATGCTCAGTCATTCAGTTGTGTCCAACTCTTTGTGACCCTGAGGGCTGCAGCCTGCCAGGTACCTCTGACCGTGAAAATTTCCAGGCAAGAATATTGGAGTGGGTTGCCATTCCCTTCACCAGGGGATCTTCCCAACCCAGGGATTGAACCTGTGTCTCCTGCATTGGCAGGCAGATACTTTACTACTGAGTCACCTGGGAAGCCCCTCTTCTGCCCCACTAGACTTAAATCCCACAAGGGCAGGAACCAAGTCTGTCTTATTACTACACTGTCCCTAGTTCCTGGTAGATGGAAGGTGCTCAATGAATAGGTATCCATTGGCAGTGGAATCATAGATTTGACCTCAAAAGCACAAGGCACAAAAGAAGAAATAGATAAATCGAACTTCATCAAAATTAAAAACTTTGGGGCCTGAAAGGAAACTAACAAAATGTAAAAACACAACCCACAAAGTAGGAGAAAATATTTGTAACCATATATCTCATAAGAGTCTGTGCATGCTAAGTCGCATTAGTTGTGTCAGACTCTTTGTGATCCCGTGGACTGTAGCTCACCAGGCTCCTCTGTCCATGGGATTCTCCAGGCAAGAACACTGGAGCAGGTTGCCATGCTCTTCTCCATGGGAATCTTCCTGACCAAGGGATCGAACCTGCGCCTCCTGTAGCTCCTGCATTGCAGGTAGATTCTTTACCCCTGAGCCACCAGGGAAGCCTAGTATCCAGAATATATACAGAACTCCTACAATTCAACAAAAATATAAACAGCCTGATATAAAAAATGGCAAACACTTGAATAGACACTTCTCAGAGATATGCAAACTGCCAACAAGCACAGGAAAATGTGCTCAATGTCATGGCTGGTAGGAATGTAAAATGGTACAGTCACTTTGGAAAATAGTATGCCATTTCCTCAAAAGTTAAACATGGGATTATTATATGTAATACTGTGATTTATGGGGCTTTCCAGGTGGTGCAAGTGGTAAAAAACCCGCCTGCCAATGCAAGTAGATGTGAGACTTGGGTTCAATCCCTGAGTCAGGAAGATCCCCTAGAGAAGGAAATGGCAGCCCACTCCAGTATTGCCTGGAGAATCCCATTGACAGAAAAGTCTGGTGGGCTACAGCCTATGGGGTTGCAAGCAGTCGGACATGACTGAAGTGACTTAGCATGCACTCATGCAATGGGTTGCCATTTCCTTCTCCAATGCATGAAAGTGAAAAGTGAAAGTGAAGTCGCTCAGTCGTGACTCCTAGCGACCCCAAGGACTGCAGCCCACCAGGCCCCTCCGTCCATGGGATTTTCCAGGCAAGAGTACTGGAGTGGGTTGCCATTGCCTTCTCCGAAAATTTATGATAGAAAACATGTATTTAGTCTTCAACCCCATTCCTGGTGCAGAGCTGCTCCTAAAACCCTTGGAATTTCCTACGAGAAGAGTGATAAAGGTGGCTTTTGTATGTTAAAAGGTGACTTTGGGGAAAGCCCTTAGGTAACCTAAAGTTAGGGGCTGGTTGCCAGGGGAACCAAAGGTGCGAGGAGGGGGTGGAATTTTCAGTACCACCCCTCCCACCAACCTCCAGGAGGAGAGAGGGGCTAGAGGTTGAATCAGTTATTGGCCAGTGATTTAATCAGTTGTGCTTATCTAATGAAGCTTGTTAGTGCGTGTGTGCTACGTCATTTCAGTCATGTCTGACTCTTTGTGACACTATGAACTGTAGCCCACCAGGCTCCTCAGTCCATGGGAATTCTCCAGGCAAGGATACCGGAGTGCCATGCTCTCCTCCAGGGGATCTTCCCCTGGATCTTACCTGCCCAGGGATTGAACCTGGGTCTCCTGCATTGCAAGCAGATTCTTTACTGCTGAGCCACCAGGGAAGCCCAATGAAGGACAGGGTTTGGAGAGTTTCCAGGTTGGTTAAACACACGGTGATTTGGGGAACATGGCGTGTTCAGATTGGGCATGGAAGCGCTTAACCTGTTCTTCATACCTTGCCCTTTGCATCTCTTCCATCTTGCTGT
Organism: Budorcas taxicolor; assembly: GCF_023091745.1. Lineage (NCBI taxonomy): Eukaryota > Metazoa > Chordata > Mammalia > Artiodactyla > Bovidae > Budorcas > Budorcas taxicolor. The sequence continues at coordinate 28,521,508 of NC_068935.1, forward strand.
TTCTGGGTTACATCATTTTATAATAAACCAGTGATCTAGTACACAGGATGTTTCTCAGAGTTCTGTGAGCCTCTCTAGCAAATGAATCGATCCCAAGCAGGGGATCTCTGATTTATAGCCAGTCGATCAGTACAGGTAACAACCTGCACTTGCAACTGGCCTGTGAAACCCAAGGGCTGTGGTAGTTGGAAGCTCCCATCTATAGCCTGTCAGTCAGAAGCACAGGTGAGAGTCTGGGGTTGTGACAAGTATCTGAAGGGGTGGGGGCAGGGACAGTCTTGTGGGATTGAACCTTGGACCTATGGAATCTGATGCTGTCTACGTGTAGTGTCAGAAATGAGTTGCATTGTAGAACACTCAGCTGGTGTTGGAAAATTGTTCGTTGTTCAGTTCAGTCAGTTCAAGTTGCTCAGCTGTGTCTGACTCTTTGCGACCCCATGGATTGCAGCATGCCAGACTTCCCTGTCCATCACCAACCCCTGGAGCTTACTCAAACTCATGTCCATCGAGTTGGTACCAGAACCTATTTACCATAAGACTGAGCAACTCCACTCCTAGGTAGCTACCCAAGAGACATGAAAATATAAACATATGTGAATGTTCATAGCAGTATTATTCATAATAACCAAAAGATGGAAACAATGCTGTTTTCTATCAACAGAGGAAAGGACAAACAAAATGTGATGTAGCCATACAATGGAATCTTATCCAGTCATGAAAAGTGATGAAGTACTGATTCATGCCAGCTTCCCTGGTGGCTCAGTGGTAAAGAATCCGCCTGCCAATGCAGGAGACACGGTTTTGATCCCTGGGTTGGGAAGAGTCCCTGGAGAAGGAAATGGCAACCCACTCCAGGATTCTTGCCTGGAAAATTCCATGGAGAGAAGGAGCCTGGCAGGCTACAGTCCATGGGGTCAAAAAAGAGTCTGACATGACTTGGCGACTAAACCACAATTGATTCTTGCTATAACATGAATGATCCTTGAAAATATGTGCTAAGTGAAATAAGCTAGTCACAAAATTCCACATATTATATAGTTCCATTAATATGAAATGTCCAGAATAGGCAAATCCATAGGGACAGAAAGAAGACTAATGATTGCCTAGCATTGAAGAGGATGAGGGATGGGAGGGGGGTGATAGCTAAAGGGTAGGACATTTCTTTAATCATTTTTTTTTATTGGGACTTCCCTGGGCCCAGTGGTTAAGACTCTGCACCTCCACTATGGGAGGCAAGGATTCAATCCCCGGTTGGGGAAATGAGATCCTGCATTCGGATTCTTTCCCATTATAGGTTATTACACGATTGCATATCATTCCCTGTGCTGTACAGTAGGTCCTTGTTGTTTATCTATTTTATATATAGTAGTATGTATATGTTTATCCCAAGCTTCTAATTTCTCTCCATCTAATCCTCTTTTTTTCCCTAATCCTTTTTGGTTTGTTTTCTATGCCTGTGACTATTTTTGTTTTGTAAATAAATTCATTTGTATCTTTTTTTAGATTCCACATATAAGCAATGTATTTGTCTTTCTCTGTCTGATATACTTAATATGATAATCTCTAGGTCATGTTACTGCAAATGGCATTATTTAGTTCTTTTTTATAGCTAATTTTCCAATATATATCTGTACTACTTCTTTATCCATTCCTCCATTGATGGACATTTAGATTGCTTTATTATTGCAAATAATGCTGCAATGAACACTGGGGTACATGTATCTATTCGAATTAGAGTTTTCTCTGGATATATGCTCAGGAGTGGGACTGCAGGATCATATGGTAGCTCTAGTTTTACTTTTTTAACGAACCTCCATACTGTTTTCCACAGTGGCTGCACCAGTTTGCATTCCTACCAGGGAATGCAGGGAGTGCAGGAAGATTCCCTTTTCTCCACACCCTCTCCAGCATTTAGTGTTTGTAGACTTTTTTTTTTTTGTAGACTTTTTAATGATGGCCATTCTGACTGGTGTGAGGTGATACCTCATTGTAGTTTTGGTTTACAAACTACAATGAAAAAGTGAGTGATATTGAGCATCTTTTCATGTGCTTGTTGGTCATCTGTATGTCTTCTTTGGAGAAATGTCTATTTAGGTCTTCTGCCCATTTTTTGGTTGGGTTGGGTTTTTAAATATTTTTATTCATTTATTTGGCTGTGCCAGGTCTTAGTTGTGGCACTTGGGATCTTCAATCTTTGTAGCAGCATGTGGAATCTTTAGTTGCATGTGGGATCTAGTTCCCTGACCAAGAACTGAACCAAGACGTCCTGCATTGGGACCATGAAGTCTTAACCACTGGACCAGCAGGGAAGTCTGACATTGGTTTTTTTTTTATATTAAACTATATGAGTTGTTAGCATTTTTGGGGAAATTAATCTCTTGTCAGTAGCATCATTTGCAAATATTTTCTCCCAGTTGATAGGCTGTCTTTTCTTTTGTTTATGGGTTCCTTTGCTATGCAAAAGCTTTTAAGTTTAATTGGATCTCATTTGTTTATTTTTGGTTTTAATTTATTCCCATTACTCTAGGAGGCAGATCCAAAAATATTGCTGTGATTTATGTCAAAGAATGTTCTGTGTATGTTTTCCTCTAGGAGTTTTAAAGTATCCGGTCTTACATTTATGTCTTTAATCCATTTTGAATTTTTTTTTTAATTTTGGGTTTATTTTTTGTATATGATGTTAGAGAATGCTCTAATTTAATTTGTTTGCATGTAGCTATCTAGTATTCCCAGCATCACTTATTGAAGAGACTGTATTTTTCCCATTGTATTTTCTTGCTTCCTTTGTCATAGATTAATTGACCATAAGTACGTGGGTTTGTTTCTGGGCTTTCTATTGGAAATTTCTTTTCAAGGTGACAAAAATGTTCTAAAATTGACTGTGGTAATGGTTACACATATCTGTAAATATAGTAAAAACCACTGAACTCTACACTTTAAATGAGTGAATTGTATAGTCTGTGAATTGTACCTTAATAAAGCTGTTACTTAAAAAATAATTTAAAAAAAAAAAAAAACAGAAAAAACCAGAGACAAATATCCTCTTAGATTTGAGAGCAGTGAGAACACACACGGAGTTATTGAATTAATGCAAGAGAAGTGAGGAGGGGCAGCTTTCAGAAAGGGAAAGAGGAAAAAGTAGATAAATAGAAAGCTGACAGAGGAACTAAAAGAGCTAGAGCAATGAATCCCCGGATGTGGAGATAAGGCTCCTTCCAGGCCTCATAGTCCCTGAAGCATCCCTGTAAGCTCAGTTCAGTGTGATAAACGGTGTTCACATAGGGGCCCTGGGTCATTACAACCAGACTAAATTGTTTAGTATCTCCACTGAAGAAGGCAGAGAAGTTTATGATGCTTCCTAAATAAGTAACAGTCTAAAACCTGGGGTTCATCAGGGTATACTTCTCAGTCATCCAGAAAATGTACTTTATGGAACACACTCAACAGATAAGGTCCTCCTGGATTGATAGTCTTTTGATATGTCAACTTGGCAAGGCTACCAGTCACTCAAACACTAATCTAGGTGTTTCAGTCAAGGTATTTTCCAGATGTAATTAAAGTCCATAGTTAGCTCACTTGAAGTAAAGGAGATTATTATTGATAATCTGAATGGGCCTGATTTAATCAGTTGCAAAGCCTCAAGAGAAATTCTTCTGTTAGACAGCAACTTCAGCCAGTGGATGGCTGGTGCCCATGAAGTCCTATCTGCTTTCTTGAAGGCCTGCCCTGGGAATTCCCAGTTTGCCTCTTCGGTCCTCATAATTGCAGAAGCCAATTTCTTGCAATAAATCCCTTAACATCTATCTCCTACTGGTCCTGCTTCTCTGGGTGAACCTTGACTCATACCAAAAGCAACTATGTTACTCCGGGATAATAAATTTGTGATCAAATTAAAGTTTATTCAGATAGAACACATCTAATGCCCTGATAGTGGTTTCTAAATACCATTCTTCAATAAAAGGAATCAAGGTTTCTTGTTTTGCTTGAAGAAATGGCTGATTCTGGGCTGGGGGAGTATTGGATTATATCATAAGTATAAAATAAGCATCCACAAGTCCATCTTGATATAAAGAAATGATAGGATAAATAAATAGGGAATAAGAAACAAATCTCCCATGCAGAAAAATTTCAGATAATTTATGGAGATACTCAACACTTGAAGAGTTAAAGAAGGGGAGCATAACTCCCCACTTCTTAAGAGACCTGCATGTGCTGACTTCCTTTCAAAGAGTACAGTTGGAAAGGGGGAAAATAGAGTAACTGTACAGTGGAGAAACCTGATCAACACTGCTTCAGCCAGTTGATCAAGGTTAATATCAACAGTGATAAATCATGGTGAGAGTACATACTCTTGAAATGACCTGATAAGAACAGCCCTTAACCTCTGTGATCTTCCTTCCCCAAAACTTATAACCAGTCTCATAATGAGAAAAGCATCAAACAAAATCCAATAGAAGGGCATCCTACAAAATATTTGACCAGTATGCCTCAAAACTGTCAAGGTTGGGGATTTCCCTGGTGGTCCAGTGGTTAAGAATACACCTGTCAATGCAGGGGACATGGGTTCGATCCCTGGTCTGGGAAGATTCCAAATGCCATGGAGCAACTATGCCTGTTTGCAGCTCTATAGCCCATGCTCAGCAACAAGAGAAGTCCTCGCACAGCAACAAAGACCCTGTGTGAAACCAAAAATAGTCACATACTTAAACAAAACAACAACCTGTCAAGGTCATGTTGTTGAACCCAAGTTCATGAGCCTGACACCTAGGCCAAACCAAGCAAAGCATCAGTGTTTGGAACAGAGAAAGGTTTATTGCCAAGCAAGGAGTTCTGCTTTAAACTCAGATGTTTCAGCTTGTTAGGCCTCCCTGTGCATTGGGCCCACACACGTGGGTTCAACAACAGTCATCAAAAACAAGGAGAGTCTGAGACACTGTCACAGCCAAGAGGAGCCTAAGTGTGGAGCCTTATACCAAAGTCACAGGTGTGGAGCCCTATACCAAGGTCATAGGACAAAAATCTCAGGGAACTGTCCAGTTTAGATCTGGAGGATCGTGGCAACAGTTGCTATGGGGCTTGGTCAGTTCCAGAGATTTTTGTCCTGTGAACTTGGAACAGGGGTCCACGCTGAGACAAAACTACCATATGCAAGTGGTGTCCTGGATAGGATCTTGGAGCAGAAAAGGGCAATTAGGTAAAAACTAAAAAAATCTGAATAAACTATGAACTTTATATTATCCTCTCAACTTTTCTGTAAATCTAAAACTATTGTAAAAATAAAGCTTATTAAAAAATATTAGAACAGGAAAAAATCAGATAAATACTTCTGAATATGCACTCTACAAGATTTTTTTTTTTATGATAACTGAGTTAAATTTATTTTAGTTTTTGGCCACACTGTACTGCTTGCAGGATCTTAGTTCCCTAACCAGGGATTGAACTCAAGCCCACAGCAGTGAAAGTGCCAAGTCCTAACCACTAGCGTGTGTGCGTGCTGTCACTTCAGTTGTGTCTGACTCTTGGTGATCCTGTGGACCATAGCCCACCAGGCTCCTCTGTCCATGGGATTCTCCAGGCAAGAATACTGGAGTGGGTTGCCATTTCCCCTTCCAGGGGATCTTCCCAACCCGGGGAACCCACATCTCTTAAGTCTCCCACATTGGCAGGTAGCTTCTTTACCACTAGCGCCACCTGGGAAGCCCTCTGACCACTGGACCCGTCATGGAATTCCCTGTACTCTACAAGTTTTAGTACTAGGCTACAAAATGAGGAGTCATTCCGCTGTTTTCATTTTTACTTTAATTTAAAAGCAAGTCTTAATTGGTAACAGTGTGTACATGTCTACCCCTAACTCCTTAGCTATCACTTCCCCTCAACCCAACAAGGACCTACTGTCCAGCCCAGAGAATTGCTCAATGTTATGTGGCAGCTTGGCTGGGAGGGGAGTTTGAGGTAAATGGATGCATGTATATGTATGGCTGAGTCCCTTTGCTGTTCATCTGAAACTATCACAATATTGTTCATTGGCTATACCCCAATACAAAATAAAAAGTTTTTTTAAAATAAAAGCAAGTCTTGATGATTTAAGTGGCTGGTAGTCTGTTGACCCTCTGTTGATAGTGACTATCCTGTATCCTACTCGGTGCCAAAAGAGTGGCTTTTCTACCCCCCAGAAATGTTAGCAAGTAGCCCACCAGCAGATAACCTCATTTTCTATTTCATCAAAAAGATAAAAACCACCTAAAAAGAATTTGTTCAACTTCCTGCAATCAAATCTATGAACTGACCTTCATGTGCACTCATTTTTCCCTTCCTGTGCTTTGATATAGTAATGACAGGTACCACTGATGCAGTGTTAACTGTGTGCCAGGCACTACAGTAATGTGGACGAAAAAATGTTGCCTGACGTTTTAGTAAATAAAATGTCTCCTGCCATCAAACCAGCAGCCACTGCAAACGCCTTGACGGCAAGGCGAATTCTGGAGAGAGAGAAACTGGATACTGGCCCTAGTTAAGATGCATATCTAAGAAATGACTTCTATAGCCCACACCCGAATTTTCCCATACAGAGAAAAGCGCTAAAATCATTAACTTGAGATGTTTTTGTGTGATTAGCAGTAATCTTTTCATGTTTGACTACATTTTCCCCCATTTTTTCTCCTATATATCCTGCTGCTGCTGCTGCTGCTAAGTCACTTCCATCATGTCCGACTCTGTGTGACCCCATAGACGGCAGCCTACCAGGCTCCCCCATCCATGGGATTTTCCAGTTAAGAGTACTGGAGTGGGGTGCCATCGCCTTCTCTGATATATCCTGGCTCCTCCTTTATTTCTCTGAAACATTTCCTCAGAGCTCTCTGAGAGGCTGTCTCCTGGGCTATAGTTCTCAGTAAGGTCCCCAGATAAAACATAATTCACATATTTTAGATTGTGGGAGGCTTTTTTTTGGAGGGAGGCTTTTTTTAGTTGACAGCAAACATATTGCCATCACTTCATGGGAAATAGATGGGGAAACAGTGGAAACAGTGTCAGACTTTATTTTTTTGGGCTCCAAAATCACTGCAGATGGTGATTGCAGCCATGAAATTAAGACGCTTACTCCTTGGAAGAAAAGTTATGACCAACCTAGATAGCATATTCAAAAACAGAGACATTACTTTGCCGACTAAGGTCCGTCTAGTCAAGGCTATGGTTTTTCCTGTGGTCATGTACAGATGTGAGAGTTGGACTGTGAAGAAGGCTGAGCACCAAAGAATTGATGCTTTTGAACTGTGGTGTTGGAGAAGACTCTTGAGAGTCCCTTGGACTGCAAGGAGATCCAACCAGTCCATTCTGAAGGAGATCAATCCTGGGATTTCTTTGGAAGGAATGATGCTAAAGCTGAAACTCCAGTACTTTGGCCACCTCATGCAAAGAGTTGACTCATTGGAAAAGACTGATGCTGGGAGGAATTGGGGGCAGGAGGAGAAGGGGACGACCGAGGATGAGATGGCTGGATGGCATCACGGACTCGATGGACGTGAGTCTGAGTGAACTCTGGGAGTTGGTGATGGACAGGGAGGCCAGGCGTGCTGCGATTCATGGGGTCGCAAAGAGTCAGACACGACTGAGCGACTGAACTGAACTGAACTGAAACATATTGCATGCATTATCTCCTTTAAACATCACGCTCAAAATTCTGAGGTAGGTTCTCATAATTTCCCCATTTTGTAGTCAAGGAAAACTGAGGTTCAAGGAAAGCAAGTGACTTGTCCAAAAGTCTCACAGTCAGAAGGTAATAGAATGAAGTGTTCCAACCCAGACTCGGGAGTCTGACCTTTTAACTCCTGGGGTCTCTTTGTCTGTGAGACAAATCCCGAATCCTGAGTTCTGAGTCATTACTTCTCAGCCCTTGGGAGCTTTGGTTCAGTGACTGCATACAGTCCCCTCAGTCTTCCTACTTCTTCCCTTCTGGGCCCTTCAAATCATGATTCAAACAAGCTGTCACTCGGGTCAAAACAAAACCAGCAGCTTTCTCCATTTCTCTCTTGACTCGCATCTTCACTCTCCAGCTGTCTATGGAATACCTTCACCTGAAAGGCTTACGGCCATCCCAAGCTAGATACACAACCCAAACTGAACCAGCTTGATTACTCACTCTACTTTCCCACCAGAACAGTATTCTCACGGTCTTTCCCTCTCAGCAAATGACACTACCATCCACCTTCTTAAGCCAGAAATTTGGGTGTCATCCTTGCCACCTCCCTCTTCCTCTTCCACTTATACTCAGTCACAAGTCTTGTTGCTTCTAGGAAATCTCTCCTCTGCCCATGTAACTCTGCCTCCACTGCCTCTGCCCTAATGCTGGTCACCATCCTTTTTCACCCAGATGACAAACCACAGCCTCTCACTAGTCTCTACTTCTAGCCAGTCCTGCCCCATCCCCAGCCAGTCTGATCTCAGCACTCCACACACTAATCTCGGTAGCTTCTTAAACCCAAACCAGATAGGCGTCTGTCAAGTTTCAAGCCCTTCAATGTTTTTCTGGGTCTCAAGACACAATCCAATCTCTCTCTCAAGGCGTCGGTCTCCTAGTGATCTGGCCTCTGCTTTTTCTCCAGCTTCCTCATTCATCACTACTTCCACTTGGCACCCTCTCCCACCACCCCCAAGGATGTCTCCTTTCCATACTTCTGCCACACAGAGTGACTTTCAAGTCCCTAAAATAGTTTTTTATTATTTATTATTATTTTTACTTTACAATATTGTTTTTGCCACACATCAACATGAATCTGCCACGGGTGTACACGTGTTCCCAATCTCAAACCCCCCTCCCACCTCCCCCACCACACACCATCCCTCCGGGTCATCCCAGTGCACCAGCCCCAAGCATCCTGCACCCTGCATCGAACCTAGATTGGCGATTCATTTCTTATATGATATTATACATGTTTCAATGCCATTCTCCCAAATCATCCCATCCTCTCCCTCTTGCACAGAGTCCAAAATACTGTTCTATACATCTGTGTCTCTTGACTGGGCCTTTTCACCGTCTGTCTCCTCTGTGTAGGATATGAACACACCACACTCCACCCACCAGATCTAATTCCTCCTTGGCCTTGGGGGCTCAGCTTGCTCTTCCTCAGCCCCTCCTTCCCTCCCATGTTCAGGGTAGGTTCTCATGGACCCAGTGCCCTCCTCACCACAGCACTTAGCATCAGGGTTCCTGGCGGTCGGCACACTCGCCCGTCCCCTGCAGACTGTTAGCCTGTGAAGATGGGGACCTGTTGATACGGCTCACCGCTGCAGCCCAGCACCCAGAACCCTGTGTCTGCTTCTGCATTAGGTATTTGCAGAATGAACAAGTGGGGACTGGAGGCTTGAATTTAGATTTGCAGGCTTTTTTTTTTCCCCCTTTGGAGCTCATTTCTCTTCTGTTCCCATGCTCCTTTTGGTGAGCACTGTGGAAACACTTTTTCTAATGAATCAGATATACATTTAGAGAGTCACAAATGTGGCCTTAGAGGTTCATGAATTCTAGAACCAATTTCCTCATTTTGAGTGGCAGAAAACTGAAGTCCCCAAGGTGACTTGGTTTGTCAGTAACAGGCTCATTGTAGCTGTAAAACTGGGACTAGGCCTCAGATTTTTTTTTTCCTTAAGATTTATTAATTTTTTTTAAGCTATGGTGGGTCTTCATTGCCACACACGGGCTTTTTCTAGTTGTGGAGCTTTAGGGTTTTAGGCTTCAGCAGTTGCAGTGCATGGGCTCAGTCATTGCAGCTCTTGGGCTCTAGAGTGCTGGTTCAGTTGTTGTGATTTATGGGTTTAGCTGCCTCAAGGCATGTGGGACCTTCCCAGACCAGGAATCAAACCAGTGTCCCTTGCATTGCAAGGCAGATTCTTAACCACTGGACCACCAGGGAAAGCCCTCAGATTTCTGATTCCAGTATTCCCATGCTCTCTCTCCTACCATGCTGTGACTGATTAAAGACAAATACGAGTTCTGTGATACTCTTCCCAATGACAGGTGGGGTCTCTATCCCCCTTCCTTGAATCCAGGTAGGCTCTGTGCTTAGACCAGCAAAATACAGCCAGAGAGATATACTGGTCAGAGCCCACAATGAACATGAAAGATCCCACCAAAAAATGTATTAAGAATTTCAAGATCACAAAAGCAGAGCATCAAACTAAGCACAGGGTCCCGTGTGACTGTGTGGGTCAGAAGCCGTGAAGCTGGTCCTCCTGTCAGTTTCTGGGTCCTTGGAGACTGGCAACAGCCTCCTGTTCCTGTCTCTTGGAACACTGTCAAGCCAGCTGCAACCTAAGCAATCGACTACCTTGAGATCACCACACTGAGAAGCCCAAGCCACACAGAGAGGCCTGGTGGCTGAGATGCCATGTGGAGAGAAAGGCCAAGCAACACCCAGGCAGCCAACGTGTGAGTGTAAAAGCCAGCTTGGGAGCATAGCTTCCAGTTCCCAACCCAGGAAGTAAAAATGATTACAGAAACAAAATGTTCCTTTTAGGTCACTGTTTGGGGATAGTTTGTTACCCGACAATTGATAATGGAAAAACATACTATCTCTAGTGTTTTTCAAAATGTGAGTGAAAAGGTGTCTTTTAAAACACAAAGCTTTTGTTTGTATACAATGTTGTCATTCTGGGGTCCACAAATTACATGCTAAATATGTGTGTATACATATTACAAACATATGAGTGTCACTTTGGTGATTTCAAGATGCAAAAATGTATCTCACACTAGGGACATATACTGTTTTGGCATCGGCCTTAACCAAAGTTTTTAAAAATATGTGAGTTCAGAATACTTCCCTTGACCCCGAGGAATACTTCTCTATCATTGCACTTACAACATTGTCTATGTGTCTACTTCCCAGTTCACATCAGCGTTTTTCAAACTGCAGATGCAACCTATTAGTGGGTCATGACATTCATTTTTAAAATGCATTTATTATATAAAAAAAAAAACACAAGCATGAGTCACACACAAGTATTAAATCAATAAACTTGCAAGGGTATATGTGTCACCACTGGACTAGACTATGAGATCCCTCAGGAGCGTCCACGTGTCACTTATTCACCACTGTAACCCCAGCAGCTGGCACACTCTTTGGCACATGTAAATGTTCTATAAATATTTGTTAAATGAATGAAGGTTATTCTTCCCTGTTCCTATTTGGAGATGAACATCCTCACATTCTTGGGACTGTTAACTGTTTTCTTAGCACTGGACTCCAGACTTCAACTTTCTCTCTAATTTAACAAGTCTTATAGCAGCTTATTTTTTATCCATTCACTTTCAGTTTTCAGTTTGCACCTGAATGTCTACACCAGTGCCAGCTTTCTGTTATTTCCTGCTGAAACAGATATTGTCCATCCCCTCCCCAATCTGGTCAAAAAATAAAAGAGGAAGGAGAGGGGCAGGGAGGGAGGACAGAAACAAGGAAGGATGGATGGAAGGGAGGAAGGAACGAAAAAGAAAAAAAGAAGAAAAAATATTGGTTATAGGTTTATACCAGGAGGGGCTTCTGCCTGCAATGAGGGGGACCCGGGTTCGATCCCTAGGTTAGGAAGATCCCCTGGAGAAAGGAATGGCTACCCACTCCAGTATCTTGCCTGAAGAATCCCATGGACAGAGGAACCTGGTGGGCTACAGTCCATGAGTTGCAAAGAGTAGGACGTGACTGAGCAACTAATACTAACTAACTTACATCAGAAACTCTGAAACATGATTGCTACCATTTACTAAGTTCTGGCAATAGACTAGACACTTTAGACATGCCATCTCATGTAATTTTCACAGCAAGTCTGTGGCACAGTATTATTCACTTCTATTTTATACATGCTCAGGGAGCTTAAGGAACTCCCCAAAGTAGCGAATGAAAGGTACATGATATAAACCCAGACCTGCCCAGCTGCAATGCTCTGTGAGCTTTCCCGGTCACTCTGCAGTCTCCATGCAATTAACCAAAGCACAACCCAGAGGGCTGTGAAAAAAACAGCAAACAGTGCGTTTCCTCTGCCAACAAATGGGGAACCAACTTGAGTAGTCACTGCCTTAAGGTAGTTGTTTATGATGTAGACATCATTGGTGGAGCTCAACAGCCTTGGTGATTTATAAACATACCAGGGACTCACTCACAGATCAGCATGTCTCCTTGAGCGCTTTAAAATGCATGCTTAATCAATCAATTTCACCCCTAGGTTTAGATGTATGGTTGGTCATTTTATTTTAAAATCAATAGTCTATTTTCAAATAGTTTTAGGTTTATAGAAAAGTTGCAAAAATATTACAGAAAGTTCCTATATACCTTGCATTCAGTTTCCCCTACAGTTATTTTTTTAAACATTTTTTATTCCAGCGACTTCCTTGGCAGTCCAGTGGTTAAGACTCCATGCTTCCACTGCCAGGGGCTCAGGTTTGATCTCTGGACCGGGAACTAAGATTCTGCATGCTGTACAGTGTGACCAAAAATTACACAAAAAATTTTTATTACAACCACAATAACGAATTGATAACAACAGAAAAAGTTACCTCTACCCTTTGCTGTTTGGAACCCATCCAAATAAGTGACTCAGAGAACTCTCAGAAAGAGATGCCAGGGTGTGTGTAAGGCAGCTACAAAGGCTCCCGCAGAACAAGCAGCTCCAGATAAGAACCTGGGACTCGTCCCTGAGTGTCTGGAGAGAGGAAACATTAGACTCTAGGTTGAACTCCTTGCAACTCAAACCAAAGAATTTGGTCTCAGGTCAAAAAGGTATGTCTTTTTCAGATCCCACAGCTCAGAGATTAATGTTTCAGGATTATCCCTGGTGTCCTTGACATGTCTCAGTATTCCTGAAGCCTCTGAAAACACCCACAGAAAACAGCAAACTGAAACAATGTGGGTGGTGGTGACACAGCTAGATTCACGCTGTGAAAACTCACTGAGGTGCACACTTAGGGAAAGGGCACTTTTCTGTGTATATGTTGTATTTCAAGAGAATTTTTTAAATGGCCTGTAATTCCAGTATTGATAGTAGTGGGAGTTTTGGTGTTTTGTTAAGAGGAGAGAGTTGTTAACTTTGAAACTTTCTCTTTTTCTTTGCTTCTTCTAGAAAATGCCTCTGGCCTGGCCTGTGCTGTTGGTGTTGGCTTTTTTGGTGCGTTTTTTCTATCATTTCTCTCACTCAAAGATAGGCATCTTTGTCCTTACGGAACATTTCTGAAACATCTGTAGTATCAACTCTGCTGGACTCTAAATTATTCAAATTGGTCCAGAGAACACAGTTCCATTTAGGATCAGGGTGAGACACGAGTCCTGTCCTGCTGCTTCTAGGCAGCTGCAGGTGGCCTCGTCAGTGACCAGAATTCAAGGGCAGGCGTCGGCCCCGCAGTGTGGTGACAAGGTACCCCAACAGAGGGTGAGTGCTGGGAAGTTCTCACCTTTCCCTACCAGTTATGCCTGAGCTTCCATGATGTGCCTGAGTCTCCAATTTTTCCCCTAGCACCTTAAACCCCAGTTGCCTAGCTACCATGCATGCACGTGCACACACACCACTGGCCTCTTTGTGAACCTGGGTGAGGCCTTCCCAACTCCCCAGGCAAGTCATTCGTCCTTCACTCCTTGTAAACACACGTCAAGGCACACATTTTGTACTGCTCTTGCTCCGTATGTATCCCTTTCCTCATTTATTCAACAAATTTATTGAGTGCCTGCTTTCCTCACTCAACAAATTATCTATTGGGCAGCTCTGTTATGCCAGATGCTGGTACATAAAAGCAATCAGCAATAAGCAAGACTGACCTATCCTTGTAGAGCTCAGTCAAGTGAGGGAGATAGACATCAATTAACTAACCACATATAGACCTTTACAGTTACAATCAGGACGGAAACTCAAGGGGTGATTTAAGAGGTGCTAAGCAGCAGGCCCTGACTAGATTGAGGGGAGAGGGGCAGTGAAGGAAGGTCACCACCAGAAGGTGCAAAGTAGCTTGAGAACTGAAGGATGAATGGGAGTTCACCAGGTGAAGGGGGAGAATGTTCCAAGTCAAGGGAGTAACAGTGGGAAGGCTGAGGTTGGGTGGAGCTGTGCTTTGAGAGACCTGGAGCCCGGTGCGGCTGGATCCAACTTTGAGTGAAGAGAGGGTGGGAGCCACCCCTACTCCTTTGGGGCCATGTTAAGAGTGAGATTTTTCCCAAGAGTAGTGTGAAGGGTTGGTGGGGGGAGTGGTGAGCCCAGCACATCTGTCTCAAGAAGCTGACTCTGGCTGGTTGCAGTGCTATTAAACCATGAATTCGCAACTTCAGCATTACTGACATCTTCAGTCAGATAATTCTTTGTTGTGGGCTTCCCAGGTGGTGAAGTGGTAAAGAGTCCGCCTGCCAATGTAGGAGACGCAGTTCGACCCCTGGGTGGGGAAGATTCCCCTGGAGAAGGAAATGGCAACCCACTCCAGTCCAGTATTCTTGCCTGGAAAATTCCATGGACTAAGGAGCCTGGCAAGCTACAGTCCATGGGGTCCAAAGAGTCAGACACGACTGAGTGCGCGTGAACACATACACAAACACACACACTTCTCTGTTGTAGAGGACTGTCCTATGGATGTAAGGATGTTTAGCAACATGTGTGTGTGCTAAGTCACCTCAGTTGTGTCCGACTCTGCAGAATCCTTGGCTAAACATCCTCTAGCTGCCACTGGCACCTCCCCTCCCATTTTTTGCAACCAAATATGTCTCCAGACAGTGCCAAACGTCCCCTGGGGGGGAAAGTTGCTCCCAATGAAGGATCGATTCATTTTCTGAGAGTTTGCCACCTTCCCTTCCTGCATTCCTAGATGGGCATATGTGACATGCACAGGCATAGACTCACGGCATGCTCTCGATTGCAATACCCAGCAGGTCATACTTGCCTCTGGCTCCTCAAATACTCAACATTTTACATAAGCATGGGCTTCATGTTTGCTTCTCTAGGGTAAAATACCCTCAGGGAAGTGTAAATGGTTAATATTTCACCCTGCTCTTTCCAAGAAAAATCAATTCCCTGTTCAACCTGGTTCTCATTGACATTCCTGTTGAGAGCAGTCACCTGCCATGATAAGTTACTCAAACTGTTAGTGGTTGTTAGCAGGAATGAGGATTGTGTAACTTTTTTTCTTTAACCCTGGTCACCACAAGGAAAACAGTGTCCTAACCACTGGACTGCCAGGGAATTTGCTTTTTTTTTAAAAAAAAAAATTTTGTTTGAGAACTGTTTCACTTTTTTTCATCTGTAAAATGGGAGGATTATCTGGTAGAACTGATCCTTTACAGACATTATCATTCAATCCTTAAAGCGCAAGTTGCTCAGTCATATCCGACTCTTTGCGACCCCATGGACTTTACAGTCCATGGAATTCTCCAGGCCAGAATAGTGGTGTGGGTAGCCCTTCCCTTCTACAGGGGATTTTCCCAACCCACGTCTCCTGAATTGCAGGCAGATTCTTTACCAGCTGAGCCACAAAGGAAGCCCAAGAATACTGGAGTGGGTAGCCTATCCCTTCTCCAGTGGATCTCTGGTTCAGGAACAGAGCTGGGATTCAACTAGAGGCAAGTGTAAGGCCCAGGATTTTAGCTCTTAAGTCACCCTATTCCTTTCTTTCCAAGTCCTCAAGGGATTACTCTACTCCAAATGCAAACCCTGGAAATAGGGAATGGCTATCTATCTAAAGGCTGATATTGAGCATCAATTCCACACCAGCTCTGCCTGATCCCCCCCATGCCAACCTGCCCCTTCCCACCATCTTCAGTCCCTGTGTCTATTTCTGCTTTATCCAGGCTTTCCAGGTGACTCAGTGGTAAAGAAGGTGAAGGTGAAGTCGCTCAGTCATGCCCAACTCTGCAATCCCATGGACTGTAGCCTATCAGGCTTCTCCGTCCATGGGATTCTCCAGGCAAGAATACTGGAGTGGGTTACCATTTCCTTCTCAGGGGATCTTCCCAACCCAGGGATCGAACCCGGGTCTCTCGCATTGGAGGCAAACACTTTAACCTCTGAGCCACCAGGGAAGCTAAAGCAGGAGACACAGGTTTGATCTCTGCCACTGCAGTACTTTTGCCTGGGAAATCCCATGGACAGAGAAGCCTGGTGGGCTACAGTTCATGGGGTCCCAAGAGTTAGACTGAGTGACCGACCACGAGTACAGCCCACACCAAAACTTTTAGTTCTGCTCACTCCCCTTTATTCTCCCTTTTCCTAGTCATTGAATCAGCTGCTTCTGTGCGTTATTTACTTCATCCTCAAAGCCCTTTGAGGGAGGTCCCATTGGCCCCATGTTGCAGATGACACTGAGGCTCACAGCTGATGCACCAACAGAACTGGAATACAGACTCTGTAGTCCTGTTCCTCCAGACTGCCAACTCTTGGCCAGACTCTGCTGCCTGCTTCTTAGGTCACCATGGGGTTGACTGTCTTTCAAAAGCTGATCTTACACTGTACCTCTTAAAGATAAATGTTAAGTCCTACACGTCTCAAAGTTCCTATTCCTCCCTTCAGGAAGTAAGGGATCTAGTCCATGGAGCAAACAAATACTGGGAGCCTGGCACTGTAGTCCATGGGGTTGCAGAGTCCAGTATGACTTATCGACTAAACAAGGTGGGGTGTGGAGCCACTGGATCCAGGACCTGTCCAACCCCAGGCTCAAAAGAAACAAACCCCTTTTACATGGCCAACCAACCCACCCAAAATGTCTATCATTTTCTCTTTCAATTTTAACCCTCCTTTTTAAGGTCTGTAGAGAAAGCTCCCTCTGCCATGTGACCTTAGCTTTTTCATAAATTCCCTGGGCTCAAGAATTCCCACCTACTCTGAATGATAAGGCTGAGGTATCCCTAGGACTCCAAAGTGAAAGTGAAGTAGCTCAGTTGCAACCCCGTGGACTGTAGCCTACCAGACTCCTCCCTTCATGGGATTCTCCAGGCAAGAATACTGGAATGGGTTGCCATTTCCTTCTCCAGGGATCTTCTCAACCCAGGTCTCCTGCATTGCAGGGAGGTGCTTTAACCTCTGAGCCACCAGAGAAGCCCAAATGGTTAGTAATTTCCATCACATGACTGTCAATTGTTATCAAGTCCCTCTGCCTTGCTGTTCACACAGTGACAGCTGTCTTTGAATATAAAGCAAAGATTGATGCACTAAGAAGAAATATTTGAAATCTGGGATTCGTAAACTAGAAAATATGCTTCCAAGATCTGTTGGTAGTGCCCACGTTCCTAGGCTGGTTATTTGGCAGCCACTCTATAACTTCTGGTGAGTACAGTGGTCCTTGTGGTCATGTGTCTCCTAGTGTGGTTACAAGTCAGGGACCCCTTGGCTATGTATGGCCACTACCCCCACTTGCTGCACTGACAGCTCCTGTCACTTGCTTTCTTGGCTTGCTCCAGCACAGGAGGTGTACAAACTGGGTAGGCAGATAACACCAAACAGGATCCCCCTTGCCCTGCTGCAGTTCCAACCTAACTCCACAGGTAACTAGGGCATTTTAGCTCCCTCCAGTGATTAAAGAATCTGCCTGCCAATGCAGGAGATTTGATCCTTTGGTGGGGAAGATCCCCCAGAGTGGGAAATGGCGACCCTGTCTATTAATCTTGCCTGCAAAACCCCATAGACAGAGGCACCTGTGGTCCAAAGAGTCAGACACGACTGAGTAATTGAGCATGCATCTTTCCCAGACATTAGCTATGGCCTGTGTATTGGCCTATTACTAGCCTAACATACATTTATCTATCCATCCATTGGTTAATCCCAAGTACCTAGGAATAATGCCTGGTAGGTAAACTTGAATTTATTAAATGTCAAAAATACTTGATTTTTTCAACCATTTAAAAATGCATAACTTTAGTACACAGGCCGTACAAAAACAGGCGGGAGACCACTTTGCCAAACCCTGGTTCACACCATAGAACAGCATATAAACATGCTTTTTATGGGACTTTCCTGGCAGCCAAGTGGGTTCAACCCCTGGTAGGGTAACAAAGATCCTGCATGTCTTGCGGCAAGCATCCCTCCCCCCAGTTTATTTTTAAAAAGTGCTGCCTTCAGGTACAAGGATGACACATACGTGTACTTCCTATTACAGTAGGTGTTAAGAGCTGCTAGTTATAGGGAACAATAATAAGACAACAAAATTTTAAAAAGCCAGTTCCTAATTTACTAGCTGTACTTCTAAGTACTCGGTAGCTAGAGAACATTTCTATCATTGGACAGCCCCGTGTCCTAACTGACAGGAGTATTTATTCAGTACGTCATCACAAACCATATAATACAACAGTTCCAACGTTTCATATTTATTACTGAGTCTCAGACTGATAGTTAGGAAATAAAAAACATCAGGAGCCAAGCATTACAGTAGTGATGTTCTCACTGTGATTTGGCTGCTTAAAAAAGTGGTCTTAATTAAGACCACTTCTTATAGACCCAGCTTGGTTCTTCTCCAATGTCTTCTCTTGGAGTTGTACCTACACAGAAGGAAATACCAAGTTACAAAAGCAGTCTGACCTCAAATTAGTTGCTCTTACTCACCATAAACTTTGCCTTAAAAGTACCATAAAAAAAATCTTTGAAAGCAAAGGGTTCCATTTTCCCTTCTTTAGCAAGTTTGGAGTTCTTTTTGGAGAGTAAAAAATGATTTGCTAGATGTGTTAAAGAACTAGTCAAATCAATTTTTTACCTCTCAAAATGACTCCAGGCTAAGGAAAACACACTCGTTCTTTACTGGGAGTAAGTAGTAGAGAAGCTCACTTACTTTTGATTCAACAGACCTGGAGCAGACCCAGACGGAGATATATAACCCCAACTACTAAACTAGATCAAACCAGTCATTCTACATAATGGCTTACATGTACATAAAAGCTCTTGCATAATGTTAATACATTAATATCCTCAGTCACTTCAAAGGCCATCAATTGTTCATGTCAATCTGTCATGATTTTACCCCCATAAATGGCAAAATCAAAAAACGATCAACAGATTTTCTTTCAGCAGGATAATGTCAGTACTTCCACAAAAGAAAGCACTGTAATTGCAACCTGCTTTCACTGCATTTTGAAAGTTAGACCACAGAGCAAAAGACCAGCATCTGATAATTGCAGGTACCCTCTACTGAGCTATGCACTGAGCTTTATTTTACATACATTTCTTTCATTTCTCACAACTACAAACGCAGGTCCTACCATCACGGATGGGATACAATAAACCAAAGGTTGCAATTAATTGGCCTATAAAGCTACAGTGGGTTGCGATTTCCACATGTCTAACTGGCTAAATGAACCAAGGAAATGGGCCTTCATTTTAGCCCTGACAATTCACACCTCAACCTTGGTCTTCACATCAGCAAACTAATCCCACTTCTATTTGCCATACAACCAAATCAGACTTCTACACTAGCTTCACAATCTTGCACTCCTGAGCTTCAGTGTTTATCTTGGCAAGGACTCACTTGCTAGGCCCAACCTACAGTGTCAGCTTAAAAATGCTCTGAAAATACTTTGGTTGAAAGGCATGCAGGAGAGTCTTAGATCCAGCTTTGTCTAGAGTTAACCTAAATGACCTCAGAGGTCCTTTGGAGAAATTCTAGTAATGTCTTTCTCCTAAAACCATCAGCTCAATTCTGCAGGGGAAAGCAAGTCTTTCAATCTTCAGAAAAACAGTTTCTGGTCTTCCCACTGGGATGTGTAATGAGAGAGCCACCTTATGTTCTGGCTCAGAGGGAAAGCAACCAGGAAATAAAAAAAAGAATTTCAGAATGGTGGCACAAGATTAATTAATTAAACTGCATATAACTTTCAACTGTGCACCCAAAGTAATCCTAAATTTAACAAAACACATGGGTGGGGGAGTGTGTCCTTACCTGATTTTATTGCCAGTTTTCATTCGAATCCATTGAGGAATGGGACGATTCTGCTTTTGTTTCTTGGCCAGGAATCGCTTGATCCTGAAAGTCTTGTGAGAAGACTGGGAAGGAAACGCAATCAATTTAACAGCAATACCAGAACTTATTCAAAAGTTGGGAACTCTCTAAATCCAACAAATACTCAAATGCTTAACATATGCCCAAAACCTTCTCAATGCTAAACCCATCACTGCCCCTTGCTTTGTTCCTCACTTCCCCCAAGGCAGATACAAGGCTAGGGTGTGATCCAGTCTTCCCTGCTGTCACCCTAGGACTGAGAGGACCACAATCACTGAAGACTGGGACTAGAGCACATGGTTTCCACTAACAACTTGCAAGTCAATCAGCTTCAGTGCACTGTTTTGTACACCAGGGTACTGGGAATCCCCTGGCGGGCCAGTGGTTAGGGAATCTGTGTTTACACTGCAGGGGGCCACCTTCGATCCCCGGTCGGGAACTAAGATTCCTGCAAGCCATGCGGTGCATTCAAAAAAAGAGAAAAAAACACCTTACACCAAGTCCTTGACATTTGGCAGACCTGTTCCAGCTCACCGACCATCTTGGTATTAAATCTAACTCTACTTAAAATGTCACTTTCCCAAGTTCCCGCTGTTTTTTGGCTTTCATAAAGAACTTGGGTCATCTAGTTAGTGTTAGTCGCTCAGTCGTGTCCGACTCTTTGCGACCCCATGGACTGCAGCCCACCAGGCTCCTCTGTCCATGAGATTTTCCAGGCAAGGATACTGGAGTGGGTTGCCATTTCCTTCTCCATGGGTCATCTAATCCAAACCCAAACACCTCCCTCCCCGGTGTGCTGTAGAGTTCAGAGAAATGGCCTGAGTGCTGGTTTAAAGTCTGACCAATGGGGCTCAACACACCCTTGCATAACAGGAGTTATCACAAAGGAAAAGACTACACTCCTCTCTCCCAGCTCATAGCAGCAACTGTAAATTTCTGCTAATAAAACCGTATAACACCAGATACCGATCCTCTCCACATCTAAAAACATATACACAGTTAAAATTTTCCAGGGTACTATTAGAGGAAAAACCCAGTTTTTCCCACAGGAAAAATCCGCACGCAGCTAGCATTTTACGAAGAACGCCCGAATGACACACAGATTCACACTACATCACCCCTTGTCCCTCAAGTTTAAACGGGGTAACGTTCAAGTTCCCGAACAAAGGGCTAAAAAATCCTATAATCTCATCAAGTGGAAGGATTCTGGCCCCCAAGTTAATAAGTCTTCGAAAACCAGCAGTCCACATTCCCTTTTCGATGACCGAAACATCCCGCGTGTCACTGACAACATCCCGAAGTCGGGCCAGTTTCTGGGACGCCCACTCGACTTCTTGCCCCAGAAACACAGTTCGCTTTGGGAAAAACGGGAATCCCCGCCCGCCTGAGTAGCGGCCTGGACCAGAGAGCGCCCTCTCGGACCTTGCGGGGCCGGCGCAGCCCGCCCTTCCCTAGGTGCTAGCTCGCTCGCTTCCCGCCAGGCCCTCGGGCTGGAGCCGAGGTCAAACTCCCATCTCCTCTGGAAAAGGCCTTAAAAAGGATCCCGCACCTCGACGCAGCCCGCGGCGCCGGGGAGCTGGCAGAGATCTCAGGTCTTGGAAAGCCACCCCAGAACCGATGGTAACGGATGGACTTACCATGGTGAGGAGAGAAGTCAACCGCACATAGGATGGCGGAGAAGAGAAAAGAGGAGGAAGTGAGCGGAAGGACGTGTTTAGAAGGCGCCGCTGGGGGCGGGGCTTGGGGAGGTCACACTGTGCGCCAACCAACGCCCTCTGGCGGTCCGTCTCTGCCCACGCTCCCGTTAGACCGTGGGAAAGAGTGCTTGTTCGTGTGAAATGGAATTTGGTTTGCTTCAGTTACATAACTGGGTTCCTCTGGAGCCTGTTAGTGTGCCAGGGGCACCTTGTGTCATGTGAGGCAGACGGTCCATGATAAATGCCAAGGCAGAAACCCTTCCGAAGGCGGGAGGAGCAAGGGGGCGGGGCTATCTCCAAAGAGGGCGGGGGAGACGTCATGTTCCAGCGCAAGGGACTTCGGTCCTCGGCTAGAGAGGGAGCATGCGAAGGGGCGGGGGCGGGGGCGGGGGCGGGGAACGCCCAACTAGGGAGGGCCAGTGGGATTTGCACCCACACCTGCTTCTCTACGGGGCTACCCTGGTGGTTAAGTGGCAAAGAACACGCCTGCCAATACAGGAGATGAGGGTTGGATCCATGCGTGGGGAAGATCCCTTGGAGAAGGTAATGACAAACCACTCCAGTATTCTTGCCTGGAAAATCCCATGGACAGAGGAGCCTGGCAGACTGCGGTCCCTGGGGTCGCACAGAGTCGTGTTAGCGACTAAACAACAGTTCTTTCTTGGCAGTCGCTTCTTTTTCTTCTCCACATTTAAAAACAAAGACCTCTATCTTTTCAATCACTTAAAGCATTTTTACAGTAATAGATTTAGGTAAGGATTTTTAACAGCAGAAGTTTAGTTACTTTAATTCCACTTAGTGTTTAGGTTCAGACCCTCATCCAAACTTACATTTGATTCAAGTGAGACCTCAGGCTTCTTACCTTGGATTTTTATTATTTATTTAAGAGCCAGTATTTTATTTTTGGTGGCCAGAAGGAGCCACAGATAAGCCTTTAATAGATGAATTTTAATTGTCATCATCATCATCATAGCTACCATTTCCTCAGGTTTAGAGTGTGACACTGCTAAGAGCTTATATAAATCATTCTTTTAATTCTTACAGCTTCATAGGGCACTTGTTCTGCCTGGTTTTCCTTCTACCTTGCATGTCACCCTTTCTGAGTTTCTTTTGCTGATTCTTCCTTATCTCACTTCCTTATCTCTCTCTCTCTCTTTTTAAACATTGTAGAGCCCTGAGGTTCAGATTTGGACTTCTTCTCTTTCCTATATACACTCTCTCCTTTGGTGACCTCACCCAATATCATGGCTTTAAATACTCTCGTGGACTTCTTCCTTGGAAGTCCAGTGGTAAAGACTCTGCGCTTCCAATGCAGGGCGCATGGGTTCAATCCCTGGTCGGGGAACTGGGATCCCCCATGCTGTACAGTGCGGCCAAAAAATAAAAAGGAGTTGGTGGTTTCTGGTAGATCGTGGAGAGGAAGGCAGGAAGGAGAGACATTAAAGATGCAGGGAAACCCAGGTTTAATAGTGTGGGGGTCTCAGCAGACACAGTGGGCAGGCTGAAGAGCATCAGGAAGGAAATTTGCCTTGAAAAGGACAACAGTCGTTTCCCAAGTTAGGAGGGAAAAAAGATGGATGAAGAGAGAATTTGTTTTTATAAGTTTAATTTTGTTTTTTAATCATGTAAATATTTTCCATGGTTCCACTTACATTCTATATGGCCCTACAGTTCCTCTCCTAGATGTTTCTCCAACAGAAAGGTGAACAAATATGCATCAAGAAGTATGTACTGGGACTTTCCTGGTGATCCAGTGGTTAAGACTCTGTGCTCCCAATTCAGGGGGCACAGGTTCCATCCCTGGTCAGGGAACTAAGGTTCCACGTGTCATAGGGTGTGACTTTAAAAAGTAAATATATAAATTTTTTTAATTTGAAAAAAGGCATGTACTAAATTGTTTATAGCAAAATTATTTCTAACAACCCCAAACAGGAAACTGTCTATCTTCAACTGAACATGTAAAGTGTGGTATATTTACAGGGCTTCTGTACAGCAGCAGTTTTCAAAGTGTGATCCAGGGAACTCTGGGAGATCCTCAAGACCCCTTTCAAAGGGCCTGCAGGATCAAAGTATTTTTATAATAATACAAAGGAGTCATCTGCTTCTTTTACTCTTGTCCTCTCACAGGTGTACCGTGGGGTTTCAGAGACTCAGTTCGGTTCGGTTCAGTTCAGTTGATAGAAATAATCCACACGAAGGCCTTTTGTGAAAGTGTTAGTCGCTCAGTCATGTCTGATTCTTTGCGACCCCATGGACTCTAGCCTGCCAGGCTCCTCTGTACATGGAATTCTCCAGGCAAGAATACTGGAGTGGGTTGTCATTTCCTTCTCCAGGGGATCTTCCCCATCCAGGTATCAAACCTGGGTCTCCTGAATTGGCAGGCGGATTCTTTACCATCTGAGTCACCAGAGAAGCCCTAAAGGCCCTTTGGAGTCCTTAATAATTTTTTTTTTCTGGTTTTATTACTGGTAGTTTATTGCACATGTTTTTCTCCATCAAAAATGTATCTGCTAAAAGAAGAAATGGGTGTGTCTGAATTCAGATTTTCCTCAGACCTCTAAATCCACTCATCTAATTTTAAAGTAAATATGCTTCTTACACAAGACAATCCAAACTGATGCAAAATATTTATTCCAAGTTAGTTATTTTATGCAGTAGTTTTCCCCCTCAACAGACTTGTGATAACTACATCTTTTAAATCTGTAAATAATGTTATCAAAATAATCTTAATCTTTGAAATCTCACAAAAATTTATATTTTACAATCCACCCTGAATATCAAGGCTGCAAGAATAACACAATATTTCCTATATCCAAATATTTTACAGCTGTACCCAGAAAGGGAAGAAAACCACATATGCTTGGTTAAGGGCTAACATGACCCGAGCAGCCAGAAATAAAATAAAATATCCAAATTGTTAGCATTAATTTAATACAATTATAACTTCAGTAGTCACTTTGTCATTGACAGTGATTGCTTGAGCAATGGGGTGAGTGCCCCAAGGGCTGGTAGTAGAAGCTGTTGCTGCAAACCAGTGTTTCCTCCTCACTCAGGACTGCCAGCTCCCACCTGTGCATTGCCCCATATATGCTTTGTGTATGTGTGTGTGTTTAAAGTTCTTCCCACCACACAAAGTTCTCTCTATTAAGCAGATAACAGGGAAGAACAACAAAAGCTGAACAAGCCAATTGCTCACTCTCTCTTTGGAATATGATTATTTCCCTTGTGCGTGAAGTATTCAACAATAACACAGAAAAGGAAAAGAACGATTTCTTCTGTGTAATCCCTAAACACACAAGGTGAGTTTACTGGGTCAGATTTAACTGTGAGCACTTATATGCCTATTTTCAGGCATTGTCATCAGATGTCTCACTGCTACTTGTCTCCTTGGCCGAGTCCTTAAACTCTGCTCTGCAAATGCTTCTCTTAGGGGAGAATAGGCTGGAACTTGGACCCTGCAAGAAGCCATTCTTTCCAAAGCCATTTCTTCTCAGCTGCTCTGTCTTCATGTGGAACTCTCTGAGCTCATCCTCTGTGAAGGGAAGGCAATTCTCATCATTTTCAGGATACTCCTGCCATCCCATTGCTTTCAGTAACCTGTGCTCTGCTTCCAAAGAGTGAGAGGGGCCCTTCCCTTCCTCTTCTACAGGGAAGTGAAGTGAAGTGAAGTCACTCAGTCATGTCCGACTCTTTTCGACCCTGTGGACTGCAGCCCACCAGGCTCCTCGGTCCATGGGATTGTCCAGGCAAGAATACTGGAGTGGGTTGCCATTTCCTTCTCCAGGGAAAGTGAGGCCATTCTGATGACAGCCTTCCTCTCATTTTCCTTTGGTTCAGGTGTGCTGTTTTCCTCCAAATCTTCCAACTTCTTACCCTCTCTGCTCTCTGAGAAGTCCCCATTCCGGTCATCCTTCAGAGTCTTCAGGAAGTCGCTCTTCCTGTCAGTAGTTCTGTGGGTCAACTTGGTCAGGCGAGAGGCGCTGATCTCAATCAGAGGAGTGGTGCTGGCGGGGCTCTCTTTGGGAGAGGCTAAAACTACACCACCAGCCAGTACTACTGGTTTGGTAACAGAGATTGGACTGGTAAAAACAGACTCTCAGCTAGAGGAAAGGGATCCTGATTTGTGTTCCATTCTGTTAGCTTTCCATGCACTGGCCTTGGATGGAGGTGGTACAGGCTTAGGAACCAGGTTCTTATAGACACTTGGAACCATGGTTGACGATTTGTTTCCATTTGCATGGTGAGATCCTGGTGAGGTGAATGCAGCAGAGAAGGCAGCAGCAGGATCCTCTCTGGAAAGGTTTTTGATGACTAGCATTTTGGAGGGCTGCTTGGCACTAGGTGGGTTTTCCCACACTCCAGAAGGGGTCCCAATAGGTCTGCATGGCTGATTCTGTTTGCCAGCTTCTGGATTCAAAGAAGGAAAGTCTTCCTCTTCAAACTGCAACTTTTCCACCTTCTTTCTTCTCTTCCCTAATATCTGCAGGTGGCTTTTCCTGAAAGGCACAGCCTTTCTGGGAGTGGAAGCTGCCATTCCAGTGGCAGTGGTTTCCTGTGCCACGCCTACTATGCTGGCTCATGCCATCACGACCTCGTGAAGAGCCATGCCAACCAGATAGGTTCCCTATGATTCCAGCATATGCTCCCTTAGAGACACCAGAGTCCACAGAATCATGGCGGAACAGGGAGGGCTGGTGCCAAGAACCTCCTGTCGTTCGAAGAGATCCATTGTTGAAAAAGCCATCAGAGGAATTATGTCTACAATGGCTTACTCCAAATCTACCATTTCCTTGGGGTAGGTGCTCTCCGTGTTTTTCAAAAGTCACTGTAGGTGACTTAGCTGACTGTGGCGTTGAGAAATTTAGCCAAGCAGGAACAAAGTCATCCTGCACCATTTAAGTCCAGTGTCTCTTTTCAACAAGGTGAGGCATCCAAGCTCATGACCAGGATCCCAGAGTATAACCTCTGTGGTCCTGCTTCCTGAACTTCTTGAGTTGCCAGCTGGATTTTCATGAGGTTCTCTTGTTAAAAGGGTACTTAATTAGGCTGGCTAGCAGAATGCCTTACGATGAAGCACAAAGAAGCCAGGCTCTTTGTGGATCAATTTCTCAGTCCCCTCAATTGCTCGTCTTAAACTATCTAGTTCCTGACATGTTTCCCGAAGGGGAAGGGGAAAGGGGAAAGGAAAGGGGAACATAAAAAGTATTTGTTACATTTAAAAAATGGGGGGAAGGGGAAAGAGGTATATCAATGTTCACCTCATTCAACTTCCTTGAGTGATGGCACTATGATGTTGCTTAAATAGATAATACATGGACATTTGCACAGTAAATGCAGATACTGTTCACGAAGTGATAGATCAAAAATAAAACATTGAAGAGCTATAAAAGATTTTCTGAGTAGTCAACTCTAGTAGCAAAACATCTACATTACAAAGCCCTTAATTTACAAATCTCATTATTCTTACACAGCTGTAAAAATAGTCTGCAGGTATGAGTTTATATGTCCTATCCTTCAAAATCTAAGGACACAAGAAACTTTGTTAAAAAGAAAAAAGAGAGGAACTTGATATGCTTTTCCCTCCAAGAATAGCAGCTTTCTAGGCAAATTTCTTGGTATAAAGCTCCCAAATGTTTTTTCTATTTCTTTGGTCCTCACTATTTATAAATTTACAGCAAAATTAAAATAAGTAGAAAGGCAGAGTTTAAGAATAGTCATGGAGAAAGTTCCAAAGTGAGGTTTTCTTCTCTTCAGTTTTCTGTACTTCACTCATTCTGCCCGTTCCCGAAGACTAAATTGAGTTAATGGAAGATAATAAGAATCTTCTGCTTCAGTAGAGAAGTCACTTTGGATCCATTTTTATCGTTATTAAATCATTTAAAAGGCCACAGGAATCTATCATGAGTAGTGGAGGGGCTACAGTTAGGGACCAGTTGCGGCATCTGAGGGCGTGTCCCCAGCTTCCTGATCCGGCAGAGGTGGAGAGCCCACAACCATAACAAAGGTCTTCCCACTTAATAATTTTTAACTGTAAAGGGGTCCTAAAGACTAAAATGTTTGTGAACCGCTCCTATACAGCAATGAGAATAAACAAACTACAACTACCCACAATGGCATGGGTGGATCTCACAAACATCCACTAATGTGGAACAAAGGAAGCCAGACACAGAAACATGCTTACTGTATGATTCCATTTATGTCAAAAAACAAAAACTGGGCGAGGCTAATCTATGCCTTTAGAAGTCAGCATAGTGGTTGTCCTTGTTGGGGGAGGAGACACTGGTCACATTCTATTTCGTGATCTGGGTGCTAGTTCTATGGGTGTGTTCCCTTTGTGAAAATTCATCTAGCTGAACACTTTGGGTTTGTGTGCTTTTCTGTATGGGTGTTATATTTCAACATAAAGATACTTTTACTTGGATCCAAAGATAAAACTATAGATGAAATGTAACTCGGTCCCCTGCATTGGACTCGAGGAGTCTTTTTTTTTTTTTAAATATTTATTATTTGGGACTTCCCTGGTGGTTAAGTGGTTAAGAATACACCTTCCCATGCAGGGGATGTGGGTTCAATCCCTGGTTGGGGAACTAGGATCCCATATGGTGCAGAGCAGATTAGCCCTGCATGCCCATGTGCCACAACTAAGACCCAATGCAGCCAAATGAATATTTTTAATATTTATTATTTTTATTTATTTATTTGGATGCACTGGGTCTTAGTTGACTAAGCACGTGGATTCTTTTTGTTGCAGCATTTGAGATCTTAATTGCGGCATGTGGGATCTAGTTCCCGGATCAGGGATCAAAACCGAGGGCCCTGCATTGGGAGCATGGAGTCTTAGCCACTGGACCACCAGGGAAGTCCTTTTTTTCTTTCTTTATTGCCTAACTCCCTCCCTAGAAAGTAAATTTCATGAGGTCATAGATTATGTATTTTGTTCACTGCTGTCTTCCCCAAGCCTAGAATAGTGCCTCACACATGGTAGGTGCTCAGTAAATATTTGATGAATGAATGACCTTGGTTTGGTGGTTTAGTCGCTAAGTTGTGTCTGACTCTTGCGACCCCATGGACTGTAGCCCACCAGGCTCCTCTGTGCATGGGATTCTCCAGGCAAGAATACTGGAGTGGGTAGCCATTTCCTTCTCCAGGGGGATCTTCCTGACCCTGGAATTGAACCCAGGTCTCCTGCATTGCAGGCAGATTCTTTACCAGCTGAGCTACAAGGGAAGCTTAATGAATGACTAAAGACCTCAGACAGACAAAACAGAACAGGCCCCTCAGGGCAGTGGACAGCTTCAGTGTTTGGCCTGGACACTTCTTGTTTGAGGAACCCCTAAAGCACTTCTGCCTAGCCAAGAGGGTTGCTCAGAGTAGAGCTTCAAAAAGAGTGGAAACAAGGAGACCCACAGGGGCCGCTGCTGCAAGTCCCAGCACAACCATGCGCTCTTTCATTGCAGTGTCCCCCAGCCTCTCCCACCATTCCTTGCAGACTTAACTCCTGGCTCACTGCTGCTCTCTCCAGCACTGTTCCTGTCATGATTTCGGATGAATTCAGCATCCACCTGTAGCCTCTTGTTCCTTTGCCCTGCCTTCAACCTTACGACGATCCCACTCTCTGCTCTCCTTGCAGCTAACTTCCTGTAGGACCCCAGTACTGATGATGTTCCCACCTCACTAGGACCACCCAGCCATTGAACCTATACCCTTTCCCTATTCCCTCCGCTGCCCCGCCATGTCTCCTCTTCCCTCCTTATTTCACTTAAATTGTATCAGCCACTCAGTGGTCCACACCCTGCCCTTTTTTGTACTTGCTTGGAGAAACAGTAACCCTGGTAAATCCAGTTCACCTCCTTGACAGCCTGTGCCTCTGGCAGCTGAATGAGGCTGAAGAAGACCGACGGGCCTCCCTTGAGGTTCACAACCTCTGGCTTCCAGGGGTCTCTCAGTGCTGCCCTGCAGCTCTGAACTCCCCCAGTGTAGCCACCCTCTGGTCCTCTTAGAGCAGTGCTCTTCAAGATTCAGCGTGCACACGAGTCACCTGGGAAATTTGTTGGACATGGACGACAGGTTCTCTCTTTTTTTTCTTTTAGTTAAGCTGGGTCCTCGTTTCTGCACTTGGGCTTTGTCTAGTTGCAGTGAGCAGGGGCTACTCTCTAGTTGCAGTGTGCAGGCTTTTCATCACAGTGTCTTCTCTTGTTGCGGAGCACAGGCTCTAGGCATGCAGGCTTTGGTAGTTGTGGCACACAGGCTTAGTTGCTCCATTGCATATGGAATCTTCCCAGATCAGGAATTGAACCGGTGTCCCCTGCGTTGGCGGGCGGATTCTTACACACTGTACCACCAGGGAAGTCCAAGATGAGAGGTTCTGAGTCTGCATTTCTGACAGCTTCCCAGGTGACCCCTGGTCCCAGAAAGGGCCTTGATCAGGGGGCTGGCACACTGTTTCTGATAGCAAATATTTTAGGCTTTGCAGGTGACATACGATGTTTCTTGCAGCTAGTCAACTCTGCTGCTGTAGCTACTGTACATAAACTAATGGGTGCGATCAGGTTCCAACAAAATTTTAGTTACAGAGACTAAAATTTTAATTTCATAGAATTATTTTATATCACAAAATATTATTCTCTTTATTTTTTCCCCATTAGTTATAAATACAAACCAGTCAATCCTAAAGGAAATCAGTCCTGAATATTCATTGGAAGGACTGAAACTGAAGCTGAAGTTCCAATACTTTGGCCACCTGATGCGAAGAGCCGACTTCATTGGGAAAGACCCTGATGCTTGGAAAGATTGAAGGCAGGAGAAGGGTAGTTGGATGGCATCACCAACTCAATGGACATGCATCTGAGCAAGCTCTGGGAGATGGTGAATGACAGGGATGTCTGGCGTGCTGCAGTCCATGGGGTCACAAAGAATTGGACACGACTGAGTGACTGAAAAATAATAACATAAATACAAAAGCCATTCTTAGCTTGCAGGCTGTATACAAATAGGCAATGACCAGGCTTGGTCCACAGTTTGCCCACTGTCTCAGCCCTGCTTCCTCCCTTCTCACTCTCAGCGACAGCCTTGCTTCCTAATCATTGAGAAAACTTCAGCAATTACAGGAGAACTCCACAACTCACCTACCATATGCCAGCTACCAACACTATACTCCAATCCTCTCTACCTTTGTCCTGTTCCTACAATGGATCCTAACCCCTGTTACCTATTCAGAAACCTGTCTCTGACTGTTTCTCCCTTTCTGTCCCTGCTTTTCCCTGGATTGTTCCCATCAATGCACAGATAAATACGTGGTCGTTTCTCCCATCTTAAAAATCCACTCAAAACAAAAACCTGGTCTTTATTTTATTTATTTATTATTTATTTAAATATAAATTTATTTATTTAAATTGGAGGTTAATTACTTTACAATATTGTATTGGTTTCGCCATACATCAACATGAATCCGCCACAGGTATACATGTGTTCCCCATCCTGAACCCTCCTCCCTCCTCCCTCCCTGTACCATCCCTCTGGGTCGTCCCAGTGCACCAGCCCCAAGCCTTCAGTATCATGCATCGGACCTGGACTGGTGATTCGTTTCTTATATGATATTATACATGTTTCAATGCCATTCTCCCAAATCATCCCACCCTCTCCCTCTCCCACAGAGTCCGAAAGACTGTTCTATACATCTGTGTCTCTTTTGCTGTCTCGCATACAGGGTTATCATTACCATCTTTCTAAATTCCATATATATGCGTTAGTATACTGTATTGGTGTTTTTCTTTCTGACTTACTATCACTCTATATGTACTTTTCAATTACTCTCCCCATCCTTTTTTTTTGAGCTATAGTTCATATACCATAAACATCACCATTTTTAAGTGTATAATTCAGTGGGTTTTAGTATGTGCACAACCATCACCAGTATCTAAGCCCAGAACATTTTGATTACCCCAAGAAGAAACCTGTGCCCATTAGCAGTCACTCTGCAGTCCCCTTCTCCTCCCAGGCCTGGGCAACCACGTTCTGTTTTTATGGATTTGCATATTCTGGACATTTCATATAAATGGAATCATACATTATGTGACCATTTGTGTCTGGCTTCTTTTACATAATGTAATTTTTCAGGGTTCTTTCATATTGTGGTATGTGTCAGTACTTCTTTCCTTCTATGGCTAAATAATATTCCACTGTGTGGACATATCATTTTGTTTATCCATTTATCAGTTGGTGGACAGTAGGGTTGCTTCTGTGTTTGGGGCTATTATGAATAGTGCTATAAACACTGGTGTGCAATTATGTTTGAGTTGTTTAGTTGCTAAGTTGTGTCCAACTGTTTTTACTACCCCATGGACTGTAGTCGTCCCGGTTCCTCTGTCCATGGAATTTCCCAGGCAGGAATACTGGAGTGGGTTGCCATATTCCCAACCCAGGGATCAAACCGCATCTCCTGCATTGGCCAGAGGATTCTTTACCACTGAGCCACCGGGGAAGCCAGTATGTTTGACTACGTGTTTTCAGTTATTTTGGATATATATCTAGGAGTGGAATTGCTGGGTCATATGGTAACTGTTTAACCTTTTGAGTAACTAGTGGGGTATTTTCCACAATGGCTGTACCATTTTACATTCCCTGTAACACTGCATAATAGTTCAAATTTTTCTTCAACCTCCCAAATGCTTGTTATGTTCTATTAAAAAAATTATAGCCATCCTAGTGGGTACCCATCCTCTCAGGAGCCCACTCCAATTAGGTTTTCACCTAGCACTCAAGCTGAAATTGTCCTAAGATTATCAGTGACCCCTGTGTTGTGAAATACTCATTTCTCTGATCTGATCTGACCTGTCAACATTTGTCTTAGCTGACCTCTCCTTAGAATGCTTTATTTACTTGACTTCCAGGACAGCACGTTTGGCTTGGTTTTCTTCCTATCTTACTGACTGCTCCATCAGAATCTTTTTTTTCTGGTTTTTCTTTATCTCATTTCCTTCTCTTTATTCAAAAGTCATCTTCTCATGGAAGTCTTTCAGCCCCCATCCACGACCATCATACTCCTTTTCCCCCGATTTATTTTTCCCCCTAAGTGCCTGTCACTTTCTAACCATAAGTAGTTTGCTTATTTTCTCTCTTTACTTTAATGTAAGCTCCATGAAGGCTGGAAGTTTGTCTGTTTTGTTCACTGATGTAATTCCAGAATCTAGAACATGAATGGCATATGGTGTGTGCTCAGAAAATGGTGAATGACTAAATGGCTGCATGAATGATGGCAGCCTGAACCTGGGCTACGAAGGGCTGGAGAGGAGGGAGATGAATGGGCAGAATGATTGAGTGGCCATGGGGAGTGAGGATGGAGTCAGACCTGATCCTCAGTGGTGAGTGAGTAGGTGGTTCACATCCTCTGGAAAACCGGATGGGAGGAACCTGAGTTCAGTTTGCGGCCAGATACTTGGGGTCTTTGGATGATGTCCAGGGGATGGATTAGTCAGGGCTGGAGATGTGGAGGAGAGTCTTAAAGTCTGGAAATGTGGATAATACATCAGGTCCCACAGTAGCAATGAACTGTTATGTATTTACCCATGTCTCCAGAGTAGGAGCTGAAATCAGTATTTGGTAGATGAATAAATGAACTCTGTGAGATTTTGAAGGATGGCCTATCCTATATATTGTCGGTATACACTTTCCAAGAATTCACCAAATGGCAACTTATCTGCTCCTTGCTTTCTTTCTAAGGATATAAATGGTCATAATACATTGTTACGGTGTAGAGGACAGTCCCAGAGATAGTAAATTCTGGACTGCTCCAAAAAAACATGTACACTGAGCTTCTATATACCCAGAAAAGGCCACAAAACTCTAATTAATCTCCTATGGAACTAAAGATAAGGTCAAGTTAGATCTTACTTTATAATCAGGTAAATGACTGCCTCAGGACTACTTTGTATATGCCTGCTGGGCAAGGGGATATAGTTTCTGATTTTGAAGGCATGAAAGCCTCATGAATGTATAGGCCACCCCCTTTGCACTGCCCTGTAGGTACCTATTCTCACTACCCTCGCTCCTTGAACTTTTCCTGCCTTTTTTCCCTTAGTATCACTTCTCTCCACCAGAGCAGCAAACTCTGCAAGGCTGTCAGCCTCAGGAGGGCAGGGACCTTATTCACAACTATGGCCTTAGTGCCAACATACAGGAGGTGCTAGATGAATATTCAGATATCCAGTGTCTGAACTGTCTCCATCCTGTCTTTATTTCCAAAGGAATCAAATCTGTATCTGAAGAAGGCAAAAATGCCATCACTTGCTTTGCAGGAGGGAGGGCCCTCCTGTAGTCTCAGCAGTTGGCCTGGTTTAGGGATTTTCTTCAGCAACACTTGGCAGCCTAGGGGCAGATCCCCACTCCAGGCTGTCACCACAGCCCTTCTCACATGGTGCACTGTGCTCTGGTTATTTCTGGTTGTCTCTTGACACCACTGGCCGATGGATCCTCAAGGACAAGGGCTTGTTTGAGTCTTGGAATCCTAGGGCTTAGCACACAGTCAGAGACTAGTAAATGTTTGTTAAAGGGAGTACATCAATGGATGGAAATTTAACAGGGGATAGGTAAGTATGGTTTAACGAGTTGGACTGGCAAGGCAAGCAGAAAAGAAGAGGGAGGTAGTGACACAAAAACAGCCATGAGGGCTGGAAACAGGCCCCAGGCTGGGTACAAAGGCAAGTGATGCCAACTCATGACTGATAGTTTTGGGGCGATGCTCCTCCGAAGGCCAACTCCTCTGCTGTCAACAACCTCGGCTGTCAAGAGGCTCCCTTTTCACCTGCCTTCTCAGGAAACCTACACTACTGGTTCTCTCTTCCCCTGGTATTCATCTCTTCTCAGATCTTTACTTTGGGCTTCTAAAAATGCTTTAGTATTTGTCATATTTAAAAAAAAAATCCTTCCCCAATACCCTTTATCTATCACCATTTTTTTTGATTTCTCTGAAGAGCTGTCTATGCTGTTTCCATTATCAGGGCAGTCTGGCTTTCATTCCTTATCATTCCAGGTCATCAGTGATTTGTTAAGTCACTGAATTCCATGGCCTTTTTTCAGGCATCACACTGACCTTCCAGCAGCATCTAACCCTGATGGCCACTCCCCTTTCCTTCTTCATTCTTTTCTCTTGGGTTAGGTAATACTGGTCTTCTGGTTTTTCACCTACTTTCTGGCTACTCCTTTTCTGTCTTTATAGATACATTCCCTTACCTGTTTAGCATCCTTAAGAGTTCTTTAAGGCTGGGCTCTAGGTCTATTTCTGTTTTTTCCCTACTCTTTCCCTCTAAGTGATTAAATCCAGGTCCATGGCTTCAATGATCACCTAAAAATAGATGAATTCGAAACTGGTATCTACAGTGCAAATCTCTGCTGAGTTCCAAGACCCGTATGTCCATCTGCCCCAATCTCCACTTCCCACCTGCCACTCACCCCTCACTATAACATGGTTTCTTTCTCACCAGTTCACACATGCTTCAATAGTGCCAAATCCAGTGAACACTGCATGTTTGTCTTCCTTAATCTCCTCTCCCTGTGGCATGGGACACTGCCAGACATTCTTCTCCTTGAAAATTCCTTCTCCTTGAAAATTCCTCCTCCTTTGTGTCAGCTGAGGAGCATTCTCTTTCAATCACCTTCAATGTCTCTTCCTCTTTACCTGCCTTTTGGGATTCTGGTTTCTAAAAGCTGAGTAAACATAAAGCAGTGACTTATTAAGTAAAGGCAAACTGACGCCATCATAGGAGAAGCTGGCAAGATGGAAATGAAGCAGTAGCTCAAGGATGTCGTCCAGACGAATTCTGGTTCTCATGGAACAAGAACGGTGAACCATGATTTGGTCTTCTTTGGGGGTAAAATAAAAGCATGGTGCTAGTGAAGGCAAAAACAAATAGCATTCATCCACTTTCAAAATTCCCAAAAGATAAGTATCAAAAGTTTAATTTCTCAAAAGTAATAGCTATTTTGTAAAGTTAATAAACACACTTAGCTTCATACTTGAGTGATGTTGATATTTATTGACATCAATGCAAAACAAGCTAAGTTGCTATTTAACAGGAACAAATATTGGTGCAGTTTCCTTCCTGGAGAGGGTAGGCACTCAGCTCATGAGACCTAAAGTCAAACAAAGACTGGATTGTCAAGAACCAACTAAGGGTTAAACTTTACAAATATAAAAATTACTAAAGGCAAAAGGAGATGTTTAAAAAAAAATTTTTTTACACTAATCTCACGTAAGCAAACAAAGAACTAAACTGAAAGTTGCTGAGTTGTGTCTGACTCTTTGCAACCCCGTGGACTACATAGTCCATGGAATTCTCCAGGCCAGAATACTGGAGTGGGTAGCTGTTCCCAAACTAATCCTAAAACTTTAGGACATAAGATATCGACATGACATGACTATTTAAATTTCTGCATAAGTGAAAATGTGTTATATCCTTCACTGTACTTGTATTACAATTACATGCTTCTTGCTTCTACACTACACAAAGTCAACAGTTATCACCAACAATGACTATAACTAGATCTGAACGAGACTTCACAGTGACTCTGCTCCATTGAAATTTAAGAAAATTCAATCCAGGATTAAGAAAACCTTTTGATTTTAAAGCCAGTTCTTCTATCTTCTTCTCGTGTCATACCTAAATAAGTCCTCTCGTGATACTTCTTGCCTGCAAACTGCAATGCGTGTCCTCTCCCCCTCAGCTTTGTCTGACACTTTAAATTTGTAGGAACTGCATAAAAAATGAAAATTGTACTTCCAATCTGAACCTGCAATCGGGTTCCTGCTTTAACGCAAAACATACTCCTCTGCAGTGTACCCCACCAGCACAGCGACCCCCTTTCTCTCTCTCTCTATTCCTTTGCCCTGAAGGCACTTCTGGATTGCTTAATTCGTGCTCTTTGGCTGCCTAGACAGTCAGGACACCTAAGGCCATTTGGACCTATCACTCCTCGCTTCCTTCTTTTCTATGGCTAATACCACTTTCCTGCTTTTTTTCTATGGCTGAATCTCCGGACTTGGTGCTGTCATCAGGGGGACAGAGTCGATTTCGGCTTCGAGCTCCTGGCTGGTAAAGCTGCATCGCCGGGCGATCCTAAAGTAAAATGAAATGCTCATGTTACAAAACTGCTACTAAGCATGTCCAGGGGAATATATATACCAGTGAGAGCCCACACGAGATCAAAATTGAGGGCACAGTACATGAAGTGTTGATGGTTACTTGGCTTCAAACTGCCTGCTTCCTTTCCCCTACCTACAAAGAAAAACAACTATTTCACAACTATTTATTTTTATAAATAAAAAACAACTATTTATAAGCAATAGTTATCAAGTATTATTTTATATGCCCAGAGTAAATTTTGATAAGTTTACTGCCTAATTTTCTTTACTATCTCAAGATGTACTGAATCAGCTTGAATAGTTTTTATTTAGAGTGGTTGTTGTCTACCTCTCCTCCCCATCAGTAAATGGATTTTAAAATGCACCACCACTTAAGAAAATTTTAGGAGTGAAAACAATAATAAAGAATGCCAATTCTTAATAATGCAAAGTCCCTGAAGTTATGAGCTCAGACACTAGTAACTTAGCACAAATATGACTCTCTCTTAATTCAGATTTGACAAGGTGACAACCCAGCTAGAGAATCTCTAGGTAACACTTTACATCTCACGTTCCTAAATAGGCCTCAATATCATCACCAGGTACCTCTCAGTTCAAGTAATGTGTTTGGTTTATC
This sequence comes from Budorcas taxicolor, assembly GCF_023091745.1. Lineage (NCBI taxonomy): Eukaryota > Metazoa > Chordata > Mammalia > Artiodactyla > Bovidae > Budorcas > Budorcas taxicolor. The sequence goes on from NC_068935.1 coordinate 28,558,884, forward strand.
ACAATATGACCCTGGAAAACTTAAATGTATAGGCCTTTTTTTCCCTAATTCAACAAAAGACAACATGAGCCTTCCTTGTCCTTTCTCCCTGACATATGAAAGAGCCTTAAAGCATTATTCTCAAGTGAGTAATTCCAGCAAAACATTTCACTGCTTTAACAAGAAGAAACGTTAAAACAGATGAGACTGCCACATAGTATTTAGAGAAACCGATGATAGGGCTGCCAGTGTGCAAAGATAGTACAAGTTAAACGTCAGCAAGGGCAATAACTGATAATAACAAGTTGGAGTTCACCAAGTATTTCTAAATCCACAAGTTATTTAAAGACTAAGCAGAACAAAACTCATTGATAACCCCTACAAGTTGCTGGGACACCAACTCATTACTCTGAATACTGTAAATAAAAGGAATGGATCAAGTGCTATTTTTGCCTTTCCTGTGTGAACTGAATTTCAAGACTAACCAAATAGTTGATAAGGGAAAACAACTCTCTGTGGAAGAATTTCAGATCATAAATGCAACAGGAAAGGCAGAATTTGTATATATATATCAACATTTTCCAATCTCTCCCTATGAAATAATGAACCTAAACAACATCATTAGGAGAAAGGCTGATAAAAAAATTTTATATGGATCAGGCTTACAATACCGGAGCTAATTGATCAGCCATTTTTCCAACTTTTTATCTCAAAAAATTTTAAATCTATAGAAACGTTGCCAAACTTGTACAATGAATACCTAATACCCTTCTCCTAGATTCATGATGATTAACATTTTGTCAAAAATGCCTTTGCTGTCTATAGTGTGTATGCAGGCACACACATACATAGATACATTATTATTTTTGCAGAACCACTGGAGAATAAGTGCTTGTGTATCAGCTTGTGTATCCTCAGAGCAAGGACATCCTATCACATAACCATAATACCATTATTATTGATCATATGATTCTTCATTGGTAATATTTCAGCTTGTGTATCCTAAGAGCAAGAACATCTTATCACATAACCATAGTACCATTACTATTGGTCAATCTTAACATCACAATAAACGGATACCAAGACATTGTATGCTTCCTGATACAATGCAGTAGGAACTGCACACCACCACCTATCAAGTATTCTTGCCAACAACTGGGTCTGAATATATTAAGGCCTCTAGATGAGGGGGCCACCCACCTCTTTCTGTGAAAAAAGTTTGGCTCTCAGCCATGCTTATTCTTTTACATGCTGTTCATGCCTACTTTCCTACAAAGCTTACTGGTTTTGACAGAGACCACATGGCCCACAAAAGCCTAAAATATTTACCATCTGGCCCTTGAACGAAAAAAATTTTCTGACCCTGCTCTAGATATGACTACTGGTTTTCAAGGAAACATAAAAGGTAGAGGAACATGTTCAATGTTACCACAGGGATATAATTAGCCACTCTGGACTATTAGACGCTCTAGAGGGCAAACTGATTTCTGCAACAAAGAAATGGTAGAAAACGAAAGGAAGAGGAATTACTTAGATGAAAAGAGACTTAAGGGAACATTTCAAGCAAATACAATTTGTGGACCTTGTTTAGAGCCTATAAAAAAGATGTTAATGAAAAGAGATGTTAATGAGACAATTGGGAAAATCTATACACTGGGTAGATAGGATGCTAAAGAGTTATTGTCAGAAATTCTTCTTCTGTCTGGTGTGAAAATGCTATTAGGGTTATTTTATTAAGAAAAATAATATTAGGGTTATTTTATTAAGAAAAAACCCTGGCAATCCAATGGTTAAGGCTCCACACTCCCACTGTAGAGGGCATGGGTTTCGTCCCTGGTTGGGGAACTAAGATCCCATATCCCATTTGCCTCACAGTGTGACCAAACTTTTTTTAAAAAAAGTCTTTACTCTTAATACTGACATATTTAAAGAAGAAATTATCTGTCTAGGTTTTGCTTGAAAATAATCCCATAGGAGTAAGATGGGGTAGAGTAGAAAGAAAATTGGCCACAAGGTGATAATTGCCAAAGCTGGGTGATAAGTACATCCTACTACTCCTCTGTTCTCTCTACTTTTGTGTATGTTTGAAAAGTACTGCTGCTGCTGCTGCTAAATTGCTTCAGTCGCATCCGACTCTGTGTGACCCCATAGATGGCAGCCCACAAGGCTCCCCTGTCCCTGGGATTCTCCAGGCAAGAACACTGGAGTGGGTTGCCATTTCCTTCTCCAATGCATGAAAGTGAAACCTGAAAGTGAAGTCGCTCAGTCATATCCGACTCATGGTGACCCCATGGACTGCAGCCTACCAGCCTCCTCCGTCCATGGGATTCTCCAGGCAAGAGTACTGGAGTGGGTTGCCACTGCCTTCTCCGTTGAAAAGTATACACAAACTTTAATAAAAGGACCCCACCAAGACTGCAAAAAGGTACAGATAAAGTTCCCCTAAAATTCCGTAACAATGAGCTAGCCCTCTCCTTTATACTTGCAAGAAAAGACAAAGAAAATCCTCATGAAAAGAAGTTTAATGAAATGCAGCACCTTGTTTCTTATGCGATCTCTCTTAACCACTTCTTCTTTCTTTTCAGTTTTTTCTGAGCTGCCTACTGGCTCTGTACTTTCAGGCTTCTTTCCTTTATCCCGAAGTGTTTCTTTCTCCTTCTTCATTTCTTCTTCCTTTCTCTTGAAAGCCTTCTCTTTCTCATAGCGCTCCTTCTGCCTGCGGCGCTCTTCTTCCTGCCGCTTCAGCCTCTCTCTCTCCCGCAGGATGCGCTCTTGGTCTCGATCATAATCCCGCTCCCTCTCCCTGTATTCTCTGCCACTCTCATCTTCAGGTCTGCACGAAAAACAAATCTGAGAATGCACCCTTGAAGCTCTTCTAATCACAAGGAACACTCTGATCCTGCCTTGGCCACTCCAGCGAGGCTGAACTTTCGGAGCAGCATTGAAAAAAAAAAATACTATTTTGAAAAGCAATTTGGAAAAAAACCCCAAGTCATTCAACCAGATTAAGATACTAAAATACTTGAAACCTGTCCTCCTCATCCCCATACCCCTCATAAAACCCAGTATCTTGATTCAGGTACAAGTCCAGAATGCAGCAGTAAAACTAGCAGCCAGAAACAGGTCGAAAACAAATGTACCCAAGAGCCCTCGACTACCGACCTCTTAGGCTTTTCATCTTTAAATTCACCCTCAGAACGCTTGGGCAATGTACAACTTTGCCCACTGGCTCTTTCATCACTCAGATTCTCTTTGTCCAATTTCTTGAGCTTTTCTCTTTTGTCCAATTCTTTTTCATCTCCTTTTTCTGGCTTCTTGAGCAGCTTTAAAGAGAACAAACTTAGGTTTATTTTGAAGGATGGGATTGTCTTCTGATTCTCGCAAAGAAAACAATATACTAAATATTTTCAATGCAGGCTACTGAAGGCCCCGTCTCTGCAGTACTCAAACTTTCAGGTGAACAAACAGTGCACAAAGAGCAGTAATTTGCTAAAAGGGTGCTATTAATGTGAAAGTGTTATGCACTCCAGTGAAGTGGTTTAATCACTTTGTGGCAATAGGATCAAGACTCCTTTGGCTTTAAATGGGTCAACCTTTGAGTAGATCAACCCTTACTTTCAAGTATGCCTTCTGTAGCAAGCCAGCATGTTGGTATAACTTGATAGGAAAATATGGTACAAATTTAAAATGCTAGCCAGGTCATTATTGCTGGACTATTTTTACACAGTTATTAGAACAACATATACCTTGTCACCAAAGGAGAGATCCATTGCAGGAATAATTTTGCCTTGAGTCTGAGAGTAGCTACATACTTATGATGGTACAATCATACTATCATTAGAGATGAAAAGCAAGAATTATTTGGCATTTGATTTAAAAATCCAAATATCTCATACAACAGAACTGTGAAGTTCCATCTCTACTGAATAGGAACTCTGTTCAATGTCATATGTATATATGACAGAATGCAATTCTAAAAAAAGTGGTTTATAAAGTTCAGATTGTTAACAGAAGTTTATTATGCCGCTTCTACAAATCTCTCTAGAATACACACCCAAGTGTTGGATATTCAGAGAGATTTTTAGGAATTTCAAGTCTCAGAGTGAAGGCATCATACAGAGTTTCATCTCAGTGTGAAGGCATCATACAAGCCACGAAGCTAAAGGCAAAGCACCGCGCATGAGACTTAAGCATGAAGTATTTCAGCACACAGACAGCCACTGAAAACAGTGAGTCCAGAGTGGACACTACAGAGGCACCAGTGCAAAGTGAGGATAACATGTGCAGGTTTCATTGCAAGTGTTCTTATTTCTCTAATGAACATCTTCGTCAGGAGCCAAGATGTTCATTATTCTAATAAGACTATTAACGAACGTCTCTAGCATAGCCGGCTTGACCTTCTGCCTTGCTGACAGAAATAGCAAGTCAGGTTGCTTGTAGCAGGGCAGACACAGAGATTGATAGAAGGAATTAAGACGAGAACCTCCCCACCCTGCCACCGCCAAGCCCCTTATCACCAATGAGTCCTGGAGAGCCTCGGGGTGCCCTAGCGACTTGACTGGCTGAATTCTGAGGAGGTAAAAGGAGACTCAGCCATCATCTCTGTGAGATTTTCTCTGACTTTCTCTGCCATACTATGTACAAGTACTTCCCTGGGCAGTTTGCTGGAGCAAGGGCTGCCCAAGCCAGGCCCCTGGAAGGGAAGCAGCTAGGCTGGAGTCTTTCCACAGGTTTTCCTCTTCCTACATGCAGTGTGTTAATCAGAATCTGCTGCTCACAGATTCCCAGGTAGACCCAAGAAGGTAACGTGGGGAATCATGTGAGAGGGGAGAGGATGTATATTCCAAAAACTCCCACAAGGCAGCCAGGTATGAGAGGTGTATAAAGGAAGGGGAAAGAGCTCTTAAGGCATGGCTGTCCTCTCACTGCACATTGTTGAAGCTTCTGGGTACACAGCAGAGCATCAGGAAATCATCTGGGTTTCTTTCTAAATCAGGAATTTAAAACGGTTCAGCTTTTAAGACTCAAGTCAGCCTGAGGGCATTTTCTACAGGTAACACTACCACCACCGCCACCAAAAGGACTTATTAACTAAGACCTGTGTGTGTGTGACATGATACTAGGTGCTCTGTATCATGTACTTGGTCCTTACATTTTTCTGATTCACAGCTTGTAACAGAAACCTGTGTACCTGAAGACAGTGGAAAACAAACAGATGAGGCAACTTCATGTATCAAATATGAAGGAAAAGCTGAATAAACCCCATAATTCATGCCAGCCAGCCCTAAGCCCTTATATATGAACTGAGAGAATAATAATCCAAAATCGAACATTTTCAATGATTATAAATAACACTGCACTAAAGAAATCCCATGTAAACTACTTAATCTTTTAAATTATCTTAAATTAAGAGTAATACATGAATATTACAGGAAAGATTCACTCCCTCCCAAAAAAGACAAAAACAAAACTAAAATAGTTTACACCAATACAAGATGCATGCATATTTGAAGAAGTAGATATAGTACATGCAGTTTTCAGCAACATGCAGTCAGTTTAACTTATGTTCATACCTTAATCTTTGGTTCATCCTTTAATTTGTCCCTTTCTGGAATTCTGTCTATCTTCTTTAGCTTTTCTATATCTTTCCGTTTTCGTTTCTCTTCTTCTTTCCACTTTCTCCTCTCTTCTTCTCTTTGTCTTTTTCTTTCTATTTCTCGCCGCCTCCTTTCTTCTCTCTTTTCTTCTCTCATCCTCTGCAAAGAAACATCAACAAAGTCTTCAGACAAGGTAATTACCACGAAAAACATAGTTCAGAAAGTACGGTGGGCACCCACTTAACTGTATCATCTTTCCTTCCCACTTGCCACTTCCTTAACCCCCTCCCGACTCCATTCAGAATATGAGAGAGAAAAAGACCACAGCCTGCTCATCAGTTTCCCACTGCTGCCTTGCTACAGTATCCAAAGGCTTTCAGGAAATCAAGAATGCCACTGGAACAAGCTAAGGAACCCCTAGCTCTGCAGAGTGAATCTATGGTCCAACAACCAGAGTGAAGGAGCAGGTCAGAGAGCCAAATATTTAAAGAACAGTGGTAGAGAAAGCAGCTATCCCTACTGTACGATCCCAGTGCTCTTAAATTTACAGAATGCGAACCAATGAAATAGAAGTATTGTGAGAACCAGAAAAACAAAAGGTTTACCTGCTTGTTTTTCAGGAAGCTCAAAAGTGGAGTTGTCTTTTTAGCTACACAAATGTAAACAGATTATTAATAATACTTAATCAAACCCTAGAAAGGAGTCCATTTTCTGACATTCCCTGCCAACCACCCGAGGTGGGAAAACTACACCCCTCAAACAGTAAGTTCACAACTATCTTATTGGAAAGAAGTTTTACAATAGTCTACTTAAATTAGGAAGGTTTAAAATATTAAAAGTTAAGAAATTTAAATTAAAACAATAAAACAAATTTTAAAAAGAGCAATTCCTGGTGTCAGTGAGAATAAGGTGTGAAGGACATTCTCTTGTTTTACAGATCTGTTCAACCAGGAAGAAACTGGGATAAGGGGCTAAAAGTATTTTTAATACTTTTGACCCCGTAATTCCACTTCTGGGAATTTATTTTATGGAAACTATCAGAGGTGGGCTTATACTATGAAAGTGAAAGTCGCTCAGTCGTGTCTGACTCTTTGCAACCCCATGGACTATATAGTCCAGGGAATTCTCCAGGCCAGAATACTGGGGTGGGTAGCCTTTCCCTTCTCCAGGGGATCTTCCCAACCCAGGGATCAACCCCAGGTCTCCCGCATTGCGGGTGGATTCTTTACCAGCTGAGCCACCAGGGAAGCATCCATTAATAAAAACCAAGTTTTAAAAGAATATTTAATTCATTTTTCAATATTCTGAACAATGCTATCTAATCTTACAGCTAGCTTTTTGAAAAGCATACTTCCTTTGGAGAAATTCCTAGGAGTGGAAATCCTGTGCATGTTGGAGGCTATGCTTATGTTTAGAGCCAATGCAGTAGTGACAACTTAATACCAAAACCAACATCCAAGCTAGAATTTCTCAAGAGGTTTTCAATTCTGCAGTAACCAATGTCATTTTTTAAAATATTTTCAAGTCAATTTTTTTCTTTTTACGAATATGAACTTATTAGTAGAAAACATCAACTGATCTTCAAAGACTCATTAACATCTTAAGGTCCCATATAGCTCTTCAAAGTTTTATACTAACATTTGTGTGGCACTAAATAAGTCAGAGGGGGCTTCCCAGGTGGCTCTACTGGTAAAGAACCCGCCTGCCAATGCAAGAGATGTAAGAGACCCGGGTTCTATCCCTGGGTGGGGAAGATCCCCTGGAGGGCATGGCAACCCACTCCAATATTCTTGCCTGGAGAATCCCATGGACAGAGGAGCCTGGCAGGCTATAGTCCATGTGGTCACAAAGAGTTGGACATGACTTAATTGCACATATGCATATGTGCAATTAAGTCAGAGAATATTTCCCATCTTATTGATGGATTCTTATAATCCTGTGAGTCAGCTATTATCTGCACTTTATAGTAGAACGAGCAGTCTCAGAGAAGTTAGTGCTTTTACTATGGTCACATAGCTAGCAAATGACGGAAGTGGGAGTCTGACAGGTCTTCTGATGAAAAAACCATAATGCTTAATTCCTTTTGCCCACTTACCTATTAGTTCTCTATTTTTTGCTTCTATTTCCTCTAGCAGTGTCTCTGGAGTAGATGTCATTTTCTCATTATCTGCAGCATAGCTCTCCAAAAATTTTCTATATTCTGGATCTAAATAATTATTTAAGTAAATAGAAAATATAGCAGACTTTAAACAAAATAAGAAATATTATCCAGGCTATTTACTTATCAAAGAAGATAATTTTCGGCTTCATGGAAGATTGAAAATAAACCCAACTATACCCATAAGATAGACTATTTGGGGCTTTATTGGTCACTTACTCTAAGAACTCCTATTAGATATACCAACAGAGTCAGGCAAAGTGAGACACCATGCATTGTAATACAACCTCCAGGGATGTTAAGTAGTTTGCTTTTAAAAACCACCACTCCTATTAATCCAGAGTCATACTTATGGGAGAACTGTAAGCTATAGCTATGGGACCCTCAGACAGTATCATGTAGAGCATGTAAGCAGTTCCTACATGGGTACACCTCACTTTAAAGAAACTCAGAAAATGAAAATTGGGTGTTCTAAACAGATAAATGAGGGGGGATGTCCTAGATGTGGCACTAGAGGTGATGGTAATATCTGGAATTCTTTCCTAGATGCCTCCGACATCAGAAGGGGTAGCACATCTGAGTCATTATATTCTATGTGGAGAATGCACTGTGGAGCATGTCACCTGATCTAGTCTTCAACATCTGAGTCTATGATATAGTCAATAAGCAGCTGTGTGTTGAGTCTTGCCTGTGTTTTCTTTATAAAATACACATTATAGTAATAAATAATAATGGAAACCAAACTAGGTGATTCTGAAATACCAATCTGATATAAAATATTATGGCTAAGTCCTTAACCAACAACCACATTACAGAGATCTCAAAACTTGGATCCAGTTTACCATAAATGGCAATTATTTGTTTTTTAGTTCCAGTTATTTCAGTTCAATGTGTGCAGTTAACTGCATATTCAAAGCCTAGAAACAGGATTGGCCACTTCAGTTACTTTATGTTGTTACTCAAGCACAGAAATTTTTCCATCACAGTTCTCAATAACTCTTCCTCTTTATACAAATGGAAACCAAAAGTCAAATAAATAATCATAAAAATGGTAAGGGGCCTTAAGGAGTTGTATTTTGAAACATCTGACTTTTTCCATTGTCTTCTAATGAATATACCTAAGGTGATTTACTACTCAACAGTCAACAATATATTGTTTAATGGTGAAGGAATGAAAAGCCATTAGCCAAAGAGAGTGATAACTAGAGGAAACCCATCTCCATTCTAAAAGCAAAGCTTTCATCAGTGAATTACATTTCTCATGAACTTTATTTCATATGTTTTCTTAATTTAAAAGACTGGAGTCCACTCAATTCCCACAAAGGTAATATATTCTTTTAAAAATCTATGGCCCTACTATATAGCACAGGGAACTCTATTCAGTATTTGGTAATAATCCATATGGGAAAAGAATCTGAAAAAGAATGGATATATGTATTACTGAATCACTTTAACACAACATTGTAAATCAATTATTAATCGAAGATTAAATGAAAAAACACATGGCATTAGCACATTAAGTAACTAGAGCTATACTATACCATCATCAATAGTTCCAACTTTAGTATCTCTTTTCTTAGTCTTCTTTTTTGCAGCTTTTTGAAAAGGTGCAAATTCTACGATGGCAGGATATTCCTGACCTGTTTAGAAAAAATAGCACACTTGCTAAAAGAAAGACAATGTCAAAAATGGATACAAGAGACTCAATCTCCTGCTCTCTAGGCTTCCTTTGATGACAGTGATCTGAATAGGGTCTCCCAAAAGGCATAAATCTCATTGGCACAACTAAAATTAACATGGTACCAAAGCAGTCCCCAATTTATACCGAAAAAACAACAAAAATATATGGGAGGGAATTAAAATATTCATTTAAATTCAACCTCTAAACTCTGATATTGTGATATGTGGGGGGAAAAATCTACAAACTAATTTTCATTTAAAAAATATATCAAAGGGAATCCTTGGTGGTCCAGTGCTTAATACTTGGCACTTTCACTTCAGAGTCCAGACTGGATTCCTGGTGGGGGAACTAAGATCCTGCAAACTGCATGGCACAGCCAAAAAGCAAACAAACAAAAAACAAAACAAGATCACAATACTGACTATACAGGGGTATAAATATGTCAAAAGTCACCAAATGCACATGTAAAATGGATGCATTTTAAAATGAAAATTATACCTTAATTGATTTTTTTACAAAACCAGAAATCTCCACAATAAGTAAGGCTAGAGATAGAAGGCAGGTTAGTGCTTGTCTAGAGATGGGGTGTAACAACTAATGGGTACATGGTGTGATGAATGTGTTCTAAAATTAGATTGTAGTGATAGCTGCACAACTTTGTGAATATACTAAAAAAACACTGAACTGTACTTATTTAAAAGGGTGAATTTTATGGCATGTGCATTATATCTCAGTAAAGCTGTTATTAAAAAATACAGCAGGAGACACCACAAGCACAGGCAACAAAAGTGAAAAACAGATAAACTGTGCTGCATCAAAATTAAGAACTTCTGTGCATCTAGGGACACAATCAACAGAGTGAAAAAGAAGCCTACAGAACTGGAGAAAATATTTTCAAATCATATATCTAATAAGGGGTCAATATACAGAATATGTAAAGAACTGTAACTCAACAACAACAAAACCCCCAAATAATCTGATTTTTAAATGTTCAAAGGACTTGAATAGGCATTTCTCCAGAGATGATATATAAATGGCCAATAAGCAAATGAAAAGATGCTGTGTGCTTAAGAATGTGAAGAGATTAAAATATTACCTCACTAATCATTAGGGAAATGCAAATCAAAATGCACAATGCAATATCACCTTATACCTGTCAGAATGGTTAAAGGGGGGAAAAAAACCAGAAAATAGCAAGTGTTGGCAAGGACATGGAGAAATTAGAACCCTCAGGCATTACTGGTGGGAATATAAAATGGTGCAGCCACTATGGCAAACAGTATGGTGGTTCCTCAAAGAATTAAAAATAGAATTACCACATGACCCAGCAATTCCACTTTGGGGTATATATTCAAAAGAAATGAAAGCAGAAACTTGAACAGATGTTTGTACATTTCCAGCAGCAGCATTCACAATAGCCAAATGTCTCTCAAAGGATGAAAGGATAAAGAAAATGAAGTATATACATACAATGGAAAAGGAAATTCTGACACATGCTCTAACATGGATTAACCTTGAGGACAATATGCTAATTAAAATAAGCCAGTCACTAAAAGTCAAATACTATTATTCCATTTATATGAGACACCTAGAATGGTCAACTTAATAAGAATAGTGGTTCAAAGAGGCAGAATGTATTAACAGCTAGCTGTCAGAGGCTTGGGGCAGGGAGAAATGGGGAGTTGTTTAATGGGCAGAGTTTCAGTCTTACAAGATGAAGAAGTTCTAGAGATTAGTTGCAGAACAATGTGAATGTACTCAGCACTACTGAACTGCACACTTAAAAATGGTTAAGATGATAAATTTTATTTATGTGTATTTTATCATAATTTTTAATAATGTCAAAAAACAAAAAAGCAATGAGATAATGATACATACTATAACATGGATGAATCTTGAAAACATGCTAAGTGAAAGAGGTAGTCACAAAAGGCCATATATTATATGATTTAGTTCATATGAAATGTTCAGAATAAGGAAATCCATAGTTAGTAGATTAGCCGTTGCCAGGGGCTGGGGGAGAGGAGAATGGGAGATGACTGCTAATGAATACAGGATTCTTTTTGAAGTGATGAAAACATTCTGGAATTACCCAGTGGTGATAGTTATAAACCTTTGTGAATATACTAAAAACCACTGAATTTTATGGTATGAGTTATATCTCAATAATAATTTTTTAAAAACCTAAGTGACTACTGGAAAAATACATCAAATCCTTGCTATAGAATAATGTCATAGAAGGTATAAAATACCATCTTTACACCTTTGGTGTGTAAACATAAGCCAGGATAAATTACTAGAACTGACCATTAGATATCACAAAGCAGTCACAGAGGAAACAAGATTTTAGAAATCCTAGTGAGTGCAGAATCATATTACCTTAATAACTGATATACCTGAAAAGGAATAGATAAACCAGACCAAAGCAAAAGGAAATTGTGGAATATAGGCAAAAAAAAAAAAAAAAAAAAAAATTAGAAGTGAGGCCAAACAATGGGAGATGACTGCTAATGAATACAGGATTCTTTCTGAAGTGATGAAAACATTTTGTCTGCCTAAGGAATTCGGACTTTTTTCCCACAACTGCTGTCTTAAGTCACTATCTTCAAAAAGATTATTTTCATGGCAAAGTAAGACTAAATTATACAGAAAATGGAAAATTCTATAAGTTTAGAGAGAGTGGTTGTCTAAGCATTAGGTGATGAGGAGATGTGAAAGTATCAGTAAGTCTAATGTCCTCAGTCTAGATGAACAAGATATTAAAAACAATAAATTGACAAAATCCATCACTTGTTTAAATGTAAGGGATAAAGAGAGGAAAAAGTTAAACACAACTCAGATTTTCAGGAAACCACTTGCTATCTACTGGAATAAATTTGTGGAGCAGAAAAGTAGCTGGTTTGGGGGGATTAATAAAAACTGGACAAACATAGTAGCAATTCTTCAACTTTTACTGGCATATTCCCTGACAAAGATTTCATTTTTTACCAACTCTGAAGTAATATTGAAAAAATATAATCTAACAAAAACACACATCATTCAATATTGTGAAGCCAAAAGAAAAGTAGCAAACTTAGTAGCAAAAGTAGCAAGGCTTGGACATTCTCTGGCTAAATGTTGCAAGCAACAAATAATAAAATGAGGGTTAATGCAGAAGTTTTTCTTCCCTATAAACTCCTGGATAGGAAGTGGGAAATCATCAAGCTCAGTGGTTTAATTACATACAACTTAGAATGTTAAACAGTACTCCAACTGGCAACTATTGACATAAAGGATCTGAATTAAATAAGTATCGGTCCTTGAAGCAAGATGAGAAGTAAATATTTAAAACTTGTCATACAAGTTTAAAGAGTCACTTGTCAGTATCACTTAAAACTAGTAAATACTCAAGACAATGGATCACCTAAAACAGGGCAAAAGAACTGTCACAGGAGGAGAAAACAGTGGCAATTTCCTTTGGTTGACAAACTACAGAAATAATAGGTTAATACAAATACCTGTAAAAACTCATATTATCTATTTATAAGGCTATCATAAGCTTATCAAATGCATAAAACTCTTTAAATGTTGCTCATCTTATCACTCAGGATTTCAGAAACACTATGAAGGCATCAAGAGAACAGGGATACACTGTCTTAAACAAATGACAAACTCCCCCCTTCAGTTAAAAGGACTCACCTTTATTGTCAAGGAATACATAACCATCAAAACGATCCCTGAACAAAATAATGTCCTCTTGGTTTTTAAAGTTGATGTATGCTCTTGCATACATATGAGGATACAAACTGCAGGGAGGAAAGCAATTATGTGAATGTGCTTGCAGGTGTCTGGCTGAATTACAAGTATGCATATATTAAAAAGGCTCAAAAATCAAATAGAAATCATGAGTAGGATTAAAAAAAAGAACGGAAGAAACCTTTTTCATTTACCCCTCCCTCTTATTTTACCTAGTATCATTAGAAAAAAACTCAAAATAATCATGCTCAGGCATAGGCTGAAGATGTTCCTGAAGCTGCTCCTTGGTCAAAGTGGGCGGTAATCTCCGAATTACCACCTTAAGAAATGAATAAGGAAAATAAAATTAGTACAAATCAATTTTCTGTCATACCTGAATCACTGTCCCTGAAGAAAGTTGGCCTTTAAAAGATGAGATCACTTCTAAAAACCCAAGAGAATGTTCAGAACGCTCAGAACGATTAATCAAACGTTAACAGTAACATAGTTAAAAAAAAAAAAAAAAAACTCTCGGAAACGAGAACTGCCTGGAGCAAGGAAATCTTAGGTTCTGAGGTTCTGTTAACCCGAAGCCCCACGGTTTACTAGGTTTTCGCCTCATTTTCTGTCACCCATTTTTCAGTAGTGGTAAGAAATTTGTAAACCAACCCTGGTCTTTTGTGGGTGCCAGGAATTCTTGATTGATAAAGTCCTTATTCAGTCAGCATAAAGAATTCAAAATTCTAAGAAATACCCCCAATTCCCTCACTGCTCCCCGAACAGAATGTACCCGATTTGGCCCAAGACCATTAATAGCCGCCACCCACCCATTCCCTCAACTAACCTGTTAATATTCCTATCACGTACTACTCCCGCTGGTGATAGCACCTTCCTGTTTAATAATTCCCCCTCAATTCCTCATCCTTTTCGCTATCGCCCCCCCTCCCATCATCATTTCACGGCTCTGACCTAAACCCTTCTAGTCAGGGAATCCCCCCGCCCTCCCTCACTCCCATCCCGGGGCTCTGCCGGGAAGGGAACCCCCATTTTGGGAGAGTGGATGAGACAGGGTGATGCGATTTTCACTCAAGTGAAGAAACAGAGGAAGAGATTGGGAGAGGAAGAGGGCAGCCCCATTCCCAACCATCTTTCTCGGGTGGTGGAACCGTCCCGCCCTCTCCTGGGCCAACAGCCGGCCAGACACCTTGCTCAACGCCTCTTTCTTCTCCTTGTTCCGATCCTGCTTATCTTCCCCTTTGGTGCTGTCTCCCGAAGCCCCACCGCCGCTGCCTGTAGCACCTGGGGGAGTCAAGAGGGTTACTCGCTTCTCCTTAGGCCTGTGCTCCTTCTCCTCCTTCATGGCCACAGCTTCGCTCCTCACCGCGGTAGCTCGGCCTAAACGCCGCTACGCCGGGCACCTACGCCTCCCGGCCCGCTCAGGGCAGAGCTCCGCCCCCAACAAGCTCTCCTAGTGATAAACCGACCCCAACGCTCCATTGGGCCCCGGCAGGATCTCGCGAGACTTCAGGGCATCCGGCTTCCTGCGCTGGAAAGGTTGTAACACCTGGTCTTAGCTTCCCTCCCGCGGAATCCCCGCATCGCCCAATCCCCTCGCGGCCCAGACTCCCTCGGGGCCGCTCATTAGCATATCCGCCATCTTGGTTAGGACGAGTAATTCACCGACTACAAATCCCGGCATTCAAAGCGGTTAGCCGCTTCTGGCTGAGTTCTGAAGTAGTATTTCAGGTTCCCTGTTTATAAGTAAATGGAAAGTTTAATCTTGAAAGGTTAATGTTTTTCAGATCGAAAGATACACTCTGTGGGCTTCGTTTTCCAGAGATAAAACCGATGTTATCCAAAGTTTACCTCACTAGGGGAACGACTTGTATTTTCTATTATTGGTTGTAAAGTGAGCTTTCAGAACCTTTAGAATTTCTTTTCCTTATATTTTTTAGGATTCACAGACACTTAATGCACAAAACACTGACATTTAAAGGAGCATTATGACCAAAATGTGTGAGATTTGTTTTCACCGCTCTTTTTAAAAGTTAATAGGAATCTATCATGGTACTGATGCCCTGTAGGTAGGAGAAAATAAAATCCAACTCACTTTAGATAGGATTGACCTCCTTCCAGCTTTTAAAAAGGCCAGTTATGCATTATTTATAATATCTCCAAACTGGAACAACCCAAATGTCTGTCAACCCACTAATGCATAAACAAAATGTGGCACATCCATAGAATGAAATACTGC
The DNA here is from genome assembly GCF_023091745.1 of Budorcas taxicolor. Lineage (NCBI taxonomy): Eukaryota > Metazoa > Chordata > Mammalia > Artiodactyla > Bovidae > Budorcas > Budorcas taxicolor. Next base: position 28,574,267 of record NC_068935.1, read on the forward strand.
TGCTGCTGCTGCTAAGTCGCTTCAGTCGTGTCCGACTCCGTGCGACCCCATGGATGGCAGCCCACCAGGCTCCCCCGTCCCTGGGATTCTCCAGGCAAGAACACGGCAGTGGGTTGCCATTTCCTTCTCCAATGCATGAAAGTGAAAAGGGAAAGTGAGGTCGCTCAGTCGTGTCTGACTCTTCGTGACCCCATGGACTGCCGCCCACCAGGCTCCTCCGTCCATGGGACTTTCCAGGCAAGAGTACTGGAGTGGGGTGCCATTGCCTTCTCCGGAATGAAATACTACTTAATTACAAATGAACCCATCCATCCATTCACATGAATGAATCTCAAAATGATCATGGTGAGTGAAAGAAACAGAACACAAAGAGTACATGCTGTATGATCTCATTGATACGAAATTCCAGACAAGGTAAAACTAGTGAGAGAAAATTCTTAAAGAGATAGGAATACCAGACCACCTGACCTGCCTCTTGAGAAATCTGTATGCGGGTCAGGAAGCAACAATTAGAACTGGAATCGAACAACAGACTGGTTCCAAATTGGGAAAGGAGTAGTCAAAGCTGTATATTGTCACCTTGCCTATTTAACTTATATGAAAACTACATCATGAGAAACACTGGGCTGGATGAACCACAAGCTGGAATCAAGATTGCCGGGAGAAATATCAATAACCTCAGATATGCAGATGACACAACCCTTATGCCAGAAAGCAAAGAAAGAGCCTCTTGACTGATGAAAGTGAAAGAAGAGAGTGAAAAAGTTGGCTTAAAACTCAACATTTAGAAAACTAAGATCATGGCATCTGGTCCCATCACTTCATGGTAAATAGATGGGGAAACAATGGAAACAGTGACAGGCTTTATTTTGGGGGGGCTCCAAAATCACTGCAGATGGTGACTACAGCCATGAAATTAAAAGACACTTGCTCCTTGGAAGAAAAGCTATGACAAACCTGGACAGCATATTAAAAAGCAGAGACATTACTTTGCCCACAAAGGTCCATCTAGTCAAGGCTATGTTTTTTCCAGTAGGCATGTGTGGATATGAGAGTTGGACTATACAGAAACCTGAGCTCCGAAGAATTGATGCTTTTGAACTGTGGTGCTGGAGAAGACTCTTGAGAGTCCCTTGGACTGCAAGGAGATCCAACCAGTCCATCCTAAAGGAGATCAGTCCTGAATACTCATTGGAAGAACTGATGCTGAAGCTGAAACTCCAATACTTTGGCCACCTGATGTGAAGAACTGACTCACTGGAAAAGACCCTGATGCTGGGAAAGATTGAAGGTGGGAGGAGACGGGGACGGCAGAGGATGAGATCGTTGGATGGTATTACCGACTCAATGGACATGAGTTTGAGTAAACTCTGGGAGTTGGTGATGGACAGGGAGGCCTGGTGTGCTGCAGTTCATGAGGTCGCAGAGTGGGACACGACTGACCAACTGAACTGAACTGAGTGAGAGAAGGGCTTCCCAGGTGGCGCTAGTGGTAAAGAACCCACCTGCCAGTGCAGGAGATTCAAGAGATGGGGTTCAGTCCCGGGAAGATCCTCTGGAGGAGGACATGGCAACCCACTCCAGTATTCTTGCCTGGAGAATTCCTTGTACAGAGGAGCCTGGCAGGCTACAGTCCATGGGGTTGCAGAGTCCTGACTTGACCGAAGCCATTTTAGCATGCACGCAAGCAGATCAGTGATAGCCAGGGGCAGGGTTGGGGAGAAGGGATGGACTGCAGAGGGGCTTCAGGAAACATTTTGGAATAATAAAAAATATATATTTTTATCATGATTGTGGTGGTGGTTGCATTTGTGTAAACTCATTGAATTGTACACAAAATTGCCAAATGTTATTTTATGTAAATTATTTTTCGAAGATCAGCCCCTGAAATGAAAAGAAATGCAAAATTTGAAAAATATTGCTCTGCAAAAGTCCCAGAAGGCTCCTTAGGAGAACAGAATAGAAGACCCATGTGTCTCCTCCCAACCCAAGAAAAAGAAATCTTTTTCCATGGAGGAGCTAGTTAGTAGTGATCTTGAAGAGAAAGCTGATGGTGGAAGTTGTTCCAAGAGGAAGAACTCTTTCCCCAAAGAGGAAGCAGTTAGTGACCCTGAGGAATCAGGAAAGAAGAGAGTCCCCAAGATAAAGAGGAAATTCTCTTTCAAGGAGGAGCCACTCAACCATGGACCTGCTGCTCAGCAAGAGCAGCAGCTCCAAGAAAAAGCTCCAAAAAGCTATTGCAGGAAGATTATTAATAGAATGGTGAGGAATAATTTGCAGACCCCTATATCCCAATAATGGAGAAGGCAATGGCACCCCACTCCAGTACTCCTGCCTGGAAAATCCCATGGACGGAGGAGCCTGGTAGGCTGCAGTCCATGGGGTCGAGAAGAGTCAGACATGATTGAGTGACTTCACTTTCCCTTTTCACTTTCATGCATTGGAGAAGGAAATGGCAATCCACTCCAGTGTTCTTGCCTGGAGAATCTCAGGGACGGGGGAGCCTGATGGGCTGCCGTCTATGGGGTCGCACAGAGTCAGACATGACTGAAGCGACTTAGCAGCATATCCCAATAAAAAGGAAAAAAAGAAGTATTGCTCTAAGTGATAGAGCATTTGTATTTCATCAAAGCTAAGATATCAATGAACCTAAAACCATTATTTTATATATCAAAAAAAGAAAAAAATGCTGCCAATTGAAATATGGCATATCATCAATTTTAAGATGCATCTTGGTTTCAGAGGTGTTAAAATGTGAGGGAAAAAAAAAAGTCTTACAGAGAATGAACTTGTGGTTGGGGCAGGGGAAGAGTTAGTTAGGGAGTTTGGGACGAACACATACCCACTGCTATATTTTAAATGGATGGCCAACAGGCACCTGCTGTGTAGCACAGGGAACTTGCTCAATGTTATGTGGCAGCCTTGATAGGAGGGAAGTTTAGGGGAGAGTGAGTGCTCAGTTGCTTCAGTTGTATCTGACCCTTTGCGACCCCATGGGCTGTAGCCTACCAGGCTCCTCTGTCCATGGAGTTCTTCAGGCAAGAATACTGGAGTGGGTTGCCATTTCCTTCTTCAGGGGATCTTCCCAACTCAGGGATCGAAACCACATCTCCTGCATTGGCAGGCGGGCTCTTTACCACCAGCATCACCTGGAAAGCCCCTGGGGGAGAGTGAATACATGTATACGTATGGCTAAACAGCTCTGCTGTGAGCCTGAAACTATCACAATATTGTTAATCAGCTATACTCCAATATAAAATAAAAAGTTTTAAAATGTGAAAAAAGTCTTAAAGTCTTAGTATGAATTGAACATATTATATCTGTATTATGTGCCATTAAGGTAAAAAGAGGTAAAATGGGAGAGGAGGGCAAATGATAAGCCAGAGTGAGATACAGACAGCCACAGCAGGCAGGAACCAAATTAAGGATGTGATAGAAACACAAAGCAGAAAGCTGGCTCAGGGCCAAGGCTCCATTTTTGGTAGACATCTAGAATATATTACCCAGATTCTGTACTTAAATTTTCTTATCTCTGTTGCCAAGCTTATGTTTGAGTTCATAATTCCTGTTGCCATGACTGTTTTCCTGTATTTGAGATCTGTCACTCACTCTTGCCTCCAGTATCTGCCCACTCTTACAAGCCTAGCCAAGTATCTATCTGCTTCTGACCTCCTACTTAGCTCTCCATTTATATCTTGGTATTGGAGAAGGAAATGGCAATCCACTCCAGTACTCTTGCCTGGAAAATCCCATGGACGGAGGAGCCTGGTAGGCTACCGTCTATGGGGTCGCAAAGAGTCGGACACGACTGAGCGACTTCACTTATATCCTGGTATATGCCTGTTTTGGGGTGCTTGCTAGATTTAAACAACTTTATTTCAGTCGTCAGAGCTGGGTATTCCAGGGCTCGGTTTGTAGACCTTTTTTCTATCTGTGCTCACTCCCTTGTTACTATCATCTGTTCTTTTGGCTTTTCTCTCTTCGCTGACAACTCCAAAACTTATACCACCAGCCCATAGTTCTCCTGTGAATTCAAGACTCATGTATCTAACTGCCTACTTTGACATCTCCACTTAGATATCAAACACATTGAGATTTTCTGAACATGTCTGAAACCAAACACCTGATCTCTCCTAACATGGCCTGTATTCGTTTTTTATTGCTGCTGAAACAAATTACCACAAATTCGGTGGGTTAAAATAACACAGTTTTATCATCTTACAGTTCTGTATGTTAAAAGTCCAACAGGGATGTCATTAGACTAAAACTGAAATGATAGCAGGACTGAGTTCCTTCCTGGAGGCTGTAGGAAAGAATCTAGTTCCTTGTCTTTTTCAGATTCTTAAGGTTACTCACATTCCTCAGCCTGTGGCCCTTTCCTCCATCTTCAAAGCCAATAACATGGCATCTCTCTCTAACCCTGCTTCACCTATGTCTCTTTCACTCTCTCTTCCTCCCCCATCCACTTTTTCTTGGTTGTGCTGGGTCTTCATTGCCGTGCAGGCTTTTTTCTAGTTGCAGCAAGCAGGGGCTACTCTCTCGTTGTGGTGCGTGGGCTTCTCATTGTGGGGAGGCTTCTACTGTTGCAGAGTGCAGGCTCTAGGGTGTGCGGGCTTCAGCAATTTTGGTGCATGGGCTCAGTAGTCGCAGTTCCTAGGCTCTAGAGCACAGGCTCAATAGATTTGGTGCTCAGGCTTGGTTGCCTTGTGGCATGTGGGATCTTCCTGGATCAGGGATTGAACCCATTTCTCCCACACTGGCAGGCAGATTTTTTACCACTGAGCCACCAGGGGAGCCCCCTCCTTCCTCTTTTAAGGACCCCTGTGACTTCGTTGTGCCCACCTGGATAATATAGGATACTCTCCCTATGTTTAAGTCAGCTCATTAGTAACTGTAATTCCCTTTGCCACATAATTTAACATAGTCACTAGAGTTCTGGGGATTAGGGTGTAGATAGTTTGAAAGGATCAATGTTTTGTCTACCACACACTGTCAAGTTTCTTTTTAATTAAAATTTGAAAGTGTAGCACATGCACAGATAAGTGCACAAAAAATAAACATATAGCTTGATGCATTTTCACAGAGTGAATACGCTCTTGTAAGCAGCACTGAGATCAAGAAGCAAAACAAAGCCAACATTCCAGATGCTCTCTTTGTGTTCCTTCCCAGTTACTTCCCCCACCAAGACCATTGGTTAGTTTTGCTTAAACTAGTTTGCTTGAACTTTATGTAAACTGAATCACATAGTATGTATTCTTTTATGTTGAGCTTCTTTCTCTCAATTTTTATCATTAATTAATTAATTAATTTTGGTTGCACCATGTGGCTTACAGGATCTCAGTTCCCTGATCAGGGACTGAACCCAGGCCACAGCAGTGAAAGCCCAGAATCCTAACCACTAGGCCACCAGGGAACTCCCTTTTGCAATTTTTATGACTATGAGGTTCATTTATGTTGTCCTATGTAGCTTTGAATTGTTCATTCTCATTGCTGTGTAATATTGCATTGAATGAATCTACCACAATTTATCCATTCCAATATTTGAGATGCGACTATGAACATTGTAGTACATGTTATTTGGTGATCATAGGTATGCATTTACATATCTATGGATACATATCTAGGAGCGGAATTGCTGGATCATAGAGTAAGCATACACTTCACTCTATTAGACACTGCCAAATAGTTTTCCAAGAGGTTGTACCAGTTTACACTCTCACAATAGTGTGTGAGAGTCCAAGTTGCTTCACATCGTTCCCAACACTTGGTAATGTCTGGTGGATGTATAGTGGTAGCTCATTGTAGTTTGGGGCTTCCCTGGGGCTCAGATGGTAAAGAATCTGCCTGCGGTGTGGGAGACCTGGGTTTGATCCCTGGGTTGGGAAGATCCCCCTGGAGAAGGGAATAGCTACCCACTCCAGTATTCTTGCCTGGAGAATTCCATGGACAGAGGAGCCTGGTGGGCTACAGTCCATGGGGTCACAAGGAGTTGGACACAACTGAGCCACTAAGCGCACATTGTAGCTTTACTTTGCATTTCTCTGATGACTAATTCAGTTGAGCACCTTTTCATTTTTTTTTTTAACTGTATGCCTTTTTAACCTTTTGGTTATCACACCATGTCAATATATTATTTGTTCCAAAGCAAAAGAAAAGAACATAACCATGGTGAAGAGGTGTTATGGCTCCTTTTCACCAGTTGAGGGAGAGCAAAAGAGAGACAGAAAGAACTCTCCCCAAAGTTCCTTACATCATTGATTCTCAGCATTTGGTTGAACATTGCAAGATCCTTCTTCCAGCTTCCCAAGCTGGCAATATCATGGTTGGGACTCTACTGTAGAAAAGCAGAAAGAATTTTGTCTGTCTACACATACAAGAGAAAAATTCTTACTTGAAAATTCTTCCCTGGCCTTCACTGAGCAGGCAGCTTTTTTATCAATTGTATTATCCCTTTTATAGTAACTCCTTTCACAGATAACATGAGGAGTGGCGGGGGGAAGGACCATAAAACCCTGCTCCATTTCATAAGGACTTAAGGACCCATAATATTTTACTAAAGAACTTGTCTTTACCCATCTTATTTTAGGCATGTATTAGCTCCAGTAGCTTGTAAAACATGTTTTGGAGAATTTTGTGATGCCATAAATATGTCTATTGTAGAAAATAGTTCCGGCTCACAAATTGTATGTTATAAATCACTCAAATCATGGCAGAGTGATAAACTGCAAGTAAATAACAGCTTCCAACAGGATTTATTCACAATGCCACATCTTGTTCTTGCATATACTTCTCCTTACCCCATTTAGTTTTATTTTTTCATTTAATCCTAATTCAATGTTAACATTATTTGGTTTTTTGTTGAGTCGCTCAGTCCTGTCCAACTCTTTGTGACCCCATGGACTGTAGCCTGCCAGGCTCCTCTGTCCACAGGATTTCCCAGGCAAAAATACTGGACTGGGTTGCCATTTCCTTCTCCAGGGGATCTTCCCAACCTAGGGATTAAAACTGTGTCTCCTGCATTGCAGGCAGATTCTTTACCACTGAGCTACCAGGAAAGCCTGTTAACATTGACTATGTGAATGTTGTTCCTAGCTGAGACATATAACATATTATTATTATTCTTCCTTTAGTATATGACATTTTCCCCCTGGAGTTATTAATTACTTTGCTTATTTTATTTTTTTGGCTATGCCCTGCAGCTTGTAGGATCCTAGTTCCCTGACAAGGGATCAAACACACGCCCTCAGCAGTGAAAGTGAGGAGTCCCAACCACTAGACTGCTGGGAAATTCTTACTTTGGTTATTTACTTAGTTTGACTGATTTGTCTCCTTGTACTACCTGTTACTAATTTTTCTGCCAAACCCATCCAGAGATGTAAAGTCATACTCCATAAGGTCAAACAAATCAGGTCATTTACTAGTTTTTGTTTTCTATTTGGAGACATATTTACTCCTGCCATCTACCATTCTACTCCTGTAAGCGTTGATTGATCTTTAGGCCTGCTACATAAATGTTTTCCTGGGACTTCACTTTGCCTTTCTTGGACTCCCCTGTCTATTGGATGTCATTCTGTGTTTGACTATTTGGGTTGTTTTCAATTTTTGGCTATTATGTACATTTTTGTAATGCTGTGTGCAGGCTTCTCATTGTGGTGGCTTCTCTTGTTGGGGAACACGGGCTCTGTGCACTCAGGCTTCAATAGTTCTGGTTTGTGGGCTCAGTAGTTGCAGTTCACTGGCTCTAGAGCGTTGATTCAGTAGTTGGGGCTCACTATCTCAGTTTTCACGCAGCATGTGGGATCTTCCCAGAGGAAGGATTAAACCTGTGTCCCCTGCATTGGCAGGCAGATTCTTAACCACTGGGCCACCAGGGAAGCCCCTCTTCAGCACTTTGAAGATATTATTTTATCATCTTATTATTCTATCATCTCTGTTATTTTTTTTTTTGAGAAGCCTGTTATTCTGTAGTTATTCTGCTATTGTTACTGTCTATCTCTCTTATCTTTTAAGATTTTTTTCTGTGTTTTTGATGCTCTGCAGTTTTACTACAACGTGTCAGATGTCAATCTGTTATTATTTATCTTGCCAAGTACTTGAGGTTGTTCCTTTAGCTTGAAGATTTACTTTCTTTCTAAAAATTTACTTCATTTATTAAAAATTTCTCAATTGTTATTTCTTCAAATATTGTCTGTCTCTCATTCTCTCCTTCTTGACTCCCTATTAGATGTGTGTTGGAATGTCTCATTCCTCCTACCATGTAATCAGGTTTTCTTTTACTGTTTTGCTGTGTTAGGTTCCAGGTTATTTCTTCTGATCTGTATTCCAATTCAGTGACTTTTTTTTCCTTGGCTGTGTCTAGTCTATCCATTTATAAACTTTGTTCAAAGTTTAATGATTATTTTTTAGTTGTTACGAGTGGCACTACTGCCACTCGTAGTGTTACTACTGGCATGTAGTGGGTAGCAGACAGAGATGCTGCTAAAATTTCTCTTTGGATATTTTTCAAATCTATCTTTTTTAATGCTTTAACATTTTTTTGTATTATGGTTCTTATTCCTTCCTTTTTCCAAAAGCTCTTTTGGACTGCTCTATTATCCCTAATTATATAAGCAGGGTGACAATATACAGCCTTGACATACTTCCTTTCCCGATTTGGAACCAGACTGTTGTTTCATGTCCAGTTCTAACTGTTGCTTTTTGATCTGCACACAGATTTCTCAGGAGGCAGGTCAGGTGGTCTGGTATTCTCATCTCTTGAAGAATTTTCCACAGTTTGTTGTGATCCACATAGTCAAAGGCTTTGGCATAGTCAGTAAAGCAGAAATAGATGTTTTTCTGGAACTCTCTTCCTTGTTCAATGATCCAAAAGATGTTGGCTATTTGTTCACTGGTTCCTCTGCCTTTTCTAAACCCAGCTTGAACATCTGAAAGTTCACGGTTCACGTACTGTTGAAGCCTAGCTTGGAGAATTTTGAGCATTACTTTGCTAGCGTGTGAGATGTGTGCAATTGTGTGGTAGTTTGAGCATTCTTTGGCATTGCCTTTCTTTGGGATTGGAATGAAAACTGACCTTTTCCAGTCCTGTGGCCACTGCTGAGTTTTTCAAATTTGCTGGCATATTGAGTGCAGCACTTTCACAGCATCATCTTTCAGGATTTGAAATAGCTCAACTGGAATCCCATCACCTCCACTAGCTTTGTTCGTAGTGATGCTTTCTAAGGTCCACTTGACTTCACATTCCAGGATGTCTGGCTCTAGGTGAGTGATTATACCATCTTAATTATCTGGGTCTTGAAGATCTTTTTTGTAGAGTTCTTCTATGTATTCTTGCCACCTCTTCTTAATATCTTCTGCTTCTTTTAGGTCCATACCATTTCTGTCCTTTATTGCCCCCATCTTTTCATGAAAGTTTCCTTGGTATCTCTAATTTTCTTGAAGAGATCTCTAGTCTTTCCCATTCTGTTGTTTTCCTCTATTGCTTTGCATTGATCACTGAGGAAGGCTTTCTTATTTCTCCTTGGTATTCTTTGGAACTCTGCATTCAAATAGGTATATCTTTCCTTTTCTCCTTTGCATTTTGCTTCTCTTCTTTTCACAGCTATTTGTAAGGCCTCCCCAGACAACCATTCTGCCTTTTTGCATTTCTTTCTCTTGAGGATAGTCTGATCACTGCCTCCATCCATAGTTCTTCAGGCACTCTATCAAATCTAATCCCTTGAATCTATTTGTCACTTCCACTGTATAACTGTAAGGGATTTTATTTAGGTCATACCTAAATGGTCTAGTGGTTCCAATGGGGAACTGGTTCCAAATTGGGAAAGGAGTCCGCCAAGGCTGTATATATCACCCTGCTTATTTAACTTATATGCTGAGTACATCATGAGAAATGCTGAACTGGATGAAGCACAAGCTTGGAATCAAGATTGCCGGCAGAAATATCAATGACCTCAGATATGCAAATGACACCACCCTTACGGCCTAAAGCGAAGAAGAGCTAAAAAGCCTCTTGATGAAAGTGAAAGAGGAGAGTGAAAAAGTTGGCATAAAACTCAACATTCAGAAAACTAAGATCATGGCATCTGGTCCCATCACTTCATGGCAAATAGATGGGGAAGCAATGGAAACAGTGACAGGCTTTATTTTGGGGGGCTCCAAAATCACTGCAGATGGTGATTGCAGCCATGAAATTAAAAGACTCTTGCTCCTTGGAAGAAAAGCTATGACAAACCTAGACAACATATTAAAAAGCAGAGACATTACTTTGCCCACAAAGGTCCATCTAGTCAAGGCTATGGTTTTTCCAGTAGTCATGTGTGGATATGAGAGTTGGACTGTGAAGAAAGCTGAGCACTGAATAATTGATGCTTTTGAACGGTGGTGTTGGAGAAGACTCTTGAGAGTCCCTTGGACTACAAGGAGATCCAACCAGTGCATTCTAAAGGAGATCAGTCCTGGGTGTTCATTGGAAGCACTGATGCTGAAGCTGAAACGCCAATACTTCGGCCACCTGATGTGAAGAACTGACTCACTGGAAAAGACCCTGATGCTGGGAAAGATTGAGGGCAGGAGGAGAAGGGGATGACAGAGGATGAGATGGTTGGATGGCATCACCGACTCGATGGACATGAGTTTGAGTGGACTCTGAGAGTTGGTGATGGACAGGAAGGCCTGGTGTGCTGCAGTCCATGGGGTTGCAAAGAGTCGGACACGACTGACCGACTGAACTGAACTGATTATCCCTAGTTCCTCAGATGTAAATTATCCCATTTGTTGCCTCTTCTGACTCCTCCCTCAAGCAGAGAGAAGATTTCCTGATGTGGTCTATAATCTTAGCTATAAGCCCATATTCATTGGGCTTGCTCTCTGTAGAAGTCCCATGTGTCTGGGTATAAGAATGTCCTTACAGATAAATTTTGTGTTTGCCTTTACTGGGTTCCTTGATTTCCACCAGTTCAGATCTGTTTTACTGTCATTTTTTGTTGTTACTATTGTTTGTTTCTCAGCTTGAGGGACCTTGCATTTTGCAGGCGTGAAGAATTTAAACTGTACTCCCAAGCACCTCTGGGCCTGATGCATCCTTGATGTTGAACCCCTTTTGCAATTGTTTACCCTTGTGCAAACTACCTCAGGCCTCCTGGGATTCTGTTTTGCTCTTCTGCTTCAATCCAATCTTGTCTGCTTAAGATTAAATTTAATACTTTTTAAAACAAGACAAAAGTATTTGTTTCTCCTATAAATGAAGTCAGAAGGCATAAGGTCCAAGGTGGGAATAGTGGCTTCATGTTCATCAGGGACACAGGCTTGTTCTCTATTGTTGCTCTACCATCCTTAGCATGAGGCTTCTGTTTCATGTCCAAAATAACTGTTTGAAAACAAACAAACAAAAAAACCCAAAATAGCTGCTTGAGCTCCAGCCAATTCATCTGCATTCTAGCCAAAAGGAAGGAGGAAGGTAAGAAGAACATGCCCTCCTCTTTTAAAGGACACATACCGCTTTCACTTATATCACAAGACTAGGACTTAGTAAGGGAGGTTGAGAAATGTTTTTACTAGGCAGACATCAGGGCTTCTTTTATTCAAGACAAAATGATAGAAAGGATAATGGAGGATAATTAACAGTTTCTATCACACCCATTAAATTGTAAACCACCCTAGAATTAGGATCCTGCTTTATACCCTTTATGAAATTCAGTGCTTAAGGAGCTAAAATAAAATTCTCTTAATAATGATGATTAATCTTTTTAGCAAACATTTATTCAGCACCTATATTTTAATTTTACCTTTTCTTCATTCAGCACCTACTCTATGGCAGGGACTGTGTTAGGCACTGGAGCTTAAAAAATGAAATTAAGGTGGTCCAGTGGTGACTCTGCACTTCTAATGCAGGGGTCACAGGTACGATCTCTGACCAGGGAATTAAGATCCCACATGCTGTGTGGCATGGCCAAAAAAAAAAAAAAAGGAAAGAAATTAACACAGGAAACAAAGACTTTACCCAAGAAAGGTATTTTAAGCAGGTATTTGAACCATTAACAAATGTCAGGCAGAGGAGGAGGCGGGAAGATATTACAGATGAAGGAAATAGTTTATGCAAATTATCTGAGGTATGAAACAGCATGTCATGTTAGGAAATGCTGGCTGTCTGGTATACCTAGACCAGTGGTTTCAACCAGGGGCTGTTTTTCTAGAAACAGGTGCTAACCTCTCTGCCACAGTGACTTAGTTTCCACTACCCCCAAATTAGGACCCCTCATCTGACAAGTTTGATTTCATTTTATTTTCATGAGATAATATTTATAAAATGCTAGCCATGCATGTCTCTATAAATAGTAGCAGTTGTATGCTGCAGAGAAATAAAATAAGGTAAATACTAAAAATTATAATTTGGAACTAGGTTATACTTTAGAAAGGTATAAACCTTTTGTTAAGGCTGGGTGACCTTAGCAAAAGTCATTACAGTGGAGTGCTGAGTTTGGGGGGTTCAGATGCAAGTAATAAAGCAGGACTGAAAATACTGTGTAAAGATGCAGAGATCTATAAGAATACAAATGCAGGTTTGCTTGTCTTTGAAGTTCAAAGAGAGGAAAATAACCTAACAGCAGTTATGAAGGGAGTGGGGTGGGAATAAGGAAGAGGGGAGGACAAAGGCCTTTTCAAGTTTTGGGATATTTGAACTATGTGAATGTATTGTCTATTTAGACAAAATTAATAATCATTTAGCTCTACATCTGTTGAAATTAACCTCAATTCTTCATATACTGACCCCTCCTCAGCCCTCCTTTCCCCAGGCTCAGGACTAACCTGACTCCCCAACACTTCAGGCTCTATTGTTCACTTGACCTGCCTGCCCTTGTCCATGGGGAAATCCAAGGTTCCTGTTCTATGTCTCATCCCCCGCATTGCTCCATCTGATGTTAATTTGGTATAAGTCTCGTGTTTCTGGCTGATTGATCCTAAAACTGCAGTCCACCATTGCTCTGACTACACCACTAGGGTCCTGGGGATTCCTGGGGACCCTAAGGTACTATAGGGAGTCTGTCCCGTCTGTGTACCCAGGACCAGCTTTTATGAGCTCTGACCATGTGCCAGGCACTATCATCTAGGTGCCTGAGATGTGGAGTCACCAACTTGTCCCCATCTGCCTAAGACCTTCCTGGTTCGAAAACTAAGTATCACATGCCAGGAACCCCCTCAGTCCTCTTCTTGTCTGCTAGCCCATGTCCTCTCAGCTTTGCTCCCTCCCCAACCTCAGTACAAGTGCTACCATGATGCCCTTTATAGAGATGGGAAAACCAAGAACCAGGATGTGCATTCGACCTCAGGAAACTCAGTGCAGGAACCCAGGCTGCCACTATACCCAGCCAGGCTCACCAGTCTTTCCACCAAAGCATAACCTAGGAAGGCCTGGACCTGCTCCCACCCCTGACCTGACTGAGAGGCAGGAGCCCCCAAACCCAGGTCCCTAACTGGCATCCAGGCTGTGAGGTTGTAGGAGGGGAACTTGGGCCAGAGTGGGGATCTGCAGAGCCAGGAGAGAGGTGCCTCCCAGCCCCCATTCCAGTAGGCATGTCTCAGCAGACCCCAGTCCCCGCTGTCAGTATGGGACTGCTACCCCTAGCCTTCAGTTATTCAGCTCCCTCTCTTCTGACCCTTGGTAACTGGCCAGAGGGTTGGCCCTAACTAGAGCTTCCTGGGGACTGGAATGGGTTCTGAGGGTGGCCAGGGACAGTGTCTGAGCTCCATGTCCTCAAGGACCTTCAGACCATCCTGAGATGGGGGATTTGTGTCTCTTCTACAAAAGGTAAAACAGGCTCAGAGGGGCTAAGTAACTTGCCTGTGGTCACACAGCCAGGGAGACCTTGGGTTTCAAACCTAGTTGTCCATGTTTAGTCACTAAATCATGTCTGACTCTTTGCAACCCCATGGACTATAGCTAACCAGGCTCCTCTGTCCTTGGGGTTTCCCAGGGAAGAATACTGGAGTGGGTTGCCATTTCCTTCTCCAGGTGAATTTTTTAAACCTCTTTATTTTATTTTTTGGCTGCACCACACAGATTGTGAGATCTCAGTTCCCCCAACTAGGAATCTAAGCCAGGCCAAGGCAGTGAAAGTGCCAAGTCCTAACCACTGGACCACCAGGGAATTTCCTGGAATGCTGAATTTATCAAGACAGGGTAGACGATGTTGCAATACAGACAACACCAGAAATTTCAGTGGTGTGAGACAAGACTCTCCCTTTCCCTAAGTCTTTCAGGTCCAAAAAACTCATCAAAACGGCTGTCCCCACTGGGGTGACTAAAATTTGATTATGCTTTGATATGTTAACTTCACCATCTCAACAGGAGGTTTCCAGGTTCACTTGGGCAGGGGAAGGGAGAAACTGGAGACTCACATTGAGGCTTTGTGCAGATATTGCTTCTGTTCACATTTCCTTGGTCAGATCTAGCCATGTGGCATTGTGTAATTCAGGGTATTTAGAAGTGCAGTCTCCTGTGCCCCAGAAGGAAGGGAAACAAGATATTGGTCATCACTAATAAACGTCCCTGAGAAATGATAAGGCCAAAAGCAGGCTTTTTGGTGAGCTAAAGAGGAAGCGGGAGGAAAGACTGAATTCTTACAGATGGCATGAGGAGTTCCATGGACCCACTCCCCAGTGAAACTGGTGAAGATTATTAAAAAAAAAAAAAAAAAACCAACAACAACCATTTACAGTCTCTGGAAATAATCCTAAAAGTATACACCAAATGAAGAAAATACCTATCCAAGAAAATCTACCGGGACTTCCCTGGCCATTCAGTGGTTAAGACCCTGTGGTTCCACTTCAGGGGGCTCAGGTTTGATCTCTGGTTGGGAAACTTAAGTTCCCATGTGATGCAGCAAAAAGAAAGAAGGAAAGAAAGAAAGAAAGCTCTACTAAGATTCTATAAGAACAGCAAGAGCCTATGGTATTTGAACCAAGACTGCTCTCTCCCTCCCACTTCCCAGCTCAGTGAGATGGAAGCTCCATTCCAGACTGGTGTAGCCAAGAATACAGGGCTCCCTCTCTTTGTAGCTCCCATAGAGGGCTATCTTCCTTGGAAGGGCAAGACATTGCCATTTCTCATCCTGCCTCTGGCTACCTGTTGCTATGGCTAAGTACTGGGGTAATGTGGCTGAAAGGTCGGGGTCCCTTCTTTCACCCAGCTCCCTCTGGTGGGACAGAGGCTCTATCTTGAGCACAGTGGGGCCAAAAATACTGGGGCCCTGATCACCACTGCCCTGGCTGATATGGTGGTTCCACACTGGTAGAGGCAAGCTGAGAAGACCTGAGTTTATTGCCGCACCTCTGCCTAGCACTCAAGCCCTAAAGTGTGGAGGTTGCACAGAAAGAAACAACCTCAGCCCTCAACCCCAGAGTCTTGGCTTGGAGCTTTTTCTTTGGAGGAGGTCACAAAACAGTCAGTAATCTCACCCCAAAGGAACTGACTTTATTAGCAACACAGGATGAGGAAATTTGAGCTTTAAGGGTATTCTCAAACACAGTGGAGGTCATGGTAAAAGGAGGAGTTTGCTCTTTGGGAGCATTTAAGATTATTAGATTCAGTGGAGATATAAACTAAACTGTAGGCCAGCTGCTCTAAGAAGAGAACTGTGTAAGGAGCCCTCCTAGGTGCAGAACAAAGCTCAAACACTGACCTCAGGAACTGGTCCTCCAAAGGAGCTCTTGTTTGACTGGGATGGACAATAGAGCAGTTTATGCCTCAGGGTGTTGTAGAAGACAGTAGAACAACAATGTTGCAAATAAAGGAGTCTAACAGCTGGGTACTGTCAGGAAAAGAGACAGAGAAACCTGTCAAAACCACTGTCATCTTGGGAGACTATGGGTTCACCAAGGCCATACTCCTTGAGGACCAACATCAGAGGTTTACACTGGGAGGGGTACAGTGGGGGATGGAGAGCAAGGAGAGACTTCATTAACGATCCAGCCTCTCAGTAAGCAAATAACAATAAGAAGCCCAGAGTGGTGGCTGGGGACCCTACACCCAGAGTCAGTATATTATCTAAAACACCCAGATTCCAATGAAAATATTAGGAGATATACAAAGAAACAGAAAAGTATTACCCACACACTTGGGGAGGAACAGGTAACAAAAACTATCTGTGATAGTAACCAGGTGTCAGATTTTTAAAAAATATTTATATATTTGGCTGTGCCAGGTCCTAGCTGTAGCATGTGGGATCCAGTTCCCTGACCAGAGACCAAACCCAGGCCCCTTGCATTGGGACCACAAAGTCTCAGCCACTGAACCACCAGGGAAGAACCAGGTATCAGATTTAACAAAGACTTCAAAGTATCCATTATAAATACATTCAAAGAACTAAAGAAAACCATGATTAAAGAAATAAAAGTATGAGACAATGTTGTATGAAATAGAGAACTCAACAAGAATAAATTATATATAAAAAAAGAATTGGAAATTCTGGAATGAAAGGTACAGTAACTTAAATGAAAAACTTACTAAAGAGTCATATTAATTACCTTTGGCAGGCAAGTTCTTTACCATGAGTGCCACCTGTTGTCGTTGTTCAGTCTCTCAGTCATGTCCAGTTCTTTGTGACCCTGTGGACTGCAGCATGCCAGGCTTCCCTGTCCATCACTATCTCCCCAAATTTGCTCTAATTCATGTCTGCTGAGTCGATGATGTCATCCAACCATCTCATCCTCTGTTGCCCCCTTCTCCTCCTGCCCTCAGTCTTTCCCAGCATCAGGGTCTTTCCCAATGAGTTGGCTCTTCCCATTAGGTGGCCAAAGTGAAGTCACTCAGTCGTGTCCGACTCTTTGTGACCCTATGGACTGTAGCCCACCAGGCTTCTCTGTCCATGGGATTTTCCAGGTAAGAATACTGGAGTGGGTTGCCATTTCCTTCTCCAGGGGATCTTCCCAACCCAGGGATCGAACTCGGGTCTTCCACATTGCAGGCAGACTCTTTACCATCTGAGCAACCAGGGAATCCCATCAGGTGGCCAAAGTAAGCCCTATATTACCTTGCTAGGACTGCCATAACAAAATTCCACACACTGGGCAGCTTAAACAGCAGATATTTACTTTCTCACAGTTCCGGAGGCTAGAATTCCAAGATCAAAGCGTCCCCATGTTTTATTTCTGAGGACTCTCTCCTTGGCTTGCAGATGGCTATCTTTCACTATGTTCTCACATCGTCATTCCTCTATGTACATGTACCCCTGATGTTTCTTTTTTTTTTTTTTTTTGGCTGTGCTGGGTCTTCCTTGCTGTGCACGGGCTTTCTCTGGTTGTGGTGAGCAGGGGCCACTCTCTATTTATGGTATGCAAGCCTCTCATTGCAGTGGCTTCTCTCGTTGTGGAGCTTTAGAGTGCAGGCTTAGTAGTTGTAGCACTCAGGCTTAGTTGCCCTGAGGCATGTGGAATCTTCCAGAAGCAGGGATCGAACCCATGTCACTTCCACTGGCAGACAGATTCTTGACCACTGGACCACCAGGGAAGGCCCCTGATTTCTTTTTGTATCCACATTTCTTCTTTTCATAAGGATACTGCTCAGTGGTAAGTAGACTCATTACGGTGATCATTTTGAAATGTATATAGATATGGAATCACTATGCTGTATAGTAGCAGCTAAGCTAGTATTGTAGGTCAGTTAAACTTCAAAAACAAACAAATTCACAGAAAAAGAGATCAGATTTGTGGTTATCAGAGGTGGAGATGGGGAGAGGGGAAGTTGAACGAAAGTAATCAAAAGGTATTGGAAAAAACACAATGTAAGAACTGTGAGTTAAATCTATTCTGACTCTTGCTGAGGACTGTAGCCCAGGAGACAGCCTCTCAGAAAACTCTGAGAAATAGTTTTGAAGAGGTAGTACATATAGTGCAGTCAAGATCTTGGTGAAAGTTTACTGCTCATGAGGATCAAGTATCTCAGTTAATGATTTTAGTACTTTTCTAAGTATGGGAAGATCCAAGAATAATGGGGTCATTGAAATTCTTCCTTATATATGCATTTTAACTAGCTAGGGGCCCATATATCTCCTTAGATATGCATTTTAACTATCTAGGGGACCATATATCCAAAACACACAATGTTTCATCCTAAATTCTTTCAGGGTGCCTTGTAGGTCAGTGACTGCAGTGGCCAATGACTTTATCCTTGTAGAACTGGAATGCCACTCCACATTGTCTGTTTACAATACAAACTTCAAGTTATGAGAAAAATAAATATAATTAACACTGCTGTACATTATCTATGAAAGTTGTTACGAGAGTGAATCTGGTGGGTGGATGCATGATTTACTCAGCTTGCAGCCACCCAAGACAAGCCTCCTATGTAACTTCCCTTGCTTATTAAAACTGCAACCTGCAAATCTGGAGTGGTCTGCCTCTTTTATTGGTCTCTCCTTATGCTCCATGTAAGGGGGTCAATTTCAGATTTCACTCAGGGAACTTCTGAGGTTACAAACCAATAGTAGTTGTATAATAATTTTTTTTTGGGGGGGGGGGGGGCTCCAAAATCACTGCAGATGGTGATTGCAGCCATGAAATTAAAAGACGCTTGCTCTTTGATAGAAAAGCTATGACCAACCTAGACAGCATATTGAAAAGCAGAGACATTACTTTGCCAACAAAGATCCGTCTAGTCAAGGCTATGGTTTTTCCAGTAGTCATGTATGGTTGTGAGAGTTGGACTATAAAGAAAGCTGAGTGCCGAAGAATTGATGCTTTTGAACGGTGGTGTTGGAGAAGACTCTTGAGAGTCCCTTGGACTGCAAGGAGATCCAACCAGTCCATCCTAAAGGAAATCAGTCCTGAATATTCATTGGAAGGACTGATGCTGAAGCTGAAACTGCAATACTTTGGCCACCTGATGCGAAGAACTGACTCATTTGAAAAGACCCTGATGCTAGGAAAGATTGAGGGCAGGAGGAGAAGGGGACGACATAGGATTAGATGGCTGGATGGCATCACCAACTCGATGGACATGAGTTTGAGCAACCTCTGGGAGTTGGTGATGGACAGTGAAGCCTAGTGTGCTGCAGTCCATGGGGTTGCAATGAGTCAGACACGACTAAGAGACTGAACTGAATTATTAAAAAAATATATAAATGTGTATTTCTTCTCCGTTCTTCTCTCAACCAATTTATATATTAACTGTATAAAATAATATATTTGTACTGTATTGTTGGGTCTACAACAGAAATGTAATATATTTTCCAATAATAGCACAAAAGAGGTGGGTGGAACAAACATGTTTGGGGCTAAGAAAATGACGCCAGATGGTTTTTCAGATCTATCAGAATAAATAAAGAGAATCAGAAATGATAAAAAAGAAGGTTAATATAACAGAAGGTATAAATATATAATTGTTTTCATTTCTTTTCTTAGGTCCTATAAAAGTCATAAAAGTAGATAGAATAATATAATAACACAGTGGTGCCCAGGGACCAGTGTCATGGAAGACAATTTTTCCATGGGCTGGGGTGGTGGTAGGAGTGGTTTCAGGATAACTCAGATGCATTACATTTATTGTGCTTCTCTGAGAATCTAATGCTGTTGCTGATTTGACAGGAGGGGGAACTCAGATTCATGTTCCCGGGGAACAGCTGTAAATGCAGATGAAGCTATGCTTGTTCACACGGCACTCACCTCCTGTTGTTTGGCCTGGTTCTTAACAAGCCACAGAGTGGTGTCAGTCTGTGGCCTGGGGGTTGGGGACCCCTGTAATAATGTATTGTTAGTTTGTAACATTTATAGATGTAATATGTATCATGAAAAGGGACAAAAGAGAATAGAAGTATATAGGAATGTTTTATGTCTCACTGGAATTAAATTACTATAAATCTGAAGCTGATTCTGATGCACTAAGACATGAATGGTGGGTTTCCCTGGAGGTCCAGTGGTTGAGAATCTACCTGCCAATGCAGGGACACAGGTTCGATCCCTTGGTCCAGGAAGATCTCACATGCCCCAGAGCAACTAAGCCTATGCGTCACAACTACTGAGCCCACGTGCTGCAACTACTGAAGCCCGTGTGCTCTAGAGCCCGTGCTCTGCACTAAGAGAAACCACTGCAGTGAGAAGGCCACACGCCACAACAAAGAGTAGCCCCCGCTCACTACAACTAGAGAAAGTCTGAGTGCAGCAACAAAGACCCAGAATATCCAAAAATAAATAAATAAAATTAAAAAAATAAAATGCTGGAAAAGCGTATTTTCCATCTAAACCTAAAGCAAGCATTAGGAAGGTAATAATAAAGATTAGAAGGAAATTAATGAGAGAGAGACTAGAAAAACAACAGAGAAAAATCAATGAAACCAGAAGTTGGTTCTTTGAAAATATCAATAAAATTGGCAAACTTTTAGCTAGATTGACTCAAAAATAACAAAAGAGAAGAGGATTCAAATGACTAGAATCAGAAACCAATAGGAAATTTCCTGACAGTCCAATGGTTAGAACTTAGCATTTCACTGCCCAGCCTGGGTTTAACTTACATCCACAAGACATGCAGCATGGCAAAAAAAGAAAAAAAACAAAAGAAATGAGGAGGGCATATTGCTGATCCTATACAGATAAAAAGGATCACAAATGAACACCTTGAATAATTGTAAAAGAAAATAAAGATTAAAATGAATGGAAAACCATCCTATGTTCACTGAGTTCGATTAGAAGATTACTATTAATTAACATTGTTTATTTATTTATTTTTGGCCCTGCCACCTCTCAGCTTTCAGGGTCTTAGTTCCTGACCAGGGGTCGAGCCCAGGCCCCCTACAGTGAAAGCATGTAGTCCTAACCACAGGACCACCAGGGAATTCCCCATATTAGTTAACATTATTTACATGGAAATAATCCCTAAATTGATTTACAGATTCAGTGAAATCTCTATTAAAATCCCAGCTGATTTATTTGTAGAAGTTGATGAGCTGACTCAAACATTCATAAGGAATTTTGGAGATTCAGAATATCCAAAACAATAGGGAGGTTCACACTTCTGATTTTAAAACTTTCTATAAAATGACAGTAATCAAGACCTTGTGGTACTGGCATAAGAATAGACACATAGGTAAATGGAGTAGAACTGACAGTCCAGAAACAAGCCCACTTGGCTACAGTCAACTGATTCATTTTAAAAGAGTGCCAAGAACATTCAATGGTCTTTTCAACAAATGGTGCTAGATCACTGGATAGCCACAGGCTGAAGAATGAAATCAAACCCTTATATCATGCCATACACAAAAATTAAAATGGATCAAAAACCTAAATGAAAGAGCTAAAACTATAAAACTCTTGAAAACATAAGGGTAAATCTCTACGACTTCAGATTTATCAATGTATTTTCAGATATAACACCAGGAGCATGAATAACAAGAAAAGTGGTTAAATTGTACTTTATCAAAATTAAAAGCTTTTGTGGTTCAAAGAATACCAACAAGAAAGTAAAAAGACAACTCAGATTGGGAGAAAAATTTTGTACATTATATATCTGATATGGGCCTGGTATGCAGAATATATAAAGAACTCTTAGAACTGAACAACCAGAGTCAAAAAACCCAATTAAAAACTGGGTAAAGGACGTGAATAGACAGTTCTCCAAAGATGACATAAATGCCTAACATGCACATGTAAAGATGCTCAGTCATTAGTCTTTCAGTTCAGTTCAGTCGCTCAGTCATGTCCGACTCTTTGCAACCCCATGAATTGCAGCACGCCAGGTCTCCCTGTCCATCACCAACTCCTGGAGTTCACTCAAACTCATGTCCATCGATTCGGTGATGCCATCCAGCCATCTCATCCTCTGTCATCCCCTTCTCCTCCTGCCCCCAACCCCTCCCAGCATCAGAGTCTTTTCCAGTGAGTCAACTCTTCGCACAAGGTTGGCCAAAGTATTGGAGTTTCAGCTTTAGCATCATTCCTTCCAAAGAACACCCAGGACTGAACTCCTTTACGATGGACTGGTTGGATCTCCTTGCAGTCCAAGGGACTCTCAAGAGTCTTCTCCAACACCACAGTTCAAAAGCATCAATTCTTCGGCGCTCAGCTTTCTTTATAGTCCAACTCTCACATCCATACATGACTACTGGAAAAACCATAGCCTTGACTAGATGGACCTTTGTTGGCAAAGTAATGTCTCTGCTTTTGAATATGCTATCTAGGTTGGTCATAACTTTCCTTTCAAGGAGTAAGTGTCTTTTAATTTCATGGCTGCAATCACCATCTGCAGTAATTTTGGAGCCCCCCAAAATAAAGTCTGACACTGTTTCCACTGTTTCCCCATCTATTTCCCATGAAGTGATGGGACCAGATGCTATGATCTTCATTTTCTCAATGTTGAGCTTTTTAGTTCCTCTTCACTTTCTGCCATAAGGGTGGTGTCATCTGCATATCTGAGGTTATTGATATTTCTCCCAGCAATCTTGATTCCAGCTTGTGCTTCTTCCAGCCCAGCGTTTCTCATGATGTACTCTGCATAGAAGTTAAATAAGCAGGGTAACAATATACAGCCTTGACGTACTCCTTTTCCTATTTGGAACCAGTCTGTTCTTCCATGCCCAGTTCTAACTGTTGCTTCCTGACCTGCATACAGGTTTCTCAAGAGGCAGGTCAGGGGGTCTGATATTCCCATCTCTTTCAGAATTTTCCACAGTTTATCGTGATCCACACAGTCAAAAGCTTTGGCACAGTCAATAAAGCAGAAATAGATGTTTTTCTGGCACGCTCTTGCTTTTTCGATGATCCAGCGGATGTTGGCAATTTGATCTCTGGTTCCTCTGCCTTTTCTAAAACCAGCTTGAACATCTGGAAGTTCACAGTTCACGTATTGCTGAAGCCTGGCTTGGAGAATTTTGAGCATTACTTTACTAGCATGTGAGATGAGTGCAATTGTGTGGTAGTTTGAGCATTCTTTGGCATTGCCTTGCTTGGGATTGGAATGAAAACTGACCTTTTCCAGTCCTGTGGCCACTGCTGAGTTTTCCAAATTTGCTGGCATATTGAGTGCAGCACTTTCACAGCAATATCTTTCAGGATTTGAAATAGCTCAACTGAAATTCCATCACTGTCACTAGCTTTGTTCATAGTGATGCTTTCTAAGGTCCACTTGACTTCACATTCCAGGATGTCTGGCTCTAGGGAGTGATCACACCATCGTGATTATCTCGGTCATGAAGATTTTTTTTGTACAGGTCTTCTGTGTATTCTTGCCACCTCTTCTTAATATCTTCTGCTTCTTTTAGGTCCATACCATTTCTGTTCTTTATCGAGCCCATCTTTGCATGAAATGTTCCCTTGGTATCTCTAATTTTCTTGAAGAGATCTCTAGTCTTTCCCATTCTGTTGTTTTTCCTCTATTTTTTTGCATTGATCGCTGAGGAAGGCTTTCTTATCTCTCCTTGCTATTCTTTGGAACTCTGCATTCAGATCTGCATTATATCTTTCCTTTTCTCCTTTGCTTTTTGCTTCTCTTCTTTTCACAGCTATTTGTAATGGCTCCCCAGACAGCCATTTGGTTTTTTGCATTTCTTTTCCATGGGGATGGTCTTGATCCCTGTCTCCTGTACAATGTCATGAACCTCCGTCCATAGTTCATCATAGGCACTCTATCTATCAGATCTAGTCCCTTAAATCTATTTCTCATTTCCACTGTATAATCATTAGGAAAGTACAAATCCAAGCCATGATGAGATACTGCTTCACACCTACTAGGATTGCTATTAAGAAAAAGGGAAATAACAAGTGCTGGTGATGTGGAGAAATTGGAGCCCTCTTACACTGCTGGTAGGAATATATTGGGTTGGCCAAAACTTTGTTCAGACGTAGAGGGGTGGGAGGGAAGTTCAAGAGGGAGGGGACATATGTATACCTCTGGCTGATTCATGTTGACGTGTGGAAGAAACCAACACAATACTGTAAAGCAATTATCCTTCAATTAAAAATACTTTAAAAAAAAAACAAAAAGTTTGTTCAGGTTTCCTAAATAAAATGCCTTAGCTGCTAAAAAACGAGTTTGCCAGTGCTTCAAAAAGTTAGAGAGCATTACCATATGACCTAGCAATTCTACTCCTAGGTGAATACTCAAAAGAATCGAAAAACAGGTACTCAATGATATATACACTCATTTTTCAGAGCAGCACTATTCACAATTGACAAAAGGTGGAAAATACAAAAATATCCATCAACAGAAAGATGGATAATAAATTATGGTGTATACATGCAGTGGAATATTATTCAGCTTCAAAAAGGAAGTGCTGATACATATACATACTACAATGTGAATGAACCTTGAAAACATTGTATTAAGTGACAGCCAGACACAAGACAACATACTGTATGATTCCTTTTACATGAAGTATCTAGAATAGCTAAATCCACGGACACAATGAAGATTGGTGGTTGCCAGAAGATGCTGAGAGGAGAGACTCAGGAGCATTTACTTAATGGGTATGAGGTTTTCTTCTGGGGTGATGAAAATGTTTTGGAATTATATAGAGCTAGTAGTTTCATAGGGCTTCCCAGGTGATGCTAGTGGTAAAAAACCTGCCTGCCAATTCAGGGGACATAGAGACGCCTGGGTCGGGAAGATCCCCTGGAGGAGGGCATGGCAACCCACTCCAGTATTCTTGCCTGGAGAATCCCATGGACAGCAGGGCCTGGCGGGCTATAGTCCATGGAGTCACAAAGAGTTGGACACGACTGAAGCGACTGAGCACACACGCACAGTAGTTTCACAACATTGTGAATGCCACCAAACTGTTCACTTTAAACTGGTTAATTTCATGTTATGTGAATTTCACTTCAGTTAAAAAACAGTTTTAAAAAGGTTAAGCAGTTAACCATATAACAGCATTTCCACTCCTATATATCTCCCCAAGAGAAATGAAGATACACCTAAACACAGAAGTATGTGTCCATGAATGTATCATTACTCATAATAGCCAAAATATGGAAGCAATCTAAAGTCCATCAATTGATAGATGGATAAACAAAAGGTAGTATCTCCATAAAATGGAGTATTACTCAGCCACATTACAGAATGTATTGATATACTCGACAACATAGATGAACCCTAAGAACACGCTGAAAGAAAGCAGGCAGACACAAAAGACCACACATTGTATTGGGCTGGCCCAAAAGTTCAGTCCAAGCTTTCCGTAAAAAACCCAAATGAACTTTCGGGCCAACCCAATATGATTCCATTGATACAAAATGTCCAGGAAAGGCAAATATATAGAGACAGAAAGATTGCTGGATGACGGGGGAGATGGAGAATGACTGCTAATGGGTATGCTTTTCTATTATTAGAAAAATTTTTAAATTTTAATTTTATTGGAACATAGTTGATTTACACTATTGTGTTAGTTTCAGATATAGGGTAGGCTTTTCTTTTTGAAGTATTGAGAAAATGTTCTGAAATTATAGTGGGGATGATTGCACAACCTTGTGAATATACTTGTGAATAAAAGCAACTCAAGGGCATATTTTAAAACGGTGAATTATATGATATGCAAGTTGTATCTCAGTAAAGCTGTTATAAGAAAATGAGAGATACTAAGTATATATTATTCTTGGCTTGGCAAGAGGGAAGGAGAGAGAAATAGCTAAAGAGGAAGATCAATGTAAAAAGAGCAAGGGAGTGATTACCATAAAAATCAGCAGAGTGGTTACCTGTGTGTGCCATCTGGAGAATCCGGATACTTGAGGGGCTTCTTGAGCATTGTTACTTTTGTATTTCTTGACCTGGGTGGTGGTTATGCCAAGGCTTCCTATGTAGCTACTTGTTATACTGCGAAGTTGTGTTTTATGCACTTTTCTGTATGTGCCTCTCTTCATCTCACTAAATGGTACCACTTTCCACCCAGTTACTCAAGTCAAAAATCTTGGAGTCACCTTGACTCTTGTCTTTATCTTACACCTCATATCTAACCTGCCAAGACATCTTGTCAGTTTTACCTTCAGACTACATCTAGAGTCTGACCCCTTCTCATCACCACCTGGTTTGAGGCACTTGCTATCTCTCACCTGGACAACAGCAGTAGCCTTCTGATCTCTCTGCTTCATCCCTTGACCTGCCTACCCTGGAGTATTTTCTACATAGCAACCAGTTTCTGTTTTCTCCTTTGACTTGAAGGTATTTCTTAATGAAATATTAATCACACACAATGAAATGCACATACATGTACATTCCAATGAGTTTGACAAATGTAGCCACTAGTGTAACATACACCCCAGTTAAGACATAAAACATTCCCACTACCCCCCATAAGTTCCAGAAGGATCCTTTCTAAAGCCAGTGTCAGATCATGTGAGTCCTCTGCTTAAAACCTCCCAGTGACCCTCCTTGTCACTGAAAATAAAACCTCAAGTTCTTGCAATGGCTCATAAAGCTGTACACAGTCTGCCCTCACCCCCCCATTACTTCTCTTATCTCATCTTAGAGTTCTTTCCTCTTCCTTGAGTTCATTCTGTGTGGGCTCACCAAAACAGATCATTAAATTTCTTCCTCACTGTTCTCAGGACAAATTGGGCACTTTCCTGCCTCAGGGCTTTTGTACTGAGTGTCCTCAGTCTGGAATGCTGTTCTCCCAGATTATCTGCTTCATTTAGGTCTCTGCTCAAATGTCACCTTATCAGAAAGAGATCCTCCCTGACCACCCTATATACAACAACATGCCCCTCCCCGCTGCCCACTGCTCTTTCATCCCCTTACCTTGCTCCAGTGTTCTTTATAGCACTTAGCTGCATTTATTATATATTATGCATGTGCGATTCTGCTACACTCTCTCATGTAAGCTCTAGAGTGTGGGGATTCGAGTGCCTTTGCTTTGGCTGTATCTCCAGTGCATAGCACCTGACTTGGTGGCTCAGACAGTAAAGCGTCTGCCCGCAATGCGAGAGACCTGGGTTCGATCCCCGGGTTGGGAAGATCCTCTGGAGAGGGAAATGGCAACCCACTCCAGTACTCTTGCTTGAAAAATTCTGTGGATGGAGTGAGCCTGGTAGGCTACAGTCCAGGAGTCGCAAAGAGTCGGACACAACTGAGCGACTTTCCTTTCCAGTGCATAACTTAATGCCTGGCATATAGTGGGTGCTCAAAAACTATTTATTAGGCTAGCAGGAACCCCAGAGGGCGGCGGTGCAGCCGAGGGGCGAGCACGGACCGCGGGCGGCCCGGGCGTTGGTCCTGGGCCGCGTCTCGACCTCTCCGGAGGCGGGGGCAGGCCGCGTGAAGGTGACTTAGGGAGACCTTGCGGTGTTGCCGTGGATCGCGCCTCCTGGCTGGGCTGGAAACAAGGCGGAAGGACAGGCCCAGCGCATTCGTGCGAGAGCCTAGAGTGGCCCCGGGCGGCGCGAGCAGCACCAGGCGGAGCCAGGGAGAGCTCCGGCCCTGCCCCAGGGGAGGAATTTGAAATTGGAAGAGGAACAAGAAAAAAACCAAAATTTTATCAGAAGCGCTGGCGACTCTAGCCACTGAACATCACGAATTAGAGCAGTCTCTGGTCAAAGGCTCCCCGCCTCTGAGCATCTTTAGTGAGGGCGAGTCCTGTCCCTGAACAGACTGGAAGCAGTGACTGAACTGACCACGCACTCCTTGGAAGAGGAAGCAGAGCACCCGAGCAATAGACAGCACAGAATGTCGGAAGGCAAGGACTCTGGTGGTGGAGACGCGTTCTCCAAAGGCATCAAAAAACACAGAACAAGCCTGCCCTCCCCTATGTTTTCCAGAAATGACTTCAGTATCTGGAGCAGCCTCAGAAAATGTATCGGAATGGAACTCTCCACAATCACCATGCCAGTTATATTTAATGAGCCTTTGAGCTTCCTCCAGCGACTCACTGAATTTATGGAGCATGCATACCTCACCCACAAGGCCAGTTCGTTTGCAGATCCTGTGGAAAGGATGCAGTGGGTAGCTGCCTTTGCTGTCTCTGCTGTTGCTTCTCAGTGGGAACGCACTGGAAAGCCTTTCAACCCACTTCTGGGAGAGACTTATGAATTAGTTCGAGATGACCTTGGTTTCAGACTCATCTCTGAGCAGGTCAGCCATCACCCACCCATTAGTGCATTTCATGCTGAAGGATTAAACAATGATTTCATCTTTCATGGCTCAATCTATCCCAAACTGAAGTTCTGAGGGAAAAGCATAGAAGCAGAACCCAAAGGAACCGTGACACTGGAGCTTCTTGAACACAATGAAGCATATACGTGGATGAATCCTACCTGCTGTGTGCACAACATCATTGTGGGAAAGCTCTGGATGGAGCAGTATGGGAATGTGGAGATCACAAACCACAAGACTGGGGACAAATGTGTGTTGAATTTTAAGCCATGAGGCCTTTTTGGTAAAGAATTACACATAGTTGAAGGCTACATTCAAGATAAAAGCAGAAAGAAGCTCTGTGCTCTCTACGGGAAGTAGACAGAATGTTTATACAGTGTTGACCTGGCCACATTTGATGCTTACCAAAAAAATGATAAGAAAAATACTGAAGAGAAAAACAGCAAACAGGTGAGTGCTTCTGAGGAGTCGGATGAAATGCCAGTGCCAGAATTCCAGAGCGTGTTTGTCATCCCTGGGAGCGTTCTCCTGTGGCAAATAGCCCTGCGGCCTCCGAATTTGGCCCAGATGTATAATTTTACTAGCTTTGCAGTGGTTTTGAATGAAGTAGACAAGGAGATGGAGAGCATGCTTCCTAAGACAGACTGCAGGCTGCGACCTGACATCAGAGCCATGGAGAACGGGGAAATGGATCAAGCCAGTGAAGAAAAAAGCGACTCGAGAAGCAAAGAGTGGCACACAAGAACAGGTCCAAGTCAGAGGACTGGAAGACGAGGTGGTTCCATCAAGGCCCTAATCCCTACAGCGGAGCTCAGGACTGGCTTTATTCTGGCAGCTACTGGGACAGAAACTACTTCAATTTGCCTGACGTTTACTAAAATGTAGACAAGTTGGGGTGTTTTGGCTCATCCACAGATAAGTCTTAAATCTATGTTTTAAAATTTTCTTCCTTAGTTTCTCCTTATCTTTTTTCAAAGGGAAAAACCATCTCATGATAACTTGCACTTCACCCAACAATAGTGGGGCATAGGGTGATACTGGTGATGAAAGTCTTAGGAAAAATGGGTAATTCTGCTATCCAGTCATGCTTCTTTGGAATACTATTTTATACAGAGGTATGGGAAACTGCTGGCGAATATGCTTTTGATGTTTGCTGTTGCCATATTTACTGAAAGTTTATACTTAAATGTAACTTTAGCTTTATGGAATTATATAGTAACCCAAATAAAGTTTTTTGAATATTTTTATGCTGTCATGCTTGAATGTTTTAGATTTAACTTTGTAATGGTTAGAATTCTCCTATATGAGGTTTATATGCTCAAATATAGAGAAGGTTTTATGTCATTTTTGTAAAGACTACATTGAAAAGATGGCTTTTCTTCACACTATTCCTATCAATTTTACTCCTTCCCATTCCTAAAAAGAAAAAAAAATGCCTGAATGTTTGGAAGAGACAGTCCTGATTTGAAAATTCTAAACTGGAAAAAGTATTTCATTTGCTTATTTTAGTACTCTCAACTTACTTGTACAGTTTTCTATAATTAATGCCATTAGAATTAAAAAGTGAATAAAACCTAGCAATTCACAAAAATACCATAGAAATAGAGGTTTTAGGCACCATCATTACATAATGACAAACCTTTTGAAATGCTTCAACTTCCATTGACAAATGCCACCAGAGAAACTCAGTTGTATTCATGTATTATAAATATTAAACTATATAAAAGGAGGTCTTGTGCATTTGAGGTTTGCAAGGCACCTGTGTACTTAAGATATGTATGGAGACCTACTATACAGTAGCTTTGCTCCTTTAATGGGGGTACATTAATTTTTTGGTATTTATCTACCCAATCCCAGACTGAGATTTTGCTCCTATGGGCCTTAGGTAACCTCCAGCAAGTTATTTCAATGGCTGTCTTGAAGTTAAGAAGTTATAATGAAATAATCTACCTGATGCTAATAACGGCTTTAGAATGGTAAAAAAAAAAAAAAAAAAAAATTAAATGAATGTCTGCAGTCCCCAGTCTAGTCCAGTCTGCCATGATATCACGTGGACTGGTGCACCAGCCTCCAGACTGATCTGTCTTGTGTCCAGATTCTAGTCCATTCCCCACACTGAAGAATTATCTTTTTAAAATTCAAATCTGATCAGCTCACTTTCTTTCTTAAAACTTTTTGATGGCATCCCTTTGCCTTTCTGATAAAGTCCAGAGTCCTTAACATGACAGCAAGGTGGCTGTTCTTTGGCCCTGACTACCTGGCCACCTGTCTTTTTCCTCCAGCATCCTGGACTGCTTGGAGTTCTTAGCTGAAGCCAGTCTCTCACTTCGGGTCCTTGGTATCTACTGACCCTCTGACTTGGATACTCTTCCTAATCCCCATTTACAGGTCTCCAGTTGAGGGTCGTCTCCTAGGGGAGCCTCCTCTGAACTCTCAGACTAGGTTAGCGCCTTTAGGGTCCAGCTGCAACTCATCTCGGCTGGCATGCTCTTTATCCCCCCATATTTATTTTATTTATTTTTGGCTATGCCACAAGGCTTGCAGGATCTCAGTTCCCTGACCATGAATTGAACCCGGGCCATGGCAGTGGAAGCCCAGAGTCCTAACCACTAGGCCACCAGAGAACCACCCCCATATTTAATTTTTTTCTAATTTGTAAGAACTATTTAGTTTTCACCTATGAAATGAAGTTGCACCATTTAATTAGAGTAATAAAAATAGTTCTTTTAAAAATTTTAATCATAAACTTTGTAAACATGAAAAATACCTTGAGCATACCACGATTTTTGCTACTCATTGTCCTGTTTCTTTCCATAACACTTGTTAGAACAGTTTACTTTGCCTTCCACCTCAGTGTGTGTGTTAAGTTGCTTTACCTGTGTCCGACTCTCTGTGACCCTATGGACTGTAGCCCCCAGGCTCCTCTGTCCAAGGTAATTTCCAGGCAAGAATACAGGAGTGGGTTGCCATGCCCTCCTCCAGAGGATCTTCCTGACTCAGGGATCGAACCTACGTCATTTTACATCTTCTGCATTGGCAGGCAGTTTATCTACCACTAGCGCCACCTAAGTTTCTCTTTCTCCAACTGCCTCTACAACTATTTCTTTCCTTTCTGGTTTTTTTTTTTTTTTTTTTTTTTGGTCTCATTCCTTAAATGCTGTTTTCTGTGTCATACTTTCTTAAGCCCTTTTCCCGCTAGGCTTCTCATGTATCCCCACTGTACTTAATACATTCTGTTAAAGAATATATGACATTGTATGAAATGACTTTGATTCTGAATTCTCTCAAGGGCTGGAATTGGCTTAATCCTGAGAGGCCAGCCCAGTGCACTTTTGTTTTTGTACTCATCAAACCTGCACTGTGTGATGTCTAGCTCCATGAGGTCAGGGGCTATGTCTATCTTCTTTGCTAATATCCCGTATGCTAGGCACAGTGCCTGACAAGGGTGGCTCCTCAAAGAATATCTTTAAATAGATTAATGTATATGAATATAAAAACTCTAACCCACAATTTATTCTTACATCTTTTCCCTGGGATCAGCCCAAATTCTACTCAGATCAATAAAAATTTACTAGTCATTTGTCCTAACTGGCCTCCCTGCCTTCCATCTTGCTGCAGTCTGATAGCCTGTAACCATAGTTATATTTTTTAAAAAAGTTTGTGTTCCCCTCCCAAAATCTCTTTACCTACAGAATATAGCCAAAGCTCCTCGGCTTGGGTTCAAGGCTTTGGCCCCGATCTCCTTTTTCAGACCTCTCTGAGTTTATTTATTAAGTGCTTATTATATGCCAAGCACTGGCCTGGTCACTGAGGAATTCACAGGCTAGTTGGGAAAACAGGTACATAGATTAATAGGGCATGATCAGCTCTATGAAAACAGTTTCAGACAAATGTTAGGTTTTTGCCTTCTGCAGGTTCACAAGTTCAGTCCAGAACTGCATAGGGTCACTACCAGCTACATTTCAAATGTTCAACAGCCACATGAAGCTAGTGGCTATCATATTGGACCCCGGAGCACAGACCATTTCAATCATCCATGGAAGAAGTTACCTATGCTTCAAGGAGAGCAAGGAGCAGTCCCCATAAACAGGTTGCAGGGCTAGCTACCAGTCCCCCATCCTAATTCTCCCACTCTTACTGCTCCCTCAACCCCCCCCCCCCAACACACACACCTTGGCTGGGGTGTATTTTGAAGTACTACAGGCTCCCAAAAGATCATGCATGAAAATACTTTTGTAAATTATTAAGTGATGCATAATTGTGATATAATAAATAGGTTCAGTTCTTGTGTTTATCACAGCTTTGGTCACTTCAAGCAAATTCTAGCTCTTTTGTTGAACTTCTCCCATCCCCCAAATTTATGTAAAAGGGTTATGAAAAGTAACTGTTACACACAGGCAGCATTTATGCCAAGTAAAACTCCAGATTTTACCTACCTTGATGCTTTTGCAAGCCATCCATCCAGGACCCCACTTCACCACCCACCTTTTCTTCTCACTCACTTTCCCCAGAAAGGAAGCACGAGAGTTAAAATTTCCAAAACAACAAAACGTTTATTTTGAGATTTGAGAATAATGGGAAAATTTAAGTAATGGGAACTGGATCCTCATCGGGGTCTTCTGGGAAATCTGAAGCACCACCCCCTTCTGCAGCTCGGTGCTTCTCCAGTTTAGCAATCAATTCTTTCGCTGGATTGAAGACGCCATTGGTCTGCTGGTCACAGACATAGCAGCGCGGGGTGGTGCGGAAATGCTGCAGCGCGCAGCTCTCGCAGAAATAATGCCTGCACTTGGTGACAACTGGGTTTTGGAAGGTCTGGCGACAGATGAAACACTTGAATGGTATTTCCTCCTCATCGCTTCCCACTTCATAGTTTTCATCCTCATAGACACCGTAGCGACCCTCATCAAGCTCGCGTTCGATCTGCCACCCGTGCTTGTAATCTGAACGGTCATGGAGGAATTTGCAGCTGTCTCCGAAGCCGCAAAAGCCAGTCTCCTTGTAGTCCTTACAAATGTCGGGCTGGTAATCCCAGCGCACGGTGGCACGCAGATGCTCGGGAGCTCGGATGGGGCCCTTCCTCACCATTCCGGAGGAAGCATTGCCCATAGACGTATCCTTGGGTTTCATGTATTTTTGATAATTATTGATTCCCCGATAGATCTTGTCATCTTCCTTGCCCCTCAGCTCTTCCTGGATCTTCTGGCTGCGCTCAAAGATGGCTTGTGCGTCACGCTCCTTCTCTGTGTCTAGCTCGTAGACAGCAGTCGCCCCCATATCTTCTGGCCCCACGGGTTTCGCCGAGCGAGTGGACTTATAGACCACGCCGAGACTCTCGGATTTGTTCTCCTCCTCCTCCTCACTACTCAGGTCGCCGTATGCCACCTTCTGTTTACCACTGCCACGGGTCTTCTGTATCATCGGATTGTGGACCGCTCGCTTCTTTTCCGGGCGAACCACAGCGTTCCCTTCGTCACTGCTGCTGCTGCTGTCTCCGGACTCCTGGTTGCAGACTGGGCGCTTTCTGCGGCCTGCAGCCACTTTTCGCCCAGGCTTTTTGAAAAGAAAGGTGCACACCTGGTCTGTCGTCTTTCCTGGGGAAAGTTGCTCTGCCATTTTTAGAGTCTTGAGGTCCGAAACGGCGATGGTCTACTGGCTGGCGTGGGGCTGGCTGGCGTTACTGCACGTCGGGCGCACGACTGCGAGTTGATGCAAAAATCTGCTGCAGAAAGAGGACTGCGGAAGCAGGGAGTGTGCGAGAGCGCAGAGGACTGCGGGAGCAGGGAGTGTGCGAGAGCGCGGGCGCGCGCCCCTCTTGAGCCCTGCCGCGCCCCGTCGCTTCCTCTGGAGGCTTACGTGACTCCCGCTCGCGCGCAGCCGCGGAGCTTACCCGGAAGAGATCGAAGCCGGGTCACCTTTAAGGGACCTGGAAGGGAGTGTTTGGCCTCGGGAACGGCGTCGCGATGTGGTTCGAGGTTCTCCCCGGGATCGCCGTCATGGGCGTGTGCTTGTTCATCCCGGGAATGGCCACCGCGCGCATCCACAGGTTCAGTAATGGGGGCAAGGTAAGGCGGCTTCTCCGGCCCGGCGGCTGATTCCATCGCTGCCGTTACGTAATGGATGGTGGCGTCGGGAGGCCCTTAGGACCCGGAGGCTGTCTCCGAGATGGTAATACTGAGATCCGTCCTCGCCAGTCTTTTTTATTGCCTAAAAGCGGAGACTTTCGGAAGGAAACACGTCCGGAACCGTATTCCACTTTAGTAAGGATTTAATAAGGTTGTTGGGTGAAGCCAGGGCGGGAGGGTGGAGTAGAGACTGGGGGCTGGAAAGGTAGGAGATTAAAAGAGGTTAAGTCCAACTCCTAGGCAGAGGAGAAAGAACATAGAAAGTATTAGTCGCTCAGTCGTGCCCGACTCTGCAATCCCATGGACTGTAGCCCGCCAGGCTCCACTGTCCATAGAATTCTCCAGGCAAGAATACTGGAGTGGGTTATCATAGCCTTCTCCAGGGGATCTTCCCGACCTAGGGATCGAACCGGGGTCTCCTGCATTGCAGGCAGATTCTTTACCGTCTGAACCACCAGGAAAGCCCTACCTAGGCAGAGGAGAGAGGCGTCAATTAGTCTTGCCTCCACTCCAAGTCTCTTTTCTGGCTGGATTTTTATTTTAATTTCTCGCATCCATATCTCGGTAGCTTCTCGCTTTTCACTTTTTCTTAGCCTTGATTTAATTAGTTTTCTTGTTTTGTTTTTTTGGCCTTGACGCGCTGTTTGCGAAATCTCAGTTCTCGACCAGGGATTGAACCCCGGCAACTGGCTGTGAAAGCGCCAAGTCCTAATCACTGGACGGCCAGGGAATTCCCCTTAATTAGGTTTTTACCTTGACATTTTTTTTTAACCCCCCGCTTTCTCTTGCAAGCCTTTAGGAATTTAGCTCAAGCTCCTGTTTTTCACTTTAGGATTGTGATTTTCCTCTCTAACTAGTTTTTTAGTCAAGTCAAGTCAAGTGGAGTCGCTCCGTCGTGTCCGACTCTTTGCGACCCCATGGACTGTAGCCTGGCAGGCTCCTCTGTCCATGGGATTTCCAGGCAAGAATACTGGAGTGGGTTGCCATTTCCTTCTCCAGGGGATCTTCCCAATCTAGGGATCAAACCCGGGTCTCCCATAGGCAGATGCTTTTACCGTGTGAGCCACCAGGGAAGTCATAAAGTATCAATGTATTTGGTTTCTGGTTTTGTGATTGTCTTACACTTGTGACCTACCGCTGTTCTTTCATCTCAGTTTCCCCAAAAGGAACAAGTAGTCATGACTTAAAAAAAAAAAAAGAGGAAAGAAAGAAAATGATGCTGGTTAAAACAGAAAGTGTAAGAAGTCATGGTTACCGTCTTAATTCTAAAGTTTAGTGGTCCGATTTTATTTAAGATTCTATCTTAATTTGGTTTTTATATGAGTGATGATTCCATTTTTCTGGATTGTCACTTATTAAAGTTCTAATATCTCTCTGTTGGCTCACTCACCTTTATAAACTGCAATAATGATTTCCTTTCATTGTAGGAAAAAAGGGTTGCCCATTATTCATATCAATGGTATTTGATGGAAAGAGATAGGCGTGTCTCTGGAGTAAACCGTTACTATGTGTCAAAGGTAAGATGGCTCTGATGCTAGCTCACCTGTCAGGGTTGAGGTGCATTCTGGTTAACGTTTTCCAAAGGGCTTACAGCAGACTGGGAAAATGCAAATTAAAGTAGCATAGTGCCTTTTACATACTTAATGATCATCTTATTCTCTGCATTGTCTGCCTGTATCCTTTCTTGTTCTGTTGTCTTTTTTCTTTTTGATTTATAAAGGTTCTTATTATACATTACAGATGTTAATCTTTTGTCTCTTTTATATGTGGCAAATATTTTTCTGTCTGCTGTCCTTTTTACTTTATTCTGGCTTTCATCAGATAGATTTTTAATCTGGATGTTCTGTTTGTCATAGTTTACATTGATACAAAGGACTTTCGTATCCAAGATTCTAAAAAATATTTCTACAGTTTCTCCAAATACAATTAACAGTCCTTTCCCCTTTTTCACAGTTAGTACTCTGACCTGTCTACAGGTCATTTGGGGGTATAATGTGAAGCAAGGGTTTAACGTTAGTTTTTTCCAAGAAACAGCCAGTTACAAGAATTATCGTATAGAACAGTCCATTTTTTTGTTTGTTTCAGATACCACTCTAGTAAACTAAATTTCCATATACACATGGGCCTGTTTCACTAATGTACTCTTTTGTACTCCATTGGTTTGCCAGTTCATGCACCAGTACATTGAAGAATTACTGTAATTTATATTTGATTGAATCACGAAATGACTTTTTGTGGGTCAAAAATGGTCAAACAGTAGCATTTCCATATGGTTCAGCCTAATAGTATGTTCTTTATGTTGTAGAAGTTTGTCCTCATT
This sequence comes from Budorcas taxicolor, assembly GCF_023091745.1. Lineage (NCBI taxonomy): Eukaryota > Metazoa > Chordata > Mammalia > Artiodactyla > Bovidae > Budorcas > Budorcas taxicolor. The sequence goes on from NC_068935.1 coordinate 28,610,772, forward strand.
CTTTAAAAAGATTATTTCTACAATAGAAGTAGAAAGTACCTGGACTGTGTTATTTTAACAACCTGGAAGAAACGTCATCACTGATGACACTTTTACTCTATAGTTTCTGAACCATTTGGTTGTGAACTGAGTGTGATAGAATGGTCTTCTGAAGTGGGTGGGGGGGCCGGTGCGGGGGGAGGGTGGTCCCTGAACTTGAATTCTGACTCTGTTACTTCCTGACTGACTTAAGCAAGGGTCTTTTAACCTGGCTGAGCCTTCGTTGTTTTGTTTTGTATTTTAAACTTTTTTCATTTGTAAAAAAGTAGAATAAGGCCAATCATCTCTTCCTGATGTTGGCTGTTGTTTTATAAAACAGTTTTAAGTGATATGTTTGCTACTGTCAGAAAATGAAGACTAAGACTCATTACAGGTTCTAGGAGTCATTGTACATCTTTGAGAAGAACAGAATTCTCTCATTTTCCTTTTTAAACTGTTTTTCAGGGTTTGGAGAACATTGATTAAGGAAACGTTTTCCTGGGTGATGAAGAACAACTCAGTCATGCTCTTGTATCCCTGCTAGCAGATTATGCAGCATATTGTGTAGCATGCATTGTATTTTGTAGTGTGTAATAAAAATAAAAAATAAAATCAGAGGTTTTCTTTACTTTTTAAAATAATACTACACAAGATCAAGACGTCTACCCGATGTAGCGTGATCACTTAAAAAAAACTAGAAGGCAACTGAGGCTTGTAAAATTACAGCTGTAATATACACCAAGCACCAATAACTGCCCAGCGCATGATGTGTCCAAAGGTAGTTCCTACTCTTGCAGTAGATGTTAAAATATTGGAAAACGGTGTTTCTTTGGAGATGGCTAGAAGGATACAGAAAATAGTAGTATTTTTTTCCTCGTTCCTTTTCTGGGTGAATCCCTATATGCTTAAAACTCCAGACTGCACCTTCATCGTTCGTGCATCCTGTATCCACATATAGTAGTCACTTAAGTGTTGATTCTTATTTTAGCTTATTATGTAGAGCAGCAACAATGATTATGTTTATTAAAATGAATGTATTTGAAATAAAGAATTGCATGTCCAGTGCTAAAGGTAACCAGATAACATTAAGATCTGAAAAGATGTAACTACTGTGAAGAAGGTGATAATCCATGTGTATAGATCAACACCCCAGGTGACCACGGAACCTCTAGGTGAAAAAATTAAGTTACCTTTCTTCTCCCATCTTTTATCTGGGCCTTCCCAGATGGTAAAGAATCCACCTGCTAATGCAGGAGATGCAGGTTCGATCCTGGGGTTGGGAAGATCCCCTGGAGAAGGGAATGGCAACCCACCCCAATATTCTTGCCTAGGAAACCCCAAGGACAGAGGGGCCTGGTGGGCCACAGTTTGTGGGGTCGCAAAGGAGTCAGACATGACTGAGCAGCTAAACAACATCAACAGATTTTTTTTTTAATCCAGTTTAACATTTGATCTACTGATGAATTTAAACACACCTGCACTGTATGGCTTCCGTTGACCTCATCTTACAGGACAGTGCTTACAGAGGACTGAGGTGGCAGTCACATTCAGAGGAATACTCTATATTGTGCCACCTTAAAGGAAAGCTGTGGTCATGATTACAAATTTAATACCACCTCTGGTCTAATGATATTATACAGGGCTCATTTTATGATTGTTATGAGAACTATCTGGAAAGGAAGAGAGCAGGTAGTACAGAGAGGAATACAGGAGACTTAACATTACTAAATCTGTCACTAAATGTTTTGATTTTTAGGTCTGTTCTCTGTCCATGGGCCTCTAGGTGGAGCCTATCCACTAGCAGATTCATCCTTAGATAAATGTCAGGGCTTGTCACAGCAAGGAGCTGCAAAGTGACAGAAATCAGTTGGTTAGGTTCAGCATTAGCATCCGAATTTTTCAACTCCCTTTTTGGTAGCACTTGCTATGAAATTTAGCCTTCTTTTTATACTCTACTGCCAGGGAGTGAACCAGATTAAAACAGTTTGAAGCCAGAAGACTATAGTGATGCTTTGCAGCCCATGTTTCTCTTGATTTTTTGAAAGTGCAGTTAGCCAGAAGGGTTTTCTTATGGCAGCTCTGACAGATGTGATCTGGCTACTGACCTCAGATTCACTACTCACCTGCTTTTAAGGCCAGTTGAAAGGACGCTTGGGAAACGATGCCATTCATTTGGTTTTATTACCTTTCTGACTGAAGTATAGTTGATGTACAATGTTATATAAGTTTCATGTACACAACAAAGTGATTCACAATTTTTAAAGGTTATACTCCATTTATAATTAGAAAATATGGGCTATGTTCCTTGTCCTATACAAGGCATCCTTGTAGCTGATTTTATACATATGGTTTTATTCTTTATCTTTAATTTTTAAAATAGATACCATACATAGCTCAAAAATCTGACAATATAAGTTGTTCAGTGAAAAGACTTCAAGTTCCCTGCCCATCACCTACCCTGCTGTCACACTACCCTGATGGGTTTCTATGCATGGAGAAAAATAAATACATGTTCTTCTGTCTTCTGTGATGGTAACACTTGACATGTATTTTACCTCTGTCACTTGTTTGGAAGAATGGTTCTTGTTTGAAATTATATTTAACCAGGCTGCCATCATTATTTCTAGGGTCAAATGAAATCGTCACTAGGAAAAGACTTTGAAAAAGATTAGAGGAAGCCATACACTTTCAGAAAGGAGAGGAAGAGGATGGCCCTACCCTTTGTTTGGGAAACACTTTTAAGTGAAATAGTTATGGGAAAAAAAGACATTCTAGAATCAGCAATTCCTACTTATAAGGACCCTTAGACATTTAGTCCAAATTCAGATTCTTCAGATGGGGAAACCGGTTCAGGGATGAGAAGCAGTCACCTGGCTAGCTAGTAGCAGACCTAGAGACTAGAATCCTGGTGTCTTGACTCCCAACCTCCTGTGCTTTTAGTCTGTGTGGCTCACTTCAGTAAACCCTTCCTTTTATCTGGGCTTCCCTGATAGCTCAGTTGGTAAAGAATCCACCTGCAGTGCAGGAGGAGACCCGGGATTCATTCCTGGGTCAGGAAGATCCCCTAGAGGAGGGAAAGGCTACCCACTCCAGTATTCTGGCCTGAAGAATTCCATGGACTGTATAGTCCATGGGATCGCAAAGAGTCGGACTCGACTGAGCGACTTTCACTTTCTTTTCACTAAACCCTGCTGAGTGAATGCCACATGAGGCACTATGCCCCAGATATGAACAAGACACAGCCCCGCCCTTCTGGAGCTCAGTCAGTGTGACTGCAAGGCCATTACAGGATGGGGTGCTGAGTTCTGTGACAGGTCTGCAGAAGGTGCTGCGAGCACAGAACGGGGGCCTGACCCAGTCTTCGGATGGGAGGAAGGGAAACGGCTTCAGGTAAGTTCCAGGTGATGCCCACACCAAGCCAAGTCTTGAAGGTTGGAGAGCATTTAGGAGATAAGCAACTGAGGTGAGAAAAAAAGCGTGAGTGTGGGCGCATCACACTAGCATGGCTGCGTGGGAAAGCACCACAAGTCGTGCAGAACTAGAGCAAAGAGGGGCGTGGCCGGAAGGAGAGGGAAGAGAGACTGGAGAGGCTGATCGGTCTTCCGCGGTGTTGGACTTTCTCCCGGGCAGCTGGGAGCTCTGCGGGAGGCAGGCAGGAGAGTGAGGTGGGGATCCGGCTCCGTTTGCGGGGCTGCTCTGCGGAGCACCGACTGCAAGCCGTCGTTCTCAGCCAGGGCGAGTTTCGTTCCTAGGGACACATTTAAAAGTTTGGAGATGGTACCATCACCCGGGGAGTCTGGGGAGGTGCTACTGCCATCTAGTGGACAGAGGCCGGCAACGCTCCTCAACAGCCTGAGCGCAGGGACTGGCCCTCCTAGGGTAGTTTTAGGAAGTCCATGATGACATCAACACTGCTGAGATTGAGAAACCCTGAAAACAGCCAGGTCTCCATCAAGCAACATGGCTTCTTCCTCCTGTTCCTCGTCCTTTTTTCAGTCAAGTTCAGATCCCAGATTCTCCGTCGTGTGTGCGTGCTAAGTTGCTCCAGTCATGTCCCACTCTGTGCAACCCCATGGGCTGTCACCCACCAGGCTCCTGTCCATGGGATTCTCCGGGCAAGAGTACTGGAGTGGATTGCTATGTCATTTTCCAGGGGATCTTCCCCTCCCAGGGACTGAACCTGAGTCTCTTTACATCTCTTGCATTGGCAGGTGGGTTCTTTACCACTAGCACCACTTGAGAAGCCCCGGTTCTCCCTTCGCTCATCTGTAAACCTGAACTTTATCCCATCCTCGGAGGCTTTTGTTTTCCCACAGGTGTATCCCAACTCGCCGTGAGTGACGCATCTCAGGTCGGGAAGGGCAAAGAACAAACCGTTTCTTTTCCGAAGGGCTGTGGAGACTGGGAACACTGAGGGTACCAGCACATCAGGAGGCTCTGCCCCCTATCAGCTGTGTGACCTCAGGCAAGTCACTTCACTACTCTGAGCCTCAGATCTCCCATCTTTTAAGGGAGGATAGTTGGCGCTCTGCACACATCCCTGGGTATCTCTGGCTGTCAGGAGTTGTGTCTGTGGAGCAGTTTGTAAGTGGATGGCATCGTGCCTACGGAAGCTGTCTAGTCTGCCCCCAGCTCCCCCAAAGACACCCAGATGCGGTGTCGGGAGGACCCTCAGACCCAGTGCGTAAGCAGGTGTAGGCAGTGGCAGCAGTCTTGGCTTCTCTCTTGGAACCTGTGATTACAGCCTGGGGGTTCACAGAACACTGCAGCAAAGATGGCACTAACTTTGATAAGGACACAAATTACTCTGAAGTTGTGTTCTGAAAGAGAGAAAGATGCAGTTTCCTGCCACTGCGAACCCAGGTCCTGGTTTACCCTTCCAGGTAGACGCTCCCTGCTCTGTTTCAGGGGAAGGTGGTGACTGGATAGGACTGAAGCTCGTCATCCTCAGCAGGAAACTTCAGGATTGTGGGGAGAGACTTAAACATCACTTGGTTTTCAAGATTTTACATCACTCTGATGCTTTTGTGACCCGAGAACTCAAAATTATTCTACTACACTTTTGTACTTTCACACTTTTGTGACACACAAGACATATGGAACGATTATAGAGGTTTTTCTTTTCCAAGTGTGTTGATGCAGATTTTGCGTGTCTAAAAGACATTGACTTCCCTGGTGGCTCAGTTGGTAAAGCATTCGCTTGCAATGTGGGAGACCTGGGTTCGATCCCTGGGTTGGGAAGATCCCTTAAGAAGGGAACAACAGCCACCCACTCCAGTATTCTGGCCTGGAGAATTCCATGGCCGCAAAGAGTTGGTCATGATTGAGTGACTTTCACTTTCAAAGACACTAGCATTCAACTTCTTGATTTGAGTCTCTGTGTGCTTGTATAATGCTGCCTTCCTCCCCCCATGACATCCACATGCTCCTGACCAAACAGCTCACCTCTGAGGTTCGCATATTTGGGAATGCTCTTTTTGGGATATGCTCTTCTTATGCTTCCCAGATGAAGCTGGAGTAGAGTCTGAGCTGGGGAGGAGAATGTTCTTAGGACCTTTACAGTTTGATGCATGGTTGAGAAAAGACAAGATGAAGACATTTCTGGAAAGAATCAACCCAAGGCTATGTTTGCATAATCTTTCATCATTAAAGGTTTCTTTGGTATATTTGCGTGTCCTCTGTGTCTGATGCTGTTGGCCACCCCCTAAAATTTATTGCTCTTTGGCAATAAAGAGCCAAATCACCAGTTTGGGGATTTCCACAAATCTTGACTGAGGACTAAAGACCTAATTGTTCTTTCCAGGGCATCATTGAGAAAATGGCCTAGCAGATCTGACTTGTGTTAACCCATGTAAATGCTGCTTTATTTGTTTGCAGACATTTTGTTTCATCTGTTGTTTTGTTTCATAGCAGGTGTCTTCCTTAATTCCAGAAAACATGGAGAAATCAATTATTATATGGGCTAGAGGGTGGTCGAGAAATAAAATTTACAAGCAAGTATGCAATTTCTTTTTTAACTTTATTTTTTATTTTTGGCTGCAATGGGTCTTCATTGTGGCAAGCAGGGGCTACTCTCTAGCTGAAGCGCACAAGGTTTCATTGCAGTGGCTTCTCTTGTTGTAGAGCATAGGCTCTGGTGCACACGGGCTTCAGTAGTTGCAGCATGCAGGCTCAGTAGTTGTGGCTTGGAGGCTTAGTTGCTCTGTAGCCTGTGGTATCTTCCTGGACCAGGAATCAAACCCATGTCCCCTGCATCAGCAGGGGGATTCTTATCCATTGCACCACCAGGTAAATCCAACGAGTATGTAATTTCAATTATGACACCAAAGAACTGTAATGCCAAAGGCAATAGGAGAAAAAGGAAGACAATGGAAACACTGAGTGTCACTTGCCCCCAAGAAAACAAGAAGCTTTCCTGTGTGTTTAAGATTTTCTTTGGCATACCTGCCTGTCCCCCTGTGTGCCACCTACCACACGGCTGAGGAATGTCTGTTTCACTTAGCAGACCGATTGTTTTCCTTTTAGGCTTAATACTCTTTGTTTCTAGAGGCCAGAAAACAGTGCAGGCTCCCAGAAGCCCACTCCCATCTCTTAACTTTAAGATCCTAGTCTTTGGGTCAAGCTGGGTCAGGTCTCTAAGGCAACTCTGGAGTTTTCATCCAGTGTCTGTTAAGGGCGGCCCAATGTGGGAATGACCATTTAGGGATCCCCATCGAAAGGCCAGCCATCTGGGAACAGTTCTGCCATAGTACTTGTGTTCCGAGCAGGAAGCTGTTCAATGAGGCACTCCTCCAATGGCAGACCTGCATGCTCAAGGACCGCTGGAATGTTGCAAGAGGTCTTTGTAACATCACAGCTCTCAGGGATCTGCCTACCTGGGGCTGACAGGCATAGTACTCAGGGTGTGTGGCCTTTATGGATGGAGAACAGGCCTCCATTTAGGAAAGGCCCTGGGCTCCTATCACCTCCTCTCCCTTCCCAGGACAGTCTGGTCAGGCCTTTTACGATGGAAGTGAAGTCAGTCAGCCACACTTGCTGAGAAGCGGCCCAAACGCATGGTGCCTTGCTACATTTGACTCACTGCTTCTTTTTTTCAGGTAAGCACAGTTTATCCTCCCAACTAGACTGTAGGTGCATTGAGGCGGGGAAACTTGTTTCAGCTTCACTTCACTTCAGGGCCTGCAGCACTCAGAAGACCCGTGCTAGCTGACTGGGATCACTTGCCAGGGGATCATCAGCATATAGCATGAGCTTCGTCTCTGAGAACAGCCTTGTGGGGCATAGGCCAGGGTTGGGGGAGTAAGAAGATAAACAAGGGAGGGGGTGACAGGCTGAGCATGAAGGTACCAGGAGAGGTGAGGGCAGGAGCTGAGAGGGAACGAACATGACTGAAGGGCTATGTTGAGCCCGTCTGATCGCAGGTTGGAAAAGAATTTCCAGACACAGGGCATTTCAGAAGGGAGTGAGTTTTTATTAAGAACAAAGAGCAGAGATAATGTGGGCACTGTGAATACAGTGGAATGACCTCCTGACAGAGGAGGGAAAGCTGACAGTTTTCATGAGTTAATAGCCAATTTTTATAGCCTCAAGACAAAGAAAATTCCTGCTGGAAGGCTGGGGTTAGGTGATGGGTTGGGGCGCTATGGGGTGTTTAGCGGAGTGGGCACCTTGGCCTAATTGGGAGTCAGGAACTTCTTAGCGATGATCAGGGGGCTTTTGGCAACCATTACAAAGGGGCTTAGTCAGCTTGGGAGGTGTCTTTGGTTCTGGGCTTCGATCCTGTGGCCTTGGTGCAAGGCCTCGCACCTGTGGCCTGGGATAAGCCTCAACAGGTTACAGGTGGGAAGGAAGAAAAGCCAAGGCCCAGGGTGTGGCTGTCCTTTCTCCTGCGCTGATGTCAACTGTCCCTGCGGGACCCCCTGCCCGCTTCTGCCCCCTCCCAGCTTCTGCCCCCCTCCCCAACTTGTTCCTCCCCTAACTATCCTCAAGTCAGGAAGAAGCTGACAGCGGCCAAAGCAACACCCCCCACAGAGCACCGCATCCTGGGTACCGATTCACCCCACTTTCCACACGCGGGGCAAGCAAGGCCCCGCCTCTTCTCTCTCCCCTGGCTGGAGCAAGGGATGAAGCCTGGGAGACGGCACGTTTCTGACCCCGTGTGACCCCGTGTCCAAGGTCCCCCTAAGCAGACCGCGCACACTCACCAGGTTGCCTGCAGGGTCTAGAAGGGCCCCGAGGCAGGGCCGCGGGGCATGTCTTGGCACACAGGCTCCATGTCCTCGAAGGCGCAGGCTGGCGCGCGGCTGGAGCAGGCGCTGCCCCCGCTCTCCCGGGGCCGGGCCCCAGCTCCAGGGCAAGAGCTTGGGGACCGGGGTGTGTGAGAGGGGAGCTGCCACAGGCTTATTTTCTGCTCTTTCTCCTCCTGCCCTACCTGCTTCTCTCCCATCTGTGCCCCCACGTACAAACCGCACCCTCCCCTGAACACTCTTGTGCGGCGCCACCTGGGGAGGAGGCATCCGAGGAGGGCATGGTTTGGAAGAACCTGTCCTCGTTGCTGATGAGGGTTCAAAAGGTCTCTCAATCTGTTAGGCCCAGAGGCCAGAGTTTGTCGCTTCAATGAGGGGCTTGGCTCGGGGTAGAAGGTGACGTTCTGGCCATCCACTTGAAGCTTCTGCCTCAAAGAGGAAGGAGCCTTTCTAATCAGCTGGGAAATCTTTCCTGGCTTCCCCTCGAGAACATTTTTACCTTCTAAGAGCGTCTCATCGGTGGATTGAACGTCTCTCTCCTCTGGGCAGTTAAGAATCCCACTGCCCACCCTTCCATGCTCACCCTGGGCCTCGCACCAATGGCCCCAGGGCTTCTTAGGTCTTGCTGCCCCTGCCGCATACAGGCGGCTGGAGCTCTGTCCTTTTGGAGTGCAGGTGCCTCCCGGCCCAGTGTTTCCAGTTACCCTCTTTCTCCCAGGGAACCCAGGAGAAAGGCAGGGCTGTGGATCAGGGCCTGCTGAGGCACTAGAAGGTTCATGGCAGTTGGTCCCATGGGCTGTATGGGAGTCAAATCAACAAACAGAACTCAGGCCAGTCCTCATCATCCAGCGTTTTCACAGCTCAGGAACCTCTGTGCTCCCCAGTGTCAGTGTCCACACGAGCCCTCCTCCTGCCTTGGCTCTGATGTACCAAGCACTGTTCTCAGCCTTTTCTGTAAAACTGTGATTTGATCCTCATTAAGAATCCTATTCCACAGGCACTGTCACCCCCATTTTATAGACAAACTAAGAAATGTTAAGTAAATTGTTCCTGGGTATATGCTGATAACTATTACAATATAAGCTCATCCTGGATTCATAAAAGACATCTTTGAAAACAATCAGGCACACAAGGGAGATCCTAACCTCAGAGGTTGGGAATAAATAAGTGAAAGCTCAGTCAATGAAGGTGGACAGCTCTGGGTTTGAGTTTTAGCTAACTTATGTAATATACTCTGTGCCCCTCCTCAACTGTAATGAAAACACCAACACCTACTTCTTAGGGCTATTGTGATGTATCGCTTCCCAGTGACTGGCACACAATAAGGACTCCCAGTATATACCAGCTGCGAGGCTCACTACTGGAGCAGCCCTGCAATCCCACCTGCTGGGGGGAAGCTAGCTTGGACAGGACAGCCTAGTCCTGGTCCATAGGTCAGATTGCTGCTGTGACTGGACTAGCCCCTTCTCTCACTAACAGAAGAAGTCAATCATTTGGGCTTTGGTTTCTATTGGCTGAAATTGGTGTTGTCCTGGTAGCACATGTAAACATTCCAGCCGGGAAGCCTGGGGAAAGCTGCCCAGCGACTCTTTCTGAGGCTTCCTGGGCCACTGCTGTTTCATACAAGGATCCAGGATCCGAGGATCCAGTCACTCAGGTATTGAGGGTTATGAAGGGTGGGAGGGCTCTGCAAAAGGGGCCTGCACTTGTTTTCTCCATTTGTCACTCACATCTCAAACTTGACCCCAACCCTTCATAGCCATTCTGCCTTCTGGCTGCTCATTAGGAAGGGGAGGGAGAGAAAGGGCTAGAAGAGGCCGGTGGGAGGGAGGCTTTGGGTCTGTGGTCCACAGGCATGTGAGGATAAGATGGGAACTGCCTCCTGAGCCCTGTCCCCCATTGGAGCACAGGGTTCCTGGGGTCCTTCTATAGACAAGGCCCCTGCTAATTTGGTGGGTTTGAAGGGCACAGATTTGGCTCCCAGTAAATTTATCAAGAGGCAATTTACTGAAAGTCAAGTCACCAAATGACCAAGTAGCCAAATGGGCCGTTTTCTGAAGGATCACGTTGCTGGATGGGGTTTATGACAAACTGCTTTGGCCAAATTGGCATGGGCCTCGGGGTGGGAGAGCCAGTTCTCGAGGGCTAAGGGCCTCCAGACACCCTTACCCCGACCCTTCAGTCCCTCCTCACTCTAGGATAGGCTGCCTGGGAAGATTCCATTTCCCCCCAAAGGATGACCCTGTCCACCCCTCCACTGCACCCAGGGGAGCTGGGTTGCCTAGTACAGCACCCACCACAGCCTGGGACCTGTGATGACATCCAGAAAGGGAACAAAGGATGACCTTCTTGAAAGAGGCTCACAGTGATGAGGTCATCACTCATTGTGAAGCGTGGAGGGGAGGAAGGAGGCAGGGTGGAGAAGAGGCAGGCTGTGGAGCTGGATGGCCTGGTGTGAGGCTGGCTTCCTGGTTCATGTGGTAACTAGAGTCCTTTTTATGATTCAGGGCCCCAGTGGGGAAACTGCTGGCATACAGAAAGTCGGAGAGAAGGGTTAAGTAAAGGGAATATTTACAAAGGTATGGGCAGAGGGTAGGGAAAGGAGGGTGAGGACGGCTCCTTGGGGCTGGTAACAGTGGGCCCATGACGTTGAGGGGAGAGGATGGTTACCCTCACCAGACTGAGAAGTGAGTGAGTTGCCCTGGGACTGGTGGCCACCTCCTCCATGCAGCCAGTCAGGGGTGACCTGGGAGGCGGAGAGCCCCGGGGGAATACCTACCTGGAGCTCACTCTCCTTTCAGCCTGATCTCCCCATTGTGTGGCACCTCCTGGAAGCCAGAGGGCACAGACAGCCCACTGATACAGTCCTGGCAGTTTAGTGTTCCCGGCTGGAGAGCAGGGGAGGTGGGGAAAGTGGGCCTGGAAGGCATAAGATAGGTGTCCAGCCATGATCTCACAGCCATGCTGAGAGCTAAATGGAATGAGGCACATTCAGTTCAGTTCAGTCGCTCAGTTGTGTCTGACTCTTTGCGACCCCATGAATCATAGCACGCCAGGCCTCCCTGCCCATCACCAACTCCCGGAGTTCACTCAGACTCACATCCATCGAGTCCGTGATGCCATCCAGCCATCTCATACTGGGTCATCCCCTTCTCCTCCTGCCCCCAATCCCTCCTAGCATCAGAGTCTTTTCCAATGAGTCAACACTTCGCATGAGGTGGCCAAAGTACTGGAGTTTCAGCTTTAGCATCATTCCTTCCAAAGAAATCCTAGGGTTGATCTCCTTCAGAATGGACTGGTTGGATCGCCTTGCAGTCCAAGGGACTCTCAAGAGTCTTCTCCAACACCACAGTTCAAACGCATCAATTCTTCGGTGCTCAGCCTTCTTCACAGTCCAACTCTCACAGCCATACATGACCACAGGGAAAACCATAGCCTTGACTAGACGGACCTTAGTCGGCAAAGTAATGTCTCTGTACATTAAACCCCCCAAATTGGGAGTTGCTATTTATAGAGAAATAAATAGCTTCCTTAGGAGCGAGAGAGCCACTTTCAGGCAGCACTGGCCAAGCAGGGATTGCCTGCATGGGGTTTATAACTACGCTAGAAGTGAGTGCACCTCAGTGAGGAGACTTCAGCATAGCAGGGAAAGAAAGACTCTAAGACTCAAGGGAAAAAGATGGAAAATGTTCAAAGACTTCTAGCTCTGTGATGAACCCTTTACAGTACTAATAACTAATTTGCACAATCTGGATAAGTGTTAAACACACTTGGAAAAATTTAATTATCTCTTACAAACATCTTGGGCTTCCCTGGTGGCTCAGATGGTGAAGAATCTGCCTACAATGCAGGAGACGTGGCTTTGATCCCTGGGTCGGGAAGATCCCATGGAGAAGGACATGGCAACCCACTCCAGTATTCTTGCCTGGAGAATTCCATGGACAGAGGAGCCTGGCGGGCTATAGTCCAAGGGGTCGCAAAGAGTCAGACACGACCAAGTGACTAACACACCCAAACATCTTACTAAAATAGGAGCTGCTGCTGCTGCTGCTGCTGCTGCTGCTGCTGCTAAGTTGCTTCAGTTGTGTCCGACTCTGTGCGACTCCAGAGACAGCAGCCCACCAGTCTCCCCCGTCCCCGGGATTCTCCAGGCAAGAACACTGGAGTGGGTTGCCATTTCCTTCTCCAATGCATGAAAGTGAAAAGTGAAAGTGAAGTCGCTCAGTCATGTCTGACTCTTAGCGACCCCATGGCAGACAAATATTTTCTTAACAAATTTCAAGCTCTGAGCCAGCATCATACTTACTGGTGCCACACCAAAAAGAACACCCCTTGAAGCCTGAAGGAAAAGAAGCCACTGTCTCGTTTCCCTTCCATTTTTCTGGAAGTGTTACCCAAAGCTAACACTTATATATTGCAGGGAAAGAGATGGCAAAAGAAAAGATAGTTTCTGACAGATAATTGCATATCTGGAAAATCCAAGAGGAATAAAACTGAAAAGCAAACCCCTCCTCTACTGTACTGCCTTGAATCCTTTTAATTCACTTTATCTTCAAAGAGCCACATGCCCTCAGTAGCCTAAAGCAGGGTTTGAAGTTGTTGTTGTTATTTTATAATTTCATTTATATATTTTTGGTTGTGCTGGGTCTTCGTTGCTGCACAGGCTTTCTCTAGGTGCTGCAAGTGGGGGCTCTTCTTTGTTGCAGTGCACGGGCTTCTCATTGTGGTGGCTTCTCGTTGCAGAGCACAGGCTCCAGGGCCTTTGGTCGTTGCAGCGCGTGGGCTCAGTCATTGCGGCTCCTGCGCTCTAGAGCACAGGCTCAATAGTTGTGGCCCAGGAGCTTAGTTGCTCCGCGGCATGTTGGATCTTCCCAGATCAGGGATTGAACCTACATCTCCTGCATTAGCAGGCGGATTCTTTACCACTGAGTCACCAGGGAAACCTGGGGGTTGAAGTTCTAATAAAGACTCAACTAGAAATCAATACTGTTAGAACTATAAGGAAGTTAGGAATCAGTTGGCTACACCTTCCTTGACTTAAGTCTTCATGGTTATGAGAATCAGAAAATCCTTGGTTTTCAGGAATAGTGGATCTCAGCATCCAGGCACAGAAGGTAAACAGCGAGATCCCTCCTACCCTAACACCTAATACCCTCTCTAGAGGCAACAACCGTTTCCTGTGTCTTGTGATTCTTCAAGAGATAGTCTGTACTTAAGAAGAGTTTGTACAGGCATGCACACACACACACACACACACACACACACACACACAAAGTAACTTCTTGAGTTTCTTTTTCTAGTGAAAAGAAAATGAATGTGACCAAAAATGTCAAATTTGAGAAGGAAGCAAATGAGGATAAAGCTTCTACAAGCCAGGCGATGGCTACAGAAGACCCTCAAGACATAACAAAAATAGCTCTAACTTTAGCCAAGGATGCCATCACTGCTGCTGTCAAATCTGCAGAAGGTAGTAAACCTGTCTGGGTCCCTGTGGTCTCATTAGGTAATGCTCCACTAGGAAGTAACTAATACATTCATACTTTGTTTGCAGAAGCTGAAAACCCTGTCAAAAATATCGACTGGATCACCCATGGTGAATTCACAGAAGAAAAGGGCCGTCAACAAGTTGAGGAGTTTGTTTTGGTAAGTCCTTTGGCCACTCCAGCTTTGCACACAAGGGCGAAGAATGACAAAAAGGCTCCTGTTTGATGAAAAGTTGGAAGTCCTGCTAGAAAGCCTAAGTGATGATACCACAGGCGACTTGAATAAATAAAAACTGTCTCATCTGGATTTCAAAATCAAGATGGGATAGTCTTTGAAGGTGAACAGCACAATCGTATTCCCAGTGTTTGTATTGTCTTCACCGTACACTTCCCTAAGAAAATCAGATTCTCAGCTAAGCAATTTTCCCATGCCACTGCCCCAAATGGGGGCCTAATGGCCTAAGAAGGAATTGTTGTTTAGTTGTTAAGTTGTGTCTGACTTGTGTGACCCTGTGGACTGTAGCCCACCGGTTCCTCTGCCCATGGGTTTTCCCAGGCAAGATTATGGGAGTGGGTTGCCATTCCCTTCTCCAGGGGATCTTCCCAAACCAGGGATTGAACCTCCATCTCCCGCATTGGCAGGCAGATTCTTTACCACTGAGCCACTGGAGAAGCCCTTCTAAGGAGGGAGATGCCTCTAAAAACAGGGGTTCTGTAGTCCCAGCTCTAGAGTTCTCATGTTAACAGAGGGGATGTAGAGAGATCACAAGGCGTTTTGCCTTAGCTCTGGAATGTATTCACTGTACAGTCAGATGCACATGCTCCTAACTCCTTTTCTTTTTCCTCCTGGTCCTGATTCTGACCTATTTGTGGGGCTTATCCTGGCAGCTCTGGGGAGAAAGCCCTGGGTTGCTTTGTGTACTGGCGGGGTGGAGGAAAAAGACTGGTCTGAAACCCCTACTTGCTCTATTTCCTTGGAAGAGAAAGCAGTTCAAACTGGTGGAGGCAAACTCCCGGAGCCTGGAAGAAGTGTCCAGCTGTGTCTGTTCCTCTGGTCAGTCCATCCAAGCCTTCTGGCCTAAGGGCACTTTCCCAGGCCCAGAAAGGCCCTAGTCAAGTGGGAAAGAGGAAAGGTCAGGAGTTCGGGACTCCACACCCTCCATTTGTGATCCAGGGGCACGACTGCTGTTGCCGTTGCAAGGGGTACCAGGAACACAATGAAGACAAATGGTGCAAAGTTCTGGTTCCCCTTGGGCCTTCCCACTCGGAGAACATCTCCCATTTGGGTTTGGGCCAAAGGTTCTGCCTGCTGCACCCAGGGCTTATGCATCAGACTGAATGGAACAGAGAACAGGCAGGAAAAGGTGCCTCTGGAGATCCTACTGGTCCCGAGTGAAAGGCTAAAAGTCAGTCCTGCCTGAGCTACAGGGCCCCATGTGATCCGAGTCTCCATCCCCACCTCCTCCCAACTGACTGCTCAGACCCCATCACCTACCACCTTCTCCCTGGTCACTTTTCTCACTCAAGTTGTACTTGCAGTTCAACTGCCAGGCATGCTCCCACCTCAGGGTCTCTGCACTTGCTGTTCCCTCTCCCCTGAGATCTACTCTCATGGGTCATGTTTTCCCCCTCTTCAGGTCTTTGTTAAGACGCCTTATGCTCAGAGGCCTTTCCCCGCCACCTGATTTAAAATTGCACCCATTTCTCCTCTGACTTCTTTCTTTTCCATCAGAACTCAGCTCTATCTAGGATATTAGATTGTATTTACCCTATTGCCTTTTATCCGCCATCAGAACACATGGTCCATGAGGGCAGAGATTTTTGTTCACTGTCATGTCTCCAGGCCTTAGAAAGGTCAGGTACATAGTAGTGAAAGTGAAGGGTGCTCAGTCATGTCCGACTCTTTGTGACCCCATGGACTGTATAGTCCATGGAATTCTCCAGGCCAGAATACTGGAGTGGGTAGCCGTTCTCTTCTTCAGGAGATCTTCCCAACCCAGGGATCAAACCCAGGTCTCCGGCATTGCAAGCAGATGCTTTACCAGCTGAGTCACCAGGGTAGCTGCTCTATAAATATGTGTTGAATATATGAACAGACTTATTCTCTGTGCCATTATTTCTTCACAGATGAAAAGCTAAGTCAAAGTATTTGTCTTACTCATTGGTAGGACTGTTTTGAGGACAGAGACAAATTAGAAAGTAGAAGGTGATGGAAAAGCTAGAAGCTCTATGTAACTCCTGACATAAAACCACCATTTCCAGTCCTACTAATGCAGCAAGCTCTAGAAGTAAAGTCTACCATCTAAGTGCCAGGCATTTCTAATGGAGCGCTTTCTCAAGCTTACTGAAGATTTCTTAGAGTTCACCACACACCAGAGGATGGCAAATTAGGAGTTATTACCATTTACTGAGCGAGCACTGCAATGTGCCAAGCACCACTAAGCACTTCACGTGCATTATCTCATTTAATCCTCACAACAAACCTCAGTGTACCCATTTTACAGATGATGAGCCCTGAGGGTCAGAGAGGTTGGGCATTTGTCCAAAGTCTTTCTGATTAATCAGCAAAATGAAGTTTTGACTGTAGGTCTATCTGATATACTTTTCTCACCATAATAGGAAGAGTCGTTTTTGATGCCAAAAATAATACAGTTTACTATCAATGAAAAATGCAAATTCAAAAGATTTTAAGGTATTACAATGTGAATAAGAATGATTCAATCTGGTACCAGAAGGCTTGTGTGTTTGTGGGGAGGGAACGGGTACACTTATACACTACCAGTGGGCATAACTGGTTTATTTTCTTCAGCAATGCAATGTGGTAACAAGAACACAAAAAACAGTTCTTTAAAAATTTTATTTTAAATTTATATTTATCTTTTGGTGCACTTCATGGCATGTGGGATCTTAGTCCTCTGACCAGGGATTGAACGCATGCGTCCAGCATTGGCAGCATGGAGTCTTAACCACTGGACCACTGAGAAGTCCCAAGAATACACAAAGAAGTTCTTTATACAAGAAAACCTGGAAAATTCCTCATGCCTATCACACACAATATTTTCAT
Organism: Budorcas taxicolor; assembly: GCF_023091745.1. Lineage (NCBI taxonomy): Eukaryota > Metazoa > Chordata > Mammalia > Artiodactyla > Bovidae > Budorcas > Budorcas taxicolor. Next base: position 28,627,583 of record NC_068935.1, read on the forward strand.
AATAAAATTAAGATATCATTATTTAAAAAAAAACTCAGTGAGCAAAAAGACACAAAGTAGACAATGAAAACCCCCTTCTAACCCCACAATATCCAGTTCTACTCCCTCAGATGTCACTTACCAGGGATAACAGTTTTGTGCATATACTTCCAGATGCCTGTTGATTTTGAGTGTCAATAGTATGTAATTGTCTAAGCCATCCATGGCAGAATAGCACAATGAGATACTCTTTTCCTGGAAGTGAGTATATAAAGCAATGTTATATAGAAATGACAAAACATGGGATAACACACACTCACAGCATAGAGATAAAAATGGGAAGATTGGTTTGATGGAGACAGCTGAATTTACTGTGTCTAAACCTGCTTTAGAATATCCTAGAGCTGAGACATCTGATGGGGTGGAGAGAGCACTGAGCTGGCTGCCTGGGAGCCCGGGTCCCAGTCTCAGCTGTTTTTGTTTGTCCTTTCCTATTTCTAGGTCCTGGGATCCTCATGTGCAAAGCGAGGGGCTCTGTTAGATGATCTTTAGGGACCACTCCAATGCTACAGAGCCTGTGACTGTGTGACAGATTTTTTAAAAAATTTTGGCTGCACTGAGAGGCATGTGGGATCTTAGTCCCTGACCAGGGATTGAACCATACTCCCTGCATTGGAAGTACAGTCTTAACCACTGGACCATCAGAAAAGTCTCTGTGACATTAAACATTAGGCCTAAAAAAGTGTATCAAGCATAACACAGAAAGGTTGAAAATAAAAGGCATGCTCCAATGGTCCTCATAGGGTTGACTGTGAACTCCTTAATTCAAAGGAATAATGATCTATGTAAGAACACACAGACCTGATCTCAAGAAATTTAGAGTCTGATGTTCCTCTCTGGCCAACTCTAACAGCCAATTGGGTATAAGTTTGAAATAAAATCAGCTGAGGCAGAAGGCCAGCCTACAGTTTTTGTTTCTTTTTATTATTGTCTGCACTGGGTCTTTGTTGTAGCATGCGGGTTCTTCGTGTGGCATGCAGTCGCACAGGCGTTAGGTTCCTTGCAGCATGTGGCATCTTAGTTCCCCAATCAAGGATCAAACCCACGTCCCTTGCACTGGGAGATGGATTCTTAACTACTGGACCACCAGGGAAGTCCCAATATTTATCTTTTTTTAAAGGAAGCCCTGAAGTTTTTTACTATCTCCTCCCAAACTCTCTTCTGATAGATATCACTGGGATTGTTAGAGAATCCTACTCCTGTCCTTCTGTGGACCTTCATCTTAATTTAGGATCTTTTCCAATTTGGAAGCTTTCTGTGCCTAACAGCCAGAGCAAGGGGATTTCGTTGAACTTGATGAATATCTCCGGCTTTCAAGGCCTGGTGCTAAGACAAGGGTGCAATGTGACTTGTGTGGACTTGAGGTGTTATTAAGGTGTGTGCTTTGGAGGGGGAAGCTTCTCCAAGCCATCTGGATGATCCTGACCTATTCCTTTTCTGACCTTATTTTACTTACCACCTAGGGCTGCAATGAAGTGAGTCTGGTTTTCCCAACAGGTGATGAAATCAGCCTCATCACTTTCCTTTTATTTTTTAAGAAGTCTATTGAATTTATTACAATATTGTTTATGTCTTGTTTTGGGCCACAAGGCACATAGGATCTTAGCTCCCCGAGCAAGGATCGAACCTGTATCCCCCTGCATTGGAAGGTGAAGTCTTAACCCACTGGACCACCAGGGAAGTCCCAGCCTCATTACTTCCTAGTCACACATTTAGGTCTCCTGGAGTGAGCAGAACACATGTTCTAAGCACTTTCTAATTATCTGCCAATTAACCAAACTCGCCTTCCAAGTAAGGGTCCGGAAGGAAGTCACTGTGGATATGCATGCAGTGTGTATGTACACACACCTGAGTGTGAGCCCCTGCACTGCTAAGTCCAATCTCAAGCAATGTCTGCACTGTTAGCTTATTTCCCATTTTAGCTCCACCTTTTCTCTCCTCTACCCTTGGAGATAAGTGAGAGTTGACTGTAGTTTGAACCCTGGTCTAAAAGGTTAGAAATAGATTCCAGAAGTGGGGCTATAATCTCTACTGTTGTGTGCTGCCTTCATCGCAGGGGTCCCCAACATGCGGGCTACAGACTGGAAGGTACCTCCAGTCAGATCAGCGGCAGCATTAGATTAGAAATAAAAGGGCCCAATAAATGTAATGCACTTGAATCAGCCCCAAACCATCCCCCTCACCCTGGCCGTGGAAAAACTCTTTCACGAAACTGGTCCCTAGTGCCAAAAAGGCTGGAGTGCGCTGAGAGGACTTGAACAGAAGTCTGCGTTTCTTCCTCTGTGTGCTTTTTCTTTTCTCCTGTGAAATAGAACTGGGAGTATCAAGACCGCTGGAAGCACTACACAGAGTTTTTAAGGAAGGAAGATGTGTTTCACAGCTTCTACTACATCTACTGTGTACGGTGGAGCATCCCAACTGCTCGGAGACCCATAGCCCAAATCACTGCCAGTGTGTACTTCACCATCAAGGTCAACAAAAACAAACCTCTGGTAAGCGCTTCCTTGGCTGCCCTGTTCCCTTCAGTGAGACTTCAATGAGAACAGACTTCGCATGTCAAGGCCATTGATGGCCCCTTCCTTGTGAAACTGAACAGTCATATTTCTGTCTTCAATCTGGTGGAGCTCATCTGTAGCACTTGCCATCGCTGATCACGCTCTCCTCTGTGAAATGTTCCATTTGGCTTCTAGAACAACATTCTCTCCTAGTTTTCCTCTTGCCTCACTGACCACTGTTTACTCTACTGGTCCTCTGGTCTCTTCTCTCACTGACCTCTTCATGTCTGCATGTCCTGAAACTCAGCCTTTGGGTATCTTCTCTAGCCTCTTTTCTTGCACAATCTTATCCAGTCTCCTGGCTTTAAATGCTACCTCTAGCTTATTTTTAAAAAACATTTATTTTTTCTACATTGGGTCTTTGTTGCTATGTGTGAGATTTCTCTAGTTGCAGTGAGCAGGGGCTACTCTTCATTGTGGTGTGCAGGCTTCTCATTGCGGAGCACAGGCCTAGGATGCATGGGCTTAGTTGCTCTGCAGTGTGTGTATTCCTGGACCAGGGATCGAACCTGTGTCCCCTGCATTGGCAGGAGGATTCTCAACCACTACACCACCAGGGAAGCCTCACCTCTCGCTTATGATTCCCAAATTTCTGTCTCCAGACCAGACTTCTGTCACTTGGATATTTAAACATCTCCCTTACTGTATCCAAAGCTGAACTTCTGACTTTCCTTTCAAAGTCTGACCTACCTATGCCTTCCTCATTTCAGCTGATGGCCAATATTCCTGTCATCTTCCTTGACTCTTCTTTTTCAGTCACATCCATTAGGAAATCCTGTTGGCCCTACCTTCAAAGTAGGCGCTCAATCCAAGCCTCTCTTCCTACTGCACCTCTACCACCTTGGGCCAAGACACCATCATCCCTCACCAGTTATTTCAATAGCCTTCTAGCCAGTCTTTCTGCTTCCACCTTTACCTGCATCCTGTCTCTTTTCAGCTAGCCAGAGGGAGTCTTGGAAAAATGAAGTTATGTCACACCTCAAATGTTCCAACATGCTTCTCCAACTCCAAAATGCATGTGAATTACTCAGGGATCTTGTTAAAAGGAAGATTCAGATTGAGCAGGTCTGAGCTTCTGCATTACTAAGAAGCTCCCAGGAGCTGCTGATGCTGCAGATCCGCAGATGACACCCTGAGTAGTGAGGGCCTACAGCCCTTGTGTGACCTGGTCCCTTGTTATTTCCGCTTTCCCATTACCCCTGCCCCTTCACTTACTCTGGTCCAGCCATTCTGATCTTGCTACTCCTCAAATAAGCCAGGTAGAGTCCCACCTCAGGGTTTCTGTACTTGCTGTTCTCTTTGACTGGAACCCTCCTTGCCTCCCTAATACTTTACCATCTTCTGATCATCTATGTAATTTCTTACCTTGTTACACTCTGCAACCCCACCAGAATGTAAGCTCCATGAAGGCACGGATTTTGCTGCTGCTGTAAAACAAGACCTGGCAAATAGTTGGCACTGAGTATTTGAAGGAATGACTGCTTGTCACCGCTAGGTTGACTGTGAATATGAAATATGTTGACAGCTGCTGTGAAAGGAGTCCAAATGACACCTATGAATCCAGGGTTAGGATCCTTAGAACCAGGGTGGTACTAACCATGATGCCTGGAATACAGGAGACATAAAAGTGTTACTTCCCCTTTGCCTTCATCCTTTCACAAGGTATTTGAGGCTCTCCTGACTCTAAGGCTTTATAGATGACCACACCATAGTCAGCCAACCATGTCCTATATTTATCCTATCCTAGTACAAACTTACCTATTTGGAGAGTTTGGAACCTGGAGTGATCTAAAGAGGTAGACTACAAGGAGTTCTCATTTCTCCTGGTCATACAGTCCACCATCAGCTATCTTGCTAACTGGCAAGCTCTAAGATTGAAAAGGGAGGCTGCTGGAGGTACACGAGACCACGCAGAGAGAAGACTTGGGGCTGAGCAAGAGCCTGGCTCAGAATTCCAAATATAATTTTGGAGGGGACACTGGATGGGGGTCACTGAGACAGAATTATAACTGTAAAAGACATTTTTAAAATGTCTTTGAACCGTGTTCATCTATATTTTTTCATTCTTAGGCTGCCCCTACAAGGTAAGTTGGTTCTGTTGGCTGAGTAAACTGGACCATGTAAAGAAGGCACATGACTTCCTCGTGCTCCTAGTAATGAGAGCACAGCCTCCCCTGACTTGTTTTCAATTTTGTGGAGGTTCTTAAGGTATTCATTGCCTAAAAGATCTTTTGGGCGAACACAGGTTTGAAGTGACAAAGAACTACCACCCACAGATCTCCAGTTCACAGGGAAGATGAATTCTAGAAATTAAGGAGTATACTTATGGATACATGTAGCAATGTAAAGAATCATGAGTTGGTATGACTGGTCTTGGCTGACAGTTGTCTTTTTCTCTTAGGACACACCCATTGATGTCTCTTATGTCTTTGAGGGTCATTCATTAGTTCACAGGTAAAGAAAATTTAGAGATTTTAAAAGGGTAGTAGGACAAGGTCATCATACTCCAAGAAGCCAGCGGGCCTGTTTTGTTGTTGCTGCTGTTTAGTTGCTACATCGTGTCTCACTCTTTTGTAACCCCATGGAGTGTAGCCCTCCAGACCCCTCTGTCCTTGGGATTTCCCAGGCAAGAATACTGGGAAATCTTTCTCCAGGGATCTTCCCAACCCAGGGACTGAACCTCAGTCTCCTGCATTTCAGGCAGATTCTTTACCACTGAGCTACCTTGGGAAGCCCTCAGCGGCAGATAATTTATGTAATGGTCACTTTTCTTCTTTGGACCACCTACTCCATTAAGATGGGCTGAAAGTAAGATTCTGCTTTTATTCTAGAAAATGGATTTTATCTGTAATGTCTTGCTTTTCAGTGACTAACAACTTGAGGTTAGTTGCTGGACTAGGGTGCGGCCAAAGCAGGTCCCGTCTATTGTTTCAATGGGAAACTTCACAATCACATGGAACTCACTTATAAATAATATTCAATGATTCCTTTTATTTGTACAGCAGGTCTCTTACAGAATCTTTACATATAAACTCACCCTTTTTATTGTCGGGGCCCAAGGAATGGAGACAATCTTTGCCTCCACCCACAAAAGGCATTTTGCTCACTAGGAATTGTAACAGAGTAAACAGGGAATCAATGGATCCCTGGCTCAGTGTTTTCTTTCCCTTTAAAAGCTTTTGTTGTGTTTGTTTTTCCTCCTCTGCAGACCAGGAGTGATTCGCTTTCGAGAAAAATGGCTAAGGGACATTATTGAGGCCAAATATGTTTTAATGAATCCAAATATCTTCCAATTCAACAGTATGGGAATCTTCCAGAATATTTTAGGAGATTTCTAATCAGAGCATATTAAAAATATGATGCTGTACATCAAACCACAGAATATTTATTGAATAATAAATTTGTGGCACACAATCTAGCTGCATTGTTTTTCTTTGCATTCATTTTCCAGTTGGCAACTTCCATTACATTAGCAGAGTGACCACTAAGTTGTCTTCTATTTTCTAAAAGGTTTTTCCCGTCACTATCTGTATTGCTCAGAGTCTTTCAGATACAAAAGCTGAGTTTAGGGAGTAGATAAAATTCACGTCAGACCAAACTGAGATTGGTCCTTGGCTCTTTGTTCCCCCATGTGAGCCTGAGTCTCCAGCCTGAACATACCTCTTTCATGGGCACAACTGGGGAACAGTAAAATGGCAACAGTTCTACAGCTCATAATATAACCAGTCTGAAGGGTTTCCCTACTCACAGCTCCCTTTATTTAATGCAACTTAAGCCTCATTGTTAAACAATACATTCTGAAATTCTGCAACTGGGCACGCTGCCTACCACAACACAGCGTCACAACTGTGATGGCACCAGGGTGGCTTGAGGATTGGCTTGATGAAACAGGGACGGTTCAATCACCACCCTTACTATTTCTGGCTTTCTTCCATCCTCACACCAGATCATTTGTTCCTACCATCCTGTGAAGCTGTCTTGCCTGGCTGCAAGATTTTAAAACATCAAAGACAAAATTACGAGTGATTACTTACAGGTATATCAGAATACGTATTTATGTAGATAAGCACTGGAAAGGAACACAGAATACTAAAGACAATTGATGGGGTAAAACTGTGGGTAATTTTTCTTTCTTCTTCAACTATTACATTTGTGAAATAAATTGAAAAGGAGGGAAAAATCTTATCAGAGCAACAGGTGAGGAGGTGGGAGAACTAGGTAAGTCTCCTTGGAGAACAAAAAAATATATTTCAAATACAACAGCCCTCCCATTTGACTTATGGCTCAGGTGACTAAAACACAGTTTGAAGCAGTAATTCTAATGGGCTGAAAATAAAATACTCTTAGCCCTTTTATTCTTCCCTCTTCTTTCCCAAAGAATATGCTACCAAAGCTATTCTTTGGCAGATCTTTCCTGAAAAAAATCTTAATGAAAGATATGATAAAATTCTGAAATAAATTAATATATTTTCTTTCATTTACTCAATAAGCATTTATTGAGTATCTACTCTGTGGAGGATACAGGAGAATCCAATGGAAATTCATAATATTCACATATCACAAAATTGTTACATTTAGGGGGAAGAATGGGGGTAAGGGTTAGGGAGTTTGGAATTGACACATATACACTGCTATATTTCATAATGGGTAACCAACAAGGACTACTGTATAGCACAGGGAACTCTGCTCAATGTTATGTGGCAGGCTGGATGGGACGGGAATTTGGGGAAGAATGAATACATGTTTATTTATGGCTGAGCCCCTTTGCTGTCCACCAGAAACTATCATGACATTGTTAATCAGCTATAGTCCAATACAAAATAAAAAGTTTTAAACAAGTGTTGCATTTAAACTACCTTGCCTACTGAATGAAAATCAGAGAACAACCCCATTCAGTCTCTAGGAACTAGTAACAAAAACTAATGTTCTTAGAGAACAAAATTTTTTTAAAAATGTGGCCCCCTTTTGCAGTTTGTGGCATCTCAGTTCCCTGACAAGGGACTGCAGTTGGGCCCTCGGCAGTGAAAGCATGGACTCCTCACCACTGGACTATTGGGGAATTCCTGAGAATAAAATTTTTAAATGGGAAATAAAAATTTATGTTTTATTACACAGGGAAATGGACAGATTATGGCTCACAAATTTGGGACCTAGTTTCAACTTTTGGAAATAATAGATTAGGCTAGGCAACAATGATGCTGAATCACAATCACTTCAAATTCAGGCATCATAAATGTTGCCACGTGCCAACTGGCTGTTTAGTTCATTAATTGTGGGTTAAAGGTAGACATTTTCCTAGAATATATGTTAAATAGTAAATTTTTTTATCTATACTTTAATAAAGTATATCAAGTATACTTTCACTGTTTTGTTTTAAAACTTAAAAAAAAACTTTCAACTATTATAATACTGGAGTGGATTGCCATTCCCTTCTCCAGAAGATCTTCCTGACCCAGGTCTTCTGCATTGCAGGCAGACTCTTTACCATCTGAGTCATCTGGGAAGTTAGCTTATAAAGAGAGAGGGCATTTTACAACAGCAGAGTCTGAAATTCCCCATCATTCAGATAATTTATACTTATCTTAGGCACATAATAATGCAGTTCAAAACAACCTTAACAAAAACAGCCAAAACTTCTACTATCCCCTTCCCACTTCCCTCCTATGTCTTAACAACTAAACTTGAACAAAAGGAGGGAAGAAAAAGATCATGATCTCATAGTCCCAGAATTTTTCATTTTTCCCAAAGTCAAAAGTCAACAGTAGCCATAAAAAAGTGATAAAGTGAGAAGTTAACCTGAATGACAGATGTAAAAGAGAAACTGAAAAGTTTAAGAATGTTTAAAATGAAATCTGCATTTACATGAAGTACAGACATAAAAAAATTTTAATATCACGTTATCTTCATCCTTATGACATAATGAAGTTAAAGCAATGATTCATTACATTTTTCCTTATTAAACTCCTGATTATTATTGATTCCTATTCATTTACAGTGTTCAAATAATGATCTAAACACAGTTCAGATGGAAATAATGTACTTACATTTACACAATAGACTTCCCAATATTTTATATTTGAAAGAGCCATTCTTAAGTAACCTGTTAAGAGTTTTAAACTTAATGTTCATATTTTCGATTCAGTAAGTCTGTGGGTTAGTTTGCTGTTTGGTCTGTTGGCTGGTCTGGGGGTGGAGGTAGGGACTAAACTTGAAATACATTATTTCCAGAGCAGACAACATATTGTAATAAACAAGTCAATCTTCAAATTCTAAATTTGCTTTTTTTCAGCCATGCCTTCTTTCTGTTAACAAAAGTGGCCTCCTGTATGTTTCTATCAAGTCCCTTTATGACATTCAACATAGAGGAATGATAACTTCCACAAGTTCAGTTGGGGTGGGCATCATGTAGAACTCGTGGCAGCACTGTCCCATAATGTAAGAGTTCAGTTCCTCATTTCACCAGCACTTTCTCTCAATGCCTCCTCCCCCAACACAGTAGAATTTCACTCATAATTTGGATTTTTAAACCAGAAAGTTGTTTTGGTTAATCCAAAATAACCCAAAGAGCTTGCTAAAGTTATATCAATACGCAGCTTTTTTTATAGGACTGAAAGAATTAAATAGAAGGCACAGTAGCACTGTAAAGCTTTTTCAGATCATAATCTTTTTTTGTGTGTATATATGGAACCCAAACTTTCTTTTTTGTTGTTAAAAATGTCTGATGAACAATCAGAAAATCCTTATTTGTCCTCTTTCCCTTTAGTTTTTCTGTATACCATCTCTCGAAAACTGGCCAGGATCTTGTTTTCTCTCTTTCGTCTCTCTTCTTGGTTAAAGGATGCAAGGGCTCTCTTCTCATCAGCACTATAGATCTGGTTCTCTTTTCGCAGACGCACAGCTTCCATTCGGCGATGCCTGGAGATAATTGTATTTTTGGCTTAATTTCTCAGTAGTTATTCTCATAGTGCTTCCTCACTAATCCTTTCCTAATACAGAGTGGTCGATTTAAAATGCTAACAAATAGAAACTTTCTCTAATGGGTTAGATTTTCCAAGGATCATTCATTTTATCCGCTGACATGTCCTTTGATTAATTTCTAGTATGTAAATAATGATCTCTGAGGTTCTGTCAATAGAGTGAAGTTATTAATTTCAAATTCTAAGGGCATAAGTATAGTTCTGTTGTTTCCAGTAAGACAAGCAAACAGGCAAATTATTAAACTTCTTAAGTGGTGTGCAGACTTGATAGTAGGACAGATAAGATTTAAGTTGTTATCTAGCTGGTAGAACTTCTTCAGAGTTCTAATTTATCCTATAACCAAAAGAACTAGGTTTAAATCTACAACTGAATCTTTGGATGTTTTGTGGGTGGATTTAACTTCCTTAGAATCCAGTAGCAGCTCACAGAAAAGAAAGAAGGGATTTTAGCCCAAGGGCCAAATCAGGAAAGTATAGGCTCTGTGGAAGAGGAAAACTCTTAGATCGTCTTCAAAAAGTCTGCTTATTTAGAAGGAAAACTTCACGAAAACCTGATGCCTCTATGTGTATGTATGCAAACCTACACAATCAATTACAGATGAAGCTTGAACTACACCTAGAAAAACAGAGCAAAATGAGTAAGGCGAAGAGGGGAGACTCATTTCAGGTTAGTGTGAACGTGGGGGAGTGGCAGGTCAAGAAGTGAAGGAGATGACAATGTATTTAGGTTGCTCAGCGTACAGTGAGTATAGGAATTGATCTGGAACAGAAAGTGCTGTATGAATAATGCTGTAGTAAACATCCATATACACATCTCCCGGTACATGGGAAAGACCCTCTTAGGTACACAGGTATGGAATTGCTGGGTCATAAACTATGTGAATGCTCAACTTTCCAAGACAACATCAGACTGTTTTCCAGAATGGTTGTTACCAATGTATACCACCACTAGCAATACTTAAGAGATCCTATAGACCCACATCCTATCAAATGCTTGCAGTTGTTAGAACTTTGAACTTCTATTGAATGGATGTAAAACCATATGTCCATAAGTTGATTTCCATTTCCAATGATTATGAACATCTTTTTCAGTTTAGTTCAGTTCAGTTGCTCAGTCATGTCAGACTCTTTGTGACCCCATGGACTGCAGCACGCCAGGCCTCCTAACCATCACCAACTGCCAGAGTCTATCCAAACCCGTGTCCATTGAGTCGGTGATGCCATCCAACCATCTCATCCTCTGTCGTCCCCTTCTCCTCCTGCCCTCAATCTTTCCCAGCATCAGGGTCTTCTCAAATGAGTTAGCTCTTCGCATCAGGTGGCCAAAGTATTGGAGTTTCAGCTTCAACATCAGTCCTTCCAATGAACACCCAGGACCGATCTCCTTTAGGATGGACTGGTTGGATCTCCTTGTAGTCCAAGGGACTCTCAAGAGTCTTCTCCAACACCACAGTCCAAAAGCATCAATTCTTCTGTGCTCAGCTTTCTTCACAGTCCAACTCTCACATCTATACATGACTACTGGAAAAACCATAGCCTTGACTAGACGGACCTTTGTTGACAAAGTAATGTCTCTGCTTTTTAATATGTTGTCTAGGTTGGTCATAACTTTCCTTCCAAGGAGTAAGCATCTTTTAATTTCATGGCTGCAGCCACCATCTGCAGTGATTTTTGAGCCCAGAAATAAAGTCTGCCACTGTTTCCCCATCTATTTCCCATGAAGTGATAGCACTGGATGCCATGATCTTCGTTTTCTGAATGTTGAGCCTCAAGCCAACTTTTTCACTCTCCTCTTTCACTTTCATTAAGAGGCTCTTTAGTTCTTCTTCACTTTCTGCCATAAGGGTGGTATCATCTGCATCTCTGAGGTTATTGATATTTCTCCTGGCAATCTTGATTCCAGCTTGTGCTTCATCCAGTTCAGCATTTCTCATGATGTACTCTGCATATAAGTTAAATAAGCAGGGTGACAATATACAGCCTTGACATACTCCTTTTCCTATTTGGAACCAGTCTGTTGTTCTATGTCCATTTCTAACTGTTGCTTCCTGACCTGCAAACAGATTTCTCAGGAGGCAGGTCAGGTGGTCTGGTATTCCCATCTCTTTCAGAATTTTCCACAGTTGATTGTGATCCACACAGTCAAAGGCTTTGGCATAGTCAATAAAGCAGAAATAGATGTCTTTCTGGAACTCTCTTGCTTTTTTGATGATCCAGAGGATGTTGGCAATTTAATCTCTGGTTCCTCTGCCTTTTCTAAAACCAGCTTGAACATCTGCAAGTCCACGAATTGCTGTGTTCACGAATTGCTGAAGCCTGGCTTGCAGAATTTTGAGCATTACTTTACTAGTGTGTGAGATGAGTGCAATTGTGCGGTAGTTTGAGTATTCTTTGGCACTGGCTTTCTTTATTGGAATGAAAACTGACCTTTTCCAGTCCTGTGGCCTCTGCTGAGTTTTCCAAATTTGCTGACATATTGAGGGCAGCACTTTCACAGCATCATCTTTCAGGATTTGAAATAGCTCAACTGGAATTGCATCACCTCCACTAGCTTTGTTCGTAGTGATGCTTCCTAAGGCCCACTTGACTTCACATTCCAGGATGTCTGGCTCTAGGTGAGTGTGAGTGATCAGACCATCGTGATAATCTGGGTTGTGAAGATCTTTTTTGTACAGTTCTTCTGTGTATTCTTGCCACCTCTTCTTAATATCTTCTGCTTCTACTAGGTCCATACCATTTCTATACTTTATTGAGCCCATCTTTGCATGAAATGTTCCCTTGGTATCTCTAATTTTCTTAAAGAGATCTCTAGTCTTTGCCATTCTATTGTTTTCCTCTATTTCTTTGCATCGATCACTGAGGAAGGCTTTCTTATCTCTCCTTGGTATTCTTTGGAACTCTGCATTCAAATGGGTATATCTTTCCTTTTCTCCTTTGCTTTTCACTTCTCTTTTTTTCACAGCTATTTGTAAGGCCTCCTCAGACAGCCATTTTGCTTTTTGCATTTCTTTTTCTTGGGGATGGTCTTGATTCCTGTCTCCTGTACAGTGTCACAAACCTCCATCCATAGTTCATCAGGCACTCTGTCTATCAGATCTAGTCCCTTAAATCTATTTCTCACTTCCACTGTATAGTATAAAGGATTTGATTTAGGTCATACCTGAATGGTCTAGTGGTTTTCCCTACTTTCTTCAATTTAAGTCTGAATTTGGCAATAAGGAATTCATGATCTGATCAAGATCACGAACATCTTTTTATGTGTAGCCATATATTTTTTTATTCTGACAAATGCCTGTTTGTGTAATTTTCTCACTTTCCTTTTGTTTACAGAAATTATTTAAATACTCTCAGTACTGACTCTTTATCAGTTGTGTGTATTACAAGATCTTATCCCAACTTGTCTTTTCACTTATTTTAAGATGTTCTGATGAACAAAAGTTGTTGCTTTTACCTCAGGTAAAGTTATCAATATATTATTGTGTGGTTGGTGCATTTTTTGGTCTACTTTAAGAAATACTTCCCCACTCCAAGATCTAATAGATATCTGTTCATATTCTATACTAAGAGTAATGAAGTTGTTTTTGACATTTAAGTCCATAATCTAGCTGCACTGACTTTTAAATAGTGATAAAGGGTTCTACTTTCATTTTTCTCCATACAGGTGACCATTTTCTTCCTGCTCCATTTACTGCCTAGTTCCTTCTTTCCCCACTGACTGGAGAAAGCAGCTATTTCATGTAATGAAGTTCCATACATGCATAACTCTACCAGGCTCTGTATTTTATTCCACTGAACAGTTCATTTGTTTCCCCACTCCTTCTGAAATGAAGTGCTGTAAGCTTCATAATAAGCCCTCATATCAGTAGGAAAAATCACCTTCCTGCTCTTCTTCAGAAATGAGATGGCTACTCTTAGCCCTTTAGTCTAACATTTTAATTTTGCAAGAACTGATAACTCTACAGTATTGCCTTCCTATTTATGAACATGGTATCTCTCTATTTATTTAGGTCTTCTTAAATCTCTCAGTGTTTTATAGTTTTGCCTGTAAAGATCTTAGACTTCTTTTGTTAAGATTTACTCCTAAGTCCTTCATATTCTCTGATGATACTGTTATAAATGTTTTCCTTTCATTTATATTTTCTAGTTGCTTGTTGCTGGCACACAGAAATGCTATTGATTTTTGTGTATTAACTTTATATCTAACCATTTGTTAAACATTCCTGTTATTTATAATTCATCTGAGGATTCCTCAGGATTTTCTATTATTCACAAAAAGTGACAGTGTTACATCCTTTGTTCCAATTCTTATGCCTCTCATTTTTTTTCTTGTCTTATTGGTTCTTAGATATAATGTTTTCAAATGTCAGTCCTCAGAATTCCAAGATTCTGAAGATGCTTCCAGGGTCCTGCAAATATTTGCCCACTTTTAAAAGTTTATGAAGTTTTAAAATTCAGCTTGATCTTGGTATTGAGGCCCTATTAGTTCACTCTCCTTGTTCTTTCTGGTATTTTGCTTTTTCTTCCCCATTTTATATTCCTTTTCTCATGCTGAAACTGACCTCTGTCATATCCTTTTTCACTCTTCATTCTCAGTGTCCAGAGGACTAGAGAGTGCATGTTCTCCACAGGGAACTACAGGCAAACTCAGAAACTTTTACTGTCTTATGAAACTGCTTTTTTAACTACCAGAATGCCACATTGCTCATGGGACACTGATAAGTAACCAAAATTTCACTATCTCCTCCAGAAGATAAACTATCTGTATCAAACTATAAATGAGAAAATGACACTGGAAAGACTAATTCTTTGAAGCTGGAGATAAAATTGAGTTGCATACCTACTTGGAATTTTAGACAACTATATTTATACCAATAAAACCAATAAAAAACCAACATTTATAATCTACTTTTTGTTAGAAATGGGCACTTAATGAAATCTATCACCAAAATATAATTTTGGTAGTTATAAAGGAAACTGACCTCATTGCCAAGAACATACCTGCTACCACTCATTACATAACCTGAACATTCAAATGATGCAATTTCTTCACTTGTCAAGCCAATTTCACCTCTTCGTGGGATACGTTTTCCAGCTTTTACATATTCAGCCATAGCTGCACCTTCACCGGGTAACAGAGCATGGCCATAGCTACAAAGTAATACAGAATTAAGAAAAGGTTCATTATAAAAGAAAGCACAAAAAACATTTCTCTCAGAAAACAGTAGGAATAACAGTTGGTGGGCAGCATGCTGGGAAGCCTAATGTAAATTACCTTCATTTAATTAGGGAACACTGCACTGTGACCTATATTACTAACCCAGAAATGCAGAGATACTTTGGAAGAATAAAAAGGTTGATGTTAGTGAGCATATATTCATGGTTTACAATTATGGATCAATTTTCCCTACAGCTGTTGTCTTTATTGCTTCTGCCTCCAGTGAATTCCTTTTCCCTTTAAATACAAAGTAGAGAAATAATATATCTCAAATTAACATATTTTTTAGACTTACGGACAATAATAATGCTATACAGTAACAGTTCTCTATTAACTTTCATTCAAGGGGACTTTGAAAACTACCATCCTGGGACTTCCGTGGTGGTCCAGTAGCTAAGACTCCATGTTCCTAGTGCAGGGGGCCTGGGTTCGATCCCTGGTCAGGGAACTAAACCCCAAATGCCACAACTAAGACCTAATACACTTGAAGAAAAAAAATTTTAAAACAAGAAACAAAAACTACCACCCCTTCATTCAATTCACTAAATTCTTTGTATCTATTAAACTCAAAGCTTGTAACACACAGTAAGAATAATCTCTGTTCTTGTGGAATTTCTATATTAATAAGGATATAACACTAATACAACGTAGAATATATATTACAATACACAAAAGAAAATGCTGTGAGTACTAAAGAATTAAAGAGGGGTAGGAATCACACCTACCTGTGGAGGGAAGGTATTGGGAATCAGCACATGCCCCTCCTTTTGAAAAGGGCTTTGGGAAATGTTAAGGATTTTAACAGGAAGGAATTGGGGTTAGTGAAGAAACCAGGACTAGGGAAGAAGGGAAGGCGTGTTGGAGGAAGAAGTAAGGTGAAAGTGCACAGAAACTTTGAGTCTAAATAAGGGAGTAGTGAAAGATGTACTTGGAAGAGTAAGTTAGGACCATACTTTTGGGAAGGCACTTTAGAGATTATAAACATGCTCTTACTTACTTCAGAGGTTTATCATCTTGAGAGGCAAGTGTTTTGGGAGCCTCTGGGCCAATCAAATCTGAGGGTTCTTCAGGCTCTGCAGGAAAGATATTCAGAAACATATTCACATTTCGACTAATCAGTTAATTTAGTGTTTTATCTGTTCTGAAGTCAAACTCTATCAGAAGAACCTACTTGATCGATCCTTCCAAGGATTCTCCAGAAACTCTTCTTGGGACTCTTTAGAACTTGAGTCACTGGAATCTTTTCTGCTCTTCTTAGACTTCTTTTTCTTATATTTCTTCCTGCATTGATTATAATTTGATATAAATTGATTTAATATTCCCAGGCTAAAGGGCATCTTACTTTTTCAAGGCAACGAAAGACTGATTGAAATGATTTCGATGCTCAGCTTATTCAAATGTGTTAGAGAAGAATTTGTATTAAAAAATTTAACTTATTTCACTATAAGCTGGCTCAGACAGTAAAGAATCTGCCTGCAATGCAGGAGACCCAGGTTCGATTCCTGGATTGGGATGATCCCCTGGAGAAGGGAATGGCAACCCAATCCAGTAGTCTTGCCTGGAGAATTCCATGGACAGAGGAGCCTGGTGGGCTACAGTCCATGGGGTCGCAAAGAGTCAGATAAGACTGAGCGACAAACACTTTCACTTTCAAGGGAACAATAAAATATAGTTCTCATGTTGTAGAAAGAGAGCAGAAATAAAGCAATTTAAGAAAATAGCTCTTATCAATTTGAACATCAGTCATTTTCAGTATAATGGATTAAAATACATCAAATATGTTTGAATCCTTGGGCTCATGATGATAAAAACCTCAAAAAACCTCAACTCATTATTTTGAAAACTCATAAAACAAGTAAGCAATTATTTCACCCTTCCTATACCAACTATACTTCAGGGTAACCAAATAGGTAATGAGGGTAGGCTTCTCATATAGAATTATTTTACCTAATAAATGAAGAATCATTTTGCAATCCCTAATGAAGTAAGGGACCTAAACAAAGACTACTGATGCAGGTTAATATGACAAAAAGAGATGACCAGACATTATCTGCCTCCTGCTGGAAGTACACAGTACTACTTATGAAGTATTCCTACCAAAAACTCAAATCTGAACCTTATCAAGTGTCTAGACCTAACTATCAATCTACAGGAAATATAAAGGACAGAAAGCATGTTAAAAGGACACCATAAGAATACAACCAGCAAAATCCACACTGCAGGAAACTCTCCAGGGCAAATGATATTGTTTCCTCTACAACTAAACTGCAGGAACAAAAGGGAAGGGAAAGCTATCTATTTAAAGAGATGGAAAAGACGGATCAACCAATCACAATTCATGTACATTGTTTAGATTCTAATTTGAGGAAACTATTCAAAAAACTGCTGAGACCTGAATGAAGAACTATTATTAAATATTTTATGTGGATTAATAGTACTGTACTTTTTTTTTAAAAAAAGAATGCCTATCTTTTAGAGAAACTTGCAGCTTTATGGATGAAATGATATTTGGGACTGGTTTCAATATAACAGTAGGGTGGACAGCAGAGACTGTCAATAAGTTGATAATTGTTCAAGCTGAGTGATGGTTACATAGAAGTCCATTATACCATTTTATATAATTGTACATATTTTTAAAATTTTCCATAATAAAAATTAAAGAAAAAAACTGACGATCTGTGTTTCTTCTTCTTTTCCTTTTTCTTGGCTTTCTTTGCTCTCCTTTTTGTATCTTCATCTGCAAATTAAAGCATATTATAATTAAAAAATTTTTAACCCTAAAACTTTAATACTTTTGAGTAGTTAAATACCTTATAACTCTTCTATTTGTTGTTACAGAGAATTTAATTCATTCAAACATTTATTGTTAGGAAATGTGCAAGGAATGAGGGACATAGAAATTAAAGCTGCACTAAGCATTTGGTTCTATAGGGTATTATTATTAACTTGATTGCATGAGATAATAGTATTGTGATTAGACAGGAAATTTTCCTTATTGTTTAAAGATGTACACAAAGATATTTAGGGTGGCAGTGTGATATTTTAATTTACCTTGAATATCTCAACAACAAAAAAATCCATATTTGAAGCAAACATGTCAAAATGCTAACAGATGGTACACCTGAGTGACAAGCAATGTATATGGCATTAATGACACTTCTCCCTTCACTTATCTGGATGTTTGAGTATCCTCATGATGTTTGTGTTTTGGGCAATACTTTGCAGGAGCTCAGTCTAGTGGAGGAGACAGAGGGAAGGGGGTCAGTAGAATCCGAGTGACAGGGAAGTGGGGGGGCGGTGTTCTGGGCGCACACAGGAGTCTCACCATCAGGCTGGTTTGGAGAGGGTGGGTGAGGAATGGTTGACCGTGAAAAGGTGACTCTTAAGCTAGTTCTTTCTAAAGTCAGTTTTATTACAAAAGTAATGCACGTCCATCCATGCAGTGAGTAGGCCAAGCCACATGAAAGGAGACTGGCACTGTAGGCAGCCAGATTCTGTACTACATGGCAGAGTCAGGAGAAAGGACGTGCAATACGTGGAGATGAAAGTCACTCTCAAGCCACACAGGACCCTGCAGGAGAGTGACAGGGTACCTGTGATGAGAAATCCACAGAAATGTGTCCCCAGAGGAGGCACCCTCTGTCAATCACCAGCCATGGGAGGACACCAAAAGACGGCTTTGTTGTGATGCAGCCACACAGGAAGTGTCCTCCAGAATCAACTGCTGGCCTGAAGGGTCCCCTATGTTGTACCTCTGAAAATCACACAAAGCTGATCGCCGAGTGTGAGAATCTCTCCAAAGAGCTGCTCCAATGGGCTGATGCAGCCCCCTATGGCCTGGTTTGGCACCACACGTCTCAGAGACTGACCCCAACTTGGTTCGGTGCCACACGCCTTGTGCAGCTACACACAACCACTCTGGAGTCACACCGCTTAGCTCTGAATCCCAACTGTGTGACCTTGGGTATGAGCGGTACTTATAATCTGCTCGGGTCCTCTGTCTCCCCTACTCTAAGATGTGTCTGACAGTGACTGTGTGGATTAAACAGCAATAATGCCTATCAGGCACTTAGCAGGGTGCACGACACAAAGTCAGTGCATGTTCAAAACTCTTGGTTATTATTATTTTAAAGAACCTTTTTCTAGCATAAGCTTTGGACTTCCTTGGTGGTCCAGTGGTTAAGAATCCGCCTGCCAATGCAGGGGAAAAAGGTTCAATCCCTGGTCCAGGAAAATCCCATGTGCCAGGGAACAGCTAAGTCCATGTGCCACAACCACTGAGCCTGCACGCTCTAGAGCCCGAGCTCCACAACAAGAGAAGCCTGTGTACCGCAATGAACAATAGCCTCCACTTGCCACAACTAGAGAAAGCCCCCACGTAGGAACGAAGATCCAGCACAGCCAAAAATAAATAAAACTAAAATAAACTTTAAGAAGTAAAACTAGTTTTGAAGTAAGGCGGGCAGAATGATATTGGCTTTCTTACCACTGGAGTCTGTGTCAGAATCAGAGTCGCTGTCACTATCATCAGAATACTTCTTGTGTTTTCTTTTAGATGATTTTTTCTTCCTCCTTTTCTTGGATCTTTCTTTTGAATGACTAGACTTCTTCTTCTTCTTCTTTTCTTCTACATAAAATACAAATAAAAATTACTTCTAAAGAAGTATTTCTTTTTAAATTTTTTTAAAAAACTTATTTTGTACTGGGGTATAGCCGATTGACAATGCTGTGATAGTTTCAGGTGAACAGTGAAGGGACTCAGCCATACATATACAAGTATCACAAGTATTTCTGAGTATCAATTTTATTGTATTTGAAATACTGAAAAGGAAATGATGACAGGCAATTTGAATACAAGTAAAGTGTAATGTTCAACTATTTATAAATGTATTTTTAAAAATTTCTCAATAAAAAGCTCTCAATTAAAAAAATACCTTCTGAAGTAGAAGCTGAACTGGTGCTTTTCTTTGGCTCTTCATCCTCTACTGGTGTGTGTTCATCAGAGCTGAATTTAAAGAAAATGGTAATAAGAATCAGAAGAGTGTTAAAGGCAACCTACTGAATGTTGTTGTTGTTCAGTCGCTCAGTTGTGTCTGACTCTTTGCAACCCCGGGGGACTGCAGCATGGACTGAATGAGAGACACCATTTGCAAATCATATCCGAGAAGAGATTAATATTAAAAAAAAAAACGCAAAACCCCAAAAATGATGTGATTTTACAAATAGGCAGAGGATCTGAATAGAGATTTTTTCAAAGAAGACACACAGATGGCCAATAGGTAATGAAGAGATGTTCAACATCATTAATCATTGGGGAAATGCAAATCAAGACCACAATGAGATATCACTTCACACCTGTTTGGATGAATGTTATCAAAAAGACAAAAGATAACAACTGTTGGTGAGAATATGGAAAAGAGGGAACACTTACACTGTTATAATATAACAGAGTGAGAATATAAAATGGTACAGCTATTATAGAATCCAGAATGGAGGTTCTTCAAGAAATTAAAAATTGAACTTCCATATCACCTAACAATCTCCTTTCTGGATATATATCTGATGGAACTGAAATCAGTATCTCAAAGAGATATCTGGACTCTCATGCTCACTGCAGCATTACTTACAATAGCCAAAATGTTAAAACAACCAAATATCCATGAATGTATGAATGGATAAAGGAACTATGAGAAACACACATGCATACCCCACAGCAGAATATTATTTATCTTTAAAAAAGAATGAAGCTTGCCATTTTCAACAACATGGACAGCCTGTGAGGGCATTTGCTAAATGAAATGTCAAATAGAGAAAGATAAGACATGATCTCACTTATATGTGAAATCTAAAAAACAAAAAACTACCATACCGCAGATACAGAGAACAGAGTGATGGTTGCCAGAGTGCAGAGAAGGTGGGGGCAGGGCATGGGTAAAACACACGACGGGGATCAAGAAGTACAAACTCCAGTTATAAAATAAGGAAGTCATGGGGATGTGATGTACAGCGTGGCGACTGCAGTTAATAATGCTGTATTGCATATCTGACAGTTGATAAGAAAGTAAATCTTAGAAGTTCTCATCACAAGAAAAAACTTTTTATAACTATATATGGTGATGGATGCTAACTAGACTTACTATGGTGATCATTTTGCAATATATACAAATATTGAATCATGTTATAACATGCCTGAAACTAATATTGTATGTCAAATATATCTCAAAAAACTATAGGAGGTGGGAAAAAATAACAATTTTTTAAGAGGAAAAAAGAACTTTCAGATAATAATGCTTTATCACCCTGTCGCAAATTACAAGTTTACCTGTCAAGCACCTTGTCTCAACTCTAAAGAAAACACAGAAATAGAGCAGAGGGTAGATGCAGCTTCTGAATGGCACCAAAGAGAGAAAAGCCGCAGTCCACAGGGTCGCAAAGAGTTGGACATGACTGAACAACAACACAGAGGAAAAAAAAATAAGGAAAAGGAAAAAGCATTAGGCCTTTAATAATACTGAATACAGGAAACTAAACAGACTCAGTATATTCATTTTTAAAAACTTTTTGTAATGTTAATGTCTGACATTTAATCAGTTACTGGATTGAGAAAAAATAATTCAAAACAATATAAATGTATTTGTTTCAACACTGAACCCTTCTATGAATAGGAAATTAGCATCCCATGAATCACAATTTAAAGAGAACAATTAGCATGCTAAAATCCACTAGGAGCATGTTTTAATACTAAGGCATGTTTAATGTTTTTAAAACTCAAGGCACAGAATAGCATAAATCACAAGAAACAGGGAAAAAAAGAGCTGTAGTTAAAGTTCTTCACTTAACAAAAATTTTGACCATAGACTCTGGATTTAAACAAATGTTGCATTTAAAAAATATATATATATTTAAATTTTATTTTTATTAATTGAAGGATAATTGCTTTACAATATTGTGTTGGTTTCTGCCATATAAAAGGTGCATTTTTAATCACTTACTCTGGTTCTGGATTCTTTGGAGAAAGTCCCCACACTTCAGGAGCTCCCAATTCTCCAATCCTCTCTCTCTCACTTAGTCTCCTAGAAGAGATAGGCAGGTAAACTGTTTCCTAAATGTATTATAAGATTCAAAGGGGTCCAGTTAAGTCCTGTTTTTCCTCTACATTTTAAACTTTAAACTAATAAAAACTTGGTTTAAACTCAGGAACTTCCCTGGCAGTCCAGTGGTTAAGACACTGTGCTACCACTGCAGGTGATACAGGTTTGATCCCTGGTTCAGATACTAAGATTCCGCATGCCACAAGAGGTGGCCAAATTTTTTTTTTTAAAGTAAACTCAACATTAGGATCTAACTCAATATTAGGATCTAATATTCTGATGTATCTGATGTTCTATCAAATAGTGCAAACTACAGACAGCCCGATAGGCCTGGCCAGAGATTCAGCCTGGGAGGCTGTCCAGTGTGTCTTTTCTAGTACATGCATCACACAGCTCCCAATTGCTCATTTCATCTTCTGCAATATGTGACAAAAATGGTCTTACATTTGGAAATAACTTCATTTGTTTATGTATCCTTATGAAAGTAAAGAGAATTCTCTACTCCTGACAAGGTCAAACCTTTGTTTTCAAAAAGTCAGGAATTAATGAAGAAAATAAAAATGAAGCATTAGAAGTAGAAAATAAAGGGACCTCTGAAAGTAAAAGAAAAGTTTTGACAAAACTTTACTTAATGAGATATAGCGTTTGTTTTCTGTTTTTCCCCTAATTTTTTTTTCAAAAAGGAGTAAATTCTCTATCTACCCTTGGAAGACAAATTTATTTTGTTTTATGTTTGTGATTTCTTAATGTTTGATATTCCTTATAAACACACAAACAATACACAACAAAAACTAAGGTTTACTTCTTCAAACTTCAGCTGTTGTGACTCCACTTGTTTAAAAAAAGAACCTTATTAAAGAAATAAAATCCTTTTTGATTTTTTAAAACAAAATATTTTTTTCTTCCTTATTCAGGGGAAAAGGTATAATTGTGCAGAGTTAGACTCCGGTTTCCTACTTGAAGTAACATAAAATCTAATAGAGGACATACTTATAGCTAAACTTTGAATACATACATACAGGATGAAGAATGCTTGACAGGCTAAAAAGACCAAGCAATAAAGTTCTTATCCCTCCTGCCACCCAACTTCGTGGATACTTTAAAATTATTTACCTCCTAAATGTACAAACGCAAATTTCATCCAAGGAATTCTGACATCTTTTGGTAAGGAATGTCTGGTATGGAAACTGGATGCTTTTTGATGGACACAGCCTGGGGTTACCTTCTGGAAATTTTAATTTGGAGAAGTCAGTCTCCAATCTATTTTAGGACTGTTTTTACTGTTTCTGTTCCCATGCACAAAATACTAACAGCTAACACTTAAGAGCAATTTATTGTGTTCCAGGCACTAAATCATTACATCTCTAAAAAGCTTTTGTACTAATTTTTCCCTTTTACATGGTGAAGAAATGAAACTAAGAGAGGTTAAGTAACTTGCCCAAGGTCACACAAGTATTAAGCAACAAAGGAGGGCTTCAGACTCAGGCAGTCTGATTCTGGAGCCTGTTCTCTTAATCACTAGACTTTAGTGGCCCCCACTTTTGGAAGAAAAAGACTCAAGCTATCTCCCAATTGTTGAAACCTTAACCTGCCCCTCAATGCCTGTTACACTTTAAAATTTTTTTTATTTTTAAACACATACAGTATGATCAGTACAGTGTCTGACACATAATTTAACACTCAATAAGCATTAGATATTAAGAATTACAAAGCACATAACTGCTATAAATGAAGTATAATCTTTAAAAATAGTGAATCACTATATTATTGTACACTGGTAACTTAAAAACACTGTATATCTACTATACTTCAATTTTTTTAAGTAAAAATAATTAAAGCTTACAAAACAGTAATTATAATTCTTTTCCTTTCTCCTTAAACTATTCATCTTCCTCTCCAATACTCAGTCATTAAAGAAGATCTGATGTCAATCTGACCTCATTTTTCATGCTGAAGATTGAGACCGCTTAAGATCTTTCTCAATGTAGTCCAACCTTACAGTTTAACAGATCATTTTTTCCTACACATCATTTTTTCCCTACATTTAGTCAAACATCTTGTTTCAGAGGTTCTCCTCCCCTCCAATTTAAACCCTATATCTCAACCTTTCCCAAGTCGCTGCAAAACAACTCCACTCACTTATCCTATTGTCTCAAACCTGTTTGATCATTCAACAAGCAATGGTTGCGCACCTACAAAGTGCTCCGCACTGTAAATTTTGTGATCAATAATCTGGGCTCTTCCAAGGGCTCAGTCTACTGGGGAATGAAAACGTGATCACTAATGACAACGACACAACCAAGTAAATGCTGTAATTCCGGCAGGTCCGAGGCTCTTGACCATGCCCGCAACAAGCCAGGAGGCTGGAAGGGGTAGCGGGAGGGAGACCAAGGCATTAGATGAAGGGGCCGGAGGATGAGCGGAAAAACCTAACGATGGAAAGGGATGAGTAAGGCGTCATCGTGGGTGGACTGACGGAAGGGATGAAAACGCGCGCAAGTCAGGGAGAGAACGAAATGCAAACAGTCGGGTGCGAAATGAACGATAAATCGGACTCTAAAGGCTAGTGGGCTTGCGAAAGAAGGTGCGTTCGTCTCACTCACTTCTGCCGCAAGCTCTCCTCCCTCTCCTTGTCCAGGAGGCTAGGCCACGGCTTGTCGCTCCCGTAGGGGCGTGAGTAGCCGCCATAATAGGCGGACGAGGAGGCAGAAGAGAAAGGGGCGCCGCGCGGTGCGGAGGGCCGCTCTCGAGAGCGTGATCGCGAGCGCGAACGGTAGGACTGGTTTCGGGAGCCTTGGCTGGAGCCACTCAGCTGATGGCTGAGGCCATTCCGGTCCCCGGACCGAGAGCAAGAGCGCGAGCGAGAGCGGCGGCCGCGCGGGGAGCGAGAGGATTTGCTAGGCTTAGGGCTCTTCGAAGAACTGCGACGCTTCCCCCCGGAGCTCGAGGCCTCCCACTCCGGGCTGCGGGAGCCAGACACCGGAGCCATCGCTATTGCTGGGTCCCTGAATCCGTGGGTGAAGGGGGCGCTCGCGCGAGCCTGGGAAAATTCTCCGTTGCCTTGGCTCCCAGGACCGGCAGCCGTACCTCCGCCAGAACCCGAGGAAACCTTGGAAACAGTTCCGGGTACGTCGGCCAATTCCTTCCCCAGACCTAGGCGGGCCTACTGACTCAGGGACGGGATGTGTGTAGCCGTGTAAGGAAGCCGGTGGGGCAACAAGGTTCCCTCATCCTTCGGGTTCCGAATGAGGCTGCTCAATTCTAAGATCTACATGTTCAGTTCAGTTCAGTCGCTCAGTCGTGTCCGACTCTTTGCGACCCCATGAATCGCAGCACGCCAGGCCTCCCTGTCCATCACCAACTCCCGGAGTTCACTCAGACTCACGTCCATCGAGTCCGTGATGCCATCCAGCCATCTCATCCTCTGTCGTCCCCTTCTCCTCCTGCCCCCAATCCCTCCCAGCATCAGAGTCTTTTCCAATGAGTCAACTCTTTGCATGAGGTGGCCAAAGTACTGGAGTTTCAGCTTTAGCATCATTCCTTCCAAAGAAATCCCAGGGCTGATCTCCTTTAGGATAGACTGGTTGGATCTCCTTGCAGTCCAAGGGACTCTCAAGAATCTTCTCCAACACCACAGTTCAAAAGCTTCAGTTCTTCGGTGCTCATTTTTCTTCACAGTCCGACTCTCACATCCATACATGACCACAGGAAAAACCATAGCCTTGACTAGACGGACCTTAGTCGGCAAAGTCATGTCTCTGCTTTTGAATATACTATCTAGGTTGGTCATAACTTTTCTTCCAAGGAGTAAGCGTCTTTTAATTTCATGCTGCAGTCACCATCTGCAGTAATTTTGGAGCCGAAAAAAATAAAGTCTGACATTGTTTCCACTGTTTCCCCATCTATTTCCCATGAAGTGATGGGACCAGATGCCATGATCTTTGTTTTCTGAATGTTGAGCTTTAGGCCAACTTTTTCGCTCTCCTCTTTCGCTTTCATCAAGAGGCTTTTTAGTTCCTCTTCACTTTCTGCCATAAGGGTGGTGTCATCTGCATATCTGAGGTTATTGATATTTCTCCCAGCAATCTTGATTCCAGCTTCAGCGTTTCTCATGATGTACTCTGCATATAAGTTAAATAAGCAGGGTGACAACATACAGCCTTGACGTACTCCTTTTCCTATTTGGAACCAGTCTGTTGTTCCATGTCCAGTTCTAACTGTTGCTTCCTGACCTGCATACAGATTTCTCAAGAGTCAGGTCAGGTGGTCTGGCATTCCCATCTCTCTCAGAATTTTCCACAGTTGATTGTGATCCACACAGTCAAAGGTTTTGGCATAGTCAATAAAGCAGAAATAGATGTCTTTCTGGAACTCTCTTGCTTTTTTGATGATCTAGAGGATGTTGGAAATTTGATCTCTGATTCCTCTGCCTTTTCTAAAACCTCTACATGAGACTGTACTTTTTTCATCTTTGACTTGAAAAACCTAAAGGGAAGGACGACAGGCCACAGGACATGTGTCACTAAACAGCTGTATGAACAATAAGTACTGTGTAACTAAGTAAGTAAATAAACAATTGTATGTCTATGTATGTATGCATGTAAGTATAAGTTCCCAGGTGGCTCTAGTGGTAAAGAATCCACCTGCCAGTGCAGGAGACATAAGAGATGTGGGTTCCATCCCTGGGTCAGGAAGATCCCCTGGAGGAGGGCATGGCAACCCACACCAGTATTCTTGCCTGGAGAATGCCATGGACAGAGGAACCTGGCGTGCTACAGCCTATAGTGTCACAAAGAGTCGGAAACGACTGAAGTGACTTAGAAGGCACAAACACACACACCGTTTTTTTAATTTCCAGTTCCAAGCAAATTAAAGGGGATTTATCTAAATTGACAAAACGTGGTCCACTGGAAAAGGGACTGGCAAGACACTTCAGTATTCTTGCCTTGAGAACCCCATGAACAGCATGAAAAGGCAAAAAGATAGGAGGACACTGAAAGATGAACTCCCCAGGTCAGTAGGTGCCCAATATGCTACTGGACATCAGTGGAGAAATAACTCCAGAAAGAATGAAGAGAAAGAGCCAAAGCAAAAACAGCACCCAGTTGTGGATGTGACTGGTGATGGAAGTAAAGTCAGATGCTGTAAAGAACAATATTGCATAGGAACCTGGAATGTTAGGTCCATGAATCAAGGTGATAGAGTCCACATGGGGGGTCTCACTGATAAGATGGCTTGTTGTGTTGACCTCACAATCAAATAATAAATCACAGTGATCCTTGAGACTGACCAAATTGCTCAAATGGTATCCTGTTATCGCACTGGTACCTATCTTCTCAAAGCTGGGAGACCACCAGATTCCAGACCTCTGGTTATATGACCATCCCTTCAGAGAATTTTTCATTGGTGAGGTATAAGAAGGACTCCATCAGAAAGGGAGGACACTGGTTCTCCTTAAGGGCCAGTCACCCTCTCTCTTCCCTCTAATAAAATTTCCCTTTTCTTGCCTGACTCCCCAGCTTGCTCTCTTTTTCTCTGCACTCGCCTTACATTCTGGTGCTGAAACCCGGGAGGGAAGATCCAACGCAACTGGGTGGGCTCCTCTCATGAGCCCACCTCCGGTGGTCCCCTCCCTTGGACCTTGCCGAGAAACTGAGGCGAGCTCGGGAATGGGACTTTCCACTTGCCTTGCTGGACTGACATCCACACACTGGCCCACATTGTATCCGTTGGTTACAAGGGAGAGTGAAATCCCATTCTCTTGGATCCTGTGTCTCTCGCCTCACTTCCAAGTCCTAGCGCTAGGCGGGAGGATCCCCACAGCCCTTGTGACCTTGGCCTTGTGCCCTGTCTGACTTTGAAATAGGGGACACCCATTTCAAAGCAGACTATTATTACTCTCTGAGAAAGTCCTGAGTACAAGGATGCCTTTTCTCTGGGACCTTTCTGCTCACTTTCTCTCGCCCTTGTCTAACCTCCCTATTCAGCTGCAATGGGAAATTCTCAATCCCAGCCCTCAAAATCTACTCCTCTAGGATGCTTTCTCCGAAACCTAAAAGCTTTGGGCTTCCAAGAGGCGATCAGACCAAAAAGACTTATTTACTATTCTAACACTGTCTGGCCACAATACAGACTTGATAACAGGTCCCAATGGCCAGAAAATGGAACTCTTGATTATAATACTCTATGGGACCTCGATAACTTCTGCCTCCACAAAGGCAAGTGGTTAGAAATCCCTTATGCTCTGTGAATACTGTTCTACCTCTCATATACTCTTAGCCAATTCTGGGCCACATCCTCCTAATACAATGTCTCCTGATCCTTGTTCAGACTTTTCTTCTTCTTCCTTCAACCCTTCCAACCACAGCCCACCCCTAGCATTCCCAATCCCCTTGCAGCCGTTCCAGATCCAGTTCCACAACCTCCACCTTACATCCCCTCCTCCCTCCCTCCTTCTGAAGCACAGGCCTCCGCCACAGCAGCTCCCAATCCCCCTCCCCAGCTTGTGCCTGAGATAAGCTCTGAGACCTCAGCCCCAACCTCTACCCTGAGGGTCCCAAGGCTTTACCCTAACCTCCCTTAGATCCCTTCCCATAATGGCCCTGAACAACTTTAAAACAGGAAACTTCACCGCAGGACCCTGCTCCTTCCCCTAATTCATTGCTCCCTTTATGGGAAGTAGCTAGAGCAGAAGGCATTGTTCGGGTTCATGTCCCATTCTTTCTCACTGATCTGTCTCAGATTGAAAAGTATCTTGGCTCCTTCTCCTCAGACCCTGATAATTATCTAAAAGAATTCAAGTATCTTACCCAGTCTTATGACTTAACCTGGCATGATATTTACATCATACTTTCCTCCACTCTTCTCCCAGAAGAGAAGGAACGAGTATGGGAAGCCTCTCAGGCGCATGCTGATGAGATACACAGGACAGAGGACACTAAGCCTGTAGCGGCAACGGCTGTCCCCCGAGATGATCCAAACTGGGATTATCAGGCAGGGAGCCCTGGACAAGCAGCCTGTAATCATATGATTGCTTGCCTCATTGTGGGTCTTCAAGAGGCAAGGCATAAAGCCGTCAACTTTGATAAGCTCTGGGAAAGAACTCAAAGATTAGATGAAAACCCAGCACAATTTCTAGCCAGGTTAAAGGAAGTGCTACACAAACATACAAAATTAGACCCCACTTTAGCAGAGGGCACCATTGTCCTTAGCACCCATTTAATCTCCCAGTCACCCCAGATATCCTAAAGAAACTAAAAAAGGTAGAAGAAGGCCCTCAAATCCCTCAACGAGACCTTTTAAATTTAGCCTTTAAGATTTTCAATAACCAGGAAGAACAGGCAAAACTAGGGAAGGCCCAATGAGATCATGCCAAATACCACCTTTTAGCCACTGCCCTACATGGCTCCAAGCCTCCATCAACCAACAAAGAAAGGAAGCCTCCTGGGCCCTGCTTCAAATGTGGCAAAGAAGGCCACTGGGCCCGCCTATGCCTAAAGCCAAGGCCCCCTCCAGGTCCATGTTCCAGCTGTGGCATAAAGGAACATTGGAAGGTCGACTGCCCAAATCCCCCTCCAGGGACCTGGACATCCCCTCCTGGTCCTGAGCAGGGGTCCTTTGACCCAGCTCTGCCCAGCCTCCTCACCGCTGAAGACTGAAGGTGCCCAGGGCGCCAGGCCCCAATTCTCATTACATCTACGGAGCCCAGTGTACCTCTTACTGTGGCAGGTAAGCCGATCTCCTTTCTCATTGACGCAGGGGCCACTTACACTGCTATGCCTGCCCAATCTGGAAAAACCAAGGTCTCTCAGGTCTCTGTTATGGGGGTTGATGGTTTAATATCTGCACCATGAATAACTGAGCCTCTACCTTGCACACTTCAAGATACCCCATTATCCCATTCTTTTCTCATACTCCCAAAATGCCCCACTCCTATTCTTGGGAGAGACCTTCTCTCAAAATTCAAAGCCTCTATTACTATCCCAAGTCCACCCTCTGATCTAGCCTGGCTACTGCTTCTTAACCCCACCTCTTCTTCCCCCACCCCATTGCCTTCCTCGTCCATAAACACCATAGTTTGGGATACAGACAACTCATCTGTTGCCTCTCACCATGCTCCAATTCATATCCATCTCAAAGACCACTCTAAATTCCCCAATCAACCACAATACTGCATCTCCCAAAAACATCAACAAGGGTTAAAGCCTATCGTCACTAAACTCCTACATCAGGGCCTCTTGCACCCAACTCATTCTCCCTATAACACCCCTATCCTACCTGTCAAAAAGCCAAATGGCTCCTATTGCCTGGTCCAGGACGTGAGACTTATCATTGCGGCTGTTATCCCCATACACCCAGTAGTTCCAAATTCCTATACTCTTCTCTCTCTCATTCCCTCTTCCACTACCCACTTCACTGTTTTAGACCTCAAAGATGCCTTCTTTACTATTCCTTTACACCCAGACTCTCAAGACCTCTTCCTTTACCTGGACTGATCCAGACAATCATCACTCCCAACAGCTGACACGGACAGTCCTCCCACAGGCTTTTTGTGATAGCCCTCATTTCTTTGGCCAAGCTTGAACATCAGACCTAATCTCTCTTGACCTTACTTCAAGTACTGTCCTCCAATATGTGGATGATCTCCTCCTTTGTAGTCCTTTGCTTACATATTCTCAACAACACACTATACAATTCCTTAATTTTCTGGCTGATCGAGGCTATCAAGTATCTCCCATCAAGGTTCAGCTCTCTCTTCCTAGAGTCACCTATCTCAGAATCCTTTTAACACCAACAAAAAGATATATTACTACCAATAGAAAGTCCCTTATATCCACCCTACCACTCCCTACATCAGAAACAGAGATCCAGTCCTTCTTGGGGTTAGCTGGATATCTACACCTCTGGATTCCTAATTTGGCCCTCTCGGCACAACCCCTATATCAAGCCAAGGAGATCTTTCAGAACCCCTAGAGTTAAAATCAAATATATGTTCAGCCTTTAACAACCTTAAGCAAGCCATTCTCTCAGCCCCAGCTCTAACGCTTCCTGACCTTTCTCGTCCCTTTATACTCTACACTACTGAGAGAAACAAAATTGCCCTAGGAGTTTTGGGACAAAATCAGGACCCTTCTTCACCCCTGTTGCTCATCTGTCAAAGCAATTAGATACCACAATTCAAGGATGGCTAACCTGCCTACATGCTCTGGCAGCAGCTGCACTCCTCGCTCAGGAAAGTAAAAAACTTACTTTTGGAGAACCACTGTCATTCATTCACCAGATGACTTTAAGGACTTACTTTCTCACAAATCCATGAGCCTTCTATCTCCTTCAGGCATTCAACTAATTCATGTCACTCTTCTCGAATCTCCTGAGTTTTCCTTTGAACACTGTCCTACTCTAAACCCTGCCACACTTATCCCTAATTCTTCTGAGCCCCCTATTCATACTTGCAAAGCAGCATTAGAAGACCTGATGCCCTATTTTCCCCACATTTCCTCAACCCCTTTAAATAACCCTGACTTTACTTGGTATATTGATGGCAGCTCCTCTATGACATCAAAAGAAAAAAAAGTAGCTGGATATGCAATTGTCTCTGACACCGAAATTATTGAATCCCAACCTCTCCCCTGAGGAACCGCTTCCCAAAAGGCAGAACTTATTGCACTAACTAGACCTCTTACACTCGTAGCTAACAAGAGAACAAATATATACACTGACTCTAAATACACTTTCCACATCATACACTCACATGCTGCCATTTGGAGGGAATGAGGGCTCCTATCTACTACAGGCTCTCCCATAACTAATGCCCCGCTTATACTCCAACTTTTAAAAGCAGCTATCATGCCAAGTGAAGTAGGCATCATACATTGCTGAGGTCACCAGGTGGCCTCAGGCTCCATTTCACGGGGCAACAATGCCACACTCAGAGAAGCAAAACAAGCCTCACTCCGATCACCAGCTCAACAACTTATAGTAATCCCCAATTTAAAGCCCCTTTACCTCGCTGAAGAAAAAACAATTATTACAAGATTATTAAAAGAGGGAGCACAACCACAAGGAGACTGGTTACAAAACAGGGCCACCATGTCCTTCCCCAATCTCAGCACAAAGATTCCTCATCAGGCCCTACACATAGGCACTAAACCTCTTTATCATCTCCTAAAACCTCTTATCACCTTCTTTCACTCCTACAACAAATCACTCTTGCATTATCTGCCCCTCAGTCTCACCACAGAGAGCCCTAAAGCCTATTCCCTCATTCCCAACAAATGAGGCTCGAGGTCATATCCCAGGAGAGGACTGGCAAATTGACTTCATTCACATGCCTCCAACACGAAAAATAAAACTCACGCTCACTCTAGTACATACATTTTTAGGGTGGATTAAAGCTTTTCCTATGAGATCAAAAACTGCCTCAGAGGTTAACACAATTTCTCGTACGAGAAATCATCCCTCGCTTTGGCCTCCCACACTCCAATCCAATAATGGGCCAGCTTTAACCTCCCAAATAACTCAACAGGAAGCCCAATCCCTTGGCATAACCTGGAAATTACATATTCCTTACAGAACCCAATCAACGGGAAAAGTAGAAAAGGCAAATTCTATTCTCAAAACGGACCTAAGCAAACACCAGAACTACAAAGGCCATGGACTGAAC
This sequence comes from Budorcas taxicolor, assembly GCF_023091745.1. NCBI lineage: Eukaryota > Metazoa > Chordata > Mammalia > Artiodactyla > Bovidae > Budorcas > Budorcas taxicolor. The sequence goes on from NC_068935.1 coordinate 28,660,123, forward strand.
CCCTTCCCATGGCTTTGGCTCACATTACAGCTACGCCACATGGACTCCCTTTTCTCTTAGGTCAGTTCCCTACTGCCAGCCCCTTGCTGGAGATTATCTTCCCATCCTTAACCTTATTAGATGCATCATGAGAGAACATGCAGATCGCTCTCTCCCAAAGCCTCATCAAACGAATTCAGCTGACTTAACACTCACACACAGGGACCTCAGTCAGTCAGTCAGTTCAGTCACTCAGTTGTGTCCGACTCTTTGTGACCCCATGAACTGCAGCACGCCAGGCCTCCCTGTCCATCACCAACTCCCGGAGTTTACCCAAACTCATGTCCATTGAGTCGGTGATGCCATCGAATCATCTCATCCTTTGTCATCCCCTTCTCCTCTGCCTTCAGTCTTTCCCAGCATCAGGGTCTTTTCAAATGAGTCAGCTCTTCACATCAGGTGGCCCAAGTATCAGAGTTTCAGCTTCAACATCAGTCCTTCCAATGAACACCCAGGACTGATCTCCTTTAGGATGGACTGGTTGGATCTCCTTGCAGTCCAAGGGACTCTCAAGAGTCTTCTCCAACACCACAGTTCAAAAGCATCAATTCTTCGGCACTCAGCTTTCTTTATACTCCAACTCTCACATTCATACATGACTACTGGAAAAACCATAGCTTTAACTAGATGGACCTTTGTTGACAAAGTAATGTCTCTGCTTTTGAATATGCTGTCTAGGTTTGTCACAACTTTTCTTCCAAGGAGTAAGCGTCTTTTAATTTCATGGCTGCAATCACCATCTGCAGTAATTTTGGAGCCCAAGAAAATAAAGTCTCTCACTGTTTCCACTGTTTCCCCATCTATTTGCCATGAAGTGATGGGACCAGATGCCTTGATCTTAGTTTTCTGGATATTGAGTTTTAAACCAGATTTTGCACTCTCTTCTTTCACTTCCATCAAGAGGCTCTTTAGTTCTTCCACACTTTCTGCTATAAGAGTGGTGTCATCTGCATATCTGAGGTTATTGCTATTTCTCCCGGCAATCTTGATTCCAGCTTGTGTTTCATCCAGCCCAGCATTTCTCATGATGTACTCTGCATAGAAGTTAAATAAGCAGGGTGACAATATACTGCTTTGATGTACTCTTTTTCCTATTTGGAACCAGTCTGTTGTTCCATGTCCAGTTCCAACTGTTGCTTCCTGACCTGCATACAGGTTTCTCAAGAGGCAGGTCAGGTGGTCTGGTGTTCCTAGCTGTTTCAGAATTTTCCACAGTTTATTGTGATCCTTACAGTCCAAAGTTTTGGCATAGTCAATAAAGCAGAAATAGATGTTTTCCTGGCACTCTCTTGCTTTCTCAATGATCCAGAGGATGTTGGCAATTTGATCTCTGGTTCCTCTGCCTTTTCTAAAACCAGCTTGAACGTCTGGAATTTCACAGTTCACGAATTGCTGAAGCCTGGCTTGGAGAATTTTGAGCATTACTTTACTAGCATGTGAGATGAGTGCAATCGTGCGGTAGTTTGAGCATTCTTTGGCATTGCCTTGCTTTGGGATTGGAATGAAAACTGACCTTTTCCAGTCCTGTGGCCACTGCTGAGTTTTCCAAATTTGCTGGCATATTGAGGGAAGCACTTTCACAGCATCATCTTTCAGGATTTGAAATAGCTCCACTGGAATTGCATCACCTCCACTAGCTCTGTTCATAGTGATGCTTCCTAAGGCCCACTTAACTTCACATTCCAGGATGTCTGGCTCTAGGTGAGTGATCACACCATCGTGATTATCTGCGTTCTGAAGATCTTTTTTGTATAGTTCTTCTGTGTATTCTTGCCACCTCTTCTTAATATCTTCTGCTTCTGTTAGGTCCATACCATTTCTGTCCTTTATTGAGCCCATCTTTTCATGAAAAGCTCCCTTGGTATCTCTAATTTTCTTGAAGATCTCTATTCTTTCCTGTTCTATTATTTTCCTCTATTTCTTTGCATTGATCACTGAGGAAGGCTTTCTTATCTCTCCTTGGTATTCTTTGGAACTCTGCATTCAAATGGGTATATCTTTCCTTTTCTCCTTTGCTTTTCACTTCCCTTTTTTTCACAGCTACTTGTAAGGCCTCCTCAGGCAGCCATTTTGCTTTTTTGCATTTGTTTTTCTTGGGGATGGTCTTGATCCCTGTCTCCTTTACAATGTCATGACCCTCCGTCCATAGTTCATCAGACACTCTGTCTATCAGGTAAGAGAAACCCAAGTAAGACAGTAGGCGCTGAAAGAGGGCATCAGAGGGCAGACAGACTGAAACAACAATCACAGACAACTAGCTAATCTGATCACATGGACCACAGCTTATCTAAGTCAATGAAACTAAGCCATGCCATGTGGGGCCACCCAAGACAGACGGGTCATGGTGGAGAGGTCTGAGAGAATATGGTCCACTGGAGAAAGGAATGGCAAACCATTTCAGTATTCTTGCCTTGAGAACCCCATGATCAGTATGAAAAGGCAAAAAGATAGAACACTGAAAAATGAACTCTCCAGGTTGGTAGGTGCCCAGTACGCTACTAGAGATCAGTGGAGAAATAACTCCAGAAAGAATGAAGGGATGGAGCCAAAGCAAAAACAACACCCAGTTGTGGTTGTGACTGGTCATAGAAGCAAGTTCCGATGGTGTAATGAGCAATACTGCATAGGAACCTGGAATGTTAGGTCCATGAATCAAGGCAAATTCGAAGTGGTCAAACAAGAGATGGCAAGAGTGAACGTCGATATTCTAGGAATCAGCGAACTAAGATTGGAATGGGTGAATTTAACTCAGATGACCATTATATCTACTACTGTGGGCAGGAATCCCTTAGAAGAAATGGAGTAGCCATCCTAGTCAACAAAAGAGTCCAAAATGCAGTACTTGGATGCAGTGTCAAAAACGACAGAATGATCTCTGTTCATTTCAAAGGGAAACCATTCAACTTCACGGTAATCCAAGTCTATGCTCCAACCAGTAACGCTGAAGAAGCTGAAGTTGAATGGTTCTATGAAGACCTACAAGATCTTTTAGAACTAACACCCCAAAAAGATGTCCTTTTCATTACAGGGAACTGGAATGCAAAAGTAGGAAGTCAAGAAACACCTGGAGTAACAGGCAAATTTGGCCTTGGAGTACAAAATGAAGCAGGGCAAAGGCTAATAGAGTTTTGCCAACAAAATGCACTGGTCATAGCAAACACCCTCTTCCAACAACACAAGAGAAGACTCTACACATGGACATCACCAGATGGTAAACACTGAAATCAGATTGATTCTATTCTTTGCAGCCAAAGATGGAGAAGCTCTATACAGTCAACAAAAACAAGACTGGGAGCTGACTGTGGCTCAGATAATGAATTCCTTATTGTCAAATTCAGACTGAAATTGAAGAAAGTGGGCAAAACCACTAGACCCTCAGATAATGGTGACCTTCTTCAAAAGATCCCATGCATGTACTGCTACACTCAGTGCCCCCAACCCTGCAGCAGGCCACCACTGACCCATGCCTCCACTGGAGACTCCCGGACACAAACAGGCAAGTCTGGGTCACTCTTGTGAGGTCGCTGCTCCTTTCTCCTGGGTCCTGGTGCACAAGGTTCTGTTTGTGCCCTCCAAGAGTCTATTTCCCAGTCCTGTGTAAGTTCTGGCAGCTCTATGGTGCAGTTAATGGCAACCTCCTCCAAGAGGACTTATGTTATACCCAAGTCTGCTGTACACAGAGCCCCTGTCCCTGTGGCAGAAAAACAAATATCGATAAGTAAAACAAAAATAGATGTATTGGTTACTAATTGGACTGGGATTTCCCCTACTTACCTTATTCACAATAGGACTTTATTCTGTGTCTCCCCCCGAGTGGACTATCATTCTAAAACTTTCCCTCTGTTTTACCTACTCCTCCATAGTTCTTGTTTTTTTGGGCGTGGCCCTCCTCTACTATGATCAGCCTAGATGAATTCATTATCCACTTTCCTTCACATAGTAATACAAGCCCTTACCTTTCCTGGAAACACCACTGTTACTGATCTCCCCTTATTCCTTGACTTTATAACTGATCTTTGGCTCCAGGGAGATTTCATAGCGTTCACACCTACCCAAATTGATTTCTACACCTGGATTCTTATTTTTATCATTTTTTCGCCTTAGACATGAGACACCACATCATGATTTTACTCTTAATCCCTCTTCTTTTACAGTTCAAACTTCACATTAATACCCTATCTATAACTCACCCTGCCCCAAACCTTGCCTGCTGCTGCTGCTAAGTCGCTTCAGTCGTGTCCGACTCTTTGACCCCATAGGCGGCAGCCCACCAGGCTCCTCCATCCCTGGGATTCTCCAGGCAAGAATACTGGAGTGGGTTGCCATTTCCTTCTCCCAAACCTTGTCTACCTATTCATAACTTTACATCTGACCCATCGTTTACTCAACACCTCAAACCCAACCCTGGCCAGGCCAATTAAGAAACATGTTTCATATCAAAGGCATTGCTTTTAATACAAAGAATTGATGCTTTGGATTGTGCTGTTGGAGAAGATTCTTGAGAGTCTGTTGGACTGCAAGGAGATAAAACCAGTCAATCCTAAAGGAAATCAGTCCTGAATATTCATTGGAAGGACTGATGCTGAAGCTGAAACTCCAATACTTTGGCCACCTGATGCGAAGAACTGACTCATTGGAAAAGACCCTGTTGCTAGGAAAGATTGAAGGCGGGAGAAGAAGGGGATGACAGAGGATGAGATGGTTGGATGGCATCACCAACTCTATGGACATGAGTTTGAGCAAGGTCTGGGAGTTGGTGATGGACAGGGACACCTGGCATGCTGCAGTCCATGGGGTTGCAAAGAGTCAGACATGACTGAGCAACTGAACTGAACTGAATTTGGAAGTGCCACACTATTTTGATTATAGTAGATTTATAGTGAGTCTTGAAGTTGGATAGTGTCAGTCTTCTGGCTTTGTTCTTCAGTATTAATTTGGCCATTCTGGGTCTTCTACCTTTACATATAAATTTTAGGATCAGTTTGTCAATTTCTCTAAAGTAACTTGCTGGAATTTTGATTGGGATTGTGTTCAATCTATAGATCAAGTTGGGAAGAACTTACTTCTTAACATTATCAAGTCTTCCTATCCATAAACGTAGAATATCTCTTCATTTATTCAGATCTACTTTTGACTTCTTACATCAGACTTTTATAGTTTTCCACATGTAGATATTGAGATATTGCATATATTTTCTTAGGTTTATACACAAGTATCTCAGATTTGAGGTGCTAATATAAATGGTGTGTAGGGTTTTGTTTTTAAGGTTAAGTTTTAAAATATATATATATTTATTTTTATTTGTCTTTGATGGGTCTCAGACATGGCATGTAGAATCTTTAGTTGCTGCATGTGGGATCTAGTTCCCTGACCAGGGTTGAACCCAGGCCCCCTGCATTGGGAACACAGAGTCTTAGCCACTGGACTACAAGGGAAGTCCCATACCTTTTAAATTGTCTACAGTTCTTGAATATTCTTTTCTGTTATTTTAAATTCTTTTTTCTCTTTGCTTATCATTTTCAGATATTTCCATTATCATATTGGGATGTTTCTATTGTTTTATCTTTTACCTCACTAATTTTTACCTGCCTCATCCAGTCTTTTGATAAACCCATCAAAGATATTTTTCATTTCTGTCACAGTGTTTTTGATTTCTAGCTTTTCCCTTTGATTCTTTCTTAGAGTTTTTATCATCTCCAGCTTACATTACTCATCTGTTCTTGTATCTTGTCCACTTTTTTCACTATAACCCTTAGTATATTAATCATAGTTATTTTAAGTTCTAGATTCAATAATTACAAAAATCTCTGCCATATTTTAGTCTGGCTCTGATGCCTGCTTTCTCTCCTTTGAATGTTTCTTTTTATTTTTAGCATGCCTTGTAAATTTTTATTGAAAGCCAGTCATGATGTATTGGATAAAAGAACTGGAGTAGATATTTTTTTCTTGTGAGTTTTTTTTTTTTCTGTTTATCTGGCTAGGAATTAGGCTATGTTTACTGTTAGTGGTAGGTGTCAGAGTCTAAAATTTCCACTAGCATCCTTATTCATCTCCCCTGTCATCTTTGTGTTTCCTTAGAGGCTTCTTCTTCTTTTTTTTTTAAAAATTTATTTATTTACTATTTGGCTATGGTAGGATCTTTGATGGATCATGGGGGATCTTTTTATTGTGGTGCTTGGTCTCAATAGTTGTGGCACTCAGGCTTAGCTGCCTTGAGACATGGGGGATCTTAGTTCCCTGACCAGGGATCAAATCTGCATCCCCTGCATTACAAGGTGGATTCTTAACAACTGGACCACTGGGGAAGTCCCTAGAGGCTTCTTAAACAGAGTCAGAGCTTGCAGTTCTTTCAGCTGTAATCCACTTCTATTATACAGGAGCACTATTGATGTGGTGGTAAGCTTGGGGGAAGGGAAAGCAGTCTGTAGTCCTATGATTGGATCTCAGTCTTTTAGTGCCTCTCAACTTTCGCATCCTTCCCTTTAGCAGAGACAAGAAGGCTAGAAGGAGCTTGGATTGGGTATTTCCCTGCCTCCTGGTCAGCTCAGCTTTAGCAAAACCCAAGGATCTAACAGAAGCAGAAGAGATTAAGAAGAGGTGGCAAGAATGCGAAGAAGAACTAGGCAAAAAAGATGTTAATGACCCAGATAAACCACAATGGTGTGGTCATTCACGTAGAGCCAGACATCCTGTAATGTGAAGTCAAGTATGCTTTAGGAAGCATTACTACAAACAGAGCTAGGTGATGGAATTCCAGCTGAGCTATTTCAAATCCTAAAAGTCAATGCTATTAAAGTGCTGCACTCGATCTTTCAGCTCAAAATCCTACAAGCTAGGCTTTTGCAGTGTATGAACCGAGAACTTCCAGATGTACAAGCTGAATTTAGAAAAGGCATACAAATGAGAGATCAAATTGCCAACATTCACTGGATCATAGAAACAGCAAGGAGATTCCAGAAAAACATCTACTTCTGCTTCCTTGGTGGCTCAGATGGTAAAGAGTCTGCCTGCAGTGTGGGAGACCTGGCTTCAATTCCTGGGTTGTGAAGATCCCCTGGAGAAGGAAATGGCAAACCACTCCAGTATTCTTGCCTGGAAAATCCCATGGATGGAGGAGCCTGGCAGTCTACAGCCCATGGGGTCCCAAAGAGTTGGACATGACTGAGTGACTTCACTTTCACTGCTTCAGTGATCACCCTAAAGCCTTTGACTGGGTGGGTCATAACAAACTGTGGAAAATTCTTATAGATGGGAATACCAGACCACCTTACTTGTCTCCTGAGAAACGTGTATGCAGGTCAAGAAGCAACAGTTAGAATTGGACATGGAACACCTGACTGGTTCAAAATTGCAAAAGGAGTATGTCAAGGCTGTATAATGTCACTGTGCTTATTTAACTTATATGCAGGGTACATCATGTGAAATGCCGAGCTGGATGAATCACAAACTGGAATCAAGGATGCTGGGAGAAATATCAACAATCTCAGATATTCAAGGGCTTCCCTGGTAGCTCAGACAGTAAAGAATTTACCTGTAATGTGGAAGACCTAGGTTTGATCCCTGGTTTGGGAAGATTCCCTGGAGGAAGGCATGGCAACCCACTCTGGTATTCTTGCCTGGACAATCTCCATGGACAGAGGAGCCTGGTGGGCTACAGTCCTTGTGGTTGCAAAAAGTTGGACACAACTGAGGGACTACACACAGATATGCAGATGACAACACTCTAATGGCAGAAAGTGAAGAGGAACTAAAGAGCTTCTTGATTAAGGTGAAAGAGGAGAGTGAAAAAGCTGGCTTAAAACACAACATTCAAAAAACTAAGATGATGGCATCTGGTCCCATCACTTCATGGCAAATAGATGGGGAAACAATGGAAGCAGTGACACACTTTATTTTCTTTGGCTCCAAAATTACTGCAGATGGTCACTACAGCCGTGAAAGATGCTTGCTCCTTGAAAGGAAAACTATGACAAACCTAGACAGAATATTAAAAAGCAATGACATCACTTTGCCAACAAAGTTCTGTATAGTCTCAAAACTATGGTTTTCACAGTAGTCATGTACAGATGTGAGAGTTGGACCATAAAGAAGTCTGAACACCGAAGAATTGATGCTTTCAAATTGTGGTGCTGGAGAAGACTCTTGAGAGTTCCTTGGACCACAAGGAGATCAAACCAGTCAATGGTAAAGGAGATCAGTCCTGAATATTCATTGGAAGGACTGATACTGAAGCTGAGACTCCAGTACTTTGGCCACATGATACGAAGAACTGACTCACTGGAAAAGACCCTGATGCTGGGAAAGATTGAAGGCAGGAGGAGAAGGGGAGGACAGAAGATGAGATGGTTGGATGGCATCACCGACTCGATGGACATGAGTTTGAGCAAGGTCTAGGAGTTGGTGCAGTCCATGTGGTTGCAAAGAGTCAAACACGACTGAGTGACTGAACTGAACTGAGGCAATGGAGGAAAAAAGAAAAAAGAGCTCTGGGGACTTCCCTGGTGGTCCAGTGGCTAAGACTCCTCACTCCCAATGCAGGGGGCCCCAGGTTCAACCCCTGTTTGAGGAACTAGAGTCCACATGCCACAACTAAAGATTCCCTCATGCCGCAATTAAGATCAAAGATCCTGCATGCCACAACTAAGACCTGAGGCAGCCAAATAAATAAATGAAAAAGAGCTCTGTTGCTTGACCTTGTGATGACTGCTGTGGAAGGAGATATAAGGAACTCACTTGCACATGAACCTGAGTCCTGTTTCTCTTTTCTCTTATTAATCCCAGCTGGCCAGAGCCATCTTCTTGTACCCTTCTGACTTCTATCCAGAGGCAGCGCCGAGCTGCCAGCCTGCCTCAATACCCAGCTCCCTAACCCAGATCAGTAGCTCTGGACCCAGCTGTTGACATAGATTTCTTTTTCCTCTGGAGCTTCCTTTTCCACTTACTATGAAAACACATCCTTTGTTTCATCCTTTGTGTCTTTTGTTCAAGGGAGAGGTGGACAGAGACTTACTTTTCTTTGGATCTTACCTATCTCATTTTTCCCCCTAGATCAAGATTCTTGGGCCTGAAATAGGAGGAGGTTATGCTAAAGAAGCTGCAGTTCTCATAACAGCTCTAATTTTGTCTGGGGCCTGTGCTTCAAACAGTCTAGGCATATCAGTTATGTATCCATGTCTGAATGCCACCATGTCAGTGTCTGGTGGCCCTTGATTTTGAAAGCGAGAGTATATGTAAGAGGTGTGTTTTGTATGTCTAGAGTCTGAAATATTGGTATGTTGGGGCTTCCCTGGTGGCTCAGTGGTAAAGAATCTGCCTGCCAATGCAGGGGACATGAAGATCCCACATGCCATGTGCCACAACTATTGAGCCTGTGCTCTAGAGCCCAAGAGCCTTGGGCCTTAGAGCCTGTGCTCCGCAACAAGAGAAGCCACCGCAGAGAAGCCCGTGCATTGCAACTAGAGAGTAGCCCCGACTCCTTGCAACTAGAGAAAGCCCTGCACGGCAATGAAGACCCAGCACAGCCAAAAATAAATTTATAAATTAATTTTTAAAATAATAAAAGATTGGCATGTAAATATCAGACATTTACCTGCAGACCTACCCTTTGTGTGGTGATGGTGGGGGGTGGGTATGTGGATATAGCTCATTGCAGTTGAATATTATGTTTACACCATCACACCAAATGTCCCTGCCCCATAGCTTCATGCTGATGTCTGAGAAGGAGCAAGTGTGACACTGATCAAGACAAACCATAAATTATCAATTTCAAAATGAATATTAATTCTCTAGTGATAGTTTCGGAGCACTGGTTCAGTGGTAAAGAATCCACCTGCCAAGGCAGAAGACTCAGGTTCGATCCCTGGGTTGGGAAGATCCCCTGGAGAAGGGAAATAGCAACCCACTCCAATATTCCTGTCTGGGAAACCATGGACAGAGGAAAGAGCCTGGGGGCTACAGTCCATGGGGTGGCAAAGGAGCCGGACACAACTTAGCAACTAAACAACAATGACAGTTTCCATGCTGTTATATTAATATTACTTTCCTAAAAAAGCTAATTCAGCATAAGCTCAGGGCTGGCTCTTGCTCATGCATCGTGCCACTGGTTGGCAGACTTGGCTTTGTAAGGAGATTGCGAGAAATGAGGGCTGTTGTAGTGGAAGCACACTCGGGCTTTTGTGAGGAGGGTACAAATTGCATCCTTCTCAGGATCTGAAACTGTGGACACCAGGAGGCCGAATGCCTCTGCAGGGGAGGTTGATTACTTTTCTTAGAGGTAAAATGACTCAGTGATCAGGCTTTGGTGGGAGCTTTGAGTGGGGCACTGGTCATACTGGATGATACAAGGCCCAGCAGACAGCATGGCCACCGAGAGGCTGGTCTTCTCTGGGATGAACTCTGTGCTTTCTTGGGCTGGCCACTCCACTGCTCTGGGCCTGTGTCCCAAATCTGTAAAATGAAGGGTGTGAACTGATGACCCTTGTAGTGTGGAGACCACCAGGGTTTCTTCCTTTAAGCTGGGTACAGAAGACAAAGGCACTTTGCTTGGAAGAGCCACAGGATCCAATGGGACTGGTTCTCTGCGATTGATTATTACTGAAGGGCTCTGGGAATATTTGTCTCATTTGTCAAATGAAGATATCTTTTTGTTTTAAATTTCTGATTTTATATTGGAGTATAGTTGATTAACAATGTTGTGATAGTTTCAGGTGTACAGCAAAATGAATCAGTTATACCTGAAATGAAGAAATCTCGCGTGAGGGTTACACAAAGGAAAATGAGAATATGCTTTCTGAGAAAAACGACCTGGCTGATACAGGGCAACTAAGCCTGTGCGCCACAACTACTGAGCTCACAAGCCACAACTACTGAAGCCCGTGAGCTCTAGACCCTGTGCTCCCCAACAAGAGAAACCACCACAATGAGAAGCCTGCACACCACAATCAGAGAGTAGCCCCCACTTGACACAACCAGAGCAAAGCTCACATAGCAATGAAGACCCAGCAGAGCCAATAAATAAAATTATTAAAAAATTTCTCTTAAAAACAACCTGGCTTTCATTCATGTTGATGTATGACAGAAATCAAACCAATACTGTAAAACAATCATCAATCAATTAAAAATAAATAAATATTAAAAAAGAAAAAGAAAAGAAAAGAAAACACTTGCCTCACTGGAACACCTTAGTGCTTTGGTTTAACAGAAAGAAGTGTAAGGAAAGTCTCCAATGAATCCCAAAGTGAAAGTAATGTCAGGCAGCATTCTTAGGATGAAGGTTATGTAATGAGGGTTATGTTGTCATAGTAACTGACTCCTGAGGTGTCCACTCAAGGTTTTCAAAACCCCAGTCCATGTTGTGGGCTACACGAAGTCAAATGAGACCAACTGGGCTTACCAGTCCAGAAATCCAGTGAAGAACTCTATTTTAGCTCCACTTCCAGGATTCCAACATTTCCTACAGGGATCACGTCAGCACCAAATGATTGCCTGGTAAAATAGTACTTCCGTGTATGTGCTCAGCTGTTGTTCAGTAGCGTCTGACTCTTTGTGACCTCATGGACTGTAGCCCACCAGGCTCCTCTGTCCATGGGATTCTCCAGGCCAGAATACTGGAATGGGTTACTATTTCCTTCTCCAGGGGATCTTCCCCACCCAGAGATTGAACTCGCATCTCCTGCGTTGGCAGGCGGATTCTTTACCACTGAGCCACCTGGGAAGCTAGGATGCTGGGGGAGGATACAACCCTTAATCTGCTCTTTGCTGGTGTGTCACTCAGTTTGGTTTAGAACAGTTTATGTGCTCAGAGCTGCCCAATTATAAGCCTAACACCCCATGATCAGAACTCAAGTAAGTATACTTCTATTCTTAAAAAAAAAATAACACCTCAGAACAAACTCCATTCCCCTTCTTTGTGTACATTTAAGGTAACTCTTTATTTAAAAATTCACTTTTCACAGCTGTCTCAAAGGAGACATATTATTGGATGTGAAACAACTTTGGAAGCTTTAGAAAGCAAGATATAAAGGTGTTTTTTTTTTTTAGTAATTTTTAGATTATTGTAAGATGCTGAAACTACTCCTGTCTTTTCGAGATTGTTTATAGCTTTTCAGCCAAAAGTAACCTCAAGAAAGATCACCGATCTTGAGTAAACTATTTGATGGTAACCAGTGTTAAAGACCGGAGAGAGCAATGGCACCCCACTCCAGTATTCTTGCCTGGCAAATCCTATGGATGGAGGAGCCTGGTGGGCTGCAGTCCATGGGGTCGCTAGGAGTCAGACACGACTGAGCGACTTCACTTTCACTTTTCACCTTCATGCATTGGAGAAGGAAATGGCAACCCACTTCAGTGTTCTTGCCTGGAGAATCCCAGGGACGAGGGAGCCTGGTGGGCTGCCGTCTATGGGGTCGCACAGAGTCGGACACGACTGAAGCAACACAGCAGCAGCAGCAGTGTTAAAGACTGTTTACAAATCAGTGTTAATTTCCTTATATTAAAAGAATTAATTTATTTACCTTTGTGGTATTTGAAGTACACATTAAGAGAAATGCTTTTCTGTAGGACTCATTTTAAAAGACCTGTCCATTTTAGACCTTAGACTGAGGGAGAATTACTCTCTGTAGCAATGTTTTGGATATTTCCTCTGCTTCATCTCGCCATCCTGCCTTAATTCTTCTGGAAACAAGAAGAAGTATAGATGCATTAAAAATAGTATATTTGTCTTTTTAAAAACTGTCAGTTATGGAGAAGGGTATTGGCTATTCTTCCAGGGAGTCTGAGTCTTTGCAAGTGTGTCAGACTAGGTATGTGTGTTAACTGCAGGATCTGTGCTGAATACTGTCTGACTTCCGGTCTCTGTATGGCAAAGCCACCTGCTCAACTGTCAACAGAGACCAGCTGGGTTCAGAATTCGGTCTGATAGTGTCCGGTGGCTTTTGTTTATACAAGATGCTGTAGTTGTATTTTTGAAGTTTGAGGAATCTGATGTTTAAAAAGAAGGTCAGGAGTCAATACTCAGAAATGAGAAATTCTGTTTTCAAAAACATCTAGTGAGGATGGCAATGTGCACACACTGGGGCCCAGTTGTTCCTCTCTCCCAACAGAGGCTGGGCCTCAGGGTGCACTCCCCTCCTCTCTGTGCAGAAGGCCCACATCACACACAACCATGGTGCTGATGTCTGACACACAGCCACAAGTGCAAAGGCAGAGAAGAGAGGAGTGAAAGTAGCGGAAGCACAGCCTAAAGCACATGCTTTCCCCCCAAAACAGAGCCTCTCTTTCCACTGGGAGCATCCAAGCTGTGAAACTGGTCTGGGATGAACCCTTGTGAGAGGAAATTCCAATGTAATCAAGGCACTTTATTCCAGCAATCACTTCACAGTAGGACCTCAGTGTTCACAATTAAACACATTTAACAGGAACCACCTTAAAGAATTGATGCTTTTGAACTGTGGTGTCGGAGAAGACTCTTGAGAGTCCCTTGGACTGCAAGGAGATCAAACCAGTCAATCCTAAAGGAAATCAGTCCTGAGGATGAGATGGTTGTATGGCAACACTGACTCGATGGACATGAGTTTGAGCAAGCTCTGAGAGCTGGTGATGGACAGGGAAGCCTGGCGTGCTGCAGTCCACGGGGTCGCAAAGAGTCAGACATGACTGAGCGACTAAACTGAACTGAACTGAACATTAAAGAAGGCTTGCACTGCTCTGAGCCAAGGTTGTACCGAGACCTTGATGCTTTTTAAAAAGTGGGCCTGAGGACGCTACTCGGGAAGCTGCTCTTCTTGCTTTGCACAGCACTAAACCAAAATAATTCATTTTGGTGTTGAATTAGCAGAATCAAGTTTCTCTCAAGGAAGATAATACATTTGAAGGTGTGATTGCTTTTGAGGAAGGTGCAATATGCCTCACTGTCCTTATGGGGTCTCCTCTGTGTTGCTTTTGAAGCAGCAGAACCCGTGTGGCAGGACTCCAATTCCCCCATCTTCTCCCCAGAGAGGACAGTGAACAGAATTTGGAGCATGTGGGATGAATGCTCGGCTGCCACCTTCCCATGAATCCCTGTAATGTAGCCTCTTAGGAAGCTTCCCTTGTGTCTAGCATTGGGCTGAACGTTTAAATTACCATGGGTGGGACTCTACTCTGCCTGGAAATACACTGTTCTCTCACTGGGACCTCATCCCACCCCATCTTGCATGTGCATGCAATACCAAAGGGTGAGGGTGAGGATGGGATAATGGAAAGTGGAAGAAAAAAAAAGTATAAGTCAGTATAAACATACCTTGGGTACTTGGAAAACTTTTATCATGCACACAGGCCCACTGCCAATGACTGGAGAATGGCACCTCCTGATAGAAGGCCTCCTTGCCATTCTGTGTGAATGACATTCCCTTAGAAATTCCCATCTGTTCACACTTAACCCCATTTGACACACAAAAACAATGATGCTGAGAATTCACCTCTTTATTGAAAAATACAAAAATGTGTCCTACTTTAAAAAGAGGGGTACTGACTTTTTGCATTTATTCAACTCATTTAACAGGCATTTGGTGCAGTGGTCTTGGTACTGTGCTGTGCATAATGGGAACCTGGCAGAAAAATACTTCAGAAAAACTGTCATAAAGACCATATCTTAGTCATGAGGGACTACAGCATGGTTGCAGGTGACAGGGGATGATTCTGGGCCAACTTCAGCCTGGCCAGAGGGACGCAAGGGCAGAGGAGGCATGGATGGCACAGGCCGCCTGCATGACAGTGGCTCCAGAAGAACCCTTCTTCAATCAGGCTCCAGAACAAGGATGGGATTACAGGGCCCATCCGAGATTATGCCCACAAGGGGCCCGGCGGGGGAGGCATATTTCTGAACATTAATGCCCTCTGGCGTCTCCTCCCCTTGACCCTCATATTCTTTTTTTTTTTTTTTGACCCTCATATTCTTAAACCAAACCTTCAGTTAGAGAGGAAAATAGGGATTGGTTTACTATATTGAGCAATTTATGTCATAGTAACCACTCCCCCACACACAACATGTCACTGTTTTTTTCTTCTTTTATAATTTTTATTGGTTGTTTTGAGGATCACTACACAGACATTTCAGTTAGTACACAATTCTTCACATCATACCAGAAATTGAAAAAATCATGTAATTGTGATTCTTAACAGTTATTCCAGTGACTTTCCAGCTTAAAATTCGGAGCAAATTTTCCTTAACAGGATATCAAGTACCAATTATCTTCAAATATTGATATTCTGTTACATCATACGTCTCACTGATTCACAATTTAATATCATATACACTATATACTCAAACTGTCAATTGTTCACAGCACATTAACCAAGTTACTAGGAAACCTGAATTACCATGACCAAAGATATTATAGAGGGCACAAAATTCTGGCCAGGAGAGCCAAGATCAAGGAGTAGTTTGCTGTAGGAAATAATTCTACCAAAACAATATGGGAAGAGAATTTAAAGTTTTCAAGACATTAAATGCACAACTGACTCCAAATTGCCATTTAGTATGCTTTTGTATTATAGGATATAAAAGCTACCCCCATGTATGGAATGTTAAGCTGACACCCAAGACAATCAAAGCCTCCCATATCCAATATCCCACTATTTTCTGGTTGTACCAAAAAATAAACAATGAGCAAATGTCATGTATGGATGTGAGAGTTGGACTATAAAGAAAGCTGAGCACCGAAGAATTGATGCTTTTGAACTGTGGTGTTGGAGAAGACTCTTGGGAGTCCCTTGGACTGCAGGGAGATCCAGCCAGTCCATCCTAAAGGAGATCAGTCCTGGGTATTCATTGAAAGGACTGCTGTTGAAGCTGAAACTCAAATACCTTGGCCACCTGATGCAAAGAGCTGACTCACTTGAAAGACCCTGATGCTGGGAAAGATTGAGGGCAGGAGGAGAAGGGGATGACAGAGGATGAGATGGTTGGATGACATCACAGACTCGATGGACATGGGTTTGGGTGGACTCCGAGAGTTGGTGATGGACAGGGAGGTCTGGCATGCTGCGGTTCACGGGGTTGCAAAGAGTCGGACGCGACTGAGCGACTGAACTAAACTGAACTGAACTGACTGAAATGATTTCACCTCTTAAAAAAAAAAGCATTTAGACTTAAAAAATGGGACGAGGTGGGATTTCCTCCTTTTTAAAAGTGTTTCAGAGCTACTAAAAAACTTGCATTTACAAAATAGTTGATAAAAATATTCCTCTGGATTGTATAAGAAGGGAACACTGACCAGACTGGGTGTGCCATATTAATCAGACTTGGCTTCTTTTTGTTCTGCTTCATCAGAGGTTGGGCTCTCCTCAATTTTAGTCTGTCCATTTTCTGCAGGTAAGTCTTCTTTAGTCTTTTGGTTGGCCACTTCCACCCGTTTTCCCTTTGCGCCTCTTTTACCTTTTGTTTGCATTTTTTTGTCTGAAGATTTATCCTTTCCCTCAGCCTTTTTTGGCTTCCACTTTTGCAGGAGCCGGTTTAGCTGACAACCTCGATCTCCTCTGGCACTCCTCCTTCACTGACCCCTCTGCGGAGCTGACCTATCTCTTGGGCATCATGGCGGCAGGGCAGGCGAGAGCTGGAAGCCTGAGGGCTGTGGCGCGCCAAGAGCCTTCACGAGGCCGAGTAGCCTGACTGCTGCCACTCTTCCCACTGCCCACTAGGAGAAGCTGTTTCTTTATTGATAAAATATCTTAGGAAAGTTTCCACCACAGCCCCGTTCCCTTCAGTTTACCCTTAGTGAGTGCTAAGTGCCAAGCTTCCCGATAACCAGATATCTTTTGGCTTCCATTTTTGCTTCCACTTTTGCCTCCCACTTTTTCCTCCCACTCTGAACACTCCTTAGTGGTTTTTCCAGTTCTTAGATGCTAGTCCAGCTGATGGATTGCACCCAGTCCCTTCTGTTAATGCTATGTCTGGTACAGGGTGGAGAAATGTATCTTGACAGTGGATCCTCAGTGGTCCAACTGCCTCTACCCCCTACCTTCCAGGGATAGAGTCACCCTGGGTATGGGGGAAGCTGAGCATACTAAAAGTTCCTTTCACTTGTAAAAGAATGAAACTAGAACACTTTCTAATACCATACATGAAAATAAACTCACAATGGATTGAAGATCTAAATGTAAGACCAGAAACTATAAAACTCCAAGGGTAGAACATAGGCAAAACACTCTCCCACATAAATCACAGCAGAATCCTCTATGACCCACCTTCCAGAGTAATGGAAATAAAAGCAAAAATAAACAAATGGGACCTAATTACACTTAAAAGCTTTTGCACAATGAGAGAAACTATAAGCAAGGTGACAAGACAGCCTTCAGAATGGGAGAAAATGATAGCAAATGAAACAACTGACAAAGAATTAATCTCAAAAATATATAAGCAGCTCCTGCAGCTCAATTCCAGAAAAATAAATGATCCAATCAAAAAATGGGCCAAAGAACTAAACAGACATTTCTCCAAAGAAGACATACAGATGGCTAACAAACACATGAGAAGATGCTCAACATCACTCATTATCAGAGAAATGCAAATCAAAACCACAATGAGGTACCATTTCACACCAGTCAGAATGGCTGTGATTCAAAAGTCTACAAACAATAAATGCTGGAGAGGGTGTGGAGAAAAAAGAACACTCCTACACTGTTGGTGGGAATGCAAAGTAGTACAGCCACTACGGAGAACAGGGTGGAGATTCCTTAAAAAACTGGAAATAGAACAGCCTTATGACTCAGCAATCCCACTGCTGGGCATACACACCGAGGAAACCAGCATTGAAAAAGACACGTGTACCCCAATGTTCATCGCAGCACTGTTTACAATAGCCAGTACATGGAAGCAACCTAGATGTCCATCAGCAGATGAATGGATAAGAAAGCTGTGGTACATATACACAATGGGGTATTACTCAGCCATTAAAAAGAATATATTTGAATCAGTTCTAATGAGGTGGATGAAACTGGAGCCTATTATACAGAGTGAAGTAAGTCAGAAAGAAAAAAACACCAGTACGGTATACTAACTCATATATGGAATTTAGAAAGATGGTAACGATGACCCTATATGCAAGACAGCAAAAGAGACACAGATGTAAAGAACAGTTTTTTGGACTCTGTGGGAGAAGCAGAGGGTGGGATGATTTGAGAGGGTAGCGTTGAAACATGTATATTATCATATGTGAAGTGGATCGCTGGTCCAGGTTTGATGCATGAGACAGGGTGCTCAGGGCTGGTGCACTGGGAGGACCCTGGGGGATGGGATGGGGAGGGAGGTGGGAGGGGGGTTCTGGATGTGAAACACATGTGTGCCCGTGACTGATTCATGTTGATGTATGGCAGAAACCACTACAATACTGTAATTAGCCTCCAATTATAATTTTTTTAAAAAAGGAAAAAAAATTAAAAAAAAGTTCCTTCTGTCTGAAGGAGATATTCAATATGAGCAAGTTGGATTTTTAAACAGGTTTCCCTCAAGACAAGGCAGGCCTGGTTATGGAGGGCCCAGGGGGGCTTGTGGCTTGTCTTACTGGGACATAAGAATTGCTGACACCCTGGACACTGCCTTGATATTTCAGCCTACAGAGGTGAGGAAAATTTAGCTTACCTGGGTCCAAGTTCACTACAACTCACCACCACCAGTCCGGCAGCTTGTATCCATCACTGCACTCACATAGGCACCATGAAGCAAACCTAATAAACTCATCTGAGATTTTTGGATAAATACTCTAATACAGCCTATGGTTTTCTACAGTCTCAAATGGTAATCTCGTGACCTACAAATCAGTCATCACTACCCGAGCAAACAAAAAAGTATTTCAAGTGAACACAGGTAAAGAATCTGGCCTGAACTGAATGCTCCCCCACCACCCCACACCAAACAGATTCCACAAAACCCACCTCTTTAAAATAATACCATCAAAAATATATCTTTTGATGTTAGAAAGTCCTCAAGAGGATATTCACTCATAAAGTTCAATTTGAACCCCATCCACCAGGTGTGTGGTTGGACTGTATGCAGTTCTCTTAAACTGTTCACTCTTAGCTCAGTGCCACTTTATTCACAATTGTTTCAATTTTAGACAAATTTCCAGTTTGTATACCTTGCTCCTACCCTCCACCATAATGTCACTATTTTAGCAATGATTTCAGGCTGACACATCATAGCATACCAAACATTAAGTGGTAGGGCTAGGACTTCCCTGGTGGTCCAGTGGCTAAGACTCCCCACTCCCAATGCTGGGACCTGGGTTCAATCCCTGGTTAGGGAATTAGATCCCACATACCCCCAACTAAGACCTGGTGCAACCAAATAAATATTTTTTAAAAAGATGTAGGGGTATCACTTTCTACACTGCTTTACTGAAGACTAAAAACAATGGCAGGAGTCCCCTGCACTTGGACTTTTAACCTGTCTCCCCATATCAGTCTCAGCCTAACTAAACAGACACTTACTCATATAGTGTATGTGAATTATTCCTTAACTCTAGTGCCTGAATATTTATAAATTCACTCATTTAGCTAAGAACTTTTTGGTATTTTAAGTAATAGAGTTGAACTCTCTCATAACCTAGATCCTTAATGCATTAATGTGCACTTCCCAAATCAGACCCAGCCCCAACATGACCCCACAAAGTGCTCAATAAAGGATACCAGGAATAAAAGGATAAATAATAAAAGGATATCAGTTCAGTAAAGGAAATTGAACTTTACTATGTTTTATTTTTCACAGGAAATAGGAACAACAGTGATTTCCTTTTCTTGCTCTTTTAGGAAATCACATTACTTCTGATAATTGGCAATTTCCATAAACTGGTGTTTAGTTATCCCATTTCCACTTGCCAAAGCCCCCAAAGTTCAAAACTTATTTGCTAAACATGGAAAAGGCATCAAAAAAAGAAAAACAAACTTGAGAATGTCTAGGACGAAAGTGTCCAAGACTTGAAGCAGGTTTTATAATTGCTGCCCTCACAAATTGTTGTTTTCAGGCTTGCTGAACTGCACTTTGGTTTCGCTCCCATCGATTGGAATCGAAAGCTCCTTCCTAAGGGGAGAAAAAGGCAAATATTCAGTATTTGGAGTTGTGGACCAAATGAGACATACGATGTACATTTTATGCTTGTTTTAAAATGTGTATTCTCTCAATTGCCCAGGGAACATAGTTTCAGGGTCTCTTTAGGGAGAATTTTCCTTTGTGCGCAAAATTTATGGGAGCGCTGAAAAACTCAGTATTCAATATTAAGCGTTTTCAATGCACTATTTAAGAATCAAGATTAAATGCACAGAGACTTCCCTGATGGTCCAGTGGCTAATACTTCTCGCTCCCCAGGCAGGGGGAGCAGTTCAATCCCTGGTCAGGGAACTAGATCCCACAGGCCAAAACTAAAGATCGCGCATGCTGCCACCAAGACCAGGTGAAACCAAATAAATATTTAAAGACTAAACGCGCAAAATTGTACGACCACCAAATTATCTAAAATTTTAAATAAAGGTAAGATTCAATCCTGCGTTTGCACAACGGGGTCTCACTCGCCTCCCACTGACCTAAACCCCGATCCAATGAAACGTTATTCACCGAAACCTACGTTTCCGGAGTTAATTCACTCACTCACTCACCGCACCGCCCCAAACCGGGAGCCCAAGGGCGGGCAGCCTCCAAGGGCCTCGAGCCCCCCACCGAGTTCAGGCTCTGGGGTAAGGGACAGCGCCAAAGGCGTCGGGAGAAGAGCCCTAACGTCGCAGAAAATTTTGGGCGCCTCCAGAGCAAGCCACTTACCGAGCGAACACATTGGGGTACTGGCTGCGCTGGAAAACGCTCTCCAGCTCCTTCAGCTGCAGCCGGCGGAACGAGCAGCGGTGGAAGCGTGGCTGCCTGTCCGAGGGCTGCGGATCCTCCCCGTCCGCCTGCATCGGCTCCTGTGGAAACTCCTCCTCGTCGCCGTCGCCGCCGCCACCGCCGCCCTTCAGCATCTCGTCGACCACGGGTTCGGGAGCTCCCGCCCCAATCTGGCCCTGTTCTGCTGTCGCCGCTCCCGGCTCGGGTTCTGATCCCGACTCCTCCTCGACGGCGGCACCTGTTGCGATGCCCGAGACCTCGGTGGGGTTCGTCTCTGGAAAGGAAAAAGACAAGAAGTCTGGGCGTCGGAGCGCCGAGTGTGCGGGGCGGCGGGAGGAGCAGGCCCGCGATCTGAGAGGCGACGGCGACCGTGCCGCAGCCGCGTCCCGTCCACTCGCCTCGCCCAGGGAAAGGGCCTTTCCCTCGAGTTCGCCAGAGCACCTATCCCGCTCCGGGCACTGACCAGGTTCTTCCTGGAGCTCGTCGACTCCCAGGCTGAGGTAACCGGAGTCTTCGTGGTGGCTTCTGGGCTCACGGTCCATGTCGCTAGCGCTGTCCGACCAGCTGCGTGGCTCGGCCAACCCGCGCTGTTGACGGCGGCGATCCAGAGGTCCGGTTCGCGGCGTTGGGAGTTTATAGCTGATCTGCGGCCGTTGACGCCCACGCCGAAGCGCTAGCTATTCGGCGTCGACTACGCGACTCCCCAGGAACGGCGCGTGCGGTGGGCGTAGCCGTTGGGGCATGCACGTGGACAGGGCATGGCCATAGAGTAGAGGGATGCGCGTGGGGAGAGTCCTGGCAGGGGGCGAGCGGGTGGGGGCGCGCGAGCTCCCACTTGTGGCTGAGCTGAATACTCCCGGCTATTGCCTTGGGGCGGTCCTGAACTAGGGGCTTCTCCGGATTGTGCGAGCTGACTTGGGACGGGAGAGGGGGTTTGGGAATGAGACCTCAATGTGGCGTCCCGGGAGCCTGGGAGAAATGTTGGGAGAACGTCTCTCCGCCTGGCCTTCGATGGGCTCAGGCTTGTTGCCATTAGTTCCTCCCCACCCCCAACCCCCTGCCCCCGGAGCGGGAGATGCAGAGATGGGACTGGAGAAACCATGGGGCCCCAGCAACCCCAGCCGGCTGAGACGACAGTCGTCCCCCCTTGTCGCGTGAGCTCTGAGAGCGACTCCCCTCTGAGAAGTTGGTAATTAGTGGATGGGACTGTGATTCTGTTCCATTCGGTCTCAAAGTCCATGAAACGGGCTAGTGATAAAGACGGAAAGATTAGGTGGGAGCCTACTTGCTGGGTTTTTGCAATAAGGCACTAAAAGCAGAGCCCGTCTCATTCCCTGGGAGGTACTGGGGGCAGGAAATTGGGGCTGTATTTGCAGAGCACACAGTGTCCTCGGATGCCTGCTGCGAGAAATCCAGCCTGTTCCTTGCAAATGCAACAAGTAATCCAAATTTGTACTAACCTACGTCAGAGGGCACGTGTAGAACACTGCGCGCGGCCCTTGCTTTGGCCCTGGACGCGATTGTGGAGGATACAGCATCTGCTTTGCTGTGCTCCGCTACCGCGTCTGGGGCTGCCGGCCCTCTGCAAAAGTGCACGGGGTTCTTATGCTGGGCGCTGTGTGCACTGGGTTGCTGTTGTTTGGTCGCTCAGTCGTGTCCAACTCTGCAACCCCCTGGACTATAGGTCGCCAGACTCGTCTGTCCGTGGGATTCTCCAGGCAAGAAGACTGGTGTGGGTTGCCATTCCCTTCTCCGGGGGAATCTTCCCGACCCAGGGATGGAACCTGCGTCTCCTGCATTGGCAGGCGGATTCCTTACCGCCGAGCCACCTGGAAAGCCCCTGGACTTGGGTTAAATGCCTCTTTTTTTTCTTTGCCTCCTCTAAGGGTCGGACTCGACTGAAGCGACTTAGCAGCAGCAGCAGCAGTCCCCTCTTTAGCGCCCACCTTTCCCCTGCTCACCCTCCTCTTTCTCCTCATCTCGCTCCCTTTATTTGGGACCATCTTTCAGAACTCTTGTTCTCCACCCTACTCACCTCACCTACAATGAACAGTTTGGGCTTGGGATTAGTTATAACCGGAGAAACCTCTAACGGTTATGGTCCTGGTGTTCCCTAGCCTAGTTAGGATATCCGTTACTATTCAGGTCGTGTGACAGCTTTTTGTAATGTGGATGCAGCCCTCTAAATAAACTCACCTAGGGAAGATTTATATAGAGATAACTACCTGTAGCTAGACTAAGTAGGTGAAGGCAGGAAGCTGGAAAACCCTTTTTTGTCGAACTCAAAATCATATTTCTAATAGAATTAATAAGTTAGGACTATAGACAATTTGTGGTACCTAGGTAACTACCTATCTAGGAATAAGTGGAGACAACTAGAAACCTACTTGAAGTCAGGATGCTGAAAATATTCTTAAATTAATATTTCTTCTGGAAGAAATTATTTAAATGTAGGTAATTAGTGGTACCTATGTAGATATATAACGAGAGAGCTATAAACAACTAAAAACCTACTTAAGACTCCAAAACTGAAAACTTTCATGCCTAAAATCTTTTTCTTGGAGGAATGTGCTATTACTATAAGTAAATAGTGGTAACTAGGTGTATAGTTAACTATGGATAACTAGAGAGAAGTAGAATAAGTTGTTAAAGGTGAGACTGTTACAACCTCACCAGAGCCATGACAGGCTCAGAGAGGTGTACTAGGCCAAAAATAATCCCTGAGTCAGGCTTCCCGTGCTTCCTGGGATGATAACTCTGGCCAATCAGAGGGATGATAACTGGCCAATCAGTAAATACCAGGAAACCCCTGCAGCCAATCAACCCTTGCCAACTCCCTGTCTTTGTTCTAAACTTATAAATACTGCTGTAAATCTGGGCTTGGGGCTCTTGTTCCACTCCACTGTGTTGGATGTGACAAGAGCTCTGGCTCGAGCTAGCAATAAACCCCTTTATGCTTTTGCATTGCTGTGGATGTCTTATTCTCTCAGTTTTGGGGACTCGGACACTGGGCATAACAGAGACCTAGAAAACGCCTTTGAGAATTTGAGAAAATTCCTTCTCAGTTATCAATGATTATTCTAGATAATGACATATAGATATTTCAGTAGTACTATAAGTCGTGAACTAGAGATAACTGTGGAGCTTTTGAACTGTGGTGCTATAGAAGACTCTTGGGAGACCCTTGGACAGCAAGGAGCTCAAACTAGTCAATCCTAAAGGAAATCAACCCTGAATATTCATTGGAAGGACTGATGCTGAAGCTGAAGCTCCAATACTTTGGCCACCTGATGAGAAGAGCTGCTGCTGCTGCTGCTAAGTCGCTTCAGTCGTGTCCGACTCTGTGCGACCCCATAGAAGGCAGCGTACCAGGCTCCTCGGTCCCCGGGATTCTCCAGGCAAGAACACTGGAGTGGGTTGCCATTCCCTTCTCCAATGCATGAAAGTGAAAAGTGAAAGTGAAGTTACTCAGTCGTGTCCGACTCTTAGCAACCCCATGGACTGCAGCCCACCAGGCTCCTCCGTCCATGGGACTTTCCAGGCAAGAGTACTGGAGTGGAGTGCCATTGCCTTCTCTGAGAAGAGCTGACTCATTGGGAAAGACCCTGATGCTGGGAAAGATTCAGGCCAGGAGGAGAAGGGGGTGACAGAGGATGAGATGGTTGGATGGCATCATCGACTCAATGGACATGAGTTTGACCAAACTCTGGGAGATAGTGAAGGACAGGGAAGCCTAGTGTGCTGTAGTTCATGGGGTCACAAAGAGTTGGACATGACTTGTGACTGGACAGCAACAACAAAGAGATAACTAGAAATAACACATATTTTTTCAGCTCACAGTTTTATTGTTTGACTAACAAGTCAAGTGACACAGACGTCTAGTGGTACCTAGGTTATAGCTTGGGGGTTATGTATTTCCTTTTTTAAGGAGATAGTGGAAGTATTTAGAACATACATGTCATGATAACTGTAACTATATTTTTTCAAAGTTCACGAGACAGAGAAAGCAAACATGAGAACATATACAAATGTTTGAAATATAGGTGAGAGTTGTGCCAGCGCACTGTTTTGGTATTCCTTCAACTTTCTTGTGTTCTTGACACGATTTACCAAACCAAACCCTGTTATTTTGTTGTAGCCATGCATTCCGGGACACAAACTCATTCAGAAGGACAATGCAGATAGTGGAGCGCAGTTTATTACACCGGTGGGCCCAAGGCAGAGTCTCCTGTTAGCCAAGGACCCTGACCAGTTTTTGTGACAACCTTATATACCCTAAGTGTATAAGGTTCCCTGAAACTAGTCTGAACAAAGGAAAAAGAAAGATACAATCAAAGTTAACTTGTGATTCATATACCTTAAGCCTAGGTAGTGGATAATTATTAATAGGCTTGTGGTCATTCCCCAATAAGCATAATCAAATGTATGATTCTATTCAGTTACACAGATAATTAGGATATGCTTTTAGGCGATGGAGAGTGGGGGCCTGGTTTTCCAGTTGGTATGTCGTTTCCATAGATACTGGGCATATAGCTCACAGTCTGGCCCAAGATGAAGTCCTGCTTTCAAGATAGAGCCTGTTCTGTTTCTTCCTTCAATTTGTTCAGTTTCCTCCCAGGTTAAAGAACTAGTGCAGGGGCTTCCCTGGTGGTCTAGTGGTTGGAAATCCACCTGCCAATGCAGGGGACACGGGTTCGAGCTCTGGTCTGGGAAGATTTCATGTGCCACGGAGCATCCGAGCCCAGGTGCCGTAACTACTGAAGCCTGAGCACCTAGAGCCTGTGCTCTGCAACAAGAGAAGCCACTGCAATGAGAAGCTGGTGTACTGCAGCGAAGAGTAGCCCACACACAACAACGAAGACCCAGCACTGCCAAAAATTAAATGAATATTTTTTTTAAAAGAACTAGCGCAGGAAGAATCATGTGCATCTCATGACCATGTTTTCCTCCCATTCTCCCTGGACCTTCTGGGGGATATGGTGACTTGCTCCTGGCTGTGCTGCCAGCTATTGATAGGAGAGCCAGGCTCCACCACGGGAATGTGTGCCAGCTACAATTATATGGAGATTTTCTGCATATAAGATGTTACAATGTGTGAACTTGAGGAGCCAGAAAAAAAGCCTCTTCATCTTAATGGTAACTTTTAAATAAATTAAGTATTTATTTATTTGGTGTGCTGAGTCTTAGTTGCAGCATGTGGGATCTTCCCTTTGGAACCCAAGATATTAATAGCTGCAGCATGGGAACTCTTAGTTGTGGCATGTGGGATCTAGTTCCCCGACCAGGGATCAAACCCTGGGCCGCCTGCATTGAGAGTGCAGAGTCTTCGCCACTGAGCCACCAGGGAAGCCCCAAAGCCGCCTCTCCCTTGTGTCCATGGTGCACATCTTTGATTAATCATCGAGCACTTTCCCACAGTAACCAGAGATAGTCTTGGAATCTTCTTGAACACCATGTATTCATTTGCCATTTCTGCCAAAACAAATTAACACAAAGTTAGTCACTGAAGAACTTCCCTGGTAGCTCAGATGGTAAAGAAACCACCTGTAATGCAGGAGACCTGGATTCAGTCGTTGGGTTGGGAGGATCCCCTGGAGAAGGGAATGACAACCCACTCCAGTATTCTTGCCTGGAGAATTCCATTGACAGAGGAGCCTGGAGGGCTACAGTCCATGGGGTCACAAAGAGTCAGACACGACTGAGCGACTAACACTAACTAGTGACTTAAAGTAATTCAAATTTATTCTTTCCCAATTGTGTAGTTTGGTAGCGCAGGTAAAATGTCATTCAGCTGAATCCTCTGTTGAGAGTGTCACAAGGCTGAAATCAAGGTGTCAGCAGAGTTGCTTTCCTTCCTGGCGGCTATGGGGATTTATTTGCTCCCAAGGTCAAATTCAAATTGTTAGTAGGAGTCATTTCCTTGTGGTTGTGGGACTGAGGACCCCGTTTTCTTGTCTGTCAGCTGGGAGTCAGTTTTTGCAACTAGATACTGCCCTTATTCCTTCTCGTGCTTTTCTTTTTCTTTTTAGACTGGTGGTATGATTTTGATTTATCAAAGATTGCAATTTATTTTAAACCAAAAAATTGACCTTTACACAATGTAAGGTTAAAAAACACCAAATACATGAACATGAAGGAAATAGAAGGAACAGATGAACAGAAATAAAAATAGAAGAAAAACTGATAAGTAGTAGTATAGAAATTATATTTCAATAAAGCTGTTTCCTGAAACAAAAGAGAAAGTTATGATAGTACCTATTAATATATTATTGAGTAGTTAAGTTTAAGAAATTTAATGTATGAAGCTCCTAGAGCAGTAACATGCAAAAACATTAGCTACCATTATATTTTTACTGCTAGTATTAAAACTTAAACTATTGTCATCAAAAGGAAATTAGTGATATTGCCGTTAGTAAATATATTGCTCATGCTCAATCGCTCAGTCACGTCTGACTCTTTGTGACACCGAGAACTTTGGCCCTCTAGGCTCCTCTGTCCATGGGATTTTCCCAGCAAGAATACTGGAGTGGGTTGCAGTTCCTCCTCCAAGGGATCTACTGAACCCAGGGATCAAATCCTGGTCTCCTGCATTACAGGCAGATTCTTTACTGCTGAGCTACTGGGGAAGTCTAGTAATATATTACTGACACAGAATAATCTGGGACTTGATTCAGGACCTGCCTCTTGAGAAACCTGTATGCAGGTCAGGAAGCAAGAGTTAGAACTGGACATGGAACAACAGACTGGTTCCAAATAGGAAAAGAAGTATGTCAAGGCTGTATATTGTCACCCTGCTTATTTAACTTACATGCAGAGTACATCATGAGAAACGCTGGGCTGGAGGAAGCACAAGCTGGAATCAAGATTGCTGGGAGACATATCAATAACCTCAGCTATGCAGATGACACCACCCTTATGGCAGAAAGTGAAGAACTAAAGAGCCTCTTGATGAAAGTGAAAGAGGAAGAAGCACAAGCTGGAATCAAGATTGCCAGGAGAAATATCAATAACCTCAGATGTAAGGTAGAGTTTGGGCCAAGGCAGAAAGAGGAAAGATGACCTTTATTCAGGCAAGGAGGGGCGACAGTTGGCCTAACGACCAGGCTGAGTGTGGAGAGGGATCAGGGAGGCTCCATATTTGTAGGGAGGCTTGTGGAAGCGATAAGGGAAACGTTAATCAGGCGGGATGTTTTGGATATTTTTTAGTTGAGATGGCATTTGTAGTTGGGCAGGGGGTGATAAGTTTTCTGGGCAGGTGTAGGGGGTGGAAGGTTTCTGGACAGGGAGTGATAAGTCCCAGATAGATGCAACCGGCCTAGAGCATCAGGGCGAGACCTAAAGCTCTGTTATGTTTTCTCCGAAGTTAGATGATTCAGCAAGGGCCTTTGAAACTGTTGTTTTCTTTTCTAGGCCCAAAAGACTCCTTCATCAGATATGCAGATGACACCACCCTTATGGCAGAAAGTGAAGAGGAACTCAAAAGTCTCTTAATGAAAGTGAAAGAGGAGCGTGAAAAATTGGCTTAAAGCTCAACATTCAGAAAACTAAGATCATGGCATCTGGTCCCATCACTTCATGGCAAATAGATGGGGAAACAGTGGAAACAGTGTCAGACTTTATTTTTCTGGGCTCCAAGATCACTGCAGATGGTGACTGCAGCCATGAAATTAAAAGACACTTGCTCCTTGGAAGGAAAGTTAAACCAACCTAGACAGCATATTAAAAAGAGATTTTATTTTGTAAACAAAGGTCCGTCAAGTCAAGACTATGGTTTTTGCAGTAGTCACCTATGAATGTGAGAGCTGGACTATAAAGAAACCTGAGTGCCAAAGAATTGATGCGTTTGAACTGTGGTGTTGGAGAAGACTCTTGAGAGTCCCTTGGACTGCAAGGAGATCCAACCAGTCCATCCTAAAGGAAATCAGTCCTGGGTGTTCATTGGAAGGACTGATGCTGAAGCTGAAACTCCAGTACTTTGGCCACCTGATGCAAAGAGCTGACTCACTTGAAAAGACCCTGATGCTGGGAAAGATTGAGGGCAGGAGGAGAAGGGGATGACAGAGGATGAGATGGTTAAATGGCATCACTGACTCAATGGACATGAGTTTGGGTAACCTCTGGGAGATGGTGATGGACAGGGAGGCCTGGCATGCTGTGGTTCATAGGGTTGCAAGGAGTTGGACACAACTGAGCGACTGAACTGAACTGAACTGATTCAGGCATATACATAAGAATGTGTTGCTTAGTAAAGTAGGAATTTCAAATCAGGCAGTCAAAGATAGTTTTTCAATAAGTAGTACTAAATTTTTTTTCATGTTTCTGGAAGAAAATAAATTGGGTCTACCACAGTCCACACAGGAAATAAAGTATATGAAAATTATATATTTAAATGTTTTTTAAAAGCAGTACATTTCAGAAGAAATTTAGGAAGTTTGTACATAATCAAGAATTTGAGGAGACTTTAAAGCAAGTTAGGAAATCAAGAAATTATTTTTTAAATCAGAATCCTTTAGCTACCTAAAAAAATTTTTACAGCAAAAGATGAAAAATTAATGTAGAATAACCATTTGATAGATGTAAATACATTTGATTATGTATGGGTACAGTTCAGTTCAGTTCAGTTCAGTTCAGTCGCTCAGTCGTGTCCGACTCTTTGCAACCCCATGAATCGCAGCATGCCAGGCCTCCCTGTCCATCACCACCTCCCGGAGTTCACTCAGATTCACGTCCATCGAGTCAGTGATGCCATCCAGCCATCTCATTCTCTGTCATCCCCTTCTTCTGCTCCCAATCCCTCCCAGCATCAGAGTCTTTTCCAATGAGTCAACACTTCGCATGAGGTGGCCAAAGTACTGGAGTTTCAGCTTTAGCATCATTCCTTCCAAAGAAATCCCAGGGCTGATCTCCTTCAGAATGGACTGGTTGGATCCCCTTGCAGTCCAAGGGACTCTCAAGAGTCTTCTCCAACACCACAGTTCAAACGCATCAATTCTTCAATGCTCAGCCTTCTTCACAGTCCAACTCTCACATCCATACATGACTACTGGAAGAACCATAGCCTTGACTAGACGGACCTTTGTTGGCAAAGTAATGTCTCTGCTTTTGAATATGCTGTCTAGGTTGGTCATAACTTTTCTTCCAAGGAATAAGCGTCTTTTAATTTCATGGCTGCAGTCACCATCTGCAGTGATTTTGGAGCCCAAAAAAATAAAGTCTGACACTGTTTCCACTGTTTCCCCATCTATTTGCCATGAAGTGATGGGACTGGATGCCATGATCTTCGTTTTCTGAATGTTGAGCATTAAGCCAACTTTTTCACTCTCCTCTTTCACTTTCATCAAGAGGCTTTTTAGCTCCTCTTCACTTTCTGCCATAAGGGTGATGTCATCTGCATATCTGAGGTTATTGATA
Source organism: Budorcas taxicolor (assembly GCF_023091745.1). Taxonomy (NCBI): domain Eukaryota; kingdom Metazoa; phylum Chordata; class Mammalia; order Artiodactyla; family Bovidae; genus Budorcas; species Budorcas taxicolor. The sequence goes on from NC_068935.1 coordinate 28,690,418, forward strand.
TTTCTCCCGGCAATCTTGATTCCAGCTTGTATTTCTTTCAGTCCAGCGTTTCTCATGATGTACTCTGCATATAAGTTAAATAAGCAGGGTGACAATATACAGCCTTGACGTACTCCTTTTCCTATTTGGAACCAGTCTGTTGTTCCATGTCCAGTTCTAACTGTTGCTTCCTGACCTGCATGCAAATTTCTCAAGAGGCAGGTCAGGTGGTCTGGTATTCCTCTCTCTTTCAGAATTTTCCACAGTTGATTGTGATCCACACAGTCAAAGGCTTTGGCATAGTCAATAAAGCAGAAATAGATGTTTTTCTGGAACCCTCTTGCTTTTTTGATGATCCATTGGACGTTGGCAATTTGATCTCTGGTTCCTCTGCCTTTTCTAAAACCAGCTTGAACATCAGGAACTTCATGGTTCACATATTCCTGAAGCCTGGCTTGGAGAATTTTGAGCATTACTTTACTAGCATGTGAGATGAGTGCAACTGTGCAGTAGTTTGAGCATTCTTTGGCATTGGCTTCCTTTGGGATTGGAATGAAAACTGACCTTTTCCAGTCCTGTGGCCACTGCTGAGTTTTCCAAATTTGCTGGCATATTGAGTGTAGCACTTTCACAGCATCATCTTTCAGGATTTGAAACAGCTCCACTGGAATTCCATCACCTCCACTAGCTTTGTTCGTAGTGATGCTTTCTAAGGCCCACTTGACTTCACATTCCAGGATGTCTGGCTCTCGATGAGTGATCACACCATTGTGATTATCTGGGTCATGAAGATCTTTTTTGTATAGTTCTTCTGTGTATTCTTGCCACCTCTTCTTAATAACTTCTGCTTCTGTTAGGTCCATACCATTTCTGTCCTTTATTGAGCCCATCTTTGCATGAAATGTTCCCTTGGTATCTCTAATTTCCTTAAAGAGATCTCTAGTCTTTCCCATTCTGTTCTTTTCCTCTATTTCTTTGCACTGATCACTGAAGAAGGCTTTCTTATCTCTTCTTGCTATTCTTTGGAACTCTGCATTCAGATGCTTATATTTTTCCTTTTCTCCTTTGCTTTTCACTTCTCTTCTTTTCACAGCTATTTGTAAGGCCTCCCCAGACAGCCATTTTGCTTTTTTGCATTTCTTTTCCATGGGGATGGTCTTGATCCCTGTCTCCTGTACAATGTCATGAACCTCATTCCATAGTTCATCACTCTATCTATCAGATCTCGGCCCTTAAATCTATTTCTCACTTCCACTGTATAGTCATATGGGATTTGATTTAGGACATACCTGAATCGTCTAGCAGTTTCCCCTACTTTCCTCAATTTGAGTCTGAATTTGGTAATAAGGAGTTCATGAGTGGACCACAAATGTTAGCTATTTTTAAGCCTATTTATTATCACCGAGATCAAGCAAACTTAACATTTATCTATGACCGACACACTCTGATCATTTTGGTTACAGCTCAGTTACCAGACGCTATTGTATGCCAGGGCTTTTATATGTATTTTTGCTAATGGAGTCCCTGAGGCCCAGAAAGAGGAGGAAATGGACCATTAAGAGCAAAACTAACAACACCTCTGACCTCCTTTATAGAAGCAGAGAGATGTATTCTTTGCCCAGAGTCCATGGCTTCCACCACTCCTGTATTTGCCATCAGCACAGGGCCATCTAAACTCATCCATTAAAAACAATTGATCATTATGCTCAATCAATGGACGAACGCTGTGGATATTTTATGATGGATAAGGAAGCGAGACAGCTGCTGCAAGGGAGAAATGAAAAAGGGCAGAGACACAGAAGGGGGTAAAGGCTCCCCCTGAGAGTAAATAGCTGATTGGTTAACAAACTACTTACCTTGAGATAAGGAAACTGGTCATCTTTGACTTGGAGCCACAGGGGATGTTATCACTGACTACTAAAATACTAATGGGCTCTCAAGGATTTGGAACAGCAGTGTCCTATACTTGAAAAGAGGGTGCATCTTTTAGTTTTCCACTTTGATATTTATTTGGGGGCAACATTCTGAGTCTCTCTGACAGAAAATCCCCTCACCCCTGAAGAGGAAAAATTGAAATTTTGCATAACCTCTTGCTCCTTCTGCCTCTGTAACTCAGCTTGCTCCTTGCAAAGTCTGGATCACATAGGTCTCAGAAAGTGGGGACTCACAATACTAGGAACTGGAGCTTATCTCACTCGCCCTTGTCCTGCTCTTTGCAATCACCCAGCCCCTGCAAACCCACAAACCTGCTTAATCATGCCTGTCTGTGTATAAAACCTCTGTAACCCCTTTGTTTGGGGCTCAGAGCTTGGAGTGTTAACTCCTCTGGGCCCGCCAGCATAATAAACCTGAGTTCTCCAACTCTCCAAGTGTGGTGCTTGGTTTCTTGGGTACTGGTTTCTGCAACATTTCTGGAAGCCCCAGTGAGATTCCAACCATGCCAGCCCCTTGAGTCGCCAGACTGGTGGCTCGGCCGGGCTGGAGCCAAGGAACCCTGAGATGAACAAGAAGGCGCACCACCTGATGGTATTCCAGGTTCTCTTTTGGACCAGTGTTCTGACTCTCTGGATGGCTGAGTCCTGACTGGACTCATTGGAGGGATGGACCAACTCACCAGGAATGGCTACAGCATAAGGTAAGGCCTCAGGGCTGGTCCCCAGTCAGGACCTACCCCAAGGGGTAGAAGAGGAGACTGATTACCTCCTTGCGCTCCCAGGAAGGGAAGGAAGGGAGCATTAGATAGGGAGAACTGAGGACTCAGGAGAAGGGAGGCATTCTGATAGCCTCTGAATGATTGTGAGTGCGTGATTGCTGATTGAACAGTGAGAGACATTTTTCTTTCTGGAAACTGAAAAACCAATTCTTTTTGCATATGCAATTAAAAACAACTAGCTTGGAAACAACTAGCAAAAAGCTTGAAGTGAACCCTCTCCATGTCCTTGAAATACACAGCCAACTTTGCCTGAGACCTCAGCCTTGGGCAAATTAGAACTTCAAGCAAAGAAAAAAAAAGGAGTCAAAGAGATATTTTAAATCTCAAACAGAAAACTATAAGATCTTTGTCAGTCTGTGTGTCTGGATTTATGTATGTCTCAGTGTATGCCTTTTTTTTTCTTCTGTTAATATTGTTGAAGTTGTAAATGAGTTCTAATTTAATTGGCCTAAAGAAAAGTAAGCACTTACAAATCAAACAATTAAAATACAAGAAAAACTAACCTAAATAAACTTCAGATTTACATGATCTGGGAAATATTCAATATTAAATATCTAGTATTAATGTTTGTTTGCTAATCTAATAAGGAAAGTAGGATGTATGTTTTTAATAAAGAAGGTACAAAAATAAAATTATATTTTATAAAAGAAAAAAAAAAGTAGGTCTGACTTACAGGTGGCTGTTACAGAAAGTGATTAAAAAGTTTGTGGAAAGTGGACCCTGAAAAAAGTTTTGTGCATGGTTAGGACTGACTAAGTTTAAAATAAATTTAATTAAGTTTACCTAAATGAGTTTAAAGTAAGCTGGTGCAAAACTTGAATTTGGCCTTTCTCTCTGTTAAGAGGACATACTTTCTTCAAATGCTGAACTGCTTTTAATAATAGATTTAAGTTTCTTTACCTTTTAATTGATCTGTTCTATATTTACCTTTGAAATCTTTTGTTAACTTTGGCTAAGTAAATAACTCATTTTACAGTAACTTATATGATCCTACCTGACTAAGTATTATAAACTCTTTTGACATTTATTGACAAAACTTCCTAAATAACTTGATTTCTAGCTAACTTTGGGGTGCTTCAGAGGGCCCCTGAGACATCCCAAAGAGCTATTAAGCTACCTAGGTTCATTGGACATGTTAAATTACATGAGAAGTACTGTTGAAGGGGTGATAAATCTTTCCAGGTTATACTGTATGGTTGATGTTACTAACATAGATATCCTAAAATTATGTGAAATTCATATAGATCTGATATGCCCTGATAAAATATGGTCAATTATGATTCTAGTTATCATATTAAAGTGTTATGACCAGGTTTCTTTGTCAATTGCAATAAAATCAGATTTTAAACATGCCTTCTATGGTTTTACTCTCATGCCTTTAGAAGAATACTGCTAGTTCTTCAAAATTTATGGAAAAGACTTTCTAAAGATTAAGCAGATAAACAAATTTTGTTATTAACCATAAGCTGGTACCAGACTGGAATTTGGTCTTTTCTCTGTTTAGAGAACAAAGTTTTCTTAGAATGCAGCTTTTGATAACAGATTATGAGTTTCTTTGCCTTTAAGTGATTCATATTTGTTTTTAAAATCTTTTTGTTACTTTGATAAAGTAAATAAACATTATTTAAGATTATGGTACATGTAGACAAAGCTCATTCTGCTTCTACAAAAAATAACCCCTCACAGTAAGACTTTTGCTATCCTGATGTCCTTAAAACATGGCAATAGTCTGCTCCTAAATCAGGAAATTAAAAATGGATAAACAACAGCTAAAAATCAAAGAGCCAGGGCTATGGGAAATCCAAGATGTCCACTTGGCTTTCGCTGGCTCCCTGACAGACCTCATTTTCATTTGATGGGTTAAAGCCTTCCCTGGCTACAGTGTTAATGCCCTCACAATGAGTTCTTCACAAAAAGAAAAAAATATGTTTCACTGAATATTAAGTTCTAGTTTTGTTAATTAAGGTCTGTGCTTACTAAGACTCATTTCTAAGATAGTTCCTTGTTATGTTATACTGCTAAAAAGGTTAATTAAATTATTAAAAAGGACACTCTAAGATTGTTTCTAAAGCTTATCTCAGTAACCAACCTTTGGATAAAGGTCAGATGCTCCATGATGTACAACCAGGAGATGAACACTTGGCTGTAATCATTTAACTAAGTCAGATGACCTGGGGTATACCGGGCTATACCCAATGAAAGTTCTTGACTTAAATTCTTGCTTGTGACCTTACTAATAACTGCTAGCTATATTATTTTCTCTGTAGCTTGCTTCAGATTATTTCTTACATTACCAATGTGTGACTGAGCCTGTGATAAAATGCTGATATGCAGTTCCATATGAGGTCAATAGTTGTAACTCTAGATATGGGAAGAAGCAACAAGAGGAAATATTTTCCTGGACCAAGAGGGAAATAAGACAGGTATGGTCCAGAGACTTTTGCTACTTACAAGGCTTGGTCTAGTGACAACACATTGAGTGGCCTGTCAGTGGAATCTTTGTTAGACCTGGGAATGAGCCTTCCCAGCACTGTGGGACACAATGACCATGAAATGCCTCCAGAACATGGTCAAATATGTGGCTGTGAAGGGGCTCTGCTGACTGGAAGTTGGCCCTTGCCAGCTACCTCTACAAAGATTAAATCATGACCACTACAAGATGCTTATCTTCCACACTCCCTTGAAAGGAGTTCAGGGTGGAGACAAAAAATAAGGCACTCTGCCCTGGGAAAAACCCGGAAAACAGGCCTTCAGATCGTCAGATGTTATCAGGTGAAGATTTTTATGAGTCCAAATTCTTGCATCTTCCTCACTAGAGAAACACTAATGTCACCAACCAGTGTCTGGACCTGGTTCTCCTGGCTAACCCCCCAACAGCTTTTCTACATCTATTAATCTTTAACTATCTTGTTAAGTTTGTTTCTCCAAGTAGTAGTAAGACAAGAATATCCCCTGGCCAACACCCAGACAGTGCTGGAACAAGCTGCCTTATCATTCTGTGGACTCTCACCTCCCTCCGTAAATACACCCTGAGGTCCTCAGGCTATTCTCCCTTTGAGATCTTATACGGGAGGCCACCCCCAGTGATAAAAAGAAAAGCTCAAGAGAGACCACCAACAATTCCCAACACCTCCAGGCCCTGAGAAAAGTCTTCTGCCATATCGCTCGATAAACCTTAGAAAGGACACTCATTCCTTTAGGCAACTGAGTTCATCCCTATCAGCCAGGAGATGAGGTACGGGTTAAAGATGAGGGGAAAAAACCACTTCAGCCAGTTTGCACTGATCCTCACACGGTCGTCCTGGCAACCCCTACTGCTGTTAAAGTTATAGGTGTCATCCCTTGGATCCACCACACTGGAGTCAAGACGGCAGCTACTTCCTGTGATGAGGACACTTAGAAAGCAGTTTGGGGCCCCCAAAATCTCTTCAAGGTCCAGTTCCAAAGATAATGGCCCTCACCCACAAAGGAAGCTGAGCCTTGATGTAGTCACTCTTGAAGCTGACTAGTCAAGCACAGCAGAAACTTGAGGATTCTTCAGCCTTGCTCCAGCCACACTCTGGCAGCTGACTGGTCAACGCACGGTGGAAGCTTGAGGATCTGGCTATCAAAATATCGACGGATTTTTCATTATCAACCCTGGCCTCTATCCCTAATCAGTATTATTGCTATGCTCCTCATTACAGGACCAGCTAGACTCCCTGACTGAGGTGGTTTTACAGAATAGGAGATGGCTAGACCTACTGACAACTGAAAATGGAGGACTCTGCCTCTTCTTGAACGAAGAATGCTGCTTTTATGAAAACCAATCAGGAGTAGTCAGGGACATGCCCCAACAGCTAAGGAAAGGAATCATAAAAAGGAGAGAGGAACTAGCAAATTCCTGGAGTGATGGGAATAATATCTGGAGCTGGGCATCATGGCTTCTCACTTTGACTGATCCTCTCTTCATGTTCTTTGTGATGCTCCTGTTTGGCTCTTGTTTTCTCAGTGCTATTACCCAGTTCATAACCTCTTGAATTTCTTTGGAGGGAATGATGCTAAAGCTGAAACTCCAGTACTTTGGCCACCTCATGTGAAGAGTTGACTCATTGGAAAAGACTCTGATGCTGGGAGGGATTGGGGGCAGGAGAAGAAGGGGACGACCGAGGATGAGATGGCTGGATGGCATCACTGACTCGATGGTCGTGAGTCTGAGTGAACTCCAGGAGATGGTGATGGACAGGGAGGCCTGGCGTGCTGCGATTCATGGGGTCACAAAGAGTTGGACACGACTGAGCGACTGAACTGAACTGACTGAACCTCTTGAATCCATTAAGTTACAAATGGTAATAGCTCAGTATAGCCCCCTAAACAACGGAGAGCTCTGAACGTCCTACCAAAACATGAGATGATGCTTTCTACAATGAGTGATAGAAGCATCAAGAGGCGAATGAAGAGGAAAAGTTAAAATTACATAACCTCCTGCTCCTTCTGCCTCTGTAACTCAGCTTGCTCCTTGCAAAGTCTGGATCACATGGGTCTCAGAAAGTGGGGACTCACAATACTAGGAACTGGAGCTTATCTCACTCGCCCTTGTCCTGCTCTTTGCAATCACCCAGCCCCTGCAAACCCACAAACCTGCTTAATCATGCCTGTCTGTGTATAAAAACTCTGTAACCCCTTTGTTTGGGGCTCAGAGCTTGGAGTGTTAACTCCTCTGGGCCCGCCAGCATAATAAACCTGAGTTCTCCAACTCTCCGAGTGTGGTGCTTGATTTTTCAAGTACTGGTTTCTGCAACACCCCGACTCTTACTTTCACTCCAGTGAACATTAGTTTGGGGTTTGAGTCATATTTTGATCCAGTCAGATCTAATAATACAATGGATCATGGGAAGGAAAACGTTCAGGAATAAAAAGTGAAGTCACTCAGTCATGTCCAACTTTTTGCGACCCCATGGACAGTAGCCAACTAGGCTCCTCCGTCCATGGGATTTTCCAGGCAAGAATACTGGAGTGGGTTGCCATTTCCTTCTCCAGGGGATCTTCCTGACCCAGGTATCGAACCTGGGTCTCCCACATTGTAGGCAGACGCTTTACCGTCTGAGCCACCAGGGAAGTCCAGGAATAAAAAGGTTAAAACTAAAAATGAGGTAAATAATTCCTTTGTATTTTTCATCCTGTAAAAGATGGTTTTGGCTTGTGTGTGATGTGATAACATTTTGTTCCTGTGGAAAAGTATTTTCACATTTTAATGTCCAGATTTCAAGATACGTACATTCATTGTTGCTGTTTAGTTGCTAAGTCGTGTCTTGACTTTCTGCAACCCCATGGACTATAGCCTACCAGGCTCCTCTGTCCTTGGAATTCTCCAGGCAAGAATACTGTAGCCATTCCCTTCTCCAGGGGATCTTCCCGATCCAGGGATCGAACCTATGTCTCCTCCACTGGCAGTTGGATTCTTTACCACTGAGCCAATGTTTGGACTCAAGTTTTTATACTGAAAGAACATTCAGATAATGCAAGAGAGACTTTAAATGAGCACCAAAAACATGACTCCAGGGACTTCCCTGGTGGTCCAGTGGTTAAAACACCACACTTTCAATACAGGGGATATGGGTTTGATCTCTGATTGGGGAACTAAGCTCCCACATGCCACATAGTGTGGCCAAAAAATTTAAAAAACAAACAGAAATATAACTCTGTTCATGGGTACCTTTTTTGGCAGCGCCTTAGGTCTTCATGGTGAAGAAATATGTCCAACTTAGTCTTTCATGGTGGTGGAATATGTTACGGGAATTACGACTCGAGCCAGAGCACCAATGAAGCCACATGTTCAAGGGAAAGACCATCTTTTCTCTCTAGCAACAAATCTACTGAAAAACACAAAGGGAAACAGTATCCAAATCTCCGTTAAGGAACACGTCAGATGGTGGTTTCAGAGGCTTATTTACTTGGGAGGATCCTGGAGAAATTTCTCCATCCTCCCAACTTCAGAGAGCGCTGGTTCTTTTTAAATGATTGTCAGATGTCTGGTTCTCCCTTGGCTTATTTGGAAACCAGAACTTTATCAGTTTCCTGGAAGCCTTAAGCATGTGTTTTCCCAAGGATGTATCCAAACTCACTCACCTGTCATGAACCTCTGATGGAGACAGCAAAGAAAAAATCATCTTATCCTGCCATTTGATGTGATATGTGGTGACAGAGGGCTTTCCAGGCAGAGATAGTGGTAAAGACGTCGTCGGCCACCACAGGAGATGTAAGAGATGCAGGTTCGATCCCTGGGTCAGGAAGATCCCCTGGAGGAGGAAATGGCAACCCACTTTAGTATTCTTGCCTAGAGAATCCCATGGATAGAGGAGCCTGGCAGGCTACAGTCCGTAAGGTCAGAATGAATTGGACACAGAGCACACAACGTGGAGACAAAATGTTGTGAGGATTTTTACAACAGGAGAATCCACCACCTTTCAGCTCCGTGACCTTGGGCAAGCCCCTTCAGTGCCCTGAGCCTCAGTTCCCCAAGGGTCCAATGAGGAGAGCTTATAAATGAAGTGCTTTATAACTTTATACAAAACGAAGAGGGAATTCACTCTGAATGTGGGAGGTTTTGATGCTGTCTTTGAGAGTACTTTAACAGCTTTCCACTCCACACCCAATACCCCAAAGGCACTTGTTCTACTGCGCTGTTGGGCGGTTCCCCAGGGGCACTGCAAAACTGAGCGGAGGTGGCAGAAGTGGTTAGGTTTCCTGTCCGAGTGTGTGATGGCACCTCGAAGACCCCCAGAGCCAAGAAGGAGAACAGACAGCAGTGATTTCAATGAAATGAAGACCTGATAATTGTTCTGCAGGTGTTTGATAAGCAGAGAGGAAAATGCAGTTTACTGTCACTGTGAGAACTGAGTGCTGCTTTTCCCTCTCAACAACTGTCCCGTGCTGTTATTCTAAGAGAACATGGCAAATAGATGGGATTGTAATTTGCCATCCTCAGCAGGAAACTGCCACATGAGGATAGGGTGGGGAGAACTAGAATTAAATAATACTTGGGTTTTCAAGGTTCCATATTACTGTGATCATTTTGTGACCTCTAAAACTCAGAGATCTTCTCCTGTAGTTTTGTGTGAAACAAAACCCATGAAATAATTATTTTCTCCTCAACCCACTCCAGTGTTCTTGCCTGGAAAATCCCATAGACAGAGAAGCCTGGTGGGCTACAGTCCACAGGGTCGCAAAGAGTCAAGCACAACTGAGCGACTGAGCACACACACTCATGTCTATGGGATGCTCCAGGAAAGAACACTCGAGTGGGTTGCCATTTCCTCCTCCCGGGGATCTTCCCAACCCAGAGACAGGAACCACCTCTCCTGAGTCTCCTGCTTTGGCAGGCCAAGTCTCTACCACTGAGCCACTGGGGAAATCCCATGTATGTAGATGCAGATTTTTAGATACTCAAGGAGACCAGCTTTATCAGTTTGGGTCTGGATGTGCTTATGCAATGACATCTCTCCACCCTCACCCACCCCCACACTTCATATCCACTCCTTTCATCGCTGCTTAATCCCTGAGGATGTGCTCTTGGGGGTAGGCTCTTCCTTTGTTTTCTAAAGGAAGCAGGAGCAAGGACTTTCCTGGCATTCCAATGGTTAAGACTCCACATTTCCAGTGCAGAGGGCACAAGTTATACCCTGGCTGAGGAAATAAGATCCCACATGCTGCTTGGCTGGAAGAAAAAAATTAAGAATTAAAAAAAAAAAAAATAAAGGAAACAGGGGCAGACCCTTGTGGCCCACAGTTGTCTGGGTGAGCTGTGGAGAGTTATTGAACTAAAGTGCACTGAGCTGCTTGGGAACTCTTACAGTATTCCTGTTGAGGTAGCAGATAGATGGGCCTCTGGGCTGGACAGTTGGTGTTTGTCAGGTGGAGTAAAATTCAAGCTTTGTTCTCACCCAGACACTCCTAGAACAAAGCTAGTGGCAAAAGCTGAGCTCTGCTAAAGACAGAAGGTGCCCACTCTTGAGGTTAAGGAAGACTTCCCTATCTGTACTTGTGCAGGAAGGTTTCTTGGGGAGTTGAAAAGGGAGGGGCCACCACCCCATAATAAATGTGGACATACCCATAGGCCAAAATTTTGCACACACATGTTGGGAAGGGCCTTAGGACCAGTCAGGTATGAAGAAAGAAAGAAGATAATTGGCCCAAGAAAACTAGTCAATCTAATCACACTAGGACCACAGCCTTGTCTAACTCAATGAAACTAACTCATGCCCGTGGGGCAACCCAAGACAGCCAGGTCATGGTGGAGAGGTCTGACAGAATGTGGTCCACTGGAGAAGGGAATGGCAAACCACTTCAGTATTCTTGCCTTGAGAACCCCATGAACAGTATGAAAAGGCAAAATGGTAGGATACTGAAAGAGGAACTCCCCAGGTCAGTAGGTGCCCAATATGCTACTGGAGATCAGTGGAGAAATAACTCCAGAAAGAATGAAGGGATGGAGCCAAAGCAAAAACAATACCCAGCTGTGGATGTGACTGGTGATAGAAGCAAGATCCGATGCTGTAAAGAGCAATATTGCATAGGAACCTGGAATGTTGGGTTCATGAATCAAGGCAAATTGGAAGTGGTCAAACAGGTGATGGCAAGAGTGAACGTTGACATTCTAGGAATCAGCAAACTAAAATGGACTGGAACGGGTAAATTTAACTCAGATGACCATTATATCTACTACTGCGGGCAGGAATCTCTCAGAAGAAATGGAGTAGCCATCATGGTCAACAAAAGAGTCTGAAATGCAGTACTTGGATGCAATCTCAAAAACGACAGAATGATCTCTGTTCGTTTCCAAGGCAAACCATTCAATATTACAGTAATCCAAGTCTATCCCCCAAGTAGTAACACTGAAGAAGCTGAAGTTGAATGGTTTTATGAAGACCTACAAGACCTTTTAGAACTAACACCCAAAAAAGATGTCCTTTTCATTCTAGGGGACTGGAATGCAAAAGTAGGAAGTCAAGAAACACCTGGAGTAACAGGCAAATTTGGCGTTGGAATGGGGAATGAAGCAGGGCAAAGACTAATAGAGTTTTGCCAAGAAAATGCACTGGTCATAGCAAACACCTTCTTCCAACAACACAAGAGAAGACTCTACACATGGACATCACCAGATGGTCAACACCGAAATCAGATTGATTCAATTCTTTGCAGCCAAAGATGGAGAAGCTCTATGCAGTCAACAAAAACAAGACCAGGAGCTGACTGTGGCTCAGACCATGAACTCCTTATTACCAAATTCAGACTCAAATTGAAGAAAGTGGGGAAAACGGCTAGACCATTCAGGTATGACCTAAATCAAATCCCTTATGATTATACAGTGGAAGTGAGAAATAGATTTAAGGGCCGAGATCTGATAGATAGAGTGCCTGATGAACTATGGAATGAGGTTCATGACATTGTACAGGAGACAGGGATCAAGACCATCCCCATGGAAAAGAAATGCAAAAAAGCAAAATGGCTGTCTGGGGAGGCCTTACAAATAGCTGTGAAAAGAAGAGAGGCAAAAAACAAAGGAGAAAAGGAAAGATAAAGGCATCTGAATGCAGAATTCCAAAGAATAGCAAGGAGAGATAAGAAAGTCTTCCTCAGTGATCAATGCAAAGAAATAGAGGAAAAGAACAGAATGGGAAAGACTAGAGATCTCTTTAAGAAAATTAGAGATACCAAGGGAACATTTCATGCAAAGATGGGCTCGATAACGGACAGAAATGATCTGGACCTAACAGAAGCAGAAGATATTAAGTAGAGGTGGCAAGAATACACAGAAGACTGTACAAAAAAGATCTTCATGACCCAGATAACCGGGATGGTGTGATCACTCATCTAGAGCCAGACATCCTGGAATGTGAAGTCAAGTGGGCCTTAGAAAGCATCACTACAAACAGAGCTAGTGGAGGTGATGGAATTCCAGTGGAGCTATTTCAAATCCTGAAAGATGATGCTGTGAAAGTGCTGCACTCAATATGCCAGCAAATTTGGAAAACTCAGCAGTGGCCACAGGACTGGAAAAGGTCAGTTTTCATTCCAATCCCAAGCAAGGCAATGCCAAAGAATGCTCAAACTACCGCACAATTGCACTCATCTCACACGCTAGTAAAGTAATGCTCAAAATTCTCCAAGCCAGGCTTCAGTAATACGTGAACCGTGAACTTCCTGATGTTCAAGCTGGTTTTAGAAAAGGCAGAGGAACCAGAGATCAAATTGCCAATATCCGATGGATCATGGAAAAAGCAAGAGAGTTCCAGAAAAACATCTATTTCTGCTTTATTGACTATGCCAAAGCCTTTGACTGTGTGGATCACAATCAACTGTGGAAAATTCTGAAAGAGATAGGAATACCAGACCACCTGACCTGCCTCTTGAGAAATTTGCATGCAGGTCAGGAAGCAACAGTTAGAACTGGACATGGAAGAACAGACTGGTTCCAAATAGGAAAAGGAGTACGTCAAGGCTGTATATTGTCACCCTGCTTATTTAACTTATATACATAGTACATCATGAGAAACGCTGGACTGGAAGAAACACAAGCTGGAATCAAGATTGCCAGGAGAAATATCAATAACCTCAGATATGCAGATGATACCACCCTTATGGCAGAAAGTGAAGAGGAAGTAAAAAGCCTCTTGATGAAAGTGAAAGAGGAGAGCGAAAAAGTTGGCTTAAAGCTCAACATTCAGAAAACGAAGATCATGGCATCCGGTCCCATCACTTCATGGGAAATAGATGGGGAAACAGTGGAAACAGTGTCAGACTTTATTTTGTTGGGCTCCCAAATCACTGCAGATGGTGACTGCTCCTTGGAAGAAAAGTTATGACCAACCTAGATAGTATATTCAAAAGCAGAGACATTACTTTGCCAACTAAGGTCCGTCTAGTCAAGGCTATGGTTTTTCCTGTGGTCATGTATGGATGTGAGAGTTGGACTGTGAAGAAGGCTGAGCGCTGAAGAATTGATGCTTTTGAACTGTGGTGTTGGAGAAGACTCTTGAGAGTCCCTTGGACTGCAAGGGGATCCAACCAGTCCATTCTGAAGGAGATCAGCCCTGGGATTTCTTTGGAAGGAATGATGCTAAAGCTGAAACTCCAGTACTTTGGCCACCTCATGTGAAGAGTTGACTCATTGGAAAAGACTCTGATGCTGGCAGGGATTGAGGGCAGGTGGAGAAAGGGACGACAGAGGATGAGATGGCTGGATGGCATCACGGACTCGATGGACGTGAGTCTGAGTGAACTCCGTGAGGTGATGATGGACAGGGAGGCCTGGCGTGCTGCGAATCATAGGGTCGCAAAGAGTCGGACTGAACTGAACTGAACTGAACTGAAACAAAGACCTGGAAGAACTGTTTTGTATCAGTGATTTAAATCATCTCTTTACTGCACCCCCTCATTCTGGATGCTCACACTCCTCTTTGGACATGTATTTCTGCCCAGCTTTTAACTTATGCCACTCCTCCTTACTGGGGGTGTGCCCACATCCTTCCTCTCTGGGAGTATATTTCTACCTAGCTCCTTTCTTGAATAAACAGCCTGTTTCTCTGTGTACTCTCCCCCAGATTTTGCTGTCTCTAATAATAAACTTTGTACCTGTTTTTGCAGTTGTTGCCTCCTTGAGACATTCTTGCTTTCGAATGGGAGGGAAAGAGCCAGGGCCACTTTGCTTCTAGCTTCAAGCCCCTGGTGGTCTGGTGGCTAGGGTTTTTATCCAGGTTGCCCCAGTTCGGTTCCTGGGCAGGGAACTATTAATACCATCTCTCTTCAGGATCACTCACTGCTGTCTCTCTGCGATCAATATTTTGGTGCGTTTTGGTAGAAAGCAAAAAAGAAGGAAAATTCTTTATAGAATTAATCCAAAGCTACGTTTGTATAATCTATCATCATCAAAGGTTTCTTTGGTATATTTTTGTCTTATGTTGTTGGCCACAATATAGTCCCTCACCTCTAGAGGCTCATGTTTGTGGATAACCCAAATGACTTCAGGAATTTCCACAAATCTTGGTTCCAGATTAAATACCAAGTTGTTTCTAAGGGTTGAACTGAGAAAATGGCCAGGCAGATCTTAATGGTGAATTCAGTTGTGGTAACTTAGGTACCTGTTGTTTTGTTGGTCTGAATTTATTTTGTACATTTGTTGTTTTGTTTCTTGGCAGGAACCTTCCTTACTTTCAGGAAACACAAGAGACCAAGCATTAAACTTGTTTTACAAAGAGATCAGATAAAACATTTTAAGCGATCATGTGGTTTCTATTTTTGGGGCTCAGAGTAGGCCACCCCAGAACATGCCACCGTGGCATATTGATTATTTTGAATTTAAGTTACTTGAGGGAATGACCTGGTGACCCAGTGACTAAAACAGGCCTGGGTTCGATCCCTGGTCAGGGATCCCACATGCCACAACTAAAACAAAGATCCTGAATGCTACAACTAAGACTCAGTGCAGCCAGATAAATAAAGTAGTTTTTCAAGCTGTTACTTTAGAAAGGGCTGGTGTGAGAGGAACACTCTGACCCTCTTCTTTATCACCGCTGAAATCAAGAAATAATTCTCCCTTGCACAATTTACTCTGTGTACCAGGAGAGAGACCTCCTTATCACCAGAGATAGGACATTCAAGGCTGAGAAGCCTGTGCAAACAAACTTTGTTACTTCTTTACTAGTTTACTACCCCAAACCCAAGCTTTGCTTATATTCCTCTAATTAAGCTTCCAGGCTAAATTTCTTTGTCCTGTTTTATAGATTTATTGTTTCTTTGTCTTAAAAAAAAAAACAAAAAACCAAGCTGCCTTCCTTGGTTACTTCTTAGGTCCTATTTGTATGAGACCTCCATACATATGGGGCTTCTCAGGTGGCACTAGTGTTAAAGAATCTGCCTGCAATTCAGGAGACCCAGGTTCGAGCCCTGGGTCGGGAAGATCCCCCTGGAGAAGGGAATGGCAACCCAGTCCAGTATTCTTGCCTGGGAAATCCCACGGACAGTTCATGGGTCAAAAAGAGTCAGACACAAATGAGTGACTAATACTTTCACCTTTCTTTCTGTACATATGAATTAAATTGTTTTTTTCCCCTCCTGTTAATCTGCCTTCTGTCAATTTAATTATTAGAGTAGCCAAAAGAACCCAGAAAGGAAGGGGGAGATTTCCCCCTCCCCAACACTATATGACTACAATGAACTGCATCCCAAAGACAGTAGGTAAAAGGTAATGAATACAATGAGAACATGGAGTATTACTTTTGCAAGAAAAATAATGTGATTTTTAATGTGTTTAAGAGTTTCTTTGATATACTGTGTGCATCTTGCTGTGTGATACCTACCACGTGGTCTAGGAGAAAGCTTTATTCAGCATATCTTTCCCTTCCAGGCCTAATAATGTACCTTGTTTCTGAGAAAAGATTCCCACCCCCAGAAGCCCACTCTTTTCTCTTACTTGTAAGAACTTGTGTCTGGGGTAGGGTTGATCAAGACTCTCAGGCAACCCTGGCATTTTCAGCCTAAGCCTGTAAGAGCAGCCCACTGTACACATGACCATGGAGCTGACTGGAAGAAGATAACAACACCAAGATATCATCATCAGGTATTTGGTCAACAGAGGAACAGCTTTCCTACCGTATTTTATTTTATTTTTTTAATATTTATTTTTATAATTTTTATTTGGCTTCACTGGGTCTTAGTTGCAGCATGGGGGATCTTCCATCTTTATTTCAGCATGCAGGATCTTTAGTTGTGGCGTGCTAACTCTTAGCTCTGGCATGTGGGATCTAGGGACCACCTGACTGGGGATGTAACCTTGGCCCCCTCCATTGGGAGCACGGAGTCCTAGCCACTGAACTACCAGGGAAGTCCCGGATTATACCCTCTTAACGTTTGGAAGGAACTTAATACTGTATCCTAGTTGCAGGGAGGAAGCCAATTCTGACTCCATATTGCAACTGTTTCTTTGACTTGCCTCTCATTGCTTTTGTTATTATAATCATACAGAATGGTTTGCCTCAGAGAATCCTGACCTTCTGCCTGATTGTTAAAGTGCCTTTGATCAGAACCCTGTCCACTTGTGAATGGTAGGAAGGAAGAAATTAATACCCCCCCTGCCTGAGGCTTGCCATTCTAGGAGACGTTTGCAAGATTCATGGCTTTTTTACTTTGCTTCCTCACCCCCCCATCTCTGATCTATCAAAGAAACTGGCATCCAGGCCCCAATAAGATGGTTATTTTGAGGTGCTAGCCTGCCATCTTCTCAGTCTGCCAGCTCCCCAATTAAAGTCTTTTCCTTGCCTCAAGTCACCTACTCGGGGTTAGCAGGTAGTTACCTCAACATCTGAGCTCCCACTCTGGGAAAGGGAAAAATCCCAGGGACATTTTGATTGAAGGTACAGTTTCCAAACACTCACACAAAGGAAGTAAAGTCACAGGGTTTATTACTTACAAACCCCAGAAAGGGGGGTAGGAGGAGCAGTGACCTGGGGGAAGGGGAGTTCTCCACCCCAGGTCACAAGCATGGAGGTAGAAAATAGGGTGGCCCCTGGACTTAGAAGGTGGATTGGGGTAGAGGTCACTAATTTTGGCTGGGGGCATGGGGGGCTTGAAATCTAAGTAGTTCTTTTAATCTTTTAAGAAGGAAGTGTTTGCTTTGTTTTGTTTACCATTTTATTTTTTTATTTATTTGGCTGCACTGGGTCTTAGTTGCAGCATGTGGGATCTAGTTCCCTGACTAGGAATTGAACCCAAGCCTGTTACATTAGGAGTGCAGAGTCTTAGAGACTGGACCACCAGGGAAATCCCTAAGCAGTTATTTTAAAAGGTGTCCTGGGAACAGTAAAGCAGGAACTTGTGGTGGGAATCCTAAGCTCAGGTCCTCATCTAAGTGTCCAGGGTTGTCTTACTGTCCAGCACCTAGGCAGCAACTTCAAATAGCTGTTTTCCCATCACAGTACTGAGCCTGCTCTGTACCTTCAGACACCTTGTTGTACACTACACACACTGCCTTTCCTACTGGTCACAGCAATGGTACAAGGGAGGTGTTTTTTCCTATCCTCATCTTTCTAGCTTTTCCAACTACGAAGCGCCATACATCTCAGCAAGGTTAACTGGTTAAAATCAGGTAAAATCAAATCGAAGTATGGAATAAACATATCTTCACAACACAGTTATTTAATAAAATGTAATGCCAATTATGAGAGAGGAAAATTTTAAAGTTCTGAAGTAGTAACAAAATCAGAAACAAAAACATGGACCACAACACTAAGAAAAAGGAAAAGATCAGAATAGGGGAAATATATGCAGTGAATGATACATAAGCATTACTTACTTTAGAAATATCTTTAAAATGAGTAAATTCTGAGTGAATAAGACTGAATGCTCAATGAGGAAGAGAACAGGCATCACAAGACAAAAAGCACACAGAAGATAACACTTGAAAAAGGTATAGGGACTTTGCCACTGGTCCAGTGGCCAAGACTCTGTGCTCTCAATGCAGGGGGCCCAGGTTCAATCCCTGGTTGGGGAAATAGATCCCACATGCCATAATAAGACCTGGTACAGCAAAATAAATAAAATAATAACAAAAAGACAATATAAACCTCATCATGTAACAACGAAGTGCAGATACAATAAATACCATTTTATACCTATTTAACAAACAAAAACAAATTTAAAACGATAAAGCATAATGTTTGTGAGGCTGTGGGGAAATTTGTATTTTGCAGGTGGCAATAATAATAACAATAGCCAATACTTTTATGCTCACTTTCCTTATCACATTTCTGTACAGAACTATTTTTTCTCCCATTTCATAGATCAGATTGTTGTGACTCAGAAAGGGTAACCTGGTACATGAAGCCAGATGAAAAAAGCTTTGCTGGTGTTAAAATCCCTATGTTCTTAACCGAAACTGGACACTGTCTCCCATGCAACAGTTCAGTCAGTTCAGTCACTCAGTCCTGTCCGACTCTGTGACCCCATGGACTGCAGCATGCCAGGCCTCCCTGTCCATCACCAACTCCCGGAGTTTACTCAAGTTCATGCCCACTGAGTCGGTGATGCCATCCAGCCATCTCATCCTCTGTCGTCCCCTTCTCCCCCTGCCCTCAATCTTTCCTAGCACCAGGGTCTTCTCAAATGAGTCAGCTCTTCACATCAGGTGGCCAAAGTATTGGAGTTTCAGCTTCAAATCAGTACTTTCAATGAATATTCAGGACTGATCTCCTTTAGGATGAACTGGTTGGATCTCCTTGCAGTCCAAGGGACTCTCAAGAGTCTTTTCCAACACCACAGTTCAAAAGCATCAATTATTCAGTGCTCAGCTTTCTTTATGCTCCAACTCTCACATCCATACATGACTACTGGAAAAACCATAGCTTTGACTAGACAGACCTTTGTTGGTAAAGTAATGTCTCTGCTTTTTAATATGCTGTATAGGTTGGTCATAGCTTTTCTTCCAAGGAGTAAGGGTCTTTTAATTTCATGGCTGCAGTCACCATCCGCAGTGATTTTGGAGCCCAAGGAAATAGAGTCTGTCACTGTTTCCATAGGTATATATAGGTATAGTATATTATATATATACTATATTATAGGTATATACCTATTTTCCAACAACTGATATTCAAAGATAAATGTACCGTTCATTTACTATTTCTTTAAGGACAAATGTATATTTTAAATATGGAACTCTGGTATTTCATGCATTCAAGCCTTGTTTTGTTTTTTATTTTGCTTTAACTATGAAATAACTGGACTTCTTCTGAATGCAGGCCTGTGAAATTGCATTAAACACTCCACAAAGTACCTTCATATATATTTAAAACATAGTTTAGCCAAGCAAACCATACTGATGTATTAAAATAAATTAAAGATGTGCACCTTGAAAACTGGGTTCAAATCAGCAGAAATGCTGACTATATTTGTGCTTTGTTTTAATCTTGCTTTTAAAAGTATGAGACTTCCACGGACTCCCCTGGTGGTCCAGTGGTTAAAACGTCACAGTTCCAATGCAGGGGGCTCGGGTTCCATCTCTGGTCAGGGTACTAAGATCCTGTATGCTAAGTGGCATGGCCAAAAAGAAATTCTTTTTAAATTAAAAATAAATAAAAGTGTGAGACTTCCAGATTCTGATATTGTTCATAGGCTGCTTATCTTTCACCCAGGAAAAAGGAAGTCACTTTCTCTTTTAAAAAGGACAGCTTAATCCACAGTTAACTTTTTTTCCTTACTGTATTACATGCATCTTATCTGTAGTGGTAAAGAACACACCTGTGAATGCAGGATCCATGAAAGATGCAGGTTTGATTTCTGGGTTGGAAAGATTCCCTGGAGGAGGGCATGACAATCCACTCCAGTATTCTTGCCTGGGAAATCCCATGGACAGAGGAACCTGGTGGGGTATTGTCCATGGGTTGCAAAGAGTTGGACACGATTGAAGCAACTTAGCACGTACACATATGTTATATGTGGTCTTAAATTCAGATAAACTAATGCATGAATGAATCAAATAAAAAAGTATACAATGCAGAGAAAAGGGAAATCATTTAAATAGTGCAGCTATTGTAAAAGAAAACAAAAAATCCCTCATCAATAGCCAATCGTTTGATCTGTTTAATTTTATCCAGAATTATTGCATGAGACTATATTAAAGTGAATCCTTAATTTAACAGAATATGTGAGAACTAACTTGGCACCTTTCAGTATTTCTTTCTGAGTTCCGACTGGAGTTGAGGTTTGGATGTGAACGAGCGGGTCCATGGAACTCCTGAGACATCCTTCTTTGGTTAGAATGACAAAATGGAACCTGGCTGCTTCGAAGGGTGCTGAGACTGGAGACTGGGCCAGAAGCTATCACATTTTTAGACTCTTTTCCTGTCTTAAGTTTCCCTCCTTCCTTATGAGTATTTCAATCCTGGTGAAATTGCTTCATGTGAATTTTTTGAGTTAAAAGGAGGGTAAACCAGGGAGAAAAAGACAACTCTGCTGCTTGATCTTGTGATGGGAGCGGTGGAAAATGTTAGGGACTCATTTGCCCATGAACCTGAGTTCTGTTTTTCCTTTCTCTGTATTTTTTTTTGTCTTATAAAGCTCAGCTGGTCAGAATCATCTACTTGTGTCCCACTGGCTACCTCCCAGCCCAGCTGACCACCCAGCTCCCTACATCCCAGCAACAACTCTGTGCCCAGCCATTGACATGGTTTTCTTTCTCCCTCTAATTACTACAGCTTCTTTTTCCACTACTAATTTCAAAGTATCCTTTGCTTCACTCCTTTTACAACCATATTCAAGGGGAATGGGACAGAGACTCTTCCTTGGTCGCTGTCTTGCCTAGGTTCCCTGCCCTCCACACCTAAACCAAGATTCTTTTTTTTTTTTTTTTTTAAATTTATTTATTTGGTGGCGTTAGATCTTAGTTGTGGCATGTGGGATCTAGTTCCCCGACCAGAGCTTGGACCTGGGCCCCCGGCATTGGGAGCATGGAATCTTAGCCACTGGACCACTTTCCTAAACCAAGATTCTTAGGCCTGGAATAGAAAATCAAGTTCCAACTCTGCAGTGCTCATACAGGCCCTAGTTTTTTCTGGGGGCTGAGGTTTGGAGGGGGCTGAGTGTAGCAGTGTGTTACCTATGCCTGAATACCACCTTTTAAATCACTTGTATCCCCTTGTTTGTGAAACACGAAAGAATGGGCTTTAAAAAGCTTTTGTATTCCTATTGGGATAATTAAGTTTTCCAAGCTATTAGCCATCTTTCGTTAAGAAGCTTATTCAACACGTGTGCGCAGCAGGCTGTTGTTCAAGAGTTATGCCTCCAGGGGGCAGGCTTGGCTTTGCCAGGAGATTGGAGGAAATGGCTGTTGTCATGGAATCACAGCTTCTGTGATCCAGTAGGCGTGGCATCCCTCTCTCAACCCTCTGAAGTTTGCTGTGCGAGAGTGAACCCTAGGAGACTGACTGCATGCCTTAAGGGTTGAGGGAAAGGGCCTTAGTGCTGAGGCTGAGTGAGGAACTTGAAGTCATCAGCTCTTTGAAGGAAAGAGTTCTGTGCACGGTGGGGGTGGTAAGTGCTGAAGAGCTGAACCTGCCTCAGCACTGCCCAGAGCTGGATGAATCTGGGCCCCGGAACAGTACGGTCACCCAGAGACGCCTCCTCTGAGACGAATTCCACATACCCTCTCTTGCAGGCCACCCCACTACTCTGGGCTTGCGTTCCCTCATCTGTACTACGAAGGGAATGGACTGGATGCCCACAGAGGTCCCCTGTGGTGCAGAGAGATACTGTGATTTCTTTCTTTAACCTGGGTGTTCCCCCACCCCCACCCCACTCCACCCACACCCCCCACCCAGAAGACAAAAAGGTACTTTCCTTGAGATGCCCTACTGTACTGGTTTAATGGGAGGGAGGGTAAGGAAAGTCTCAAATGAATCCCCAAGTAAAAGTAATGTCATTTTTCATATTTTTATTATTCAAATGTTATGTATTTATTTTTAATTGGAGGATCATAGATTTACAGTATTGTGTTGGTTTCTGCCATACATCAACATGAGTCAGCCATAGGTATATACACGTCCCCTCCCTCTTGAACCTCCCTCCCACCTCAAGCAGCATTCTTAGGATCAGGAGTATGTGATGAGGGTTATGTTGTCATAGCAACTGACTCCTGAAGTTTTCATTTATTTATGGCTGTGTTGGGTTTCCGTTGCTGCACTCAAGCTTTCCCTAGTTGCGACAGTCGAGGGCTACTCTCTAATGCGGTGCATAAGCTTCTCATTGCAGTGGCTTCTCTTGTGGAGCACGGGCTCTAGAGCATTCAAGCACACTGGTGGTGGCACACAGGCTTAGTTGCCCTGAGGCATGTGGGTTCTTCCTGTACCGGGGATCTAACCTGTATCCCCTGCATTGGCAGGCAGACTCTTTACCCCTGAGCCACGAAGGAAGTCCCACTCAAGGTTTTGAGACCCCCCAGTCCATGGTGTGGACCAAGCTGAACTTACTAATCAGGAAATCCAGGGAAGGATTCTATTTTAGCTTCATTATTTCACTTCCAGGGTCTGAAATTTTCTAGGGGAGCTGCATCAGCACCAAATGACAGCATGGTGTTCAGTATGTGTGCTCTGTGTGTGCCCTGTAGTAAGCACAACGCCCCATAATCAGAATTCAGTCAAGTGTAGTTTTGTTTTTTTGAAGACAACTCAAACTTCATTGCCCTATTTTGTATATATTTATAGGAACTCTTCTCTTAATTTGAAAAGTCACTTTTCACATCTGTTTGGAGGGACAACACTCTTGTATTGCCTGATAAGATTGTTTCTGGTTCCTTCCTTTCCCCCGGCCCTTTGTTTCCGAGTACTTGCAGTTAAAATAGGAGCTTGGGGGACTGCCCCAATGGTCTAGCGGCTGGGACTCTGCACTCCCAATGCAGGGGACCTGGATTTGATCCCTGGTCAGGGAACTAGATCCCACATGCTGTAACTAAGACCAGGTGCAAGCAAATAAGTAAAAAAAAAAAAAAAAAAAGATCTTGGAATTTTGATTGTCAGGCACTTCTGAGTTAGACCTCCAAGGTTCTCATTATATTTGTTTGAATCAAGATCCAGTTTACATGAATCTGGTTTTTTAAAAAAGTTTTTCCCCTCAAACAGTTCATGTTGTTTCCATGCTAAGTCACTTCAGTTGTGTCCAACTCTGAGTGACCCCATGGACTGTAGCCCACCAGCTTTCTCTGTCCATGGGATTCTCCAGGCAAGAATACTGGAGTGGGTTGCTGTGCCCTTTTCCAGGGGATCTTCCTGACCCAGGGATTGAACCATGTCTCCTTCACTGGCAGGTGGATTCTTCCACTGAGCCACCGGGGAAGCCCCTAGCCAGTTCATAATGTGAATGAGAAGTGTCGCCTGCCATATCAGTAAACGAAGGAGGTTGCAGTCATCAAGCTGACAGCCACTGCAGCCCTTCTGCGACAGTGCACCCTGAGGGGGTTCAGGACTGAGAAAAGCTGGACACTGGCCCAGATGGCTGAGGTGCCTTTCAAAGGAGTGATTTCCATAAACCAGGCTTCCCTGGTGGCTCAGATGGTAAAACATCTGCCTACAAGGTAGGAGACCCGGGTTCAATCCCTGGTTGGGGAAGATCTCCTGGAGAAGGAAATGGCAACCCACTCCAGTATTCTTGCCTGGAAAATCCCTTGGACAAAGGAATCTGGTAGGCTAAAGTCCATGGGGTCGCAAAGAGTCGGACACGACTGAGTGACCTCGCTTTTCAGACTGTTGCATCGTCCCATACACAAAAAAGTGCTAAATATTTCGTTTTCTTGAATTAACAGTAATCTTTTGATATTCCAACTACCTGTATTTTTATGTAGCTTGGCTCCTCCTTTACCTGTTTGGAGCCATCCCTCAGAGCTGTGTGAGAGACTTTCTGGCCTAAAGTCCTCAGTTTTGTCCACCAAATAAAAAATTATTCCCAACTTTTAGGTTGTGCATTTTTTTTAGTTGACAGTACCTTATTTCTGGGTTTCCTCGATGGCTCAGATTGTAAAGAGTGCCTGCGATGTGGGAGACCTGGGTTCAATCTCTGGGTTGGGAAGATCCCCTGAACAAGGGAACAGCTACCTGCTCCAGTATTCTAGCCTGGAGAATTCCGTGGACAGAGGAGCCTTGTGGGCTACAGTCCATGGGGTTGCAAAGAGTTGAACACGACTGAGTGACTCTCACTTTTATTTGATCACCAACCTTACTATTTTGAAAGTTCACTGGCATGTATTCTTCATTGTGGAAAATTTTAGAAAGCAACACTACATCTAGAACTATTACTATTGTAATAGGCTGAATCTACTGCACTCCTTTATAAGATGATGCTTATATACAACTTTTTAGCCAAAATGAACATCTGCAAAGACAACCTACCTCAGTTCTCTGTAGTTGCTGGTAGCCAGTTTCTAAAGATTTTTTTTTAATTAATCCAGATTATTTCTTATGTCAGAATAATTGATTTCTGATCTATGTCTTTGGGATATTTGAAATTTACCTTGAGAGAAGTTCTCTTTGGGGCACTAATTAAATTGGGGGATTAATTTTAGAAGACCTATCTCTTGGCAAACCTAGACTAAGGGTAAATTATCAGCTACAGCAATGTTTTGCTTATTTCTTTTCTTTTTAAAGATATATTTATTTATTTGGCTGCACCAGCTCTTAGTTTTGGCACGTGGAATCTTTAGTGGTGGCATGCGAACTGTTAGTTGGGGCATGTGGGATCTAGTTCCCCGACCAGGATCGAAGCTGGGGCCTCCTGCACCAGGAGCTCAGAATCTTAGCCAGTGGACCACCAGGGAAGTCCCTGTTTTGTTGATTTCTTATGCCTCATGCCACCTCTCTGCCTTAATTCATCTGGCATCTGAGAGAAGTAGAGACATGTTTTAAAAAAGAATGGAGACTTCACTGGCTGTTCATTGGTTAAGACTCCACACTTCTACTACTACAGGGGGCATGGATTTGATCCTTGGTAATGGAACTAAGATCCTGTGTGCTCCACTGCCCTCCCCAAAATAATAATAAAACTGTATGATAAAGATACCAGCACTTACAGGATAGATATTCCCCCCCCCCTTTTTTTTGTTTCTCCCAGGCAGCCTGAGCATTAAAAAAAAAAAAAGTGTTCTTCGTTAGTGTGTATCAGACTTGCTGTGAGTGTTGACTGGAGGATTTGTGCTGAGTATTCTCTGGCTTTCAGTCACAGGTTGGAAAGGCTGAATGTGGTCCTTTCCACTGTAGCCAGAGTGGAGAAGGGCTTAGGAGTGGGTCTGACAGTGTCCTGAAGCTTTCTTGTACAGGCCCTGTAGTTTGAGGGTCCTTAAAGTACTGAGAAACCTAATGTTGAAAAAACGACAGTGGTGGAACTTCCCTGGCGGTCTGATGACTAAGACTCCACATTCCCAGTGCAGGGAGCTGGGGTTTGATCCCTGGTCAGGGATCCGAGATCCAGCAGGCTGCAACTAAGACCTGGTGCAGCCAAATAAATATAAAAAATAAAAAATAAAAAAAGGATAGTGGTCAATACTAGGAAATAAGAATTTTGGATTTCAAAATCATCTGGTGAGAATGACAGTGGGTATACATGGGAACATTCTCAAATTTCTCCCACTCCCAACAAGTCCTGATGTCTCTGGGTAGCAGTAACATCTTCTCTCTGTGGAGGCCTGACATGACAACCTCTTTGTGACATTTGACAGTCACAAGTGAGAAAAATGGTAAGACGGAATAAAAATTAGAGCTTGTTTAGTCACTCAGTTATGTCTTGTACAGCTCATGTCCTTACAGCTCAGTCATGAACTATAGCCTGCCAGGCTTCTCTGCCCATGGGATTCTGCAGGCAAGAATACTGGAGTGCGCTGACATTTCCTTCTCCAGGGGATCTTCCCGACCCAGAGATTGAACCCACTTCTTTTGCATCTCCTGCATTGGCAGGTGGATTCTTTACCACTGAGCCACCTGGGAAGCCCAAAAAATTAGTGGACACTGTGGCAAAGAGTGTACTCTTTCCTGAGAAAACAGTCTCCATGTGTGAGCACAGAAGTGCTGTGAAACTGGTCTTTGATTAACTTCCATGAGAGGAAATTCTGATGTAACCATAGCACCTTATCTGTAGTCACTGCAATCTTTAATCACTTTTAATATCAAACTTCATTTAAGGAGCCTCACATTACTAACGATTACTCAACAAGAAGGGTTCAGCTGAGAGGAAATGAATGCTTTTTGAAAAGTAGGCCTGGTTTTCACTCTCCTAAATTTACTTTCTTTCTTACCCTGGTCATTTCACACAAAGGAAGCAATATGAATAAATCGAAGGCATGACCGCTTCTTTGCAAAGAGTGATTATTGTGGAGCACTGCTTAGGAAAACATCTCCTTATTCTTGCTTGGAGCACCATTAAACCAAGAGGTTCCCTTTTAGTGTTTAAGAGCAGAAATTGGATGTTGAAGGTGACAAAATAAATTTGAAGTTGTGATAGTACATCATGAGAAACGCTGGGCTGGAGGAAGCACAAGCTGGAATCAAGACTGCGGGAGAAATATCAGTAACCACCCTTATGGCAGAAAGTAAAAAAGAATTAAAGAGCCTCTTGATGAAAGTGAAAGAGGAGAGTGAAAAAGTTGGCTTAAAGTTCAACATTCAGAAACCTAAGATCATGGCATCTGGTCCCATCAATTCATGGCAAATAGATGGGGAAACAGTGGAAACAATGGCTGACTTTATTTTTGGGGGCTCCAAAATCACTGCAGATGGTGATTGCAGTCATGAAATTAAAAGACGCTTATTCCCTGGAAGGAAAGTTATGACCAACCTAGATAGCATATTAAAAAGCAGAGACATTACTTTGTCAACAAAAGTCTGTCTAGTCAAGGCTATGGTTTTTCCAGTGGTCATGTATGGATGTGAGTTGGACTATAAAGAAAGCTGAGCGCCGAAGAATTGATGCTTTTGAACTGTGGTGTTGGAGAAGACTCTTGAGAGTCCTTTGGACTGCAAGGAGATCCAACCAGTCCATCCTAAAGATCAGTCCTGGGTGTTCATTGGAAGGACTGATGGTGAAGATGAAACTCCAATACTTTGGCCACCTGATGCGAAGAGCTGACTCATTTGAAAAGACCTGATGCTGGGAAAGATTGAGGGCAGGAGGAGAAGGGGACGACAAAGGATGAGATGGTTGGACGGCATCACCGACTCAATGGACATGGGTTAGGGTGAACTCCAGGAGTTGGTGATGGACAGTGAGGCCTGGCTGCTGCGATTCATGGGATTGCAAAGGATCGGACATGACTGAGTGACTGAAACGAACGGAGCTGGGAAAGAGTGAAGAATATGCTTTCCCAGGCTGGTGGGGAGGGGAAAAAGAAGTGCCTTTTTCTGGCCTGATGAAGTCTGTTATGTTTCTTTTGAAGCAGCAGAACCTGTGTGCCAAAAGGACTCCTATTCCCCCATCTTCTCCCTAGAGAGGACAGTGAACAGAATTTGGAGCACATGGGATGAATGCTCGGCTATTACCTTCCAACAAATCCTTGTGAGCAGCCTCCTAAGGGAAGATGGCCTTAGGATTCCAGTGTTCAGCTTGAACTTGTCAGCATGAACAGAGCTCATCCCTGTCTGGAAACACCCTGTTCTCACACTAGGAACTCACTCCACCCCATTGTGCATATGTATGTGGTCCCAAAGGGGCAGGGTGGGGATAAGGATGAGGGTGATGAGAGAGATGGAGGAGAATATATGGGTCAGGGAAAACTCATCATGGGTGCTTGGGAAACTTCTGCAGCACACACAGGACCTACTAGTAGTGATTCCAGGATGTCACCTCATGGAAGGAGGCTGCCTTGTCATTCTGTTGAAATGGCATTTCCTTAACAATTTTCACACATAACCCACTGGCCCCATTTGATACACAGAGTCAAATATATTGAGAATTTGTCTCTTTATTGCTAATACAAGTACAGAGGAGGTATGGGTGGCATGGGCAGCACGGGCAGCCCAGGTGTCAGTGGCACCAGAAGAACCCATCTCCAATATGGCTCCAGAACTAGGACGGGATCTTAGGACCCATCCAACAGGATGAGGTAAAGGCGCCTCATGGCAGCAGGTGCTGGAGCTTGAACCACGGCTGCTCTCTCATTTCTCCGACTCTTGGCTCTCCTGTTCTTAAACCAAACCTACAATCAGAGGGGAGAAAATATTGGTTTAGGGTATTGAACAGTTAATGTTATAATACAAAAAGCATAGCTTGCAACTTTATATGACATTGAGATTTCCAAGGGCATCAGGAGATGCTATTTCCTTCTTGCTAAAGTACCTCAGGAAAATTAAACCACCACCCCCCGCCCCTTTTCAGCTCACTCTTAATGAGCTCTGCTGTGGGCCCAGTTCTGGCATAAGCTTATTATTTTTATCTCTCTTGACGAGATTTTCATATTCTAATTTTTTTCCCAAGTATTGGATGCAGGTTTAATTTATAAATCATTGTACTGGGTCCTTGCTATTGATAAAATGCCCAGTAACAGGATAAAGAATGGCCTCTATTCTGATGGCTGATCATCAGCCATCTGGCTACCTCCTGCCCTGTCCTCACTAGGGAGAGGGTCATCTTGTTGGGGGTAGATTTAGGCATGATAAGTAGTGGATCTATTTAAGGTCATACTGAGGGGAATGGCTCCCTATTTGAAAAGCCTATCTTTGGTGTGAAGTAAATAATTAATAGGAAGGAACTTGTTGGATTTTTAAACAGAAGGATGTCTAAGGGGTCATTAGTCCTCTGAAAGGTCTTGAGAGTTAGAAAGGTGGTCTGGCAAAGGAGCCTACGGTGGGTTGTGACTTGTCTCACCGAAGCTCTGGACACTGCCTTGATATTTTAGCCTGTAGTGTTAAGTTGAGATCAACTCAACCCAAGTTAACAGACTCTTGAAAACCTTAGGCCACCCAAGAGTGTAGAGGAAAGAGGCATACCACGGTCACCGTTGTCAATCCTGCATGTTCTAACCTACCCCACCCTACAAACCTTCCTGGGCTCGGGACCAGGGCAGCTCACTCTGCTCTGGCTAGAGTTCCAGGATCCTGGACTGGAGCCGCTGGTGTCCAGCATGGCAGGTTATCCTAGGCGCTGCAACTCAACCAGGAGGTCCCAATCCCATCCTTTATTCTTAAGGCAAGAAGGTGGAACAGGCATTTTTGGAAGATAGTGGACAACAATGAGAGCAAGGGATCATTAAATGGGTCCTCCCTAAATATCTGCCCATTATATATTAATATAGATTTTTTTTAATCAACATGGAATGCTCTTTAAACAAGCTATATTATTAAGGTGAAGACCAGTGTGTGTATAGGATACTATCATTTATGTTTTTTTATTTTTTTTAATTTTTATTTTTACTTTATTTTACTTTACAATACTGTATTGGTTTTGCCATACACTGACATGAATCCATCATGGGTGTACATGCGTCATTTATGCTTTTTAAAGAATATACACATAATTGCCTTTATATGCATTGAGTACTTCTGTTAAGATTTATACAAAACCACTTTGCTGTACACCTGAAACTAACACAACAATGTAAATCAACTATACTCCAATAAAAACTAAAAAATAAGATTTATATGAAGCAAAGAATGGTTGCTTTGGGGAGGAGAACTATAGTTGGAGGGCAGGGTTGAAAATTAAGTCTGTCCACTATTTTTGCAAACAAACCAACAAAACTGTCAGACTTCACTGTCTCTCAATGTCCTAGTTAATGGGGGTTGACACTGTATTTCAATCCTTTTGAAAGTTCCCAAACTGTAAAGTTTAAGTGACCCAAAGGGCCCTCTTTCCCTACCTGAGACCTCATTTTCATTCTTCCCTCTTAGGATTTGCAGTCTCTCTGCTGCACGGATAGTCTAAACCAGGCTGGTGTAACAGGGCTCATTTTAGGGGGTGGGGCTCTAAATGTACCACCAGTGGTCAAATCTCTGTAAACAGAATCAAAGCCCAAAGCTGGTTGTGCCCTAGGCTCACATTAGGTCTGTCTTTCCAATACTGGTTTCACAAAATAGCTCTATTTGCAAGTGAAAGGTGGAAAATCGTGTATTACTGAAAATTCATGCTGTACGGTTTGGGAATAGATGAGAATACTAAGTTTTCCCCTGATTTGTTTCCTGTGGCTCATATTCTCTTCAGAATACCACCAAAAGAGGACCATGTATACCTAGGGAGGGAGAAAGCAAGTCACTAAACTTTTTTTCTTCTGCAAATACCTGGGCAGCTTGAGAAAGTCTTACTAACCTCCTAACCTTTCCGACCTGAGCCAAGCCTGTGGGCCCAGGTTGGGGCGGTAGGATGCCAATACTCAAGAGGCTGACTGGTGGGCTGCTTTTCAGACACCCCACCACCCGCTCCGCAGCGCTGGTCCCTGGCTCATGCATGCGCTCTGTGGCAAAGCTAATCAACTCTCGTCCTGATTTTCTTTTCTTTTCGGGCAAATAAAGCTTTGATAAAAATTATGGTGTTTTTTGGTCACCTTTTGATTTCAAGACCCACAAATTAGTTATCACTGCCTGAGGGAATGGATAGTGTTTGAAATTAACATAGCTAGGAATCTACCCTGACATGAGGGCCACCCACTCTTCACCAAACAAATTCCATAAAACACTTCCTCACCAAGGAGAAGGCGAGTGTAGGATGATATGAGAGAATAGCATTGAAACATTTGTATTACCATATGCAAAATAGATGACCAGTGCAAGTTTGATGCATGAAGCAGGACACTCAAAACAGGAGCTCTGGGACAATCCAGAGGGGTGGGGTGGGGAGGGAGGTGGGGGGGGTTTCAGGATGGTGGGACACATGTACACTCATGGCCGATTCATGTCAATGTGTGGCAAAAACCACCACACTACTGTAAAGTAATTAGCCTCCAATTAAAATAAATTAATTAAAAAATAGTCCTACCAAAATGGGAAAAACATCCTTAGATGTTAGAAATTCCTCAAGAGAATACTCACATACATTTAGTAGATTCATAATGTTGAATTTATGTAGTATCTGTAATTCTTCTCTAACCTTTTCATACTTCTTGGGTCAATTAATATTAACTCAATATTATTCTTTTTGCTGTTTTATTCTTTAGACAAATTTCCAAAGTTTGCAAACTTTCCCCCCATTCTCACCATAATGTGACTGAATAGCAATGTTTTCAGATTGATACATCCAAGTATTCTAGAAAATTAAAATTTAGGGCCGCCACTCTCTATACTGCCATCCCAAACACTTAAAAACAAAAGAAGGAGGGCCAGGCAATTAGACTTTTAAACTACCTTCCCCTTATCAGTCTCAGCTTAACTAAACATTTATTAGTCACTCACATAGTGTGTTCTGTGGATAAATTACTCCCTAACCCTGATATTTATCAATTCACTCATTTAGCAAAGAGTTTTAAATAATTTAGTACAGTTGACCCCTTTTATAACCTGCTCCTCTGTATATTAATTTAAATACTTCCAAAGTCAGGCTGAGCCCCAACATGACTCCACACAGAAGTGCTCCCTAGAGGATACCACTGTTAGAAGGACTTGAACCCTACTGAATATACACTTATACATGTATGCTGCTGCTGCTGCTGCTGCTGCTAAGTCGCTTCAGTCATGTCCAACTCTGTGCGACCCCATGGACTGCAGCCCACCAGGCTCCTCCGTCCATGGGATTTTCCAGGCAAGAGTACTGGAGTAGGGTGCCACTGCCTTCTCCAATGTATACAGATAAACATATCTATGTTTGTAAACATATATATATTTAAATTTTATACACAGATTAGGGAAAGCATTCATTTTTTATCTTCCTTTAGGAAATCATGTTCCCTCTGGTAAGACTACTAAAATCAAAACTTATTTGCCAACATAAAAAAGACAACATGAGAGTATTGAGAGTATCCAGGACAAGGTGTTCAAATCCCCAATTCAGTTTTAGAATGGCTGCCCTGCCAAATTTTTTTCAGGCTTACTGACCTGCACTCTGGCATCGGTCACACCCAAGCGTCTCGCAATCTCCCTTCTGAGGAAAGAAAACCACAAGTGTTTAGTATTTGAGTTGTAGATAAAATGAAATATATAGATATATGTTTTATGCTTGTTTTAAAATTTGTATTCTCCCCTCTGAAAGAAGAATAGCGGTTATCAGGGACTGGGAGAAGTGGGGAACAGGCTGTTCCTATGTAATGGGTTCAGAGTTCCAGTTTTGCAAGAGGAAAAGAATTCTGGAGGTGGTTTGGTGGTGATAGTTGCACAATAAGAATGTACTTAATATCATGGAAGTGTACGCTTAAAAATGGTAAAGGGGTTTCCTTGGTGTTTCAGTGGTAAAGACTCCGCCTGCCAATGCAGGAGAAACGGGTTTGATCCCTAATCAGGGAAGATGCCACGTGCCACAGAGCAACCAAGCCCGGCCACAACTACCGAGTCTGTGCTCTAAAGCCTGGGAGCTGAAGGAACTGAAGCGCAGGTGCTGCAAACTACTGAAGCCAGGGGGCGCTCTAGCCCACGCTCCGCAGCAAAAGAAGCCACGTAAAGAAAAGCCCGCCAAAGGAAAAGCCCGCGAACTGCAACTGGAGAGTAGTGCGCTCCCCCACCCTGCCTGCCTGCGCCTCTAGAGAAAAGTCCTATGCAACTAAGACCAAGTTCAAAGATATATAAATGAAAAAAATTTTTAATGGTAAAGATAGCAAATTTTATATTATGTGTACTTTACTACAATAAAAATTCAGAAAAAATAAATATATTAGTTTTATAAAGCATAAAGTGGGCAAAGGATTTGAATAAGCACATTAGAGGATGTTCAACATCACTAAACAGGGAAATACAGATCAACATCACAATGAGATACCACTTCACATTCATTAAGACGACTAATAATCAAAAAACAAACAAAAAAGCATTGGCAAGAATGTACAGAAATTAGAATTCTTGTACACTCCGAGTGGGAATGTAAAATGGTGGGGCCACTATGGAAAAGAGAACAATAGCTCAAAAGAAAAAAAGAAAGCACACCCTAAAATCGGAATTACCATATGATTCAGCAATTCTATTTCCGGGTATAAACCTCAAAGAATTGAAAACAGTGAGTCGGTTATTTGCACACCCATGCTCATAGCAGCGTTATTCACAATAGCCAAAAGGTAAAAGCAACCCAAGTGCTCATTAGTAAAGGAACAGATAAACAGCAGTATCCACGTATAATGGAATATTACTCAGCCCTAAAAAGGAAGAAAATTCGACGTGTGCTCTAACATGGATGAATACTGAGGACATTATACTAAGTGAAAAAAAGCAGTTACAACAAGACAAACACTGTACAACTCCACTTATACAAAGCACCCAGAGTAGTGAAATTCATATAAAGAGAAAGTAGAAAGAAACGTGGTCCTCAGGCTTGAGGGGTGGGGGAGGCAAATGGTGGTTTGCCTTCTACATCCAGTTTTAGTTTTGCAAGATAAAAAATCCTGCAGCTTGCTTGCCCAACGATATTAATATCCTTAACACTACTGAACTGGACACTTAAAATGTTAAAACAGTAAGTCATATGTTTACATACATTTTACCACAGTTTTTTAAAAAAACAACCATGGGCCACTTTCCAGACTGGATCCATGTAACTAAAGCATTCCTACCCCCACCCCCATCCTGGGGTACAGGTTGATTTTTCCCTTTGGAAGGGAAGGAACAGTCCCGGCAGAGGGATAGAAGAGCTTGGAAATGAGCCCGAACCTACTGGGACCCAGCGCCCCCAGAGCCCGCCACGTACCTGGTGAGTATGTCCGGGTACTCAGTCTCCTGGAAGAGGTCCTCCAGCTCCCGCAGCTGTGGGGCCGTGAACTTCCTGCGCCGCCTGCGACAGTGCGGCGGGCTCTCCCGCTGCTCCGCCTGGGCGACAGCCGCCGCCAAGCCTGGCTCCTCAGCTGGCTCCTCAGCTGGTTCCTCAGCTGGCTCCTCAGCTGGTTCCTCAGCTAGCTCCTCAGCTGGCTCCTGCTTTGGCTCCTGGCGGCCATTGTGATGCTGGTGGTTCCAGACGCCTCCTTGGTTCCAGTAGCTTAGGTTGAGGAGGTTCATGTAATTCATGTTACCCACGAAGCTCAGACCTCCTTCCACCGAGGAGCCTTCTCTGCCTTCTGGCACTAGATTCTCCACAAATGCAGGTCTTACATCCAAAGTGCAAGCTCTCAGGCAGTAGGGGCCACACTGGTGGTCCCCGGCCAGAGGCTCCATGGCTGGTGCGCCGTGGAAGCTCAGTGCCTCTACGAGCTCTGCTGAAGGCAAAGAGCTCGAGCGCCTCGGGCCTGTGCCTGGTACAGTATATAAAGGTCTGGGCTGGGGTCACCCCCCCCACTCCGCACTCCGCCTTGAACGATCGCTATTGGCTCTCTTTTTACCGCTAGCCACTAGGGGTGAGACTTGCTTAGGCGCGAAAGCGGCTGGGGCGTGGCCCGCAAATGGGTACACCCAGGAATAGCAGTGTGCTGGTGGGAGCACGGGTATTGTGGAATTGAGGCTTTGGTTTACAGTTCAGTTCACTACTCCCCACTTGCAGAGTGTCCACCCTGAGGAAGGGGCTATCCTGGGTAATGCAAGCTGATTTTGAGGGGAGGAGTAGGGGAAGGGGGGGAGCCATGAGACCTCACAGTAATAGCAGGAGCCCTTGTGGGAAAGTTTGCAGTCTGTTACGTTTAATATTTGGAAGCCTGCACATGGCACGAGCTAGTGATGAAGGTAAACAATTAACTAGGGTACTGCTTGCTCTGAGTTTCTCCAGAGCACACCATGTTCCTCCCGTTGCTGGGAGCAAGATCTCACAGCTGGACTGCAAAGGATTCCAGGACAGATAAGCTCTGCAAGAAACTCCCTACAGCTGAGAAAATTTAAGCACTCCAGGGTTTTAGCAATGTATGTACATCAGAGTGCAGGTGTGCACCACAGCCCTGGGCTTAGTGTATCCAAGAACGTTTGCCTTGCACGGGCTCAGGACAGCACAGTGCAGTTAGCATCTGCTGCTGTGCTCCAGCCCAGCATCTCTGATGCAGGTCTTCTGCTCAAGTTCAGTCTGTCCTGTGCTGAGCTCCTACTGGGAACCCAGGTGAATTTCCCCCTTTCCCCCTCCCTTTCGCTAGGAATAGCATTCCAATCTCTTGCTTAGGACAAAATTACATTTTATTTATTGTCGAATAAAAGAGATCCAGGCCAGACTGAGAACTCTATGATTTCCCCTTCAAGTTGTGTTTTGTAGATGCTCTGGGAGGTGTTAATATCCTGAATATTCAAAATAGCTTCTCATAATGGGCCCTATGCTTAGTGTCATATATGATTCATCCTCTTTTTACCATGACAACCACCATTGTCTTCAGCATCCTTTTATGAAAGAAATTTAATTATTTTTGTGGGATCACAGGGCTTAAGCACCTCATTTACTGTGCCTGATAGATAAGTGCCCCCTGCCTCATCTTTCTGAAGAATGTCTAAGAAATCATCTAAAAGAGGGCGATTGAACAATTTACTTTAAAAAAGACGTCAAAGGATGGCAATCCTACAACCTCCCTGACTTTAACCAAGATATTCCATCCTCAGACTAACTCTTGCTGGATTATGCAGGCCTCCTCATCTCTTGGCTAGATTCTCTGTGATGAATTTTTGGCTTTGGAGCAGTTATTACATGAGAGACCTACACAGCTTCTCCTCATGGTGTGCATTAGACTAGCTAGGACATCTATGACACTTCAGGGGGTGTGCATGCGTGCATGCTAAGTCCCTTCAGTCATGTCTGACTCTTTGCGACCCTATGGACTGTAGCCCTGCCAGGCTTCTCTGTTCATGGGATTATCCAGGCAAGAATACTGGAGTGGGTTACCATGCCCTCCTCCAGGGCCAAAGGTGCCCTCCAGTGTTATCTAATCTCCAGTCACCCATGTATCCCAGGTAACTATTGCTCTGCTACTGCTGCAGCCCAACAGGCTCCTCTGTTCCTGGGATTCTCCAGGCAAGAATGCTGGAGTGGGTTGCCATTTCCTTCTCCAATGCATGAAAGTGAAAAGTGAAAGTGAAGTCGCTCAGTCACGTCCGACTCTTAGGGACCCCATGGACTATTGCCCTACAGTCATGGTAATATTTTTATTTAAAAATTTTAAGTTAAATTTAATATAATGTTAATTTTAAAATTAAAAATTAGAAATGGAGCCACATTCTAAGTAAAGGTAGATGGGAATCATGATCTGATGGAACCAATTTATGAAAGCAACGGCTCTGGAGCCAAAATGACTGCATGCATCTAAACCGTAGCTTTGTTCATTCACAGGCAAGCTGGGTAATCTGGTGAGCTGCTTATTCTTTGCCTTGGTTCAATTATCTTTAAAACGAGGATAACAGTTATAACTACCAAGTGAAATGAGGTGTTGTGAGGATCAATAGAGGCGGGAATAGTAAAACTTCACAAATGACCACACATTTCCTACTTCAATCACTTTTATATGTTTTTAACGAGTGCCCCACATAGGAGGTTAGGTGAAGAAGCTAAGAGTCAGGCAGGTTCATGCCTGGCCCACAGCACATGGCAAGTCAGGCTTTGGCCCTGCTCTCCTGATTGCCTCCGTTCCATTATTGGTGGTGTTTTTTTCTCCCTATAATGTGTATTTCTTCCTGTTTTCTTTTTTTTCCCCCCCATTTCATTATTTTTTTTTTCCTCCTTCCTCTTTCTTAACTGAGGATAGAACCCAAGGATCGCATTTAGCCCAGTGGGTGTCAGTCAGTTAAAGGGGCAAGTGATCAAGTCCTGTTGTGCTGATGCCCTGGATGCTGCAAAGGGCAGGGGCCTTTCTCTGCTCTGGATCACCATGAAAACCACGGTCTCCAGCATTGTCTCTGGCGAGCAACTGACTCAACTTGTCTGCCTCTCTATTTATTTTTTATTTCTTAAAACACTATTTTATTTTTTAAAAAATATTTATTTATTTGGCTGCACTGGGTCTTAGTTGCCACACTCAGGATTCTCCATCTTCATTGCAGCATGCGGGATCTTTTAGTTTTGGCATACAAACTCTTAGCTGCAGCCTATGGGATCTATTGATCATTTCCCCACCACGGATGCAAACCTGAGCCTCCTGCCTTAGGAGCACAAAGTCTTAGCCACTGGACCACTAGGGAAGTCCCTGCTTCTCCATTTAATGTGCCAAAAACTTTAAAAAACAAACAAACAAATAACTAATATCTGTAAATATATGCTGCTGCTGCTGCTGCTGCTAAGTTGCTTCAGTCGTGTCTGACTCTGTGCGACCCCATAGACAGCAGCCCACCAGGCTCCCCCATCCCTGGGATTCTCTAGGCAAGAATACTGGAATGGGTCGCCATTTCCTTCTCCAGATAAGAAGTGCATATCTGTTTAATTTTGGGGCCACAATGCCCAGCTTGTGGGATCTTAGTTCCCCCACCAGGGGCTGAACCTAGGCCCTCTGCAATGAGAATGTGGAATCCTAACCACCAGGGACTTCCCAAGAAATGCTTTAAAGAGAATGTCTTTAATAAATCTTGTCAGCCTCAAAAGAATTTAAAAATATTTTAAATAAAGTATGTAAATGTTATATAAAAATTATCATTGGGCACCAGAGTGGAGGCAATTCTTCCTGGCACCAGGGTAGATATTTTCACGCAGCATTGCAATGAATCAAGTGGCCAAAATTTGGCTTGATGCTAAATTTTTGTAAACAGTGTCTGATTCAAACCAAGGTCCTGATCAGGGTGAGGAGAGTAAGGCATGGCCAGTTGTCAAGTGAAGGGTCAGATCCTGTCCTGATTCAAAATTTTGATAATTTGTTCATAATAATTTTGATTTTTAAAAAATTGCAAAAGTATTTTTCCCAGCAGATATCATTATCCTCATTTTCTTTATTTTTTGAAAATTTTTTTACTGAAGTATAGTTGATTTACAATGCTGTGATACAACAAACAAAAATATCATTTATCTGGAATCCTGAGTTTTGGGGTCCTTGAAATTTACTTATTTATCTGGGATCTTTAGTTCCTCGACCAGGGATCAGACCCATACCCCCTGCAGTGGAAGCATGGAATCTTAACCACTGGACTGCCAGGGAAGTCCCTGGTCCCTTGAAATTTAATGTGGAGATACAAACATTACTAAAGCAAGGCCACAATCTGGATATTACAGACCAATGTAGTGGGGGTGAAGAGTTGTGGGACAGATATTTGAAAGTAAGCATGAGGATTTCCCTGGGGTCTCGTGGTTAAGACTCTGTGCTTCTACTGCAGGGGGCCGGCCAGATTCAATCCCTCGTCTGGGAACTAAGATCTTGCTTTGCTTCCCACCCTCCAAAAAGCAAACGTGAATGGAACATGGTGTATTTCATTTCATCTACAACTTCAAACACTGGATATTTGTGGTTTTCTTCCCTCAGAAAGGAATTTGCAAGATGCATGTGTGCGTGTGAAGCCAGAATATAGGTCAGTAAACTTGAAAAAATTGTTGAGACAGCCATTCTAAAACCTGCATCTGGACTTGCACACCTTTGTTCTAGACATTCTGAAATTGTGTGTTTTTGCTACCTTTTCCATGTTTGGAGAATAAGTTTCGAATTTTGGGTCTTTGTGAGTGGAAAGTGGTGTATGTAAACTCAGCTTCTGGAAATTTCCTATTGCCACAGGGAACATGATTTTCCAAAGGAAAAAAAAAATAGAACTGAATCACTTCTTCTAGTCTATGTATACAATTAAATGTATATATATGGATAATTTATGAATAACATATAAATGTCTCATATATATAATATAAATAAATATGTGCATAGGTATATGTATGCATATATATGAGGGAGAACTTCTGTGTGGAGACCATAAGATAGGAGTAATAGTGATATCTTTATCATAGAATTGAAGAGAGGAATAAATGACATAATGTACACAAGTACATAGCACAATGTCTAGCCACAGAAGAAGCCCTTCGAAATGTTCATTACTGTTACTCCATAATATATCCTCATCCCCTCGGTATATTACCTGTGGAATAGGTGGCATAATGGAAAGAGGTCCAATTAGGAATCACACATTCTGGTTCTTTCAGAGACACACACTGAAATATTTACAGATGAGATGATGTGATGTCTAGATTTGCCTTTAAATAATTCCAGGGCAGATGCAAGTGTGTTGGAGAATTGATTAAGGTGTTGATGAAACAACATTGGCTGTGAATAATTGTTGACACCAAGTGATGAGTACTTGGGATTCATCCTAAGATTCTTTCTGCTTTTAGGTATGTTTGACATTTTGCATAATAAAAAACCATGTTTTTGAATGATCAGATTTACAAACTCAAATGCTGACAAAGCCAGGCTGGTACTATTAATATAACAGCAAGGAGCATAGGGACTGGCAAATGGGAGAAGACTGTTTTCCAAAGAAGGTGGTCAGTAGTTAGCACCAGCTCAGTGTTGCTGGGGAGAAGGCAATGGCACCCCACTCCAGTACTCTTGCCTGGAAAATCCCATGGACGGAGGAGCCTGATAGGCTGCAGTCCATGGGGTCGCGAAGAGTCAGACACGACTAAGCGACTTCACTTTCACTTTTCACTTTCATGCATTGGAGAAGGAAATGGCAACCCGCTCCAGTGTTCTTGCCTGGAGAATCCCAGGGATGGGGGAGCCTCGTGGGCTGCCGTCTATGGGGTCGCATAGAGTCGGACACGACTAAAGCGACTTAGCAGCAGTGTTGCTTGGCAGGAATGTTGGGTCAGGACTGCTGTATTTTCCAGTTTTTCAATATTGGCCCCAAATTTTAAAAATTTTGATAGGTTTTTTTTTTCAATTTTTTGGCTGAGCCACGTGGCATGTGGGCTCTTAGCTCCCTGTCCAGGGATCGAACTCGAGCCTTCTGCATTAGAAGAGCAGAGTCTCAACCATTGGATCACCAGAGTTGTCCCTCAAAATATTTATATGAATCCTTCCATTTTTAAAATGTTGGCAACTAACTGAAATATATTTTCTCAAAAAGTGTGCTGGCTAACCAAAGTAGGTCTGCAGAATAGACTTGGGCTGCAGTTGCCAATTTGCCATCTTTGCTTGAGAAGCTAACATTAAAACAGTTTTCATTTTTCTGGAGCAGAAGAATATAACTGAAAACACACCTAAAGCTAACAACCATAGGATGCCACTGTTCTGCTCTGTTATTTCTCATTGTAAGTCCTGCTCCCAGACATGCTTTGGTCTCTCCTCTCTATCCCTGCCTGGGAGTTTCTCTAAGTTGATACTTCACTCTGCTTACCTAGTTCTGATCTCAAATTTATGACAAGTGAGGACTAAGACATCATGAGTGGCCAGGACAGGAAGTCTCATGGTAATGAACCAGGTTCCACTGACATGGTCATACTTGCTGTCACATCTTGTAGCTGTTAACCATGCATCTTGGGAGAGTTTCAAGAAACATTATGCCTCAGGGACGAGGTAACAACAGGCTGGAGAAGAAAAACGGAATTTTATGAAACCCTTTTGGTCCCTCATGTGGTCAAGAACATTTTCCTGAAGTTCAGTAGTTCTTTCCATCTCCTTTGCTTCTTTTTCTTCTGTTAAATGAAGTAGAATTCAAATATAATACTCTTTATTTTGTATGTGGTATAATTCCAGTCTTAATAGATTCTCCTGCAACATACACAACCCCCTTCACCCTTTCTTCTTCATCTTTGTGTGTACAGGGATGTCGGAGGGAAGGTTCATCAATATCATCAGCACTGATTATTTCATCTTCATGACATATGAGTAACTTTGTTCTTTCTATTTTGGACTTTTATGAATTCCTTGAATTTTCAAAATGCCAATCATCATTTTATGACTAAAACAAAGCATTACATAAAAGAACAAATATACAGAAATTTGAAATTTAAAAAATGCATCAACATTTTAATCTTGTTGATTTTGAACAATGGAAAATAAACTTGCATTGGCAGATAAAAATGCAGAACCTTGGCTTATATTTGAATTTTTTTTTCATCTTGGTTTTCTATTTTTATTTTATATTGGAATATAGTTGATCTACAATGCTGTGTTGGTTTCAGATGTTTAGCACAGTGAATCAGTTATACATATACATACAGCCACTCTTTCTCAAACTCTTTTCCCATATAAAATATTATATACTATTGAGTAGAGTCCATTGAGATATACAGTATATCCGTGTTATTTTTTTAATTTAATTAATTTATTTATTTTACTTTACAATATTCTATTGGTTTTGCCATACATTGACATGAATCTGGCCCAGGTGTACATGTGTTCCCCATCCTGAACAACTCTCCCACCTCCCTCCCCATCCCATCCCACTGGGTCATCTCAGTGCACCAGCCCCAAGCACCCTGTATCATGCATCAAACATGGACTGGCGATTTGTTTCACGTAAAATAATATACATGTCTCAATGCCATTCTCCCAAATCATCCCACCCTCGCCCTCTCCCACAGAGTCCAAAAGACTCTTCTTTACATCTGTGTCTCTTTTGCTGTCTCACATACAGGGTTATCATTACCTTCTTTCTAAATTCCATATATATGCATTAGTATACTGTATTGGTGTTTTTCTTTCTGGCTTACTTCACTCTGTATAATAGGCTCCAGTTTCATCCATCTCATTAGAACTGATTCAGATGTATTCTTTTTAATGGCTGAGTAATACTCCATTGTGTATATGTACCACAGCTTTCTTATCCATTCATCTGCTGATGGACATCTGGGTTGCTTCCATGTCCTGGCTATTATAAACAGTGCTGCGATGAACATTGGGGTACATGTGTCTTTTTCCATTCTGGTTTCCTCAGTGTGTATGCCCAGCAGTGGGATTGCTGGGTCATATGGCAGTTCTATTTCCAGTTTTTTAAGGAATCTCCACACTGTTCTCCATATTGGCTGTACTAGTTTGCATTCCCACCAACAGTGTAAGAGGGTTCCCTTTTCTCCACACCCTCTCCAGCATTTTTTGTTTGTAGACTTTTGGATCGCAGCCATTCTGACTGGTGTGAGATGGTACCTCATTGTGGTTTTGATTTGCATTTCTCTCATAATGAGTGATGTTGAGCATCTTTTCATATGTTTGTTAGCCATCTGTATGTCTTCTTTGGGGAAATGTCTGTTTAGTTTTCTGGCCCATTTTTTGATTGGGTCCTTTTTTTGTGGAATTGAGCTGCAGGAGTTGCTTGTATATTTCTGAGGTTAATTCTTTGTCAGTTGCTTCATTGGCTATTATTTTCTCCCATTCTGAAGGCTGTCTTTTCACCTTGCTTACAGTTTCCTTTTTAGTGCAGAAGCTTTTAATTTTAATTAGGTCCCATTTGTTTATTTTTGCTTTTATTTCCAACATTCTGGGAGGTGGATCATAGAGGATCCTGCTGTGATTTATGTCGGAGAGTGTTTTGCCTATATTCTCCTCTAGGAGTTTTATAGTTTCTGGTCTTACATTTAGATCTTTAATCAATTTTGAGTTTATTATTTTTTATATAAATTCATTTATTTTAATCGGAGGCTAATTACTTTACAATATTGTAAAATCCTGAACTAGGGGCTTCTCCGGATTGTGCGAGCTGACTTAGGACGGGAGAGGGGGTTTGGGAATGAGACCTCAATGAGGCGTCCTGGGAGCCTGGGAGAAATGTTGGGAGAACGTCTCTCCGCCTGGCCCTCGATGAGCTCAGGCTTGTTGCCACTAGTTTCTCCCCACCCCCAATCCCCCGCCCCGGAGCGGGAGACGCAGAGATGGGACTGGAGAAACCGTGGGGCCCCAGCAACCCCAGCCGGCTGAGACGACAGTCGTCCCCCCTTGTCGCGTGAGCTCTGAGAGCGACTCCCTTCTGAGAAGTCGGTAATTAATGGATGGGACTGTGATTCTGTTCCATTCGGTCTCAAAGTCCATGAAACGGGCTAGTGATAAAGACGGAAAGATTAGGTGGGAGCCTACTTGCTGGGTTTTTGCAATAAGGCACTAAAAGCAGAGCCCGTCTCGTTCCCTGGGAGGTACTGGGGGCAGGAAATTGGGGCTGTATTTGC
Organism: Budorcas taxicolor; assembly: GCF_023091745.1. Lineage (NCBI taxonomy): Eukaryota > Metazoa > Chordata > Mammalia > Artiodactyla > Bovidae > Budorcas > Budorcas taxicolor. Next base: position 28,733,691 of record NC_068935.1, read on the forward strand.
AGAGCACACAGTGTCCTCGGATGCCTGCTGCGAGAAATCCAGCCTGTTCCTTGCAAATGCAACAAGTAATCCAAATTTGTACTAACCTACGTCAGAGGGCACGTGTAGAACACTGCGCGCGGCCCTTGCTTTGGCCCTGGACGCGATTGTGGAGGATACAGCATCTGCTTTGCTGTGCTCCGCTACCGCGTCTGGGGCTGCCGGCCCTCGGCAAAAGTGCGCGGGGTTCTTATGCTGGGCGCTGTGTGCACTGGGTTGCTGTTGTTTGGTCGCTCAGTCGTGTCCGACTCTGCAACCCCTTGGACTGTAGGCCGCCCTCTGCCCGTGGGATTCTCCAGGCAAGAAGACGGGTGTGGGTTGCCATTCCCTTCTCCGGGGGAATCTTCCCGACCCAGGGATGGAACCTGCGTCTCCGGCATTGGCAGGCGGATTCCTTACCGCCGAGCCACCTGGAAAGCCCCTGGACTTGGGTTAAATGCCTCTTTTTCTTCTTTGCCTCCTCTAAGGGTCGGACACGACTGAGCGACTTCACTTTCACTTTTCACTTTCATGCATTAGAGAAGGAAATGGCAACCCACTCCAGTGTTCTTGCCTGGAGAATCCCAGGGACGAGGGAGCCTGGTGGGCTGCCATCTATGGGGTCGCACAGAGTCGAACACGACTGAAGTGACTTAGCAGCAGCAGCAGCAGCAGCAGTCCCCTCCTTGGCGCCCACCTTTCCCCTGCTCACCCTCCTCTTTCCCCTCGTCTCGCTCCCTTTGTTTGGGACCATCTTCCAGAACTCTTGTTCTCCGCCCTACTCACCTCACCTACAATGAACGGTTTGGGCTTGGGATTAGTTATAACCGGAGAAACCTCTAACGGTTGTGATCCTGGTGTTCCTTAGCCTAGCTAGGATATCCGTTACAATTCAGGTCGTGTGACAGCTTTTTGTAATGTGGAAGCAGCCCTCTAAATAAACTCACCTAAGTAGGTGAAGGCAGGAAGCTGGAAAACCCTTTTTTGTCGAACTCAAAATCATATTTCTAATAGAATTAATAAGTTAGGACTATAGACAATTTGTGGTACCTAGGTAACTACCTATCTAGGAATAAGTGGAGACAACTAGAAACCTACTTGAAGTCAGGATGCTGAAAATATTCTTAAATTAATATTTCTTCTGGAAGAAATTATTTAGATGTAGGTAATTAGTGGTACCTATGTAAATATGTAACGAGAGAGCTATAAACAACTAAAAACCTACTTAAGACTCCAAAACTGAAAACTTTCACGCCTAAAATCTTTGTTTTTCTTGGAGGAATGTGCTATTACTATAAGTAAATAGTGGTAACTAGGTGTATAGTTAACTATGGATAACTAGAGAGAAGTAGAATAAGTTGTTAAAGGTGAGACCTGGAAAACGCCTTGGGGAATTTGAGAAAATTCCTTCTCAGTTATCAATGATTATTTTAGATAATGACATAGATATTTCAATCGTACTATAAGTCGTGAACTGAGATAACTGTGGAGCTTTTGAACTGTGGTGCTATAGAAGACTCTTGGGAGACCCTTGGGACAGCAAGGAGATCAAACTAGTCAATCCTAAAGGAAATCAACCCTGAATATTCATTGGAATATATAACTTTTAAATAAATTAAATATTTATTTCTTTGGTATCTCTAATTTTCTTGAAGAGATCTCTAGTCTGTCCCATTCTATTGTTTTCCTCTATTTCTTTGCATTGATTGCTGAGGAAGGCTTTCTTGTCTCTCCTTGCTATTCTTTGGAACTCTGCATTCAGATGCTTTTATCTTTCCTTTTCTCCTTTGCTTTTCGCCTCTCTTCTTTTCACAGCTATTTGTAAGTGCTCCCCAGACAGCCATTTTGCTTTTTTGCATTTCTTTTCCATGAGGATGGTCTTGATCCCTGTCTCCTGTACAATGTCACAAACCTCATTCCATAGTTCATCAGACACTCTGTCTATCAGATCTAGTCCCTTAAATCTATTTCTCACTTCCACTGTATAATCATAAGGGATTTGATTTAGGTCATACCTGAATGGTCTAGTGGTTTTTCATACTTTTTTCAATTTGAGTCTGAATTTGGTAATAAGGAGTTCATGATCTGAGCCACAGTCAGCTCCCGGTTTTGTTTTTGCGGACTCTATAGAGCTTCTCCATCTTTGGCTGCAAAGAATAGAATCAATCTGATTTCAGTGTTGACCATCTGGTGATGTCCATGTGTAGAGTCTTCTCTTGTGTTGTTGGAAGAAGGTGTTTGCTTAGATCTATGAAGCATGTCCTGGGTGCTTTCCATGCTCTGTTTAATTTACTTTAGAAAATCTATGAGGAAGGTGTTATCAACATTTGCATTTATACTTGAGGAAACTGAGGCACAGAGGCATTAATGAATTTAGTAGTAAGTGACAGACATGGTTCTTGGTGAGTGTACTTATCTGTACTTAGTAAACTTTGTGGGAAAGAGCATTGTCTATCTAGATTGTTGGGTAAATATACTTGATTTCAATTATATATTTTTAAAAAATCAAAATTCAGTATGGTTACTTAGATCTATGAAGCAATGTCCTGTGTGTTTGTGTTTTACATGCTCTGGTTCATAAAATTAAATAAATATAGACAAGGTAGACACTATCAACATTCCCATTTCATAGATGAGGAAACTGAGGCATAGAGGCCTTAATGAAGTTGCCAAAGTGAATGAGATGCTTTTTGGTGAGCATATTTATCGGAACTTTGTAAACTTTGTTGGAAAGGGCATTAACTATCTAGATTGCGGGGGATATAAAACTCAATTTCAATTCTCTGTTAAAAAAAAAACAAACTAAATGAAATGTATTGCTTAGCTCTACTAAGCAATGTCCTTGGTGTTTTACATGCTCTGCTTCATTTAACTGAAAGGAAAAAAATCTACAAGTAAAGTCTCTTCAAAATGCACATTTTAAAGAGGACGGAACTGAGGCACAGAGACATTAATTAAGTTAATAGTGCTTCAGAGAGATGCTTTTTAGTGAGCGTATTTATCTATAGTTAGAAAACTTCATGGGAAAGGGCATTTTCTGTCTAGATTGTTGGGGGCAAAACCCAATTTCAATTCTATTTTTAAAATTAAATATGTTATTTACATCTACTAAGCAATGTCCTGGGTGTTTTACATGCTCTGCTTCATTTAATTAAAAAAAATCAACTAGGAATATGTTATCAACATTCCCAAATTATCGATGAGGAAACTGAGGCAAAGGAGCATTAATGAATATACTAATAAGTGAAAGAGATGTTATTTGGTGAAGGTATTTATGGGGATTTAGTAAAATTTTCACAAAATATCACTGACTCTCTAGATTGTTGGTGAAAAAAACAAAATTTCAATTCAATGTAAAAAAATAAATAAGCTACATCAATATACTATGCAATGTCCTAGTGTTTCACATGACTGGGTCCATTTAATTTAAAAATATATGTGAGGAAGGTGTTATCAACAGTCCCATTTGATAGATGAGGAAACTGAGGCACAGAGGGATTAAAAAGCTAATAAGAAGTGAAAGAGGTTCTTTTGGTCAGCGAATTTATGTATACATTGTAAGGATTGTGGAAAGGGCATTGGCTATCTAGATGATTGGGGAAAAAAACTCGATTTCCAATCTGCCTGTTAAAAAAAAAAAGCAGAATTAAGTATGTTACTTCGAGAAGGCAATGGCAACCCACTCCAGTACTCTTGCCTGGAAAATCCCATGGATGGAGGAGCCTGGCAGGCTGCAGTCCATGGGGTCGCTAAGAGCTGGACACGACTGAGCAACTTCTCTTACACTTTTCACTTTCATGCATTGGAGAAGGAAATGGCAACCCACTCCAGTGTTCTTGCCTGGAGAATCTCAGGGATGGGGGAGCCTGGTGGGAGGCCGTCTATGGGGTCGCACAGAGTCAGACACAACTGAAGCGACTTAGCAGCAAGTATGTTACTTAGATCTACAAAGCAATGTCCTGGATGTTTTCCATGCTCTGTTTAACTTAGTTTAAAAATTCTACGAGGAAGGTGCCATCAACATTCCCATTTTATAGATGAGAAAGTGCAAGTGAGGTAGCTCAGTTGTGTCCAACTCTTTGCGACCCCATGGATTGTAGCCTACCAGGCTCCTTCCTCCATGGGATTCTCCAGGCAAGAATACTGGAGTGGGATGCCGTTTCTTCTCCAGGGGATCTTCCCAATCCAGGGATCGAACCTGGGTCTCCTGCATTGCAGGCAGACACTTTAACCTCTGAGCCACCAGGGAAGCCCTGATAGATGAGAAAACTAAGGCACAAATGCATGAATGAAGTTACTAGTAAGTGAAAGAGAAACGTTTTGCTGAGCATACTCATATAAACAAGTAAATGTTATGGGAAGACCATTCAGTTCAGTTCAGTTGCTCAGTCGTGTCTGACTCTTTGCAACTCCATGAACCGCAGCACGACAGGCCTCCCTGTCCATCACCAACACCTGGAGTTCACGAAAACCCATGTCCATCGAGTCGGTGATGCCATCCAACCATCTCATCCTCTGTCATCCCCTTTTCCTCCTGCCCTCAATCTTTCCCAGCATCAGGGTCTTTTCCAATGAGTCAGCTCTTCGCATCAGGTGGCCAAAGTATTGGAGTTTCATCTTCACCACCAGTCCTTCCAATGAACACCCAGGACTGATCTCCTTTAGGATGGACTGGTTGGATCTCCTTGCAGTCCAAGGGACTCTCAAGAGTCTTCTCCAACACCACAGTTCAAAAGCATCAATTTTTTGGCGCTCAGCTTTCTTATAATCCAACTCTCACATCCATACATGACCACTGGAAAAACCATAGCCTTGACTAGATGGACCTTTGTTGGCAAAGTAATGTCTCTGCTTTTTATTTTTTAATTTTTTTTGAAGCATCAACCAAGCATTTATTTTTTTACTTTACAATATTGTATTGGTTCTGCCACACATCAACATGATATGCTGTCTAGCTTGGTCATAACTTTCCTTCCAAGGAGTAAGCATCTTTTAATTTCATGGCTGCAATCACCATCTGGAGTGATTTTGAAGCCCAGAACAATAGTCAGCCACTGTTTCCCCATCTATTTCCCATGAAGTGATGGGACCAGATGCCATGATCTTTGTTTTCTGAATGTTGAGCTTTAGGCCAACATTTTAACACTCCTCTTTCACTTTCATCAAGAGGCTCTTTAGTTCTTCACTTTCTGCCATAAGGGTGGTGTCATCTGCATCTCTGAGGTTATTGATATTTCTCCTAGCAATCTTGATTCCAGCCTGTGCTTCATCCAGCCCAGCGTTTCTCATGGCGTACTCTGCATATAAGTTAAATAAGCAGGGTGACAATATACAGCCTTGACATACTCCTTTTCCTATTTGGAACCAATCTATTGTTCCATGTCCAGTTCTAACTCTTGCTTCCTGAACTGCATACAGATTTCTCAAGAGGTAGGTCAGGTGGTCTGGTATTTCCATCTCTCTTAGAATTTTCCACAGTTGATTGTGATCCACACAGTCAAAGGCTTTGGCATAGTCAATAAAGCAGAAGTAGATGTTTTTCTGAAACTCTCTTGCTTTTTCCATGATCCAGTGGATGTTGGCAATTTGATCTCTGGTTCCTAAGTATTTACTAAGTATTTATCAATACTTAGTAAAATTCGTGGCTTTGACTATCTATATTGTAAGCAAAATAAATCATGGTTTCAATTTCAATTCTCTCTGTTTAAAAAAAAATTAAGTGTCTTAGTTAGATCTAAGAATGTCCTGTCCTGGATATTCTACATTCTCTGCTTCATTTAAATGAAAAAAAAAAAATCTACGAGTAAGGAGTTTTCAACATTCCCATTTTAAAGATGAGGAAACTGAGGCACAGAGGCATTAATGAAGTTAATAGCAAGTGAACGAGATGCTTTTTGGTGAGTGTATTTATCTATATAGAAAACTTGGTTGGAAAGAGCATTTTCTATCTAGATTGTTTGGGGAAATAACCCACTTTCAATTTTTTTTTTTTAGGTCCTAGCTAACCCTCTGATTTTATCTACTATTTCTTCATTCCCTTCAGCCTAAGCTGGCTTCTTTACTATACGGCAGACACACTAAGCCCCCTTGCCATCTTAAGCCTTGCTGTGCACACTGACTTAACTCTGTTTCCTGTTTTTTTTTTTTTTTTTAGTTTTTCAATTGAAGGATAATTTTTTTTACAGGATTTTCTATTTCAATGCTATCTATTTGAAAAAATTAAATATGTTACTTAGATCTACTAAGAAATGTCTTAGGTGTTTTACATGCTCTGGTTTATTTAATTAAAAAAAGTTCAACTAGGAAGGTGTTATCAACATTCCCATTTTATAGATTAAAAAACTGAGGCACAGAGGGATTAAAAAGGTAATCATAAGTGAAAGAGATTCATTTTGGTCAGAGAATTTATGTATACTTAGTAAAGCTTGTGGAAAGGGCATTGTCTATCTACATTGTTGGGGAAAAAAACCCCTCAATTTCCAACCTATCAATTAAAAAAAACTGAATTAAGTATGTTACTTAGATCTATGAAGCAATGTTCTGGGTGTATTGAATGCTGTGCTTAATTTAGTTTGAAAAATACTACAAGGAAGTTGTATATCAACATTCCCATTTTATAGATGTAGACATTGAGGCAGAGATGCATGAATGAAGTAACAAGTAAGTGAAAGAGATACATTTTGGTCAGCAAATTCATATATACAAGTAAACACTGAGGGAAAAGCATTATCTATCTAGACTGTTGCTGTGTGTGGGGGAATTTATTTCTACACTCTCTATTTAAAAAAGCAAAATTAGTATCTTGCTTAGTTCTACTAATCAATATTCTGGGTGTTTTCCATGCTCTGCTTTACTCAATTAAAAAGAAAATCTACCAGGAATGTATTATCAACATTCCCATTTTATAGATGAGGAAAGTGAGGCACAGAGGCATTAATGAAGTTACTAGAACTTGAAGAGATGCTTTTTTGTGAGCCCATTTATCTGTACTTAGTAAACTTTGTGGGAAAGGGTATTCTCTATCCAAATTGTTGGGGGGAAAAACTCATTTTCAGTTTTATTTATTAACAAAAATGAAGTATGTTCAGTTCAGTCGCTGAGTCGTGGCCAAGTCTTTGTGACCCCATGGACTCTCAAGAGTCTTCTCCAACACCACAGTTCAAAAGCATCAATTCTTCGCACTCAGCTTTCTTCACAGTCCAACTCTCACATCCATACATGACCACTGGAAAAACCATAGCCTTGACTAGATGGACCTTTGTTAGCAAAGTAATGTCTCTGCTTTCTAATATGCTGTCTAGGTTGGTCATAACTTTCCTGCCAAAGAGTAAGTGTGTTTTAATTTCATGGCTGCAGTCACCATTTGCAGTTATTTTGGAGCCCCCAAAAATAAAGTCTGCAAACTGAAAGTGGTCAAACAGGAGATGGCAAGAGGCCTTGCTTTTAGTGAGCGTATTTAGCTATAAAAGGGTAGGTCTGTCTAGATTGTTGGGGGAAACAGGCTAGAGGCATTAATGAAGTTATTAGTGAGTGAAAGAGATGCGTTTTGGTGAGGTATTGATTGACACTTTACAAAATTCATGAGAATGGGCTTTGACAATCTAGATTGTGAGGAAATAAATCTAGATTTCAATTTTCTCTATTAAAGCAAAAAATTAAGTATGTTACTTAGATTTACTAAGCTATACCCTGGGTGTTTTACATGTTCTTCATTTAATGAAAATCTATGAGGAAGGTGTTATCAACATTCTCCGGGGAAACTGAGGCACAGAGGGAGTAATGAAGTTACAAGGAGTGAAACAGATGATTTCTTTGAGAGAATATTTATTTACACTCAATAAACTTTGTGGAAAAGGGCATTGTCTATCTAGATTGTTGGAGAAAAAAAATCAATTTCAACTTTCTCTTATAAAAAAAAGAAATGAAGTAATTTACTTAGATCTACTAAGTAACATCCTGGATGTGTCATATGCTCTGTTTCATTTCATTAAAAAAAAAAGAGCACTCCCAATTTATAGATGAGTAAAAAAAATCAAAGAGGACGGTTACTTTGGCCACCTCATGCGAAGAGTTGACTCATTGGAAAAGACCCTGATGCTGGGAGGGATCGGGGGCAGGAGGAGAAGGGGACGACAGAGGATGAGATGGCTGGATGGCATCACGGACTCGATGGACATGAGTTTGAGTGGACTCCAGGAGTTGGTGATGGACAGGGAGGCCTGGCGTGCTGTGATTCATGGGGTCGCAAAGAGTTGGACATGACTGAGTGACTGAACTGAACTGAACTGAACGGAAGTAAACTTTTTGGGAGAGGACTATCCATATTGTCGGGGGAAAATACTCGTTTTCAATTCCATATATGAAAAAAGTAAACAAAATTAAGTTTGTTCCTTAGATCTACTAAGCAATGTCCTGGGTGTTGTACATGCTCTGCTTCATTTAATTCAAAATAAAATCTACAAGGAAGATGTTAACAACATTCCCATTTTACAGATGGGGAAACAGGCTTAATGAAGTTATTAGTGGATTAATGAAGTTATTAGTGAGTGAAAGAGATGCATTTTGGTGAGGTATTGATTGACACTTTGCAAAATTCATGAGAATGGGCTTTGACAATCTAGATTGTGAGGAAATCAATCTAGATTTCAATTAACTCTATTAGTGAGTGAAAGAGATGCATTTTGGTGAGGTATTGATTGACACTTTGCAAAATTCATGAGAATGGGCTTTGACAATCTAGATTGTGAGGAAATCAATCTAGATTTCAATTAACTCTATTAAAAAAAACACAAAATTAAGTAGGTTACTTAGATCTACTAAGCAATGTCCTGGGTTTTGTACACATTCTACTTCATTGAAATAAAAACTATGAGGAATATGTTATCAACATTTCAATTTTATAGATGAGAAAATTGAGATCCAGAGGCATCGATGAAGTTACTAGTGAGTGAGAGATCCTTTTTTTTTTGAGAGCATATTTACCTACACTCAGTAAATTTTGTGGAAAGTGCACTGTCTATCTAGAATGTTGCCGGGGGGGGGGGGGGGATCAATTTCAGTTATCTCTATTAAAAAGAAAAAATAAAAATTAAGTATGTTACTTAGACTACTAAGCAATGTCCTCGGTATTTTACACAGTCTGCTTCATTTCAAGGAAAACAAAATCTATGAGGAAATTGTTGTCCATCTTCCCGATTATACTTCGGGAAGCTGAGACATTAATGCAATTGCTAGAAAGTGAAAGAGATGCTTTTGCTAACCGTATATATCTATACTTGGTAAACTTTGTGGGAAAGGGCATCGCCTATCTAGAATGTTTAAGAAAAAAACTTGATTTCAATTCTATTAAAAAACAAAACTAAGTATGCTACTTAAGGCTACTAAGCATGTCCTCAGTGTTTTACATGCTCTGCTTCATTTAATTCCAAATAAAATGTACCAGGAAGGTGTTATCAACATTCCCATTTTATAGATGAGCAAACTGAGACACAGAGACATTACTGTCATTACAAGTGAGGGAAATAGATGCTTTTTGTTGAGTATATTTATCTATTTAGTAAACTGTGTGGGAAAGGGCATTGTCTGGCTAAATTGTTGGGGAAAAAACCCAATTTCAATTCTATTAAAAACAAAATTAAGTGAGTTGCTTAGATCTTCTGGGCAAGGTCTTGGCTGTTTTGCACGATCTTCTTCATTTAATCAAAAAGAAAATCTACGAGTATGGTGTTATCAATATTCCCATTTTGTAGATGAGGAAACGGAGGCCCAGAGGCTTTAAGAAAGTAATTAGTAGGTGAAAGATGATGTATTGGTGAGCCTATTTATCTATACCTAATAAACTTTTTTGATAAGGGCACTGTCTATTAGATTTTTTGGGGAAAATCTCAATTTCAGTGCTATTAAAAATTTAAGAATGTCACTTCGCTCTACTAAGCATGTCCTGGGTATTTGCCAAGCTCTATTTTATTTAATTAAAAACAAAAATCAGTAAGGTCAAAGAAAATCTACAAGGCTGTGGGGTAAAAATAAAGATTTTAACACTCTTAGTAAAAAACAATATTATGTATGTGAGATCTCCTAAGCAATGGTGGGTGTTTTACATTTTAAGCTTCATTTAATTCAAAAGAAACTCTACGAGGAAGGTGTTGTCCATATTCCCATTTTACAGATGAGGAAACTGAGTCACAGAGGCAGTAATGAAGTTACAAGAAGTAAAACGGATGATTTCTTTGATAGTGTATTTATCTACACTCAAACTTTGTGGAAAAGGGCATTGTCTATCTAGATTGTTGGAGAGAAAAACTCAAGTTCAACTCTCTTGTCAAAAAAAGAAATGAAGTATTTGACTTAGATCTACTAAGTAACATCCTGGATGGATCATATCCTCTGTTCCATTTAATTAAAACAAATCAAAGAGAAAGGTGTTATAAACACTCCCATTTTATAGATGAGTAAACTGAGGCACAGAGGCATTAATGAAGTTACTAACAAGTGAAAGAGATGCTTTATGGTCAGCATATTGATGGACACAGTAAACTGTGCAGAAATGGCACTGTCTCTAGACTGTTGGTGGAAAAAGCTCAATGTCAACTCCATCTATTAGAAACAAAACAAAATTAGGATGATACTTAGATCTACCAAGCAAAGTCCATCTTGTTTTACCTGCTTGTCTGCATTTAACTCAAAAGAAAAACTACAGACAAGGTGTAATCAATGTTCCCATTTTATAGATGAGGAAACTGAGGCACAGAGGTATTAAGTTACTAGAAAGTGAAAGAGATACTTTCTGGTGAGTGTATGGTCTATACTTAGTGAACTTTGTGGGAAAGTGCATTGTCGTTCCAGATTATTGGGGAAAAAACTCGATTTCAACTCTTTCTTCCAAAAAAAAAAAAAAAAAGATTAAGTATGTTACTTACATTTCTAAGCATGTCCTTGTTGTTTTACAGAATCTCCTTCATTTAATTAAAAAAATCTCCAAAGAAGAAGGTGTTTTCAACATTCCCATTTTATACATGAGGACACTGAAGATCAGAGGTAGTAATGAAGTTCCTAGTAAGTGAAAGAGATGCTTTTCGGTGAGCATCTTTATCTATAGTTAGTAAACTTTGAATGGATGTGAGAGTTGGACTGTGAAGAAAGCTGAGCACCGAAGAATTGATGCTTTTGAACTGTGGTGTTGGAGAAGACTCTTGAGAGTCCCTTGGACTGCAAGGAGATCCAACCAGTCCATTCTCAAGGAGATCAACCCTGGGTGTTCATTGGAAGGACTGATGCTGAAGCTGAAACACCAATACTTTGGCCACCTCATGCGAAGAGTTGACTCATTGGAAAAGACCCTGATGCTGGGAGGGATTGGGGGCAGGAGGAGAAGGGGACGACAGAGGATGAGATGGCTGGATGGCATCACTGACTCGATGGACATGAGTCTGAGTGAACTCCGGGAGATGGTGATGGACAGGGAGGCCTGGCGTGCTGCAATTCATGGGGTCTCAAAGAGTCGGACACGACTGAGCGACTGAACTGAACTGAACTGAACGGAAGTAAACTTTCTGGGAGAAGACTATCCATATTGTCAGGGGAAAATACTCGTTTTCAATTCCATATATGAAAAAAGTAAACAAAATTAAGTTTGTTCCTTAGATCTACTAAGCAATGTCCTGGGTGTTGTACATGCTCTGCTTCATTTAATTCAAAATAAAATCTACAAGGAAGATGTTAGCAGCATTCCCATTTGACAGATGGGGCAACAGGCTGGAGGCATGAGTGAAGTTATTAGTGAGTGAAAGAGATGCGTTTTGCTGAGGTATTTATTGACAATTTGCAAAATTCATGAGAATGGGCTTTGGCTATCTAGATTGTGAGGAAATCAATCTAGATTTCAATTCTCTCTATTAAAAAACCACAAAATTAAATGTGATACTTAGATCTACTAAGCAATGTCCTGGGTTTTGTACACGCTCTTCTTCATTTAATTGAAGAGAAAATCTACAAGGAATATGGTTATCAACATTCCCATTTTATAGATGAGAAATATGAGGTCCAGAGGCATCAATGAAGTTACTAGTGAGTGAAAGAGATCCCCTTTTTTGAGAGCATATATATGTACACTCAGTAAATTTTGTGGAAAGTGCACTGTTTATCTAGACTGTTGTGGGGGGAGAATCAATTTCAGTTATCTCTATTAAAGAGAAAAACCAAAATTCAGGATGTTACTTAGACTACCAAGCAATGTCCTTGGTGTTTTACACGGTCTTCTTCATTTCATGGAAAACAGAATCTACGAGAAAACTGTTGTCCATATTCCTGTTTATACTGCAGGAAGCTGAGACAATGAAATTGCTAGAAAGTGAAAGAGATGCTTTTGCTAACCGTACTTATCTATACTTGCTAAACTTTGTGGTAAAGGACATCGTCTATCTAGAATGTTTCCGAAAAAAATCTTGATTTCAATCCTAATAAAAAAAAACAAAATTAAGTATGTTACTTAAGGCTACTAAGCATGTACTCAGTGTTTTACATGCTCTGCTTCATTTAATTCCAAATAAAATGTACCAGGAAGGTGTTATCAACATTCCCATTTTATAGATGAGCAAACTGAGACACAGAGACATTACTGTCGTTACAAGTGAGGGAAATACAGTCTTTTTGCTGAGCGTATTTATCTATTTAGTAAACTTTGTGGGAAAGGGCAAGGTCTGGATAAATTGTTGGGGAAAAACCCAATTTCAATTCTCTCTATTAAAAAAAAAATAAGTGAGTTGCTTAGATCTTCTGAGCAATGTCCTGGCTGTTTTGCACGCTCTTCTTCATTTAATCAAAAAGAAAATCTATGAGTAAGGTGTTATCAACATTCCCGTTTTATAGATGAGGAAACGGAGGCCCAAAAGCTTTAAGAAAGTAAGTAGTAGGTGAAAGATGATGTATTGGTGAGCCTATTTATCTATACTTTTTTTTTTTTTTGAGAAAAATAACATGGGTTTTATTTCTCAGGAACCAAAACAGTCAGGTAGTTGGACCAATTTAGCTAATTATTAAATCAAGTTAATTAAAAAAAATCATTAGCTAAGCAATTTGTTGAATGGTTGATTGTGGTGTTATTGTCAAAAGAATTCCAAGCAGGTTTTTTTTTTTTTCCAGTGAATATCTCACCTCTGTCTTTCCTGCTTCATCTTTCTTTCTTTTATTTTATTTTCTATTTTTTTTAAAATTTTTATTTTTACTTTACTTTACTTTGCAATAGTGTATTGGTTTTGCTATACATTGACATGAATCCACCACTGGTGTACATGCGTTCCCAAACATGAACGCCCCTCCCACCTCCCTCCCCATAACATCTCTCTGGGTCATCCCCGTGCACCAGCCCCAAGCATGCTGTATCCTGTGTTGGACATAGACTGGCGATTCGATTCTTACATGATAGTATACATGTTACAATGCCATTTTCCCAAATCATCCCACCCTCTCCCTCTCCCTCTGAGTCCAAAAGTCCGTTATACACCTCTGTGTCTTTTTGCTGTCTTGCATACAGGGTCGTCATTGCCATCTTTCTAAATTCCATATATATGTGTTAGTATACTGTATTGGTGTTTTTCTTTCTGGCTTACTTCACTCTGTATAATTGGCTCCAGTTTCATCCATCTCATCAGAACTGATTCAAATGAATTCTTTTTAACGGCTGAGTAATACTCCATTGTGTATAGGTACCACAGCTTTCTTATCCATTCATCTACTGATGGACATCTAGGTTGTTTCCATGTCCTGGCTATTATAAACAGTGCTGCGATGAACATTGGGGTACATGTGTCTCTTTCAATTCTGGTTTCCTTGGTGTGTATGCCCAGCAGTGGGATTGCTGGGTCATAAGGCAGTTCTATTTGCAATTTTTTAAGGAATCTCCACACTGTTCTCCAAAGTGGCTGTACTAGTTTGCATTCCCACCAACAGTGTAGGAGGGTTCCCTTTTCTCCACACCCTCTCCAGCATTTATTGCTTGCAGATTTTTGGATTGCAGCCATTCTGACTGGTGTGAAGTGGTACCTCATTGTGGTTTTGATTTGCATTTCTCTGATAATGAGTGATGTTGAGCATCTTTTCATGTGTTTGTTAGCCATCCGTATGTCTTCTTTGGAGAAATGTCTATTTAGTTCTTTGGCCCATTTTTTGATTGGGTCGTTTATTTTTCTGGAATTGTGCTGCATAAGTTGCTTGTATATTTTTGAGATTAGTTGTTTGTCAGTTGCTTCATTTGCTATTATTTTCTCCCATTCAGAAGGCTGTCTTTTCACCTTGCTTATATTTTCCTTTGTTGTGCAGAAGCTTTTAATTTTAATTAGATCCCATTTGTTTATTTTTGCTTTTATTTCCAGAATTCTGGGAGGTGGATCATAGAGGATCCTGCTGTGATTTATGTCGGAGAGTGTTTTGCCTATGTTCTCCTCTAGGAGTTTTATAGTTTCTGGTCTTACATTTAGATCTTTAATCCATTTTGAGTTTATTTTTGTGTGTGGTGTTAGAAAGTGATCTAGTTTCATTCTTTTACAAGTGGTTGACCAGTTTTCCCAGCACCACTTGTTAAACTATTTATCTATACTTTATAAACTTTTTTGATAAGGGCACTGTCTATTCGATTTTTGGGGGAAAAAAACTGAATTTCAATGCTATTAAGAATTTAAGAATGTCACTTCACTCTACTAAGCATGTCCTGGGTATTTGCCATGCTCTATTTCGTTTAATTAAAAACAAAAAACAGTAAGGTCAAAGAAAATCTGCAGGATATGGGATAAAACTAAAGATTTTAACACTCTTAGTAAAAAACAATATTATGTATGTGAGATCTCCTAAGCAATGGTGGGTGTTTTACATTTTAAGCTTCATTTAATTCAAAAGAAACTCTACGAGGAAGGTGTTGTCCATATTCCCATTTTACAGATGAGGAAACTGAGTCACAGAGGCAGTAATGAAGTTACAAGAGGTGAAATGGATGATTTCTTTGAGAGTGTATTTATCTACACTCAATAAATTTTGTGGAAAAGGGCATTGTCTATCTAGATTGTTGGAGGAAAAAAACTCAATTTCAATTCTGTCTTATAAAAAGCAGAAATGAAGTATTTGACTTAGATCTACTAAGTAACATCCTCGATGTGTCATATGCTGTGTTTCATTTAGTAAAAAAAAAAACAAAAACAAAAACGACCACTCCAAACTTATAGATGAGTAAACTGAGGCACAGAGGCATTAAGGAAGTTTCTAATAAGTGAAAGAGATGCTTTATGGTGGGCATATTTATGGACACAGTAAAATTTGCAGAAATGGCACTGTAGATTGTTGGTGAAAAAAGGTCAATGTCAACTCCATCTATTAGAAAAAAAAACAAAATTAGGTATGAAACTTAAATCTACCAAGCAGAATCTGTCTTGTTTTCCCTGCTTGCGTGCATTTAATTCAAAAGAAAACCCAATACAATATTTTAAAGTAATTAACCTCCAATTAAAAAAAAAGAAAAAAAAAAGAAAAATTACACAGAAGGTGTAATCACTGCCCTCCTTTTATAGATGAGGAAACTGAGGTCTAGCGGCATTAATGAAGTTACTAGAAAGTGAAAGAGATGCTTTTTGGTGAGTGTACTGATCTATACTGAGTAAACGTTGTGGGAAAGTGCATTATTGCTCCAGATTATTGGGGAAAAAACTTGATTTCAACTCATTCCGCTAAAAAAACCCCACAAAATTAAATGTTACTTAGACTGTTAGGCAATGTCCTCCGTGTTTTAGTCGGTATGCTTCATTTAATTGAAAACAAAATCTACGAGGAAATGGTTGTCAATATTTCCATCTCTACTTCAGGAGGCTGAGGCATTAATCAAATTGGCTGTAAGTGAAAGAGATGCTTTTCCTAACCGTATTTATCTATACAAAGCCAACTTTGTGGGAAAGGGCATCGTCCATCTAGAATGTTCGGGGGAAAAACTTCATTTCAGTTCTATTAAAAAAAAAACCTCAAATTAAGTATTAGAGGAAACAGAGCATATGACACATCCAGGATTTTACTTAGTAGATCTAAGTAAAATACTTCATTTCTTCTTTTTATAAGAGAGAGTTGAAATTGAGTTTCCTTCTCCACTATGCCCTTTTCCACAAAGTTTATTGAGGGTAGATAAAAACAGTGTCAAAGAAATCATCTATTTCACTGCTTGTAACTTCATTACTGCCTCTGTGCCTCAGTTTCCTCAGCTGTAAAATGGGAATATTGACACCTTCCTCGTAGATTTTCTATTGAATTAAATGAAGCTTAACATGTAAAAACCCACCATTGCTTAGGTGATCTAACTAACATACATAATATTATATTTTTTAAGAGTGTTAAAATCTTTATTTTTACCCCACAGCCTTGTAGATTTTCTTTTACCTTGCTGGTTCTTCAGTTCCGTTCAGTTCAGTTGCTCAGTCGTGTCCGACTCTTTGCAACTCCATGAATCGCAGCGCACCAGGCCTCCCTGTCCATCACCAATTTCCGAGTTCACTCAGACTCATGTCCATAGAGTCAGTGATGCCATCCAGCCATCTCATCCTCTGTCGTCCCCTTCTTCTCCTGCCCCCAATCACTCCCAGCATCAGAGCCTTTTCCAATGAGTCAACTCTTCGCATGAGGTGGTCAAAGTACTGGAGTTTCAGCTTCAGCATCATTCCCTCCAAAGAAATCCTAGGGTTGATCTCCTTGAGAATGGACTGGTTGGATCTCCTTGCAGTCCAAGGGACTCTCAAGAGTCTTCTCCAACACCACAGTTCAAAAGCAACAATTCTTCTGTACTAAGCTTTCTCCACAGTCCAACTCTCACATCCATACATGACCACTGGAAAACCATAGCCTTGACTAGATGGACCTTTTTTGGCAAAGTAATGTCTCTGCTTTTGAATATGCTATCTAGGTTGGTCATAACTTTTCTTTCAAGGATCAAGCGTCTTTTAATTTCATGGCTGCAGTCACCATCTGCAGTGATTTTGGAGCCCCCCCAAATAAAGTGTGACACTGTTTCCACTGTTTCCCCATCTATTTCCCATGAAGTGATGGGACCAGATGCCATGATCTTCGTTTTCTGAATGTTGAGCTTTAAGCCAACTTTTTCACTCTCCTCTTTCACTTTCATCAAGAGGCTTTTGAGTTCCTCTTCACTTTCTGCCATAAGGGTGGTGTCATCTGCATATCTGAGGTTATTGATATTTCTCCCAGCAATCTTGATTCCAGTTTGTTCTTATTTTTCATTGAATGAAACAGAGCATGTAAAATACCCAGGACTTGCTTAGTAGAGTTAAGTAGCATACTTAATTTTTTAAGAGAATGGAAATTGAGTTTTTTCCCCCCAAAAATCCAATAGACAGTGCCCTTATAAACACATTTTATTCAGTAGAGATAAATAGGCTCACGAATACATCATCTTTTACCTATTAATTTCTTTCTTAAAGCCTCTGCGCCTCAGTTTCCTCATATATAGAATGGGAATGTTCATAACCCTTTACTCGTAGATTTTCTATTTGATTAAATGAAGCGGTGCGTGCCAAAGAACCAGGACATTGCTTAGAAGATCTAAGCAACTCGCTTAAGTTTGTTTTCAATACAGAGAATTTGAATTCAGATTTTTCCCCAACAATCTAGCCATATAATGCCCTTTCCCACACAGTTTACTAAATAGATAAATACGCTCACTGAAAAGCATGTATTTCCATCACTAGTAAGGACAGTAATGTCTCTGTGTCTCAGTTTCCTCATCTATAAAATGGGAATGTTGAGAACACCTTCCTCAAACTTGTTCTTTGTAATTAAATGAAGCCAAGCATATAAAACACTGAGGACATGCTCAGTAGAGTTAAGTAGCATACTTCATTTGGGGTTTCTTTTTTAATAGAATTGAAATCAAGTGTTTTCCCCCAAACACTCTAGATAGACGATGCCCTTTCCCACAAAGTGTGCTGCTGTTGCTGCTGCTGCTAAGTCGCTTTAGTCGTGTTTCACTCTGTGCGACCCCATAGACGGCAGCCCACTAGGCTCCTCTGTCCCTGGGATTCTGCAGGCAAGAACACTGGAGTGGGTTGCCATTTCCTTCTCCAATGCATGAAAGTGAAAAGTGAAAGTGAAGTTGCTCAGTAGTGCCAGACTCGGGGACCCTATGGACTGCAACCTACCAGGCTCCTCCTTCCATGGGATTTTCCAGGCAAGAGTACTAGAGTGGGTTGCCAATGCCTTCTCCACAAAGTGTGCTACGTATAGATAAATACTGTTAGCAAAAGCATCTCTTTCACTTAGTACCAATTTCATTAATGCCTCAGCTTACTGAAGTATAAATGGGAATATTGACAACAAATTCCTCCTATATTTTGTTTTCATTTAAGTGAAGCTGACTAAAACACTGAGGACATTGCTTAGCAGTCTAAGTAACATACTTAATTGGGTGTTTTTTTTAGAAAAATGAGTAAATAGAGTTTTTTTCCCCAATACTCTGGACCGACAATGCACTTTCCCACAAAGTTTACTAAGTATAGATCTGTACACTCACCAAAAAGTATCTCTTTCACTTTCCAGTAACTTCATTAATACCTCTGGGCCTCAGTTTCCTCATCTATAAAATGGGAATGTTGATTACAGCTTCTGTGTAGTTTTTCTTTTGATTTAAATGCAGGCAAGCAGGTAAAACAAGAAAGAATTTGCTTGGTAGATCTAAGTATCATACCTAATTTTGATTTTTTTTTACTAATAGA
This sequence comes from Budorcas taxicolor, assembly GCF_023091745.1. Lineage (NCBI taxonomy): Eukaryota > Metazoa > Chordata > Mammalia > Artiodactyla > Bovidae > Budorcas > Budorcas taxicolor. The sequence goes on from NC_068935.1 coordinate 28,752,461, forward strand.
TGGAGTTGACATTGAGTTCTTTTCACCAACAATCTAGAGAAAGTGCCATTTCTGCAAACTTTACTTTGTCCATTAATATGCTCACCATAAAGCATCTCTTTCACTTGTTAGGAACTTCCTTAATGCCTCTGTGCAGTTTACTCATCTATAAAAAGGGAATGTTCTTTTTTTAAAAATTAAATGAAACAGAACATATGACACATCCAGGATGTTACTTAGTAGATCTAAGTAAAATACTTCCTTTCTTCTTTTTATAAGAGAGAGTTGAAATTGTGTTTGCTTCAACAACCTAGATAGACAATGCTCTTATCCATCAAGTTTATTGAGGGTAGATAAAGACACTGTCAAAGAAATCATCTGTTCCACTGCTTGTAACTTCATTACTGCCTCTGTGCCTCAGTTTCCTCAGCTGTAAAATGGGAATATTAACAACACATTCGTTGTAGATTTTCTTTTGAATTAAATGAAGCTTAACCTGTAAAACACCCACCATTGCTTAGGAGATCTAAATAACATATATAATATTGTTTTTTTTAAGAGTGTTAAAATCTTTATTTTTACCACACAGCCTTCTAAATTTTCTTTTAACTTACTGGTTCTTATTTTCATGAAAAGAAACAGAGCATGTAAAATATCCAGGACATGCTTACTAGAGTTAAGTACCATACTTAATTTCTTTAAGAGAATGGAAATTGAGTTTTTTCCCCCAAAAATCTAATACACATTGCCCTTATCAACAAAGTTTATTAAGTATAGATAAATAGGCTCACCAATACATCAACTTTCACTACTTATTTCCTTCTTAAAGCCTCTGTGCCTCAGTTTCCTCATATATAAAATGGGAATTTTCAAAATCCTTTACTTGTAGATTTTCTGTTGAATTAAATGAAGAGCATGCAAGACAACAAGGACATTGCATAGAAGATCTAAGCAACTCGCTTAATTTTGTTTTTAATACAGAGAATTGAAATTGGTTATTTTCCCCAACAATCTAGCCCCACAATGCCCTTTCTCACCCAGATGACTAAATAGATAAATACGCTCAACAAAAAAGCATGTATTTCCCTAACTGGTAACGACAGTAATGTCTCTGTGTCTCAGTTTCCTCATCTGTGAAATAGGAATGTTAATAACACCTTCTTCGTACATGTTCTTTGTAATTAAATGAAGCAGAGCATGTAAAACACTGACGACATGCTCAGTAGAGTTAAATAACATACTTCATTTGGGGTTTCTTTTTAAATAGAATTGAAATCAAGTTTTTCCCCCCAAACATTCTAGATAGACAATGCCCTTTGCACAAAGTTTACTAAGTACCGATAGCAAAAGCATCTCTTTCACTTACTAGAAATGTCTTTAGTGCCTGAGCTTTCAGAAGTATAAATGGGGAAATATTGACAACAATTTCCGTGTAGATGTTGATTTCAATTAAGTGAAGCAGACCGTCTAAAACACCTAGGACATTGCTTAGCAGGCTAAGTAACAAACTTAATCGAGTGTTTTTTTAGTAGAATGAGTTGAAATCGAGATTTTTTTTCCTCAATAATCTGGACCGACAATGCACTTTCCCACAAAGTTTACAAGTATAGATCTGTTACCTGACTAGAAAGCATCCCTTTCACTTTCTAGTAACATCATTAATACCTCTAGGCCTCAGTGTTCTCACTTATAAAATGGGAACATTGATTACAGCTTCTGTGTCGTTTTTCTTTTGAATTAAATGCAGGCAAGCAGGTAAAACAAGAAAGACTCTGCTTGGTAGATTTAAGTATCGTGCCTAATGTTATTTTTTTTCTAATAGATGGAGTTGACTGAGCTTTATTCACCAACAATCTAGAGACAGTGCCATTTCTGCAGATTTTACTGTGCATGAATAGGCTCACCGTAAAGCATCTCTTTCACTTATTGGCAACTTCCTTAATGTCTCTGTGCATCAGTTTACTCATATATAAATTTGGAGTGCTTTTTTTCTTTTTTTTTTTTAAGTAAGTGAAACACAGCGTATGACACATCCAGGATATTAGTTAGTAGATCTAAGTAAAATACTTCACTTCTTCTTTTTATAAGAGAGATTTGAAATTGCATTTTTTCCAACAAACTAGATAGACTATGCCCTTTTCCACAGAATTTATTGAGGGTAGATAAATGCAGTGTCAAAGAAATCATCCATTCCACTGCTTGTAACTTCATTACCACCTCTGTGACTCAGTTTCCTCAGCTATAAAATGGGAATATTGACAACACTTTCCTCGTAGAATTTCCTTTGAATTAAATGAAGCTTAACATGTGAAACACCCACCATTGCTTAGGAGGTCTTACTAAACTACATAATATTGTATTTTTTAAGAGTGTTAAAATCTTTATTCTTACCCCACAGCCTTGTAGATATTCTTTTCCCTTACTGGTTCTTATTTTTCATGAAATGAAACAGAGCAAGTAAAATTCGGAACACATGGTGAGTAGAGTTAAGTAACATACTTAGTCTTTGTAAGACAATGGAAATTGAGATTTTTCTCCCCCAAAATCCAATAGACGGTGCCCTTATAAACACATTTTATTCAGTAGAGATAAATAGGCTCAGGAATACCTCATCTTTCCCCGATGAATTTCTTTCTTAAAGCCTCTGCGCCTCAGTTTCCTCATATATAGAATGGGAATGTTCCTAACGCTTTACTTGTCGATTTTCTTTTTGATTAAATGAAGCGGTGCGTGCAAAGAACCAGGACATTGCATAGAAGATCTAAGCAACTCGCTTAAGTTTGTTTTCAATACAGAGAATTTGAATTCGGATTGCCCCCCAACAATCTAGCCATGTAATGCCCTTTCCCACACAGTTCACTTAGTAGATAAATTCGCACACCAAAAAGCATGTATTTCCATAACTAGTAAGGACAGTAATGTCTCTGTGTTTCAGTTTCCTCATCTGTAAAATGGGAATGTTGAGAACTCCTTCGTCATACATGTTCTTTGTAATTAAGTGAAGCAGAGTTTGTAGAATACTGAGGACATGCTCCGTAGAGTTAAGCAACATACTTCATTCGGGGTTTCTTGTTTTGTAATTTTTTTTCTTTAAGCCGAAAATATATTGTTCTTCTTTTTTTAAAATGTTTAGTTTTACTTTATTTTACTTTACACTAGTGTATTGGTTTTGCCGCAGTTTCTTTTTTGACAGAACTGAAATGAAGTTTTTCCCCGCCAAATTCTAGATAGACGATGCCCTTTCCCACAAAGTTTACTAAGGACAGATCAATATGGCTAGCAAAAGCATCTCTTTCACGTACTAGCAATGTCTTTAATGCCTGACCTTCCAGAAGTATACATGGGGAAATACTGACAACAGTTTCCCCGTAGATTTTGATTTCAATTAAGTGAAGCAGACCATCTAAAACACTGAGGACGTTGCTTAGCAGTTTCAGTAACATTCTTAATTCCCTGTTTTGTTTTGTTTTGTTTTTTTCTGGAGAATGAGTTGAAATCGAGTTTTTCCCCCAGTAACCTGGACCGAAAATGAACTTTCCCACAAAGTTTCCTAAGTACAGAACTGTACACCCACCCAAAAGCATCTCTTTCACTTTCTGGTAACTTCATAAACACCTCTGGGCCTCAGTTTCCTCATCCATACAATGGGAACGTTGAGTAACAGCTTCTGCGTAGCTTTTCTTTTGAGTTAAATGCAGGCAAGGAGGGAAATCAAGACAGACTCTGCTTGGTCGATTTAAGTATCATATCTAATGTTGTTTATGTTTCCTAATAAATGGAGTTGACATTGAGCTTTTTTCTGCCACGATCTACAACAGTGCCATTTCTGCCAATTTTACTGTGTCCATAAATATGCCCACTATAAAGCATCTCTTTCACTTATTAGAGATTTCCTTAATGGCTCCGTGCCTCAGTTTACTCATCGATAAATTGGGAGTGCTCTTTTTTTAAAATTGAATGAAACAGAGCATAGGACACATCCAGGATGTTCCTTGGTAGATCTAAGTAGAATACTGCATTTCTTCTTTTAGTGAGAGTTGAAACTGAGTTTGCTTCTCCACCTTTCTAGATAGACTATGCCCTTTTCCACAACATTTACTGAGGGTAGGTAAATACAGCTCCAGAGACATCATCCGTTCCACTGCTTATAACTTCATTACTGCCTCAGTGCCTCAGTTTCCTCAACTGTAAAATGGGAATATTGACAACACCTTCATCGTAGATTTTCTTTTGAATTAAATGACGCTTAACATGTAAGAGACCCACCATTGATTAGGAGGTCTAGCTAACATAGGTAATATTGTATTTTTTAAGAGTGCTAAAATCTTTATTTTGACCCCGCAGCCTTGTCGATTTTCTTCGACCTTACTGGTTCTGATTTTTCATTAAATGAAACAGAGCAAGTACAATACGGAGCACATGGTGAGTCGAGTTCAGTAGGTCACTTAGTCTTTGTAAGACAATGGAAATTGAGATTTTTCCCCCCCAAATCCAATAGACGGTGCCCTTATAAACACATTTTATTCAGTAGAGATAAATAGGCTCACGAAGACATCATCTTTCCCCGACGAATTTCTTTCTTAAAGCCTCTGCGCCTCAGTTTCCTCATATATAGAATGGGAATGTTCCTAACGCTTTACTTGTCGATTTTCTTTTTGATTAAATGAAGCGGTGCGTGCCAAAGAACCAGGACATTGCTTAGAAGATCTAAGCAACTCTCTTAATTTTGTTTTCAATACAGAGAATTTGAATTCGGATTTCCCCCCAACAATCTAGCCATGTAATGCCCTTTCCCACACAGTTTACTTAGTAGATAAATACGCACACCAAAAAGCATGTATTTCCATAACTAGTAAGGACAGTAATGTCTCTGTGTTTCAGGTTCCTCATCTGTAAAATGGGAATGTTGAGAACTCCTTCCTCATACCTGTTCTTTATAATTATATGAAGCAGAGTATGTGAAACACTGAGGATATGCTCCGTAGAGTTACGCAACATACTTCATTCGGGGTTTCTTGTTTTTTAATTTTTTTTTCTTGAAGCCGAAAATATATTGCGTTTTTTTTTTAATTTTTAGTTTTACTTTATTTGACTTTACACTACCATATTGGTTTTGCTGCAGTTTCTTTTTTGATAGAATGGAAATCAAGTTTTTCCCCCCAAATTCGACATAGACGTTGCCCTTTCCCACAAAGTTTACTAAGGACAGATCAATATGGCTAGCAAAAGCATCTCTTTCATGTACTAGCAATGTCTTTAATGCCTGAGCTTCCAGAAGTATACATGGGGAAATACTGACAACAGTTTCCCCGTAGATTTTGATTTCACTTAAGTGAAGCAGACCGTCAGAACACTGAGGACGTTGCTTAGCAGTCTAAGTACCATACTTAATTCCGTGTTGTGTTTTGTTTTGTTTTTTTTTTCTGGAGAATGAGTTGAAATCGAGTTTTTCCCCCAGTAACCTGGACCGAAAATGCACTTTCCCACAAAGTTTCCTAAGTACAGATCTGTACAGCCACCCAAAAGCATCTCTTTCACTTTCTGGTAACTTCATAACCACCTCTGGGCCTCAGTTTCCTCATCCATACAATGGGAACGTTGAGTAACAGCTTCTGCGTAGCTTTTCTTTTGAGTTAAATGCAGGCAAGGAGGGAAATCAAGACAGACTCTGCTTGGTCGATTTAAGTATCATACCTAATTTTGGTCACGTTTTCTAATAAATGGAGTTGACATTGAGCTTAGTTCTGCCACGATCTACAGCAGTGCCGTTTCTGCCAATTTTACTGTGTCCATAAATATGCCCACTATAAAGCATCTCTTTCACTTATTAGAGATTTCCTTAATGGCTCCGTGCCTCAGTTTACTCATCGATAAATTGGGAGTGCTCTTTTTTTAAAATTGAATGAAACAGAGCATAGGACACATCCAGGATGTTCCTTGGTAGATCTAAGTAGAATACTGCATTTCTTCTTTTAGTGAGAGTTGAAACTGAGTTTGCTTCTCCACCTTTCTAGATAGACTATGCCCTTTTCCACAACATTTACTGAGGGTAGGTAAATACAGCGCCAGAGACATCATCCGTTCCACTGCTTATAACTTCATTACTGCCTCAGTGCCTCAGTTTCCTCAACTGTAAAATGGGAATATTGACAACACCTTCATCGTAGATTTTCTTTTGAATTAAATGACGCTTAACATGTAAGAGACCCACCATTGATTAGGAGGTCTAGCTAACATAGGTAATATTGTATTTTTTAAGAGTGTTAAAATCTTTATTTTGACCCCGCAGCCTTGTCGATTTTCTTTGACCTTACTGGTTCTGATTTTCCATGAAAGGAAACAGAGCAAGTACAATACGGAGCACATGGTGAGTCGAGTTCAGTAGGTCACTTAGTCTTTGTAAGACAATGGAAATTGAGATTTTTCTCCCCCAAAATCCAATAGACGGTGCCCTTATAAACACATTTTATTCAGTAGAGATAAATAGGCTCAGGAATACCTCATCTTTCCCCGACGAATTTCTTTCTTAAAGCCTCTGCGCCTCAGTTTCCTCATATATAGAATGGGAATGTTCCTAACGCTTTACTTGTCGATTTTCTTTTTGATTAAATGAAGCGGTGCGTGCAAAGAACCAGGACATTGCATAGAAGATCTAAGCAACTCGCTTAATTTTGTTTTCAATACAGAGAATTTGAATTCGGATTGCCCCCCAACAATCTAGCCATGTAATGCCCTTTCCCACACAGTTCACTTAGTAGATAAATTCGCACACCAAAAAGCATGTATTTCCATAACTAGTAAGGACAGTAATGTCTCTGTGTTTCAGTTTCCTCATCTGTAAAATGGGAATGTTGAGAACTCCTTCGTCATACATGTTCTTTGTAATTAAGTGAAGCAGAGTTTGTAGAATACTGAGGACATGCTCCGTAGAGTTAAGCAACATACTTCATTCGGGGTTTCTTGTTTTGTAATTTTTTTTCTTTAAGCCGAAAATATATTGTTCTTCTTTTTTAAAAATGTTTAGTTTTACTTTATTTTACTTTACACTAGTGTATTGGTTTTGCCGCAGTTTCTTTTTTGACAGAACTGAAATGAAGTTTTTCCCCGCCAAATTCTAGATAGACGATGCCCTTTCCCACAAAGTTTACTAAGGACAGATCAATATGGCTAGCAAAAGCATCTCTTTCACGTACTAGCAATGTCTTTAATGCCTGACCTTCCAGAAGTATACATGGGGAAATACTGACAACAGTTTCCCCGTAGATTTTGATTTCAATTAAGTGAAGCAGACCATCTAAAACACTGAGGACGTTGCTTAGCAGTTTCAGTAACATTCTTAATTCCGTGTTTTGTTTTGTTTTTTTCTGGAGAATGAGTTGAAATCGAGTTTTTCCCCCAGTAACCTGGACCGAAAATGCACTTTCCCACAAAGTTTCCTAAGTACAGATCTGTACAGCCACCCAAAAGCATCTCTTTCACTTTCTGGTAACTTCATAACCACCTCTGGGCCTCAGTTTCCTCATCCATACAATGGGAACGTTGAGTAACAGCTTCTGCGTAGCTTTTCTTTTGAGTTAAATGCAGGCATGGAGGGAAATCAAGACAGACTCTGCTTGGTCGATTTAAGTATCATATCTAATGTTGTTTATGTTTCCTAATAAATGGAGTTGACATTGAGCTTTTTTCTCCCACGATCTACAACAGTGCCATTTCTGCCAATTTTACTGTGTCCATAAATATGCCCACCATAAAGCATCTCTTTCACTTATTAGAGACTTCCTTAATGGCTCCGTGCCTCAGTTTACTCATCGATAAATTGGGAGTGCTGTTTTTTTTAAAATTAAATGAAACAGAGCATACGACAGATCCAGGATGTTCCTTGGTAGATCTAAGTAGAATTCTGCATTTCTTCTTTTAGTAAGAGAGATTTGAAACTGAGTTTGCTTCTCCACCATTCTAGATAGACTATGCCCTTTTCCACAAAATTTACTGAGGGTAGGTAAATACATCGTCAGAGAGTTCTTCCTTTCCACTGCTTGTCACTTCATTACTGCCTCTGTGCCTCAGTTTCTTCAACTGTAAAATGGGAATATTGACAACACCTTCATCGTAGAGTTTTTCTTGAATTAAATGACGCTTAACATGGAAAAGACCCACCATTGCTTAGGAGGTCTAGCTAACATAGGTAATATTGTATTTTTTAAGAGTGCTAAAATCTTTATTTTGACCCCGCAGCCTTGTCGATTTTCTTCGACCTTACTGGTTCTGATTTTCCATTAAATGAAACAGAGCAAGTACAATACGGAGCACATGGTGAGTCGAGTTCAGTAGGTCACTTAGTCTTTGTAAGACAATGGAAATTGAGATTTTTCCCCCCCAAATCCAATAGACGGTGCCCTTATAAACACATTTTATTCAGTAGAGATAAATAGGCTCACGAAGACATCATCTTTCCCCGACGAATTTCTTTCTTAAAGCCTCTGCGCCTCAGTTTCCTCATATATAGAATGGGAATGTTCCTAACGCTTTACTTGTCGATTTTCTTTTTGATTAAATGAAGCGGTGCGTGCCAAAGAACCAGGACATTGCTTAGAAGATCTAAGCAACTCTCTTAATTTTGTTTTCAATACAGAGAATTTGAATTCGGATTTCCCCCCAACAATCTAGCCATGTAATGCCCTTTCCCACACAGTTTACTTAGTAGATAAATACGCACACCAAAAAGCATGTATTTCCATAACTAGTAAGGACAGTAATGTCTCTGTGTTTCAGGTTCCTCATCTGTAAAATGGGAATGTTGAGAACTCCTTCCTCATACCTGTTCTTTATAATTATATGAAGCAGAGTATGTGAAACACTGAGGACATGCTCCGTAGAGTTACGCAACATACTTCATTCGGGGTTTCTTGTTTTTTAATTTTTTTTTCTTTAAGCCGAAAATATATTGCTCTTTTTTTTTTAATTTTTAGTTTTACTTTATTTGACTTTACACTACCGTATTGGTTTTGCTGCAGTTTCTTTTTTGATAGAATGGAAATCAAGTTTTTCCCCCCAAATTCGACATAGACGTTGCCCTTTCCCACAAAGTTTACTAAGGACAGATCAATATGGCTAGCAAAAGCATCTCTTTCACGTACTAGCAATGTCTTTAATGCCTGAGCTTCCAGAAGTATACATGGGGAAATACTGACAACAGTTTCCCCGTAGATTTTGATTTCACTTAAGTGAAGCAGACCGTCAGAACACTGAGGACGTTGCTTAGCAGTCTAAGTACCATACTTAATTCCGTGTCGTGTTTTGTTTTTTTTTTTTTTTTTCTGGAGAATGAGTTGAAATCGAGTTTTTTCCCCAGTAACCTGGACCGAAAATGCACTTTCCCACAAAGTTTCCTAAGTACAGATCTGTACAGCCACCCAAAAGCATCTCTTTCACTTTCTGGTAACTTCATAACCACCTCTGGGCCTCAGTTTCCTCATCCATACAATGGGAACGTTGAGTAACAGCTTCTGCGTAGCTTTTCTTTTGAGTTAAATGCAGGCAAGGAGGGAAATCAAGACAGACTCTGCTTGGTCGATTTAAGTATCATACCTAATTTTGGTCACGTTTTCTAATAAATGGAGTTGACATTGAGCTTAGTTCTGCCACGATCTACAGCAGTGCCGTTTCTGCCAATTTTACTGTGTCCATAAATATGCCCACTATAAAGCATCTCTTTCACTTATTAGAGATTTCCTTAATGGCTCCGTGCCTCAGTTTACTCATCGATAAATTGGGAGTGCTCTTTTTTTAAAATTGAATGAAACAGAGCATAGGACACATCCAGGATGTTCCTTGGTAGATCTAAGTAGAATACTGCATTTCTTCTTTTAGTGAGAGTTGAAACTGAGTTTGCTTCTCCACCTTTCTAGATAGACTATGCCCTTTTCCACAACATTTACTGAGGGTAGGTAAATACAGCGCCAGAGACATCATCCGTTCCACTGCTTATAACTTCATTACTGCCTCAGTGCCTCAGTTTCCTCAACTGTAAAATGGGAATATTGACAACACCTTCATCGTAGATTTTCTTTTGAATTAAATGACGCTTAACATGTAAGAGACCCACCATTGATTAGGAGGTCTAGCTAACATAGGTAATATTGTATTTTTTAAGAGTGTTAAAATCTTTATTTTGACCCCGCAGCCTTGTCGATTTTCTTTGACCTTACTGGTTCTGATTTTCCATGAAAGGAAACAGAGCAAGTACAATACGGAGCACATGGTGAGTCGAGTTCAGTAGGTCACTTAGTCTTTGTAAGACAATGGAAATTGAGATTTTTCTCCCCCAAAATCCAATAGACGGTGCCCTTATAAACACATTTTATTCAGTAGAGATAAATAGGCTCAGGAATACCTCATCTTTCCCCGACGAATTTCTTTCTTAAAGCCTCTGCGCCTCAGTTTCCTCATATATAGAATGGGAATGTTCCTAACGCTTTACTTGTCGATTTTCTTTTTGATTAAATGAAGCGGTGCGTGCAAAGAACCAGGACATTGCATAGAAGATCTAAGCAACTCGCTTAATTTTGTTTTCAATACAGAGAATTTGAATTCGGATTGCCCCCCAACAATCTAGCCATGTAATGCCCTTTCCCACACAGTTCACTTAGTAGATAAATTCGCACACCAAAAAGCATGTATTTCCATAACTAGTAAGGACAGTAATGTCTCTGTGTTTCAGTTTCCTCATCTGTAAAATGGGAATGTTGAGAACTCCTTCGTCATACATGTTCTTTGTAATTAAGTGAAGCAGAGTTTGTAGAATACTGAGGACATGCTCCGTAGAGTTAAGCAACATACTTCATTCGGGGTTTCTTGTTTTGTAATTTTTTTTCTTTAAGCCGAAAATATATTGTTCTTCTTTTTTAAAAATGTTTAGTTTTACTTTATTTTACTTTACACTAGTGTATTGGTTTTGCCGCAGTTTCTTTTTTGACAGAACTGAAATGAAGTTTTTCCCCGCCAAATTCTAGATAGACGATGCCCTTTCCCACAAAGTTTACTAAGGACAGATCAATATGGCTAGCAAAAGCATCTCTTTCACGTACTAGCAATGTCTTTAATGCCTGACCTTCCAGAAGTATACATGGGGAAATACTGACAACAGTTTCCCCGTAGATTTTGATTTCAATTAAGTGAAGCAGACCATCTAAAACACTGAGGACGTTGCTTAGCAGTTTCAGTAACATTCTTAATTCCGTGTTTTGTTTTGTTTTTTTCTGGAGAATGAGTTGAAATCGAGTTTTTCCCCCAGTAACCTGGACCGAAAATGCACTTTCCCACAAAGTTTCCTAAGTACAGATCTGTACAGCCACCCAAAAGCATCTCTTTCACTTTCTGGTAACTTCATAACCACCTCTGGGCCTCAGTTTCCTCATCCATACAATGGGAACGTTGAGTAACAGCTTCTGCGTAGCTTTTCTTTTGAGTTAAATGCAGGCATGGAGGGAAATCAAGACAGACTCTGCTTGGTCGATTTAAGTATCATATCTAATGTTGTTTATGTTTCCTAATAAATGGAGTTGACATTGAGCTTTTTTCTCCCACGATCTACAACAGTGCCATTTCTGCCAATTTTACTGTGTCCATAAATATGCCCACCATAAAGCATCTCTTTCACTTATTAGAGACTTCCTTAATGGCTCCGTGCCTCAGTTTACTCATCGATAAATTGGGAGTGCTGTTTTTTTTAAAATTAAATGAAACAGAGCATACGACAGATCCAGGATGTTCCTTGGTAGATCTAAGTAGAATTCTGCATTTCTTCTTTTAGTAAGAGAGATTTGAAACTGAGTTTGCTTCTCCACCATTCTAGATAGACTATGCCCTTTTCCACAAAATTTACTGAGGGTAGGTAAATACATCGTCAGAGAGTTCTTCCTTTCCACTGCTTGTCACTTCATTACTGCCTCTGTGCCTCAGTTTCTTCAACTGTAAAATGGGAATATTGACAACACCTTCATCGTAGAGTTTTTCTTGAATTAAATGACGCTTAACATGGAAAAGACCCACCATTGCTTAGGAGGTCTAGCTAACATAGGTAATATTGTATTTTTTAAGAGTGCTAAAATCTTTATTTTGACCCCGCAGCCTTGTCGATTTTCTTCGACCTTACTGGTTCTGATTTTCCATTAAATGAAACAGAGCAAGTACAATACGGAGCACATGGTGAGTCGAGTTCAGTAGGTCACTTAGTCTTTGTAAGACAATGGAAATTGAGATTTTTCCCCCCCAAATCCAATAGACGGTGCCCTTATAAACACATTTTATTCAGTAGAGATAAATAGGCTCACGAAGACATCATCTTTCCCCGACGAATTTCTTTCTTAAAGCCTCTGCGCCTCAGTTTCCTCATATATAGAATGGGAATGTTCCTAACGCTTTACTTGTCGATTTTCTTTTTGATTAAATGAAGCGGTGCGTGCCAAAGAACCAGGACATTGCTTAGAAGATCTAAGCAACTCTCTTAATTTTGTTTTCAATACAGAGAATTTGAATTCGGATTTCCCCCCAACAATCTAGCCATGTAATGCCCTTTCCCACACAGTTTACTTAGTAGATAAATACGCACACCAAAAAGCATGTATTTCCATAACTAGTAAGGACAGTAATGTCTCTGTGTTTCAGGTTCCTCATCTGTAAAATGGGAATGTTGAGAACTCCTTCCTCATACCTGTTCTTTATAATTATATGAAGCAGAGTATGTGAAACACTGAGGACATGCTCCGTAGAGTTACGCAACATACTTCATTCGGGGTTTCTTGTTTTTTAATTTTTTTTTCTTTAAGCCGAAAATATATTGCTCTTTTTTTTTTAATTTTTAGTTTTACTTTATTTGACTTTACACTACCGTATTGGTTTTGCTGCAGTTTCTTTTTTGATAGAATGGAAATCAAGTTTTTCCCCCCAAATTCGACATAGACGTTGCCCTTTCCCACAAAGTTTACTAAGGACAGATCAATATGGCTAGCAAAAGCATCTCTTTCACGTACTAGCAATGTCTTTAATGCCTGAGCTTCCAGAAGTATACATGGGGAAATACTGACAACAGTTTCCCCGTAGATTTTGATTTCACTTAAGTGAAGCAGACCGTCAGAACACTGAGGACGTTGCTTAGCAGTCTAAGTACCATACTTAATTCCGTGTCGTGTTTTGTTTTTTTTTTTTTTTTTCTGGAGAATGAGTTGAAATCGAGTTTTTTCCCCAGTAACCTGGACCGAAAATGCACTTTCCCACAAAGTTTCCTAAGTACAGATCTGTACAGCCACCCAAAAGCATCTCTTTCACTTTCTGGTAACTTCATAACCACCTCTGGGCCTCAGTTTCCTCATCCATACAATGGGAACGTTGAGTAACAGCTTCTGCGTAGCTTTTCTTTTGAGTTAAATGCAGGCAAGGAGGGAAATCAAGACAGACTCTGCTTGGTCGATTTAAGTATCATACCTAATTTTGGTCACGTTTTCTAATAAATGGAGTTGACATTGAGCTTAGTTCTGCCACGATCTACAGCAGTGCCGTTTCTGCCAATTTTACTGTGTCCATAAATATGCCCACTATAAAGCATCTCTTTCACTTATTAGAGATTTCCTTAATGGCTCCGTGCCTCAGTTTACTCATCGATAAATTGGGAGTGCTCTTTTTTTAAAATTGAATGAAACAGAGCATAGGACACATCCAGGATGTTCCTTGGTAGATCTAAGTAGAATACTGCATTTCTTCTTTTAGTGAGAGTTGAAACTGAGTTTGCTTCTCCACCTTTCTAGATAGACTATGCCCTTTTCCACAACATTTACTGAGGGTAGGTAAATACAGCGCCAGAGACATCATCCGTTCCACTGCTTATAACTTCATTACTGCCTCAGTGCCTCAGTTTCCTCAACTGTAAAATGGGAATATTGACAACACCTTCATCGTAGATTTTCTTTTGAATTAAATGACGCTTAACATGTAAGAGACCCACCATTGATTAGGAGGTCTAGCTAACATAGGTAATATTGTATTTTTTAAGAGTGTTAAAATCTTTATTTTGACCCCGCAGCCTTGTCGATTTTCTTTGACCTTACTGGTTCTGATTTTCCATGAAAGGAAACAGAGCAAGTACAATACGGAGCACATGGTGAGTCGAGTTCAGTAGGTCACTTAGTCTTTGTAAGACAATGGAAATTGAGATTTTTCTCCCCCAAAATCCAATAGACGGTGCCCTTATAAACACATTTTATTCAGTAGAGATAAATAGGCTCAGGAATACCTCATCTTTCCCCGACGAATTTCTTTCTTAAAGCCTCTGCGCCTCAGTTTCCTCATATATAGAATGGGAATGTTCCTAACGCTTTACTTGTCGATTTTCTTTTTGATTAAATGAAGCGGTGCGTGCAAAGAACCAGGACATTGCATAGAAGATCTAAGCAACTCGCTTAATTTTGTTTTCAATACAGAGAATTTGAATTCGGATTGCCCCCCAACAATCTAGCCATGTAATGCCCTTTCCCACACAGTTCACTTAGTAGATAAATTCGCACACCAAAAAGCATGTATTTCCATAACTAGTAAGGACAGTAATGTCTCTGTGTTTCAGTTTCCTCATCTGTAAAATGGGAATGTTGAGAACTCCTTCGTCATACATGTTCTTTGTAATTAAGTGAAGCAGAGTTTGTAGAATACTGAGGACATGCTCCGTAGAGTTAAGCAACATACTTCATTCGGGGTTTCTTGTTTTGTAATTTTTTTTCTTTAAGCCGAAAATATATTGTTCTTCTTTTTTAAAAATGTTTAGTTTTACTTTATTTTACTTTACACTAGTGTATTGGTTTTGCCGCAGTTTCTTTTTTGACAGAACTGAAATGAAGTTTTTCCCCGCCAAATTCTAGATAGACGATGCCCTTTCCCACAAAGTTTACTAAGGACAGATCAATATGGCTAGCAAAAGCATCTCTTTCACGTACTAGCAATGTCTTTAATGCCTGACCTTCCAGAAGTATACATGGGGAAATACTGACAACAGTTTCCCCGTAGATTTTGATTTCAATTAAGTGAAGCAGACCATCTAAAACACTGAGGACGTTGCTTAGCAGTTTCAGTAACATTCTTAATTCCGTGTTTTGTTTTGTTTTTTTCTGGAGAATGAGTTGAAATCGAGTTTTTCCCCCAGTAACCTGGACCGAAAATGCACTTTCCCACAAAGTTTCCTAAGTACAGATCTGTACAGCCACCCAAAAGCATCTCTTTCACTTTCTGGTAACTTCATAACCACCTCTGGGCCTCAGTTTCCTCATCCATACAATGGGAACGTTGAGTAACAGCTTCTGCGTAGCTTTTCTTTTGAGTTAAATGCAGGCATGGAGGGAAATCAAGACAGACTCTGCTTGGTCGATTTAAGTATCATATCTAATGTTGTTTATGTTTCCTAATAAATGGAGTTGACATTGAGCTTTTTTCTCCCACGATCTACAACAGTGCCATTTCTGCCAATTTTACTGTGTCCATAAATATGCCCACCATAAAGCATCTCTTTCACTTATTAGAGACTTCCTTAATGGCTCCGTGCCTCAGTTTACTCATCGATAAATTGGGAGTGCTGTTTTTTTTAAAATTAAATGAAACAGAGCATACGACAGATCCAGGATGTTCCTTGGTAGATCTAAGTAGAATTCTGCATTTCTTCTTTTAGTAAGAGAGATTTGAAACTGAGTTTGCTTCTCCACCATTCTAGATAGACTATGCCCTTTTCCACAAAATTTACTGAGGGTAGGTAAATACATCGTCAGAGAGTTCTTCCTTTCCACTGCTTGTCACTTCATTACTGCCTCTGTGCCTCAGTTTCTTCAACTGTAAAATGGGAATATTGACAACACCTTCATCGTAGAGTTTTTCTTGAATTAAATGACGCTTAACATGGAAAAGACCCACCATTGCTTAGGAGGTCTAGCTAACATAGGTAATATTGTATTTTTTAAGAGTGCTAAAATCTTTATTTTGACCCCGCAGCCTTGTCGATTTTCTTCGACCTTACTGGTTCTGATTTTCCATTAAATGAAACAGAGCAAGTACAATACGGAGCACATGGTGAGTCGAGTTCAGTAGGTCACTTAGTCTTTGTAAGACAATGGAAATTGAGATTTTCCCCCCCCAAATCCAATAGACGGTGCCCTTATAAACACATTTTATTCAGTAGAGATAAATAGGCTCACGAAGACATCATCTTTCCCCGACGAATTTCTTTCTTAAAGCCTCTGCGCCTCAGTTTCCTCATATATAGAATGGGAATGTTCCTAACGCTTTACTTGTCGATTTTCTTTTTGATTAAATGAAGCGGTGCGTGCCAAAGAACCAGGACATTGCTTAGAAGATCTAAGCAACTCTCTTAATTTTGTTTTCAATACAGAGAATTTGAATTCGGATTTCCCCCCAACAATCTAGCCATGTAATGCCCTTTCCCACACAGTTTACTTAGTAGATAAATACGCACACCAAAAAGCATGTATTTCCATAACTAGTAAGGACAGTAATGTCTCTGTGTTTCAGGTTCCTCATCTGTAAAATGGGAATGTTGAGAACTCCTTCCTCATACCTGTTCTTTATAATTATATGAAGCAGAGTATGTGAAACACTGAGGACATGCTCCGTAGAGTTACGCAACATACTTCATTCGGGGTTTCTTGTTTTTTAATTTTTTTTTCTTTAAGCCGAAAATATATTGCTCTTTTTTTTTTAATTTTTAGTTTTACTTTATTTGACTTTACACTACCGTATTGGTTTTGCTGCAGTTTCTTTTTTGATAGAATGGAAATCAAGTTTTTCCCCCCAAATTCGACATAGACGTTGCCCTTTCCCACAAAGTTTACTAAGGACAGATCAATATGGCTAGCAAAAGCATCTCTTTCACGTACTAGCAATGTCTTTAATGCCTGAGCTTCCAGAAGTATACATGGGGAAATACTGACAACAGTTTCCCCGTAGATTTTGATTTCACTTAAGTGAAGCAGACCGTCAGAACACTGAGGACGTTGCTTAGCAGTCTAAGTACCATACTTAATTCCGTGTCGTGTTTTGTTTTTTTTTTTTTTTTTCTGGAGAATGAGTTGAAATCGAGTTTTTTCCCCAGTAACCTGGACCGAAAATGCACTTTCCCACAAAGTTTCCTAAGTACAGATCTGTACAGCCACCCAAAAGCATCTCTTTCACTTTCTGGTAACTTCATAACCACCTCTGGGCCTCAGTTTCCTCATCCATACAATGGGAACGTTGAGTAACAGCTTCTGCGTAGCTTTTCTTTTGAGTTAAATGCAGGCAAGGAGGGAAATCAAGACAGACTCTGCTTGGTCGATTTAAGTATCATACCTAATTTTGGTCACGTTTTCTAATAAATGGAGTTGACATTGAGCTTAGTTCTGCCACGATCTACAGCAGTGCCGTTTCTGCCAATTTTACTGTGTCCATAAATATGCCCACTATAAAGCATCTCTTTCACTTATTAGAGATTTCCTTAATGGCTCCGTGCCTCAGTTTACTCATCGATAAATTGGGAGTGCTCTTTTTTTAAAATTGAATGAAACAGAGCATAGGACACATCCAGGATGTTCCTTGGTAGATCTAAGTAGAATACTGCATTTCTTCTTTTAGTGAGAGTTGAAACTGAGTTTGCTTCTCCACCTTTCTAGATAGACTATGCCCTTTTCCACAACATTTACTGAGGGTAGGTAAATACAGCGCCAGAGACATCATCCGTTCCACTGCTTATAACTTCATTACTGCCTCAGTGCCTCAGTTTCCTCAACTGTAAAATGGGAATATTGACAACACCTTCATCGTAGATTTTCTTTTGAATTAAATGACGCTTAACATGTAAGAGACCCACCATTGATTAGGAGGTCTAGCTAACATAGGTAATATTGTATTTTTTAAGAGTGTTAAAATCTTTATTTTGACCCCGCAGCCTTGTCGATTTTCTTTGACCTTACTGGTTCTGATTTTCCATGAAAGGAAACAGAGCAAGTACAATACGGAGCACATGGTGAGTCGAGTTCAGTAGGTCACTTAGTCTTTGTAAGACAATGGAAATTGAGATTTTTCTCCCCCAAAATCCAATAGACGGTGCCCTTATAAACACATTTTATTCAGTAGAGATAAATAGGCTCAGGAATACCTCATCTTTCCCCGACGAATTTCTTTCTTAAAGCCTCTGCGCCTCAGTTTCCTCATATATAGAATGGGAATGTTCCTAACGCTTTACTTGTCGATTTTCTTTTTGATTAAATGAAGCGGTGCGTGCAAAGAACCAGGACATTGCATAGAAGATCTAAGCAACTCGCTTAATTTTGTTTTCAATACAGAGAATTTGAATTCGGATTGCCCCCCAACAATCTAGCCATGTAATGCCCTTTCCCACACAGTTCACTTAGTAGATAAATTCGCACACCAAAAAGCATGTATTTCCATAACTAGTAAGGACAGTAATGTCTCTGTGTTTCAGTTTCCTCATCTGTAAAATGGGAATGTTGAGAACTCCTTCGTCATACATGTTCTTTGTAATTAAGTGAAGCAGAGTTTGTAGAATACTGAGGACATGCTCCGTAGAGTTAAGCAACATACTTCATTCGGGGTTTCTTGTTTTGTAATTTTTTTTCTTTAAGCCGAAAATATATTGTTCTTCTTTTTTAAAAATGTTTAGTTTTACTTTATTTTACTTTACACTAGTGTATTGGTTTTGCCGCAGTTTCTTTTTTGACAGAACTGAAATGAAGTTTTTCCCCGCCAAATTCTAGATAGACGATGCCCTTTCCCACAAAGTTTACTAAGGACAGATCAATATGGCTAGCAAAAGCATCTCTTTCACGTACTAGCAATGTCTTTAATGCCTGACCTTCCAGAAGTATACATGGGGAAATACTGACAACAGTTTCCCCGTAGATTTTGATTTCAATTAAGTGAAGCAGACCATCTAAAACACTGAGGACGTTGCTTAGCAGTTTCAGTAACATTCTTAATTCCGTGTTTTGTTTTGTTTTTTTCTGGAGAATGAGTTGAAATCGAGTTTTTCCCCCAGTAACCTGGACCGAAAATGCACTTTCCCACAAAGTTTCCTAAGTACAGATCTGTACAGCCACCCAAAAGCATCTCTTTCACTTTCTGGTAACTTCATAACCACCTCTGGGCCTCAGTTTCCTCATCCATACAATGGGAACGTTGAGTAACAGCTTCTGCGTAGCTTTTCTTTTGAGTTAAATGCAGGCATGGAGGGAAATCAAGACAGACTCTGCTTGGTCGATTTAAGTATCATATCTAATGTTGTTTATGTTTCCTAATAAATGGAGTTGACATTGAGCTTTTTTCTCCCACGATCTACAACAGTGCCATTTCTGCCAATTTTACTGTGTCCATAAATATGCCCACCATAAAGCATCTCTTTCACTTATTAGAGACTTCCTTAATGGCTCCGTGCCTCAGTTTACTCATCGATAAATTGGGAGTGCTGTTTTTTTTAAAATTAAATGAAACAGAGCATACGACAGATCCAGGATGTTCCTTGGTAGATCTAAGTAGAATTCTGCATTTCTTCTTTTAGTAAGAGAGATTTGAAACTGAGTTTGCTTCTCCACCATTCTAGATAGACTATGCCCTTTTCCACAAAATTTACTGAGGGTAGGTAAATACATCGTCAGAGAGTTCTTCCTTTCCACTGCTTGTCACTTCATTACTGCCTCTGTGCCTCAGTTTCTTCAACTGTAAAATGGGAATATTGACAACACCTTCATCGTAGAGTTTTTCTTGAATTAAATGACGCTTAACATGGAAAAGACCCACCATTGCTTAGGAGGTCTAGCTAACATAGGTAATATTGTATTTTTTAAGAGTGCTAAAATCTTTATTTTGACCCCGCAGCCTTGTCGATTTTCTTCGACCTTACTGGTTCTGATTTTCCATTAAATGAAACAGAGCAAGTACAATACGGAGCACATGGTGAGTCGAGTTCAGTAGGTCACTTAGTCTTTGTAAGACAATGGAAATTGAGATTTTCCCCCCCCAAATCCAATAGACGGTGCCCTTATAAACACATTTTATTCAGTAGAGATAAATAGGCTCACGAAGACATCATCTTTCCCCGACGAATTTCTTTCTTAAAGCCTCTGCGCCTCAGTTTCCTCATATATAGAATGGGAATGTTCCTAACGCTTTACTTGTCGATTTTCTTTTTGATTAAATGAAGCGGTGCGTGCCAAAGAACCAGGACATTGCTTAGAAGATCTAAGCAACTCTCTTAATTTTGTTTTCAATACAGAGAATTTGAATTCGGATTTCCCCCCAACAATCTAGCCATGTAATGCCCTTTCCCACACAGTTTACTTAGTAGATAAATACGCACACCAAAAAGCATGTATTTCCATAACTAGTAAGGACAGTAATGTCTCTGTGTTTCAGGTTCCTCATCTGTAAAATGGGAATGTTGAGAACTCCTTCCTCATACCTGTTCTTTATAATTATATGAAGCAGAGTATGTGAAACACTGAGGACATGCTCCGTAGAGTTACGCAACATACTTCATTCGGGGTTTCTTGTTTTTTAATTTTTTTTTCTTTAAGCCGAAAATATATTGCTCTTTTTTTTTTAATTTTTAGTTTTACTTTATTTGACTTTACACTACCGTATTGGTTTTGCTGCAGTTTCTTTTTTGATAGAATGGAAATCAAGTTTTTCCCCCCAAATTCGACATAGACGTTGCCCTTTCCCACAAAGTTTACTAAGGACAGATCAATATGGCTAGCAAAAGCATCTCTTTCACGTACTAGCAATGTCTTTAATGCCTGAGCTTCCAGAAGTATACATGGGGAAATACTGACAACAGTTTCCCCGTAGATTTTGATTTCACTTAAGTGAAGCAGACCGTCAGAACACTGAGGACGTTGCTTAGCAGTCTAAGTACCATACTTAATTCCGTGTTGTGTTTTGTTTTTTTTTTTTTTTTTCTGGAGAATGAGTTGAAATCGAGTTTTTTCCCCAGTAACCTGGACCGAAAATGCACTTTCCCACAAAGTTTCCTAAGTACAGATCTGTACAGCCACCCAAAAGCATCTCTTTCACTTTCTGGTAACTTCATAACCACCTCTGGGCCTCAGTTTCCTCATCCATACAATGGGAACGTTGAGTAACAGCTTCTGCGTAGCTTTTCTTTTGAGTTAAATGCAGGCAAGGAGGGAAATCAAGACAGACTCTGCTTGGTCGATTTAAGTATCATACCTAATTTTGGTCACGTTTTCTAATAAATGGAGTTGACATTGAGCTTAGTTCTGCCACGATCTACAGCAGTGCCGTTTCTGCCAATTTTACTGTGTCCATAAATATGCCCACTATAAAGCATCTCTTTCACTTATTAGAGATTTCCTTAATGGCTCCGTGCCTCAGTTTACTCATCGATAAATTGGGAGTGCTCTTTTTTTAAAATTGAATGAAACAGAGCATAGGACACATCCAGGATGTTCCTTGGTAGATCTAAGTAGAATACTGCATTTCTTCTTTTAGTGAGAGTTGAAACTGAGTTTGCTTCTCCACCTTTCTAGATAGACTATGCCCTTTTCCACAACATTTACTGAGGGTAGGTAAATACAGCGCCAGAGACATCATCCGTTCCACTGCTTATAACTTCATTACTGCCTCAGTGCCTCAGTTTCCTCAACTGTAAAATGGGAATATTGACAACACCTTCATCGTAGATTTTCTTTTGAATTAAATGACGCTTAACATGTAAGAGACCCACCATTGATTAGGAGGTCTAGCTAACATAGGTAATATTGTATTTTTTAAGAGTGTTAAAATCTTTATTTTGACCCCGCAGCCTTGTCGATTTTCTTTGACCTTACTGGTTCTGATTTTCCATGAAAGGAAACAGAGCAAGTACAATACGGAGCACATGGTGAGTCGAGTTCAGTAGGTCACTTAGTCTTTGTAAGACAATGGAAATTGAGATTTTTCTCCCCCAAAATCCAATAGACGGTGCCCTTATAAACACATTTTATTCAGTAGAGATAAATAGGCTCAGGAATACCTCATCTTTCCCCGACGAATTTCTTTCTTAAAGCCTCTGCGCCTCAGTTTCCTCATATATAGAATGGGAATGTTCCTAACGCTTTACTTGTCGATTTTCTTTTTGATTAAATGAAGCGGTGCGTGCAAAGAACCAGGACATTGCATAGAAGATCTAAGCAACTCTCTTAATTTTGTTTTCAATACAGAGAATTTGAATTCGGATTGCCCCCCAACAATCTAGCCATGTAATGCCCTTTCCCACACAGTTCACTTAGTAGATAAATTCGCACACCAAAAAGCATGTATTTCCATAACTAGTAAGGACAGTAATGTCTCTGTGTTTCAGTTTCCTCATCTGTAAAATGGGAATGTTGAGAACTCCTTCGTCATACATGTTCTTTGTAATTAAGTGAAGCAGAGTTTGTAGAATACTGAGGACATGCTCCGTAGAGTTAAGCAACATACTTCATTCGGGGTTTCTTGTTTTGTAATTTTTTTTCTTTAAGCCGAAAATATATTGTTCTTCTTTTTTAAAAATGTTTAGTTTTACTTTATTTTACTTTACACTAGTGTATTGGTTTTGCCGCAGTTTCTTTTTTGACAGAACTGAAATGAAGTTTTTCCCCGCCAAATTCTAGATAGACGATGCCCTTTCCCACAAAGTTTACTAAGGACAGATCAATATGGCTAGCAAAAGCATCTCTTTCACGTACTAGCAATGTCTTTAATGCCTGACCTTCCAGAAGTATACATGGGGAAATACTGACAACAGTTTCCCCGTAGATTTTGATTTCAATTAAGTGAAGCAGACCATCTAAAACACTGAGGACGTTGCTTAGCAGTTTCAGTAACATTCTTAATTCCGTGTTTTGTTTTGTTTTTTTCTGGAGAATGAGTTGAAATCGAGTTTTTCCCCCAGTAACCTGGACCGAAAATGCACTTTCCCACAAAGTTTCCTAAGTACAGATCTGTACAGCCACCCAAAAGCATCTCTTTCACTTTCTGGTAACTTCATAACCACCTCTGGGCCTCAGTTTCCTCATCCATACAATGGGAACGTTGAGTAACAGCTTCTGCGTAGCTTTTCTTTTGAGTTAAATGCAGGCATGGAGGGAAATCAAGACAGACTCTGCTTGGTCGATTTAAGTATCATATCTAATGTTGTTTATGTTTCCTAATAAATGGAGTTGACATTGAGCTTTTTTCTCCCACGATCTACAACAGTGCCATTTCTGCCAATTTTACTGTGTCCATAAATATGCCCACCATAAAGCATCTCTTTCACTTATTAGAGACTTCCTTAATGGCTCCGTGCCTCAGTTTACTCATCGATAAATTGGGAGTGCTGTTTTTTTTAAAATTAAATGAAACAGAGCATACGACAGATCCAGGATGTTCCTTGGTAGATCTAAGTAGAATTCTGCATTTCTTCTTTTAGTAAGAGAGATTTGAAACTGAGTTTGCTTCTCCACCATTCTAGATAGACTATGCCCTTTTCCACAAAATTTACTGAGGGTAGGTAAATACATCGTCAGAGAGTTCTTCCTTTCCACTGCTTGTCACTTCGTTACTGCCTCTGTGCCTCAGTTTCTTCAACTGTAAAATGGGAATATTGACAACACCTTCATCGTAGAGTTTTTCTTGAATTAAATGACGCTTAACATGGAAAAGACCCACCATTGCTTAGGAGGTCTAGCTAACATAGGTAATATTGTATTTTTTAAGAGTGCTAAAATCTTTATTTTGACCCCGCAGCCTTGTCGATTTTCTTCGACCTTACTGGTTCTGATTTTCCATTAAATGAAACAGAGCAAGTACATTACGGAGCACATGGTGAGTCGAGTTCAGTAGGACACTTAGTCTTTGTAAGACAATGGAAATTGAGATTTTTTCCCTCCCAAATCCAATAGACGGTGCCCTTATAAACACATTTTATTCAGTAGAGATAAATAGGCTCACGAAGACATCATCTTTCCCCGACGAATTTCTTTCTTAAATCCTCTCTGCCACAGTTTCCTCATATATAGAATGGGAATGTTCCTAACGCTTTACTTGTCGATTTTCTTTTTGATTAAATGAAGCGGTGCGTGCAAAGAACCAGGACATTGCATAGAAGATCTAAGCAACTCTCTTAATTTTGTTTTCAATACAGAGAATTTGAATTCGGATTTCCCCCCAACAATCTAGCCATGTAATGCCCTTTCCCACACAGTTTACTTAGTAGATAAATACGCACACCAAAAAGCATGTATTTCCATAACTAGTAAGGACAGTAATGTCTCTGTGTTTCAGGTTCCTCATCTGTAAAATGGGAATGTTGAGAACTCCTTCCTCATACCTGTTCTTTATAATTATATGAAGCAGAGTATGTAAAACACTGAGGACATGCTCCGTAGAGTTACGCAACATACTTCATTCGGGGTTTCTTGTTTTTTAATTTTTTTTTCTTTAAGCCGAAAATATATTGCTCTTTTTTTTTTAATTTTTAGTTTTACTTTATTTGACTTTACACTACCGTATTGGTTTTGCTGCAGTTTCTTTTTTGATAGAATGGAAATCAAGTTTTTCCCCCCAAATTCGACATAGACGTTGCCCTTTCCCACAAAGTTTACTAAGGACAGATCAATATGGCTAGCAAAAGCATCTCTTTCACGTACTAGCAATGTCTTTAATGCCTGAGCTTCCAGAAGTATACATGGGGAAATACTGACAACAGTTTCCCCGTAGATTTTGATTTCACTTAAGTGAAGCAGACCGTCAGAACACTGAGGACGTTGCTTAGCAGTCTAAGTAACATACTTAATTCCGTGTTTTTTGTTTTTTGTTTTTTTTTCTGGAGAATGAGTTGAAATCGAGTTTTTCCCCCAGTAACCTGGACCGAAAATGCACTTTCCCACAAAGTTTCCTAAGTACAGATCTGTACAGCCACCCAAAAGCATCTCTTTCACTTTCTGGTAACTTCATAACCACCTCTGGGCCTCAGTTTCCTCATCCATACAATGGGAACGTTGAGTAACAGCTTCTGCGTAGCTTTTCTTTTGAGTTAAATGCAGGCAAGGAGGGAAATCAAGACAGACTCTGCTTGGTCGATTTAAGTATCATACCTAATTTTGGTCACGTTTTCTAATAAATGGAGTTGACATTGAGCTTAGTTCTGCCACGATCTACAGCAGTGCCGTTTCTGCCAATTTTACTGTGTCCATAAATATGCCCACTATAAAGCATCTCTTTCACTTATTAGAGATTTCCTTAATGGCTCCGTGCCTCAGTTTACTCATCGATAAATTGGGAGTGCTCTTTTTTTAAAATTGAATGAAACAGAGCATAGGACACATCCAGGATGTTCCTTGGTAGATCTAAGTAGAATACTGCATTTCTTCTTTTAGTGAGAGTTGAAACTGAGTTTGCTTCTCCACCTTTCTAGATAGACTATGCCCTTTTCCACAACATTTACTGAGGGTAGGTAAATACAGCGCCAGAGACATCATCCGTTCCACTGCTTATAACTTCATTACTGCCTCAGTGCCTCAGTTTCCTCAACTGTAAAATGGGAATATTGACAACACCTTCATCGTAGATTTTCTTTTGAATTAAATGACGCTTAACATGTAAGAGACCCACCATTGATTAGGAGGTCTAGCTAACATAGGTAATATTGTATTTTTTAAGAGTGTTAAAATCTTTATTTTGACCCCGCAGCCTTGTCGATTTTCTTTGACCTTACTGGTTCTGATTTTCCATGAAAGGAAACAGAGCAAGTACAATACGGAGCACATGGTGAGTCGAGTTCAGTAGGTCACTTAGTCTTTGTAAGACAATGGAAATTGAGATTTTTCTCCCCCAAAATCCAATAGACGGTGCCCTTATAAACACATTTTATTCAGTAGAGATAAATAGGCTCAGGAATACCTCATCTTTCCCCGACGAATTTCTTTCTTAAAGCCTCTGCGCCTCAGTTTCCTCATATATAGAATGGGAATGTTCCTAACGCTTTACTTGTCGATTTTCTTTTTGATTAAATGAAGCGGTGCGTGCAAAGAACCAGGACATTGCATAGAAGATCTAAGCAACTCTCTTAATTTTGTTTTCAATACAGAGAATTTGAATTCGGATTGCCCCCCAACAATCTAGCCATGTAATGCCCTTTCCCACACAGTTCACTTAGTAGATAAATTCGCACACCAAAAAGCATGTATTTCCATAACTAGTAAGGACAGTAATGTCTCTGTGTTTCAGTTTCCTCATCTGTAAAATGGGAATGTTGAGAACTCCTTCGTCATACATGTTCTTTGTAATTAAGTGAAGCAGAGTTTGTAGAATACTGAGGACATGCTCCGTAGAGTTAAGCAACATACTTCATTCGGGGTTTCTTGTTTTGTAATTTTTTTTCTTTAAGCCGAAAATATATTGTTCTTCTTTTTTAAAAATGTTTAGTTTTACTTTATTTTACTTTACACTAGTGTATTGGTTTTGCCGCAGTTTCTTTTTTGACAGAACTGAAATGAAGTTTTTCCCCGCCAAATTCTAGATAGACGATGCCCTTTCCCACAAAGTTTACTAAGGACAGATCAATATGGCTAGCAAAAGCATCTCTTTCACGTACTAGCAATGTCTTTAATGCCTGACCTTCCAGAAGTATACATGGGGAAATACTGACAACAGTTTCCCCGTAGATTTTGATTTCAATTAAGTGAAGCAGACCATCTAAAACACTGAGGACGTTGCTTAGCAGTTTCAGTAACATTCTTAATTCTGTGTTTTGTTTTGTTTTTTTCTGGAGAATGAGTTGAAATCGAGTTTTTCCCCCAGTAACCTGGACCGAAAATGCACTTTCCCACAAAGTTTCCTAAGTACAGATCTGTACAGCCACCCAAAAGCATCTCTTTCACTTTCTGGTAACTTCATAACCACCTCTGGGCCTCAGTTTCCTCATCCATACAATGGGAACGTTGAGTAACAGCTTCTGCGTAGCTTTTCTTTTGAGTTAAATGCAGGCATGGAGGGAAATCAAGACAGACTCTGCTTGGTCGATTTAAGTATCATATCTAATGTTGTTTATGTTTCCTAATAAATGGAGTTGACATTGAGCTTTTTTCTCCCACGATCTACAACAGTGCCATTTCTGCCAATTTTACTGTGTCCATAAATATGCCCACCATAAAGCATCTCTTTCACTTATTAGAGACTTCCTTAATGGCTCCGTGCCTCAGTTTACTCATCGATAAATTGGGAGTGCTGTTTTTTTTAAAATTAAATGAAACAGAGCATACGACAGATCCAGGATGTTCCTTGGTAGATCTAAGTAGAATTCTGCATTTCTTCTTTTAGTAAGAGAGATTTGAAACTGAGTTTGCTTCTCCACCATTCTAGATAGACTATGCCCTTTTCCACAAAATTTACTGAGGGTAGGTAAATACATCGTCAGAGAGTTCTTCCTTTCCACTGCTTGTCACTTCGTTACTGCCTCTGTGCCTCAGTTTCTTCAACTGTAAAATGGGAATATTGACAACACCTTCATCGTAGAGTTTTTCTTGAATTAAATGACGCTTAACATGGAAAAGACCCACCATTGCTTAGGAGGTCTAGCTAACATAGGTAATATTGTATTTTTTAAGAGTGCTAAAATCTTTATTTTGACCCCGCAGCCTTGTCGATTTTCTTCGACCTTACTGGTTCTGATTTTCCATTAAATGAAACAGAGCAAGTACATTACGGAGCACATGGTGAGTAGAGTTCAGTAGGACACTTAGTCTTTGTAAGACAATGGAAATTGAGATTTTTTCCCTCCCAAATCCAATAGACGGTGCCCTTATAAACACATTTTATTCAGTAGAGATAAATAGGCTCACGAAGACATCATCTTTCCCCGACGAATTTCTTTCTTAAATCCTCTCTGCCACAGTTTCCTCATATATAGAATGGGAATGTTCCTAACGCTTTACTTGTCGATTTTCTTTTTGATTAAATGAAGCGGTGCGTGCAAAGAACCAGGACATTGCATAGAAGATCTAAGCAACTCTCTTAATTTTGTTTTCAATACAGAGAATTTGAATTCGGATTTCCCCCCAACAATCTAGCCATGTAATGCCCTTTCCCACACAGTTCACTTAGTAGATAAATACGCACACCAAAAAGCATGTATTTCCATAACTAGTAAGGACAGTAATGTCTCTGTGTTTCAGGTTCCTCATCTGTAAAATGGGAATGTTGAGAACTCCTTCCTCATACCTGTTCTTTATAATTATATGAAGCAGAGTATGTAAAACACTGAGGACATGCTCCGTAGAGTTACGCAACATACTTCATTCGGGGTTTCTTGTTTTTTAATTTTTTTTTCTTTAAGCCGAAAATATATTGCTCTTTTTTTTTTAATTTTTAGTTTTACTTTATTTGACTTTACACTACCGTATTGGTTTTGCTGCAGTTTCTTTTTTGATAGAATGGAAATCAAGTTTTTCCCCCCAAATTCGACATAGACGTTGCCCTTTCCCACAAAGTTTACTAAGGACAGATCAATATGGCTAGCAAAAGCATCTCTTTCACGTACTAGCAATGTCTTTAATGCCTGAGCTTCCAGAAGTATACATGGGGAAATACTGACAACAGTTTCCCCGTAGATTTTGATTTCACTTAAGTGAAGCAGACCGTCAGAACACTGAGGACGTTGCTTAGCAGTCTAAGTAACATACTTAATTCCGTGTTTTTTGTTTTTTGTTTTTTTTTCTGGAGAATGAGTTGAAATCGAGTTTTTCCCCCAGTAACCTGGACCGAAAATGCACTTTCCCACAAAGTTTCCTAAGTACAGATCTGTACAGCCACCCAAAAGCATCTCTTTCACTTTCTGGTAACTTCATAACCACCTCTGGGCCTCAGTTTCCTCATCCATACAATGGGAACGTTGAGTAACAGCTTCTGCGTAGCTTTTCTTTTGAGTTAAATGCAGGCAAGGAGGGAAATCAAGACAGACTCTGCTTGGTCGATTTAAGTATCATACCTAATTTTGGTCACGTTTTCTAATAAATGGAGTTGACATTGAGCTTAGTTCTGCCACGATCTACAGCAGTGCCGTTTCTGCCAATTTTACTGTGTCCATAAATATGCCCACTATAAAGCATCTCTTTCACTTATTAGAGATTTCCTTAATGGCTCCGTGCCTCAGTTTACTCATCGATAAATTGGGAGTGCTCTTTTTTTAAAATTGAATGAAACAGAGCATAGGACACATCCAGGATGTTCCTTGGTAGATCTAAGTAGAATACTGCATTTCTTCTTTTAGTGAGAGTTGAAACTGAGTTTGCTTCTCCACCTTTCTAGATAGACTATGCCCTTTTCCACAACATTTACTGAGGGTAGGTAAATACAGCGCCAGAGACATCATCCGTTCCACTGCTTATAACTTCATTACTGCCTCAGTGCCTCAGTTTCCTCAACTGTAAAATGGGAATATTGACAACACCTTCATCGTAGATTTTCTTTTGAATTAAATGACGCTTAACATGTAAGAGACCCACCATTGATTAGGAGGTCTAGCTAACATAGGTAATATTGTATTTTTTAAGAGTGTTAAAATCTTTATTTTGACCCCGCAGCCTTGTCGATTTTCTTTGACCTTACTGGTTCTGATTTTCCATGAAAGGAAACAGAGCAAGTACAATACGGAGCACATGGTGAGTCGAGTTCAGTAGGTCACTTAGTCTTTGTAAGACAATGGAAATTGAGATTTTTCTCCCCCAAAATCCAATAGACGGTGCCCTTATAAACACATTTTATTCAGTAGAGATAAATAGGCTCAGGAATACCTCATCTTTCCCCGACGAATTTCTTTCTTAAAGCCTCTGCGCCTCAGTTTCCTCATATATAGAATGGGAATGTTCCTAACGCTTTACTTGTCGATTTTCTTTTTGATTAAATGAAGCGGTGCGTGCAAAGAACCAGGACATTGCATAGAAGATCTAAGCAACTCTCTTAATTTTGTTTTCAATACAGAGAATTTGAATTCGGATTGCCCCCCAACAATCTAGCCATGTAATGCCCTTTCCCACACAGTTCACTTAGTAGATAAATACGCACACCAAAAAGCATGTATTTCCATAACTAGTAAGGACAGTAATGTCTCTGTGTTTCAGGTTCCTCATCTGTAAAATGGGAATGTTGAGAACTCCTTCCTCATACCTGTTCTTTATAATTATATGAAGCAGAGTATGTAAAACACTGAGGACATGCTCCGTAGAGTTACGCAACATACTTCATTCGGGGTTTCTTGTTTTTTAATTTTTTTTTCTTTAAGCCGAAAATATATTGCTCTTTTTTTTTTAATTTTTAGTTTTACTTTATTTGACTTTACACTACCGTATTGGTTTTGCTGCAGTTTCTTTTTTGATAGAATGGAAATCAAGTTTTTCCCCCCAAATTCGACATAGACGTTGCCCTTTCCCACAAAGTTTACTAAGGACAGATCAATATGGCTAGCAAAAGCATCTCTTTCACGTACTAGCAATGTCTTTAATGCCTGAGCTTCCAGAAGTATACATGGGGAAATACTGACAACAGTTTCCCCGTAGATTTTGATTTCACTTAAGTGAAGCAGACCGTCAGAACACTGAGGACGTTGCTTAGCAGTCTAAGTAACATACTTAATTCCGTGTTTTTTGTTTTTTGTTTTTTTTTCTGGAGAATGAGTTGAAATCGAGTTTTTCCCCCAGTAACCTGGACCGAAAATGCACTTTCCCACAAAGTTTCCTAAGTACAGATCTGTACAGCCACCCAAAAGCATCTCTTTCACTTTCTGGTAACTTCATAACCACCTCTGGGCCTCAGTTTCCTCATCCATACAATGGGAACGTTGAGTAACAGCTTCTGCGTAGCTTTTCTTTTGAGTTAAATGCAGGCAAGGAGGGAAATCAAGACAGACTCTGCTTGGTCGATTTAAGTATCATACCTAATTTTGGTCACGTTTTCTAATAAATGGAGTTGACATTGAGCTTAGTTCTGCCACGATCTACAGCAGTGCCGTTTCTGCCAATTTTACTGTGTCCATAAATATGCCCACTATAAAGCATCTCTTTCACTTATTAGAGATTTCCTTAATGGCTCCGTGCCTCAGTTTACTCATCGATAAATTGGGAGTGCTCTTTTTTTAAAATTGAATGAAACAGAGCATAGGACACATCCAGGATGTTCCTTGGTAGATCTAAGTAGAATACTGCATTTCTTCTTTTAGTGAGAGTTGAAACTGAGTTTGCTTCTCCACCTTTCTAGATAGACTATGCCCTTTTCCACAACATTTACTGAGGGTAGGTAAATACAGCGCCAGAGACATCATCCGTTCCACTGCTTATAACTTCATTACTGCCTCAGTGCCTCAGTTTCCTCAACTGTAAAATGGGAATATTGACAACACCTTCATCGTAGATTTTCTTTTGAATTAAATGACGCTTAACATGTAAGAGACCCACCATTGATTAGGAGGTCTAGCTAACATAGGTAATATTGTATTTTTTAAGAGTGTTAAAATCTTTATTTTGACCCCGCAGCCTTGTCGATTTTCTTTGACCTTACTGGTTCTGATTTTCCATGAAAGGAAACAGAGCAAGTACAATACGGAGCACATGGTGAGTCGAGTTCAGTAGGTCACTTAGTCTTTGTAAGACAATGGAAATTGAGATTTTTCTCCCCCAAAATCCAATAGACGGTGCCCTTATAAACACATTTTATTCAGTAGAGATAAATAGGCTCAGGAATACCTCATCTTTCCCCGACGAATTTCTTTCTTAAAGCCTCTGCGCCTCAGTTTCCTCATATATAGAATGGGAATGTTCCTAACGCTTTACTTGTCGATTTTCTTTTTGATTAAATGAAGCGGTGCGTGCAAAGAACCAGGACATTGCATAGAAGATCTAAGCAACTCTCTTAATTTTGTTTTCAATACAGAGAATTTGAATTCGGATTGCCCCCCAACAATCTAGCCATGTAATGCCCTTTCCCACACAGTTCACTTAGTAGATAAATTCGCACACCAAAAAGCATGTATTTCCATAACTAGTAAGGACAGTAATGTCTCTGTGTTTCAGTTTCCTCATCTGTAAAATGGGAATGTTGAGAACTCCTTCGTCATACATGTTCTTTGTAATTAAGTGAAGCAGAGTTTGTAGAATACTGAGGACATGCTCCGTAGAGTTAAGCAACATACTTCATTCGGGGTTTCTTGTTTTGTAATTTTTTTTCTTTAAGCCGAAAATATATTGTTCTTCTTTTTTAAAAATGTTTAGTTTTACTTTATTTTACTTTACACTAGTGTATTGGTTTTGCCGCAGTTTCTTTTTTGACAGAACTGAAATGAAGTTTTTCCCCGCCAAATTCTAGATAGACGATGCCCTTTCCCACAAAGTTTACTAAGGACAGATCAATATGGCTAGCAAAAGCATCTCTTTCACGTACTAGCAATGTCTTTAATGCCTGACCTTCCAGAAGTATACATGGGGAAATACTGACAACAGTTTCCCCGTAGATTTTGATTTCAATTAAGTGAAGCAGACCATCTAAAACACTGAGGACGTTGCTTAGCAGTTTCAGTAACATTCTTAATTCCGTGTTTTGTTTTGTTTTTTTCTGGAGAATGAGTTGAAATCGAGTTTTTCCCCCAGTAACCTGGACCGAAAATGCACTTTCCCACAAAGTTTCCTAAGTACAGATCTGTACAGCCACCCAAAAGCATCTCTTTCACTTTCTGGTAACTTCATAACCACCTCTGGGCCTCAGTTTCCTCATCCATACAATGGGAACGTTGAGTAACAGCTTCTGCGTAGCTTTTCTTTTGAGTTAAATGCAGGCATGGAGGGAAATCAAGACAGACTCTGCTTGGTCGATTTAAGTATCATATCTAATGTTGTTTATGTTTCCTAATAAATGGAGTTGACATTGAGCTTTTTTCTCCCACGATCTACAACAGTGCCATTTCTGCCAATTTTACTGTGTCCATAAATATGCCCACCATAAAGCATCTCTTTCACTTATTAGAGACTTCCTTAATGGCTCCGTGCCTCAGTTTACTCATCGATAAATTGGGAGTGCTGTTTTTTTTAAAATTAAATGAAACAGAGCATACGACAGATCCAGGATGTTCCTTGGTAGATCTAAGTAGAATTCTGCATTTCTTCTTTTAGTAAGAGAGATTTGAAACTGAGTTTGCTTCTCCACCATTCTAGATAGACTATGCCCTTTTCCACAAAATTTACTGAGGGTAGGTAAATACATCGTCAGAGAGTTCTTCCTTTCCACTGCTTGTCACTTCGTTACTGCCTCTGTGCCTCAGTTTCTTCAACTGTAAAATGGGAATATTGACAACACCTTCATCGTAGAGTTTTTCTTGAATTAAATGACGCTTAACATGGAAAAGACCCACCATTGCTTAGGAGGTCTAGCTAACATAGGTAATATTGTATTTTTTAAGAGTGCTAAAATCTTTATTTTGACCCCGCAGCCTTGTCGATTTTCTTCGACCTTACTGGTTCTGATTTTCCATTAAATGAAACAGAGCAAGTACATTACGGAGCACATGGTGAGTAGAGTTCAGTAGGACACTTAGTCTTTGTAAGACAATGGAAATTGAGATTTTTTCCCTCCCAAATCCAATAGACGGTGCCCTTATAAACACATTTTATTCAGTAGAGATAAATAGGCTCACGAAGACATCATCTTTCCCCGACGAATTTCTTTCTTAAATCCTCTCTGCCACAGTTTCCTCATATATAGAATGGGAATGTTCCTAACGCTTTACTTGTCGATTTTCTTTTTGATTAAATGAAGCGGTGCGTGCAAAGAACCAGGACATTGCATAGAAGATCTAAGCAACTCTCTTAATTTTGTTTTCAATACAGAGAATTTGAATTCGGATTTCCCCCCAACAATCTAGCCATGTAATGCCCTTTCCCACACAGTTTACTTAGTAGATAAATACGCACACCAAAAAGCATGTATTTCCATAACTAGTAAGGACAGTAATGTCTCTGTGTTTCAGGTTCCTCATCTGTAAAATGGGAATGTTGAGAACTCCTTCCTCATACCTGTTCTTTATAATTATATGAAGCAGAGTATGTAAAACACTGAGGACATGCTCCGTAGAGTTACGCAACATACTTCATTCGGGGTTTCTTGTTTTTTAATTTTTTTTTCTTTAAGCCGAAAATATATTGCTCTTTTTTTTTTAATTTTTAGTTTTACTTTATTTGACTTTACACTACCGTATTGGTTTTGCTGCAGTTTCTTTTTTGATAGAATGGAAATCAAGTTTTTCCCCCCAAATTCGACATAGACGTTGCCCTTTCCCACAAAGTTTACTAAGGACAGATCAATATGGCTAGCAAAAGCATCTCTTTCACGTACTAGCAATGTCTTTAATGCCTGAGCTTCCAGAAGTATACATGGGGAAATACTGACAACAGTTTCCCCGTAGATTTTGATTTCACTTAAGTGAAGCAGACCGTCAGAACACTGAGGACGTTGCTTAGCAGTCTAAGTAACATACTTAATTCCGTGTTTTTTGTTTTTTGTTTTTTTTTCTGGAGAATGAGTTGAAATCGAGTTTTTCCCCCAGTAACCTGGACCGAAAATGCACTTTCCCACAAAGTTTCCTAAGTACAGATCTGTACAGCCACCCAAAAGCATCTCTTTCACTTTCTGGTAACTTCATAACCACCTCTGGGCCTCAGTTTCCTCATCCATACAATGGGAACGTTGAGTAACAGCTTCTGCGTAGCTTTTCTTTTGAGTTAAATGCAGGCAAGGAGGGAAATCAAGACAGACTCTGCTTGGTCGATTTAAGTATCATACCTAATTTTGGTCACGTTTTCTAATAAATGGAGTTGACATTGAGCTTAGTTCTGCCACGATCTACAGCAGTGCCGTTTCTGCCAATTTTACTGTGTCCATAAATATGCCCACTATAAAGCATCTCTTTCACTTATTAGAGATTTCCTTAATGGCTCCGTGCCTCAGTTTACTCATCGATAAATTGGGAGTGCTCTTTTTTTAAAATTGAATGAAACAGAGCATAGGACACATCCAGGATGTTCCTTGGTAGATCTAAGTAGAATACTGCATTTCTTCTTTTAGTGAGAGTTGAAACTGAGTTTGCTTCTCCACCTTTCTAGATAGACTATGCCCTTTTCCACAACATTTACTGAGGGTAGGTAAATACAGCGCCAGAGACATCATCCGTTCCACTGCTTATAACTTCATTACTGCCTCAGTGCCTCAGTTTCCTCAACTGTAAAATGGGAATATTGACAACACCTTCATCGTAGATTTTCTTTTGAATTAAATGACGCTTAACATGTAAGAGACCCACCATTGATTAGGAGGTCTAGCTAACATAGGTAATATTGTATTTTTTAAGAGTGTTAAAATCTTTATTTTGACCCCGCAGCCTTGTCGATTTTCTTTGACCTTACTGGTTCTGATTTTCCATGAAAGGAAACAGAGCAAGTACAATACGGAGCACATGGTGAGTCGAGTTCAGTAGGTCACTTAGTCTTTGTAAGACAATGGAAATTGAGATTTTTCTCCCCCAAAATCCAATAGACGGTGCCCTTATAAACACATTTTATTCAGTAGAGATAAATAGGCTCAGGAATACCTCATCTTTCCCCGACGAATTTCTTTCTTAAAGCCTCTGCGCCTCAGTTTCCTCATATATAGAATGGGAATGTTCCTAACGCTTTACTTGTCGATTTTCTTTTTGATTAAATGAAGCGGTGCGTGCAAAGAACCAGGACATTGCATAGAAGATCTAAGCAACTCTCTTAATTTTGTTTTCAATACAGAGAATTTGAATTCGGATTGCCCCCCAACAATCTAGCCATGTAATGCCCTTTCCCACACAGTTCACTTAGTAGATAAATACGCACACCAAAAAGCATGTATTTCCATAACTAGTAAGGACAGTAATGTCTCTGTGTTTCAGGTTCCTCATCTGTAAAATGGGAATGTTGAGAACTCCTTCCTCATACCTGTTCTTTATAATTATATGAAGCAGAGTATGTAAAACACTGAGGACATGCTCCGTAGAGTTACGCAACATACTTCATTCGGGGTTTCTTGTTTTTTAATTTTTTTTTCTTTAAGCCGAAAATATATTGCTCTTTTTTTTTTAATTTTTAGTTTTACTTTATTTGACTTTACACTACCGTATTGGTTTTGCTGCAGTTTCTTTTTTGATAGAATGGAAATCAAGTTTTTCCCCCCAAATTCGACATAGACGTTGCCCTTTCCCACAAAGTTTACTAAGGACAGATCAATATGGCTAGCAAAAGCATCTCTTTCACGTACTAGCAATGTCTTTAATGCCTGAGCTTCCAGAAGTATACATGGGGAAATACTGACAACAGTTTCCCCGTAGATTTTGATTTCACTTAAGTGAAGCAGACCGTCAGAACACTGAGGACGTTGCTTAGCAGTCTAAGTAACATACTTAATTCCGTGTTTTTTGTTTTTTGTTTTTTTTTCTGGAGAATGAGTTGAAATCGAGTTTTTCCCCCAGTAACCTGGACCGAAAATGCACTTTCCCACAAAGTTTCCTAAGTACAGATCTGTACAGCCACCCAAAAGCATCTCTTTCACTTTCTGGTAACTTCATAACCACCTCTGGGCCTCAGTTTCCTCATCCATACAATGGGAACGTTGAGTAACAGCTTCTGCGTAGCTTTTCTTTTGAGTTAAATGCAGGCAAGGAGGGAAATCAAGACAGACTCTGCTTGGTCGATTTAAGTATCATACCTAATTTTGGTCACGTTTTCTAATAAATGGAGTTGACATTGAGCTTAGTTCTGCCACGATCTACAGCAGTGCCGTTTCTGCCAATTTTACTGTGTCCATAAATATGCCCACTATAAAGCATCTCTTTCACTTATTAGAGATTTCCTTAATGGCTCCGTGCCTCAGTTTACTCATCGATAAATTGGGAGTGCTCTTTTTTTAAAATTGAATGAAACAGAGCATAGGACACATCCAGGATGTTCCTTGGTAGATCTAAGTAGAATACTGCATTTCTTCTTTTAGTGAGAGTTGAAACTGAGTTTGCTTCTCCACCTTTCTAGATAGACTATGCCCTTTTCCACAACATTTACTGAGGGTAGGTAAATACAGCGCCAGAGACATCATCCGTTCCACTGCTTATAACTTCATTACTGCCTCAGTGCCTCAGTTTCCTCAACTGTAAAATGGGAATATTGACAACACCTTCATCGTAGATTTTCTTTTGAATTAAATGACGCTTAACATGTAAGAGACCCACCATTGATTAGGAGGTCTAGCTAACATAGGTAATATTGTATTTTTTAAGAGTGTTAAAATCTTTATTTTGACCCCGCAGCCTTGTCGATTTTCTTTGACCTTACTGGTTCTGATTTTCCATGAAAGGAAACAGAGCAAGTACAATACGGAGCACATGGTGAGTCGAGTTCAGTAGGTCACTTAGTCTTTGTAAGACAATGGAAATTGAGATTTTTCTCCCCCAAAATCCAATAGACGGTGCCCTTATAAACACATTTTATTCAGTAGAGATAAATAGGCTCAGGAATACCTCATCTTTCCCCGACGAATTTCTTTCTTAAAGCCTCTGCGCCTCAGTTTCCTCATATATAGAATGGGAATGTTCCTAACGCTTTACTTGTCGATTTTCTTTTTGATTAAATGAAGCGGTGCGTGCAAAGAACCAGGACATTGCATAGAAGATCTAAGCAACTCTCTTAATTTTGTTTTCAATACAGAGAATTTGAATTCGGATTGCCCCCCAACAATCTAGCCATGTAATGCCCTTTCCCACACAGTTCACTTAGTAGATAAATTCGCACACCAAAAAGCATGTATTTCCATAACTAGTAAGGACAGTAATGTCTCTGTGTTTCAGTTTCCTCATCTGTAAAATGGGAATGTTGAGAACTCCTTCGTCATACATGTTCTTTGTAATTAAGTGAAGCAGAGTTTGTAGAATACTGAGGACATGCTCCGTAGAGTTAAGCAACATACTTCATTCGGGGTTTCTTGTTTTGTAATTTTTTTTCTTTAAGCCGAAAATATATTGTTCTTCTTTTTTAAAAATGTTTAGTTTTACTTTATTTTACTTTACACTAGTGTATTGGTTTTGCCGCAGTTTCTTTTTTGACAGAACTGAAATGAAGTTTTTCCCCGCCAAATTCTAGATAGACGATGCCCTTTCCCACAAAGTTTACTAAGGACAGATCAATATGGCTAGCAAAAGCATCTCTTTCACGTACTAGCAATGTCTTTAATGCCTGACCTTCCAGAAGTATACATGGGGAAATACTGACAACAGTTTCCCCGTAGATTTTGATTTCAATTAAGTGAAGCAGACCATCTAAAACACTGAGGACGTTGCTTAGCAGTTTCAGTAACATTCTTAATTCCGTGTTTTGTTTTGTTTTTTTCTGGAGAATGAGTTGAAATCGAGTTTTTCCCCCAGTAACCTGGACCGAAAATGCACTTTCCCACAAAGTTTCCTAAGTACAGATCTGTACAGCCACCCAAAAGCATCTCTTTCACTTTCTGGTAACTTCATAACCACCTCTGGGCCTCAGTTTCCTCATCCATACAATGGGAACGTTGAGTAACAGCTTCTGCGTAGCTTTTCTTTTGAGTTAAATGCAGGCATGGAGGGAAATCAAGACAGACTCTGCTTGGTCGATTTAAGTATCATATCTAATGTTGTTTATGTTTCCTAATAAATGGAGTTGACATTGAGCTTTTTTCTCCCACGATCTACAACAGTGCCATTTCTGCCAATTTTACTGTGTCCATAAATATGCCCACCATAAAGCATCTCTTTCACTTATTAGAGACTTCCTTAATGGCTCCGTGCCTCAGTTTACTCATCGATAAATTGGGAGTGCTGTTTTTTTTAAAATTAAATGAAACAGAGCATACGACAGATCCAGGATGTTCCTTGGTAGATCTAAGTAGAATTCTGCATTTCTTCTTTTAGTAAGAGAGATTTGAAACTGAGTTTGCTTCTCCACCATTCTAGATAGACTATGCCCTTTTCCA
Organism: Budorcas taxicolor; assembly: GCF_023091745.1. NCBI lineage: Eukaryota > Metazoa > Chordata > Mammalia > Artiodactyla > Bovidae > Budorcas > Budorcas taxicolor. The sequence continues at coordinate 28,791,554 of NC_068935.1, forward strand.
CAAAATTTACTGAGGGTAGGTAAATACATCGTCAGAGAGTTCTTCCTTTCCACTGCTTGTCACTTCGTTACTGCCTCTGTGCCTCAGTTTCTTCAACTGTAAAATGGGAATATTGACAACACCTTCATCGTAGAGTTTTTCTTGAATTAAATGACGCTTAACATGGAAAAGACCCACCATTGCTTAGGAGGTCTAGCTAACATAGGTAATATTGTATTTTTTAAGAGTGCTAAAATCTTTATTTTGACCCCGCAGCCTTGTCGATTTTCTTCGACCTTACTGGTTCTGATTTTCCATTAAATGAAACAGAGCAAGTACATTACGGAGCACATGGTGAGTAGAGTTCAGTAGGACACTTAGTCTTTGTAAGACAATGGAAATTGAGATTTTTTCCCTCCCAAATCCAATAGACGGTGCCCTTATAAACACATTTTATTCAGTAGAGATAAATAGGCTCACGAAGACATCATCTTTCCCCGACGAATTTCTTTCTTAAATCCTCTCTGCCACAGTTTCCTCATATATAGAATGGGAATGTTCCTAACGCTTTACTTGTCGATTTTCTTTTTGATTAAATGAAGCGGTGCGTGCAAAGAACCAGGACATTGCATAGAAGATCTAAGCAACTCTCTTAATTTTGTTTTCAATACAGAGAATTTGAATTCGGATTTCCCCCCAACAATCTAGCCATGTAATGCCCTTTCCCACACAGTTTACTTAGTAGATAAATACGCACACCAAAAAGCATGTATTTCCATAACTAGTAAGGACAGTAATGTCTCTGTGTTTCAGGTTCCTCATCTGTAAAATGGGAATGTTGAGAACTCCTTCCTCATACCTGTTCTTTATAATTATATGAAGCAGAGTATGTAAAACACTGAGGACATGCTCCGTAGAGTTACGCAACATACTTCATTCGGGGTTTCTTGTTTTTTAATTTTTTTTTCTTTAAGCCGAAAATATATTGCTCTTTTTTTTTTAATTTTTAGTTTTACTTTATTTGACTTTACACTACCGTATTGGTTTTGCTGCAGTTTCTTTTTTGATAGAATGGAAATCAAGTTTTTCCCCCCAAATTCGACATAGACGTTGCCCTTTCCCACAAAGTTTACTAAGGACAGATCAATATGGCTAGCAAAAGCATCTCTTTCACGTACTAGCAATGTCTTTAATGCCTGAGCTTCCAGAAGTATACATGGGGAAATACTGACAACAGTTTCCCCGTAGATTTTGATTTCACTTAAGTGAAGCAGACCGTCAGAACACTGAGGACGTTGCTTAGCAGTCTAAGTAACATACTTAATTCCGTGTTTTTTGTTTTTTGTTTTTTTTTCTGGAGAATGAGTTGAAATCGAGTTTTTCCCCCAGTAACCTGGACCGAAAATGCACTTTCCCACAAAGTTTCCTAAGTACAGATCTGTACAGCCACCCAAAAGCATCTCTTTCACTTTCTGGTAACTTCATAACCACCTCTGGGCCTCAGTTTCCTCATCCATACAATGGGAACGTTGAGTAACAGCTTCTGCGTAGCTTTTCTTTTGAGTTAAATGCAGGCAAGGAGGGAAATCAAGACAGACTCTGCTTGGTCGATTTAAGTATCATACCTAATTTTGGTCACGTTTTCTAATAAATGGAGTTGACATTGAGCTTAGTTCTGCCACGATCTACAGCAGTGCCGTTTCTGCCAATTTTACTGTGTCCATAAATATGCCCACTATAAAGCATCTCTTTCACTTATTAGAGATTTCCTTAATGGCTCCGTGCCTCAGTTTACTCATCGATAAATTGGGAGTGCTCTTTTTTTAAAATTGAATGAAACAGAGCATAGGACACATCCAGGATGTTCCTTGGTAGATCTAAGTAGAATACTGCATTTCTTCTTTTAGTGAGAGTTGAAACTGAGTTTGCTTCTCCACCTTTCTAGATAGACTATGCCCTTTTCCACAACATTTACTGAGGGTAGGTAAATACAGCGCCAGAGACATCATCCGTTCCACTGCTTATAACTTCATTACTGCCTCAGTGCCTCAGTTTCCTCAACTGTAAAATGGGAATATTGACAACACCTTCATCGTAGATTTTCTTTTGAATTAAATGACGCTTAACATGTAAGAGACCCACCATTGATTAGGAGGTCTAGCTAACATAGGTAATATTGTATTTTTTAAGAGTGTTAAAATCTTTATTTTGACCCCGCAGCCTTGTCGATTTTCTTTGAGCTTACTGGTTCTGATTTTCCATGAAAGGAAACAGAGCAAGTACAATACGGAGCACATGGTGAGTCGAGTTCAGTAGGTCACTTAGTCTTTGTAAGACAATGGAAATTGAGATTTTTCTCCCCCAAAATCCAATAGACGGTGCCCTTATAAACACATTTTATTCAGTAGAGATAAATAGGCTCAGGAATACCTCATCTTTCCCCGACGAATTTCTTTCTTAAAGCCTCTGCGCCTCAGTTTCCTCATATATAGAATGGGAATGTTCCTAACGCTTTACTTGTCGATTTTCTTTTTGATTAAATGAAGCGGTGCGTGCAAAGAACCAGGACATTGCATAGAAGATCTAAGCAACTCTCTTAATTTTGTTTTCAATACAGAGAATTTGAATTCGGATTGCCCCCCAACAATCTAGCCATGTAATGCCCTTTCCCACACAGTTCACTTAGTAGATAAATTCGCACACCAAAAAGCATGTATTTCCATAACTAGTAAGGACAGTAATGTCTCTGTGTTTCAGTTTCCTCATCTGTAAAATGGGAATGTTGAGAACTCCTTCGTCATACATGTTCTTTGTAATTAAGTGAAGCAGAGTTTGTAGAATACTGAGGACATGCTCCGTAGAGTTAAGCAACATACTTCATTCGGGGTTTCTTGTTTTGTAATTTTTTTTCTTTAAGCCGAAAATATATTGTTCTTCTTTTTTAAAAATGTTTAGTTTTACTTTATTTTACTTTACACTAGTGTATTGGTTTTGCCGCAGTTTCTTTTTTGACAGAACTGAAATGAAGTTTTTCCCCGCCAAATTCTAGATAGACGATGCCCTTTCCCACAAAGTTTACTAAGGACAGATCAATATGGCTAGCAAAAGCATCTCTTTCACGTACTAGCAATGTCTTTAATGCCTGACCTTCCAGAAGTATACATGGGGAAATACTGACAACAGTTTCCCCGTAGATTTTGATTTCAATTAAGTGAAGCAGACCATCTAAAACACTGAGGACGTTGCTTAGCAGTTTCAGTAACATTCTTAATTCCGTGTTTTGTTTTGTTTTTTTCTGGAGAATGAGTTGAAATCGAGTTTTTCCCCCAGTAACCTGGACCGAAAATGCACTTTCCCACAAAGTTTCCTAAGTACAGATCTGTACAGCCACCCAAAAGCATCTCTTTCACTTTCTGGTAACTTCATAACCACCTCTGGGCCTCAGTTTCCTCATCCATACAATGGGAACGTTGAGTAACAGCTTCTGCGTAGCTTTTCTTTTGAGTTAAATGCAGGCATGGAGGGAAATCAAGACAGACTCTGCTTGGTCGATTTAAGTATCATATCTAATGTTGTTTATGTTTCCTAATAAATGGAGTTGACATTGAGCTTTTTTCTCCCACGATCTACAACAGTGCCATTTCTGCCAATTTTACTGTGTCCATAAATATGCCCACCATAAAGCATCTCTTTCACTTATTAGAGACTTCCTTAATGGCTCCGTGCCTCAGTTTACTCATCGATAAATTGGGAGTGCTGTTTTTTTTAAAATTAAATGAAACAGAGCATACGACAGATCCAGGATGTTCCTTGGTAGATCTAAGTAGAATTCTGCATTTCTTCTTTTAGTAAGAGAGATTTGAAACTGAGTTTGCTTCTCCACCATTCTAGATAGACTATGCCCTTTTCCACAAAATTTACTGAGGGTAGGTAAATACATCGTCAGAGAGTTCTTCCTTTCCACTGCTTGTCACTTCGTTACTGCCTCTGTGCCTCAGTTTCTTCAACTGTAAAATGGGAATATTGACAACACCTTCATCGTAGAGTTTTTCTTGAATTAAATGACGCTTAACATGGAAAAGACCCACCATTGCTTAGGAGGTCTAGCTAACATAGGTAATATTGTATTTTTTAAGAGTGCTAAAATCTTTATTTTGACCCCGCAGCCTTGTCGATTTTCTTCGACCTTACTGGTTCTGATTTTCCATTAAATGAAACAGAGCAAGTACATTACGGAGCACATGGTGAGTAGAGTTCAGTAGGACACTTAGTCTTTGTAAGACAATGGAAATTGAGATTTTTTCCCTCCCAAATCCAATAGACGGTGCCCTTATAAACACATTTTATTCAGTAGAGATAAATAGGCTCACGAAGACATCATCTTTCCCCGACGAATTTCTTTCTTAAATCCTCTCTGCCACAGTTTCCTCATATATAGAATGGGAATGTTCCTAACGCTTTACTTGTCGATTTTCTTTTTGATTAAATGAAGCGGTGCGTGCAAAGAACCAGGACATTGCATAGAAGATCTAAGCAACTCTCTTAATTTTGTTTTCAATACAGAGAATTTGAATTCGGATTTCCCCCCAACAATCTAGCCATGTAATGCCCTTTCCCACACAGTTTACTTAGTAGATAAATACGCACACCAAAAAGCATGTATTTCCATAACTAGTAAGGACAGTAATGTCTCTGTGTTTCAGGTTCCTCATCTGTAAAATGGGAATGTTGAGAACTCCTTCCTCATACCTGTTCTTTATAATTATATGAAGCAGAGTATGTAAAACACTGAGGACATGCTCCGTAGAGTTACGCAACATACTTCATTCGGGGTTTCTTGTTTTTTAATTTTTTTTTCTTTAAGCCGAAAATATATTGCTCTTTTTTTTTTAATTTTTAGTTTTACTTTATTTGACTTTACACTACCGTATTGGTTTTGCTGCAGTTTCTTTTTTGATAGAATGGAAATCAAGTTTTTCCCCCCAAATTCGACATAGACGTTGCCCTTTCCCACAAAGTTTACTAAGGACAGATCAATATGGCTAGCAAAAGCATCTCTTTCACGTACTAGCAATGTCTTTAATGCCTGAGCTTCCAGAAGTATACATGGGGAAATACTGACAACAGTTTCCCCGTAGATTTTGATTTCACTTAAGTGAAGCAGACCGTCAGAACACTGAGGACGTTGCTTAGCAGTCTAAGTAACATACTTAATTCCGTGTTTTTTGTTTTTTGTTTTTTTTTCTGGAGAATGAGTTGAAATCGAGTTTTTCCCCCAGTAACCTGGACCGAAAATGCACTTTCCCACAAAGTTTCCTAAGTACAGATCTGTACAGCCACCCAAAAGCATCTCTTTCACTTTCTGGTAACTTCATAACCACCTCTGGGCCTCAGTTTCCTCATCCATACAATGGGAACGTTGAGTAACAGCTTCTGCGTAGCTTTTCTTTTGAGTTAAATGCAGGCAAGGAGGGAAATCAAGACAGACTCTGCTTGGTCGATTTAAGTATCATACCTAATTTTGGTCACGTTTTCTAATAAATGGAGTTGACATTGAGCTTAGTTCTGCCACGATCTACAGCAGTGCCGTTTCTGCCAATTTTACTGTGTCCATAAATATGCCCACTATAAAGCATCTCTTTCACTTATTAGAGATTTCCTTAATGGCTCCGTGCCTCAGTTTACTCATCGATAAATTGGGAGTGCTCTTTTTTTAAAATTGAATGAAACAGAGCATAGGACACATCCAGGATGTTCCTTGGTAGATCTAAGTAGAATACTGCATTTCTTCTTTTAGTGAGAGTTGAAACTGAGTTTGCTTCTCCACCTTTCTAGATAGACTATGCCCTTTTCCACAACATTTACTGAGGGTAGGTAAATACAGCGCCAGAGACATCATCCGTTCCACTGCTTATAACTTCATTACTGCCTCAGTGCCTCAGTTTCCTCAACTGTAAAATGGGAATATTGACAACACCTTCATCGTAGATTTTCTTTTGAATTAAATGACGCTTAACATGTAAGAGACCCACCATTGATTAGGAGGTCTAGCTAACATAGGTAATATTGTATTTTTTAAGAGTGTTAAAATCTTTATTTTGACCCCGCAGCCTTGTCGATTTTCTTTGACCTTACTGGTTCTGATTTTCCATGAAAGGAAACAGAGCAAGTACAATACGGAGCACATGGTGAGTCGAGTTCAGTAGGTCACTTAGTCTTTGTAAGACAATGGAAATTGAGATTTTTCTCCCCCAAAATCCAATAGACGGTGCCCTTATAAACACATTTTATTCAGTAGAGATAAATAGGCTCAGGAATACCTCATCTTTCCCCGACGAATTTCTTTCTTAAAGCCTCTGCGCCTCAGTTTCCTCATATATAGAATGGGAATGTTCCTAACGCTTTACTTGTCGATTTTCTTTTTGATTAAATGAAGCGGTGCGTGCAAAGAACCAGGACATTGCATAGAAGATCTAAGCAACTCTCTTAATTTTGTTTTCAATACAGAGAATTTGAATTCGGATTGCCCCCCAACAATCTAGCCATGTAATGCCCTTTCCCACACAGTTCACTTAGTAGATAAATTCGCACACCAAAAAGCATGTATTTCCATAACTAGTAAGGACAGTAATGTCTCTGTGTTTCAGTTTCCTCATCTGTAAAATGGGAATGTTGAGAACTCCTTCGTCATACATGTTCTTTGTAATTAAGTGAAGCAGAGTTTGTAGAATACTGAGGACATGCTCCGTAGAGTTAAGCAACATACTTCATTCGGGGTTTCTTGTTTTGTAATTTTTTTTCTTTAAGCCGAAAATATATTGTTCTTCTTTTTTAAAAATGTTTAGTTTTACTTTATTTTACTTTACACTAGTGTATTGGTTTTGCCGCAGTTTCTTTTTTGACAGAACTGAAATGAAGTTTTTCCCCGCCAAATTCTAGATAGACGATGCCCTTTCCCACAAAGTTTACTAAGGACAGATCAATATGGCTAGCAAAAGCATCTCTTTCACGTACTAGCAATGTCTTTAATGCCTGACCTTCCAGAAGTATACATGGGGAAATACTGACAACAGTTTCCCCGTAGATTTTGATTTCAATTAAGTGAAGCAGACCATCTAAAACACTGAGGACGTTGCTTAGCAGTTTCAGTAACATTCTTAATTCCGTGTTTTGTTTTGTTTTTTTCTGGAGAATGAGTTGAAATCGAGTTTTTCCCCCAGTAACCTGGACCGAAAATGCACTTTCCCACAAAGTTTCCTAAGTACAGATCTGTACAGCCACCCAAAAGCATCTCTTTCACTTTCTGGTAACTTCATAACCACCTCTGGGCCTCAGTTTCCTCATCCATACAATGGGAACGTTGAGTAACAGCTTCTGCGTAGCTTTTCTTTTGAGTTAAATGCAGGCATGGAGGGAAATCAAGACAGACTCTGCTTGGTCGATTTAAGTATCATATCTAATGTTGTTTATGTTTCCTAATAAATGGAGTTGACATTGAGCTTTTTTCTCCCACGATCTACAACAGTGCCATTTCTGCCAATTTTACTGTGTCCATAAATATGCCCACCATAAAGCATCTCTTTCACTTATTAGAGACTTCCTTAATGGCTCCGTGCCTCAGTTTACTCATCGATAAATTGGGAGTGCTGTTTTTTTTAAAATTAAATGAAACAGAGCATACGACAGATCCAGGATGTTCCTTGGTAGATCTAAGTAGAATTCTGCATTTCTTCTTTTAGTAAGAGAGATTTGAAACTGAGTTTGCTTCTCCACCATTCTAGATAGACTATGCCCTTTTCCACAAAATTTACTGAGGGTAGGTAAATACATCGTCAGAGAGTTCTTCCTTTCCACTGCTTGTCACTTCGTTACTGCCTCTGTGCCTCAGTTTCTTCAACTGTAAAATGGGAATATTGACAACACCTTCATCGTAGAGTTTTTCTTGAATTAAATGACGCTTAACATGGAAAAGACCCACCATTGCTTAGGAGGTCTAGCTAACATAGGTAATATTGTATTTTTTAAGAGTGCTAAAATCTTTATTTTGACCCCGCAGCCTTGTCGATTTTCTTCGACCTTACTGGTTCTGATTTTCCATTAAATGAAACAGAGCAAGTACATTACGGAGCACATGGTGAGTAGAGTTCAGTAGGACACTTAGTCTTTGTAAGACAATGGAAATTGAGATTTTTTCCCTCCCAAATCCAATAGACGGTGCCCTTATAAACACATTTTATTCAGTAGAGATAAATAGGCTCACGAAGACATCATCTTTCCCCGACGAATTTCTTTCTTAAATCCTCTCTGCCACAGTTTCCTCATATATAGAATGGGAATGTTCCTAACGCTTTACTTGTCGATTTTCTTTTTGATTAAATGAAGCGGTGCGTGCAAAGAACCAGGACATTGCATAGAAGATCTAAGCAACTCTCTTAATTTTGTTTTCAATACAGAGAATTTGAATTCGGATTTCCCCCCAACAATCTAGCCATGTAATGCCCTTTCCCACACAGTTTACTTAGTAGATAAATACGCACACCAAAAAGCATGTATTTCCATAACTAGTAAGGACAGTAATGTCTCTGTGTTTCAGGTTCCTCATCTGTAAAATGGGAATGTTGAGAACTCCTTCCTCATACCTGTTCTTTATAATTATATGAAGCAGAGTATGTAAAACACTGAGGACATGCTCCGTAGAGTTACGCAACATACTTCATTCGGGGTTTCTTGTTTTTTAATTTTTTTTTCTTTAAGCCGAAAATATATTGCTCTTTTTTTTTTAATTTTTAGTTTTACTTTATTTGACTTTACACTACCGTATTGGTTTTGCTGCAGTTTCTTTTTTGATAGAATGGAAATCAAGTTTTTCCCCCCAAATTCGACATAGACGTTGCCCTTTCCCACAAAGTTTACTAAGGACAGATCAATATGGCTAGCAAAAGCATCTCTTTCACGTACTAGCAATGTCTTTAATGCCTGAGCTTCCAGAAGTATACATGGGGAAATACTGACAACAGTTTCCCCGTAGATTTTGATTTCACTTAAGTGAAGCAGACCGTCAGAACACTGAGGACGTTGCTTAGCAGTCTAAGTAACATACTTAATTCCGTGTTTTTTGTTTTTTGTTTTTTTTTCTGGAGAATGAGTTGAAATCGAGTTTTTCCCCCAGTAACCTGGACCGAAAATGCACTTTCCCACAAAGTTTCCTAAGTACAGATCTGTACAGCCACCCAAAAGCATCTCTTTCACTTTCTGGTAACTTCATAACCACCTCTGGGCCTCAGTTTCCTCATCCATACAATGGGAACGTTGAGTAACAGCTTCTGCGTAGCTTTTCTTTTGAGTTAAATGCAGGCAAGGAGGGAAATCAAGACAGACTCTGCTTGGTCGATTTAAGTATCATACCTAATTTTGGTCACGTTTTCTAATAAATGGAGTTGACATTGAGCTTAGTTCTGCCACGATCTACAGCAGTGCCGTTTCTGCCAATTTTACTGTGTCCATAAATATGCCCACTATAAAGCATCTCTTTCACTTATTAGAGATTTCCTTAATGGCTCCGTGCCTCAGTTTACTCATCGATAAATTGGGAGTGCTCTTTTTTTAAAATTGAATGAAACAGAGCATAGGACACATCCAGGATGTTCCTTGGTAGATCTAAGTAGAATACTGCATTTCTTCTTTTAGTGAGAGTTGAAACTGAGTTTGCTTCTCCACCTTTCTAGATAGACTATGCCCTTTTCCACAACATTTACTGAGGGTAGGTAAATACAGCGCCAGAGACATCATCCGTTCCACTGCTTATAACTTCATTACTGCCTCAGTGCCTCAGTTTCCTCAACTGTAAAATGGGAATATTGACAACACCTTCATCGTAGATTTTCTTTTGAATTAAATGACGCTTAACATGTAAGAGACCCACCATTGATTAGGAGGTCTAGCTAACATAGGTAATATTGTATTTTTTAAGAGTGTTAAAATCTTTATTTTGACCCCGCAGCCTTGTCGATTTTCTTTGACCTTACTGGTTCTGATTTTCCATGAAAGGAAACAGAGCAAGTACAATACGGAGCACATGGTGAGTCGAGTTCAGTAGGTCACTTAGTCTTTGTAAGACAATGGAAATTGAGATTTTTCTCCCCCAAAATCCAATAGACGGTGCCCTTATAAACACATTTTATTCAGTAGAGATAAATAGGCTCAGGAATACCTCATCTTTCCCCGACGAATTTCTTTCTTAAAGCCTCTGCGCCTCAGTTTCCTCATATATAGAATGGGAATGTTCCTAACGCTTTACTTGTCGATTTTCTTTTTGATTAAATGAAGCGGTGCGTGCAAAGAACCAGGACATTGCATAGAAGATCTAAGCAACTCTCTTAATTTTGTTTTCAATACAGAGAATTTGAATTCGGATTGCCCCCCAACAATCTAGCCATGTAATGCCCTTTCCCACACAGTTCACTTAGTAGATAAATTCGCACACCAAAAAGCATGTATTTCCATAACTAGTAAGGACAGTAATGTCTCTGTGTTTCAGTTTCCTCATCTGTAAAATGGGAATGTTGAGAACTCCTTCGTCATACATGTTCTTTGTAATTAAGTGAAGCAGAGTTTGTAGAATACTGAGGACATGCTCCGTAGAGTTAAGCAACATACTTCATTCGGGGTTTCTTGTTTTGTAATTTTTTTTCTTTAAGCCGAAAATATATTGTTCTTCTTTTTTAAAAATGTTTAGTTTTACTTTATTTTACTTTACACTAGTGTATTGGTTTTGCCGCAGTTTCTTTTTTGACAGAACTGAAATGAAGTTTTTCCCCGCCAAATTCTAGATAGACGATGCCCTTTCCCACAAAGTTTACTAAGGACAGATCAATATGGCTAGCAAAAGCATCTCTTTCACGTACTAGCAATGTCTTTAATGCCTGACCTTCCAGAAGTATACATGGGGAAATACTGACAACAGTTTCCCCGTAGATTTTGATTTCAATTAAGTGAAGCAGACCATCTAAAACACTGAGGACGTTGCTTAGCAGTTTCAGTAACATTCTTAATTCCGTGTTTTGTTTTGTTTTTTTCTGGAGAATGAGTTGAAATCGAGTTTTTCCCCCAGTAACCTGGACCGAAAATGCACTTTCCCACAAAGTTTCCTAAGTACAGATCTGTACAGCCACCCAAAAGCATCTCTTTCACTTTCTGGTAACTTCATAACCACCTCTGGGCCTCAGTTTCCTCATCCATACAATGGGAACGTTGAGTAACAGCTTCTGCGTAGCTTTTCTTTTGAGTTAAATGCAGGCATGGAGGGAAATCAAGACAGACTCTGCTTGGTCGATTTAAGTATCATATCTAATGTTGTTTATGTTTCCTAATAAATGGAGTTGACATTGAGCTTTTTTCTCCCACGATCTACAACAGTGCCATTTCTGCCAATTTTACTGTGTCCATAAATATGCCCACCATAAAGCATCTCTTTCACTTATTAGAGACTTCCTTAATGGCTCCGTGCCTCAGTTTACTCATCGATAAATTGGGAGTGCTGTTTTTTTTAAAATTAAATGAAACAGAGCATACGACAGATCCAGGATGTTCCTTGGTAGATCTAAGTAGAATTCTGCATTTCTTCTTTTAGTAAGAGAGATTTGAAACTGAGTTTGCTTCTCCACCATTCTAGATAGACTATGCCCTTTTCCACAAAATTTACTGAGGGTAGGTAAATACATCGTCAGAGAGTTCTTCCTTTCCACTGCTTGTCACTTCGTTACTGCCTCTGTGCCTCAGTTTCTTCAACTGTAAAATGGGAATATTGACAACACCTTCATCGTAGAGTTTTTCTTGAATTAAATGACGCTTAACATGGAAAAGACCCACCATTGCTTAGGAGGTCTAGCTAACATAGGTAATATTGTATTTTTTAAGAGTGCTAAAATCTTTATTTTGACCCCGCAGCCTTGTCGATTTTCTTCGACCTTACTGGTTCTGATTTTCCATTAAATGAAACAGAGCAAGTACATTACGGAGCACATGGTGAGTCGAGTTCAGTAGGACACTTAGTCTTTGTAAGACAATGGAAATTGAGATTTTTTCCCTCCCAAATCCAATAGACGGTGCCCTTATAAACACATTTTATTCAGTAGAGATAAATAGGCTCACGAAGACATCATCTTTCCCCGACGAATTTCTTTCTTAAATCCTCTCTGCCACAGTTTCCTCATATATAGAATGGGAATGTTCCTAACGCTTTACTTGTCGATTTTCTTTTTGATTAAATGAAGCGGTGCGTGCAAAGAACCAGGACATTGCATAGAAGATCTAAGCAACTCTCTTAATTTTGTTTTCAATACAGAGAATTTGAATTCGGATTTCCCCCCAACAATCTAGCCATGTAATGCCCTTTCCCACACAGTTTACTTAGTAGATAAATACGCACACCAAAAAGCATGTATTTCCATAACTAGTAAGGACAGTAATGTCTCTGTGTTTCAGGTTCCTCATCTGTAAAATGGGAATGTTGAGAACTCCTTCCTCATACCTGTTCTTTATAATTATATGAAGCAGAGTATGTAAAACACTGAGGACATGCTCCGTAGAGTTACGCAACATACTTCATTCGGGGTTTCTTGTTTTTTAATTTTTTTTTCTTTAAGCCGAAAATATATTGCTCTTTTTTTTTTAATTTTTAGTTTTACTTTATTTGACTTTACACTACCGTATTGGTTTTGCTGCAGTTTCTTTTTTGATAGAATGGAAATCAAGTTTTTCCCCCCAAATTCGACATAGACGTTGCCCTTTCCCACAAAGTTTACTAAGGACAGATCAATATGGCTAGCAAAAGCATCTCTTTCACGTACTAGCAATGTCTTTAATGCCTGAGCTTCCAGAAGTATACATGGGGAAATACTGACAACAGTTTCCCCGTAGATTTTGATTTCACTTAAGTGAAGCAGACCGTCAGAACACTGAGGACGTTGCTTAGCAGTCTAAGTAACATACTTAATTCCGTGTTTTTTGTTTTTTGTTTTTTTTTCTGGAGAATGAGTTGAAATCGAGTTTTTCCCCCAGTAACCTGGACCGAAAATGCACTTTCCCACAAAGTTTCCTAAGTACAGATCTGTACAGCCACCCAAAAGCATCTCTTTCACTTTCTGGTAACTTCATAACCACCTCTGGGCCTCAGTTTCCTCATCCATACAATGGGAACGTTGAGTAACAGCTTCTGCGTAGCTTTTCTTTTGAGTTAAATGCAGGCAAGGAGGGAAATCAAGACAGACTCTGCTTGGTCGATTTAAGTATCATACCTAATTTTGGTCACGTTTTCTAATAAATGGAGTTGACATTGAGCTTAGTTCTGCCACGATCTACAGCAGTGCCGTTTCTGCCAATTTTACTGTGTCCATAAATATGCCCACTATAAAGCATCTCTTTCACTTATTAGAGATTTCCTTAATGGCTCCGTGCCTCAGTTTACTCATCGATAAATTGGGAGTGCTCTTTTTTTAAAATTGAATGAAACAGAGCATAGGACACATCCAGGATGTTCCTTGGTAGATCTAAGTAGAATACTGCATTTCTTCTTTTAGTGAGAGTTGAAACTGAGTTTGCTTCTCCACCTTTCTAGATAGACTATGCCCTTTTCCACAACATTTACTGAGGGTAGGTAAATACAGCGCCAGAGACATCATCCGTTCCACTGCTTATAACTTCATTACTGCCTCAGTGCCTCAGTTTCCTCAACTGTAAAATGGGAATATTGACAACACCTTCATCGTAGATTTTCTTTTGAATTAAATGACGCTTAACATGTAAGAGACCCACCATTGATTAGGAGGTCTAGCTAACATAGGTAATATTGTATTTTTTAAGAGTGTTAAAATCTTTATTTTGACCCCGCAGCCTTGTCGATTTTCTTTGACCTTACTGGTTCTGATTTTCCATGAAAGGAAACAGAGCAAGTACAATACGGAGCACATGGTGAGTCGAGTTCAGTAGGTCACTTAGTCTTTGTAAGACAATGGAAATTGAGATTTTTCTCCCCCAAAATCCAATAGACGGTGCCCTTATAAACACATTTTATTCAGTAGAGATAAATAGGCTCAGGAATACCTCATCTTTCCCCGACGAATTTCTTTCTTAAAGCCTCTGCGCCTCAGTTTCCTCATATATAGAATGGGAATGTTCCTAACGCTTTACTTGTCGATTTTCTTTTTGATTAAATGAAGCGGTGCGTGCAAAGAACCAGGACATTGCATAGAAGATCTAAGCAACTCTCTTAATTTTGTTTTCAATACAGAGAATTTGAATTCGGATTGCCCCCCAACAATCTAGCCATGTAATGCCCTTTCCCACACAGTTCACTTAGTAGATAAATTCGCACACCAAAAAGCATGTATTTCCATAACTAGTAAGGACAGTAATGTCTCTGTGTTTCAGTTTCCTCATCTGTAAAATGGGAATGTTGAGAACTCCTTCGTCATACATGTTCTTTGTAATTAAGTGAAGCAGAGTTTGTAGAATACTGAGGACATGCTCCGTAGAGTTAAGCAACATACTTCATTCGGGGTTTCTTGTTTTGTAATTTTTTTTCTTTAAGCCGAAAATATATTGTTCTTCTTTTTTAAAAATGTTTAGTTTTACTTTATTTTACTTTACACTAGTGTATTGGTTTTGCCGCAGTTTCTTTTTTGACAGAACTGAAATGAAGTTTTTCCCCGCCAAATTCTAGATAGACGATGCCCTTTCCCACAAAGTTTACTAAGGACAGATCAATATGGCTAGCAAAAGCATCTCTTTCACGTACTAGCAATGTCTTTAATGCCTGACCTTCCAGAAGTATACATGGGGAAATACTGACAACAGTTTCCCCGTAGATTTTGATTTCAATTAAGTGAAGCAGACCATCTAAAACACTGAGGACGTTGCTTAGCAGTTTCAGTAACATTCTTAATTCCGTGTTTTGTTTTGTTTTTTTCTGGAGAATGAGTTGAAATCGAGTTTTTCCCCCAGTAACCTGGACCGAAAATGCACTTTCCCACAAAGTTTCCTAAGTACAGATCTGTACAGCCACCCAAAAGCATCTCTTTCACTTTCTGGTAACTTCATAACCACCTCTGGGCCTCAGTTTCCTCATCCATACAATGGGAACGTTGAGTAACAGCTTCTGCGTAGCTTTTCTTTTGAGTTAAATGCAGGCATGGAGGGAAATCAAGACAGACTCTGCTTGGTCGATTTAAGTATCATATCTAATGTTGTTTATGTTTCCTAATAAATGGAGTTGACATTGAGCTTTTTTCTCCCACGATCTACAACAGTGCCATTTCTGCCAATTTTACTGTGTCCATAAATATGCCCACCATAAAGCATCTCTTTCACTTATTAGAGACTTCCTTAATGGCTCCGTGCCTCAGTTTACTCATCGATAAATTGGGAGTGCTGTTTTTTTTAAAATTAAATGAAACAGAGCATACGACAGATCCAGGATGTTCCTTGGTAGATCTAAGTAGAATTCTGCATTTCTTCTTTTAGTAAGAGAGATTTGAAACTGAGTTTGCTTCTCCACCATTCTAGATAGACTATGCCCTTTTCCACAAAATTTACTGAGGGTAGGTAAATACATCGTCAGAGAGTTCTTCCTTTCCACTGCTTGTCACTTCGTTACTGCCTCTGTGCCTCAGTTTCTTCAACTGTAAAATGGGAATATTGACAACACCTTCATCGTAGAGTTTTTCTTGAATTAAATGACGCTTAACATGGAAAAGACCCACCATTGCTTAGGAGGTCTAGCTAACATAGGTAATATTGTATTTTTTAAGAGTGCTAAAATCTTTATTTTGACCCCGCAGCCTTGTCGATTTTCTTCGACCTTACTGGTTCTGATTTTCCATTAAATGAAACAGAGCAAGTACATTACGGAGCACATGGTGAGTCGAGTTCAGTAGGACACTTAGTCTTTGTAAGACAATGGAAATTGAGATTTTTTCCCTCCCAAATCCAATAGACGGTGCCCTTATAAACACATTTTATTCAGTAGAGATAAATAGGCTCACGAAGACATCATCTTTCCCCGACGAATTTCTTTCTTAAATCCTCTCTGCCACAGTTTCCTCATATATAGAATGGGAATGTTCCTAACGCTTTACTTGTCGATTTTCTTTTTGATTAAATGAAGCGGTGCGTGCAAAGAACCAGGACATTGCATAGAAGATCTAAGCAACTCTCTTAATTTTGTTTTCAATACAGAGAATTTGAATTCGGATTTCCCCCCAACAATCTAGCCATGTAATGCCCTTTCCCACACAGTTTACTTAGTAGATAAATACGCACACCAAAAAGCATGTATTTCCATAACTAGTAAGGACAGTAATGTCTCTGTGTTTCAGGTTCCTCATCTGTAAAATGGGAATGTTGAGAACTCCTTCCTCATACCTGTTCTTTATAATTATATGAAGCAGAGTATGTAAAACACTGAGGACATGCTCCGTAGAGTTACGCAACATACTTCATTCGGGGTTTCTTGTTTTTTAATTTTTTTTTCTTTAAGCCGAAAATATATTGCTCTTTTTTTTTTAATTTTTAGTTTTACTTTATTTGACTTTACACTACCGTATTGGTTTTGCTGCAGTTTCTTTTTTGATAGAATGGAAATCAAGTTTTTCCCCCCAAATTCGACATAGACGTTGCCCTTTCCCACAAAGTTTACTAAGGACAGATCAATATGGCTAGCAAAAGCATCTCTTTCACGTACTAGCAATGTCTTTAATGCCTGAGCTTCCAGAAGTATACATGGGGAAATACTGACAACAGTTTCCCCGTAGATTTTGATTTCACTTAAGTGAAGCAGACCGTCAGAACACTGAGGACGTTGCTTAGCAGTCTAAGTAACATACTTAATTCCGTGTTTTTTGTTTTTTGTTTTTTTTTCTGGAGAATGAGTTGAAATCGAGTTTTTCCCCCAGTAACCTGGACCGAAAATGCACTTTCCCACAAAGTTTCCTAAGTACAGATCTGTACAGCCACCCAAAAGCATCTCTTTCACTTTCTGGTAACTTCATAACCACCTCTGGGCCTCAGTTTCCTCATCCATACAATGGGAACGTTGAGTAACAGCTTCTGCGTAGCTTTTCTTTTGAGTTAAATGCAGGCAAGGAGGGAAATCAAGACAGACTCTGCTTGGTCGATTTAAGTATCATACCTAATTTTGGTCACGTTTTCTAATAAATGGAGTTGACATTGAGCTTAGTTCTGCCACGATCTACAGCAGTGCCGTTTCTGCCAATTTTACTGTGTCCATAAATATGCCCACTATAAAGCATCTCTTTCACTTATTAGAGATTTCCTTAATGGCTCCGTGCCTCAGTTTACTCATCGATAAATTGGGAGTGCTCTTTTTTTAAAATTGAATGAAACAGAGCATAGGACACATCCAGGATGTTCCTTGGTAGATCTAAGTAGAATACTGCATTTCTTCTTTTAGTGAGAGTTGAAACTGAGTTTGCTTCTCCACCTTTCTAGATAGACTATGCCCTTTTCCACAACATTTACTGAGGGTAGGTAAATACAGCGCCAGAGACATCATCCGTTCCACTGCTTATAACTTCATTACTGCCTCAGTGCCTCAGTTTCCTCAACTGTAAAATGGGAATATTGACAACACCTTCATCGTAGATTTTCTTTTGAATTAAATGACGCTTAACATGTAAGAGACCCACCATTGATTAGGAGGTCTAGCTAACATAGGTAATATTGTATTTTTTAAGAGTGTTAAAATCTTTATTTTGACCCCGCAGCCTTGTCGATTTTCTTTGACCTTACTGGTTCTGATTTTCCATGAAAGGAAACAGAGCAAGTACAATACGGAGCACATGGTGAGTCGAGTTCAGTAGGTCACTTAGTCTTTGTAAGACAATGGAAATTGAGATTTTTCTCCCCCAAAATCCAATAGACGGTGCCCTTATAAACACATTTTATTCAGTAGAGATAAATAGGCTCAGGAATACCTCATCTTTCCCCGACGAATTTCTTTCTTAAAGCCTCTGCGCCTCAGTTTCCTCATATATAGAATGGGAATGTTCCTAACGCTTTACTTGTCGATTTTCTTTTTGATTAAATGAAGCGGTGCGTGCAAAGAACCAGGACATTGCATAGAAGATCTAAGCAACTCTCTTAATTTTGTTTTCAATACAGAGAATTTGAATTCGGATTGCCCCCCAACAATCTAGCCATGTAATGCCCTTTCCCACACAGTTCACTTAGTAGATAAATTCGCACACCAAAAAGCATGTATTTCCATAACTAGTAAGGACAGTAATGTCTCTGTGTTTCAGTTTCCTCATCTGTAAAATGGGAATGTTGAGAACTCCTTCGTCATACATGTTCTTTGTAATTAAGTGAAGCAGAGTTTGTAGAATACTGAGGACATGCTCCGTAGAGTTAAGCAACATACTTCATTCGGGGTTTCTTGTTTTGTAATTTTTTTTCTTTAAGCCGAAAATATATTGTTCTTCTTTTTTAAAAATGTTTAGTTTTACTTTATTTTACTTTACACTAGTGTATTGGTTTTGCCGCAGTTTCTTTTTTGACAGAACTGAAATGAAGTTTTTCCCCGCCAAATTCTAGATAGACGATGCCCTTTCCCACAAAGTTTACTAAGGACAGATCAATATGGCTAGCAAAAGCATCTCTTTCACGTACTAGCAATGTCTTTAATGCCTGACCTTCCAGAAGTATACATGGGGAAATACTGACAACAGTTTCCCCGTAGATTTTGATTTCAATTAAGTGAAGCAGACCATCTAAAACACTGAGGACGTTGCTTAGCAGTTTCAGTAACATTCTTAATTCCGTGTTTTGTTTTGTTTTTTTCTGGAGAATGAGTTGAAATCGAGTTTTTCCCCCAGTAACCTGGACCGAAAATGCACTTTCCCACAAAGTTTCCTAAGTACAGATCTGTACAGCCACCCAAAAGCATCTCTTTCACTTTCTGGTAACTTCATAACCACCTCTGGGCCTCAGTTTCCTCATCCATACAATGGGAACGTTGAGTAACAGCTTCTGCGTAGCTTTTCTTTTGAGTTAAATGCAGGCATGGAGGGAAATCAAGACAGACTCTGCTTGGTCGATTTAAGTATCATATCTAATGTTGTTTATGTTTCCTAATAAATGGAGTTGACATTGAGCTTTTTTCTCCCACGATCTACAACAGTGCCATTTCTGCCAATTTTACTGTGTCCATAAATATGCCCACCATAAAGCATCTCTTTCACTTATTAGAGACTTCCTTAATGGCTCCGTGCCTCAGTTTACTCATCGATAAATTGGGAGTGCTGTTTTTTTTAAAATTAAATGAAACAGAGCATACGACAGATCCAGGATGTTCCTTGGTAGATCTAAGTAGAATTCTGCATTTCTTCTTTTAGTAAGAGAGATTTGAAACTGAGTTTGCTTCTCCACCATTCTAGATAGACTATGCCCTTTTCCACAAAATTTACTGAGGGTAGGTAAATACATCGTCAGAGAGTTCTTCCTTTCCACTGCTTGTCACTTCGTTACTGCCTCTGTGCCTCAGTTTCTTCAACTGTAAAATGGGAATATTGACAACACCTTCATCGTAGAGTTTTTCTTGAATTAAATGACGCTTAACATGGAAAAGACCCACCATTGCTTAGGAGGTCTAGCTAACATAGGTAATATTGTATTTTTTAAGAGTGCTAAAATCTTTATTTTGACCCCGCAGCCTTGTCGATTTTCTTCGACCTTACTGGTTCTGATTTTCCATTAAATGAAACAGAGCAAGTACATTACGGAGCACATGGTGAGTCGAGTTCAGTAGGACACTTAGTCTTTGTAAGACAATGGAAATTGAGATTTTTTCCCTCCCAAATCCAATAGACGGTGCCCTTATAAACACATTTTATTCAGTAGAGATAAATAGGCTCACGAAGACATCATCTTTCCCTGACGAATTTCTTTCTTAAATCCTCTCTGCCACAGTTTCCTCATATATAGAATGGGAATGTTCCTAACGCTTTACTTGTCGATTTTCTTTTTGATTAAATGAAGCGGTGCGTGCAAAGAACCAGGACATTGCATAGAAGATCTAAGCAACTCTCTTAATTTTGTTTTCAATACAGAGAATTTGAATTCGGATTTCCCCCCAACAATCTAGCCATGTAATGCCCTTTCCCACACAGTTTACTTAGTAGATAAATACGCACACCAAAAAGCATGTATTTCCATAACTAGTAAGGACAGTAATGTCTCTGTGTTTCAGGTTCCTCATCTGTAAAATGGGAATGTTGAGAACTCCTTCCTCATACCTGTTCTTTATAATTATATGAAGCAGAGTATGTAAAACACTGAGGACATGCTCCGTAGAGTTACGCAACATACTTCATTCGGGGTTTCTTGTTTTTTAATTTTTTTTTCTTTAAGCCGAAAATATATTGCTCTTTTTTTTTTAATTTTTAGTTTTACTTTATTTGACTTTACACTACCGTATTGGTTTTGCTGCAGTTTCTTTTTTGATAGAATGGAAATCAAGTTTTTCCCCCCAAATTCGACATAGACGTTGCCCTTTCCCACAAAGTTTACTAAGGACAGATCAATATGGCTAGCAAAAGCATCTCTTTCACGTACTAGCAATGTCTTTAATGCCTGAGCTTCCAGAAGTATACATGGGGAAATACTGACAACAGTTTCCCCGTAGATTTTGATTTCACTTAAGTGAAGCAGACCGTCAGAACACTGAGGACGTTGCTTAGCAGTCTAAGTAACATACTTAATTCCGTGTTTTTTGTTTTTTGTTTTTTTTTCTGGAGAATGAGTTGAAATCGAGTTTTTCCCCCAGTAACCTGGACCGAAAATGCACTTTCCCACAAAGTTTCCTAAGTACAGATCTGTACAGCCACCCAAAAGCATCTCTTTCACTTTCTGGTAACTTCATAACCACCTCTGGGCCTCAGTTTCCTCATCCATACAATGGGAACGTTGAGTAACAGCTTCTGCGTAGCTTTTCTTTTGAGTTAAATGCAGGCAAGGAGGGAAATCAAGACAGACTCTGCTTGGTCGATTTAAGTATCATACCTAATTTTGGTCACGTTTTCTAATAAATGGAGTTGACATTGAGCTTAGTTCTGCCACGATCTACAGCAGTGCCGTTTCTGCCAATTTTACTGTGTCCATAAATATGCCCACTATAAAGCATCTCTTTCACTTATTAGAGATTTCCTTAATGGCTCCGTGCCTCAGTTTACTCATCGATAAATTGGGAGTGCTCTTTTTTTAAAATTGAATGAAACAGAGCATAGGACACATCCAGGATGTTCCTTGGTAGATCTAAGTAGAATACTGCATTTCTTCTTTTAGTGAGAGTTGAAACTGAGTTTGCTTCTCCACCTTTCTAGATAGACTATGCCCTTTTCCACAACATTTACTGAGGGTAGGTAAATACAGCGCCAGAGACATCATCCGTTCCACTGCTTATAACTTCATTACTGCCTCAGTGCCTCAGTTTCCTCAACTGTAAAATGGGAATATTGACAACACCTTCATCGTAGATTTTCTTTTGAATTAAATGACGCTTAACATGTAAGAGACCCACCATTGATTAGGAGGTCTAGCCAACATAGGTAATATTGTATTTTTTAAGAGTGTTAAAATCTTTATTTTGACCCCGCAGCCTTGTCGATTTTCTTTGACCTTACTGGTTCTGATTTTCCATGAAAGGAAACAGAGCAAGTACAATACGGAGCACATGGTGAGTCGAGTTCAGTAGGTCACTTAGTCTTTGTAAGACAATGGAAATTGAGATTTTTCTCCCCCAAAATCCAATAGACGGTGCCCTTATAAACACATTTTATTCAGTAGAGATAAATAGGCTCAGGAATACCTCATCTTTCCCCGACGAATTTCTTTCTTAAAGCCTCTGCGCCTCAGTTTCCTCATATATAGAATGGGAATGTTCCTAACGCTTTACTTGTCGATTTTCTTTTTGATTAAATGAAGCGGTGCGTGCAAAGAACCAGGACATTGCATAGAAGATCTAAGCAACTCGCTTAATTTTGTTTTCAATACAGAGAATTTGAATTCGGATTGCCCCCCAACAATCTAGCCATGTAATGCCCTTTCCCACACAGTTCACTTAGTAGATAAATTCGCACACCAAAAAGCATGTATTTCCATAACTAGTAAGGACAGTAATGTCTCTGTGTTTCAGTTTCCTCATCTGTAAAATGGGAATGTTGAGAACTCCTTCGTCATACATGTTCTTTGTAATTAAGTGAAGCAGAGTTTGTAGAATACTGAGGACATGCTCCGTAGAGTTAAGCAACATACTTCATTCGGGGTTTCTTGTTTTGTAATTTTTTTTCTTTAAGCCGAAAATATATTGTTCTTCTTTTTTAAAAATGTTTAGTTTTACTTTATTTTACTTTACACTAGTGTATTGGTTTTGCCGCAGTTTCTTTTTTGACAGAACTGAAATGAAGTTTTTCCCCGCCAAATTCTAGATAGACGATGCCCTTTCCCACAAAGTTTACTAAGGACAGATCAATATGGCTAGCAAAAGCATCTCTTTCACGTACTAGCAATGTCTTTAATGCCTGACCTTCCAGAAGTATACATGGGGAAATACTGACAACAGTTTCCCCGTAGATTTTGATTTCAATTAAGTGAAGCAGACCATCTAAAACACTGAGGACGTTGCTTAGCAGTTTCAGTAACATTCTTAATTCCGTGTTTTGTTTTGTTTTTTTCTGGAGAATGAGTTGAAATCGAGTTTTTCCCCCAGTAACCTGGACCGAAAATGCACTTTCCCACAAAGTTTCCTAAGTACAGATCTGTACAGCCACCCAAAAGCATCTCTTTCACTTTCTGGTAACTTCATAACCACCTCTGGGCCTCAGTTTCCTCATCCATACAATGGGAACGTTGAGTAACAGCTTCTGCGTAGCTTTTCTTTTGAGTTAAATGCAGGCATGGAGGGAAATCAAGACAGACTCTGCTTGGTCGATTTAAGTATCATATCTAATGTTGTTTATGTTTCCTAATAAATGGAGTTGACATTGAGCTTTTTTCTCCCACGATCTACAACAGTGCCATTTCTGCCAATTTTACTGTGTCCATAAATATGCCCACCATAAAGCATCTCTTTCACTTATTAGAGACTTCCTTAATGGCTCCGTGCCTCAGTTTACTCATCGATAAATTGGGAGTGCTGTTTTTTTTAAAATTAAATGAAACAGAGCATACGACAGATCCAGGATGTTCCTTGGTAGATCTAAGTAGAATTCTGCATTTCTTCTTTTAGTAAGAGAGATTTGAAACTGAGTTTGCTTCTCCACCATTCTAGATAGACTATGCCCTTTTCCACAAAATTTACTGAGGGTAGGTAAATACATCGTCAGAGAGTTCTTCCTTTCCACTGCTTGTCACTTCGTTACTGCCTCTGTGCCTCAGTTTCTTCAACTGTAAAATGGGAATATTGACAACACCTTCATCGTAGAGTTTTTCTTGAATTAAATGACGCTTAACATGGAAAAGACCCACCATTGCTTAGGAGGTCTAGCTAACATAGGTAATATTGTATTTTTTAAGAGTGCTAAAATCTTTATTTTGACCCCGCAGCCTTGTCGATTTTCTTCGACCTTACTGGTTCTGATTTTCCATTAAATGAAACAGAGCAAGTACATTACGGAGCACATGGTGAGTCGAGTTCAGTAGGACACTTAGTCTTTGTAAGACAATGGAAATTGAGATTTTTTCCCTCCCAAATCCAATAGACGGTGCCCTTATAAACACATTTTATTCAGTAGAGATAAATAGGCTCACGAAGACATCATCTTTCCCCGACGAATTTCTTTCTTAAATCCTCTCTGCCACAGTTTCCTCATATATAGAATGGGAATGTTCCTAACGCTTTACTTGTCGATTTTCTTTTTGATTAAATGAAGCGGTGCGTGCAAAGAACCAGGACATTGCATAGAAGATCTAAGCAACTCTCTTAATTTTGTTTTCAATACAGAGAATTTGAATTCGGATTTCCCCCCAACAATCTAGCCATGTAATGCCCTTTCCCACACAGTTTACTTAGTAGATAAATACGCACACCAAAAAGCATGTATTTCCATAACTAGTAAGGACAGTAATGTCTCTGTGTTTCAGGTTCCTCATCTGTAAAATGGGAATGTTGAGAACTCCTTCCTCATACCTGTTCTTTATAATTATATGAAGCAGAGTATGTAAAACACTGAGGACATGCTCCGTAGAGTTACGCAACATACTTCATTCGGGGTTTCTTGTTTTTTAATTTTTTTTTCTTTAAGCCGAAAATATATTGCTCTTTTTTTTTTAATTTTTAGTTTTACTTTATTTGACTTTACACTACCGTATTGGTTTTGCTGCAGTTTCTTTTTTGATAGAATGGAAATCAAGTTTTTCCCCCCAAATTCGACATAGACGTTGCCCTTTCCCACAAAGTTTACTAAGGACAGATCAATATGGCTAGCAAAAGCATCTCTTTCACGTACTAGCAATGTCTTTAATGCCTGAGCTTCCAGAAGTATACATGGGGAAATACTGACAACAGTTTCCCCGTAGATTTTGATTTCACTTAAGTGAAGCAGACCGTCAGAACACTGAGGACGTTGCTTAGCAGTCTAAGTAACATACTTAATTCCGTGTTTTTTGTTTTTTGTTTTTTTTTCTGGAGAATGAGTTGAAATCGAGTTTTTCCCCCAGTAACCTGGACCGAAAATGCACTTTCCCACAAAGTTTCCTAAGTACAGATCTGTACAGCCACCCAAAAGCATCTCTTTCACTTTCTGGTAACTTCATAACCACCTCTGGGCCTCAGTTTCCTCATCCATACAATGGGAACGTTGAGTAACAGCTTCTGCGTAGCTTTTCTTTTGAGTTAAATGCAGGCAAGGAGGGAAATCAAGACAGACTCTGCTTGGTCGATTTAAGTATCATACCTAATTTTGGTCACGTTTTCTAATAAATGGAGTTGACATTGAGCTTAGTTCTGCCACGATCTACAGCAGTGCCGTTTCTGCCAATTTTACTGTGTCCATAAATATGCCCACTATAAAGCATCTCTTTCACTTATTAGAGATTTCCTTAATGGCTCCGTGCCTCAGTTTACTCATCGATAAATTGGGAGTGCTCTTTTTTTAAAATTGAATGAAACAGAGCATAGGACACATCCAGGATGTTCCTTGGTAGATCTAAGTAGAATACTGCATTTCTTCTTTTAGTAAGAGAGATTTGAAACTGAGTTTGCTTCTCCACCATTCTAGATAGACTATGCCCTTTTCCACAACACTTACTGAGGGTAGGTAAATACAGCGCCAGAGACATCATCCGTTCCACTGCTTGTCACTTCGTTACTGCCTCAGTGCCTCAGTTTCCTCAACTGTAAAATGGGAATATTGACAACACCTTCATCGTAGAGTTTTTCTTTTGAATTAAATGACGCTTAACATGGAAAAGACCCACCATTGCTTAGGAGGTCTAGCTAACATAGGTAATATTGTATTTTTTAAGAGTGTTAAAATCTTTATTTTGACCCCGCAGCCTTGTCGATTTTCTTCGACCTTACTGGTTCTGATTTTCCATTAAATGAAACAGAGCAAGTACAATACGGAGCACATGGTGAGTCGAGTTCAGTAGGACACTTAGTCTTTGTAAGACAATGGAAATTGAGATTTTTTCCCTCCCAAATCCAATAGACGGTGCCCTTATAAACACATTTTATTCAGTAGAGATAAATAGGCTCACGAAGACATCATCTCTCCCCGACGAATTTCTTTCTTAAATCCTCTCTGCCACAGTTTCCTCATATATAGAATGGGAATATTCCTAACGCTTTACTTGTCGATTTTCTTTTTGATTAAATGAAGCGGTGCGTGCCAAAGAACCAGGACATTGCATAGAAGATCTGAGCAACTCGCTTAATTTTGTTTTCAATACAGAGAATTTGAATTCGGATTTCCCCCCAACAATCTAGCCATGTAATGCCCTTTCCCACACAGTTTACTTAGTAGATAAATACGCACACCAAAAAGCATGTATTTCCATAACTAGTAAGGACAGTAATGTCTCTGTGTTTCAGGTTCCTCATCTGTAAAATGGGAATGTTGAGAACTCCTTCCTCATACCTGTTCTTTATAATTATATGAAGCAGAGTATGTAAAACACTGAGGACATGCTCCGTAGAGTTACGCAACATACTTCATTCGGGGTTTCTTGTTTTTTAATTTTTTTTTCTTTAAGCCGAAAATATATTGCGCTTTTTTTTTTAATTTTTAGTTTTACTCTATTTGACTTTACACTACCGTATTGGTTTTGCTGCAGTTTCTTTTTTGATAGAATGGAAATCAAGTTTTTCCCCCCAAATTCGACATAGACGTTGCCCTTTCCCACAAAGTTTACTAAGGACAGATCAATATGGCTAGCAAAAGCATCTCTTTCACGTACTAGCAATGTCTTTAATGCCTGAGCTTCCAGAAGTATACATGGGGAAATACTGACAACAGTTTCCCCGTAGATTTTGATTTCACTTAAGTGAAGCAGACCGTCAGAACACTGAGGACGTTGCTTAGCAGTCTAAGTACCATACTTAATTCCGTGTTGTGTTTTGTGTTTTTTTTTTTTTTCTGGAGAATGAGTTGAAATCGAGTTTTTCCCCCAGTAACCTGGACCGAAAATGCACTTTCCCACAAAGTTTCCTAAGTACAGATCTGTACAGCCACCCAAAAGCATCTCTTTCACTTTCTGGTAACTTCATAACCACCTCTGGGCCTCAGTTTCCTCATCCATACAATGGGAACGTTGAGTAACAGCTTCTGCGTAGCTTTTCTTTTGAGTTAAATGCAGGCAAGGAGGGAAATCAAGACAGACTCTGCTTGGTCGATTTAAGTATCATACCTAATTTTGGTCACGTTTTCTAATAAATGGAGTTGACATTGAGCTTAGTTCTGCCACGATCTACAGCAGTGCCGTTTCTGCCAATTTTACTGTGTCCATAAATATGCCCACTATAAAGCATCTCTTTCACTTATTAGAGATTTCCTTAATGGCTCCGTGCCTCAGTTTACTCATCGATAAATTGGGAGTGCTCTTTTTTTAAAATTGAATGAAACAGAGCATAGGACACATCCAGGATGTTCCTTGGTAGATCTAAGTAGAATACTGCATTTCTTCTTTTAGTGAGAGTTGAAACTGAGTTTGCTTCTCCACCTTTCTAGATAGACTATGCCCTTTTCCACAACATTTACTGAGGGTAGGTAAATACAGCGCCAGAGACATCATCCGTTCCACTGCTTATAACTTCATTACTGCCTCAGTGCCTCAGTTTCCTCAACTGTAAAATGGGAATATTGACAACACCTTCATCGTAGATTTTCTTTTGAATTAAATGACGCTTAACATGTAAGAGACCCACCATTGATTAGGAGGTCTAGCTAACATAGGTAATATTGTATTTTTTAAGAGTGTTAAAATCTTTATTTTGACCCCGCAGCCTTGTCGATTTTCTTTGACCTTACTGGTTCTGATTTTCCATGAAAGGAAACAGAGCAAGTACAATACGGAGCACATGGTGAGTCGAGTTCAGTAGGTCACTTAGTCTTTGTAAGACAATGGAAATTGAGATTTTTCTCCCCCAAAATCCAATAGACGGTGCCCTTATAAACACATTTTATTCAGTAGAGATAAATAGGCTCAGGAATACCTCATCTTTCCCCGACGAATTTCTTTCTTAAAGCCTCTGCGCCTCAGTTTCCTCATATATAGAATGGGAATGTTCCTAACGCTTTACTTGTCGATTTTCTTTTTGATTAAATGAAGCGGTGCGTGCAAAGAACCAGGACATTGCATAGAAGATCTAAGCAACTCGCTTAATTTTGTTTTCAATACAGAGAATTTGAATTCGGATTGCCCCCCAACAATCTAGCCATGTAATGCCCTTTCCCACACAGTTCACTTAGTAGATAAATTCGCACACCAAAAAGCATGTATTTCCATAACTAGTAAGGACAGTAATGTCTCTGTGTTTCAGTTTCCTCATCTGTAAAATGGGAATGTTGAGAACTCCTTCGTCATACATGTTCTTTGTAATTAAGTGAAGCAGAGTTTGTAGAATACTGAGGACATGCTCCGTAGAGTTAAGCAACATACTTCATTCGGGGTTTCTTGTTTTGTAATTTTTTTTCTTTAAGCCGAAAATATATTGTTCTTCTTTTTTAAAAATGTTTAGTTTTACTTTATTTTACTTTACACTAGTGTATTGGTTTTGCCGCAGTTTCTTTTTTGACAGAACTGAAATGAAGTTTTTCCCCGCCAAATTCTAGATAGACGATGCCCTTTCCCACAAAGTTTACTAAGGACAGATCAATATGGCTAGCAAAAGCATCTCTTTCACGTACTAGCAATGTCTTTAATGCCTGACCTTCCAGAAGTATACATGGGGAAATACTGACAACAGTTTCCCCGTAGATTTTGATTTCAATTAAGTGAAGCAGACCATCTAAAACACTGAGGACATTGCTTAGCAGTTTCAGTAACATTCTTAATTCCGTGTTTTGTTTTGTTTTTTTCTGGAGAATGAGTTGAAATCGAGTTTTTCCCCCAGTAACCTGGACCGAAAATGCACTTTCCCACAAAGTTTCCT
Source organism: Budorcas taxicolor (assembly GCF_023091745.1). Lineage (NCBI taxonomy): Eukaryota > Metazoa > Chordata > Mammalia > Artiodactyla > Bovidae > Budorcas > Budorcas taxicolor. The sequence goes on from NC_068935.1 coordinate 28,820,196, forward strand.
AAGTACAGATCTGTACAGCCACCCAAAAGCATCTCTTTCACTTTCTGGTAACTTCATAACCACCTCTGGGCCTCAGTTTCCTCATCCATACAATGGGAACGTTGAGTAACAGCTTCTGCGTAGCTTTTCTTTTGAGTTAAATGCAGGCATGGAGGGAAATCAAGACAGACTCTGCTTGGTCGATTTAAGTATCATATCTAATGTTGTTTATGTTTCCTAATAAATGGAGTTGACATTGAGCTTTTTTCTCCCACGATCTACAACAGTGCCATTTCTGCCAATTTTACTGTGTCCATAAATATGACCGCCATAAAGCATCTCTTTCACTTATTAGAGACTTCCTTAATGGCTCCGTGCCTCAGTTTACTCATCGATAAATTGGGAGTGCTGTTTTTTTTAAAATTAAATGAAACAGAGCATACGACAGATCCAGGATGTTCCTTGGTAGATCTAAGTAGAATTCTGCATTTCTTCTTTTAGTAAGAGAGATTTGAAACTGAGTTTGCTTCTCCACCATTCTAGATAGACTATGCCCTTTTCCACAAAATTTACTGAGGGTAGGTAAATACATCGTCAGAGAGTTCTTCCTTTCCACTGCTTGTCACTTCGTTACTGCCTCTGTGCCTCAGTTTCTTCAACTGTAAAATGGGAATATTGACAACACCTTCATCGTAGAGTTTTTCTTGAATTAAATGACGCTTAACATGGAAAAGACCCACCATTGCTTAGGAGGTCTAGCTAACATAGGTAATATTGTATTTTTTAAGAGTGCTAAAATCTTTATTTTGACCCCGCAGCCTTGTCGATTTTCTTCGACCTTACTGGTTCTGATTTTCCATTAAATGAAACAGAGCAAGTACATTACGGAGCACATGGTGAGTAGAGTTCAGTAGGACACTTAGTCTTTGTAAGACAATGGAAATTGAGATTTTTTCCCTCCCAAATCCAATAGACGGTGCCCTTATAAACACATTTTATTCAGTAGAGATAAATAGGCTCACGAAGACCTCATCTTTCCCCGACGAATTTCTTTCTTAAATCCTCTCTGCCACAGTTTCCTCATATATAGAATGGGAATGTTCCTAACGCTTTACTTGTCGATTTTCTTTTTGATTAAATGAAGCGGTGCGTGCAAAGAACCAGGACATTGCATAGAAGATCTAAGCAACTCTCTTAATTTTGTTTTCAATACAGAGAATTTGAATTCGGATTTCCCCCCAACAATCTAGCCATGTAATGCCCTTTCCCACACAGTTTACTTAGTAGATAAATACGCACACCAAAAAGCATGTATTTCCATAACTAGTAAGGACAGTAATGTCTCTGTGTTTCAGGTTCCTCATCTGTAAAATGGGAATGTTGAGAACTCCTTCCTCATACCTGTTCTTTATAATTATATGAAGCAGAGTATGTAAAACACTGAGGACATGCTCCGTAGAGTTACACAACATACTTCATTCGGGGTTTCTTGTTTTTTAATTTTTTTTTCTTTAAGCCGAAAATATATTGCTCTTTTTTTTTTAATTTTTAGTTTTACTTTATTTGACTTTACACTACCGTATTGGTTTTGCTGCAGTTTCTTTTTTGATAGAATGGAAATCAAGTTTTTCCCCCCAAATTCGACATAGACGTTGCCCTTTCCCACAAAGTTTACTAAGGACAGATCAATATGGCTAGCAAAAGCATCTCTTTCACGTACTAGCAATGTCTTTAATGCCTGAGCTTCCAGAAGTATACATGGGGAAATACTGACAACAGTTTCCCCGTAGATTTTGATTTCACTTAAGTGAAGCAGACCATCTAAAACACTGAGGACGTTGCTTAGCAGTCTAAGTAACATACTTAATTCCGTGTTTTTTGTTTTTTGTTTTTTTTTCTGGAGAATGAGTTGAAATCGAGTTTTTCCCCCAGTAACCTGGACCGAAAATGCACTTTCCCACAAAGTTTCCTAAGTACAGATCTGTACAGCCACCCAAAAGCATCTCTTTCACTTTCTGGTAACTTCATAACCACCTCTGGGCCTCAGTTTCCTCATCCATACAATGGGAACGTTGAGTAACAGCTTCTGCGTAGCTTTTCTTTTGAGTTAAATGCAGGCAAGGAGGGAAATCAAGACAGACTCTGCTTGGTCGATTTAAGTATCATACCTAATTTTGGTCACGTTTTCTAATAAATGGAGTTGACATTGAGCTTAGTTCTGCCACGATCTACAGCAGTGCCGTTTCTGCCAATTTTACTGTGTCCATAAATATGCCCACTATAAAGCATCTCTTTCACTTATTAGAGATTTCCTTAATGGCTCCGTGCCTCAGTTTACTCATCGATAAATTGGGAGTGCTCTTTTTTTAAAATTGAATGAAACAGAGCATAGGACACATCCAGGATGTTCCTTGGTAGATCTAAGTAGAATACTGCATTTCTTCTTTTAGTGAGAGTTGAAACTGAGTTTGCTTCTCCACCTTTCTAGATAGACTATGCCCTTTTCCACAACACTTACTGAGGGTAGGTAAATACAGCGCCAGAGACATCATCCGTTCCACTACTTATAACTTCATTACTGCCTCAGTGCCTCAGTTTCCTCAACTGTAAAATGGGAATATTGACAACACCTTCATCGTAGATTTTCTTTGGAATTAAATGACGCTTAACATGTCAAAGACCCAGCATTGCTTAGGAGGTCTAGCTAATATACGTAATATTGCATTTTTTAAGAGTGTTAAAATCTTTATTTTTACCCCACAGCCTTGTCGATTTTCTTTGACCTTACTGGTTCTGATTTTTCATGAAATGAAACAGAGCAAGTACAATACGGAGCACATGGTGAGTAGAGTTCAGTAGGACACTTAGTCTTTGTAAGACAATGGAAATTGAGATTTTTCCCCCCCAAATCCAATAGACGGTGCCCTTATAAACACATTTTATTCAGTAGAGATAAATAGGCTCATGAAGACATCATCTTTCCCCGACTAATTTCTTTCTTAAAGCCTCTGTGCCTCAGTTTCCTCATATATAGAATGGGAATGTTCCTAACCCTTTACTTGTCGATTTTCTTTTTGATTAAATGAAGCGGTGCGTGCAAAGAACCAGGACATTGCTTAGAAGATCTGAGCAACTCGCTTAATTTTGTTTTCAATACAGAGAATTTGAATTCGGATTTACCCCCAACAATCTAGCCATGTAATGCCCTTTCCCACACAGTTCACTTAGTAGATAAATTCGCACACCAAAAAGCATGTATTTCCATAACTAGTAAGGACAGTAATGCCTCTGTGTTTCAGTTTCCTCATCTGCAAAATGGGAATGTTGAGAACTGCTTCGTCATACATGTTCTTTGTAATTAAATGAAGCAGAGTATGTAAAACACTGAGGACATGCTCCGTGGAGTTAAGTAACATACTTCATTTGGCATTTGTTGTTTTTTACTTTTTTTTTTAAGCTGAAAATATATTGTGCTTTTCTTTTTAATTTTTAGTTTTACTTTATTTTACTTTACAATACTGTATTGGTTTTGCCGGAGTTTCTTTTTTAATAGAATTGAAATCAAGTTATTTCCCCCCAAATTCTAGACAGACGATGCCCTTTCTCACAAAGTTTACCAAGTACAGATCAATATGGCTAGCAAAAGCCTCCCTTTCACTTACTAGCAATGTCTTTAATGCCTGAGCTTCCAGAAGTATACATGGGGAAATACTGACAACAATTTCCGGGTAGATTTTGATTTCAATTTACTGTAGCAGATCATCTAAAACACTGAGGACGTTGCTTAGCAGTCTAAGTAACATACTTAATTCCGTCTTTTTTTGGTTTTTTTTTTTTTTTTTGGTTAATGAGTTGAAGTCGATGTTTTTCCCCAGTAATCTGGACCGAAATGCACTTTCCCTCAAAGTTTACAGATCTGTACAGCCACCCAAAAGCATCTCTTTCAGTTTTGGTAACTTCATTGCCACTTCTGGGCCTCAGTTTCCTCTTCTGTAAAATGGAAATGTTGATTAACAGCCTCTGCTTAGCTTTTCTTTTGAATTAAATGCAGGCAAGCCGGGAAAACAAGACAGGCTCTGCTTGGTAGATTTAAGTATCATACCTAAGTTTTTTTTTTTTTTTTAATTGATGGGAGTTGACATTGAGCTTTTTTCACCAACAATCTACAGACAGTGCCATTTCTGCAAATTTTACTGTGTCCATAAATATGCTCACCATAAAGCATGTCTTTCACTTAATTGAAACTTCCTTAATGCCTCTGTGCCTCAGTTTACTCGTCTAGAAAATGGGAGTGCTCTTTTTTTTAAATTAAATGTAACAGAGCATAGGAGACATCCCGGAGGTTGTTTAGTAAATCTAAGTAAAATACTTCATTTCTTCTTTTTATAAGAGTAATTTGAAATTACGTTTGCTTCTTCAACACTCTAGATAGACGATACCCTTTCCCACAAATTTTCCTAAGTATAGATATATACGGTTAGCAAAAGCATCTCTTTCACTTACTATCAATTTCATTAATGCCTATGCTTCCTGAATTATAAATGGGAATATTGACAACAATTCCCTTGTAGATTTTGTTTTCAATTAAATGAAGCCGACCGTCTAAAATACTGAGGACATTGGTGGTAGTCTAAGTAACATGCTTAATTTTGTTTTTCCTTTTTAATAGAGGTAACTGAAATTGATTCCCCCCCCCCCCCGCAACATTCAGGATAGACAATGCACTTTCCAGAAAGTTTACTGAGTGTAGATAAATATGCTCTCAAAAAGAAAGATTTGTTTCACTCACTAGTAACTTCATTGATGCCTCTGGACCTCAGTTTCCTCATCTTTAAAATGGAAATGTTGATAACATGTTGCTCGTAAATTTTCTTTTTAATTTAATGAAAAAGTGTAAAAAACCCAGGACATTGCTTAGTAGTTCTAAGTAACATACTTAACTTTGTGTTTTTTTTTAATAGAGGGAATTTAAATCTAGATTTATTTCCTCACAATCTAGATAGTCAAAGGCCATTTTCATGAATTTTGCCAAGTGTCACTAAATACCTCACCGAAACGCATGTCTTTCACTCACTAATAACTTCATTCATGCCTCTAGCCTGTTTCCCCATCTGTAAAATGGGGATGTTGCTAACACCTTCCTCGTACATTTTTTCACTACCCATACTCTGGGTCTACTCTCTCAATCCCTGGGCCTCAAGGGAGATTCATGGGCTGTCCCCGCTAAGGAACTCTAATCTGGGGTCAGGAAGCAGATTATGAGGAACCTGACACAGAGTCCCACTAGAGTCTGCATGGTGATGGCTCTGGATTTCACCTTTGCTGGTGAATCTGGAGATGAATCAGGGAGCCCCAGTGTCTTAGTCAGCTCAGGACAGTTACTGGCCTCTTATTGGCCCTTGGTGGATACTGTGCACATGATTCATGGCTTATTTATTTATTTGGCTATGTCAGGTCTTAGTTGCGAAACGTGGGATCTCCGTTGCTTCATATGGGATAATTCATTAAGGCACACGGGCTCTGTAGTTGTGGGCATATGTGGCTAAGTAGCTCCGAGCCATGTAGGATTTTAGTTCCCTGACCAGAGATCAAACCTGCGTCCCCTGCATTGGAAGGCGGATTCTTAACCACCCGACCACCAGAGAAGCCCCTAAAGTAATCTTAAGCCCATAAATTCCAATTGTGGCATGGATCCAAGCAGATGTCTCAACTCGCCTGATGGAGTTGGTTCAGGAATCTCATATAGAAATGGTACATACAGGAATGAACAAGTGCAGAACAGATGGGGTCTCACAACTCCCTGAAAGGTTCTCAGGGGTGTCTCTTTGGCTCCCCGGCACATTGCCCAAAGAGCCACTGCTTCCACTGGCCCTGTGAGGGTCCAGGTACAAAGACCTCTGGATCACCAATCCCCAACATTTTTAGCACCAGGAACCAGTTTCGTGGAAGACAGTTTTTCCACGGACGGGGCAGGGGTCATGGTGGTTTCAGGACGACTCAAGCACGTTACATTTATTGTGCACTTTGTTTTTATTATCATGACATCAGTTCCACTTAGATCATCAGGCATTAGATCCCGGGGGTTGGGGACCCCTGTCCTGGACCATAAATGGACCTGATCAGCACACCTGATGGCTCCTCCCGGTCAACTACAAACAAGCAGGAATGGGACACAGCTGCCATTGAATCTGAGACTGCCCTTCCCCTTACTGAGTGTGGTGAGGGATGCTCATTGCAATGGGCAGAGCCTCATGCAGTGTGGATGTCTGTCCAGGTCACTTCAACAAGAAGGCTTGCTGTATCTTCACTGAACCATGGATGTGGCTAATGACCTTGCCATTCCGTCAGGCTTCTGGCAGATTGGCATATAGAGCAAGACTCCCTGCAGGGACCACCTGTTAGGTAAGGTGTTTTTTTTTAATTAATTAATTTATTTTTGGGAGGCTAATTACTTTACAATATTGTATTGGTTTTGCCATATATTGACATGAATCTGCCACAGGTGTACACATGTTCCCCATCCTGAACCCCCCTCCCACCTCCTTCCCCATACCATCCCTCTGGGTCATCCCAGTGCACCACCCCAAGCACCCTGTATCATGCATCGAACCTGGACTGGCGATCCATTTCACATATGATAATATACATGTTAGGTAAGGTGTTTTACCTTACCTCTACTTTTTTCAAGATTTTCTCTGTGTTTGGTTTTCTGCAATTTGAATATGACATGCCTAGGTGTGTGTGTGTTTTTTTTTCCTTTTGACATTTATATTGTTTAGTGTTCTCTGAACTTCCTAGATGTGTCAACTTCTCATTAATTTTAGAAAAATCCCAGCTATTATTACTTCAAATACTTCCTCTGTTTCTTTTCTCTTTCTTTGCTTTGTGTAGTCCCATTATACATGTTATACCTTTTGTAATTGTCCCACAGTGATTGGAAGATATTCTGTCCATGTTTTATTAATTTTTTCTCTACATTTCAGTTTGGGGGGTTTCTACTGATATATCTTCAAACTCTCTGATTCTAATCCCAGCCCTTTCTAATCATCTGATGGGTCCATTAAATATATTCTTTATTTCTTTACGGTTTTTTATTCACTATTTCCTTTATATTCTTTCTAAGGGTTTCTATCTCTCTGTTTACATTATCCATCTGTTCTTGAAAGCTGTCCACCTTTTCCACTAGAGCCATTAGCATATCGATCATATTTATTTTAAATTCTCAGTCTGATAGTTTCATAATCTCTGTTATAACTGAATCTGCTTTTGACACTTGCTTTGTCTTTTCAGACTATTTCTTTTTTCCTTTTATCAGGCTATGTATTTTGTTGTTGTTGCTGAAAGCCAGTAATGATCAGGCATTTTATTTTTATCTGGCCAAGAGATATGCTGTGTTTACAGTTTTCTGTATCTGTAGTATCAGAGGATTCAATTTCCACAAGTGTTTTGTTTTTGTCTGCTGGCATCTTTCGTTTCCCATAGAAACCGCTTCTTAAATAGAGTCTGAACCTTCCGTTCTTTTAGCTGTGACCCACTGCATTATAAGGAAAGCTAGTTGATGTTTGGTCAGGTCTGGGTTGAGGAGTCACGTTCTATAATCTTATGGTTTGGGCTCAGTTGTTTAGTGTCCCTGAACCCCTGGACTATGACCTTCACTAGTACTCCTTAGCTTTTTTCTTCTCTTCTGTAAAGGTGAATGTCTAGGGGGTTTGAAGTTTGGTAATTTCCCCTACCCCAAGTCCAAGAAGGCTCTGGTGAAGTTTTCTCCCTTGCTGGGTAGGCCATTGTTACAAAGAATACTCTTGGCTTGTTTCCAGATGGTTACTTCTCCCCTCTTTCTTGGTCAAACAGGAGGCAATTTTTCTCTGATCTTTACCAAGAAAACCTGTTGAGGATCCTAGGGGTAAACACCATGATTGTGGGGGTGGGGTTGCTTCGATGTGGTTCCTAGGAATTTTTAATTCTCAAGTTAGTCTACACTCAGTCACAAGCAATTCACTGAAGCTACCTTTTAAGTTCCAGATTTTTAGATTTCAGCATTTTCTGCCTCAGGTGTGCTGATCTGTGTTCACTATAATCTATAATCTTGAGAATCAGCTCTTTCTCCAGTTCATGGATTACAATTTGTCCCTGGTCTCAGTTTTATTTGTTTTTATTTATTTTTTTAATCTAAATTTATTTATTTTAATTAGAGGCTAATTACTTTAAATACTGTATTGGTTTTGCCATACATCAACATGAATCTGCCATGGGTGTACGTGTGTTCCCCATCCTGAACCCCCCCCCACCTCCCTCCCCATACCATCCCTCTGGGTCATCCCAGTGTACCAGCAAACCTGTATCATGCATCGAACCTGGACTGGCTATTCGTTTCGCATATGATATTATACATGTTTCAGTGCCATTCGCCCAAATCATCCCACCCTCTCCCTCTCCCACAGAGTCCAAAAGACTGTTCTATACATCTGTGCCTCTTTTGCTGTCTCGCATACAGGGTCATCATTACCATCTTTCTAAATTCCATATATATGCGTTAGTATACTGTATTGGTGTTTTTCTTTCTGGCTTACTTCACTCTGTATAATAGGCTCCAGTTTCATCCACCTCATTAGAACTGATTCAAATGTATTCTTTATACTGGCTGAGTAATACTCCATTGTGTATATGTACCACAGCTTTCTTATCTGTTCATCTGCTGATGGACACCTAGGTTGCTTCCATGTCCTGGCTATTATGAACACCGCTGCAATGAACATTGGGGTACATGTGTCTCTTTCAATTCTGGTTTCCTCGGTGTGTATGCCCAGCAGTGGGCTTGCTGGGTCGTATGGCAGTCCTATTTCCAGTTTTTTAAGGAATCTCCACACTGTTTTCCATAGTGGCTATACTAGTTTGCATTCCCACCAACAGTGTAGGAGGGTTCCCTTTTCTCCACAACCTCTCCAGCATTTATTGCTTGTAGACTTTTGGATAGCAGCCATTCTGACTGGTGTGAAATGGTACCTCATTGTGGTTTTGATTTGCATTTCTCTGATAATGAGTGATGTTGAGCATCTTTTCATGTGTTCGTTAGCCATCTGTATGTCTTCTTTGGGAAAATGTCTGTTTAGTTCTTTGGCCCATTTTTTGATTGGGTCGTTTATTTTTCTGGAATTGAGCTGCAGGAGTTGCTTGTATATTTTTGAGATTAATTCTTTGTCCGTTGCTTTGTTTGCTATTATTTTCTCCCATTCTGAAGGCTGTCTTTTCACCTTGTTTATTGTTTCCTTTGTTGTGCAGAAGCTTTTAATCTTAATTAGGTCCCATTTGTTTATTTTTGCTTTTATTTCCAACATTCTGGGAGGTGGGTCATAGAGGATCCTGCTGTGATTTATGTCGGAATGAGGCCTATGTACTCCTCTAGGAGTTTTATATTTTCTGGTCTTACATTTAGATCTTTAATCCATTTTGAGTTTATTTTTGTGTATGGTGTTAGAAAGTGTTCTAGTTTCATTCTTTTACAAGTGGTTGACCAGTTTTCCCAGCACCACTGGTTAAAGAGATTGTCTTTTCTCCATTGTGTATTCTTGCCTTCTTTGTCAAAGATAATGTGTCCATAGGTGCATGGATTTTTCTCTGGGCTTTCTATTTTGTTCCATTGATCAATATTTCTGTCTTTGTGCCAGTACCATATGGTCTTGATGACTGTGGCTTTGTAGTAGAGCCTGAAGTCAGGCAGGTTGATTCCTCCAGTTCCATTCTTCTTTCTCAAGATTGCTTTGGCTATTCAAGGTTTTTCGTATTTCCATACAAATTGTGAAATTATTTGTTCTAGTTCTGTGAAAAATACCATTGGTAGCTTGATAGGGATTGCATTGAATCTATAGATTTGGGTAGTATACCTATTTTCACTATATTGAGTCTTCTGATCCATGAACGTGGTATATTTCTCCATCTATGAGTGTCTTCTTTGATTTCTATGGGTGTCTTCTTTGATTTCTTTCACCAGTGTTTTATAGTTTTCCATATATAGGTCTTTTGTTTCTTTAGGTAGATATATTCCAAAGTGTTGTATTCTTTTCTTTGCAATGGTGAATGGAATTGTTTCCTTAGTTTCTCTTTCTGTTTTCTCATTGTTAGTGTATAAGAATACAAAGGATTTCTGTGTGTTGATTTTATATCCTGCAACTTTACTATATGCATTGATTCAGTTCAGTTCAGTTCAGTGACTCAGTCGTGTCTGACTCTTTGCAACCCCATGAATCACAGCACGCCAGGCCTCCCTGTCCATCACCAACTCCCAGAGTTCACTCAGACTCACGTCCATCGAGTCCATGATGCTATCCAGCCATCTCATCCTTGGTCATCCCCTTCTCCTGCCCCCAATGCCTCCCAGCATCAGAGTCTTTTCCAATGAGTCAACTCTTCGCATGAGGTGGCCAAAGTACTGGAGCTTCAGCTTTAGCATCATTCCTTCCAAAAAAAATCCCAGGGTTGATCTCCTTCAGAATGGACTGGTTGGATCTCCCTGCAGTCCAAGGGACTCTCAAGAGTCTTCTCCAACACCTGGTGGAGTCTTTAGGGTTTTCTATGTAGAGGATCACGTCATTAGCAAACAGTGAGAGTTTTACTTCTTCTTTTCCAATTTGGATTCCTTTTATTTCTTTTTCTGCTCTGATTGCTGTGGCCAAAACTTCCAAAACTATGTTGAATAGTAGTGATGAGAGTGGGGACACTTATCTTATTCCTGACTTTAGGGGAAATGCTTTCAATTTTTCACCATTGAGGATAATGCTTGCTGTGGGTTTGTCATATATAGCTTTTATTATTGAGGTATGTTCCTTCTATTCCTGCTTTCTGGAGAGTTTTTATCATAAATGGATGCTGAATTTTGTCAAAGGCTTTCTCTGCATCTATTGAGATAATCATATGGATTTTATTTTTCAATTTGTTAATGTGGTGTATTACATTGATTGATTTGTGGATATTGAAGAATCCTTGCATCCCTGGGATAAAGCCCACTTGGTCATGATATATGACCTTTTTAATATGTTGCTGGATTCTGTTTGCTAGAATTTTGTTAAGTATTTTTGCATCTATGTTCATCAGTGATATCGGCCTGTAGTTTTCTTTTTTTGTGGCATCTTTGCCAGGTTTTGGTATTAGGGTGATGGTGGCCTCATAGAATGAGTTTGGAAGTTTACCTTCCTCTGCAAATTTTTGGAAGAGTGTGAGTAGGATAGGTGTTAGCTCTTCTCTAAATTTTTGGTAAAATTCAGCTGTAAGGCCGTCTGGACCTGGACTTTTGTTTGTTGGAAGATTTCTGATTACAGTTTCAATTTCCGTGCTTGTGATGGGTCTATTAAGATTTTCTGTTTCTTCCTGGTTCAATTTTGGAAAGTTGTACTTTTCTAAGAATTTGTCCATTTCTTCCAAGTTGTCCATTTTATTTGCATATAATTGCTGATAGTAGTGTCTTATGATCCTTTGTATTTCTGTGTTGTCTGTTGTGATCTCTCCATTTTCATTTCTAATTTTATTGATTTAATTTTTCTCCCTTTGTTTCTTGATGAGTCTGGCTAATGGTTTGTCAGTTCTATTTATCCTCTCAAAGAACCAGCTTTTGGCTTTGTTGATTTTTGCTATGGTCTCTTGTTTCTTTTGCATTCATTTCTGCCCTAATTTTTAAGATTCCTTTCCTTCTACTAACCCTGGGGTTCTTCATTTCTTCCTTTTCTAGTTGCTTTAGGGGTAGAGTTAGGTTAGTTATTTGACTTTTTTCTTGTTTCTTGAGTTTTCTTGTTTCTTGAGTTTTCTTGTTTCTGAGTATTTCTCTGCCTTTTTGTCTTGTTTATATTGCTGTGTTTGGGGTGGCCTTTCCGTATTCTGGCAGTTTGTGGTTCCTCTTTATTGTGGAGGTTCCTTGCTGTGGGTGAGGTTGGACGGGTGGTTTGCCAAGGTTTCCTGGTTAGGGAAGCTTGTGTCAGTGTTCTGGTGGGTGGAGCTGGATTTCTTCTTTCTGGAGTGCAATGAAGTGTCCATTAGTGAGTTTTGAGATGTCAATGGGTTTGGTGTGACTTTGGGCAGTCTGTATGTTGAAGCTCAGGTTTATGTTCCTGTGTTGCTGGAGAATTTGCATATGTCTTGCTCTGGAACTTGTTGGCCCTTGGGTGGTGCTTGGTTTCAGTGTAGGTATGGAGGCTTTTGATGAGCTGCTATCAATTAATGTTCCCTGGAGTCATGAGTTCTCTGGTGTTCTCAGAATTTGGACTTAAGCCTCCTGCCTCTGGTTTTCAGTCTTATTCTTACAGTAGCCTCAAGACTTCTCTATCTATACAGCACTGATGATAAAACATCTAGGTTAATGATGAAAAGCTTCTCCACAGTGAGGGATACCCGGAGAGGTTCACAGAGTTACATGGAGAAGAGAAGAGGGAGGAGGGAGATAGAGGTGATCAGGAGGAGAAGAGGGGGAATCAAAAGAGGCGAGAGCAAGCTAGCCAGTTATCACTTCCCTATGTGCTCTCCACAGTCTGGATTCCTCAGAGATGTTCACAGAGTTATAAAGAGAAGAGAAGAGGGAGGAAGGAGACAGAGGTGGCCAGGAGGATAAAAGGGGAAATCAAAAGGAGAGAGACAGATCCAGCCAGTAATCAGTTCCCTAAGTGCTCTCCACAGCCCGGAACACACAGGGAGATTCACAGAGTTGGGTAGAGAAGAGAAGGGGGAAGGAGGAGATAGAGGTGACCTGGTGGGGAAAAAGGAGAGTCAAATGGGGGAGAGAGGAATCAAGCCAGTAATCTCGCTCCCAAGTAAAAATGGATAGTGACAATTGGGTTCTTAAAGGTACAAAATTGATAACAAATACTGAAAAGTAAAGATTAAAAATCTAGAGTAGAAGTTGGATTCTCAAAAACACAATATTAAAAAAACAAAGTCACAAAAATTATAAAATATATATATATGAAGTTTGTTTTAAAAATAGTCTTTTTTTGCAAGGTAATAGTAGGTTATAAAAATGAAAATTAAAGGAGTAATAAAGGACTTAAAAATTAAAAAAAATTAATTAAAAAATGATAATAGTAAAAATATATCTAGGACTTTCTCTTGAGCTGTTGTGGACAGTGTGGGGTCAATTCATTTTCAGATAGTTCCTTGATCCAGCTTATACTTCTCAAGATCTATAGGCCCCTTCTTATGTGCTGCTGCTGCTGCTAAGTCACTTCAGTCGTGTCCAACTCTGTGTGACCCCATAGACGGCAGCCCACCAGGCTCCCCCATCCCTGGGATTCTCCAGGCAAGAGTACTGGAGTGGGGGGCCATTGTCTTCTCCGCCCTTCTTATGTAGTCAGTGCTAACTACAGGGTTTTAATCTGTTGCACCTGTCACTTCCAAAGCAGTTCCCTCTGTTTATTTTAGCTTCTTCTGTTTGCTGGTCTCTTCAGTGTTTAATTTCCGCCCTGACACAAGGGGGCAAAGATGGTTACTTATTTAGGCTCACTTGTTCAGTCGTTCTGTGGGGAGGGAGGAACACTGCAAACAAATATCACTCGCATGTGTGGGGAGTGCTCACAGTGTCTCAGCCACACTGGGTTTGCCCCCACTCACAGCGTGTGTGCTTTCCCAGTCTACACTGCTCAGGCTCTAGGTTGCTCTGCTGGGAACTGTCTGAGGCAGACCCTGGGTTGTGTGCACTTCCCAGGTCTAAGCCACTCAGGTTGAGGTTCACAGGTACTCCACAAAGGTGCAGACTCGGTTGGGCCTGCGTTTTGTGCCCTTCCCAGGTCCGAGCAGCTCAGGTGACCAGGTGCTTGGCGAGCACAGTCGCCCCCAGTTGGAGGCTGCATCTTATCACCTCCCCCGTCCCAGCTGCTCGGTTTTCTGGGTGTAGAACTGGCGCACCTTCTCAGGTGGGCCGTGTGTCTCTTCTGGGGAACTGATCTCTGGCTGCAACCCTCCTGGCGGATGTCAACCACCCAGAATCCCAAGAAGTCTTGGTTAGCAATGAAGCCTGCTTGCAGTTTGGTAGAGGGTGCCTCTCTGGGGCTGTGATTACCCCCTTCCGGCTCTGGCTGCCCTCGCCTGCCTGTCTCTGGTGGGGGATGTGCCGGTCCGCAGCCAGCTAGCTCTGCTCTGTCCTCTGTTCTGTGAGGGGGCCTGGTGGTATCTTAGGTTAGGGCTTTTTGCAGGATAGCTATCCCACAGTCTGGTTTGCTATCTCAAGTTAGTTCCCTCAGATTGCCCTCAGGGCATTCAGGCCTGGTCCTTACCCTAAGCAATGCAGCCTGCGCCTCCCTGTCCAGCCCCTGCTTGCTAGTGGCAGATGCGAGGGTCTGGGATGCTTCTCCACTGGGAGTTGCCCTTAGGCATGTAATCTGTGGGTTTTAATTAATTAATTAATTAATTATTTTTCTTCCCAGTTATGTTGCCCTCTGAAATTCCAAGGCTTGCTACAGACCCACTGGTAAGAGTGTTTCCTGGTGTTTGGAAAATTCTTTTTTAAGACTCCCTTTCCTGGATGGATCTCCATCCCTACCTGTTATCTCTCTTTTTATCTTTTATATTTTGTCCTACCTCCTTGCGAAGACAATGGGCTACCTTTCTGGGTGCCTGATGTCCTCTGCCAGCATTCAGAAGTTGTTTTGTGAATTTGCTCAGCATTCAAATGTTCTTTCAATGAATTTGTGGGGGAGAAAGTGGTCTCCCCACCCTATTCCTCTGCCATCTTCAACATTATTTTTTAGATTGTGCACATGGATACAGATAGATATAGTTCATTTATTTTAACCACTGTGTGAAAAAAGGCATAGTTTATTTAGTGGTTCTCCAACTGAGAAATGGTACATTATTTCAACTTTCCCACTTTTATATAGAGTAATTCAATAAACATCCTCATATATGTTTTTTACTCACATGTACAAGAGTTTGTGTACATGGGCTTCCCTGGTAGCTCAGACAGTAAAGAATCCTCCTGCAATGCAAGATACCTGGGTTCAGTCCCTGGGTGGAGATCACCTGGAGAAGGAAATGGCAACCCACTCCACTGTTCTTGCTTGGAGAATTTCATGGACAGAGAAGCCTGGTGGGCTACAGTCCACAAGATCTCAAAGAGTTGGGCGTGACTGAGTGACTAACACACACAAGAGTTTATCAGGGTAGACACATAGATGTGGAATTGCTGAAGAATGAAGAATGTTTGGTTATTTATGCTACATAACAAATCACCTGAAAAGTTAGTGGTTTAAAACAGTAACTATCATGTACTTTTGCTTGTGAATCTGCAATTTGGGTGGGAATGGCTCATCTTTACTCCACACAGTATCACCTAAATGGCTCTACTGAACCTGGAGCATCCACTTGCAAAATAGATCCTTCTCATTCTTGGCAAATTGGTGTTGGGTTGTCAGGTGGGCACTCAGACAGCACTGTTGGCTGGGGACCTCAGTTCTTCTCTACATGTTACTCTCCATGTGGCTGCTCAGATTTTCTCACAGCATGGTAGATGAATTTCAAAAAGTCTCAGGCAGAAGATCAAGGTTTCTTCTGATCTTGTTAGTAGAATCTTAGAATGTCACATTGTATTCCATTAGTCAAGCAAGTCCCTAAAGACTGCTCTGATTGAATGGGAGAAGTGACAGCTAATTTGCAGCCATTTGAAACCTACCACATTTCTCCCTCTAACCATAAATTATTTAAATTTCTCATTCATGCAAACTATACCCACTCCCTCCCAAGGCCTCCAGAAATCTCAGTCCATTTTGACAACAAGTTCAGGTTTGAAGACCAAGATCTTGTTAGCTAAATCAAGTCTGTGTGTGCTAAGTCACTTCAGCTATGTCCAACTCTTTGCAACCCTATGGACTGTAGCCTGCCACACTCCTCTGTCCATGAGGAGTGGGTTGCTGTGCCCTCCTCCAAGGGTCTTGTTTATGTTCATATTAATATAAAGTATTAACAATAATCATTGTCTGCATGGAGAGATTATAATGGATTTTTTCTATATGCTTTTCTAAATTTTGTGTAATAAATATATTGCTTCTGTAATCAAGGGTAGAAACAATAAATATTGCCTTTAAATAAAATGTCCTGTTTCAGGGATTCCTATCCTGGGGTCTATATGAACCCCTACAAGGTTCATAGCAAATTTCTGGAAGACTTTGCACTCCCCCAAATTGTATACTAAATTTGTGTGTGTGGGTGTGGAAGATTAGAGCTCATGCACATCGTTTTGAGAGGAAGGCCCATGGCTTTCATCAGCCCATGGCCCAACATATTTAGAACTCTTAGCAAAATGGTTGGCCTGGTAAATCAAGAAAAATGATTAAGCCTCTGCCTGTATTACAAAGGCCTTGGGTTTGATTTTCTGTGATTCGAGAGGCTTTCCAAATGGCTGGATTTTATGAATAAACAGTGGTTGTAAATAGACTCAGACCTGCCAAATGCTATCCAATATGGCATGCATAGATCATAGGTCCCACAGTCATCAAAAGTTATTTTGATGTCCTACAAAACATGTTGAATGTAGGCACTTGTGAGCTGGGGCTGATGAATCTCAGTTAGGCCCCTTCCTCTCCAAGCTCATCAAAATCTGCAGAGCCCTAACAGAACAAGGTAGATACTAAATTCTACAACTCAATACCCTGCCATTCAGCTAGTCATTGTGCTTCTACTTGGAACATCAAATTTCAAAATGAGAAATGATTTTTAAAAAACAACAGCTAGTATTTACCAGGGATTTGCTCTATGTTAAGCACTGTATTCAGTGGGTTTTTAAATTTTATATGTCATTTAGTCCTCATGACAACACTGTGAAATTGGTATTCTTTCAGCTCCATTTTATTGATGAGAAAATCTAGGCTCAAAACTGAGGTTGTGACTACCCAAAATCACACAGCTAGTAAGAGATGAAGATATCAAAACTAATGGTATTTACCTCTCGACTGTAGTGCCCCTCCCTATCCACCAAATTACCCCCTAAAACAGTCCATATACTCTCTCAAGGTATTGGTATCCACAGCAACAACAACCAAAGCTTTTTAAAAAATACTTAGAATGTGCCAAGCACTTTGCTGTTTTTCATACAACATTTTAAATTTAATGCTAACCACAAAATCCAATACTCTATTGTCAATATTTAGTGTAGGTTTGCTGCTAAGTCGCTTCAGTCGTGTCCGACTGTGTGCGACCCCATAGACAGCAGCCCACCAGGCTTCACCATCCCTGGGATTATCCAGGCAAGAATGCTGGAGTGGGTTGCCATTTCCTTCTCCAATGCATGAAAGTGAAAAGTGAAAGTGAAGTTGCTCAGTCATGTCCGACTCTTCGCGACCCCATGGACTGCAGCCCACCAGGCTCCTCCATCCATGGGATTTTCCAGGCAAGAGTACTGGAGTGGGTTGCCATTGCCTTCTCCGAGTGTAGGTTTAGGAGTCAGACTAACATTTTACAGAAGAAACCAATGCTCAGAGAGGTTAAGTAACTTGCCCAAGGTCACACAGGTGGTAAGTGGCAGAGCTGAAACATGAATTTAAGATTATCTGACTCCAGAGGCTTATACACAAGAAAAGTCTTTTTTAAATGTGTTAATGCAAGACAATTTTTCATCAAGATTTATGCTATTTCATGAGGTGGGAAAAAGGTATAGATGCTTAGCTTCATTTTCCCTTCCCCGTGACATATTCTCTTTCCTTTGTCCCTCTCTGTGTGACAGAACTTCACATGCAGTAATTTGTGCTAACATGAGCATGAGACAGAGCCTGGGCCCTGTGCATGCATATGTCAAACAATGCACAAAACTTCCAGTCAACTAAACCAGTCGTGCCAGATTTACGAAGACAAAAGTGTAGAAGACGTGACCAAAATACACTCTCACTGAGGACTTTTTGTCTACCACCACTCCACCCCCACTTTATTGCCTTGTTAAACAAGAATTATGGCAGAAAGCACAAGGCTTATATCACAAGCAGGTCACATGTGGTGCTGGTGATGTGCAGCTCTTATCTACCCCTAGCAGATTCACTTACAGCTCTCTTCTGTCTCTGCACATTTGCCTGAACATAAGCGTGCTTACTAGACATTTTGTACCTTGCTTCTACTCTTTCCCTGCACTTGCCTTGGGTGGGGAACACACAGCATCCTGGGATCAAACATGAGGCTCCAGAGTGAGATAATAATCTTCTTTTTAATAGAAAGGGGGAGATCTACTGCATTTTTGTTGCAGATGGCATTAGGGGAGGGGGAGAAGTAATCAGAATACTAAATCATCTTTCTTTGGGCACATGGTCACATTTTCTATTCGAAATTCAGCAAGCTATGAAAACATGTCGCTGAGCATGGCCTCCAGGCTTGGCAGCTCCTCTTTTTCTGTTGGGATGAGTGCCCAGCCTCAGGGAATAGTTCCTTTAGATGTCAGCTACACACCTTGCCCAGAGAAAGCTTGACTTATTCCAAAGAACCCCATGGCAACTGAAAGGCTATTAGCATGGTTAGATGTCACGTAGGCTGAGCTGCACTTGGGGAAAGATAGGGAAGTGGAAATGAGAGGGATATAGTTTTAAAAGTGGGGGAAAAGCCACCAATAACTTGTAGATAGCATATTCAAAAGCAGAGACATTACTTTGCCGACTAAGGTCCATCTAGTCAAGGCTATGGTTTTTCCAGTGGTCACGTATGGATGTGAGAGTTGGTCTGTAAAGAAGGCTGAGCACGAAGAATTGATGCCTTTGAACTGTGGTGTTGGAGAAGACTCTTGAGAGTCCCTTAGACTGCAAGGAGATCCAACCAGGCCATTCTGAAGATCAACCCTGGGATTTCTTTGGAAAGAATGATGCTAAAGCTGAAACTCCAGTACTTTGGCCACCTCATGCAAAGAGTTGACTCATTGGAAAAGACTCTGATGCTGAGAGGGATTGGGGGCAGGAGAAGGAGACGACAGAGGATGAGATGGCTGGATGGCATCACTGACTCGATGGACGCGAGTCTGAGTGAACTCCGGGAGTTGGTGATGGACAGGGAGGCCTGGCGTGCTGCGATTCATGGGGTCGCAAAGAGTTGGACACGACTGAGTGAATGAACTGAACTGAACTGAACTGAACATGTAGAAGAATCTTAGGCTCTTTTCATCAAGGTAGCATAACGGTCAACATTGAGGTTAACTTCTGTAGAACTCTTCAACTCCAGATTTTATTGTTCCAAGAAAAGTGTACTCTCTAAGAAAGATTAAAATCTTTCCATATGGTACTTGGAAATAGCATTATGAGACTGTCAACTTGAGGATGTCAGCATTCCCACCTTCATGTTCACTCATTCGCACAACCCTTAAGCAAAGGTTACAAAAATATCACACACTGGGGATTTTTCAAGAATTCCCACAGGGAATGTTTTATTCAAAAAAGCAGGATTTACCCATATTTATAGGCTAATGACTCAGAAATATTTATTGTGAGCTTTAATGGTTAAAAGAACCTGTTAAGGACTTAGACTTAGCTTTGAGTCCCCTCTCTGCCACTCACTGATTGTATGATCTTTAACAGATGACTCAACCTCTCTCTGACTCAATTTCCTCATCTATAGAATGGAGATCTTAACAATCCCATAGAGTTGTTGTATTGAGCAGATAATACATGTAAAATGCTCGGCACAGCACAGAGCACATATCAAGCATTTAATAAATGGTAGATCTTAGCAGTAGTGGCATTTTAACCACTAGTCATAGTGCGGGGGAAAC
This sequence comes from Budorcas taxicolor, assembly GCF_023091745.1. Lineage (NCBI taxonomy): Eukaryota > Metazoa > Chordata > Mammalia > Artiodactyla > Bovidae > Budorcas > Budorcas taxicolor. The sequence continues at coordinate 28,839,880 of NC_068935.1, forward strand.
AGTAGGTATGAGACACAGCCCCTTCCATCAGAGTTAAGAAAATAAATTATTCCCCCCTCCAGAAATTACTACTAACACTTGACAGTAAATGTTAACTGCCACATGAGTGAAGAATAAGAAATTTCTGGGTGGTCCTGTGGTTAAGACTCTGCCTGCCAATGCAAGGGACACAGGTTCAATCCCTGGTCTGGGAATATCCCACATGCTGCAGAACAACTAAGTCTGTGTGCTACTGAGCCTGTCCTCTAGATCCAGGAACTGCAACTACTGAGTCGAAGCACTGCAACTACTGAAGTCTGAGCACCGAGAGCCTGTCTCCCCAACAAGAGAAGCCACCACAATGAGAAGTCTGCACACTGCAACTAAGAGTAGCCCCTGCTCGCCACAACTAGAGAAAGGCCACGTGCAGCATTGAAGACCCACCACAGCCAATAAAAAAATCTTTTCCCCCCAAAAGAAGAAATTGCTACTCAATAACAAAAAACACAAATAACTGAATTTTTAAAGGATATGAACAGAGATTTCTCCAAAGAAGATATACAAATGGCCAGTAAACCCATGAAAAATTCTCAACATCATTAGTCATCAGAAAAATGCTGATGAAACACCATTTCACATCCACTAGGATGGCTAGAATCAAAAAGACAAATAATAACAAGTATTGATGAGCCTTCATACATTACTCATGGGAATATAAAATGGTGCAGGCACTTTGGAAAACAGTCTGGTAGTTTCTCTAAAAGTGGAATAGAGCTACCATTAGTTCAGGCACTCAGTCGTGTCCACTCTTTGCGACCCCATGAATCGCAGCACGCCAGGCCTCCCTGTCCATCACCAACTCCCAAGTTCACTCAGACTCACGTCCATCGAGTCAGTGATGCCATCCAGCCATCTCATCCTCGGTCATCCGCTTCTCCTCCTGCCCCCAATCCCTGCCAGCATCAGAGTCTTTTCCAATAAGTTAAATCTTCGCATGAGGTGGCCAAAATTTTGGAGTTTCAGCCTCAGCATCAGTCCTTCCAATGAACACCCAGGACTCATCTCCTTTAGGATGGACTGGTTGGATCTCCTTGCAGTCCAAGGGACTCTCAAGAGTCTTCTCCAACACCACAGTTCAAAAGCATCAATTCTTCGGCACTCAGCTTTCTTCACAGTCCAACTCTCACATCCATACATCACCACAGGAAAAACCATAGCCTTGACTAGACAGACCTTAGTCGGCAAAGTAATGTCTCTGCTTTTAAATATGCTATCTAGTTTGGTCATAACTTTCCTTCCAAGGAGTAAGCGTCTTTTAATTTCATGGCTGCAATCACCATCTGCAGTGATTTTGGAGCCCAAAAAAATAAAGTCTGACACTGTTTCCACTGTTTCCCCATCTATTTCCCATGAAGTGATGGGACCGGATGCCATGATCTTAGTTTTCTGAATGTTGAGCTTTAGGCCAACTTTTTCACTCTCCTCTTTCACTTTCATCAAGAGGCTCTTTAGTTCCTCTTCACTTTCTGTCATAAGGGTGGCATCATCTGCATATTTGAGGTTTTTTATATTTCTCCTGGCAATCTTGAATCTAGCTTGTGTTTCTTCCAGCTCAGCGTTTCTCATGATGTACTCTGCATGGAAGTTAAATAAGCAGGGTGACAATATATAGCCTTGACGTACTCCTTTTCCTATTTGGAACCAGTCTGTTGTTCCATGTCCAGTTCTAACTGTTGCTTCCTGACCTGCATATAGGTTTCTCAAGAGGCAGGTCAATTTGTCTGGTATTCCCATCTCTTTCAGAATTTTCCACAGTTTATTGTGATACACACAGTCAACGGCTTTGGCATAGTCAATAAAGCAGAAAAAAATGTTTTCTGGAACTCTCTTGCTTTTTTGATGATCCAGCAGATGTTGGCAATTTGATCTCTGGTTCCTCTGCCTTTTCTAAAACCAGCTTGAACATCTGGAAGTTCATGGTTCACATACTGCTGAAGCCTGGCTTGGAGAATTTTGAGCATTACTTTGCTAGTGTGTGAGATGAGTGTAATTATGTGGTAGTTTGAGCATTCTTTGGCATTGCCTTTCTTTGGGATTGGAATGAAAACTGACCTTTTCCAGTCCTGTGGCCACTGCTGAGTTTTCCAAATTTGCTGGCATATTGAGGGAAGCACTTTCACAGCATCATCTTTCAGAATTTGAAATAGCTCAACTGGAATTCCATCACCTCCACTAGCTTTGTTCGCAGTGATGCTTCCTAAGGCCCACTTGACTTCACATTCCAGGATGTCTGGCTCTAGGTGAGTGATCACATCATCATGATTATCTGGGTCATAAAGATCTTTTTTATACAGTTCTGTGTATTCTTGCCACATCTTTGAACTGCACAGAAGTGTGCTGGCTGCGATGGTTGCGCAGAAGCGTGACATAGAGGAGCTACCCCTCACCCAAGGTGAGGGGCGGCGACTGAGAGCACCAGGCTGCAATGGCGCAGGAGTGGCTGAGAGGAGCTATCCCACGTCCGAGGTCGGGGATGGGGGGGCGGCCGAGAGAAGCAACCTCACATCCAAGGAGCCGCAGCTGCGTGGGTGCAGGAGGGCCGAGAGGAGCCACTCCACATTCAAGGTCAGGAGGTGCGGCCCTGAGGAGATACCCCTCGTCCAAGGTAAGGAGCAGTGGCTGCGCTTTGCTGGAGCAGCCGTGAAGAGATACCCCACGACCAAGGTAAGAGAAACCCAAGTAAGAGGGTAGGTGTTGCAAAAGAGCATCAGAGGGCAGACACACTGAAACTATAATCACAGAAAACTAGCCAATCTGATCATACTAGGACCACAGCCTTGTCTAACTCAATGAAAGCCATGCCGTATGGGGCCACCCAAGATGGGCAGGTCATGGTGGAGAGGTCTGACAGAATGTGGAGAAGGGAATGGCAAACCACTTCAGTATTCTTGCCTTGAGAGCCCCATGAACAGTATGAAAAGAGCTACCATAGGACTCAGCAATTCTATTCCTAGGTGTATTCCCAAGACAGTTGAAAGCATATGTTCACACAAATGTTCATATCAGCATTATTTGTAATAACAAAAGGTGAAAACAACCGACATGACCATAAAATGATGAATGAATAAATAAATCTGTCATATGCATACACTGGAGTATTATTTAACAATAAAAAACCAAAGTATTGATATATGTACAACATGGATGGAGCTGGTGAAAGAAGACATACAAAAGGCCACATCCCATTCATATGATTTCACTCATATAGGCTGTCCAGAGTAGACAAATCCACAGACAGGGTTGTGGTTGCCTAGGTGGTGGTGATATAGTCAAAGCTATGGTTTTTCCAGTAGTCATGTATGGATGTGAGAGTTGGACAATAAAAAAGACTGCCAAAGAATTGATGCCTTTGAATTATGGTGCTGGAGAAGACTCTTGAGAGTCCCTTGGACTGCAAGGAAATCAAACAAGTTTTCTAAAGGAAATCAGTCCTCAATATTCATTGGAAGGACTGATGCTGAAGCTGAAACTCCAATACTTCAGCCACCTGATGTGAAGAGCCGACTCATTAGAAAAATCCCTGATGCTGGGAAACATTGAAGGCAAAAGGCGAAGGGGACGACGGAAGATGCAGTAGTTGGATGTCATCACTGACTCAATGGACATGAATTTGAGCAAGCTCCGGGAGATGGTGAAGGACAGGGAAGCCTGTTGTGCTGCAATCCATGGAGTCACAAGAGTCAGACACTACTGAGCAACTGAACAACAAGTGGTGGTGATAGTGATGGCTGGGGAGTGTTAGCTAAGATGTTTCAGTTTGGGGAATAGGTAATGAAAATGTTCTGAAATCATAGTGGTAAATATTGTAAACATTTACAGAGTTGTGGCGGGCTACATTCCATAGGGTCGCAAAGAGTCAGACATGACTGAAGTGACTGATCCCTCACGCATGCATGACCTTCACTCAGAGGAGTGAGGGTCAGGAAAGAAGAAGCCTGGTGATTGTGGATTAAAGAGGAAGTGGGAAGTAAGAAAATGAATATGGTGAATGTAGGCAGTTCTCTGGAGAAGCTTGGATGAAAAGTAAAGAATATCTATGGAGATAATAAAGAGTTAGAGACATCCAATGCTAAAAAAGCTTTGTTTCATTCTGTCTCTGCAAACTTGCCTTATCTGGACATTTCATATAAATGGACTCACTTGATATGCAGTTTTTTGTGTCAATCTCCTTTCATTTAGTATAAAATGTTGAGGTTCATTCATGGCATAACATGTATCTACAATTTGTCCCCTTTGATGGCTTAATGGTATTTCATTGTATGGAAGAACTTTTTATCTCCATTTTCTGGTTAATGTGCATTTGGATTCTGTTTTTCACTATTGTGATTAACGTTATGGGCATTCATATATGTAAGTGCCTGTTTAAATATATGAACAAATGTTTGCATTTCTCTTGGGTAAATACCTAGACATGGGACTGCTGAGTCATTTAGTATTTGAATTTAACTTTTTAAGAAATTCTCAGTAGCTGTACTATTTTATATTCCCACCAGCTCCAGTTTCTCTATGTAGCAGCGTCTGCCTTTTTATTATAGCCAATCTAGTGGGTGTTGCAGTGGCATCTCACTGAAGTTTTAATTTGCATTTTCCTAGTGATTAATGATGTTCAGTATATTTTTATGTGCTTATTATCCATTCATATATCTTCTTTGGAGCAATGTCTCTTAAGAAAATTGACAATTTTCAAAATTTGAGTTACTTGTCTCATTATTGAGTTGTAAGAGTTCTTTAAATTTTTAATATAAACTCTTTATCAAATATATTATTTGCAAAAATCTCCCAGTCTATGGCTTATATTTTTCACTTATTTAATGGTATCTTTTTAAATTAAACTTTTAATTTTGAGATAAGTGTATGCTCACATGACATTGTAAGGAAGAATACAGAGATACTATGTATCCTTTAACCACTTTCTTCCACTGGTAGCACCTTGCAAAACTATACAGTATCATAACTGGGGTATTGACATTGATATGGTCAAGATACAGAACAGTTCCATCTCCACAAGGATCCCTCATGTTGCCCTTTTGTAACTACACCCAATCCCCTCCCGCATCCTTAACTCTGGCAAATGCTAATCTGTTCTCCATTTCAAGTTTTTCCCTTTAAGAATGTTATGTAAATTGAGTCATACAGTATAGTCTCTTGGGGCAGATTGTTTTCTTTTTCTCAACTTTATTGGGAGTATATTAATAGTTAAATTAAAACTGTAATATATTTAAAGGGCACAATGTGATGATTTGTTATACATACACATTGTGAAAGGATTACTATCATCAAGTTAATTCACATCACTCGCATATTTACTTTTTTTTTTTTTTTTTGGTGAGAACACTTAAGTTCTATTCTCTTGGCAAATGTCCATTATCCAATACAAATTTTCAAATGTGTGTGTGTGTGTGTTGAAAGTCGCTCAGTCGTGTCCATCTCTTTTTGACCCCATGGACTGACTATACAGTCATGGAATTCTCTATGCCAGAATGCTGGAGTGGGTAGCATTTCCCTTCTCCAGGGGATCTACTATAGTCACCATGTTATACATTAGATCCTCAGATCTTATTCATCTTATAACTGAAGGTTTGTACCCTATTACTCTATTTCCCCTACACCCCAGTTTTGGTCAATACCATTCTGTACTCTATTTCTATGAGTTTAACTCTTTTTAAAGTTCCACATATAAGTGATACCATGCTGTATTTGTTTTCCTCTGTTGGTTTACTTTATTTAGTATAATACTCTCCAGGTTCATACATGTTGAAAATAGCAGTATTGCAAATAGCAGTATTTCCTTCCTTTTAGAGGCTAAATCTTTTGTGTGTATATAACACATTAGCCTTATCCATTCTTCTGTCAATGGATACTTAGGTTGTTTTCATACCTTGGCTGTTGTGAATAACGCTATAATGAATATATAGCAGTATAGCTATTTCTGCTGCTGCTGCTAAGTCACTTCAGTCGTGTACAACTCCGTGCCACCTCATAAACGGCAGCCCACCAGGCTCCCCCGTCCCTGGGATTCTCCAGGCAAAAACAAAGGAGTGGGTTGCCCTTTCCTTCTCCAATGCATGAAAGTGAAAAGTGAAAGTGAAGTCGCTCAGTCTGACTCTTAGCAACCCCATGGACTGCAGCCCACAAGGCTCCTCTGTCTATGGGATTTTCCAGGCAAGAGTACTGGAGTGGGGTGCCATTGCCTTCTTCAACAGCTATCTCTTCAAGATAGTTATTTTGTATCACACTATGGTATTTCTATTTTCAGATTATTTTGGAATCTTCATACTGTTTTTCATAGTGGCTACACCAGATTACATTCTTGCCAACAGTGTACAAGGATTCTCTTTTCTCCACAACCTCACCAGCATTTATTTCTTGTTTTTTTGGTAATAGACATCTTACCAGGTGTTAGGTGACATCTCCCTGTGGTTTTGATTTGCATTTCTCTGATGATTAGCGATGCTGAACACCTTTTCATGTACCCATTGGCAATTTGTGTATCTTCTTACAAGATGTCTGTTCATGTCCTTTGTCCATCTTTGAATTGCCCATTTTTTGCTTTGGAGATGTGTTGTTCTTTGTGTATGTTAGAAATTAACCTCTTGTCAGATATGTGGTTTGTAAATATTTTCTCCCATTCCATATGTTGTCTCTTCTTCATTTTGTTTATGGTTTCCTTTACTGTGCATAATCTTTTTAATTTGAAATAGTCTCATTTGTTTATATTTTATTTTTTTGCCTTTGTTTTTGGTGTAAATTAAAAAAAAATTGCCAATGCCAATGTCAAGGAGCATAACCTGTATGTATTGTTTTGTTTTGTTTTTAGCAGATCTCAATTTTAAGTGTTCAATTCATTTTGAGGTTATTTAGTGTTTGTGTAAGTTAGGGGTCTAGTTTCATTTTTTTCCATGTGGATATCTAGTTTTCCCAGCACTATTTTTTTGAGAAATTATTCTTTCTTCCTTGCATATTCTTAGCTAGTTTGTCAAAAATTAATTGGCCTTTTTATGTATGGGTTTATTTCTGGGCTATCGATTATGTTTCACTGCTATATGTGTCAGTTTGCATGTCAATACCATACAGCTTGATGACCATATATAGTTTTACAATATAGTTTGGAATGAGGAAGTGTGATGCCTCCAACTTTGTTGTTCTTTCTCAAGATTGCTTACCTATCCAGGGTCTTTCATGGTTACATATGAATTTTAGAATTGTTTTTTCTATTTCTGTGAAAATGCCTTTGAAACTTTGATAGGGATTACATTAAATCTGCAGAATTCTTTAGATAGTAAGGACATTTTAACAATATTCTTCCAATCCATGAGTGTGGCAAGTATTTCTGTTTGCTTGTGTCATCTTCAATTTCTTTTATTGATGTCTTATAGTTTTCAGCGTGCAGGTCTTTTACCACCTTGGTTAAATTTATTCCTAAGTATTTTACTATTTCGAAGTTATTGTACATGGCATTGTTTTTTTATTTTCTCTTTCTGATAGTTCATTGTTGGTGTATAGAAACACAACTGATTTTGAATCATGCAACTTTATTGAATTTACTAGTTCTAACAGTTATTTGGTGGATGTTTTAGAGTTTTCTAAATATCAATATAATACAATGTCATCTGAAAACAGACAGTTTTACTTCTTCCCTTCCAACTTGGATGCCTTTTATTTCTGTTTCTTGTCTAATTGCTCTGGCTAGACTTAGAGTAGTATTGAATAAAAGTAGTGAGAATGGGCATTCTTGTCTTCTTCCTGATTTTAGAAGAAAAGTTTTTTTTTCCCCCCATTATTAAGTATGATGTTAGCTGTGGGCTTGTCATATATGGCTTTTTTATGTTGGTGTACATTCCTTCTATACTCAATTTGTTGACAGTTTCTATCATGAATGGATGTTGAAATCTATAAAATGCTTTTTTTTTGCATCTATTGAAATGATATATGATTTTTATTTTTTATTTTGTTAATGTGGACTCCCACATTGATACTGTCCTTGACTGGCTTTGGTATCAGAGTAATACAGGCTGATTAGAACCTGGACCCTCTAGCAGCAGCTGGGAAGTAGTCAAACTCCTACCAGGGAGAAACTGGGAGATGCATGGTTTTCGCCTGCTCCCGCTGCATGAAGAGTGATCCTGTGCTTGTTTAAAGACTGTGTCATTGTTTGCTTTAGTCCTATGGAACTCATGAATGCTAGCTATGTTGGCTTCCAGAGCTAGGTGATTTGGGAGCCTGATACTCAGGTGGCAGCCATAAAAGTTAAGGCACTAGATATGTGGACAAGCTCCTTCAAGGGAAATACTGGCAAACTGGCTTTATTGTTGGAGAGAACAAAAGGGAGAAATTGAGGAAAGTGCCCACCAGATTTGGGGGCTCCAGGAAGGAACGCAGTAATCAACTGCAACGCAGTCAAAACCTTGACCCTCAGGCGGCCGTTGTAAAATATGCAGTCAAACTCTTTTATGGGAAAGATTGGGAGATGAGGATGTTTGTGTGTTCCCTCTGCACTGAGACCTGGAGGCCAGCCACAGTTGAGTGCTTGCATGCCTGTTACTGAGCTGGTTCTTTGTTTGCCACAGTCCTGTGGGACTCAGGAATGCAAGCCCCATTGGCTTTCAGAGCTAGGTGTTTTGGGGGCCCATCTCTCAGGTGAGAGTCTTAAAACTTGGGGCAGTAGATGTGTGGTCCAAATCTTTTCTTCCTCAGGGAGAAGCTCGGAGTTTGAAATTCATTCCTATTTGTATGGTACTGTGCTAGGGGTGGGGTTTATGGCTAGTGCCTCAGTCTTTCCTATCTGTTCCAATGATGGTATTTCCTCAGTCATTTGGTGTTTCTGGATTTCTCTCAGAGGAAATTGCTCCATGTGTAGCTGTACATTCAGTGTGTCCATGAGAGGAGGGAAATTCAGGATCCTCTTATGTTACCATCTTGATATGGAATCTTCTTGTACTGAGTTTTTTCACTCAGTATAATTCCTTGCAGACTCATCCATATAGATGCATAAAATAATAGTTCATTACTTTTCATTCCCGAGTAGCATTTCATGATGTGGATGCATGTACATTTGTTTAACCACCCACCTATTGAAGAATATCTGGGTTGTTACATTTTATGGCAATTAAAAATAAAGCTGCTACGAACATTTGTGTCTAGGTTTTTGTATGTACATAAATTTTTATTTCTTTGGGGAAAATGACCAAGAGTGCAATTTCTTAAGAATGTCCTATGAAATACAAGTGCTTTTAATTTTAAGTCCACTTATCAACTTTTCATGGATTGTACTTTTGATGCTGTATGTAAGAACTCAAGACCATGAGTTGCCAGGGTCATGAAGATTTTCTATGTTTTCTTCTATCAGTTTTACAGTTGTATATATCCCTGAATTCATTCATTTTGCAAGTAGATATCCAATCATCCCGGCATCATTTGTTAAAAAGACTATCTTGTTCTTGAATTTCTCTGACACCTTTGTGGAAAATCAGTTGATCATAAGTGTGAAGACTTATTTCTGGATCCTCAATTCTGTTCTATTGATCTATATGTCTATCCTTGTGCCATCACTATACTGGCTTGTTCAGTTCAGTTCAGTCGCTCAGTCGTGTCTGACTCTTTGTGACCCCATAAATTGCAGCACGCCAGGCCTCCCTGTCCATCACCATCTCCCAGAGTTCACACAGACTCACGTCCATCGAGTCCTCGGTCATCCCCTTCTCCTCCTGCCCCCAATGCCTCCCAGCATCAGAGTCTTTTCCAATGAGTCAACTCTTCGCATGAGATGGCCAAAGTACTGGAACTTCAGCTTTAGCATCATTCCTTCCAAAGAAATCCCAGGGCTGATCTCCTTCAGAATGGACTGGTTGGATCTCCTTGCAGTCCAAGGGACTCTCAAGAGTCTTCTCCAACACCACAGTTCAAAAGCATCAATTCTTTGGCGCTCAGCTTTCTTCACAGTCCAACTCTCACATCCATACATCACCACAGGAAAAACCATAGCCTTGACTAGACAGACCTTAGTCGGCAAAGTAATGTCTCTGCTTTTGAATATACTATCTAGGTTGGTCATAACTTTTCTTCTAAGGAGTAAGTGTCTTTTAATTTCATGGCTGCAATCACCATCTGCAGTGATTTTGGAGCCCCCCAAAATAAAGTCTGACACTGTTTCCACTGTTTCCCCATCTATTTCCCATGAAGTGATGGGACCGGATGCCATGATCTTCGTTTTCTGAATGTTGAGCTGTAAGCCAACTTTTTCGCTCTCCTCTTTCACTTTCATCAAGAGGCTTTTTAGTTCCTCTTCACTTTCTGCCATAAGGGTGGTGTCATCTGCATATCTGAGGTTCTTGATATTTCTCCCAGCAATCTTGATTCCAGCTTGTGTTTCTTCCAATCCAGTGTTTCTCATTATGTACTCTGCATATAAGTTAAAGAAGCAGGGTGACAATATACAGCCTTGACGTACTCCTTTTCCTATTTGGAACCAGTTGGTTGTTCCATGTCCAGTTCTAACTGTTGCTTCCTGCCCTGCATACAGATTTCTCAAGAGGCAGGTTAGGTGGTTTGGTATTCCCATCTCTTTCAGAATTTTCCACAGTTTATTGTGATCCACACAGTCAAAGGCTTTGGCGTAGTCAATAAAGCAGAAATAGATGTTTTTCTGGAACTCTCTTGCTTTTTCCATGATTCAGAGGATGTTGGCAATTTGATCTCTGGTTCCTCTGCCTTTTCTAAAACCAGCTTGAACATCAGGGAGTTCACGGTTCACGTATTGCTGAAGCCTGGCTTGGAGAATTTTGAACATTACTTTACTAGCATGTGAGATGAGTGCAATTGTGCGGTAGTTTGAGCATTCTTTGGCATTTCCTTTCTTTGGAATTAGAATGAAAACTGACCTTTTCCAGTCCTGTGGCCACTGGTGAGTTTTCCAAATTTGCTGGTATATTGAGTGCAGCACTTTCACAGCATCATCTTTCAGGATTTGAAACAGCTCAACTGGAATGCCATCACCTCCACTAGCTTTGTTCGAAGTGATGCTTTCTAAGGCCCACTTGACTTCACTTTCCAAGATGTCTGGCTCTAGATTAGTGATCACACCATCATGATTATCTGGGTCGTGAAGATCTTTTTTGTACAGTTCTTCCTGTGGCTTTATAGTAAAATTTGAAATTTAGTAACATATTGCCTCAAATTTTGTCTTTCTTTTTCAAAAATTTCTGGTTCTTCTAGGTCTTTGCATGTCCATATACATTGAGGGTCTATTTATCAGTTTCTACCAAGAAAAGAATGCTAGGATTTTAATAGGGATTGCAGTGATTTATAGATCAATTTTGTGAAAATGGCCATCTTTACAATATTGAATACTCCAATCCATGAAAATAAAATATCTTTCCAGTTATTTAGATCCTCTTTAATTTCTCTCAACAATGTTTGTAGTTGTTATTATACAAATCTTTTACTTATTTTGGTAAATGTATTCCTAAGCATTTTATTCTTTTTGATGCTATTAATGGAATTGTCTTATTAATATCAATATCTGATGGATTATTGCTAGTATGAAACAATACAATAGAATTTTGTACATTGATCTTGTATCATGCAACCTTACTAAAGTCATTTATTAGTTCTAGTAAGTGTTTTGTGGATTTTTCTTCTACATCATGCAATCTGCGAATAATAGCAGTTTTAAATCTTTCATTCCAAACTTGATGTGCATTATATATTTATTCATCATTTATTTTTATTTGTTTTTGCCTTATTACACTAGTTAGATATTTCAGTGCAGTGCTGAAAGAAGTGGTAAAAGCAGAAATCCTTGCCCCGTTCCTGAACTTAGGGGAAAGTATACAGTTTTCACCAAAAGTATGATGTTAATTGTGGATTTTTTTGGTAAGCACTGTTTATTAGGTTGAGGAAATTCTCTTTTATTTCTGGTTTGTTGCATCATGACTGCTAGCTTTTGTCACATTCTGTTTGTGTTTCTCTTGAGATGATCATGTTTTCTCCCTTTATTCTATTAATATAATATTGATATTTACATTAATTGATTTTCAGATATTAAACCAATTTAGCATTACTAGACTAAATCTCATTTGTGTCATGGTGTATAATCCTTTTTATATGTTGCTGAATTCGATTTGCTAATTTTATTAGCTTTCTTTACTGTGTAACAAATGATCACAAACTCAGCAGCTTAAAAGAACACCCACTTATTAGCTCACAGTCCTGTAGATCAGAGGCCTAGCATGTCATGACTGAGTTATCTGCTCGGTGTTTCACAAGACTGAATTCTATCACACTAATATTTTCTTAAGGGCATTTGCATCTATGTTCATGAAGATATTGGTTTGTACTTATCTTTCACTGGGGTACTTGGATCTAACTTTGGTATCAGGTAACACTCTGAGCATGGACTTTTAAAATTTTTATTATTTCATTTTCTTTACTTGTTATAGCTCAGTTCAGATTTTCTATTTCTTCCTGGATCAGTTTCATTAATTTGTCTCATCCTAGAAGTTTTTCAATTTCATATAAGTTTTTCAATTCATTGACACAAAAGTTGTTCATAATACCCCCCATGTACAATAATATTGTCTCCCTGCAAAATTCATGTCCACCCAGAACCTCAGAATGTGAGTTTATTTGGAAATAAGGTCTTTGCAGGTGCAATTAGTTAGGATGAGATCATCCTGGATTAAGGAGAAGGCAATGGCACCCCCCTCCAGTACTCTTGCCTGGAAAATCCCATGGATGGAGGAGCCTGGTAGGCTGCAGTCCATGGGGTCACGAAGAGTCGGACACGACTGAGAGACTTCACTTTCACTTTTCACTTTCATTTATTGGAGAAGGAAATGGCACCCCACTCCAGTGTTCTTGCCTGGAGAATCCCAGGGACGGGGGAGCCTGGTGGGCTGCCGTCTATGGGGTCTGACAGAGTCGGACACGACTGAAGAGACTTTGCAGCAGCAGCATCCTGGATTAAAGTGGACTCTAAATATGCGTCCTCTTATGGTTACCTGAAGACGCAGAGTAGATACACACATATGAAGCCACAACACCTGGAATGCCAAGGATTGCCAGCAACCACCAAAGGCTGGAAGAGGCAAGGAAAAGTTCTCTCCTAGAGCTTTTGGAGGGAATGTGGCTCTATCAACACCTTAATTTCAGACTTCTAGTCTCCAGAATTGTAAGAGAATAGATTTGTGTTGTTTTAAACTACCCAGTTTGTGGTAATTTGTTACACCAATCCTAGGAAATGAACACACTTCCTTAAAGTCCTTTTAATTTTTGCAGGGTCAGTAGAGTTTTCTTTTTCATTCCTGACTTTGATAATTTGTGTCTTTCCTTTTTTTTTTTGTTAGTCAGTCTAGTTAAAAGTTTGTTAATGATAATCTTTTCAAGAAATAACGTTTGTCTTTAACGATTTTTATTTATATATATATTTTTTGTTTGTTTTCTCTTTCATGGTTTCCCTCATAATCATATTATTTCCTTCTGCTTATCTTGGGCTTAATTTCCTCTTTTTTACTCATGGTAGAAGCTTAGATTGTTGATTCAACTCTATTTTTTTAGCATATTTTCTGATATAGGCACATAAAGCTATAGTTCAGTTCAGTCATTCAGTCGTGTCTGACTCTGCAACCCCATAGACTGCAGCACACCAGGCTTCCCTGTCCATCACCAACTCCCGGAGTTTACTCAAACTCATGTCCATAGAGTCAGTGATGCCATCCAGCCATCTCACCCTCTGTCGTCCCCTTCTCCTGCTTTCGACCTTTCCCAGCATCAGGGTCTTTTCAAATGAGTTAGTTCTTCACATCATGTGGCCAAAGTATTGGAGTTTCAGCTTCAGCATCAGTCCTTCCAATGAATGTTCAGGACTGAGTTTCTTTAGGATGGACTGGTTGGATCTCCTTGCAGTCCCAGGGACTCTCAAGAGTCTTCTCCAACACCACACTTCAAAAGCATCAATTCTTTGGCACTCAGCTTTCTTTATAGTCCAACTCTCACATGCATACATGACTACTGGAAAAACCATAGCTTTGACTAGACGGACCTCTGTTGGCAAAGTAATGTCTCTGCTTTTGAATATGCTGTCTAGGTTGATCATAACTTTTCTTCCAAGGAGCAAGTGTCTTTTAATTTCATGGCTGCAGTCACCATCTGCTGTGATTTTGGAGCCGAAAAAATAAAGTCTGACACAGTTTCCATTGCTTCCCCATCTATTTCCCATGAAGTGATGGGACCGGATGCCATGCTCTTATGGTATTAATATAGCCACTCTAGGTCTCCTATGGTTACTGTTATAATGGAATTTTTTTTTTTCCATTCTTTTACTTTCAACATATTTGTGTTTTTAAATATAGCATATGGTTGAAACCTTTTTTTTAAAATCCTGTCTGACTGATCTCTACCGTTTGTTTAGGGTAAACTATTCAGATTTAATTCTTATTATAGTTTAATTTCATTTGCCATTCTCAATTTGTTTTCTATATGACTCCTATCTTTGCTATTTCATTTACTTCCTTCTTTTTTGTTAAATATTTTCAGTGTACCATTTAATCTCTCTACTAATTTTTGTTACTACAGTTTTTGATGTTTTATAACTGGGTACTCTAGGGATTACAATATTTATCACAATCTACTAATTTATCATAATATATTTCAAATTAATGCTAAATTCTGATAAAATAAACTTTGCTCTGATATAATTCAATTTACTTCTCCCACCTTTGTGCAATTATTATCATATGTATTACATCCCTGTATATTTTAAGCCCAGCAGTACAATATTATAATTATTGCCTTATATAATCTCAGGTTGTTTTGAGAATTAAATGAGACAGTGTATAAGGACACAGTAAGTGCTCAATAAATAGTAGTTGCTATTAACCACATGTGTCCTTCTATTTCTTTTTACTTACTAATATTTTCTAAATTTTCTACATTTAGCATATTTTGTGTGAAAAGACTAAAAATGGTGGCATTTAGATAGATGAGAGAGTGACTTTTATTCCTTCACCCTAGAAGGACCATCTCATCCCATTTTTTTCAGATCTTCACCCAAATCATCTTTTGAAGAGATTCATGTGAATTCCCAGCAATAAAATATTTGTATTGTCTCTCCCAAACTCTTTCTCATATCGTTTTAGAGAGAGGAACACCAGGTTGGATTTGAAGCCCCCATTTCTCAAATATTATAATTCATAAGCCTAAAATGCAGAAGAGAGGAAATTTAAGGGGGATCCTTCATTCATCTTATTCAGAAATAAAATTTCTGAATTTCAACTCATCCCCTTGTTAAAAAAATAGGAAGGATCAGTTCAGTTCAGTTCAGTTCATTTCAGTCCCTCAGTCATGTCCAACTCTTTGCGATCCCATGAATCACAGTACGCCAAGCCTCCCTGTCCATCACCAGCTCCCAGAGTTCACTCAGACTCATGTCCATTGAGTTGGTGATGCCATCCAGCCATCTCATCCTCTGTCATCCCCTTCTCCTCCTGCCCCCAATCCCATCCAGCCATCTCATCCTCTGTCGTCCCCTTCTCCTCCTGCCCCCAATCCCTCCCAGCATCAGAGTCTTTTCCAATGAGTCAATTCTTCGCATGAGGTGGCCAAAGTATTGGAGTTTCAGCTTCAGCATCAGCCCTTCAATGAACATCCAGGACTGATCTCCTTTAGGATGGACTGGTTGGATCTCCTTGCAGTCCAAGGGACTCTCAAGAGTCTTCTCCAACACCACAGTTCAAAAGCATCAATTCTTCGGCACTCAGCTTTCTTCACAGTCCAACTCTCACATCCATACATGACTACTGGAAAAACCATAGCCTTGACTAGACGGACCTTTGTTGGCAAAGTAATATCTCTGCTATTCCCTTCCAAGGAGTAAGCGTCTTTTAATTTCATGGCTGCAATCAGTGATTGCAGTGATTTTGGAGCCCCCCAAAACAAAGTCTGACACTGTTTCCACTGTTTCCCCATCTATTTCCCATGAAGTGATGGGACCAGATGCCATGATCTTCGTTTTCTGAATGTTGAGCTTTAAGCCAACTTTTTCACTCTCCTCTTTCACTTTCATCAAGAGGCTTTTTAGTTCCTCTTTACTTTCTGCCATAGGGGAGGTGTCATCTGCATATCTGAGGTTTTTTATATTTCTCCTGGCAATCTTGATTCCAACTTGTGCTTCTTCCAGCCCAGCGTTTCTCATGATGTACTCATCCCCTTGTTAAAAGAAATAGGAAGGATACAAAGAGAGAACTCTCCACCTGGAGAATTAACTCCCAACCCGCTTGGAATTTCAGGAACTGTTCATGTGAACAAGCTCAATTTCACACTGTTCTTCTCATCTTCAATATCCAAGAAAACAAATTCAACAGGAAACAGTTCTTTTAGGCTAGTGCTACATGGCAACCCACTCCAGTATTCTTGCCTGGAGAATTCTGTGGACAGAGGAGCCTGGTGGGCTGCTGTCTATGGGGTCGCACTGAGTCAGACACGACTGAAGCGACTTAGCAGCAGCAGCAGCACATCAATTTACTTGGTGTTTTTCAAGTGTTGATGCAGCAGGGAGAGGTCCCTTTTTTCAATCCAACACTGCAGGAACCTGAGCGGCACTGTGCTTCAATGCCCCTAGTGGCCTAACACGTTTATAAAACAAAGCTGGTTTCTTCCAGTCCCCTTTCTATAGGCTGGATGGTTTCCAGAGTTGAGTGGCCTAGATACTTCCAATGTAGTGACTTTTGACCCAGGACCTCCTGGTGGGCCTCAGGAATTCCATGAACACACTAAAACTATATGCTCAGTTTTGTGTGTTTGTGCTTTCCCCAGATTTCCAAAAGACACTATGACCCAAAGGCAGACACTTCTCTCAAAGATGTGATTTTACATCTACCATTGATACAGTTTTTAAGTACAAAATACTGAAACCTTACTTAATTTTTAAAGGCCTAATGAGGAGGACCAGCAACCTGGATGGAATAAATGGTTTAAGTGGTGAGACTAAAAGGCCATTTGCCTTAAATACATCCTTTCCATTGGTTTACCAGGGTGCCCAAAATTCTTTCCATCAACATAGCCCTGTAGGAATCTCCTTTGATGACATTCAAAAGCTTTTAGAGACTTTAGTTTCCTCTTGCCAAGAACAAGAGAAATGCTGCATAATATACAAAAGCATTCCCTTAAAAATATATACATGATTAAAGGATAGTGTGAGAACTGTCAGGTCACGTTTTCAGAAGAAACCTGATCCCTGAGAAGTAAACTGGGTATCAGAACACATCAAAACCACTTTACCCTGAGAGAGCATTTGCTGATACAAACACTTTGAGCATCAGTTCCACTGTCTCAAGGGGCTAAGTACAGAGATGGCAAAGCCCAGGTTCAAACTAAGTAAGGTTCAGTTCAGTTCAGTTCAGTCACTCAGTCGTGTCCGACTCTTTGCGACCCCATGTACTACAGCACGCCACACCTCCCTGTCCATCACCAGCTCCCGGAGTTTACTTAAACTCATGTCCATTGAGTCTGTGATGCCATCCAACCATCTCATCCTCTGTCATACCCTTCTTCTCCCGCCTTCAATCTTTCCCAGCATCAGGGTCTTTTCAAATGAGTCAGCTCTTCGCATCAGGTGGCCAAAGTATTGGAGTTTCAACTTAAACATCAGTCCTTCCAATGAACACCCAGGACTGATCTCCTTTAGGATGGACTGGTTGGATCTCCTTGCAGTCCAAGGGACTCTCAAGAGTCTTCTCCAACACCACAGTTCAAAAGCATCAATTCTTTGGTGCTTAGCCTTCTTCACAGTCCAACTCTCACATCCATACATGACCACTGGAAAAACCACAGCCTTGCCTAGACAGACCCTTGTTGACAAAGTAATGTCTCTGCTTTTTAATATGCTGTCCAGGTTGCTCATAACTTTCCTTCCATGGAGCAAGCATCTTTTAATTTCATGGCTACAGTCAACATCTGCTGTGATTTTGGAGCCCAAGAAAGTAAACTCAGCCACTGTTTCCACTGTTTCCCCTTCTATTTGCCATGAAGTGATGGGACCAGATGCCATGATCTTAGTTTTCTGAATGTTGAGCTGTAAGCCAACTTTTTCACTCTCCTCTTTTATTTTCATCAAGAGGCTCTTTAGTTCTTCTTCACTTTCTGCCATAAGGGTGGTGTCATCTGCATATCTGAGGTTATTGATATTTCTCCCAGCAGTCTTGATTCCAGCTTGTGCTTCTTCCAGCCCAGTGTTTCTCATGATGTACTCTGCATAGAAGTTAAATAAGCAGGATGACATTATACAGCCTTGACGTACTCCTTTTCCTATTTGGAACCAGTCTGTTGTTCCATGTCCAGTTTAACTGTTGCTTCCTAACCTGCATATAGGTTTCTCAAGAGGCAGGTCAAGTGGTCTGGTATTCTCATCTCTTTCAGAATTTTCCACAGTTTAATGTGATCCACACAGTCAAAGGCTTTGGCATAGTCAATAAAGCAGAAATAGATGTTTTTCTGGAACTCTCTTGCTTTTTTGATGATCCAGAGGATGTTGGCAATTTGATCTCTGGTTCCTATGCTTTTTCTAAAACCAGCTTGAACATCTGGAAGTTCATGGTGCATGTATTGCTGAAGCCTGGCTTGGAGAATTTTGAGCATTACTTTACTACCATGTGAGATGAGTGCAGTTGTGCGGTAGTTTGAGCATTCTTTGGCATTGCCTTTCTTTGGAATTGGAATGAAAACTGACCTTTTCTAGTCCTGTGGCCACTGCTGAGTTTTCCAAATTTGGTGACATATTGAGTGCAGCACTTTCATAGCATCATCTTATAAGATTTGAAATAGCTCAACTGAAATTCCATCACCTCCACTAGCTTTGTTCATAGTGATGCTTTCTAAGGCCCACTTGACTTCACATTCCAGGATGTCTGGCTCTAGGTGAGTGATCACACCATCGTGATTATCTGAGTCATGAAGATCATTTTTGTACAGTTCTTCTGTGTATTCTTGCCACCTCTTCTTTTTTTAAAAAAAATTTTATTTTTACTTTATTTTACTTTACAGTACTGTATTGCCACCTCTTCTTAATATCTTCTGCTTCTGTTAGGTGCGTACCGTTTTTGTCCTTTATTGAGCCCATTTTCGCATGAAATATTCCCTTAGTATCTCTAATTTTCTTGAAGAGATCTCTAGTCTTTCCCATTCTATTGTTTTCCTCTATTTCTTTGCGTTGATCACTGAGGAAGGCTTTCTTATCTCTGCTTGCTATTCTTTGGAACTCTGCTTTCAAATGGGTGCATCTTTCCTTTTCTCCTTTGCTTTTCACTCCTCTTCTTTTCACAGCTATTTGTAAGGCCTCCCCAGACAACCATTTTGCTTTTTTGCATTTCTTTTTCTTGGGGATGGTCTTGATCACTGTGTCCTGTACAATGTCACAAACCTCCATCCATGATTCATCAGGTATTCTTTCTATCAGACCTAAGTAAGGTAAGGAGTCTTAAAGGAGATCCAACAGAGGTGAAGCTGATACTCTTAGGGCTCTAAGTCAGGGTATGGACAAATCACAACTAAAACAGCTCCCCTAGGAAGAATACCTAGGAAGAATGCCTTCTCCAGAAGGCAATGGCACCCCACTCCAGTACTGTTGCCTGGAAAATCTCATGGATGGAGGAGCCTGGTAGACTGCAGTCCATGGGGTCGCGAAGAGTTGGACATGACTGAGTGACTTCACTTTCACTTTTCATTTTCAAGCATTGGAGAAGGAAATGGCAACCCACTCCAGTATTCTTGCCTGGAGCATCCCAGGGACAGGGGAGCCTGGTGGGCTGCCGTCTATGGGGTCGCACAGAGTCGGACACGACTGAAGTGACTTAGCAGCAGCAGCAGCAGGAAGAATACATGTATATGTATGGCTGAGTCTCTTCACTGTTCACTCAAAACCATCACAACATTGTTAATCACTATACTGCAATATAAAATAAAAAGTTTAAAAAATAAAAGAGGTAAAATATGCTAAGTAAAAATGAATAAATAAATAAAAGTAGCTCCCCTATATCAATCAGGACTCGATCAGGAAAACAGAAGTCACCCTGTGTACCAAGTACAAGGAGTTTTTTTTTTGTTTTTGTTTTTTTAAGATTTCTACAGTAGTATTGTTGATTTACAAAGTTGTGTAAGATTTTTAATACAAGGAAACAGAGACTTACATATCTGTTGGAAAGGCTAGGGGAACAAAAGTCAGGGAAGGTGCTGGCAGTTTTCAGCCTGCAGTACCAGTGTAGGTGATAAGAGCTCACCTAGAAATCTGTGTGAATCTCAAGAACCACTGAGTAGCTGCCATCAATATAACATATTTCTGACTCCTTCACAGTGAAAATCTCAGCTCCTAATAACATTAGCATACTTATTTGCTTTACCTTGTGATACACATTCAATTGTTTCAGAATTCAAGTAGTATTAACAATGAACCTAATGAAGAAAACTAAGATGTCTCAATTTATTTTTTCTCAGAATATGTCTCACTGAATATTTACAAAATACTATGTTCAAAGGTTACTTGGAAGATGATTTACTCTGCATACACAATTAGGTTCTTTGAATATGTGGTAGAACCCTTGTGGAGCCATCTAGTCCAGAAGTTTTTCTGTAGAAGAATTTTTCCACAGTTAAAAAGAATTCAAACCAAAAGGTTGACAGAATTAGAAAGTGTATAGCTATATAACCTCTACTTTTTTTAGTATTTTGCCTTATTTGATTTATGTAGATAAATAGTAGATGAACACCTTTTATTTATAAATAGTAGATGAACACCTTTTTATTTTTTGCCAAACCATTTGAAAATTGCAGGGGTTGTGAGAGTTCACCTCTAAATTTTTTTAGCATGCATTTCCTAAGAATAAAGGAACCACAATATTCTGCAGAACCACAATATTATCATACCCAAGACAATTAACAACAATTCCCTAGTAACATCTAATATTTGATTCATACTAAAATTTCCCCATGTCCCCAAAATATTTATAGTTTTTATAAAAACATAGTACAATCAAAGTTTGTGAAATGAATTTTGTTTTATGGCCACATGGCATGTGGGATCTTAGTTCTCAGATTAGGGATTGCTGTCATGCCGCTGCATTGGAAGCACGGAGTCTGAACCACTGGAGTGCCAGGGAGATTCCATACATTTGGTTTTGATGTCTCTTTTGTCTCTTTCTTTTTTGTTGAGTATAGTTGTACAATATTAGGTAAGTTTCAGGTGAACAACATAGTAATCCCAACTTTAAAAGTTGTATTCCATTTATAGTTATTATAAAATATTAGCTATATTCCCTGCGTTGTACAATATATCCTTGTAGATTATTTATTTTATACATAGTAATTTGTGCCTCTTTAGTTTCTTTTAACCAAGAACACGTCCTTTACCTTTTTCTCCATAACATTTGCGTTTGGTGGAATCCAGGCCCATTTTCTTACAGAATGTCCCACATTCTGGATTTAACTGATTGTTTTCTTCTGGTGGCTTTAATTTATCCCTCTATCCCCTAAATTTCTTCTAAACTCAAAGTTAGAGATAGAGCTATGCTGTCCAATATGTTAGTAACTAGCCATATGTTTGCAACGTGGTTAGACTAAAATGAAATGCACTGTAAGTATAAGATATACAATAGTATTGGAAGACATTGTTTAAAAAGAATGTAAACTATCTTATTAATAATTTTATATTGATTCCATGCTGAAATAATACTTTGGCTATATCTGGTTAAGTGAAATATATTATTAATATTAGTATCACCTATTTGTACTTTCAATGCGGTTACTAGAAATTTAATATGACACTTGTGGCTTGCATCATATCTCTTTTGGACAACATTGGTAGAAGCTTGAGTAAATTCAGGTTAAACGTTTTGGGTGAGAAAACTTCACTGGTACTTCACTGTGTACTTCATATTACATCACATAAAGTGACTGCTGCTGCTGCTGCTGCTGCCAAGTCTCTTCAGTCGTGTCCGACTCTGTGCGACCCCACAGTCGGCAGCCCTACAGGTTCCCCCGTCCCTGGGATTCTCCAGGAAAGAACACTGGAGTGGGTTGCCATTTCTTTCTCCAATGCATGAAAGTGAAAAGTGAAAGTGAAGACGCTCAGTCGTGTCCGACTCTTCGCGACCCCATGGACTGCAGTCTACCAGGCTCCTCCATCCATGGGATTTTCCAGGCAAGAGTACTGGAGTGGGTTGCCATTGCCTTCTCCACATAAAGTGACTATATTAGCCCAATCAGACTACTGTAAAAAAAAAATACCATATCTTGGGTGACTTAGAATACAAATATTTATTTCTCGCAGTCAAGAGGCTGGAAAGTCCAAGATCAAGGTTCTGGCAGATTTGGTGTCTGGAGAGAACCTGCTTCCTGGTTCATATACACTTTTCTTCTCACTGTCTCCTTACACAGTGCTTCCACAGTGCTAGAGAGCTCTCTGGGGTCACTTTTACAAGCGTGCTAATCCCATTCATGAGGGCTCCACTCTCATGACCTCATCATCTCCCAAAGGCCCCATCTCCTCATAACATCACACTGGGGCTAAGATTTCAACATATGAATTTGGTAGGGGACACAAACATTCCATTAATAACATTTTGGCCCCTGAAACTTCATGTCCGTCTCGCATGCAAAATACATTAATTTCATCTCAACAGCTCCAGAAGTGTTAACTGGATCCGGAGTTAACTCTAAAGTCTAAGTTCAAGGTCTCATCTAAGTACCACCTAAATCAGATATGGGTGCTAAACTCTCACCAGAATTGCCTTTAAAACTCTGTTCACAAAATTGTAGGCTTTTCCCTCACATGCATCTCAAAACCCTTTCAGCCTCTACCCATTACCCAATTCCAAAACTGCTTCCACATTTTTAGGTATTTATTATAGCAGCACCTCACTTCTCAGTATCAACTTCTGTCTTAGTCCATTCAGGCTGCTATAACAAAAATACCGTAGGCCTCAATAATGAACATCCATTTCTCACAGGTCTGGAGGCTGAGCAGTCTAAGATCAAAGTGCTGGCAGATTCTGTGTCTGGTAAAGATCTGCCTCCTGTTCAAATGACTGTCTTCTTTCCGTGTTCCCACATAGCAGAAGAAGTGAGAGAGCTCTCTGCAGTTCCTTTAATAAGGGCACTAATTCCATCCATGACCTAATCACCTCCCAAAGATCCCAACCATAGCTATAGGATATTTCATTCTATCATTACACTAGGCATTACTTAAATCTCCTATGGTATGTCGTTTAGCTTCATTCCAAATTTTTTTAAATTATAAAGAATACTGCACTGACATCACTGAGAACAGCATATTCCTTATTTAAAGTTGTATAGTTTATTAATCCAATTCTAATCCTGAAGATAAGAATTTACTTTTAACATTTCATCTTTGTAATGAGGTTTTCTTTTTAATTTATTTAGCTGGGCCAAGTCTTTGTTGCTGCCTTTGGGCTCTTAGTTACTGCATGCAAGATCTAGTTCCCTGACCAGGGATTGAACCAGGCCCCGTGCATTGGGAATGTGGAGTCTTAGCCACTGGACCATAGTGAGGCATTTAATGGGGTATTGTCCTTTTCCCACCACATGACTCTTGAACTTTTAGACACTGATTTATAAACAGCATGTACCAGCAACAGACATTGCAAAATTTTTACTCACCCATTCTACTTCCAAGGCTTCCCTTACCTCATCTTCTCACATACATTAAGCATGAGAGAATATTCAGGAGAACCTGAAGACAAAGTCCCATCTGTACAAGTGGGCTCTACTGATGTCCATACACTTTGCCCTCGGTTAAATGCAAAGGCCTCGTGTACCTCTAGACGTCTATGTTTCTATGATATCCTGATTTGGGATTTATACCTACTTCTCGAATAATTTGAAATGGGTTTTAAGATCAAACATAATGCAAAAAAATGGGGGGACCAAAACATGAAAGCAGAACAGAGGCCATTAAGGAAGTAGTGAGACTTGTACTTACTTATCAGAAACCTAAGGAGACAAATATCAAAGTAATGTTTTTCAGAAACCTGGATGCATTTGGAAGCCATCATCAATATTCTGCTAAACCAGCACTGGTGCCATTCTCTTTGTTTCTGCAGAAGAGAATTTTGAACCACTGGCTCCAGAACCACTCTGCCTGTGCTACAGTCCTTGGTAGCACAATGGATGGCCCCCCATATCTGCCCCCTATCTGTTCTCCAGACTCATGCCTTCCAGCATCCCTTTCTTGCACTAGGCTCCAGATATACAGAAGCATTTGCACTTACCAAAATGTGCTGAGTTACTTCAAACCTTTGTGCCTTTGCTCCCATTGTCCCTCTTCCTGAAATAGCCTTGTCCCCACCCCAATGTATCCATCTAATGAAAACCTATTCATCTCTAATTTATGAAGCCTTCCCTGAATTTCTCTGGAATAACTGATCATTTCTTCATCTATGGCCCCATCATGCGTTGCAACAGTTTAGAACATATTTCCTGCTACAACACTATGAGCTCCTGAAGGGGAAAGAACATGTCTTTTCATCTTTGTCTCCCCAGTGCCCAGCACATAGTAAATGACTAAATTAATCAATTTTGAGGCTGAGTTGTAAAAGTAATTTCATAACAGTTTTTAACATCATTTAAGTTATTATATAATCCCACAGTGACTACTTTGAAGGCAAGAACATTAATTTGGAGAACTGTAAATTTTGGCAAGTTGTTAAAAATCAGTCACATTAACTTCATCTTCACTTTTCACACCGTGTCCTCAAAGATAGTACTAGGTATTAAATTAAGGGACACTTTGATTTTACTTTCTGGGGCATATAAATCAAGGTAGGTCATGTTATGCTGCAATAGTAAACGATTTAAAGATCTCAGTAGGTTAAAACAGCATGAGTTTCTTTCTCTCCTAAACAGTCCACTGCTGGTCGGGGTGACTTTTTAGGGTAGCTGTCCTCTACTTGATGGCTCAGTATTGCATCTCTGTTATCAATGCGTGCTTCCCTGTTTGACAATGCAGAGGAAAAGAGCACTGGAGAGTGGAGAACCAACGATTAAATGCTTCTACTTAGAAGTGATATAGCTCATATGGCCACATCTAACTTCAAGAGAAGAGAATAGAAAAATTCTCCTCTGTGTGCAGAAGGAAAAACACCAGCGATATCAGTGAGCAAATTATTTACCTCCTCTGAGACTCAATCTCCTTACATGTGGAAGGAAGATAATGATAATAAAGCCCATCTCATCACTGCAACCTTAGTAGTAGAACTTACAAAGTCGTTTATGATCTGACCTGACTTAATTCTCCAGTTTCATCATTTATCTTTCCATGCTCATATTTAACTTTCAATTTAATGAGCTCTTTTCATTTCCCAAAAAGTCTTACCCTATCTCCCCTTTTTGGCCTCTGAATGTACATACAAACCACTCCTTCTGCCTAGAATGTTCTCTCCTTGTGCACCCCTGTGTTTTTTGTCTAACTCCTACCTGTGCTCCAACTCTCAACCCAAGTGTCACTTTTTCCAGGATACTTTCTCTGCCTCTTTCCAACTCCATGAGAAAGGGATCAAATCTATCTTGTTCCCACAAATCTTCAGCTTCTAAAAGAAAACCTGAAACATGGTAGGATATGTTTGAAGTTGGATTTAAGATATATGCAGGGTATAGAATAAATATTACCTAAGTTTAGCAACAGTCACATAACATAAGTATTTGATACAGTTTCTTTGGAGTATAGGAGCATAAAGATATAGTGAACAGGGAAACTGTGGACAGCTTGGGATGCTAAGCTGAGGCATTTTTTACTTAACCTGGTAAACAGATGTAATCATAGAGAGTTTTTGCACTAAGGAGTGACATGATATGCAATGCATGTACAGCTGTGTATATATATATATTTGAAACATAGGAACCAATAAATAGGATGATTAGAAAGCACCCACAACTTTACCCTTTGGGAAACAAAAGATGGGCTACCTAACCAACTGTATTACTCAGGATTCTCCAGAGAAACAGAATCAAAATTGTGTGTGTGTGTGTGTATGTGTATGTGTGTAGGGAGAGAAAGAGAAAGAGAGATTATAAGGAATTGGTTTAAGTGATTACAGAGGTTTGGTTTAAGTCCAAAATCTGCAGGGTAAACTAGAAAGCTGGAGATCCAGAAAGAGCTGATGTTGCAGCTCTAGTACAAGGGCAGCCTGAAGGCAGAATTTCTTCTTTCTCAGGGGAGCCAAATCTTTGTTTTCATAAGGCTTTCAACGATCAGATGAGGCCCACCCACATTACGGAGGGTCAGTTCAGTTCAGTTCAGTTCAGTCGCTCAGTTGTGCCTGACTCTTTGCGCCAGGCCTCCCTGTCCATCACCAACTCCCGGAGTTCACTCAGACTCAGGTCCATCGAGTCAGTGATGCCATCCAGCCATCTCATCCTCGGTCGTCCCCTTCTCCTCCTGCCCCCAATCCCTCCCAGCATCAGAGTCTTTTCCAATGAGTCAACTCTTCACATGGGGTGGCCAAAGTACTGGAGTTTCAGCTTTTGCATCATTCCTTCCAAAGAAATCCCAGGGCTGATCTCCTTCAGAATGGACTGGTTGGATCTCCTTGCAGTCCAAGGGACTCTCAAGAGTCTTCAACACCACAGTTCAAAAGCATCAATTCTTCAGCTCTCTGCCTTCTTCACAGTCCAACTCTCACATCCATACATCACCACAGGAAAAACCAGAGCCTTGACTAGACGGACCTTAGTCATCAAAGTAATGTCTCTGCTTTTGAATATGCTCTCTAGGTTGGTCATAACTTTTCTTCCAAGGAGTAAGCGTCTTTTAATTTCATGGCTGCAATCACCATCTGCAGTGATTTTGGAGCCCCCAAAAATAAAGTCTGACACTGTTTCCACTGTTTCCCCATCTATTTCCCATGAAGTGATGGGACCGGATGCCATGATCTTCGTTTACTGAATGTTGAGCTTTAAGCCAGCTTTTTCACTCTCCTCTTTCACTTTCATCAAGAGGCTTTTTAGTTCCTCTTCACTTTCTGCCATAAGGGTGGTGTCATCTGCATATCTGAGGTTGTTGATATTTCTCCCGGCAATCTTGATTCTAGCTTGTGTTTCTTCCAGTACAGCATTTCTCATGATGTACTCTGCATATAAGTTAAAGAAGCAGGGTGACAATATACAGCCTTGACGTCCTCCTTTTCCTATTTGGAACCAGTCGGTTGTTAAATGTCCAGTTCTAACTGCTGCTTCCTGACCTGCATACAGATTTCTCAAGAGGTAGGTTAGGTGGTCTGGTATTCCCATCTCTTTCAGAATTTTCCACAGTTTATTGTGATCCACACAGTCAAAGGCTTTGGCATAGTCAATAAAGCAGAAATAGATGGTTTTCTGGAACTCTCTTGCTTTTTCCATGATCCAGCGGATGTTGGCAATTTGATCTCTGGTTTCTCTGCCTTTTCTAAAACCAGCTTGAACATCTGGAAGTTCACGGTTCACGTATTGCTGAAGCCTGGCTTGGAAAATTTTGAGCATTACTTTACTAGCATGTGAGATGAGTGCCATTGTGCGGTAGTTTGAGCATTCTTTGGCATTGCCTTTCTTTGGAATTGGAATGAAAACTGACCTTTTCCAGTCCTGTGGCCACTGCTGAGTTCCAAATTTGCTGGCATATTGAGTGCAGCACTTTCACAGCATCATCTTTCAGGATTTGAAACAGCTCAACTGGAATTCCATTGCCTCCACTAGCTTTGTTCGTAGTGATGCTTTCTAAGGTCCACTTGACTTTACATTCCAGGATGTCTGGCTCTAGATGAGTGATCACACCATCATGATTATCTGGGTCATGAAGATCTTTTTTGTACAGTTCTTCTGTGTATTCTTGCCACCTCTTCTTAATTTCTTCAGCTTCTGTTAGGTCCATACCATTTCTGTCCTTTATCGAGCCCATCTTTGCATGAAATGTTCCCTTGGTATCTCTAATTTTCTTGAAGAGATCTCTAGTCTTTCCCATTCTGTTCTTTTCCTCTATTTTTTTGCATTGATCACTGAAGAAGGCTTTCTTATCTCTTTTTGCTATTCTCTGGAACTCTGCATTCAGATGCTTATATCTTTCCTTTTCTCCTTTGCTTTTCGCCTCTCTTCTTTCCACAGCTATTAGTAAGGCCTCCCCAGACAGCCATTTTGCTTTTTTGCATTTCTTTTCCATGGGGATGGTCTTGATCCCTGTCTCCTGTACAATTATGGAGTGTAATCTGCTTTAAAAACACCTTCACAGAAACATCGAGAATGCTTGACCAAGTATCTTGGTATTGTGACCCAATCAAGCTGATATAGAAACTTATCCATTACCCACATGTATTTGGTAATTCATATATTTGAGAACTCATTATAGGGACTAACTTATCTGCTCATGTTCAGAAAACCATGCTGCCTTTCAGAAATCTAATATTTCCCTGGCAGAGTCCAATTAACATTTTTAAAGTAGAAATGTTATCCATAACCTCCCTATGAAAACCCTTTTCCTAATCTTTTGCTTGATATATTGATCAACTCTTCAATAAGAGAATCTCTACCAACCTCTGCCATTTCAGAAGTAATTTTCCTTTCTATATGTCAGAGTCTTTTTGAGTTTTTTAGTATTAATTTCTTTTAGTGTGTGTGTGTGGTGGGACTCTGGAGAGTGGCAGGGTTGGAGAGCAGGGAGCAGAATGTGCTTGGGGAATGATATACATGAGTCTACAATTGTATTTGTAAATATAATTATTCTATATGTTAAAACTTGGTGATGAGTGCATTTACATTTGCTATTTTATTCTTTTTTACCTTCTAATGTTTTATGTTTTGAGTTTTTCATACTTTTTTGAAATCTGAGGCTCAGTAAATTTAGGTCATATTTTCAAAATCATGCAGAATTCAAACCCAAGACTGGGTGATGCCAAAGTCCTTGCTGTTATCATTCTGCCTCAGAGTACTCCATTATTAATGCCCTCTGTACAGTTATATGAATTCTCATCATTGATTATTTTAGTCAAGTATAGATAACCCCTCTTTCTTCTCCTTGACCTCAATACAGTCTTCACAGCACACTAGTAACCATCTAAGTCTCCACAGCACTACAAACACAGCCTTGGGAAAACACCAAAGTATTAAAAGTTGGAATTATTTATAACAGCCAAGATATGGAAGCAACCTAAGAGTCCATCAAGAGATGAATGGTTAAAGAAGTGGTATATCCATACAATGGAATACTACTCAGCCATAAAAAGAACGAAATTTTGGCACTTGCAGCAACACTGATGGATTTGAAAAGGATTATGCTTAGTGAAATGTCAGAGAAAGATAAATACTGTATGTTATCACCTATATGTGGAATTTTAAAATATAAAAAAACAGGTAATATAATTTAAAAATAAATGGACTCACAGATATAGAACACAAACTGCTGCTTGCCAGTGAGAAGAGGGAAGCAGGAAGAGGCAAGATAGGAATAGGGGATTAAGAGGCACGGACTACTATGTGTGAAATAAGTAAGCTACAAGAATATATTGTTCGGCACAGGAAATAAAGCCAATATTTTATAACTTTAGAGTATAATCTATAAAAATTTTTAATCACTATGTTGTACATCTGAAAATAATGTAACATTGCAAATCAACTATACCTCAATAAATACATTTTTAAATGATTTCTAAAGATAACCTTTGTATCTGCCCACACAGACGGTGATGCAGAATACAATATAAGGGTTCCCAGAAGAAGGCCTATGCCACATGGTGAGGAAGACACAGAACATTCTAAGAAGTAAGGGGAAATGAGGTCTATTACACTGGTTAGGTCAGGTAACAGTGGAACATTTGACCATTTGATCACATTAGTACAACACGCCCTGACTATGAAGAATCCTTAAATCTTTGGTTTGGGATCCAATGACATTTCTTCTTCCTCTCCATTCTGGATCCTATTTTCCAAAAAAGCAACTGTCAAGGGAGCAGTTAATTGTTTTACAACTACCTAGGCTCTCTGTTCTAAGCTGTTTATATACATCATCTCATTTTTTAAAAACCCGGGGTAGTAGGTATTAAAACAATGTCCAGCATTTATCATGAGCTCATCTGAGCCTGGTACTTTCATATGCATAATTTATTCCTGCAAACAATACTGCAAAGTACAAAATGCTGTAAGTGCAACAATTCTCTTCTTATAGATAAAGAACTTTAGGTTCAGAGAAGTGAGATAATTTGCTCAGCTTCACACAGTAAATGGCAGAACTGGACTATGTGACATCTAAGCCTAGGCTCCTTGTAACTGTACCATGCTAATTCCCCATTTACAGATGAGAAGAGATGGGGTGAGAGGGAGGGAGAGAGAGAGAGAGAGAGAAATATCATGGACCCAATTCTGTTAATTTTTCTCCCTAGAAGTGAGAAGGACAAAATGAAGGAAAATAGATGCTATGTACTAACGCAGGAAAACAAATCCATCTTCTATTGAAGTGATTCACAGATCATTTTTATCAATCCCATTCTAAGTGACCACGAGGATTAGAGGGATTATCGGAGGAAGGAGTGGGCCCAAGAAGAAGAACTAGCCATGAGAAGTTGCCAATTAACAACAGATGCACCAAATGAGATTGTGTGTGTGTATGTGTGTGTGTGTGTGTGTGTGTGTGTGAGAGAGAGAGAGAGAGAGAGAGAGAGAGAGAGAGAGAATAAGATGGGAAAATCAAGACAAAATCAGCAGCAGATGCTGAAGTCATGCTCTCCCTTTGCGGGAAGGGAAGTTGAAATAGGACATGCAGCTATAAGGCAAAAGCAAAAACATCCCAAGGAGACTGTTATTGTGAGCGCGTATTATCCTATGGAAATGACCTTCGATCAGGATGCATAATCACCATATTGCATCCAATTACAAGTTGAAGATGACACATGATTGCTAGTGTCATGTTTATATCTAATCAGAAGTTG
The DNA here is from genome assembly GCF_023091745.1 of Budorcas taxicolor. Taxonomy (NCBI): domain Eukaryota; kingdom Metazoa; phylum Chordata; class Mammalia; order Artiodactyla; family Bovidae; genus Budorcas; species Budorcas taxicolor. Next base: position 28,870,866 of record NC_068935.1, read on the forward strand.
GGAGACGATTATGGTAATGATGTGGGGTGGAGGTGGGAGCTCATATCAGGAGAAGAGGGCAAACCTCACTCAAGGACTCATGTCTACTCTACAGGAGACCCGAGTGGTGAACTGGGATTCTAAAGTCATGCAAATTAAAGAATACAAGAGGATCTCAGATGGCAGCATGGAATGGCCAGGGGTCCATGGGAGGTAGGGAAAGGAGAACCCACTTGCCCATGGTTTCCAAAGTCTGACTTCTGGACCCTGGCATCTCAACTACCTGTGGTGCTTTTGATTCCTGGGCCCCATTCCAATCCTTCTGAGTCTCAGCCTCTAAGGATGGAGGCCCAAGAGACTGAATTTGGACAGGATGTGCAAGTGCCAATTCTTCTCATGTGCCCACTAAAAAAATGATGGATCAAAGAGCAATGAGATGTTGCATAGCTCAGCTAACACAAAGTATGGACCCCTAGGTCCCATCACTTGATATATTTTAAAAACATATATATTGTTACCAATAGTTATAGTGATATTATAAGTTATGGGTGACAAAACACAAAAGTTTTTTGCAGACTCCTCTTGAGTTTTGGAAATCCTAGCAAGGGCAAATTCCCTGGTGGCTTCCCTGGCACCTTCCCTGGTGGCTCAGATGGTAAAGAGTCTGCCTGCAATACGGGGGACCTGGGTTCAATCCCTGGGTGGGGAAGATCCCCTGGAGGGGGGCATGGCAATCCACTCCAGTATTCTTGCCTGGAGAATCCCATGGATAGAAGAGCCTGGTGGGCTACAGTCTATGAGGTCACAAAGAGTCAGACACAACTGAGTAACTTTCACTTTCTCACTTAATTTAAAATCTTAATTATGAAACCCTCAGATACAAAGAAAACAGAAACATGAGTATATATTACTTATTCATCTGTCCTCACAATTTTTTGTCCTTTTCAAAACACCTTTAATCTGATCAAATGAAATGAATCAACCCTCAAAGCACACACACATCCAATTCATTGCATATTTGCTTTAAATGACTGTTATTGCTTTCATTAGACTATAACCTACTTAGTGCGTACTGTGTGTCAGGCACTGTGTCAACGACTCCAAATGCATGACCTCACTGAACACTCTCAACAGTTCTCAGAGGTAAGTCCCATGATCATCTCCATCTTACACAGGAGACACTAGGGTTCAGAGGAATAATTCAACCAAGGTCACACAGCCAGTCAGTGTGGGAGCCACGATAGTAATAAGCTCCTGTATGCCTTGCCCCACAAGAAGAAAGGAAAGCAGTAGTACAGATGATACAAAACAACAAAAGGTCTCCAAGCCCTTTAGGTTTGGCTTTGGAAGGCAGTTCATGATTTTTGGCAGCAGAACAGCCTCCCTAATTAAGTTTGTTTAGGTCGCCATTAAAACAACTCTGCTGGTGCTGAACTCATGTCTGCTGGGGCCACTACAAAAGAAGGCCTGACCTTGTTTTAAAAGAACAGATGAATAATCCAAACTTAACAGGATCTCAAAGAGTAAAGAAGTGATATGAGGTCAGAGCAAAGCTGGAAGTCTGAGCAGTCCGAAGAGCGGTTTGGTGTTCACATCTTGAATAGAAGCACTTGCTTTCATACTGAAAGCTCCTACTTCTAGCCAATTTATCACTTTCATCTTCATGCTCCGCACAGATTTACTCTTTATAGTCGTATCCATGTCATCTAATGACAAGATGCGATAACTAATCTGAGCTTGTGCCTGACCCCTAATATTCCCACGCTGAAACTCTATTAGATTCTACATTGATAGCTCCTTCTGACTCCAATCTACCAGCTTATCACTGAGCCAAAGAGTACAAGTCCCTCAAGAGCAAAGCAATTTATTTAAATAACACAGTTAAGTAGATGGGAAAGTGTGTTGCATTCAGTAAGTCAACATTCTCCTGCGAAAAGCAAAAAGTCCAGTGTAGCCGCTCCTGATGCAGTAATATAACTGTCACACATCCCTCTGCCCCCACTTCAGTCCTTCCATTGGGTCGTTTCCCCATTCATCTCAATGGAACCAGCTAAACTGGTTTCTGAAAGATATATTTTCAAGAGGGTGGTAGTCTTTCTGTGGGGAAAACCCAGACTTTGGCTTACTGAGCTCAACACCTAAGGACCTCACTTAAGAATCCCCAGGACAGTCAGAGGCTGAGAACGGACACACCTGTGTCCCCCAGGTGGTGCAGCAGAGCAAAAAGCGTGAGCTTCCCACGGTGTAAAGAACAGCCTGGACTCCTTCCTCTTCAGAAAGATGCTTGGGGCTGGTGCACTGGGACAATCCAGAGGGATGGTACGGGGAGGGAGGAGGGAGGGGGGTTCAGGACGGGGAACACGTATATACCTGTGGCGGATTCATGTTGATGTATGGCAAAACCAATACAATATTGTAAAGTAATTAACCTCCAATGAAAATAAATAAATTTATATTAAAAAAAAATAAAGTTAAAAAAAAAAGATTAAAGGGATCCTGCTTACCAGGTAATGAGTAAGATCTTTCCCCTTAGAGAAAGTGGGAGAATCTACTGTTTCTAAGGTCATGTTTACATCTTCCCCTTGCAGTGGTTGGGGGTGCCTCGACTGTAAGACTGCAATAATCTGTGAACGTGGAAATGCAGTCTACTCAAGCAGACCTTGAACTGCCATCCATTCCTTTCAAGTGATGGCGGTTTAATTGGCTGTGTGATGAGGCTGCCTAGGCACCCAGTGTAGCCTGCTCTCAGGGGAGAGCCATTTATAGTGTCTTTGAAGCCCACCAGAAATGGTGTCAACGCACCACAAGAAGGGCTGAGCTGACCGCCGCTGCCAGGTTGACTGAAGCTGAAGAGAGTCAGTCAGGCCATAAATCTTTTGAAAGAAGCCTGGGTGATGGACAGGCTTTGAGAAATGTGTTCTGAGGATTCTGCCAGGAGAGTAGGCTCTGTATGCAGGCCTGAACAAACTTCTGTTACTCTTTCCTTTTCTCATGGCTCATTCTCTTCCTCAAAATATTTCCTTTCAAGCACTCTTCCTTTCATCCCACATATGAAAAAGAAAATGCTCCTTTCCAAGGAAAACTCTTCCACCAATTCCCATCGCAACCTTCCTCCTCTGTGGATTCTTTGTATGAATTAGCCAGCCTCTCCCACATTTCCAGGGTTTCCCTCTCCACAGGCCCCTTCCTCTCTGGCTTCAAAGATACTGCCTCCAGAATCCACCCTTTCAGGCCCCTGGGCCCTCTAGTTGCTGAGGCTCATTCATCTCCCCTCCATCACCACACTCACCCTTGTGTATCTTTGAGATCCGACTTTTGCTCCCACCATTTTACCAAAAGTATTACGTAGGGAGGTATTGAATGCATTGAAATCAACAATAACTATATTGTTATTGACATTTTCTTCATGCTTATTCACTTGACCTTTCTCCACTTGTTTAAAAGAATTGGCCACCCATTGACATATATACACCGCCATGTGTAAAATAGCTAGCTAGTGGGAAGCAGCTTTACAGCACAGGGAGCTCAGCTTGGGGCTGATGACTTAGAGGGGTGAGAACGGGGAATGGGAGAAAGGCTCAAGAGGGAGGGAATATATGTATACATATAGCTGATTCACGTTGTCGAACAGCAGAAACTAACACAACATTGTAAAGCAGTTATCCTTCAGTTAAAAAATAAATTTCAAAAAAGAGAGGGGAGGAGACAAAAAAAATTGACTACCAATTTGATCATCAGAGCTATCTAAGGAAATAAATCTATGTCATTATTCCAGTGCATCTCAATCTTCAGTGTCTCCATAATGCCTACTGACTAAAGAGCAAATTCCTTAGTCTGGCATTTCAGCCCATAATCTCTTTCCCATCCCTCACTCCCCACTCCTCCCTGGCATATATCTTTTACTCTAGCCTAAACCACTTCCTGTTTCCAGGACACACTGTGACCATATTATTTTATTTTGGTAAGAACACTTAACATGAGATCTACCCTCTTAACAACTTTTAAGTATATATACAGTGTTTTTGGAGGAGGGCATGGCAACCCACTCCAATATCCTGGAGAATCCTATGGACAGTTGAGCCTGGCAGGCTACACTCTGTAGGGTCACAAATAGTTGGACATGGCGTGCTGCGATTCATAGGGTTGCAAAGAGTCGGACACAACTGAGCGACTGAACTGAACTGAACTGAAGCTACTTAGCACGCAGAGTACACAGCGTTTTTCACTCTAGGTGCAATCTTGTACAAATCTCCAGAACTTATTTATCTTGCATAAAAATGTTTGTACCCTTTAACCATCATCTTTCCATTCCCCTTCCCCCCAGCCCTGACAACCACCCTTCCATTCTTTGATTCTATGACTTTAGATACCTCATCATGCAGTATTTGTCTTCTGTGATTGGCTTATTACACTCAGCATAATGTCTTTAAGGTTCATCCATGTTGTCACATTGTGAAATTTTCTTTTCAAGGACTGAATAGTATTTCATTCATGTATGTATCACATTTTCTTTATCTGTTGATAGACATTTAAGTTGTTTCAATTTCTTGGCTATGGTGACTAATGCTGCAATGAACATGTGGGTGCAGATATCTCTTTGAGATCTTGATTACCAATCTTTTAGATCAACACACAGAGGTGAGCTTGCTGGATCATATGGCAGTTCTATTTTTAACTTTCTGAGGAACCTCCATACTGTTTTCCACAATGGCTGTACCATTTTGCATTTCCACCAACAGTGCACGAGTGGTCCCTTTTCTCCACATTCTCACCAACACTGGTTGTGCCTTTTGGTGGTTTATTTCTGTAATAGTCATCTTGACACTGACTATTTTTGACTGCACAACATTGCTCACACAATCCCCTCCATTTATAATGCCCTCTCTCATATATTGTCTCTCTAACCACAATTTAATAAATGTTTCTTGAGCACCTGTTTTGTGCCAGAGCTGGATCAGACATCACTTCCTTTGTGAAGTTTTATCTGGTCCTACAGACAGTGAATCCCCACAGAATTTTGTTTTCCTTTTCTGTGTTTTCCTTGTGGAAATCACACTCTACAAAGACCTGAAAGATTGTTTTAACCCACAGTTAACTCATATGCTCTATAAGAACAGAGGCCATGTCTTTGTAATCCTGCAGTATCTCAGCACAATACACCTTCAGAATACACTTTCAATAATTTTCTGTCAAATAAATTCAGACCATGCAATTAATAGATTCCCAATCACAATTCCAATAATTTCTCTGAGATGTTAATCCTACTGAATCCTTGCTCTCCCCAGATTCAGCAAGACAAATGTGCTCCTATTCGCCCCTCTACAGGGTAAGAATAGTGAGGCATTAGAAACGCTATATGCCAGCAACTAAACAGGACATATGTGAGTGATACCTTAAAAGGGCATGTTATTAAAAAAAAAAAAAAGTACCAACACCAAAGCTGCAGAGATGATAAGATGCCAGCAATGTCATATGCCAAATACTGAAGGCAAAGGTGTGAGTGCAGCATGGTTTAGGGGATGAGGAAAGCATGTGGATCTTCTGAAAATGTACCTAGAATCCCCTATGTAGAAGCCCGGTTACTAGCATCATCCTCACGAAGATACTGAGGATCTAGAAAAATCCTTAGATCTGAGGCCTTTGTATTTGGGGCAGCAGTAATTTACCTGAAAAATAAAAAGCTGCCAGTAAGTCGCTGTTTAGAAGGAGATAAAAAGGCTGAAACATCAGAAACACCTTTGTTTCATGGAAATAACACTAATTTAATGAAAGGGGGAAGCAGGCTTTAGAGAAGAAAAAAAAAATTGCTCCACCAAAACGTAGATAACAAACAGCTCCTTTTCCCTAGAGTTGAAAGTGAGGAAAATGAGTAGCCAGGGTACCTCAAGGGCAAAGGAGCATGTTTGGGGTTTGTTACTGTTATTATGTTAAGGTGGTAGCTAACTGTGTGCCTCTCATTTCTGGAATGGGAACAATGTTTCTGGGAAACATCATGGAGTGGTAGAAAGATCACAGGCTTTGAGGCAGATCAATCTCAGTTCAAATTCTAGCCTTGTGCTTATTAACTGTACTTTAGACAAGCTATTTAAGTCCTGTGAGTCTCAGTCTTCTCAATTGTAAAACAGGGGTCATCATACCTAATTAGCAGGGTGGTGTGGCTCAGAGGTTAAAGTGTCTGCCTGCAATGTGGGAGACCAGGGTTCGAACCCTGGGTCGGGAAGATTCCCCTGGAGAAGGAAATGGCAACCCACTCCAGTATTCTTGCCTGGAGAATCCCATAGATGGAGAAGCCTGGTGGGCTACGGTCCACGGGGTCACAAAGAGTCAGACACGATTGAGTGACTTCACTTCACTCACTTTGAAGGCAAAGGATAATAAGAACAGCATTTAATAGGAGACAGGCACTGTAAGCTTACTTCCCATGTATTATTATCTCACCTGTGTTATCACACAATCCTCTGAACTAAGTGCTACTAGCTTCCCCATTTTGAGGAAAGAGGGGCTCTGAATGGTTAAGTGATTTATCCAAGATCATACCGCTAATGGATGACACAGCTAGGACTGAAACTCAAATCAGGATGTTATCTTATTCACTACAACAGTCAGCCTTGCTAGAAACCGTCTCCAAAAGTTGGCACACCCATCCCCAGGGCTGGGAACTGGGGCAGTCCTCAGGCTATCTTTCGCTTCCAGACCATTGTTCCTCTGCCATATCTCTCAAGAAAACTATTCTATTCCCAGCTGTCTTGATGAATCTAGCAAGAATTTTGGTTAGTAGCCCCGGAACTGATTTTGGTGTTGACCATCTGGTGATGTCCATGTGTAGAGTCTTCTCTTGTGTTGTTGGAAGAAGGTGTTTGCTATGACCAGTGCATTTTCTTGGCAAAACTCTATTAGTCTTTGCCCTGCTTCATTCTGCATTCCAAAGCCAAATTTGCCTGTTACTCCAGGTGTTTCTTGACTTCCTACTTTTGCATTCCAGTCCCCTAGAATGAAAAGGACATCTTTTTTGGGTGTTAGTTCTAAAAGGTCTTGTAGGTCTTCATAGAACCATTCAACTTCAGCTTCTTCAGCGTTACTGGTTGGGGCATAGACTTGGATTACCGTGATATTGAATGGTTTGCCTTGGAAACGAACAGAGATCATTCTGTCGTTTCTGAGATTGCATCCAAGTACTGCATTTCAGACTCTTTTGTTGACCATGATGGCTACTCCGTTTCTTCTGAGGGATTCCTGCCCACAGTAGTAGATATAATGGTCATCTGAGTTAAATTCACCCATTCCAGTCCATTTTAGTTTGCTGATTCCTAGAATGTCGATGTTCACTCTTGCCATCGCCTGTTTGATCACTTCCAATTTGCCTTGATTTATGGATCTGACGTTCCAGGTTCCTATGCAATATTGCTCTTTACAGCATCAGATCTTGCTTCTATCACCAGTCACATCCACAGCTGGGTATTGTTTTTGCTTTGGCTCCATCCCTTCATTCTTTCTGGAGTTATTTCTCCACTGATCTCCAGTAGCATATTGGGCACCTACTGACCTGGGGAGTTCCTCTTTCAGTATCCTATCATTTTGCCTTTTCATACTGTTCATGGGGTTCTCAAGGCAAGAATAATCAAGGATAATCACAATGGTGTTATCACTCATCTAGAGCCAGACATCCTGGAATGTGAAGTCAAGTGGGCCTTAGAAAGCATCACTATGAACAAAGCTAGTGGAGGCAATGGAATTCCAGTTGAGATGTTTCAAATCCTGAAAGATGATACTGTGAAAGTGCTGCACTCCATATGCCAGCAAATTTGGAAAACTCACCAGTGGCCACAGGACTGGAAAAGGTCAGTTTTCATTCCAATTCCAAAGAAAGGCAATGCCAAAGAATGCTCAAACTACCGCACAATTGCACTCATCTCACATGCTAGTAAAGTAATGCTCAAAATTCTCCAAGCCAGGCTTCAGGAATATGTGAACCATGAACTTCCTGATGTTCAAGGTGGTTTTAGAAAAGGCAGAGAAACCAGAGATCAAATTGCCAACATCCTCTGGATCATGGAAAAAGCAAGAGCATTCCAGAAAAACATCTATTTCTGCTTTATTGACTATGCCAAAGCCTTTGACTGTGTGTATCACAATAAACTGTGGAAAATTCTGAAAGAGATGGGAATACCAGACCACCTGACCTGCCTCTTGAGAAATCTGTATGCAGGGCAGGAAGCAACAGTTAGAACTGGACATGGAACAACAGACTGGTTCCAAATAGGAAAAGGAGGACGTCAAGGCTGTATATTGTCACCCTGCTTCTTTAACTTATATGCAGAGTACATCATGAGAAACGCTGTACTGGAAGAAACACAAGCTAGAATCAAGATTGCCGGGAGAAATATCAATAACCTCAGATATGCAGATGACACCACCCTTATGGCAGAAAGTGAAAAGGAACTAAAGAGCCTCTTGATGAAAGTGAAAGTGGTGAGTGAAAAAGTTGGCTTAAACCTCAACATTCAGAAAACAACGATCATGGCATCTGGTCCCATTAGTTCATGGGAAATAGATGGGGAAACAGTGGAAACAGTGTCAGATTTTATCTTTGGGGACTCCAAAATCCCTGCAGATGGTGACTGCAGCCATGAAATTAAAAGACGCTTACTCTTTGGAAGAAAAGTTATGACCAACCTAGATAGCATATTCAAAAGCAGAGACATTACTTTGCCGACTAAGGTCTGTCTAGTCAGGGCTATGCTTTTTCCAGTAGTCATGTATGGATGTGAGAGTTGGACTGTGAAGAAAGCTGACACCGAAGAATTGATGCTTTTGAACTATGGTGTTGGAGAAGACTCTTGAGAGTCCCTTGGACTGCAAGGAGATCCAACCAGTCCATTCTGAAGCCTGGGATTTCTTTGGAAGGAATGATGCTAAAGCTGAAACTCCAGTACTTTGGCCACCTCATGCAAAGGGTTGATTCATTGGAAAAGACTCTGATGCTGGGAGGGATTGGGGACAGGAGGAGAAGGGGACGACCGAGGATGAGATGGCTGGATGGCATCACGGACTCGATGGACGTGAGTCTGAGTGAACTCCGGGAGTTGGTGATGGACAGGGAGGCCTGGCATGCTGCGATTCATGGGGTTGCAAAGAGTCCAACACGACTGAGTGACTGAACTGAACTGAACTGAGACCCTGAACTTTGCTTTTCAAGGTCGCTGGTTGTGTCTTATCCTAGTAACTCAATAGTAGTAGTAGTAGTGACAATAACAGTAATAATAGCTCACTTTTATTGATGGCTTGCTATGCACCAGGCATTGCACTAAACACTTCATATGAATGAGCTTATTTAATCTTTATATGACTCTGTGGTGTGGGTACTATTATTCAATAAGATAATGAATGTTAAGTCCCTGGCACAGAGTAAGCTCAATAACTGCTGGTTCTTACTCTGAATATTACTTCTCAGTAGGTCTTCAGAATGCAAAGCACTCACAGAAGGGATGGGCAATCTTGTTTACATTAAGAGTAACTGTCCGTTCAGTCCCTTCAGTCGTGTCCAACTCTGTGCGACCTCATGGACTGTAGCCCACGAGGCTCCTCTGTTGATGGTGATTCTCCAGGCAAGAATATTAGAGTGGGTTGCCATTCCGTTCTCCATGGGATCTTCCTGACTCAGGGATCGAACTGGCATCTCTTATGTCTCAGCATTCCAGGTGGATTCTTTACTACTGAGCCACCAAGGAAGCCCCACTAAATAGGTGAGGTTTTATGGGAAAGAAATATAAGAAATCCAGTTGACTTGCTTTTACAATAAAAGGTAAAACTCTGTTCAATAAATAAAAGTCAATAAAGAAAACTTTGCTAGCATTTTATGTCAACACAAATGATAGAAGAACTAAGGGAAAGTAGACTCAAGGAAATAGGAACTTTCAAAGAAGAGGGTTCTACAGATGCAGAGCCTTGTAGAGCCCTATCCATCCTTCCCTTCAGCAAAATTTCATTGAGCTCATAGCCTCTCTGAAGCCCATCCTTGGCACTCTTACCTTGGGAAGAAGAGGGAGAAAGAACAAAATCAAGCCAGAGAGAGGAGAGAAACTGAGCAGAAAGAGAAACAAATGAAAACAGCCAGCGTGCTCTGCCTGACCATTTCTCAGCTGCTGTTTTCAGAAGCCTTTACCACTATACCCTCTCCAGCTTCGCCACCTTCCCGTCATCTCCAGTTGGCACTCAGCAAGCCAGACACATGAAGATCAGCAACGTCCTTCACTAACTTCCTCTCAAACTTAATCTCAATCAATTCAAAAGTGGTATAGACTCCATCCCTTCTCCCATTGCTCTCATCCTCCCAACTCCTCCTCCTGGAGATTATGTGTCTGCACAAAGCATCTCTCCCTCTCAAAGGCTATCTTAGGGCCCTGAGGCCGGCCTTTCAACTCCCCCGAGGTCTCTTTTGAATTCATGCAACATTCATGTTGAACTCGACTTGAAGAAGTTACCTGTATGTGTGTATGGGTCAGTGTAGGAGGAGAAAGGTAAGAACTCAGAAAATTGCTTCAGGTTGTGTTAAAAAATAAAGCCCAGGGTCACACCCAAGTGATGGGTCAGAGGTTTCTTATATTTGCACTATGATATAAACATAGTTTCTCTTTGTTCTTAATTCTTCTCTGTGACAGCAGAAATAGAATTATTTTTCCCAGACAATCTCTATTTTCAGTTCAAGTCTTTGATGCACTAACCTACTTTACTTCTCTCTGAGAAAGTGATACTATGATACGTGATAAGCCTTCCAGAGATTCTAAGCACTAGGATTCAAGCGCACTGATGGAGCATGGAAACAAGTGGATATTTCTAATCAGTATGTGAACAAAGCATATTAGTCATCAGAATACCAAGGTCATGAACTGCTATATGGAAAACCTGCCGTCATACATTGTGCCTGTGGAATATTCACGATAAATGGTGAAACTTTTCTCAAAGTGAAATTTCTTTTTCAGTCAGAAGGAACATCTGTTGGACAAGTAATTTTCTAGAAGGGAATGGAATTTTACACCTGTCACAGAGACCATTCCCTGTTAGGCTTTTTAAATTAGAAAAGGTTAATTAGTTCATGTCTGGTTATAACGACTTCATTGAGGCTTCTTGTGAAATCTGATTAGAAGGCAAATATCTGAAAGAAGAGCACATGTGGTGTTTGGCAAAGAAGAGTAGTGAGTTAACAGTAAATGATTTAGAGAGCTGGCTGGTATTAATCAAACATACATTACTGAGGCTTCTTCTTTACATCTAAGAAATTTAAAAGCTGAAAATCTTAAAGAATTTTTCAATTTTAGGCATGATACAAATCAGTCTTATTCAGACCATATCGGGGTAATTTTTGTTTGTTTTGAAAAACACTCACTCATTTAACAATCGAAGTTAAAAGACCATGAGGCTCTAAGTATTGCTTCCATTTCCAAAATTATAGGAATTATGGGACACTGACCAGATGATGTGGCTCCCATGGCCCATCAAATTGCAACCAATGTTGGCAGGTTCTTCATTTTTCTATCCCCTTGCCAGCTGCTCAGTTGGCTACTACATTCAACTTTGGCCTATGTCTACAACATACACGAATGGGCTTCCCTTCAAGGGCTTGATTAATAGCTTTCAGCATCTGTTCAGATTCCAAGCATCAAGTACTAAATCCAGAGGTGGACTGGCATACAGCTGCATTGTTCTACTTGTAGAAAATGAAAACACAGGAATGCACTCTCAACTAGTGAACTTAAGAACCACTGCTGGCTTAAAATAAAAAACTTGAAGGGTCCTTCTTATCTGCATGTGTGTGTGTGTGTGTGTGTGTGCATGCATACACATATGTATACACACATTTGTTTCTAAGTGCATAGAAAAAGATCTGAAAATATTCACATCAAATGTACATTAATATGTTAATGGTTACCCACTAAGACTGGGATAAAAGGTGACAACTGAGGAGCTTTCACTCTTTATATCATACTAACTTCCATTTTGTTTTCCCATCATCATTGAAGGATCTGGGGATATAAATAAATCATAATTATAGGTCTCGGTTTGATTGGAGAAAATTGAGAAGGGAAGCATAAACTTTCTGTGCATTTTGTAAAATATAACCATCACAAGGTCAAAGACCTTGTCTGTTTTGTTCACCACCACATCCCCAACAGCTATCACTTTTGCCTGGCCTATAGTAGGTATTCAATGAATAATTTGTTGAATGATTAAATGAATAAATGTTTGAATCAAAAGACAAAGGGAGCCCTTCAGAGATCTATATGGTGAAAGAGCAGGGGATATGCCATGTGGATGGTAAGAGAAGAAAAGACAAACATGGTTTAAAAGGGAAAAAAATTGTACTGGGGAGTCAAGGGAGCTGGATCTAATTGACAGTTAGATCTAATTGACTTTGGACAGGTCCTCTCTCTAGGACTCAAAGTCCTCATTTGTAAAGCAAGAGGATTAGGGTCAACTTATAGTATTCAAATTGTTTATAACAATGGACCCACATTATTTAAAAGAAATCCAAGAAGATGTAAAATAATTACAAATGTAAAAATTCATACAGTTGTCTGAGATGATGTACACCTAGTTAGTGCTAATGATGGTTACTTACGGAGAATTTTATGCTTCACTTTCCTCAATTACTTGAACATTTTATAATAATCATGTATAGTTTATATAAAAACAATCATCACTGTGCTATTTTAAAGTGATGAGCAGCCTATGAAAACAAAATAAATAAATAAATGAAGCATTGCAATTAGGATAAAAAGGGAGACCCTGACAGTTACAATCCCTCATGGTAAGAACAAGCCTCCTCCAGACTTGGCACCTGTCTGGAAAAGATCAAAGTGTTCTACATGCTCCTGATGAGACCACCACTCCACCTCCCCCTATGCACTACATAAGACCATTCTCAAGAAGAAGCTACATTTAAAATCTGCCCATTTGTCCCCAGCCAAGAGCTCAGAGGGACTCATCATGCTCTAAATGCCTATCTACATCAATCATCACAAAAAGTTCCAACCACCTAGATCATCCAATATTACTCACATTCTTTTAAAAATATTTTAAAATTTCTTTTATTGAAGTATAGTTGATTTACAAGGTTGTGATAGTTTCTGCTGTACAGAAAAGTGTGTGTGTATATAATACAATGTAATATGAAAAATAATGTGTGTGTGTGTGTATATATATATATATATATACACATATTCTTCTCTATTATGGCTTAGCACACAATATTGAATGTAATGTCCTGTGTTATACAATAGGACCTTGTGGTTTATCCATCCTATATATAATACTTTGCATCTGCTAATCCCAACTCCCAATCCATCCCTCCCCCACCCCCTTCTCCCTTGGCAACCACAAGTCTGTTCACTATACCTGATCACTAACATTCTTTCTCACATCGAAATGAATCCCTACACTTCCTAATCTGGCTCCATCTACCACCCCTCCCCACACCCCCAAACCCTTTTCTCCTGCTCTTTGCAAAATTCCCAAAACCTTCAACTTCTCCAAAACCTCGCTTGAACTTTTTGCTGTATCAAAAACCTGGCTCCCCTCTGTGGATCTTGCTTCCTGTTAAGTCTTCTCAAGTGGTGGCCATTTTTTCTCATGTCCAACAGACCACTGAACACAGAGGTGGGGTATATATCCTTGCTCTACCTTGGCACTTTCTGTCCGTGGGTTCCCTCCTAAACCCCCTGGCCTAGCTCCTTTCAATCAGTTTGCTATCAGACTATATCGCCTACCACACCTCCTTATTGCAGTTATCTGCCAGAAAATTTGGAAAACTCAGCAGTGGCTGCAGGACTGGAAAAGGTCAGTTTTCACTCCAATCCCTAAGAAAGGCAATGCCAAAGAATGCTCAAACTACCGCACAATTGCATTCATCTCACATGCTAGCAAAGCAATGCTCAAAATTCTCCAAGTCAGGCTTCACCCGTGAACTTCCAGATGGTTAAGCTGGTTTTAGAAAAGGCAGAGGAACCAGAGATCAAATTGCCAACATCCGCTGGATCATGGAAAAAGCAAGAGAGTTCCAGAAAAACATCTACTTCTGCTTTATTGACTATGCCAAAGCCTTTGACTGTGTGGATCACAACAAACTGTGGAACATTCTTAAAGAGATGGGAATCCCAGACCACCTGACCTGCCTCCTGAGAAATCTGTATGCAGGTCAAGAAGCAACAATTAGAACTGGATATGGAACAACAGACTGGTTCCAAATAGGAAAAGGAGTACATCAAGGCTGTATATTGTCACCCTGCTTATTTAACTTATATGCAGAGTACGTCATGTGAAATGCTGGGCTGGATGAAGCACAAGCTGGAATCAAGATTGCTGGGAGAAATAGCAATAACCTCAGATATGCAGATGGCACCACCCTTATGGCAGAAAATGAAAAAGAGCTAAAGAGCCTCTTGATGAAAATGAAAGAGGAGAGTGAAAAAATTGGCTTAAAATTCCACATTCAGAAAACAAAGATCATGGCATCCAGTCTCATCACTTCATGTCAAATAGATGGGGAAGCAATGGAAACAGTAACAGGCTTTATTTTGGGGGGCTCTAAAATCACTGCAGATGGTGACTGCAGCCATGAAATTAAAAGGCACTTGCTCCTTGGAAGAAAAACTATGACCAACCTAGAGAGCCTATTAAAAAGAAGAGACATTACTTTGTCAACAAAGGTCCATCTAGTCAAAGCTATGGTTTTTCCAGTAGTCATGTATGGATGTGAGAGTTGGACTATAAAGAAAGCTGAGTGCCAAAGAATTGATGCTTTTGGACCGTGGTGTTGGAGAAGACTCTTGAGAGTCCCTTGGACTGCAAGGCGATCCAACCAGTCCATCCTAAAGGAGATCAGTCCTGGGTGTACATTGGAAGGACTGATGCTGAAGATGAAACTCCAATACTTTGGCCACCTCATGCGAAGAGTTGACTCATTGGAAAAGACTCTGATGCTGGCAGGGATTGGGGGCAGGAGAAGGGGACGACAGAGGATGAGATGGCTGGATGGCATCACTGACTCTATGGACATGAGTATGAGTAAGCTCCAGGAGTTGGTGATGGACAGGGAAGCCTGGTGTGCTGCAATCCATGGAGTCACAAAGAGTCAGATATGACTGAGTAACTGAACTGAACTGAACTGACCCTCCTCCTGTTCAAGTAGTCTTATTCATTGTTGATTTTAGCTCATGATTCACTGTCTTTCTGACAACCACTCATGTCATCATTCTTGGAGATTTCAATAGCCATGTGGAGTCTATATGCATATATTTTCTACATTATAAATAATCCATGTAATACTCTGGCTCCTTACTTGCTTGACTTCTGCTCAAAGATCTTGTCCTCTTACCAATCCCAGCCACCAATGTGTGCTAAGTTGCTTCAGTCTTATCCAACTCTTTGCAATGCTATGGACTGTAGCCTACCAGGCTCCTCTGTCCATGGGATTTCCCAGGCAAGAATATGGAATGGGTTGCCATTTCTTTCTCCAGGGGATCTTCCTGACCCAGGGATCGAAACTGCATCTCTTACGTCTCCTATATTGGCAGCTTGGCCAGCCACTTATGCCCACTCTCCTCTTTTAGTTAAGAGATCACTTAACTTAGGTCCGTCAGGCTCTAATAAGTCTTATACACTTAACCATAAATTACATGGCCTTCCCATATAGGTAGTATGCAACACTATGCTTCCCTCCCCCTCTTTTGTTTTGTGTAAACAACCTGTATGCATCTGTTTGTATAAAGTGGTATAAACAAGTAAGCCAAAAGGCACATATGGGGGGGGTGCTCCTAAGATGGCAGAGGAATAGGACGGGGAGACTACTTTCTCCCCAACAAATTCATTGAAAGAACATTTTAATGCTGAGCAAATTCCACAAAACAACTTCTGAATGCTTGCAGAGGACACAGACACCCAGAAAGACAGCCTATTGTCTTCAAAAGGAGGTAGGAAAAATATAAAAGATAAAAAGAGAGACAAAAGAGGTAGGGATGGAGATCTGTCCTGGGAAGGGAGTCTTAAAAAAGAGAGTATTTCCAAACGCCAGGAAACACTCTCCCCGGCAGGTCTGTGGCAAGTCTTGGGATCTCAGTGGGCAACAGAACCGGGAGGAAAAATAAATAATTAATTAAAACTCATAGATTACGTGCCTAAGGGCAACTCCCAGCAGAGAAGCAACCCAGACTCTTGCATCCACCACTAGCAAGCAGGGGCTGGACGGGCTGAATTGCTTAGGGTAAGGACCAGGCCTGAATGCCCTGAAGGCAATCTGAGGGAACTAACTTGAGATAGCAACCCAGACTGTGGGTTAGCCAGAGAGAGAGAGAGAGACAGAGAGAGAGAACTATCCTGTGAAAAGCCCTAAACTAAAACACCACCAGGCCCACTCACAGAACAAAGTACTGAGCAGAGCTAGCCGCTGTGGACCGGCACATCCCCTGCTGGAGACAGGCAAGCAGGGGCAGCCAGAACCAGAAGGGGGCAATCACGGCCCCAGAGAGGCATCCTCTACCAAACTGCAAGCAAGCTTCATTGCTAACCAAGACTTCTTGGGATTCTGGGTGGTTGACATCCGCCGGGAGGGTTGCAGCCAGAGATCAGTTCCCCAGAAGAGACACAAGGCCCACCTGAGAAGGCGCGCCCATTGTACACCCAGAAAACTGAGCAGCTGGGACAGGGGACACGATAAGATGCAGCCTCCAACTGGGGGTGACTGCGCTCACCAAGCACCTGGTCAGCTGAGCTGCTTGGACCTGGAAAGGGCACAAAGCACAGGCCCAACCGAGTCTGCACCTTTGTGGAGTACCTGAGAACCTGAACCTGAGTGGCTTAGACCTGGGAATTGCATGCAACCCAGGGCCCGCCTCAGACAGTTCCCTGGCAGAGCAACCTAGAGCCTGAGCAGTGTAGACAGGGAAGGCACACACACCATGAGTGGGGGCAAACCCAGTGTGGCTGAAACACTGTGAGCACTCCCCACACATGCCAGTGATATTTGTTTGTGGTGTTCCTCCATCCCCACAGCAGGAGTGGACAAGTGAGCCTAAAAAACTGACCACCATCGCCCCCTTGTGTCAGGGCAGAAATTAGATGCTGAAGAGACCAGCAAACTGAAGAAGCTAAAACAGAGGGAACCACTTTGGAAGTGACAGATGCAACAGATTAAAACCCTGTAGTTAGCACCGACCACATAGGAAGGGGCCTATAGATCTTGAGAACTATAAGCCTAATCAAGGAACTATCTGAAAATGAACTGACCCCACACTGTCTGCAACAGCTTCAGAGAAAGTCCTAGATATAGTTTTACTATTATCATTTTTTTATTTTTTAAATTTTTTTAAATTTTAAGTCCTTTATTACTCCTTTAATTTTCATTTTTATAACCTACTATTACCTTGTCAAAAAAAGACCTTACTTTTAAAGCAAACTTCATATATTTTATAATTTTTGTGACTTTGTTTTGTTTGTTTAATATTATGATTTTGAGAATCTAACCTCTACTCTAGATTTTTAATCTTTGATCTTTGGTATTTGTTATCAATTACTGTACCTTTAAGAACCCAGTCTTCAGTACCAATTTTTACTTGGGAGTGAGATAACTGGCTCGATTGCTTCCCGCCCCCCCTCCAACTTTTGACTCTCCTTTTTCCCCACCAGGTCACCTCTATCTCCTCCCTCCCCCTTCTCTTCTCTACCCAACTCTGTGAATCTCTTTGTGTGTTCCAGGCTGTGGAGTACACTTAGGGAACTGATTGCTGGCTGGATCTGTCTCTCTCCTTTTGATTCCCCCTTTTATCCCCCTGGCCACCTCTGTCTTCTTCCTCCCTCTTCTCTTCTCTGTGTAACTCCGTGAACATCTCTGAGGGATCCAGACTGTGGAAAGCATGTAGGGAAGTGATTACTGGCTAGTTTGCTCTCTCCCCTTTTGATTCCTCCTGTTTTCCTCCTGATCACCTCTATCTCCCTCCTCCCTCTTCTCTTCTCCATGTAACTCTGTGAACCTCTCTAGGAGTCCCTCACTGTGGATAAACTTTTCATCATTAACCTAGATGTTTTATCATCGGTGCTGTATAGATAGAGAAGTCTTGAGGCTACTGTGAGAATAAAACTGAAAACCAGAGTCAGGAGGCTTAAGTCCAAATTCTGAGAACACCAGAGAACTCATGACTCCAGGGAACATTAATTGATAGCAGCTCATCAGAAGCCTCCATACCTACACTGAAACCAAGCACCACCCAAGGGCCAACAAGTTCCAGAGCAAGACATACCACGCAGATTCTCTAGCAACACAGGAACATAGACCTGAGCTTCAACATACAGGCTGCCCAAAGTCACACCAAACCCATTGACATCTCAAAACTCACTAATGGACACTTCATTGCACTCCAGAAAGAAGAAATCCAGCTCCACCCACCAGAACACTGAAACAAGCTTCCCTAGCCAGGAAAGCTTCGCAAACCACCCGTCCAACCCCACCCACAGCAAGGAACCTCCACAATAAAGAGGAACCACAAACTGCCAGAATATGGAAAGGCCACCCCAAACACAGCAATATAAACAAGATGAAAAGGCAGAGAAATACTCAGCAGGTAAAGGAACGGGATAAATGCCCACCAAACCAAACAAAAGAGGAAGAGATAGGGAATCTACCTGATAAGGAATTCTGAATAATGATAGTGAAAATGATCCAAAATCTTGAAAACAAAATGGAGTTACAGATAAATAGCCTGGAGACAAGGATTGAGAAGATGCAAGAAAGGTTTAACAAGGGCCTAGAAGAAATAAAAAGGAGTCAATATATAATGAATAATGCAATAAATGAGATGAGAAAAAAAACACGCTGGAGGGAACAAACAGTAGAATAATGGAGGCCATAAATCTAGCCTTGGTAAATTCAAAAAATTGAAATCATTCCATGCATCTTTTCTGACCACAATGCAGTAAGATTAGATGTCAATTACAGGAGAAAAACCGTTAATAATCCCAACATATGGAGGCTGAACAACACGATGCTAAATAACCAACAGATCACAAAAGAAATAAAAAAAGAAATGAAAATATGCATAGAAACAAATGAAAATGAAAACACAACCCAAAACCTGTGGGACACTGTAAAAGTAGTGCTAAGAGGAAGGTTCATACCAATACAGGCTTACCTCAAGAAACAGGAAAAAAGTCAAATAAATAACCTAACTCTACACCTAAAGCAACTAGAAAAGGAAGAAATGAAGAACCCCACGGTTAGTAGAAGGAAAGAAATCTTAAAAATTAGGGCAGAAATAAATACAAAAGAAACAAAACAGACCATAGCAAAAATCAACAAAGCCAAAAGTTGGTTCTTTGAGAAGATAAATAAAATTGACAAACCATTAGCCAAACTCATCAAGAAACAAAGGGAGAAGAATCAAATCAACAAAATTAGAAATGAAAATAGAGAGCTCACAACAGACAACACAGAAATACAAAGGATCATAAGGGACTACTATCAGCAACTATATATCAATAAAATGGACAACTTGGAAGAAATGGACAAATTCTTAGAAAAGTACAACTTTCCAAAACTGAACCAGGAAGAAATAGAAAATCTTAATAGACCCATCACAAGCACGGAAATTGAAACTGTAATCAGATATCTTCCAGCAAATTCTACCAGCTGAATTCTACCAAAAATTTAGAGAAGAGCTAACACCTATCCTACTCAAACTCTTCCAGAAAATTGCAGAGGAAGGTAAACTTCCAAATTCTTTCTATGAGGCCACCATCACCCTAGTACCAAAACCTGACAAAGATGCCACAAAAAAAGAAAACTACAGGCCAATATCACTGATGAACATAGATGCAAAAATCCTTAACAAAATTCTAGCAAACAGAATCCAACAACATATTAAAAAGATCATACATCATGACCAAGTGGGTTTTATCCCAGGGATGCAAGGATTCTTCAATATCCACAAATCAATCAATGTAATACACCACATTAACAAATTGAAAGATTAAAAACCATATGTTTATCTCAATAGATACAGAGAAAGCCTTTGGCAAAATTCAACATCCATTTATGATAAAACCCTCCAGAAAGCAGGAATAGAAGAAACATACCTCAACATAATAAAAGCCATATATGACAATCCCACAGCAAGCATTATCCTCAATGGTGAAAAATTGAAAGCATTTCCCCTAAAGTCAGGAACAAGACAAGGGTGCCCACTCTCACCACTTACTATTCAACATAGTTTTGGAAGTTTTGGCCACAGCAATCAGAGCAGAAAAAGAAATAAAAGGAATACAGATTCGAAAAGAAGAAGTAAAACTCTCACTGTTTGCTGATGACATGATCATCTACATAGAAAACCCTAAAGACTCCACCAGAAAATTACTAGAGCTAATCAATGAATATAGTCAAGTTGCAGGATATAAAATTAACATATAGAAATTCCTTGCATTCCTATACACTAACAATGAGAAAACAGAAAGAGAAATTAAGGAAAGAATTCTATTCACCATAGCAACGAAAAGAATAAAATACTTAGGAATATATCTACCTAAAGAAACAAAAGACCTATATATAGAAAACTATAAAACACTGGTGAAAGAAATCAAAGAGGACACAAATAGATGGAGAAATATACCATGTTCATGGATTAAAAGAGTTAATATAGTGAAAATGAGTATACTACCCAAAGCAATCTATAGATTCAGTGCAATCCCTATCAAGCTACCAACAGTATTTTTCACAGAACTAGAACAAATAACTTCACAATTTGTATGGAAATACAAAAAAACCTCGAATAGCCAAAACAATCCTGAGAAAGAAAAATGGAACTGGAGCAATTAACCTGCCTGACTTCAGAATCTACTACAAAGCTACAGTCATCAAGACAGTATGGTACTGGCACGAAGACAGAAATATCAATCAATGGAACAAAATAGAAAGCTCAGAGATAAATCCATGCACCCATGGACACCTTATCTTTGACCAAGGAAGCAAGAATATACAATGGAGAAAAGACAATCCCTTTAACAAGTGGTGCTGGGAAAACTGGTCAACCACTTGTAAAAGAATGAAACTAGAACACTTTCTAACATGATATACAAAAATAAACTCAAAATAGATTAAAGATCTAAACGTAAGACCAGAAACTATAAAGCTCCTAGAGGAAAACATGGGCAAAACACTCTCTGACATACATTACATCAGGATACTCTATGACCCACCTCCCAGAGTAATGGAAATAAAAGCAAAAATAAACAAATGGGACCAAATTGAACTTAAAAGCTTTTGCATAACGAAGGAAACTATAAGCAAGGTGAAAAAACAGCCTTCAGAATGGGAGAAAATAATAGCAAATGAAACAACTGACAAAGAATTAATCTCAAAAATATACAAGCAACTCCTGCAGCTCAATTCCAGAAAAATAAACGACCCAATCAAAAAATGGGCCAAAGAACTAAACAGACATTTCTCCAAAGAAGACATACAGATGGCTAACAAACGTATGAAAAGATGCTCAACATCACTCATTATCAGAGAAATGCAAATCAAAACCACAAATGAGGTACCATTTCATGCTGATCAGGATGGCTGCTATCAAAAAGTCTACAAGCAATAAATGCTGGAGAGTGTGCAGAGAAAAAGGAACCCTCTTACACTGTTGGTGGGAATGCAAACTAGTACAGCCACTATGGAGAACAGTGTGGAGATTCCTTAAAGAACTGGAAATAGAACTGCCATATGACCCAGCAATCCCACTGCTGGGCATACACATGGAGGAAACCAGAATTGAAAGAGACACATGTACCCCAATGTTCATCGGAACATAGTTTATAATAGCCAGGACATGGAAACAACCTAGATGTCCATCAGCAGATGAATGGATAAGAAAGCTGTGGTACATATACACAATGGAATATTACTCAGCCATTAAAAAGAATACATTTGAATCAGTTCTAATGAGGTGGATGAAACTGGAGACGATTATACAGAGTGAAGTAAGCCAGAAAGAAAAACACCAATACAGTATACTAACACATATATACGGAATTTAGAAAGATGGTAATGACAACCCTGTATGTGAGACAGCAAAAGGGACACAGATGTACAGAACAGACTTTTGGACTCCGTGGGAGAGGGAGAGGGTGAGATGATTTGGGAGAATGACATTGAAACATGTATACTATCATGTAAGAAACGAATTGCCAGTCTAGGTTCGATACAGGATACAGGATGCTTGGGGCTGGTGCACTGGGATGACCCAGAGAGATGATATGGGGAGGGTGGTGGGAGGGGGGTTCAGGGTTGGGAACTCATGTACACCTGTGGTGAAAAATAAAAAAAAGAAAAAAAAATAGAAAGATGGTAATGATGACCCTATATGCAAGACAGCAAAAGAGACACAGATGTATAGAACAGTCTTTTGGACTCTGTGGGAGAGGGTGAGGGTGGGACGATTTGGGAGAATGGCATTGAAACATGTATAATATCATATGTGAAATGGATCACCAGTCCAGGTTCGATGCATGAGACAAGGTGCTCAGGGCTGGTGCACTGGGATGACCCTGAGGGATGGGATGGGGAGGGAGGTGAGAGTGGGGTTCAGGATGGGGAACACATGTACACCCGTAGCAGATACATGTCAATGTATGGCAAAACCACTACAATATTGTAAAGTAACTAGCCTCCGATTAAAATAAATAAATTTATATTTAAAAAGTGGCACATATGGGCTGCACTCAGCATAAAGCTAGCAGCTGTCTAGTTTCAATCCGGCAGCTATAACAATCCTGCTAAACCTGGGAGTCAGATCATGTCTCTCACGTTTTCAGAACTCTGCAATGGCTGCACTTTTAATTCAGGGTAAAAGCTTGTAAGTAAAAGGTCTGCAAGTCCCTTTAAAATCTGTCCCCCTTCTATTAATCTGGTCCCTTCCATTACTCTCCCTTTTATACACTCACTTAAGCCACATGGGCCCTACTTTGCTGCCACTCAAACTTCCATATAGGCCTCCAGCAAGTCTTTTCACTCAGTGCTCTCTGTTGCATTGAGAGCTCACACCCAGTGCAAGTTCCCAAAAGCTTCCATGGCTTTACGCTGAGGGTGGCTCATATGTGCCTTTTGGTTTACTTGTTTATACCACTTTATACAGATGCATACAAACTGTTTATATAAAAAAAAAGAGGTGAAGGGAAACATAGTGTAACACACTACCTATATGGGAAGGCCACATAATTTATGGTTAAGAGTCCGACAGACCTAAGTTAAGTGATCGAATCGCTTAAAGGTAAAGGAAAAAAAAATGACCAATCTGATTCTAAAAAATCACTCCTCATCCCCTGCCCAGGCCTCTGTTTTCTCATCTGCAAAGTGTGAAAATAACCATATCAACCACATTACTAAATCATATAATGCATGCAAGGTGCTTGCTACATAGCAAGCATTTAGTAAATATCAGACATTATTATTATTAATCAATGAAATGTAAAAGAAGTTTAAGTACTGAGATTCCAAGAGTAATTATTTTGAGGTATAACCCAGAAGAAGGTAGCCTGGTATTTGAGTGGACAAACTTTCCTTTAGTACAAATTTGGGCTTTAAAACTTCTTAACAAACTTCACATCACACATTTGTACAGCCCTAGGATTTCACCAAATGCAGTCAGGAAATGACGTTGTTTGTTTAGGTCTCTCTCACACTAATACTCTCTGTGTCTCAGTATTGTATGCCTCATAGCAACAGTGAACTGACACTGTCTTGAGTTTGGCAATGGGCTTGCTTCATGAGAAAAGTTCCCCTAGCAAGTACTGCCACCTCCAAACACCTCCTCAAATAAACCCAGTTCCTGCTCCCCAAACACTCCAATATCAGGATTTATTTGGCCTTCAAACAAGGGGAAAAAATCCTTTGCTTTTCTCTCTAAGCCATCAAACTCACAAAAATTTTAATCTATAAAAACAAAACTAAGTAAGTAAGAGAAGTCACTCAGTTGTGTCCAACTCTTTGCGACCCCATGGACTACCAGACTCTTCTGTTCATGGGATTTTCCAGGCAATAGTACTGGAGTGGATTGCCATTAAAAGCTGGTCTCAAAACTCCAAAGAGAGCATGACAGGACCACTGACAAGGTAACTGTGACAATCTCCCCTCGGTAGAAGTGTGAGAAAATTGTAGTGAGAAACTACAGACCCTCAGAGGGCTCACGCTACTACCTAGGGCAAAGAGGCAGAATTAGTCTTAAATAGAAAATCCGTTATTTTGACAGTCATGACAGAGACATCTTCTAATTCTAAAAGCAAAGTAAGCAGACATAAGATAAATGAAAAGGATACCAGGATATCATGCAGGTGTTTAAAAATGGATGAAAATATATTTGATTTTTTTTTTGACTTCAGAAAATGTGACAATATTGTTTTCAGAACTTTGTGTGGTCTTTGGTAGGAGTCCGCCCTCTAGTGACGCTAGCAATGACTTGCAAGTGAATAGGCACCTAGTTCAGCTTAGTTCAGTTTAGTCGCTCAGTCGTGTCCGACTCTTTGTGACCCCATGAATCACAGCACGCCAGGCCTCCCTGTCCATCACCAACTCCAGGAGTTCACTCAGACTCACGTCCATCGAGTCCGTGATGCCATCCAGCCATCTCATCCTCAGTTGTCCCCTTCTCCTCCTGTCCCCAATCCCTCCCAGCATCAGAATCTTTTCCAATGAGTCAACTCTTCACATGAGGTGGCCAAAGTACTGGAGTTTCAGCTTTTGCATCATTCCTTCCAAAGAAATCCCAGGGCCGATCTCCTTCAGAATGGACTGGTTGGATCTCCTTGCGGTCCAAGGGACTCTCAAGAGTCTTCTCCAACACCACAATTCAAAAGCATCAATTCTTCGGTGCTCAGCTTTCTTCACAGTCCAACTCTCACATCCATACATCACCACTGGAAAAACCATAGCCTTGACTAGACGGACCTTTGTGGGCAAAAGTAATGTCTCTGCTTTTCAATATGCTCTCTAGGTTGGTCATAACTTTCCTTTCAAGGAGTAAGCATCTTTTAATTTCATGGCTGCAGTCACCATCTGCAGTGATTTTGGAGCCCCCCAAAATAAAGTCTGACACTGTTTCCACTGTTTCCCCATCTATTTCCCATGAAGTGATGGGACCAGATGCCATGATCTTCGTTTTCTGAATGTTGAGCTTTAAGCCAGCTTTTTCACTCTCTTCTTTCACTTTCATCAAGAGGCTTTTTAGTTCCTCTTCACTTTCTGCCATAAGGATGGTGTCATCTGCATATCTGAGGTTATTGATATTTCTCCCAGCAATCTTGATTCCAGCTTGTGCTTCTTCCAGCCCAGTGTTTCTCATGATGTATTCTGTATAGAAGTTAAATAAGCAGGGTGACAATATACAGCTTTGACGTACTCCTTTTCCTATTTGGAACCAGTTTGTTGTTCCATGTCCAGTTCTAACTGTTGCTTCCTGACCTGAATATAGGTTTCTCAAGAGGCAGGTCAGGTGGTCTGGTATTCCCATCTCTTTCAGAATTTTCCACAGTTTATTGTGATACACACAGTCAAAGGCTTTGGCATAGTCAATAAAGCAGAAATAGATGGTTTTCTGGAACTCTCTTGCTTTTTTGATGCTCCAGCGGATGTTGGCAATTTGATCTCTGGTTCCTCTGCCTTTTCTAAAACCAGCTTGAACATCAGGAAGTTCACGGTTCACGTATTACTGAAGCCTGGCTTAGAGAATTTTGAGCATTACTTTACTAGTGTGTGAGATGAGTGCCATTGTGCGGTAGTTTGAGCATTCTTTGGCATTGCCTTTCTTTGGGACTGGAATGAAAACTGACCTTTTCCAGTCCTGTGGCCACTGGTGAGTTTTCCAAATTTGCTGGCATATTGAGGGAAGCACTTTCACAGCATCATCTTTCAGGTTTTGAAACGGCTCCACTGGAATTCCATCACCTCCACTAGCTTTGTTCGTAGTGATGTTTTCTAAGGCCCACTTGACTTCACATTCCAGGATGTCTGGCTCTAGGTGAGTTATCATACCGTTGTGATTATCTTGGTCATGAAGATCTTTTTTGTATAGTTCTTCTGTGTATTCTTTCCATGTCTTCTTAATATCTTCTGCTTCAGGGTAAGGTCAGTGCCTTGATATTAGAGGGTGTGGTCACTCACCAGGCATGCAGTGCAGGGGTTGCTAACCAATGTCAGAGGGTGAGGTCACTGCATAGACTTGAGAGGGTGGGGTTACTGCCTAGAGATCAGAAGGTGGGATCTTTCCCCAGAGATCAGAGGGAGGGTCACTGTCCAGAGATTAGAGTATGAGGTCACTGTCCAGGTCTGAGAGGGTGCAGTCACTGTCCAGAGATCAGAGGATGGGATCTCTGCCCAGAGATCAGAAGGTGGGGTGAGTGTCCACCTCTGAGAGGGCAAGGTCACTGTCCAGAGATCAGAGGGTGGGTTCTCTGCACACAATCAGAAGGTGAGGTCAACTGCACAGGTCTGAAGCAGTGGGGTCACTTCCAGAACTGAGCGACTGAGGTCAGTGCCCAGAGATCACAGGGTGAAGTTATGGCCAGCCTTTAGAGGGTGAGGTTACTGCCCAGAGATCAGAGTATGAGGTCACTGCCCAGAGATCAGAGGGTGATGTCACTATCAAGAGACCAGAGGGTGATGTCACTATCCTTAGATCAGAGGGTGTGGTCAATGGTCAGAGATCAGAGGCTGAGGTCATTGCCCAGAGTTCAGAGGGTGGGGTCACTGCCCAGAGATCAGAGGTGGGATCTCCCCAGAGATCAGAGTTCAGAGTCACTGTCCAGAGATTAGAAGGTGATGTCACTGTTCACAGATCAGAGGGTAGGGTCAGAGCCCAGAGATAACAGAGTAGGGTCACTGCCCAGAGACCAGAGGGTGGGGTCACTGCCCAGAGATAACAGAGTAGGGTCACTGCCCAGAGACCAGAGGGTGGGGTCACTGCTCAGAGGTCAGAGGCTGCAGTCACTGTCCAAGTCAGAGAAGGCAGGGTCACTGCACAGAGTTCAGAGGGGGGTGTCACTATCCAGGGATTAGACAGTTGGGTCACTCTCTTGTCCCTAGAGTATGGGATCACTGTTAAAACATCGGAGGGTAAGGCCACTGTCTATGTCTGAGAGGGTGAGGTCACTGGCTCAGACCAGAGTTTGGGGTCACTGTCCAGAGATGAGAGGGTGGGGTCAGAGCCAAGAGATCAGAGGATGGTGTCACTGCCCAGAGACCAGAGCGTAGGGTCACTGCCCAGATATCATAGTGTGAGGTCACTGCCCAGAGATCAGAAGGTGATCTCAGTACCTAGAAATCAGAGCATGGGTTCACTGTCCAGAGATCAGAGGCTAGGGTCACTGCCCAGAGATCAGAAGGTGGGGTCACTGTCCAGATATGAGAGTATGAGGTCACTCTCCAGGTCTGAGAGTTTGGGGTCACTGTCCAGAGATCAGAAGGTGGGGTCAGTGTCCAGATCTGTGATGGCAGGGTCACTGTGCAGAGATCAGAGGGTGGGTTCTCTGCACACAGATCAGGTGAGGTCAATGCACAGGTCTGAAGCAGTGGGGTCACTTCCAGGACTGAGAGACTGAGGTCAATGCCCAGAGATTACAGGGTGAGGTCATGTCCAGCCTTGAGAGGATGAAGTAACTGCCCAGAGATCAGAGTATAAGGTCACTGTCCAGAGACCAGAGGGTGGGATTACTGCCCAGAAATCAGAGGGTGAGGTCACTGCACAGGCCTGAGAGTGTGGCATTAATTTCATGACTGAGAGACTGAGGTCAGTGCCCAGAGATCACAAGGTGAAGTCATGTCCAGCCTTGAGAGGGTGTGGTAACTGCCCAGAGATCAGAGGGTGAGGTCATTGCCCAGAGATCAGATGGTTGGGTCAATATCAAGAGATCAGAGGGTGATATACTATCCAGAGATCACAGGGTGAGGTCATTATCCTTAGATCAGAGGGTGGGGTCAATGCTCAGAGATCAGAGGCTGGGGTCACTGTCCATGTCTGAAAGGGAGTGGTCATTGCACAGAGATCAGAGTGTGATATCACTATCCAGGATCAGAGGGTTGGGTCACTGTCTTGCCCCGAGAGTATGGGATCACTGTTAAAACATCGGAGGTAAAGGCCACTGTCCAGGTCTGAGAGGGCGGAGTCACTGCACAGAGATCAGAGGGTGGGGTCACTACTTAGAGTTCTGAGTATGAGGTCACCTCCAGAGATGAGAGGGTGGGGGGTCAGTGCCCAGAGATCAGAGGCTGAGGTCACTGCCCAGAGATCACAGGGTGATGTCAGTATCCAGAGATCAGAGCATGGGTTCACTCTCCAGAGTACAGAGGTGGGATCTGCCCAGAGATCAGAGGCTAGGGTCAGTGTCCAGAGATCAGAGGCTAGGGTCACTGCCCAGAGTTCAGATTGTAGGCTCACTGCCAGAGATCAGAGGGTGGCATCTATGCACACAGATCAGATGGTGAGGTCACTACACAGGCCTGAGGGGGTGGGGTCACTTCCAGGACTGAGAGACTGAGGTCAGTGCCCAGAGATCACAGGGTGAAGTCATGTCCAGCCTTGAGAGGGTGAGGTAACTGTCCAGAGATCAGAGGGTGAGTTCATTGCCCAGAGATCAGACGGTTGGGTCACTATCAAGAGATCAGAGGGTTATGTCACTATCCAGAGATCAGAGGGTTATATCACTATCCAGAGATCAGAGGGTTATGTCACTATCCAGAGATCAGAGGGTTATGTCACTATCCAGAGATCAGAGGGTGGGGTCACTGCCCAGAGACCACAGGGTAAGGTCAGTGCCTTGATATGAGATGGTGAGGTCACTTCCCAAAGATCAGAGGTGTGGTCACTCTCCAAGCAGAGGGGAGGGGTCACTAACCAGAAAAAAAGGGTGAGGTCACTGCTGGGGTCACTGTCCAGGCCTGAGAGGGTGGGGTCACTGTCAGAGATCAGAGCATGATGTCACTCTCCAGGGATCAGAGGGTTGCGTCACTGTCTTGTCCCAAGAGTGTGGGATCACTGTTAAAACAGTGGAGGGTAAGGCCACTGTCCCTGTCTGAGAGGGTGAGGTCACTGGCCAGAGACCAGAGGGTGGGGTCACTACTCAGAGTTCTGAGTATGAGGTCACTGTCCAGAGATGAGAGGGTGGGGTCAGTGCCAAGAGATCAGAGAGAGGTGTCAGCATCCAGAAATCAGAGCATGGGTTCACTCCCCAGAGATCAGAGGTGGGATCTGCCCAGAGATCAGAGGGTACAGCCACTGTCCAGAGATCAGCTGGTGATGTCACTGTCCACAGATCAGAGGCTAGGGTCAGAGCCCAGAGATCAGCGGCTAAGGTCACTGCCCAGAGATCAGAAAGTGGGGTCACTGCCCAGAGTTCAGAGTGCAGTGTCACTGCCCAGAGACCAGAGTGTGGGATTCCTGCCCAGAAATCAGAGGGTGTTGTCACTGTACAGGCCTGAGAGGGTGTGGTTACTCCCCAGAGATCAGACATGGGGTCACTGTCATGGCCTGAGAGGGTCGGGTCCCTGGCCAGGCCTGAGAGGGTGGGGTCACTGTCCATATGTCAGAGGGTAGGATCTGTGCCCAGAGATTAGAGGCTTGGGTCACTGTTCAGAGACCAAAGTGTGGGGTCACTGTCCAGAGATGAGAGTGTGAGGCGTCTGCCCAAAGATCGTCACGGTCTAGTCCTGAGAGTATGGGTCACTACTAAAACATCAGAGGGTGAGTACACTGTCTGAGCCTGAGAGGATGAGGTCACTGCCCAGAGATCAGATGGTGAGGTCACAGATCAGGCCCGAGAGTGTGAGGTCACTCAACAGAGAACAGAGTGTGAGGTCACTGCCCAGGCATGACAGGGTGGGGCTACTGCCCAGACATCAGAGATAGATGAGAAGGTGAGGTCACTGCACAGAGATCAGAGGATGAGCTGTCTGTCCAGAGATCAAAGGGTGGGGTCACTGTCTAGTCCTGAGAGTATGGGATCACTGCTAAAACATCAGAGGGTGAGGACAATGTCCACGCCTGAGAGGGAGGGTTCACTGCCCAGAAATCAGAGGGTGATGTCAGTACCCAGAGATCAGAGCATGGGTTCACTGCTGAGAGATCAGAGGTGGGATCTGCCCAGAGATCAGAGGGTACAGTCACTGTCCAGAGATCAGAAGGTGATGTCACTGTTCACAGATCAGAGGGTAGGGTCACTGCCCAGAGATAACAGAGTAGGATCGTTGACCAGAGATCAGAGTGTAGGGTCACCGCCCAGAGACCAGAGGGTGGGATTACTACCCAGAAATCAGAGGGTGTGGTCATTGCACAGGCCTGAGAGAGTGGGGTCACTCTGCAGGTCTAGAGGGAGGGGTCACTGCCCAGAGATCAGTCTCTGTCCAGAGATCAAAGGGTGGGGTGACTGTCTAGTCCTGAGATTATGGGAATCACTGCTAAAACATCAGAAGGTGAGGACACAGTGCAGGCCTGAGAGGGTGGGGTCACTGTCTAGAGATCAGAGAGTGAGATCTCTGCCCAGAGATCAGAGGGTAGGGTCACTGCCCAGAGATCAGTAGGTGGGGTCACTGTCCAGTGATCAGAGGGTATGGTCACTCTCCAGTCCTGAGAGGGTGTGGTCACTAATGAGAGATTAGAGATGGGGTCAGTGCCCTGGCCTGATTAGGTGGGGTCATTGTCCAGGCCTGAGATTGTGGAGTCACTACTCGGAGATCAGATGGTGATGTCAATACCCAGAGATCAGAGGGTGGGATCAATGCCCAGAGATCAGAGTGGGGGTCAGTGCACAGAGATCAGAGGGTGAGGTCATTGCCCAGAGATCAGAGGGTGGGGCCAGTGCCTTGATATTAGAGGATGTGGTCACTCACCAGGCATGCAGTGCAGGAGTTGCTAACCAAAGTCAGAGGGTGAGGTCACTGCACAGATCTGAGAGGGTTGGATTACTGCCCAGAGATCAGAGGGTGGGATCTTTCCCCAGAGATCAGAGGGAGGGTCACTGTCCAGAGATCAGAGTATGAGGTCACTGTCCAGGTCTGAGAGGGTGGGGTCACTGTCCAGAGATTAGAGGGTGATATCTCTGCCCAGAGCTCAGAAGGTGGGGTGAGTGTCCAGGTCTAAGAGGGCAGTGTCACTGTCCAGAGATCACAGGGTGGGTTCTCTGCACACAGATCAGAAGGTGAGGTCAAGTGCACAGGTCTGAGGCAGTGGGGTCACTTCCAGGACTGAGAGGCTGAGGTCTGTGCCCAGAGATCACAGGGTAGGTCATGTCCAGCCTTGAGAGGGTGAGGTAACCGCCTGGAGATCAGAGGGTGAGGTCACCATCCAGACATCAGAGGATGGGGTCATTGACCAGAGAATAGAGGGTTGGTCACTGTCCAGAGATCAGAACGTGAGGCCAGTGCCCAGAGATCAGAGGGTTTGTTCACTCTCCAGTCCTGAGACGGTACGGTCACTAACCAGAGATAAGAGATGGGGTCACTGCCCTGGCCTGAGAGGATGAGGTCACTCCCCAGGCCTGAGAGGGTGGGGTTACTGCCAAGAGATCAAAGATGGGGTCACTGCCCTGGCCCAAGTCGGTGGGTAATTTCCAGGGCTCAGATGGTGAGGTCACTGCCGGAGATCAGACAGTGTTGTCAATATCCAGGGTTCAGAGGGTACGATATCTGCCCAGAGATCAGTCTCTGCCCAGAAATCATTGGGTGAAGTCACTGCTCAGAGATCAGAGGATGATGACACTATCCAGAGATCAGAGGCTGGGATCTCTGCTCAGAGATCAGAGGGTGAGGTCACTGCCCAGAGACAACAGGGTAAGGTCAGTGCCTTGATATGAGAGGGTAAGGTCACTTCCCAAAGATTAGAGGGTGTAGTCAGTCTCCAGGCCAAAGGGGAGGCGTCACTAACCAGAGAGAGAAGGTGGGGTCACTGCACACAGATCAGAGAGTGGGTTCATGGTCCAAGCCTGAGAGTTCAGATCACTCCTGAAAGATCAGATAGTGGGGCTGGTCCAGGCCTGAAAGGATGCGGTCATTGTCCAGAGATCAGAGGGTGGGGTCAGTGCCCAGAAATCAGAGGGTATGGTCACTGTCCAGGCCTGAGAGGGCAGGGTCACTATACACGGATCAGAGGGTGGGGTCATTGCCCAGAGATGAAAGGGTGAGGCCACAGTCCAGGCCTGAGAGTGTGGTCACTCCAAAGAGAACAGAGGGCTAGGTCACTGCCCAGAGATCAGAAGGTGAGGTCACTGTCCAGAGATAACAGGATAGTGTCACTCCCCAGGCCTGAAGTGTGGTGCCAACACCCAATAATCAGAGTTGGGGGTCACTGTCCAGGCCTGAGAGGGTAGAGTCACTGCCCAAAGATCAGAGGGTAGGGTCATTGCCCAGAGATCAAAAGGTGAGGCCACAGTCCAGGCCTGAGAGTGTGGTCACTCCAAAGAGAACAGAGGGCAAGGTTACTGCCCAGAGATCAGAGGGTGAGGTCACTGCCTAATGATCAGAGGGTGGGATCACTGTCCAGGCCTGATATTGTGGGATCTCTGTCTAAAGATCAGAGGATGTGTCACTGCCCAGAGATCAGACAGTGGGGTCACTGCACAAAGATCAGAGGGCAACGTTACCACCCAGGGTGCAGAGGGCCAGGCTGCCTCCTGTTTCTCTGAAGGCAAAGCTGCTCCCTCAGTTGCAGAGGGCAGGGCTCCTGCCCATGATGGAGGCAGGTGGCCACCGGGGACTGTCCATGTTCTGAGCTCCAAAGAGTGGGGCTCCCTCCTGGATCCAGCAGTTGGAGTTTCTGCCCAGGGCTAAGAGGTTCAGACTTCCTCCTTTCCTGAGGGCAGGGCCTCTTCCCAGTTACAGAGGGCACGGCTAAGTCCTCAGCAGCAGAGGGCAGCATAGCTGCTCAGGTCTGAGCGGCAGAACCTCCACGCAGGGCCTGGGGACACCACCGAGAGCCAGGGGGCCTGGCCACCTCTTCTTTCCAGATGGTGGGCTGCCACCTAGAGCTGAGGTGGGCCAGTGGATAGAGCCACAGAGAATTATTCTAAATCCGTTATTCCTAATGGAATTTGCCCTGTTATGTTACAAACTGTTTTAAAGCAGCGACAGCATTTTTTCCTTCCAGTTTCGCCATTTTGGAACAGAAATGTTTGTCCTATGCCTGTCCCACTGTTATATCTTGAAAGCAGGTAACTGTTTTCTAGGTTTCACAGATTCACAGCTGGAGAGAAACTTTACTCCAGGACCGACCCATAACTCATTTAGATGATATCTAGATGTGATTTTGGACTTGAGTTGATCCTAAAATGCGCTAAGACTTTGGGGGCGATTTGCCTGGAAAATCCCACGGACAGAGGAGCCTGGTAGGCTGCAGTCCATGGGGTCACAAAGAGTCAGACACGACTGACCGACTTCACTTTCACTTTTCACTTTCATGTATTGGAGAAGGAAATGGCAACCCACTCCAGAGTTCTTGCCTGGAGAATCCCAGGGATGGTGGAGCCTAGTGGGCTGCCATATATGGGGTTGCACAGAGTTGCACACAACTGAAGCGACTTAGCAGCAGCAGCAGCAACAGAATGTGATAAATGTATTTTTCATGTGGAGAAGAAGTCTGACACTGTTTCCACTGTTTCCCCATCTATTTCCCATGAAGTGATGCGAAAACTAAGACTAGATGCCATGATCTTCGTTTTCTGACTGTTGAGATTTAGGCCAACTTTTTCACTCTCCACTTTCACTTTCATCAACAGGCTTTTTAGTTCCTCTTCACTTTCTACCATAAGGGTGGTGTCATCTGCATATCTGAGGTTGTTGATATTTCTCCCAGCAATCTTGATTCCAGCTTGTGCTTCTTCCAGCCCAGCGTTTCTTATGATGTACTCTGCATAGAAGTTAAATAAGCAGGGTGACAATACACAGCCTTGACATACTCCTTTTCCTATTTGGAACCAGTCTGTTGTTCCATGTCCAGTTCTAACTGTTGCTTCCTGACCTGAATATAGGTTTCTCAAGAGGCAGGTCAGGTGGTCTGGTATTTCCATCTCTTTCAGAATTTTCCACAGTTTACTGTGATCTACACAGTCAAAGGCTTTGGCATAGTCAATAAAGCAGAAATAGATGTTTTTCTGGAACTCTCTTGCTTTTTCCATGATCCAGCGGATGTTGGCAATTTGACCCCTGGTTCCTCTGCCTTTTTTCAAACCAGCTTGAACATCAGGAAGTTCACGGTTCACGTATTGCTGAAGCCTGGCTTGGAGAATTTTGAGCATTACTTTACTAGTGTGTGAGATGAGTGCCATTGTGCGGTAGTTTGAGCATTCTTTGGCATTGCCTTTCTTTGGGACTGGAATGAAAACTGACCTTTTCCAGTCCTGTGGCCACTGGTGAGTTTTCCAAATTTGCTGGCATATTGAGGGAAGCACTTTCACAGCATCATCTTTCAGGTTTTGAAACGGCTCCACTGGAATTCCATCACCTCCACTAGCTTTGTTTGTAGTGATGTTTTCTAAGGCCCACTTGACTTCACATTCCAGGATGTCTGGCTCTAGGTGAGTGATCACACCATCGTGATTATCTTGGTCATGAAGATCTTTTTTGTACAGTTCTGTGTATTCTTGCCACCTCTTCTTAATATCTTCTGCTTCTGTTAGGTCCAGACCATTTCTGTCCTTTATTGAGCCCATCTTTGCATGAAATGTTCCCTTGGTATCTCTAATTTTCTTGAAGAGATCTCTAATCTTTCCCATTCTGTTGTTTTCCTCTATTTCTTTGCATTGATTGCTGAAGAAGGCTTTCTTACCTCTTCTTGCTATTCTTTAGAACTCTGCAGTCAGATGCTTATATCTTTCCTCTTCTCCTTTGCTTTTTGCTTCTCTTCTTTTCACAGCTATTTGTAAGGCCTCCCCAGACAGCCATTTGTTTTTTTGCATTTCTTTTCCATGGGGATGGTCTTGATCCCCGTCTCCTGTACAATGTCATGAGCCTCAGTCCATAGTTCATCAGGCACTCTGTCTATCAGATCTAGTCCCTTAAATCTATTTCTCACTTCCACTGTATAATCATAAGGGATTTAATTTAGGGCATACCTGAATAGTCTAGTGGTTTTCCCTACTTTCTCCAATGTAAGTCTGAATTTGGCAATAAGGAGTTCATGATCTGAGCCACAGTCAGCTCCCAGTCTTGTTTTTGTTGACTGTATAGAGCTTCTCCATCTTTGGCTGCAAAGAATAGAATCAATCTGATTTCAGTGTTGACCATCTGGTGATGTCCACGTGTAGAGTCTTCTCTTGTGTTGTTGGAAGAGGGTGTTTGCTATGATCAGTGCATTTTCTTGGCAAAACTCTATTAGTCTTTGCCCTGCTTCATTCTGTACTCCAAGGCCAAATTTGCCTGTTACTCCAGGTGTTTGTTGAGTTCCTACTTTTGCATTCCAGTCCCCCATAATGAAAAGGATATCTTTTTGGGGTGTTAGTTCTAAAAGGTCTTGTAGGTCAACTTCAGCTTCTTCAGTGTTACTGGTTGGGGCATAGACTTGGATAACTGTGATATTGAATGGTTTGCCTTGGAAATGAACAGAGATCATTCTGTCGTTTTTGAGATTGCATCCAAGTACTGCATTTCAGACTCTTTTGTTGACCATGATGGCTACTCCATTTCTTCTGAGGGATTCCTGCCCGCAGTAGTAGATATAATGGTCATCTGAGTTAGATTCACCCATTCCAGTCCATTTTAGTTTGCTGATTCCTAGAATGTCAACGTTCACCTTTGCCATCTCTTGTTTGACCACTTCCAATTTGCCTTGATTCATGGACCTGACATTCCAGGTTCCTATGCAATATTGCTCTTTACAGCATCGGACCTTGCTTCTATCAGCAGTCACATCCACAGCTGGGTATTGTTTTTGCTTTGGCTCCATCCCTTCATTCTTTCTGGAGTTATCTGTTCACTGATCTCCAGTAGCATATTGGGCACCTACTGACCTGGGGAGTTCCTCTTTCAGTATCCTATCATTTTGCCTTTTCATACTGCTCATGGGGTTCTCAAGGCAAGAATACTGAAGTGGTTTGCCATTCCCTTCTCCAGTGGACCACATTCTGTCAGACATCTCCACCATAACCCGCCCATCTTGGGTGGCCTCACGGGCATGGCTTAGTTTCATTGAGTTAGACAAGGCTGTGGTCCTAGTGTGATTCGATTGACTAGTTTTCTGTGATTATGGTTTCAGTGTATCTGCCCTCTGATGCCCTCTTGCAACACCTACCCTCTTACTTGGGTTTCTCTTACCTTGGATGTGGGGTATCTCTTCACGGCTGCTCCAGCAAAGCGCAGCTGCTGCTCCTTACCTTGGACGAGGGGTATCTCCTCACAGCCGCCCCTCCTGACCTTGAACGTGGAATACCTCCTCTAGGCCCTCCTGCACCCATGCAGCCACCACTCCTTGGACGTGGGGTTGCTCGTCCTTCTAGGTCCATGCATATTTTCACAGATGGCAAGATTTCATTCTTTTTTGTGATTGAGTAATACTCCATTATGGGCTTCCCTGGTAGCTCAGACAGTAAAGAATTCACCTGCAATGCGGGAGACCTGGATTTGAGCCCTGGGTTGGGAAGATCACCTGGGGGAGGGCATGGCAACCCACTCCAGAATTCTTGCCTGGAGAATCTCCATGGACAGACGAGCCTGGTGGGCTCCAGTCCATGGGGTCCCAAAGAGTCAGACATGACTGAAACTTAGCACACACACATGGTAGTTCCAGTTTTAATTTTCTGAGGAAACCTCCTAATTGTTTTTCATAGTGGCTGTACCAATTTTACATTTCATCCAACAGTGCATGAAGGTCTCCTTTTCTGCACACCCTCTCGAACACTTGATCTTGTTATCATGGTGACAGTCACTCTGACAGGTGTGAGATGGTAACTCATTGTGGTTTTGATTTGCATTTCCTTGATGATTACCGATGTTGAGCATCTTTTCATGTGTCTTTTGGCTCTCTGTCTTTCTCAGGAAAATGTGTATTCAGGTCTTCTGCCCATTTTTTAATATGACTGGGTTTTTTAAATATTGAGTTGTGTGAGTTCTTTACATATTTTGGATACTAACCTCTTATCAGATATTTCACTTGCAAATATCTTCCCCCATTCAAGAGGTTGCCTATTCATTTTGTTGATGGTTTGCTTCACTATGCAAAAGCTTTTTAAAATGTAATCCATTTGTTTATTTTTGCTTTTATTTCCCTTGCCTGATGAGACATTTCCAAAGAAATATTGCTAAGACCAGTGTCAAAGGGCATACTATACTGCCTGTGTTTTTCTCTAAGAATTTTATGGTTTCAGGTGTTACATTTAAATCTTTAATTCATTTTGAGTTTATTTTTGTGTAATGATGTAGAAAGTGGTCTAGTTTCATTTTTTACAGCTGTCTTATTTTCTTAACACCATCTATTGAAGAGACTGTTTTTTCCACTAATTACTGTGTTTAGATTATTTACATTTAAGGTAATCATTGCTAGGTTAGGGTTTAAGTGGTATTTTTATTTGTTTTCTGTTTGTTTGCTCTGTTTCTCGTTACTCTGTCTTTTATTGCCTTCTTGTGGGTTACTTGAAAATTTTCAGGAATCCATCTTGATTTATGTATCATGTTTTTAAAGTCATTTTGAATAATTTTTTTAATGATTGCTCTAGGAACTGCAATATACATAGGTAACTTACCAAAGTCTACTTTGAGTGACACATAGGAAACTTACTTCCATTTATATCCATTTACACTGCCCAGTTTTAAAAATATAATTGTCTTAAATATTTCCTTTACATATATAAACATCACATCAGATGGTGTTATAATTTTTGCTTTAACCATAAAATATGATTTAAGAAACACACACAAAAAATAAGATAGTCCATTATCCTTATCCCTATTTTTACCCATTTTGATGTTATTCTTTCCTTTCTGAAGTTCTAAGTCTTCTTCTAATTTCTTTTCTCTCTATGGTTCAGACTGGGTGAATTCTATTGATCTTTCTTTAAACTCACTGAGTTTATCCTTTGTCTTTTTCACTCTGCTATTGAGCCCATCCAATGAGTGGGGTTTTTTAAATTTCCTGTTATCATATTTTTCAGTCAGTACTATAATTTCCACTTAGTCCTTTTTTAGCTTCTATTTCTTTACTGAGATTTTTCTATTTTTTATTTCAAGAAAGTATGTAATTGCTTATTGAAGCAATTTTTAATGAACGCTTTAAAATCCTTGTCAGATAATTCTGACATCTGATTCATCTGACTGTTGGTGTCGTACTCAAGTTGTGATTTTCCTGGTTCTCAGAATGATGAGAAACTTGCTGTTTAAACCTGGATATTTTAAGTATTATAAGGCCTGGATCTTGTTTATAAATTTTGCTTTAGGAGGCCTCCCCTGACACTGCTCCAGCAAGGGAATGGGGGAGGGGGCACTGCCTCATTCATATCAGGGTTGGGTGGAGGCGGGTGTTCTAATGTCCACTAGGCTACCTTGCCACCACTCTAGCAGAAAATGGTAAAGGTACCTCGTTGCTGCTAAGTGGTGGTGGAAGTCTACACTTTCTGTGTGGAGGCAGAGAGGTTAGGAGGTAGAGGAAAAGGAGATTGTTACTGCCCAGTGAGTCTAAAAGTCCTAGCTCCTGAGTCAGCTTCTCTGACATTACCCCAGCAGCAACAGCTGGGACACCATATTACAGTCTGTCAAGGTGGGGTCGCAAGGTGTCCTACTCAGCCTTATCTGCTGTGGGTAGGGACGGAGCCAGAGCTTTTGTTTGCAGTGTTCGCATGTCACACAGTTGTCTAAAAGTTTTCTGTCTCGCTAGGCTGTCCCCTTCCTGGTCTTTGGCTGAAGAGAGCAGGATTTTCTTGAGACTCTTTCTTTGCACTCATTGGCTTTTCTGGGTTGTTAGTTTCTCCAGTCTTCAGTCTGGGACATATGAAGAGAAACCCTGGAAATTCATCTCAGGTTTTAAGGTCTCCAGCAGGTCTTTCTCTTCTTTTTCAGAGAAGATCATTTAGAGTCTTCCTGTTTTTTTTTTTTTTTTTTTTTATGCAATGTACATGGTTTTTAACTACACTTAGTGGGAAGAATAGGGAAAAGTATACCTGTTCCACCTTTTCAGAAGTGGAAATCTTCATCTCTGTTATTGATTCCTAGCTTATTTCTATTATGGTCTGTATTAGGTCCCCAGGGCTGCCATAACAATGTACCAAAAACTGGGTGATTTAAAACAACAGAAATTTATCATATCACAGTTCTGGAGGCTTGAAGCCTGAAATCAAGGTGCCAGCAGGGCGATGCTCCTTGTAAAACTTATAGGGGAAAATGCTTCCTTTCTTCCTCCTAGCTCCTGGTGACTGCTGGTAATCCTTGACTTTCCTTGGTTTGCAGCTGCAGCACTTCAGTCTCAGCCTCTGTTGTCACGTGGCATTCTACCTTCATGTGTCTCCTTAGAGGGACACCAGTCATATTTGATTAAGGGCACTGGACTCCAGGATGACCTCATCTTAACTAATTACATCCGCAATGATCCTATTTCCAAATTCTGTCACATTCTAAGGTATGACTACAATATATGTCTTGGGAGAATACAATTTAACCAAAAACATTATCAAAGACTATACTTTCATCATTTAAATGCTTTTGAACTTAAGACTTGTTTTATGGCCCAGAATATGTTCTGTCTGTCTTGGCACTTGAAAAGAATGTGTGTTTGGGGGTTGTTGGGTGAAGTGTGGTGTAAATGTCACTTGGGATGTGCTTGTTGACAGTTCAGTTCAGGTCTCCTATATCCTTTACTGATTTTCTGTCTATTTGATCACCAGTTACTGAGACAGGAGTGTTGAACTATTTCCACGTTGTTGTTGTTTAGTCACTCAGTCGTGTCTGACTCTTTTGTGACTCCATGGACTGTAACCTGCCAGGATCCTCTGTCCATGGGATTGCCCAGGCAAAAATACTGGAGTGGGTTGCTATTTCCTTCTCCAGGGGATCTTCCTGACCCAGGGATTGAATCTGCATCTCTTGCATTGGAAAGCATATTCTTTACCACTGAGCCACCAGGGATAATCTATCTATTGCTTTTCTCCTGTCTATCAGTTTCTGCTTCATGTATTTTAAGGCTCTGTTTCTTGTTACTTCATTTCTTTCTCTCTTTTTTTTTTTTTTTGCCTTTCTGTGGGTTACCTGCACATGATTTTAGGATTCCATCTTGATTTATTTTAAGGTTCCATCAGGTTTTTGTTTGTTAACCAGGACCCCCAACATATTTTTAGCTGTGAAGCCACAAAAAGAGTAATAATGTGGCCCCAGCTTTCCTGTCTCCACTAATTCCCCCTTCACTGTTTCACTTCACTGACTAAACATGCTTAGCTTCTCGGATGGCCCTGTAATCTCCTATTTTGTCCACTCTTGCCAGAACTTTAGCATAGATGCTTAGTGACAGTTTCTCAGATCTTCTTTCTCTCTAACTCTTTGAAAGTTGTGTAAGGTCCAATGTTATTTCATAATACATATAGTGGCCCTGCCACTCCCCTGACTGAATCCTGAGAGAGGATAAGAGGGCATGTGGAGAGAAGGGCCAAGACAGTCCAGCTATTTCAACCTTCAGAGCCAAGGCCCCAGATACATGAGTAGAACCATCTTGCTGCTACTGCTAAGTCACTTCAGTCATATCCGACTCTGTGTGACCCCAGAGACGGCAGCCCACCAGGCTCCCCTTTCCCTGGGATTCTCCAGGCAAGAACACTGGAGTGGGTTGCCATTTCCTTCTCCAATGCATGAAAGTGAAAAGTGAAAGTGAAGTGGCTCAGTCGTGTCCGACTCTGAGCAACCCCATGGACTGCAGCCTTCCAGGCTCCTCCATCCATGGGATTTTCCAGGCAAGAGTACTGGAGTGGGGTGCCATTGCCTTCTCCGAGAGCCATCTTAGACCACTGAAATTGGTACTTAAAAATAACGTGCTTTTGCAAAAAAAAAAAAAAAAGAAGAAGAAGAAGAAAGGAAAAAGCTAAAACAGGTGTATTAACTTTGGGACTGAGTTGTGGGGAGAGGCTAGAAAAACAGCTAGGAAAATGTTAGTAAAGGTTGGGAAATGTGTGAACAAAGTAGAATCTCTAAGAGTAGTGAGGAAACTGTAACAGAAGGTTGGAAAATGACATCTCATGTCATATAGGTAAAAAAACAATTGGCAAAACTGTCATCTGCAGTAAATGGAAGATGGAAAATATGTACCTAGTGAACTTGTGTATCTACCTAAGCAGAACGTCCAGTCAAGCAGAATGCTGATAGTGCCATTTAACATTTAGCTGCATGTGATAATGTACACAAAGAGAGAGGTGAGCCGAGCAGTATTTGCAAATGGAATTTTAGAGGAAATAGAGAAGAGCCAGGATTTTCTGGGTCAGAAAATAAAACTTTCACATTTCTGGTTTTCCAAGCCAGCAAAGATTAAGAGTGTAATGTAAGATCCTTTGTGAAGACCCCAGAAAGATGTAAGTTGGTGCTTAAAAAACCTTTCAAATAGAAAAAAGGCATTGTATATAGGCAGAACACTGACAGAAATCATACCTGTGTGTTTTTGGATCTGTCTCCTAAGAGAAAAGAAACAAAAGCAAAAATAAACAATTGGGACCTAATTAAACTTAAAAGCTTTATGCAGTAAAGGAAACCATCAACAAAATGGAAAGATAATATACTGAATGGGAGAAAATACTTACAAATGATATGACTGTTAAGGGGTTAATGTTCAAAATATAAAAACAGCTCATACATCAACATCAAAATCAAAATCAACATCAAATCAACATAAAAATCCAATTAAAAAATGGGCAGAACTGAATAGACTTTTTCCAGAGAAGACATTCAGATGGCCAACAGGCAAATGAAAAGATGCTCAACACAGCTAATCATCAGAGAAATGCAAGTCAAAAGCACAATGAGATATCACCTCACACCTG
Source organism: Budorcas taxicolor (assembly GCF_023091745.1). Taxonomy (NCBI): domain Eukaryota; kingdom Metazoa; phylum Chordata; class Mammalia; order Artiodactyla; family Bovidae; genus Budorcas; species Budorcas taxicolor. The sequence goes on from NC_068935.1 coordinate 28,912,845, forward strand.
TCAGAATAGTTATCATCAAAAACAACTACAGATGACCAATGTGGATGGTCAGAGAAGGATGTGGAGAAAAGGGAACCCTAGTACACTGTTGGTAGGAATGTAAATTGGTGTAGTTACTATGGAAAACAGTATGGAGGTTCTTAAAAAACCTGAATATAGAAATACCATGTGATCCAGCAATTCCACTCATGAATACATATTCAATGAAATAAAAAACACTGTTTCAGGGCTTCCCTGGTGGCTCAGTGATGAAGACTCTGATTGCCAATCAGGAGACAAGGGTTCAATCCCTGATCCAGGAAGATCCCACATGCTGCAGGGCAACTAAGGCCCTGCACCACAGCTATTGAGCCTGTGCTCTAGAGCCCGGGAGCCACAACTACTGAGCCCTCATAGCACAACTACTGTAGCCCACACACCCTAGAGCCTATGCTCCACAACAAGAAGAGCCACCACAATGAGAAGCCTGCACATCACAACTAGAGAGTAACCCCCAGCTCCCCTACAACTAGAGAAAAGCTTGAGCAGCAACCCAGCAGAGCCAAAAATAAATAAATAAAAATACTAATTCAGTAAGATACATGCACTTCAGTGCTCATAGCAGCACTTATATGGAAGCAGTCTAAGTGCCCATTCAACAGATGAACAGATAAAGAAGATGCAATGGAATATTAGTCATAAAAATAGAATGAGATTTTTCCATTTGCAACTGCATGGATGGACCCAGAGGGTATTATTCTTACTGAATCTTAAGTCAAATACAGAAAGACAAATACATATGTTATCACTTATATGTGGAATCTAAAAAATAAAACAAATTACTAATATAACAAAACAGAAACAGACTTACATATATAGATAGCAAACTAGTGGTTACCAGTGGGGAGAGGGAAGAGAAGAGGGGCAATACAGAGGTAGGGGGTTAAGAGGTATAAAGTATTATGCATAAAATAATCTACAAGAATATATTGTACAGCACAGGGGATATAGCCAATATTTTATAATAAGTTTAAATGGAGTATAATCTGTAAACATATTGAATCACTATGCTGTACACCTGAAACTAATGAAACACTGTAAATCAACTACACTTCAATTTAAAAAGAAAAAAGGCATTGTCCCACAGCCCTTAACATGCTATCCAAAGTAGAAAGAAGCCCATCTCAAAAAATGTTGTGGGTATAACTTCCATTCTACGGATTCAGATTCATATGAACCCCATACTTTATTCCTTTGAATCTATAAATGTTCTATATGTTCCCTTCCTCCTACTGTGTCCCCAACTGAAGTTGCTATATAACACAGGGAGCTCAGCCTGGTGCTCTATGACAACCTACAGGGGTGGGATGGGGGGGATGGTAAGAGGGAGGGAACATATGTATACTCATGGCTGATTCATGTTGTTGTATGGCAGAAACTAATACAACATTGCAAAGCAATTATCCAATTAAAAATAAATTTTAAAAGTCACTATAAGTTCTGTAAAAATATATTACAATATAATAATTTTAAAAAGTATATGTTGAAACATGTATAATATCATATAAGAAACGAATCGCCAGTCTAGGGTCGATGCAGGAAACAGGATACTTGGGGCTGGTGCAGTGGGATGACCCAGAGAGATGGTATGGGGAGGGAGGTGGGAGGGGGGTTCAGGATTGGGAACAAATGTACACCCGTGGTGGATTCACGTTGATGTATGGCAAAACCAATACAATATTGTAAAATTAAATTTAAAAAAAAGTATATGTGTGTGTGTGCTCACATGGTAATGTATACGTTAGGGTTTCCCTGGTAGCTCAGATACCTGGATTCCCTGGTAATTAATCTGGCTACAAAGCAGGAGACCTGGGTTCAGTCCCTGAGTTGGGAAGATCCCCTGGAGAAGGGAACCGCTACCCACTCCAGTACTCTGGCCTGGAGAAATCCATGGACAGAGGAGCCTAGCAGGGGTCCCAAAGAGTTGGACCATGGGGTCCATGGGGTCCCAAAGAATCGGACATGACTGATCAACTTCACTTTCACTTTCAATGTATATGTTTCCTTGCCACTGTCTCAATTCATCCCACCCTCTTCTTCCCCCACTGTGCCCACAAGTCTGTTCTCTCTGTCTGTATCTCTATTCCTACCCTGCAAATAGGTTCATCAGTACCATTTTCCTAAATTCCATACATATGTGTTAATATACAATATTTGTTTTCCTCCTTCTGACTTACTTCACTCTGTATAACAGGCTCTAGGTTCACCACTTCACTAGAACTGACTCAAATGCTGAATCCACATTTTTAAGAGAACTGAACTAGAAAAACCCCTTCAAATAAATCTAAGAGGGGTTGAGATTGCTCCATTTGCAAATTCCAACTGGGCCCCCAACTTTCTGTGAGTAGTGAGGGAGCAGGCTGAGAAAGCCACTAAGCTGCAAACATAGGCCATTTTTTAAAAATAAAAGTATGACCCATGGGGCCATGTCAAGAGCCCAGAGGATGAAAATAAGAACTATGAATAACAGTAAACTAGGAAGCCACTCCCAGGCAATAGAATGAGGATTGACTCAAGGATTTCTCTGCTCCAAGAAAAGGGAGACCTGGCAGCACATATCCAGGTGGTTCTATGGTTGCTATGGGTCAATGACTCCTTTGTACCTCTCTTTTCAAGTGGGAGTGTTTACTGTAGTTATCTTGTCCCCATATCACCATTGTGGTTGGAGGGCGGTACAGATAACTTGTGTGGCAGAATGCATTTTTCCAATATGGGCACATTAATATATAGATTATCCTATATGCTGTTCTCACAATGTTACATTGACAGCTCTCCAAGATGGTGGCATCCATGTCCCTTGCCTTTGAGCTTGGGTGGACTTTTGTAACTGCCTCAGCCAAATAAAATGTGGTGAAAGTGACACCGTGTGACTTCTGAAGCTGGGTGACGAAAGGTAACAGCTTTTGCCTGGCACCCTTTCTCACATGCTCTCGCTCTCGCTCTCGCTCTCGCTCTCCGCTTGCCCTGGAAAGGCTGTATTGTGAGGAAGCCTGGTCAATATGAAGAGATTAGTGTGGCTGTTCTGGCTGACAACCACAGACAGGCTCCTAGCCAACAGCTACAAGCCACACATGTGAGTAAACAGAGCCTTAAGATGACGCTAGCCTTCACTGAAAGGGTCTTCCAACTGAAGCCCCAGACATCATGGAACAGAGACAAACTATACCCTCTGATGCCCTATCTGAAAGAGAAGCCAAGAAGGTAATAAATTATTTTGCATTGTTTTAAGCCACTAAGTATGGGGGTAACTTGTTATGTGGCAGTAGATAATGAATGCAAAGTGTTTTACGAGAAGCTACCTCTGGGTGTGACTGTAGATGACAAAATTCTGGACATTGAGCTGAGGCTATAATTGGATGAAATATCTGAGGTCTTAGGAGAGGTAAGTATATTTTGCACGTAGGAAGAACACAAATCACAGGTACCAGAGAGAGGACAGTGCTATATTGTCATATTAATCATCAACAATGGTTAATCCTCTGCTATATTGACCGCAGGCTTGACTGTGTGACATGCTTTGGCCGAGATGATGGAAGCAAAATCTTGAAACTAGTTGTACTTTGGGGTTTGCCCTTTCTTACTGCTGGAGAACTTAAGACCACCATGTGAAGCAGCATAGCCTTAGCTCCTAGAGGATTAAAAAACTCATGGAGTAGGAGCCCAATTATACAGAGCATTCCAGTTGAGGCCCCAGAGTTAGCCAGGCAAAGACAAGGCACAGTCATGCAAGGCAGAGGCACAGAATCACAAACCGGCAGGTTTGAGAGGTAGTATAGCAATAGGGTCTTGTAGAGGTAGACAGGGACCAAGGCACAACAATGTTTTATGCTTTATTTTCATTCTTTCTTCTTTTGGATCACTAGGGGTTTTAAGTAAGGGAGAGACATGATCAGTCAGCAATTTAAAAAGATAATTTTGGTGGCAGAACGAAAGATGGATTAGAGAGGTGAAAGGTGGGAGATATACAGAATTTGTGATAACGGTGTGGTCAAGAAGTGATGAGTGGTAGAAGAAGTGGCAAGGAGAGGGAAAATATGGGAAATATTTAGGAGGTAAATACACTAGGGCTTAAGGATGGGTTGAATGTCAAGGTCGTGGAGGAAAGGGAGGCATCTAGGAGAATTGTCTGGGGTCTGGCTTCAGTAGAACTGGTACCAGTCACTGAGGCAGGAAATATAGGAAGAATGAGAAGGCCTTTTTTAGTTCTGTTTCAGTGAGGGGAGGCTGAGCTGAGTTTTGAGTACGTCAGTTTCAGTTGTTTCTCAGACATCCATATAGAGATGTTTGGCTGGCAGTAGTGTATATAACCAGGCTAGAGTTTTAAATGCAGGAGTTGTAGTCATATATGTGAAAATAAAACAAGAACACATACAATGTATCAATTAAGAGTATAGCTTTTGGGCTCATTTAACTTGGATTCAAATCTCAGCTCCACCACATATTAACCACAATCATTGAGAAAAAATGTCTTCATCTACAGAGACAGATTAAATATAGACAAAGTTGTTGTGAGGATTAAATGAGGCAAGGTTTAGCAAAGAATCTAAAATTATTAAATTCTCAATAAGTGGTAGATATTGTTATTAAATGATCAAGAAATAACAAAGAAGTAGACCAAAACCATGGAGCCAAGAAGTGGCCAAAAGGCACTTGAAAAGATGCTTAACATCACTAATCATCAGAGAAATGCAAATCAAAAGTACAATAAGATAGCACCCCACATCCATTAGGAGAGCTAGTATAAGAAGGAAAGAGAGAGAGAGAGAGAGAGAGAGAGAGAGAGAGAGAGAGAGAGAGAGAGAGAGAGAGAGAGAGAGAGAGAGAGAGAAGGAGGGAGGGAAAGAGGGAGGAAAGAAGAGAAAAAGGAAGGAAGGAAATAACAACTGTTGGCAACAATGTGGAGAAATTGAAACCCTTGTGTACTGTTGGGAGGATTGTAAAATAGAATAACCATCATGGAAAACAGTAAAAATCCTCAAGAAATTTAAAATACAATCACCATATGATCCAGCAATCCCACTTCTAGGTATATATCCAAAAATTTTTGAAATAGGGTCTCAAAGAGACATGTGCACATCCATGTTCATAGGAGTACTATTCACAATAGGTTGTCTGAGGAGGCCTTACAAATAGCTGAGAAAAGAAGAGAAGCAAAAGACAAAGAAGAAAAGGAAAGATATACCCATCTGAAGGCAGAGTTCCAGCAAATAGCAAAGAGAGAAAAGAAAGCCTTTCTAAGTGATCAGTGCAAAGAAATAGATGAAAACAATAGACTGGGAAAGACTAGAGATCTCTTCAAGAAAATTAGAGATACCAAGGGAACATTTCATGTAAAGATGGACACAATAAAGGACAGAAACAGTATGGACCTAACAGGAGCAGAAGATATTAAGAAGAGGTGGCAAGAATACACAGAACTGTACAAAAATGATCTTCATGACCCAGATAACCACAATGATGTAATCACTCACCTAGAGCCAGACATCCTGGAGTCCAAAGTCAAGTAGGCCTTGCAAAGCATCACTACAAACAAAGCTAGTGGAGGTGATGGAATTCCAGCTGAGCTGTTTCAAGTCCTAAAAGATGATGCTGTGAAAGTGCTGCACCCAATATGCCAGCAAATTTGGAAAACTCAGCAGTGGCCACAGGACTGGCAAAGGTCAGTTTTCATTCCAATCCCAAAGCAAGTCAATGCCAAAGAATGTTCAAAGTACCACACAATTACCCTCATCTCACACACTAGCAAAGTAATGCTCAAAATTCTCCAAGCCAGGCTTCAACAGTACATGAACTGACATTTACCCCAATGTTCATTGCAGCACCGTTTACAATAGCTAGGACATGGAAGCAACCTAGATGTTCATCTGCAGACGAATGGATAAGAAAGCTGTGGTACATATACACAATGGAATATTACTCAGCTATTAAAAAGAGTGCATTTGAATCAGTTCTAATGAGGTGGATGAAACTGGAGCCTGTTATACAGAGTGAATTAAGTCATAAAGAAAAACACCAATATAGTATATTAATGCATGTATATGGAATTTAGAAAGATGGTAACAATGAGCTATGTGTGAGACAGCAAAAGAGACACAGATGTAAAGAAAAGACTTTTGGACTTTGTGGGAGAAGGCGAGGGTGGAATGATTTGAGAGAATAACATTGAAATATGTATGCTACCATATATGAAATAGATTGCCAGTCCAGGTTCTATGCATGAGACAGGGTGCTGAGGGCCAGTGTACTGGGATGACCCTGAGGGATGGGATGGGGAGGGAGGTGGGAGGGGGTTCAGGATGGGGAACACATGTACACCCATGGCTGATTCATGTCAATGTATGGCAAAAACTACTACAATATTGTAAAGTAATTAGCCTCCAATTAAAATAAATAAAAAAAAATTTTTAAAGAAACATTAAAAAAAAAAAAAACAGTATGTGAACCGAGAAATTCCAGATGTTCAAGCTAGATTAGAAAAGGCAGAGTAAACAGAGGTCAAAGTGCCAACATCCAGTGGATCATAGACAAAGCAAGAGAGTTCCAGAAAAATATCTACTTCTGCTTTATTGACTATGTCAAAGCCTTTGACTCTGTGGATCACAATAAACTGTGGAAAATTCTGAAAGACATGGGAATACCAGACCACCTGACCTGCCTCCTGAGAAATCTGTATGCAGGTCAAGAAGCAACAGTTAGAACTGGACATGGAACAACAGACTGGTTCCAAATCAGGGAAGGAGTACATCAAGGCTGTATACTGTCACCCTGCTTATTTAACTTATATGCAGAGTACATTATGTGAAATGCTGGGCTGGATGAAGGACAAATTGGAATCAAGATTGCCAGGTGAAATATCAATAACCTCAGATATGCAGATGATACCACCCTTATGGCAGAAAGTGAACAGGAACTGAAGAGCCTCTTGATGAAAGTGAAAGAGGAGAGTGAAAAAGCTGGCTTGAAACCCAACATTCAAAAAACTAAGATCATGGCATCTGGTCCCATCACTTCATGGGAAATAGATGGGGAAACAGTGGAAACAGTTTCAGACTTTATTTTCTTGGGCTCCAAAATCACTGCAGATGGTGACTGCAGGCATGAAATTAACAGACGCTTACTCCTTGGAAGAAAAGCTATGACCAACCTAGACAGCATATTAAAAAGAAGAAACAATACTTTGCCAACAAAGGTCCATCTAGTGAAAGCTATGGTTTTTCCAGTAGTCATGTATGGATATGAGAGTTGGACTATAAAGAAAGCTGTGTGCTGGAGAATTGATGCTTTTGAACTGTGGTGTTGGAGAAGACTCTTGAGAGTCCCTTGGACTGCAAGGAGATCCAACCAGTCCATCCAAGATGAGATCAGTCCTGAATATTCACTGGAAAGACTGATGCTGAAGCTGAAATACCTGATGCGAAGAGGTGACTCATTTGAAAAGACCCTGATGCTGGGAAAGATTGGGGGCAGGAGGAGAAGGGGACAACAGAAGTTGAGATGGTTGGATGGCATCACCGACTCGATGGACATGAGTTTGAGCAAGCTCTGGGAGTTGGTGATGGACAGGGAAGCCTGGTGTGCTGCAGTCCATGGGGTCACAAAGAGTCAGACATGACAGAGGGACTGGACTGAACTGAAGAAGTGGAAGCAACCTAAATGTCCACTAATGGTTGAATGGATACAGAAAATGTAATAGAGATAGATATATTTAACAGACTATTCAGTTCAGTTCAGTTCAGTTGTTCAGTCGTGTCCGACTCTTTGGCCCCATGAATCGCAGCATGCCAGGCCTCCCTGTCCATCACCAACTCCCAGAGTCCACTCAAACTCACATCCATCGAGTCCATGATGCCATCCAGCCATCTCATCCTCTGTCGTCCCCTTCTCCTCCTGCCCCCAATCCCTCCCAGCATCAGAGTCTTTTCCAATGAGTCAACTCTTCGCATGAGGTGGTCAAAGTACTGGAGTTTCAGCTTTAGCATCATTCTTTCCAAAGAAGTCCCAGGGCCAATCTCCTTCAGAATGGACTGGTTGGATCTCCTTGCAGTCCAAGGGACTCTCAAGAGTCTTCTCCAACACCACAGTTCAAAAGCATCAATTCTTCAGCGCTCAGCTTTCTTCACAGTCCAACTCTCACATCTATACATGACCACTGGAAAAACCATAGCCTTGACTACATGGACCTTTGTGGGCAAAATAATGTCTCTACTTTCAATATGCTGTCTAGGTCGGTCATAATTTTTCTTCCAAGGAGTAAGTGTCTTTTAATTTCACGGCTGCAGTCACCATCTGCAGTGATTTTGGAGCCCCCCAAAATAAAATCTGACACTGTTTCCACTGTTTCCCCATCTATTTCCCATGAAGTGATTCACCCTTTAAAAGGGAAGAAATCATACCACATTCTTCTACACATATGAACTTTGAAGTGATTCTGCTAAGTGAAATAAGCCAATCACAAAAGACAAATATTCCTTGATTTCACTTGTATCCCTTATATAAGGTATCTGTAGTAGTCCAATTCCTAGAAACAGAAAGCAAAATGGTAGTTCACCACGAACTGGGACAAGGGAAGAAAGAATTGTTTAATGGGTACAGACTCAGTTTTGCAAAATGAAAAAATTCTGGAGGTCTGTTTCATAACAATTTGAATATATGTAACATTATTGAACTGTACATTTAAAAATGGTTAAGATGGTAAATTTTATGTTATGCATTTTTAGCACAATAAAAAGATTCATGAAAGAACATGGAGACAAAAGTACAGATTCCCGACAAACCAAGTGCAGTCTCAGCTATTAATATATTTACCGTCTAGTGAGTTCCTGGGCAGCAAGAACTATGCTCTATTCATTGTTGTATCCTCAGCACCCAGCACAGTGTCTGGCAGAGCAGGCACTCAATAAATGTTGGCTAATCTAATGTAAGGTGCCTACGTGCTAAGTCGCTTCAGTCCTATCTGACTCTTTGCGACCTCATGGACTGTAGCCTGCAAGGCTCCTCTGTCCATGGGATTTTCCAGGCAAGAATACTGGAATGGGTTGCCATTCTCTCCTCCAGGGCATCTTCCCCACCCAGGATCGAACCCATGCCTCCTGTCTCCTATATTGGCAGGGGGGTTCTTTACCACTAGCGCCACCTGCGGTATATATCCTGTATTGGCAGGTGGGTTCTTTACCAGCAGCACCACCTGGGAAGCGCTGATAAGGTAGAAACCATAAGATAGAAAGAAATAGAAGAGCGAGAAAGGGAGGACAAGGAGCGTAGAGAGATGAAGAGCCCAAGACAGGAAAGAAAGCACTGAGTCCTGGAAAAACCAGTATGTTCTAAATGAGACTAGGGGAAGGATATGCCATCGGAAGTGGTCAGTCACAGGATCTATAAAGTGGGCAGATGTATAAAGCCAGTCCTCTGGTCTTAGTGCAAACTACACAATTACTCAGAGGCATGTGTTGAACAGAATCATAGCTCTTTGGGGGTCAGGAAGAATTAGAAGAATTATAGGCAGCTATCTAGAGACAAGGGCTTTCCTAGTGGCTCAGTGGTAAAGAATCCGCCTGCCAATGCAGGAGATGTAAGTTCGATCCCTGAGTCGGGAAGATCCCCTGGAGAAGGAAATAGCAACCCACGCCAGTATTCCTGCCTGGGAAATCCCACGGACAGAGGAGCCTGGTGGGCTACGGTCAAAAGAGTTGGACACGATTTAACGAATAAACAAGAACAATACACTGACAAAAACTGATACATTTCTGGTTTAATTTAAATTAGGGCTATTGGTTTCAGGTTGAAAGATAATCTCAACTGTGGTCCTCCTACACCAAGTCTTTTGGACCACTTCCCCATCTCGCTTGGCCCTTGAGGCTTGGGCTCTGCGCATGCACCCGAGGTCCCAGGTGGCAGCTAGTGTGGTCACAACGCCCCATCCCCTCACTTGAGGGCGACGCTGTTTGGGGAGGTGCCCTTTTAGGACATCAGCGCAGCAGCCTGGAACCCAGCATTATGAGGGGCGTGGCCTGGAAGAACCGTTACCTTCGTGACCACGGTCTGGGTTGCCCAGACTAGCTGCGGGCATAGAGAGGGAAAGGTGTGCGCGAAGAGGAGAAACCGAGACGGCTTGTGGCACCCCAGCCCACGGCCTCCTGGGGGCTGATGGGTGGCCATGGACCGGTACCTCAATAACTGCTACAAGGCTGCTCAGGCTGCCACCTCTAAGGCGGCCTCCAGCAGCCTAACTGCCAACAGGGAGCCGTGTGACTCCGTGAGTGGGGGCCAGTAGGTCATCCTCCTCTTTCTGGCTCCAGGGCTGGGTCTTGGGAGGGAAGGAGGGTGGGCAGACGAAAGACTACGGGGGAGGACTCAGCAGAGAGGGGTGAGTCTTTGAAGCTGGGTTTCCGGCTCCCAGACCATCTGCAGTGACTAGAGCTCCCTCTGGCCGAGATTAGCTTTGAACGGAGCTCAGAGATTGGGTGGGTAACAGGGGTAAACTGGGAGGCCTTCAGGTTATCAACAGAGCAGTTTCTTTCAACCCTGAGTATGTGTCTTTGGTTTATTTGGAGGTATTAGCCCATTGAGTTTAAGTAGATTGGTCTAAACTAAAATAATAGTACTAGAAACAAAAAACAAGGTTTCTACTTATATCTGACAGAGCTCACAAAAAGACCCCATCCCAGAGGTCGGAGCCACTAATCTATTGGATCTTCCCCTTGGGGTCAAGCTTCCAGTTGTTCCATGAAGTAATAATGTATTCTATACTACAGATTTAAGTGAAAAGGTAAACTAACTTTTCATGGTGCTTAAGTGATTTTCTTGACTGTTTTCTGCTTGCTATTAAACTTGAAACACTGCTATTATTTTGCTTTGAGTCAACTTCAGTTTCACACACCAAGTGAAGTTAAAATGAGTTGAAGTATTCAGTGTCTGAACCTCACTTTAATGATAGAAGGCCTCATGATCGGCCTCCGCCACCCAATTCAGCCTTATCTCTGACCCAGACCTCAGCTCTGAAAGGTCCGGGTCTTTTCTCCCTGTCCACACATAGTATGATAATTTCTACTTCTGTGCCTTTGTCCATCTGGGTCCTGAAACCTGGCCTGCTCTCCTCTCTTTCCTGACCTTCAATTTGAGCCATCTTTCAAGAGCTACTATATGAAGCCTCTCCCCGGTGTCCCAAACCCCAACGGTTTCATCTTTCCTTAGAATTTACATTGCCCTTGATCTGCATTCTCTCACTCAGCACCAAAGTACTGTTTCTGGTTCAGAGTGCCGCACGCACTGTTTACGTCCTCTGCCTAACACTCCCCACCCTGTCCTTAGCTTTAGGCCAAGCCTGAAGGAGGTTCGGAACTCTTTGAGTGTGTGCTTTCATCACATTGTTTCTACTTATTTCCCGATTTTGCTTATTTCCTTACCGTTCTCCTCTCTAGGGTGTCATCAAGGATGCATAGGGGGCTCCCTGGTATTTCTGATACTTGTCAAATATATATGATTTTTTTTAAAGTTTTATTGCTGGAAAGCAATATAATTTCTTTTCAAAACCAATACATTCTACCCCTTCCCACAAATTAACATTCCTAAAACATACTCAAAGCCTATTTGACTACAGTGATAACACTCCTCTTCAGTTTGTAAATGTAGCCCTCTTCATTGGTTTCTTGCTCCACTATATTCTATTTCCCATATTTACATTGTGTTACTCTTTTATTCCCTTGTTAGCTACTTATTTCCTGATTTTTTCCCCATACTTATACTGATTCACTCTACACTTTATTATATTGATTCCCCCCAAACACATGTATTTAATTATGATCAGGTACTATATTCAACTACCCTAAACACTAACTTAGTGGGATCCTTCTTTATCTTTAGCAATATCTCCTCAAGGAAGTAACACTATATTTTACACATTTAGTTGGGTTTCTTTAAACTCTACCCTTGACCCGGAGAAGGCAATGGCACCCCACTCCAGTACTCTTGCCTGGAAAATCCCATGGATGGAGGAGCCTAGTAGGCTGCAGTCCATGGGGTCGCTAAGAGTAGGACACGACTGAGCGACTTCACTGTCACTTTTCACTTTCATGCATTGGAGAAGGAAATGGCAACCCACTCCAGTGTTCTTGCCTGGAGAATCCCAGGGATGGGGGAGCCTGGTGGGCTGCCGTCTATGGGGTCTCACAGAGTCGGACACAACTGAAGTGACTTAGCAGCAGTAGCAGCACCCTTGACCACCTTGTAAGGTGAAGCTATGACAGGTAGATGATGGTAGCAGAGTTTAGACTAGAACCACAGTCTCCCAATTTCTTAGGCCATGCTTCTTCACCTGACCTTGCTGCTTTGTAAACTACAAATCACTTTAGCAGAGTACCATGGAAACGGAATTTAAAGGTCTTTCATATTGATTTAAATGCAAGTGGAAGGAAAATTACAGTATTCTACTGTCTCCTTTTCAGATCAGCCCATTTTCAGTATTCTCTCACTTCAGATTGTTCCTGCATGTTTTATTTTCAATGAACAGCCTAATCACCTTAACAAATTGAGGTTTAAAAGTATGATTTCATTCATTTTACATATGTAACACTTTTCAATCTATGTGTTTGCAGCTTTATCAACCTTCTTATGACTTTAACCTGTCTGATCCTTATTGTCGGCTTTTGGAAACCAGCTATAAAAGCCTGCATGATCCACATTTAAAATCATACTATAGGCGAAAAGATATCCTGAGGAGATTAAAGAAAGACGGCTATGTCACCAGCAATAATAAGGTGGGTTGAAGTTTGCTTCCAGTTAACCAGCATAATCCCATGGTCTTGATAGAAGCTTGCTTCTGTACTTCACTGGGAGCCTGTGTCAACTTTCAATTGAGCAATAAAGAATACCTGACAGAAAAATCAATGAATTACTTAATATTTGAGTAAAGAGAAATCAGGTGGCTGTTTCTAAATAATATTGTTCCCATTTGATCATTTTTCTTTGATAAAAGCAAAAGATAAACACCAAATGATTTGAATATGTAAAGACATATGCATATACATTTATTTATGCATTTTCTCTCAGCTGTATGATTAGTGCCTTTCCTTTGGCTCTAAAAGTATTAATGGCACTGTATACCCATCAAGGGATATTTCCAATACCCTTTGAGAAGACTAGAGACAAAATGGAAACCTAACAGAATACAGCTTGATAGAATAAATTCTTCTGAAAGTTAAACATCATTATTATACTGATATTTTAATAACATTCATTTTGTGTGAACCATATTATTGAAATAATATTATTTAGGTAGATATTTCCTGGTGATACACCCACTGAAGAGAGATATTGCCTTCTAAATTATTACCAAATGTGCTATCACTACCTTTGATCCCAAAATTGTTACTAAAATGAATGTTCTTATGACTCTTTTTTCTGGAAAGTTTCATGATTGTTACAACTTTCTATTTATATATTTGTGTTTATAGGTTGTATGCAGCTTGAAGGAATTGAATAAGTACAGGCAGTATCTCACCAGTTTGAAATTAGACTTTGAAAGAAACTATGTAAGAGAACAAGTAAGTTAAATACTTGAATTTGTTTTATTTGAGGCCTGTAAGAAAGTTTTTATGTAGGTTGTGGAAGACAGACTTAAATGCAGGCTAATTAACCATTTGTAAACTACAAGGTGTTTACCAAGCCTGAAACATGAGAAGTCATATCAAAGGACAAGGTTATTTCTGGCCAATATAAACACTGTAATTCTTTTTTTCCCCTCCCAGAAAATGACTGAAAAACAAGCAAATAAATTGTATGAAACCAAGAGAGCCTATGACAGTCATGGCAATACACAGTTCCAAGATTGGCTCTTACAAGAAAATAAACAAACAACTCCAGACCAAGAGCTGTTGATAAAGCAAAGGTATGACCAAAGTTAATGCATATATTTGTGGACATATTGTGGACTCCAGAAAACTGTAAAAGTACTAGAAATAATTGAAAGCAGAATTTAAAAAATATTAGACACAATTTAACTTCCTATAGTCTTCAATGTGGACTGAAAAGAAAGGAGATTAAGAGATAGCAGGGATTGGAAACTTTGATACCATAGCTAGGAAAGAGTTTCTGCCTGAGAAAATGGAGTCATGAGGAACCCAAGAGGTAAGACAAACTGATATTTGAAGAACAATTCCGAGGTACAGCTCCCTGAGCTTGGGAAACCCAAGTTCATAGTAGTAGAGGGAATGGTGTCATTAGCACATTTCAAACTTAAGTTTAAGGAAATTACTGCCAGATAAAACAGAAAGAGTTGCTATAACTTCATCTGATGCTAATATAAACAGGTGTTACCCCCCAACCAACCATGTATGTTCATTTAGCTATTACTCACATACAGTCAATCTTATCATTCAGCGGCTGAGCCCATGCCCCAGGAGGCAAAGGGATGAGTATAGTTCCTTCTCTTTTTCCTTTATCAGGGATGAGGGCCAGTTCCCCATGACCTAGCTCTTACATTCCATGGATTCATGTCATGATATGCCAGAATATATACTGGTTCACCAAAGTGGCAGACTGGTAGTCTGCAGACCTATCTATACATAAGAGATTGTTCAAGGACTTGGCAATGACAGAGAGGCCAGTAGCCACTTATTTTTTAAAGAAAATTCAAATATACTTGTTTTTTGAAGTCAGTCCTTAAGTTGACTTCAGCTGTCTTTGGAAACTCATGTTACAGAGCTCCTGAATTATGACTAATCTCTGTATAAAATGCTTTAAATCAGTCTGTTCTACATTTTGCCATTGTCCCAACCACAGTAACAGTCTGATGAGTACATCATGGTGAGTTGGTGGATCAGGCTAGCTTAAAGAACTCTACATTCCTATAGTTTAAGAAATAAAAAGCAACCCAGAAAGTGGTTTGGGAATATCAGAGTAGATAATACCATCATAAGGGAAACACCCAGTTTATCTTCCCTTAAATTTTCACTTTTACTTAGATATTTAGATATAATTAGCTTGGAATTAAACAAGCCTGAACACATAGCAGAAAAGCAGAATGTATTCCAGATAAAGGAAGAAGAAAGACAACATCAGGACCACATTAGAAGAAAACTTAGTCTCTGGAGACAAACTGAAGAGGTGAGAAACACCAAATTATAAATATTGATGGGGAAATTATGTGTGATTATTTTATTTATAAACATTTTTAGCAGTCCCACCATATTACCTGAAGTTATTTCAGGTCTAAGAAATAAATCACTGCTTAAAAAAAATCATAATTATTTTAAAATAATAAACTGCTATAATCTTGTATCACCATTATAACAGACAAGCTTTTACTTAATGTAGTGAGACTGATACCACAAATTACATACCTATCAGAGTATAGACACACTTCATCTGCTCTTAAAGTTTTAGAATTTAACTCTAGTGAAAAATAATCATGTTTGTATTCTTACTCCTCAATGCTCAGATAAGGCTATTTGTTCAGGCTCCCTGTCAGAATACATTTAAGGGCAACATATTACATATGATAATTCCTCAAATCTATAAGAGAAAATCACCTTTCCAGCATCTTTTTAGATCTACCTTTGAAGCATAAGCCGATTCTAAAGGCAATGTAAGATTTTCATTATGGTTGTCCAAGTTCCTATAACGGCCTTAATTTGACCTAATTTGCTTATTGATCAAAAAAAAAAAAGAAAACAAAACAAAACAAAAGATTATAAAAGAGAAGCCCTGCTGACTACCATGACATTGTGCTCCTTAGGAATGGAAAACAAAAGAAATGTTACTTCTGTCAAAGATTGGAGAAGAAGTAAAAATAGAAGCAAGATTTGAAGAACAACGTAAAAAAGTCAAAGAAGATGCTCACCATAAGGTAGAGTGACCTTTGAACAATAACTTGGGCTGTTTTGAGAAAAGGGTTTTGCTAATTTTGATATTTTAAAGTGTGGATTTTCAGAAGTGACTTAAATTCACAAGGATAGCTATTGATGGAAAGAGCCAGTCTGGTCTGAACCTGGACTTTAAGGGCTGGTCTAAAATGGGACCAGTCTCCAGAAAGTAGGCAATGAGTTCAGTTGGACCTAGTTATTAAAATACATTCTTCAAGTTGGAAAGCAAAAGGAAACTTACCCTTATTACCTTCCTAGCTCTGTACTCTGATTTTAGAAATCTCAAGAATGAGGGCTTCCTTCAAATATACCATCATATTTGAAGTATCTGTTATACATTTCCAGTGGCAAGTTGATATTAAATTTTAAACATTGAATATATATATTTTAATATTTAGAAAAAAGCACAACTCGAGAAAAAAAATCACTTATTATTTACAAAAAATGCAAAGGAATGACCTTCAGAGAGAAGGATCAGAAGAAAATGTATTTGAAAACAGAAGTCAAGATGAAACAGAAGGTGAGAGAGAAACAATAAAAGACAAAGGTAAGTAGAATATGTATAAATATTTATTAATAATCAGTGGCTTTGTAAAAACCCCTCTATGTGCTAATATAGTGAGGTGACAAAGCCCTTGCAAATAGAAATTCTAGAAGCTCACACTTACAGGCACTTCCCAGTTACAGGTCAAGTTGTAGAGAATGTACAGACACCCACACACATTCACACAATATTGTTATGTTACAGACATTATAACAAATTACACACTTCTGTAAAGTGGCTCAGCAGATAAGACTGCCTTTACTAGGAGTTTAAAAAGGAGCCAGTAGAGGAGACAGAACAACAACAAAAAGGGAAAGAGACAGTTATATATAGATAGAGAAAATGAGCCAGTAAGACAAAACATTACCCCCAAAACAGACTGAAACAAAGAGGGAGACAATGAATGAAAAATAGGAAAATTTTAACTGAGGTCCACTAAGAAAAGATTATACAAAACAGTAAGCTAGAGAAAGAGAAAAAAAATTTAAGTAGAAAAAAAGAAAAGACATTTAAAATATCTTAAGCAAGAAATAGAAAGAACAAAAAGGTTAAAAAGGAAATATGATACAAAAAGAAAGAATGAAATGGAGATATAAAGAGGAGGAAAGTGAATGAATGAATAAGAAGAATATTAAGCAGAAGAAGCTAGTAAGAAAATACACACGCACGTGCGCGCACGCGCACACACACACACACACACTCCATGAGGGAGTGGAAGGAGACAAAGGCAAAGAAACAAGAAAAAGACAAGGAGTATGAGGAAGAAAAGCAAACAAAGAAAACAGAGAATGAAAGAAAGGGAGCAAGAAAAAGACATACAGACACAAATAGAGAAACAAAGGAGTAGGAGGAAGAGAGAGAGAGTAAAGAAGTTTAAAAAGGATATGTGAATAGAAAAAAGTAAAATAAAATAAAAACAGAATGTGAGAGTGAGAAAAAAATTTGAAAAGAAGCCAGTAGGAAAATCTAATACAATTTGGGCAGGGAGTAATAGGGGAAAGAATGAGAAGTTAGTAAAAGAAAAAGAGAGAGACTTAAAAAGGAGATACCAATATGAAAAAGCAGTACATTGAAGATAGACTGAATGGAATAAAAGGATCCAGTAGGACAGGGAGAATAGGAGAAAAGGAAAATATTAATATTAAAAAGGAGGAAGTTAAAAAGTCAGTAAAAGAAAAGAAAATAAAAAATGAAAAGATAAAAAAAGGCAAAGAAGGAAATGAAAAGAGGAGAAACAGAGACACAGAGCAAAAGGGAGAGAAAAAGTATAGTACAATAAGAGAAGGATTTCAAAATTTACAGAAGACTAGCATTAAATAAGGGGGGAGGGGGAGGTGGAAGGGAGGGAAGATGGGTAGATGGAAGACAGAAAATATGAACATACTTCAAAAAGGAAGAGCCAGTAGCCAGTAAGAAAAGCAGTACAGGAACATAGAGAAACCATGGAAGAAAGAGAGAAGGGACAGAGAAAGAGAGAGGAAATAAATATAGAAAAGAGGTAAATAGGATGAGTTTATAAAATAGGAGCCAGTAAAAAAGGCAGGACAAAGAAAATAGAAGGAAGAGAGAAAGGGAGAAGGAAAGAAGACAGTTTGAAAAGAGAAGCCTGTAAAAAGAGAATAAAATAGGACGAAAGAAAGGGAAGAAGGCAGGGATGCAGGCAGACAAAGAAAAGAGAAAGCAAAAGAAAAGGAACTATTAAAAATGGGAATAAAGGAGAAAAGGAAAGAAGGAAAGAAAACATTTTAATGAATAAGTTATAGGAAAAAATAAAATGAAGAGAGAATGTGACTGTGTGAGAGAGAGACTTCAAAAGGAGTCAGAGGAATTTAAAAAAAACCTGTAAAATAAACATGATAGATAATAGATAGGTAGAACCAACTTTTAAAAGAATAACCCAGAGGGCTTTCCTGGTGGTCCAGTGGTTAAGACTCTGTGCTTCGAATACAAGGGGCCCAGTTCAATCCCTGGTCAGGGAACTAGATGCACATGTCACAACTAAGAGTTTGCATACCTCAACTAAAGATCTCACACGCCGCAACAAAGACCAAAGATGCCACATGCTACAACCAAGACCTGCTACAGCCAAATAAATAAATACTTTTTAAAAGAGTAACCCAGAAATGAACGTACAAAACAAGATAGCAGATGAGAGAAAGAAATGCTTCAGAAGAGGAGCCCTTAAAAGTGAGTTTAAAAGGAGTGAGAGGGATGGGGAAAGTGCCAGGGGAGGGTGAAAAGGGAGGAGGGAAGACAAAAAATATAAAGCAAAAGGATGAAAGGCAGCAAGTAAAAGACAGAGAATTAAATCAGAAAGCAAAGAAAGAAAAAGAAGTAAGTGTTTAAAGGATGGGACAGTAGGAAAAAGTTAAATAAAAAGAGGGAGTGTGATTGCATAAGAGGCTTGAAAAGAAACAGTAAGTAAAAAATTCAAGTACAATTTGGGGAAGAGGGCTGTTTAAAAAGGAGACTTCCAAGGGGGCTTCCCTGGTGGCTTCAGTTCAATTCAGTCGCTCAGTCATGTCCAGCTCTTTGGGACCCCATGGACTGCAGCGCACCAGGCCTCCCTGTCCATCACCAACTCCCGGAGTTTACTCAAACTCATGTCCATTGAGTGGGTGATGCCATCCAACCATCTTATCATTTGTTGTCCCCTTCTTCTCCCACCTTCAATCTTTCCCAGCATCAGTTTTTCCAATGAGTCAGTTCTTCGCATCAGGTGTCCAAAGTATTGGAGTTTCAGCTTCAACATCAGTCCATCCAATGAATACAGGACTGATTTCCTTTAGGATGAACTGACTGATCTCCTTGCAGTCCAAGGGACTCTCAAGAATCTTCTCCCAACACCACAGTTTAAAAGGAACAATTCTTCAGCACTCAGCTTTCTTCAGAGTCCAGCTCTCACATCCATACATGACTACTGGAAAAACCATAGTTTTGATTAGACAGACCTTTGTTGGCAAAGTAATGTCTCTGCTTTTTAATATTCTGTCTAGGTTGGTCATAACTTTTCTTCCAAGGAGCAAGTGTCTTTTAATTTCATGGCTACACTCAGCATCTGCAGTGATTTTGGAGCCCCCCAAAATAAAGTCTGACACTGTTTCCACTGTTTCCCCATCTATTTCCCATGAATTGATGGAACCAGATGCCATGATCTTCGTTTTCTGAATGTTGAGCTTTAAGCCAACTTTTTCACTCTCTTCTTTCACTTTGATCAAGAGGCTTTCTAGTTCCTCTTCGCTTTCTGCCATAAGGGTGGTGTCATCTGCGTATCTGAGGTTATTGATATTTCTCCCGGCAATCTTGATTCCAGCTTGTCTTCTTGGTTACCTAACTGTTATTCACTTAATACCATTGTATCATGATTGGTCAACAGAAAATTATAAAGTTCTACATCACTAAAACTACCATTTAATAGAAAAACCTGTAATCACTTTTTAAAATCCAGATACATATCAGAATTATCTTGGAATTTTTTGAAAAATACAAATGCCCAGGTATTGCTTTTTTTCTCCAAAGCTCCAGATGTGTTTCTAATGAGCAGCTATGTTTAAAAGCAACTGGACTATATGATGATCTTTTACTTTTATCTAATTTGTTTCACTTTTTCTATTTCATGTTTAGTGCTCCCATGTCATTTAGTTTATGTTTTCCAATTTCTCTTTTTTATTTTTTGACATTCTTTCTCAAGCCTTTATCAAGTATAGTAGAAAAGCTTTCGTATACATATCTATATCTATATCTATATATATATATATATAGTATGGATAATATATATATATTAGAAAGCTTATGAATTTTTGCCTAGCTAAAAAATTTATGACATTTATGGCATTTCACTTGTTTGACTTAGTATGAATAGAATGCTAGATTTCTAATTTATACATTCACTCAGAAGTTTGATATAGTTCCATGTATTTTGCATCTGGTATTCCTGCTAAAAGTCTAGAAAGTTTATCACCTTAGTGATTTTTAAAAAAAATTTGAATGAGGCTTGATTCTAGTCCAATTCTGAGAATATAAAGAAATACTATGTTGTAAAAGAAAAAAATACCCAGAAAATTAACATGTGATAGTTATTAAATATAGACTTTGTTCAAATTTCACATGCAAAAAAAGAGTGGATATATGTATAACTGATTCACTTTGCTGTACACGTGACACTAACACAACACTGTAAATCAACCCTACTCCAGTACATACAATTTTTTTTAAAGGGATGAAGCTAGGAAAAAATATGAAATAAAAAACAAAATGTGAGTGAGAGACGCTGAGGAGATTAAAAAGAGATGTTGATAAAATTAAGTATAATTGAAGGCATGGAGAGAGATCTGAAAGAAATCAGTTTAAAATGGCAAAATAATGATACATTGATTGATGACAACCAGATGACAGGTTGATAGATAGATATTCATAGAGGAGAAACCAGTAGTAGTAAGACAGGACAAAGAATACAGAAAATGAGAGAGAAGAAAAGAAAGTTTTTTTCAAAGGAGACAGTAGAAGAAGAAAGGAAGAATTGAATTCTATAAAGGATGAGTCAGGGAAAAGAATGGCATACAGAAGGAGAAGGGATATAAGAGTGTGATGGAGGATCAGTAGGAAAACCAAGTACAACTGTGTGATATGCAAATAGTTAAAAGTAGAAGGCAATAAATGTAACATAAAGCTAAATGATTGATACCTATGTAGATAGCCAGCTAGATAGGTAGGAAATTTAGGTAGAAACAAGCTTTTACAGGAGAAGGCAGTTGTAAGGACAAGAATGTATAAAGAAAGAGAGAGGAAAGGAAAGAAAAAAGTTTTAGAAGTAGTAATAGAAGAAGGGGGGAGGAAGGAAAGGGGAAGGAAGGAAAACAAATGAAGGAAGACAAGAGAGGGGAAGGGTGATAGGATGGATGATGAAAAGAGGTAGGAGGAAGGAATAAGACACGAAGAAAGGGAGGAGGGACAGGAAGGAAAGAGAGAGGAGGGGCTTCCCTAGTGGTCCAGTGGCTAAGACTCTGAGCTCCCAATGCAGGAGGCCTGGGTTCCATCCCTCTAGGTAGGTAGAACTTTAAAAGAGCAATCAGGTTAAGACAGTATAAAGAAAGGAGAGAGGAATGGGGGGTGGGGGCGGGGAGAAAGAGAAGTTTAAAAAGAAGTCAGTAGAAAAGCTTAAGAAGGAAGAAGAGGGATTCCCTGGTGGTCCAGTGGCTAAGACTCTGCACTGCCAACGCAGGGGGCCTGGGTTTGATCCCTGGTCAGGGAACTAGATTCCACATACCATAACTAAGACCCAACCAAATACACAAATATTTTAATAATAAAATTAATTTCACTTTAAAGAGAAATAGTGATGAAAAGAAAAATATTTAAAAATAGGAGATGATGCAAAAAGAATGGAAGAAGAGTGGAGAGAGGGAAGTAGGGAAGGAATGGAAGAAGGAAAGAGGAGAGAAAAGGGATGACAGAAGGGAGAGATAAAAATAGAGGAGGAAAGACAAAGAGCAAAGGACAATGAATGAAGCAGAGCTAGAAGGGACAGAAAAAAGCTTTTAAAGGACAAAAAGAAGAAGCAAGATCGAAAGAAGGAAGTGGGAGGAAAGAGAAGTTTAAAATGATGAGCCTGTAGAAAGTGTAAAATATAAAAGAAATGAAACAGAGTGTGAGGGGCTTGAAAAGGATGCATTAATAAGAAAATTAAGCACAATTGTGGACAGTGGGGAAAGAAATCTAAAAAGAAGCCAGTTAAAATATTTCAGTGATATAAGATTCATGGATGAATTGACAGGAGGGTAGGTTGATAACTAGGAAAGTATATAAAATATAAATAGATAGAACCATAGATAGGTGATTGATAGATGATCGATGGTTGGATGGATAGATAGGTCTTATTTTTAAAAAGAGAACCAAGTTTCTAAAAGTCAGTACATAAAAGATAGAAAAAGAGAAAGGGAAAGAAGTTTAAAAATATTTTTCAAAGGGGTCAGTACATAGAGAATAAAAGAAAAACGGAAGATGGACAAGACAGGATAGGATAGGGTAAAGTAGGAAAGGGAAACAGAAGGGCAGGGAGGCTGCGTGCAGACAGGCACAGAGAAGAAAGAAATGCAGAAAGGGAACAAAAAAATGATGAACAGAAATCGAATAACAGAAGGAAAGAACAAATGAAGACATATGAAAGCAAAAAAGAGAGGCTTCAAATGGAATAAATTATAAGAAAATGTAAAATAGAGAAAAATACGAGAATGAGAGACAGAAAGGAAAGAAAAAAGGAGAGTCGGATACAGAAAGAAAGGAAGAATGTCTCAGGCATTTTTTTAAAAAGTTTTAAAAGTAGGAGCCAATTTAAGTGATTGACAGCTGGATGTAGAGCCAGCCAGCTAGGTAGGTAGATAGGTAGAAAGAATAGATTTTTAAAGGAGAAACCAGTAGTAAAGATAATAGCAAAATGTATAAAGAAAGGGAGAAGGAAACAAATGATTTGCAAAAGGAGTAGTATAAACAAAGCAAAAGAAGAAGGAAGGAGGAAGGGAAGAAAGAAGGAAATGGGAGAGAGAAAGAGGGGGGAAGAGGAAGGAGGCAGGAATGGACAGAAGGAGAGAGAAGCAAATGAAAGAGGATGAGAGAGCGAGCGTAGGTGGATGGATGGAGAAAGGAGAGGAGGAGGGGGCAAGGAAGAAAGAAATGAGGAAAGGGCAAAGGGGCAGTGGACAGTAAGGGGGAGGAAGGGATGAAGCGAGGGAGGGGAGGGGGAAGACATGCATGCAGGTGGGGAAAGGAGAGAGAGAGAGACCATGAAAGAAATGGAGTGAGGAGAAGACAAAGAAAGAGGAGAAAGAGAGAGGAGGCAGGAAGGAGGGAAGAAGAAAGGGAGGGTGTAGGGAGCGAGGAGAGAAAACTCCAAAAAAGGAACTCAGCTAAAAACAAAGATGAATGGAGAACAGCTAGGTAGTTTGGTAGGTTGATGGACAGATGGGTAAGTAGACAGGATTTTAAAAGTCAATATTAAAAGGATAAGAGAAACAGGTTTAAAAGAGGAAACCCAAAAAATAGATATAAGAGGAAGAGAGGGGAAAGGAAGGAAAGGAGAAGGAAGGAAAGGAAGAAGGAGGTCAGGAAGGCAGGAAGTAGGGGAGAAAGGGAGGGAAGGAGGAAGGCAGGCAGGCAATAAGTTTACAAAGGGTGGGACTTGTGTGGTGGCTCAGTGGATAAGAATCCACCTGCCAATGCAGGGGACACAGGTTCAATCCCTGGTCCAGGAAGATCCCACATGCTGTGGAGCAACCAAGCTCATGTGCCACAACTACTGAGCCCACACTCTAGAGCCTGTGAACTGCAATTATTGAAGCTCTCCTGCCCTAGAGTGTGGCTCTACAATGAGAAGCCTGCCCAGTGCAACTAGAGAGTAGGCCCTGTTTGCTGCAACTAGAGAAAGCCTGCAAGCAGAAACAAAGACCCAGCGCAACCAAAAATAAATAAAAATTTAAAAATAAAGGATGAGTCAGTAGGGAAGACAGCTAAAGAAGGGAAGAGAATATAAGAGTGAAAATGTAGGAACCATTTTCCTACAAAAAACCTAAAACTGTTGTGTGGCGGGGGACAGATTATAAAAGTAGGAGTCAGGAAAGCAAAGACAAAAATAAAGACAAAGATAAATGGTTGAGAGCTGACTAGGTAGGTAGGCAGTTATACAGATGATGGGTAAGTAGGTAAGTAGGTATATAATTTTAAAAGTGGAAGCCAGTAAGGAGGAATGCATGAGAAAGAGAATGAGAGTTAGAGCAGGAATGAAAAAATAAAAGGAGAGCCAGCAGAAAGAGAGTAAAAGGAGGATGGGGGGAAGGAAGAAGGAGGGTGGGAAGGGTAAAGATAAAGAAGGAAGGAAGGAAGGAAGATAGGAAGAAAGGATGATGGAACAGAAGTAAGAAATAATGAAGAAAGAAAGAGGTTTATAAATAATGAGTCAGTAGGGGAAAGTGAGAAAAAGCAGAAAAAGACAATGTGAGAATGACGGGGAGAACCAGTAAAGCCAAGTACACTTGTGTTAGATGGAGGGAGATGGATTTAAAAAGTAGAAGTCAGTTTTATAAAAAAGAGAATACAATATAGATGGCTAGATGGCTCGGTAGGTAGAGAGAGAGGCAGGTACAGCAGATAGGTAGATAGATGATAGGTAGAAACAAACATAAATAGTAAAAAGAAAGAGAAAAGAGAGGACAGGAGACAAGATGTGTGAGGGGGGACAAAAGAGAAGGGAAAAGAACCAGATAAAAAGAAGTTTTAAGGGAAAGCAGAAAAGACTTCACTTTTAAAGAAATGAGCAAGAGAATGGGTTCAAGAGAACTTTTAAAAAGGACCAGTCAGTAAACACAATGTGAGAGGGAGGAAGGAAGGAAAAGTTTGTGAAGGAAGAGTCAGTAACAAAAGCTCACAGTTCGGTTCAGTGAGATGAGGGTGTAACCTTCTGCCTCTGAGACAGTACATCACTTTAGCAGCCAGCTTTCTCCCTCCATCTTCAACTGTTAACTTCCCCTTCCAGTAGGAGGAAGGTTTCAGGTAGGCATCTTAAACAGTGCCCACCTCAGATGCTTTTTGAAAAAGAAAACATAAAAGAACTTGATGTTCACAGTATTTCAGAGGTGACAGGAGAATGAAGATGTCTATTTCACATATGAAATTGACTTATCACTGTAACAAAGACATCATGTTCTACCATGTCGACACCAAGGAATACACGTAACTCTAATGAAAACCCAATTAGCACACATATAGTTTAGAATCCTTTTGTCTATTTCTAAATGATTAGAAACAGGAACGGCAGTCACCTTTTTCATGAATCAGGTATATATATGTATGGTTGCCTCAGCCAGATTTTTGAGGCACAACCAAGAATTGTCATGGCCATTGTGGGGTCTCCAGCACATGGCCTGCAGGGTCTCTAGCACAGGTATTATGCTGGTCTGCATCCCCACACAAAGAAAAAGCCATGGTCTTCTTGAGCAGGACAGAGGGATGGAGTTTTTTCCCTTTTGCCAGAAGACAGTCCTGCCCCCCGCCCAGTAGAGCTTTAACTATACAAGATAATATTATGAAAGTGATTGTCCCGCCTCCCCATCACATCTATCCTAAGGTTTCCTAACTTTGCCACTATTGGCATGTTGCACTGGATAACTTTATTATGGGGACCATCCTGTGCATTGTATGTGTAGCATCATATGTGGCCCCTGTCCACTAGATGCCAGGAGAAATCCCTCTCCCTGATTTGTGACAACCAAAAGTGTCTCCAGACATGTCCCAATTCCATTGTTCTCTGGGGTACAAATTTGCCTCCCACTGAGACCTACTACATACCCTCTCCAGTTTCTCCCCATATACAGATTAGGATATGGTTCTCCCCCTAGTGGGCATAAAAGGATAAATAGAATCTATCTTGAATAATTTTGTCATCACCACTATTAATTTTTTTTTTAATTTTAAGCTTCTTATCCAAAGATCAAGAAAATGAGTGTCACTGCTGGTCACCAGAAGTCATACCAAGGACAAAAAAGTAATTGAAATAATTAGAAATACTAAAATAGTCACTTGTGCTTCTTTCCCAGAGGTGTTGTCTGGGGCAAGAGGTGTGGTTTATGTTCTTACTCCTCTAAGTGTCAGCAGTATGGGCATCACTGAGGCACTTATTATAAAAGCACAGTCTCAGGCACTGCCCCACTACTGAATCAGAACTTGCATTTTCACAATACCTCAGTGCATGACACACACATTGACTTTTGGGGAACACTGGCTTCCATAGCCCCATGGAGGCAGAATAAAGTAAGGGTGCTTGGATGACTGTTTGTCCTCTGCCTCCTCTGGTCTTCAGAGACATGCCCTTATCTCCACTGAGATAGTGCTTGGCCTGTCATCATTCACAGTTAAATTGGCCATCACTGCAATGACTCATGGTCTGGTCTCACTGAGCTTAGTAGAACCCTCTGGATTTCCCACTCCACCTGAGTCCTGACTGCCTGTTCCATAACACTCTGGGAGGAGCCCTCTTACCCCCAGCCCAGTGACTCCCCTTGATGAGCTTCCCAGCTAGACCCTCAGCCCCTTCTGGGCCATGTATATACCACATGGGAACCAAGAGTGGCTTAAGAAAGCAAAACCTCAAGGGGAAATAGGGAGAGGTTGGTCAAATGGTACACATTTTCAGCTGTAAGATGAATAAGGTCTGAGGATCTGATGTATAACATGGTGACTATAGTTGAAAACACTGTATTGTATAATTGAAATTTGCTAAGAACAACATGATAAATATGTGAGGTGATGGATGTGTTCATTAACTAAATGGGTGAAGGGGGAGAAATCCTTTCACAGTATACATATGTATCAAATCACCACAATGTACACTTTAGCTATCTTACAATTTTATGTGTCCATTATATAAGTCAGTAAAGCTGAAATGTTTTAAAACTGAAAGAAAAAGAAAGCAAAACTTCAGCAAGAGCCTTGCTCTGCCTGACCACACTGTATTACAAAGTTTGGGGTCCATGACCCCGGTGAAGAGGAAGAGTCAGAGTAGGGGTAGCCAAGGAAATCTCTTTCTAGAGTCTTAAACAGAGAGCTGAGCAATAGCTCTTCTTTTCTCTCTGTTAACCTCAGTTATCTGAAGCACCAAGGCCCAAAGTAAGCAAAATGTGAAGCCCTGTCTGATTTCTTTGGTCTCCAGTCACTCTCACCACCTTCCCATTTCCCACCATCTCTGAGCTGCTACAGGAGTGGACATTTCCCCCTAACTTTCCTAAAGTCATATCCTTTTTCTTCCTGAGCCCAGATAACTCTTATTGGGTAAGCTAAGGGTATCTCCAGGACACTATGAAGAATTTCCTCAACTAAGTATTCTAGGATGTTTCTACACAAAAAGGAAGATAAAATTTAAGGAAATTCTTGAGACAACTGCATGGCTTGCCAGGCATAATGTCTTGGTTGTGTCATCATTTTGGGGGATGACAGATACTGAATATTACCTGGGTGTTCATCATGGCATTTGTCCTGTTAAAAATTCTAACCTCTCCTTCCTTTCCTAGCTCTACTCCCAGGTAAGTGAAAGCCTATGAAAGATGAGGGTAGAGATCTTGTACTTAGTCAAAAATGAAAAAGTAATATAAAAATTTAAAAATAGCCCTGTTACAAAATGGCTGTTTCTCATTTCTCAAGCCCCAAAAGTGAGTACAACAAAAGGTGGTCTCCAGACCTACATCTAGAAGGCATGATCACCATAAAAAAGTGTAAAATATAAAAAAATATGTAATATATGTAATGTGACAACGTAATAAACTTGGGCAAAAGGCATGAACTGCCGGGGTCCAGCTCCGGTGGATCCAGGGAATTCGAAGCGGGCACAGCGTTGGCGTGAGAAAAACTTATTTGTTTATTAATATAAGATTAGATTAAGAAACAATAGTGTAGTAGGAAAATTAAGTGGAGAAAGAGGGCTGAATAACTTGGATTACGTGGAAGACCAATAAAATTCCAGACAAGGAACTTGCACCATCTACGTTGGGCCACCGGCGCTCGCTTGAATATCTAAGGGTGCCTCGCCTTAGGCTCCCTTTCGCGCACGTCTTAACAGCCAGGGCAAGTAAGTAGACTTGGCGAGCCTCCGCGCCCCAGATGGGAATTCAGCCTGAAATTAAAGTAAAGAGACACGGGGAAAACCAGTCCAGCGACTCTCTCCCCTTCTATTGTCCTTCAAGGCCTTTTATACTTTTGATTATACATAGAGATCAATGGGTAATACAAAATTATGTAGCGTTAGCAGCCCAGACTCTTTCTGTATATCTTTTTGTATGCAAAAGGTCTCAGGTGATTTACATCATCTTCTGGCCAAGAGGCTTGTTAACACTTTTTGGCTCTCTTCCTTATGAATGTTAATTTCGTTTCCCCTAAGTGTTTTTCTTTAATCTGCATCTCCTTAAAGCACTAAAGTTACATCTCTATAGAACAAAGGCGCAGGGGGTTATAACAAAGAAGGTACTTAACTCAAAGATCTAATGTTGCTAATACCAGGTCTACTACTTGTTTTTCTATATACCAACTATATCTAAAAATAAAGGATATGAAAATTTGGCAGCAAGTATTGGCTCAACAAATGAAACCTTTGATCAGTCCTATTCTAATGATTTTGACTCCTCGGAAGCCCCTACATTGTTGGATGTTTTAAGCTTCCTGTGCCTCCTGTGGTCAGGAGGCCTCAAGCAATCACATGCACAGCTGTACGAGTCCTGCAGGCAGGCTAGAAAGCCATCAGAGGGGTTTTTGGATTGAAACACTCTTTCAAATGCAGAAGACTAAAGCCCTGAATTGACTTTTTCCAGAGAATGTCAGAAGAGTGGAAAAGCAGGCAGATTCTTATTTTGGGGGGTACATGCTCAGGAAATACCAGGGGAAAAACCTGAGATCTGACTCGACCTTGCCCATCAGATCTCTGCCGCATGACCTTGTCACGGGTGGGATTCCTCACACTGGCTCCCGGCATCGAACAAACATTTTACTGAAGATACACAGATGGCAAATAAGCACACAAAACACTGTTTAATATCATTATTCCTTAGGGAACTACAAATCAAACCACAATGATATACCACTACACACCCAGTAGAATGTCTAGTAGAATTTAAGTAACTGACCATACTAAGTATTTGCAAGGACTTGAAGCAAGTGGAACAGTCTGACATTGCAGGTGGAATGTAAAATGGTACAACCACTGTGGAAAACATTTTGGCAACTAAAGTTAAACTACATCTGCCATGTGATTCAGTCATTTCACTCCTAGGTAGGTGCCCACAAGTTATGAAAATATATATTCAGATAAAGACTTGTACATCAATGTCCATAGCAGCATTATAGTCAAATTGGAAACAACCTAAATGCCCTTCAGCAGGCAAATGGAGAAACTAGTGTATCCATACCATGGGATACTACTCAGAAACAAAAAGGAATAAAGTATTAATACAGGCAACAATATTGATGAATATCAAAATACGCTGAATGAAGGAAGCCAGATCACCACCCTCCTCTGACAAAAAAAGGGTGGTACAACCCCTGTTTGATTCCATTTATAGCAAACTCTAGAGAATGCAAACTAATTTATAGTAAAGCAGATCAGTGATTTCCTGGGAGATAGGCGAAGAGAGAGGGATGAACTATAAGGGGGCACAAGGAAACTTTTGGGGATGATGTAAATGTTTACCTTGATTGTGGCGATGGTTTCAAGGGTTTATATATGCCAAAGCCAAATGGTACATTTTAAATATGTTCAGTTTATTGTACTTCAGTTACGGTTCAATCAAGTTTAAAAATTAAATGATTTCTCTTTCATTTGCCTATAGGACCATCCCAGCATTTGTATAGTTCTGTAAAGACTCCTGAAAGAAGATCAACCTTGTTGCATTCTCCACATGATGTACAGAGTAACACAACAGAACAAAAGGTAGAAAGCTGTATGTCTCAGGTGCTTTGTATTGGCCTCTCATTTATCTGGTTAATTTTTCTTTCTAGGGGATATCCCCATTCACTGGGCATGGTACTGATTGGTTAGAAATAATGGAGTTCTACACAGATCTGAACCATCTTCCTGGTAGAAAAGGTTCTGAGTCAGCTTCATGCTAAATGTACCATGTAGTTGAGCAGAAACTAACAAATATTTGATGATGATAATGATGATGATGACGATAGCTAATGTTTATTGACAACGTGCTGTGGACCAGGTCCTAGTAGAAGGTAGGGAAAGGTAGAAGGAAGGAAAAAGAGGGAAAGTAGGTGACATAGGATACAAAGATAGAAAAGACATCACTGCTCTTGGGGATGCACTGTCCAGGGATCAGACACATAAACAAAAGTCCTTACAGTCAAATGAGAGGAGACTTTTGCTTTGTATAAAATACGAAGCACAGAAAGTGTGGAGAAATAGCCCTGCCTAGAGAAATCTAAAAAAGCTTTATATAAAAGGAGGGCTTCATTGAATTAGGTCTTGAAACATGAGTGGGAAGTTTTCAGATGAGTAAGGATGTAGTGAGGCAATATTGCAGACCAGCTTACAGTGTTAAGTGAAAGCATGAAAGTTCAAGGCAGCAAAACCAGAGCAGTGGGACAGAAGAGACTGACATGGCGGCTGAAGCCAGAACTTTGCATCCCTTGCTGAAGTAGGGGTTTATTCTCTCAGTAGTAGAAAGCCATTGCCGGTTTTTGAGTAGGATGTGAGATAAGAATGATTTGGGTTTTAAAAGATACTCTAGTTGCAGTGTGAGATAGCTACATAGAGGAGATTAGAGGCAAGATTGTTTTGAGTCTACTGGGATAGTCCAGATAAAAATGATAAAGGCCTGAACTAAGGCTGTGACAATGAGGGTGAACCAGAGGCCACAGATTTAAGATATTTCAGAGTCAGAGTATGTCAGGATTTGGTGACTCAACAGATGTGTGGACCCAGAGAAAAGGAGATGACAACGATGGTGATGATTTAATTTTTGTGTGCGTTTTTTGTATGCTCTCATAGTGCTGAGGCCTACTTCTATCTCAGAAGTCATTATCCTCCATCATATTTGTTTGTCTTTTCTACTGGGTGATAAACTTCTTGAGGTCAGGAATTATGTATCTTAGTTCCAGGCAGTGCACTCAATAAACATTAGACTGGATTAAACTAGCCTTATCTGAAACAAACAGAACAATTCTATGCTTTCTGGAATGGAGCACTGGATTATTATTATTGGTTATAGGATTATTATACCTATACCCAAAATGTAGAAGACAGACAAGTAGCAAGTTTGAAAAGACAGGAAAAGATAGCATACTTGGGTACAATATAAGCTTCATTTTAAACTAGTTAAAGTGAGGTACCTGTGAAAGATATCCACTAAGAGGTTAATAATACGTGTTAGCATTGAGACCAGCACCTAGTAGAGAGGTAGAGATGAGGGGAAGGGGGAGATAAGATACTGTATTATTCTGATCAGGAAAAGTGTCTTTTAGAAGAATAATTACTAATTAATTTTTTTTCTTGAATGTTAAACCATACAGAAAGATAGAGAAACAATTAGGACATCATATCCTTCAAATAATGGAGGTAAGAAAATGAACAATATTTATAATTGCTCTGATATCTTTTAGTTAAATAATTCATTTTGTCATATAGTCTTCCAAGTTATGCTTTTTTCTCTGATTATAAAATCCATGATTAATTTGATAAAGGAAGATAGAAGAATTATTCATGGTTGTAAATATAAGCATCACATTTTTAAGTGATTGCTGGGAGAATAGGCCTTCTGGAATCGACAAGGTGTGAGGAAGTTAGAGTCTCTGCTGTGACTGCCTCTGTAAGTTCCTGACAATGCGGCCATTAGAGTCCCAGTGAAGAGAATTCTCCCCAGGAAGGTCTCTTTTACCATCTTTTCTCCCCAGACATAAAAATCCATCCTGTTTCCCATCTCCCAGGGCTGGACTAGAGATTAGCTAAGTCTCTGTTCGTCTCCGTAAGAGATTCCCATGCGTAACCTCCACACTTACCAAGAGCGCTGGGACATCTTCACCTGGGCGGCCCATGAGTACCTCAGATCCAACATGTGCAAAACCAGATTCATCCCCAAACCAGCGCTCTGTTCCTCCTAACTTTATTCAGGCACAAAACCTGAGTCATTTTTGACTCTTTGCTATTTGCTCCAGTCCAGTCTGCCTCCCTAAATTCTCTCATAACTTTCCCTTCCTTTCCATTCATGCTTCCTGTGGCATTAAGCACTGTAATAATTAGTCTCCAATCTCTTATTCTTGTTGATCTGTCCTACATTTTGCTGTGAATGTAACCTTCCTGAAATACTGCTTTGGACATATAATTCCTCTACCCAAAAGTCCTCTGTGGTTCCCCTTTGCTTACTGAATGAAGTGCAGAACAGTTTGTTCTAGGGCAGGAGGGTGGTGGGAAGCTTAGCTGGCAAAGTAACTTAGAGCCAAGGAGTGCAGGCTTGTCCCTAATGGCAGCAGTGGGCCCCTGGAAGCTGGTAAGCAGGGGACTTCACAAAAAGGCATCTTATACTCGGAGATACTGCCTTAACTCCCATAAATAAATACATTCTTGATTATGGTAATTTTAGACTTTATGGCAGCCCAGCAAGGAGAACTATATGATTTTTTCGTATTTAAAGTCACCTCTTCTTTTCCCTAGAAATTACTACACTTCAGAGTCCAGGTATTTCTGCAAAAACACCAAGTATCTGTAGATACTCTCTACAGGATACTTCAAAACAACAGGCAGGTAACTTTTCTTTTGTCCCAGATACACACAGAACCAATGAAGTATAAAATGAGGATCAAGATTGACATAACACAATTTCATTCATTAAATGACAATTCAGAACAGTCTTATTCCCTGAAATTAACCATCCTATAGTAAGATTTTATTTTTAAAAATTGAAATGCGAATCCACAGTAATAATCCTGTCACTTCAGACTTCTAGTGCTTATGGCTATCTGTTGTATTAGTGTTGCCATACTCTAAGTGTAGGGACACATCAATAACAACTAGTAAGCTAACAAAGAAAAATGGTGAGCCTGAGATTTTAAATGTGTTAAATAGATCCAAAATTTGAATACTTGTCTCAATTCTTAATAGAAATTACCAGAAACAATGTGAGTGTTCTCACTTAGCGCTTAGGTATGTAGGCTTCTTAAAAGATGAGCTTCAAGTCCATTCACACAGGAAGCAGCATACTGGACTTTCGTGAATCATTTCTCTTCTCATGCTGATGGGTTGTACAGAAACAGCCATACGGCCTCACCCTCTCTCCTTTGTGGTCAGTGATCACTCAGTCGATGGTGGGAAATTGATAACAAACATTTAGGGCACAGCCTCTGGTCACAGCATCTGTCATCTCTGTGGGTCACCAATTGGTCATTCATTTTCAGACTCAAACCCACATCCTTGGCTCCATTAGCACTGTATTAAATGACTCACCTGTTCTAAAAAGTTAACACAGTTTCCTATATCCTATGTTAAATGCATAGTAAGTGACAGACTCAATTATATATAACTCTTCAAATGTAACATGCTAGCCACAATATGCTTTTCTATATAAACAAATATTTATGAAACACCTGCTATGTCCAGGGTGCTGTGCTACTGTATTAACATCCATAATCTGTATTGTCAGTATCTGAAGAAAGAATCTTAACTACTTAAGACAGTATATTAGTTGTACATCAGGAGTTAATAACTTTTTTCACTTGCCTCACTATGCACGTATGCTAAGTTGCTTCAGTCGTGTCCGACTCTATGTGACCCTATGGACAGCAGCCCACCAGGCTCCTCTGTATACAGGATTCTCTGGGCAATAATACTGGAGTGGGTTGCCATTTTCTTCTCCATGCCTCCCTATAGAGTCAGAAAAATAGTATTTTCTGAGTGTAGTATGGATGGCAAACTTAATACTATCAGTACATATGTTACCCCCAAAATAAGCAATAAACAAATTTAGACCATCTGTTTTTTAAGGCTTTAAAATACATAGGACAATATGAGTAAGTCAAATTGTCACAAATACCTAATTCAGTTTGAGAAATAGTATGACCACTTTTATCACAACAAAATCCAATACTATTTTCCAGCTTATTTCACCCATCCCATCAGTGTCAAGAAATGTACTTTTGCTGGCTTGTGTTCAGTTCTCAGGCCTAGGAAAAAACAAAGTCTACTCTGTTGGATTTCTCTTCCTGTATGATTACCTAAGCAGGTAGAGCTCTTGGCCAACTGAGATAGCCACATCCCACGTATGCAGAAAAGCTGCTCTCTGCCTTCCAGCTCCCTCACAGCATTCCCCCTGTACTTAACTTTCTTTAAAACCCACACATATTCTTTTTAGCTATTCAACTGATTACCTTCCATGCTGGTCAGTTCACTCTTCAGTTAACTAATTTTAGCATGTTAGAAATTCTGTAAGCCTTTGAATTATGTAAGTAATGGAAACCAAATAAAACATGTATATTTATGATAGACTTCTAAAATCACTTTATTAAATTTCTTTTTTTTTAAATTTCTGTGAGACATAGGTGATGTTCAAATTCTTTGAAAACTTCTTTAAGGATTTTTTTTGTTTTCATTTTTCTTGTGGCATGTATAGGTGACACGTGCTAATTTGAGTGGGGAAAAGGCCAAGAAATCAAGCTTAAACTATGAGCCAGGTAAACATTATCAACAGCTATTAAGGAAATCCTGCAATCCATTAATACATTCAACTAACATTTACTAAGCTTTTGCTACATGCCATGCACTATACTAATTATTGAAAAAAGTAGAGAAGCCATGGTTCCTACCCTGGATTTTACAGTGTAGTATAGAACAGTCATGCCAGTAATCACAACACAATATAATAAGTGCAATAAAGGAGGTAAATACAAAGTCCACTGGAAGCATAGGGGAGACAAGGAAGATTTTACAGAAGATGCCACAATTGAGCTCAGACATGAAGGATAAGAAGAATTTTCTAAGCAGACAAATGGAAAGAGAACTTCCAGGAGAAAGGAATACATTTACCAAGATATTTACATTAGAGCCTAGTGGGTTTGTGGAAATGCAGATTTTTTTTCAGAATTGTTTTAGCTAAAAGTTCAAGTCAGAGAATTACAGAATATGAAGCTTGACTGGAAGATATCTGTTGATCATTAAGATTCTGGTAAGCTGTGCCAGGAGATCTACCTTTTATCCTATTATTGAAGTACAACTATTGAAGAATATTGACAGGAACCTAATATGGTCAGAATTTGCCTTTTCCACCCACAGAGATAGAAAATGAAATTCTGGTTACCAAAGGGGAAAGTGGTTTGGGGGGATGAATAAATTAATAGTTTGGGATTAACAGGTATGCATTACTATATATGAAGTAGATATACAACAAGGACCTACTGCATAGCATGGGGAACTATTTCAATATCTTATAATAACCTATAATGGAAAAGAATCTGAAAAGGGATATATGTATGTATATATATATATATATATATATATATATATATATATATATATATAACTGAATTACTTTGTTGTACACCTGAGACTAACACAACATTGTAAATTAATTATACTTCAAAAAATGACCCAAAAGAGAAAAAAAGAATTTGCCTTTTCTAAAAAAGGAAAGCTGAATTAGAGGTGAGGAGACTTGAGACAATGAGACAATAAAAATAATAGCATATTCAACACTCACTATGTACCAGGTACTATGCTAAACTGTATTCTCTCATTTAACCCTCTGAATAACAAAACTATTTTACCTACCATTTTACATATGAATAAACTAAGTCTCAGAGTTGTAAATTATCATGCCCAAGATTTCACATTACATGTGGCAAAGCCAAGGTTTTAAAAGCCAGGTCTATATAGGCAAAACACTCTCCAACATAAATCACAGCAGGATCCTCTATGATCCACCTCCCAGAATACTGGAAATAAAAGCAAAAATAAATAAATGGGACCTAATTAAAATTAAAAGCTTCTGCACAACAAAGGAAAATATAAGCAAAGTGAAAAGACAGCCTTCTGAATGGGAGAAAATAATAGCAAATGAAGCAACTGACAAACAACTAATCTCAAAAATATACAAGCAACTTATGTAGCTCAATTCCAGAAAAATAAACGACCCAATCAAAAAATGGGCCGAAGAACTAAATAGACATTTCTCCAAAGAAGACATACGGATGGCTAACAAACACATGAAAAGATGCTCAACATCACTCATTATTAGAGAAATGGAAATCAAAACCACAATGAGGTACCACTTCACACCAGTCAGAATGTCTGTGATCCAAAAGTCTGCAAGCAATAAATGCTGGAGAGGGTGTGGAGAAAAGGGAACCCTCTTACACTGTTGGTGGGAATGCAAACTAGTACAGCCACTTTGGAGAACAGTGTGGAGATTCCTTAAAAAATTGCAAATAGAACTACCTTATGACCCAGCAATCCCACTGCTGGGCATACACACCGAGGAAACCAGAATTGAAAGAGACACATGTACCCCAATGTTCATCACAGCACTGTTTATAATAGCCAGGACATGGAAACAACCTAGATGTCCATCAGCAGATGAATGGATAAGAAAGCTGTGGTACATATACACAATGGAGTATTACTCAGCCATTAAAAAGAATACATTTGAATCAGTTCTGATGAGATGGCTGAAACTGGAGCCGATTATACAGAGTGAAGTAACCCAGAAAGAAAAACACCAATACAGTATACTAACACATATATATGGAATTTAGAAAGATGGCAATGACGACCCTGTATGCAAGACAGCAAAAAAGACACAGATGTGTATAACGGACTTTTGGACTCAGAGGGAGAGGGAGAGGGTGGGATGATTTGGGAGAATGGCATTGTAACATGTATACTATCATGTAAGAATCGAATCACCAGTCTATGTCCGATGCAGGATACAGCATGCTTGGGGCTGGTGCACGGTGATGACTCAGAGAGATGTTATGGGGAGGGAGGTGGGAGGGGGGTTCATGTTTGGGAACGCATGTACACCCGTGGTGGATTCATGTCAATGTATGGCAAAACCAATACAGTATTATAAAGAAAAATAAAGTAAAAATAAAAATTAAAAAAAAAGAAAAGAAAAGCCAGGTCTATCTTACTCAACCAATCCTAACCACAATACCACACTGCCCTTTATTACAATTAAGAGGCTATTATAATAGTCAAAGCTAGAAATGAGTCCTGAACAAAGTCAGTGGCAGTAAAGATGAAGAGCTGGGCACAGATTTGACTCAGACTAAGAAAGGCAAATGGATGAGATCTGGCTACTGATTAAATATGGGAAAAGAATGAATTGAAGACAACGCCCATATTTCTAGTACAGGCAACTTAATGGATCGTGGTGCCATTCAATAGATAGGCAATACAGAAAGATGAATAAGTTTGGAAGACAGATATTTAGTTCAGCTTTGACTATATTGAGTTTGAGGTGCCTGAGGGCATCCAAGTGGGACATCTAAGTGGAGCAGTCAAGGGGGCAGTTATAGATATTGGTCTGGGATGCATAGGAGATGAAAGGAACGCCTTATGTCAAAACCTATGGGAAATAATAAAAGCTGTTCCCATAGGTTTGATATAAATGTTCCTTTTAAGGTAGGTTATACTTTCTCCTCTTTATTCCATCTTTGATCTAAGAGTTATCCTTAAGTATGTTTCTTAATTATCAAGAAATTCATATTTTCAGTCACATTTTTAAAGTTAGATTCAGAGAATGTAGCCTGTAAATATTCAACACGTTGAAGTTGTTGACATTTCCTTTGTGGCCAAATATGTGACTGATATTTTGAAAGTGTCCCATAGACATACAAAAAATATATATTCTCTATTTAAAGGCTGTAAGGCTCTAAATGAATTTTAAATTCTATTTATTGATTATATTATTCAACCGTTACATGTCTTTACTGATTTTCTGGTCTACTATTTGCTGAATAACAAATCACCCTAAAACCTGGCAGCTTAAAGAAACATTATCTCACAGTTTCTGTGGTTAGGAATACAGAAACAACTTAGCTGCGTGGTTCTGATTCAGGGGCTCTCATGAGGTTACAGTCAAGATGTCACCCAGGGCTGCTTCAGTCATCTAAAGTCTTGACTGGGACTGAAGAAGTCACTTCCAAGGTGGCTTACTCACATGGCTATTGGCAGGAGGTCTCAGTTCCTCACCATGTGGGCATCTGCATACATCTCTCAGTATCCTCATGATATGGCATCTGGCTTCTCCCAGAATGGGTGGTCCAAGAGAGAGGGGCTGAAGCCACACTATATTATATAGCCTAGTCCCAGCACACTCTCACTTCCACTCTATTCATTGGAAGCAAGTCTCTAAGTACAACCCACACTCAAGGGGGAAAAGAATTAACCCCCACCACTTGGAGAGAGTATTATCAAAGAATTTGTAGACGTATTTTAAAAACACCACAACAGTATTATCTTCACACTTATTTTTTCAGGTATGTGCACTATTCATTCCAGCTCCTTCCTTTCAAAACTGTACACACTCAAACATACACTCACAAAGAAACTTAAGAAAGTACACAGAATTGAAGTTAACTTTTATGCAGATCATTGGAATTCACTGATTATTCAAAATACATGTTATATTTATTGGGAGAACAATAGCTATTCACCTTGATTTTGAACTGACTTTTAATTGGTAACATTACTTTTTATTATTCAAAGTATTCTGTTTGTCTAAGACTGTTTAGTCATGTACGTGCATGACTGATGGCCTTTCTCAATGGCTCAGAGGTAAAGAATCAGCCTGCAATGCAGGGGACACAGGTTCAATTCTTGAATTGGGAAGATCCCCTGGAGAAGGGCATGGCAACCCACTCCAGTATTCTTGCCTGGAGAATCCCATGGACAGAGGAGCCTGGTGGGCTACAGTCCATAGGGTTGCACAGAGTTGGACACGACCGAAGCGACTTTACACACACACACATGCATAACTGACATACACCATCCCAGTATTCCTATGGACATATTCTGCATGAAGACTTGCTTTAGTATCATTATCCAGAAATAGTTACTAAAATCCACTTATGGAACTTTGCTAGATGGCATACAAAGCATGTTAGTATTTAAGTGGGAAGAGATTAATGACAGGAATACTAATGAACAAACATTGAGCCAACACATATGTTAAAGAATTAATTGAACAAATAAATGTTCTTGAGTGCTTACTGTATGCCAGGCACTGTAAACTAGTACAATACAGCATAGTAAGTCCTATAACAGAGGGATGTATAGGGCACTTCAGGAGCTTGACAGAGAACGCCTGTCTGTCTGGGCAGATATAAAGGAAGGCTCTCTGAAGGAGGTGACACAAGCTGAATGAGCCCTAAAGGATGAGAAGTTTTAAAAAGGGACACGAGTTACAGGGGAAATAGTGAAGGCAGAGGAACTGTGTGTTGTTCAGTACTTCTGGAGCAGAGAATATAATATAATGGTGACCATAGATGAGGCTGATGAGGTAGGCAGTCACCCCAAATCTTAAGGTATTTGATGCCTGTCTGGTAGTCCTTGGAGGATTTAAAAAGAGTGTTGACAGCAGGGATGAAAGACCTATTAAGGGACTTCCCTGGTGGTCCAGTGGGTAAGACTCTGAGCTCCTAATGCAGGAGGTCAAGGTTCAATCCCTGATCAGGGAACGAGATCCCACATGCTGTAACAAAAAGTCCCATATGCCACAACGAAGATGGAAGATCCTGAGGCTGCAACTAAGACCCAGCACAGCCAAATAAATAAATAAAAGTATTTTTTTTAAAGAAGACCTATTAAGATATGTTAATGACAATTTTACAAGTAGCCTGTGAAGGATACCAACAAATAGTAATTTTCTTTTTCTCTCTGAAAATTCATCTGCAGCTCCTGGAGTCCCCTTTATTCACGACTCACCACTTAGGTAAGTATCTAAGAAAGCTAATAAAGGAATGTTATTTTAAATTAATATTTAAATAGTTACACAAGAGTGCTGCTTGAATCCTCTACTCTTGTAGTTTTACTTGTCTCTAGTAAAACTCTCACCTTTTGCAACCTCTCAGGACTAAGCTAAATTGTAAAGTAGGCAAAGTTAATCATTCATGCTCTTCCAGTTCCTTCTCTGATCTCACTTGAGCCCTGGGCTCTCCTCATAGGCAATACTTTGACTCCCCTTTCACGTAGCACTACTATGTCTAGGATCTGGATCTGTTCTTTTCTCCTGTCCCCACTCAAAAATGCATTACTTGTACCATTTGAGGTTATTGGTTTTCAAATGATGCTAAATTAGTTTACCATATAGTATTAATGACGTAATCTGTTACTCCCTAAGGATATTTGCATTTTCATCCAAAGTAAATCAGTCTCTCATGATCTAAAATAAAGGCCAGTGGAGAAGTTTTCTTTTGGCCTGGGGCCTTTCAGCTCTCAAACATCGGTGGCCACCCATTCTGCTGTTGTCCTGTTCCCCTCAAACTTGAATAATAGTTCATGCATATAAAATACCTCCTGATGGAACATACATACCTAATATTATCATCTTTTATAAACCCTCAACAAACCAAATTAGATTCAGGATAATTTTTATAAATCCCAAACTCGGATGAATTGGTTAGGTAAAGGGAAGTAGTGTATGGTGGTAAATGGTGTTGATGTTCATACCAGACTTCTTAGAAAAGGATTTTGAGGTAGGAGTAATTGCAGTCAGTTTGATTTCTGGAGGGCTCATGGGGTACAAGGATGCTGAAGGAAGGAAACTGACTAGCTCAGTATCAAGGTAGTTTCAAGAAATAAAGGTGAGAGAATGTGTGCATTATAGAGTGTTAATTCCTGCCTGCCTCTTCTTCCTGTCCGCACTATCATCCTAGACTACAGAATCACTTGAGTCTTTTCAACAGCAAATGTTCTGGATAGCCCTTTATTATAAAAATCAGCTAAGATGAAGAGCTATGCACATGACCCAGAGCTGCTCTCTCATTCCTCACAAATACACAAGTTAAGCTACCTTTAGCTGAGCCTAGGACAATTCCAAGCCAGAACACAAGAAAACACAGCTAGAATACCATCTGGTATGGCTCTGCCCACTGCACCCATGCCACACCTCTTTACCTTACAGGAAAGAACACAGGTTCAAGGCCTTTGGCTTAGTCCTCTTGATCTGATGCAGCTCCTTGCTCCCTGAGACTCAAGTGTGGGTGCATTATGTCTATTCCATCACCTACCTCCTCTCTCTTCTCTTCCTCCACCTCCTTAGTTCTCTGTTTTTTCTAATGCTAGTATAAAAGACATACACAGTAAACTTCAGTTCAGTTCAGTCACTCAGTCGTGTCCGACTCTTTGCAACCCCATGAACCGCAGAACACCAGGCCTCCTTGTCCACCACCAACTCCGGGACTCCACCCAAACCCACATGTCCATCGAGTTGGTCATGCCATACAACCATCTCATCCTCTGTCGTCCCCTTCTCCTCCTGCCCTCAATCTTTCCCAGCATCAGGGTCTTTCCAAATGAATCAGCTCTTCACATGAGGTGGCCAAAGAATTGGAGTTTCAGCTTTAGCATCATTCCTTCCAATGAACACCCAGGACTCATCTCCTTTAGGATGGACTGGTTGGACCTCCTTGCAGTCCAAGAGACTCTCAAGAGTCTTCTCCAACAACACAGTTCAAAAGCATCAATTCTTCAGCACTCAGCTTTCTTTATAGTCCAAGTCTCACATCCATACATGACCACTGGAAAAACCATAGCCTTGATTAGATGGACCTTTGTTGACAAAGTAATGTCTCTGCTTTTGAATATGCTGTCTAGGTTGGTCATAACTTTCCTTCCAAGGAGTAAGTGTCTTTTAATTTCATGGCTGCAATCACCATCTGCAGTGATTTTGGAACCCAAAAAAATAAAGTCTGACACTGTTTCCACTGTTTCCCCATCTATTTCCCATGAAGTGATGGGACCAGATGCCATGATCTTCGTTTACTGAATGTTGAGCTTTAAGCCAGCTTTTTCGCTCTCCTCTTTCACTTTCATCAAGAGGCTTTTTAGTTCCTTTTCACTTTCTGCCATAAGGGTGGTGTCATCTGCATATCTGAGTTTATTGATATTTCTCTCAGCAATCTTGATTCCAGCTTGTGCTTCATCCAGCCCGGCATTTTGCATGATGAACTCTGCATATAAGTTAAATAAGCAGGATGACAATATACAGCCTTGACGTACTCCTTTTCCTATTTGGAACCAGTCTGTTGTTCCGTGTCCAGTTCTAACTGTTGCTTCCTGACCTGCATAAAGGTTTCTCAAGAGGCAGGTCAGGTGAGCTTAATAAAATAGAAGTAGGAACCAAAAAAATCAGGACAAGAGGATGCTAATGTGATAAGATAGTGATGGGGTAAACAGTAGTAATAATTAAACAGATTTGGTGATAGAATGGACCACACGTATGTATGATCAGGAGGTATCAGGCATCACCCCAAGCTAGGGGCCTGAGGTACCAATAGAGGATCACCAATTAAATTAAAACTTAGATATTCAGAAGGATTAGGCAGACGGACTAAAATGTAGTCTTGTTACATTAATCTTCAAGGGGTGGTTGGCCAGTTATTTTCTGGACTAAAGTAAGGTTGTATGGAGGAAAAGGTTAGGAACAGAAAGGTTAGGTTTATAGTTTTATGACATGGAAAATTAAACTGTGAAAAACTGGGCCTTATCTTTGGGGCTTCTAAACTAATTGTCATTAATATCACTGCCCTCTTTAAGAAGTAAAGAGTTGGCAGTACAAACGACCTAAACCTTTGACACTTTAGTAGTATCAACCTATCAGGGAAAACCACTGAAGACTAGAGAAAAGTGGATGTAATATCATGGCACTCCTAGACTTGTGGTGGAACTTTCCCACCTAACAATGAGTTTATTTGCATGTTTCTGCTCAGTTGACTCCAATGAGAAACTGATAATTCGGGGCAAACCGCAGATTTGTATCCAATATTACAACTAGTGTCTAGTGGTCTTATTTAAGGTTTTTATCTATATGGTTAGTTTTTTTCTTAGGTCTGTGCTGTTTCCTTTTATCTTAAAGAATGCCTTTGGGACAGAAAGTCTGGAGACAGGTAGAAACATACATAGGACTCCACTTGCTGCCTATGGTATGAGGTTAGGGAGAGCAGAAAAAAAAAGAATCCAGGTGCGTTAGATTACAGAGGATCTACAAAAAGGAAATTGTGCTGGAGATGGCCTAAGAAACTGGGCCTCAGAAAAATTAATGAAGCCAAAGGATAGGAACTATGTCACTGATGGTGAGCATTCGTGTTCTAGGTTCCATATTGCAAAAAGGTATTAATCCTAGGATGCACTATTGCTGCCTAACCCTAGCTGAGACCTTTTCTTACTAGTGTTAAAGTTGTCATTTCACAGTCTGACTGTATGTCTCAAAATTGGATTGTTAGGCCTTGGTAGAAAAAAAGTAAATTTGATAACATAAGGACAGGGCAAGTAAAAATGAAAATAGAGCACCATGTTTCCTTTAAGAGGGTCAAGAGGTTATGGCAAGGGGTCCACGGAGGCAGTAAAATATGAAAGTAAATCAGACTTAGGCTTTGGGTTTTTTTTTAACTTTTTGTTGTTATCCTATAATCTACATAATTTTGTTGTTCTCTTGCTACAATTTAATAAAATATTTTAGTTCCATGTAGTAGATTAGAATAAATAATCCTGATTAGAACATAGAAGAGAATATTGTGATACCTAGAAAGGGGCTCCATCTAATTTGGCTTTGCATGTCATCTGAAACCCATTATTTTAATGTCATTGTCAGTAATCATACATAGATCTTCTACTGTGGGGTGAGGAGAGGAGATTAGGAATTTTGAGGGGGTGAATAGAAAGTGAAGTATCAGAAAGCTCTGATCAAGCAGGGCAAGTGGAAAGAACTTGCCCATCCCCTGTCTTTCCAACCCCATGCTCTTCTCAACTCACTAGGAACAAGCATGGCTAAGGTGGATCAAGAGTGGCAATATTAAGTGTTAGTTTATACAGCACCTATTATTCTACTGTTTATGCCACAATTATTCTGCATAATAATTCTTCTGGGTAATAGACCATGTCCTATGCCCAGGGGCCAATATCTAAATAAGAGGATGGATTGGGGGATTAGATAAAAAAAATAAAGCTTATTCTTCTTTGTGAATTGCTGGGGAGAAAACAAAACTCCCAAGCACAAAACAGGTAATCTGATTCAGTGATTAGGAATTTGGAGGAAACTTACATAAATGATTAACCATAAGTAATAAAATCAATCTCTTTTTACTTTTTCAGACAAGACTACCGTCCAAATCGCTGTCAAGAGAAAGTATGTATGATGAAATTCACTATAGAGCAATTA
The DNA here is from genome assembly GCF_023091745.1 of Budorcas taxicolor. Classification (NCBI taxonomy): domain Eukaryota; kingdom Metazoa; phylum Chordata; class Mammalia; order Artiodactyla; family Bovidae; genus Budorcas; species Budorcas taxicolor. Next base: position 28,957,184 of record NC_068935.1, read on the forward strand.
AGGATATTTTCTGATATGTTATTAGAGAAAAATCTGTGAATCAGACTACCAGCAAAATCATCTGTTGATTTTAGTCTGTTTTCCTCTTTACCTTTTTCTCTTCCTTGACTTTCACTCTCTGTTAATCTTGAATTTTGCCAAGGTCCGAAATTATTGTTCAAAGAGTTATTGTCATGGGGGGGTACAAAGTTACTGTTATCGCCATTTTGCCCAGGGTCCTCAGGAGGGTAGATTGGGGGAGCTTTGGGAGGTTTAATCATCACAAAGAAAACATCCAATACCACACACTCACTCCAAAATGGGAAGGCATTACAGGAAATGCCTTTGCAGACCCTTTGCAGATCTGGCTGAAGGGCTGAGCACCTTTCCCCTCAGGTAAGTGAACCAAGATGCCTAGATCTATCTTGTAATTCTCCTGGGAGTAAGAAGAATCTTAGGATGGCTACTCCATCAAAAGAAGGGGGTCTCAAGAGAGCTGCAACTTGGACCAGGCGAAGAGCTTAAGGTAAGTCTGATAAGCCCCAATGTGGGGGCTAGACAGAGGAAACATGAGCTAGAAAGGGGTTCAGGGGAGTAGCAGATTCACATGCTTTTTCACACGTACATGAGAGTTTCAGAGACCGTCCAACAAACACAAAGGCTGAGACATACTGGCACCAGGAAGATACTTCTTGGTTTAATAGTATAGTGAAAATGAGCTAAAAAACAGATTCTACTTATCACATTTCACTTCATTAAAAACTTGACAAATGTCTCAATTTTGTTGGACGTGCTTCTTCTCAGCTACCCTAAGAGTAATAATGTAGATCTACTTACTGTACGTTATCTCTGGTAATAAGAAAATAATATGTATTGAAATGCTCAGCGCATGTGTATTGGAATGGATTTCGATCAATTTAGACCAACAAGGTGAGTAACTTATTTATTAATGTTTAAATGTGATCCTTAGAAGTGTCTGATTTAGGTCATGTTTATGTAAAACAAGTGTTTTTCAACCGTATGCTGTCATTTCAAATTATTAATATGTTCTTCAAACTCAGTAGCCATTTTCTGGTCTGCACAGTAGATGAAAAAAATGCATTACAAGAACTAGATAGTAGTAATGTTTGCATAACACTGTGAATGTACTTAATGCTGCTCAACTGTATAATTTAAAATGGTCAATTGTATGTTATGTGCATTTTATCACAATAAAACATACATTCAGAGATTTAGGAAATGGATTCTAATAACATGACTTTTCCTGGAGGTGTCCTTCAAACCTTCTCTAACTGGTCAGGAGAGAATATGCTACATTCAGCAAGTTGTTAACTTTTCTCTGAATGTTGGCCTAACCTTGAACAATCTGAGGCTAATTTCAGAGATAATTGTGAATGAACAACCACATGATAGGGAATCCAGTGCCCAAATGCCAGGATATCAAACAATGCACAGCTAAAATGCCAGGCATCCAGCCTTTGTTGCCACTGGCTTGTAGCCATAGCGTTGAGAAACAGTTCCTGTGGAAGGTACACATGCTTGGTCTGGCTGTCTTAAGGATAATAAAAACTTTAAAAAGAATGCTATTTTATTATAGGCAAAAGGATTTTTATGACCCCCAAATATATCTGCAATAAGTAAACGTACACAAACAGTTATAGAGTCTGGCAGGTGCACTTGTCATCTGCCCTTGGTCCCCTGTCTAAGCTGTAACAATAAACACAATTAACCGTGAGGAAATGGCTGTTCAAGTCCAGACCCTGGGTTTCTACTTCAGCACTTACTGAAAGAGACCCCAACTTCCCTCAAGTGCTCCATCTTCTGGCTGTTTGAGCCAAGTTCGGGCTCAGCCTTTTTTCCTTCTGAAATTAATGTATTTGTTTCTTGAGCTGACCTCTGCCTCCCAATCTAAGACAGTTTGCACTGATAATCTTTTATTGGACCTAGGCCTGTTCATTTCCCTTAAATCATCAGTTCTAATTGTTGCCCATTGATTAAACTTAAACAAGTAGCTGTAGTGATTTGCATATGCAAATAAACACAGTCAGTTGACTGAGAAAGGCAGCAACAGGCCAGCCAGGGAGCCCACAGGCTGACCTCTCCACAGTGAAGCTTTATTTTTCACCCTCAACTCCTAGCTAAACAGATGCCTAAGTAAAAGGAGACTCTGTCCACAAAGGCACATACATGTTTGAACTGCAAATTTGTTTCATGAAATAGTTTGTTAGAGGCAATCTGGTTTTTTTTAAGTATCGCTTGGATCATAAAATAGTCTTACCTCTTGCTAGAGCATTTGTTTTCTATGAGCTTGGCTATTTTTTTCTAATCAAGAAGCCATTTACCCTCAGTAATAAACTATCATATTGTTCCAAGCGATTTTTTTTTGTTTTTTTCTGCTTTATTTTTCAATGGGTGTACTATTTTATTAACATTTAAATTTCACCAACAGTGAGCTCAAGTATATGCTAGGCATATGTTCAGATTTTTGAAATAAAGATAAAATTGACAGTTTTAAGGGTGCAACACTGCACAATAAATATTCAACAATTAGACAATCTAGGGGATGATATAAGTATACATTTAGGAGCATAAGTATAGCATCCAAGAGATTTTGAATCAAAGGAAATCTTATTCAAAAAATAGATCACAGCCATAGAGAATAAACCAACTTGAAATTAATCTGGTGTTCTAAATAGAGTTCCTATGTTCTCTTTATACACCATGGCTGGATTCTAACTATGCATTGTTTGATATAAGGAATTAAAAGTTAGTTGCTGTCCCTAAAACGAGTAATTTATACATGATTTCCCTTCTATCCCCACTCACCTCCTTTCCAGGTAACTTCTGAAGAACTGAACAGTATAATTCAAAATGTAATGACCTGGATCGTGGCTGCGGTGACCAGTGTATTATACCCAGCCATCACAAAATATGAAGAAAGATTGCAAAATATTACATGCCCAATGCCTGATAACTCCACCCTCTCTTCTGATAGTGAGAGTTGCTGCGGCACATGCTGTGAGACATTTCTATATGAAACAAGTAAGATGGTTCAGGCAGAGCCCTGTACAGAGGCAGCTGACAGGTCAATAGAGCAACCAGTGGCACCGTCAAAATCATCTTTTGCCCGTAAAGAAAGTGTATGGCAAAATCAATACAGTATTATAAAGTAAAAAAAAATTAAAAAAATAAATAAAGAACAGATGTAGAAACAACATATCACAGGAAAGAACACTTGGAAAACAAACCTAAAGCCCCCAAACCTAAAAATAATGAGATATCTGAATCCCCCAATCTTAAAACCTGTAAATCCGATAGTCACCTTGTTGTACAGATTGAAACAGGCACTAGGAAATGTAAAGATGCTACCACTGAAACAGATGGCCTAGAATGACCACTGTCTTCGGATGAAAAAGCCAAAGCTATCAATGAGATGCAGGAGTTAAATAATGTTTTTGTTAACTTTAAACATCATTTAAAAGAGGAAGCTGAGTTGATTTTAAGAAACATTTTTCAGGAAATGGCGTCTGAACTAACCCAGACCATCCCCACCCTTTCCTCTGTTACGACCGAACCTTTGCCTGCCCATACTGACACTGACAAAGGAGACTTGCTCTCCAATGTTGATATTTCCTCAGTAGCTGCTGAAATTATGGAAAATGTGCTTGAGAAGTTACAGTCTGCAGTTAAGAAAACATGTACTCTTTTGGACTCCGTGGGAGAGGGAGAGGGTGCCATTTGGGAGAATTGCATTGAAACGTATATAATATAATATATGAAATGAAATTGCCAGTCCAGGTTTGATGCATGATACTGGATGCTTGGGGCTGGTGCACTGGGATAACCCAGAGGGATGGTGTCGGGGGGAGGAGAGAGGGGGGTTCAGGATGGGGAATATGTGTATACCTGTGGTGGATTCATGTTGATGTATGGCAAAACCAATTCAATACTGTAAAGTAATTAACCTCCAATTAAAATAAATAAATTTATATTTATAAAAAGAAAAAGAAAACATGTACTGAGGAATTTTCACCAGAAAATATATCAGTTCACTTTAAATCACATTTAGTCAGTGGAGAACATTTTATTTCTCCAAAAGAAAAAACTGCAGAAGTCTCACTGCCTTATGCTTTGGAGAACATGAATGATGTTGCAGAGGACATGGTTTGTGTGATTTTAGCAAAGCTGGTGGTCCTTGCATCTTCTAAGTAAAGTGAATTGGCTCATCTTAAAATCACCACTGACCCAGCTTCTCAGCAACACAGAGAAGATCCAACGTATATGTTCCTTCAAAGAGCCACCAAACGGAAATCCAGTGCTAAGACTGATGCTGCCAGTTTGACTGGCAAAGAAGAAATACAAAATTTAGTGTCAACTGTTTGTTCCCAGTCCTCTCTGGTTGGTTATATAAAGGAAGCAATCAGCACTATACTAGGTTATATACAAGTTGGACTTCATAATGAAGGCTAGTTGCAACTGAAGAAACAGTGATCATCCTACAGCTACTTGATGCTCTCTTGGCTCAGCTACATCAGAAACCGGTGAAAACAGACGTCCGAAAGAGCAGACACTCCAGAATGAGCAGTCCCTCTGGCACTGAAGAAAGGAACAGACTCACCAGGACTGGAGTAGCTGGTGCTCCTAGGTGTGGGAGCCTGTTTCCACCTATTAATGTTCCTGGTCCTTTATTCTGAAGACAAAAATGAAGAATTGTAGAAAATGTATTGATTTCATCTATCAAAGACAAAAAAGCAAAATTACAAGAACAGGTTCCTGACTACTGGTTAACCAGGGAAAATGCTGATTTTAAACACAAAAGAAATATGAACTTACCTACAAAGCCTGCTTATTGATGCAAAGTAGCATTTCATGATCAGGGATTAAATACTGACCTTCCAGCTTTTAATAAGGACCCTTTAAAGGACAGGCCGGGTTTGAATAAAGACATTTTGCTTTTCAGTCAAGATGAAACATATCAAATACAAAAAACCTCCAAAGATATAATGAGGAGTATTTTAGCAGAGATGCTCAAAGATCTATCTTCTGGGCCGTCTGATCACTCAGATTATGAAGATGGTAGAGAGCCTTCACTTCTTACCTCATGAAAACCATAAGATCCATCACATCAAGAATGGATGGACCAGATGTTCTCTGTGTCAGAAATCCATACGGTATCTCAAGATATTGTAGATGCTATATTAAAAATACTTCATATAACTTCTCATCATACTATCAGACATTCTTCATCAGTACATCAAACTTCTCTAGATAATGCTGACGTACAAAACAAAGTCATTACAACTGGCTCAACATCAGACTCTGTAGATAACCTTAATGATAAAATCATTAACATAATTTTTAATAAGTTGAACTAATTTATTTGTCCAAAATTATAAACCTGCTTCAAACCAGAAAGCCATGCTGCCCATTCAAAGCCTGCTCCTGACAAGAAATATTTGTTTTGATTTCACCTAGTACTTCACAACTAAAGTGGTAAAAATTGTTTTGGATGCTATCCAGAAAGAACTACGACACAATAAGAAAAATCTAAATGTTAGCAAGAATAGCCCTCCCAAGAACTTTAGAGATACAGGATTTTTTGCTGATGCTGAAAATGAATTAGACTCTGTTGTTACAAAGCTAAATAATGACATTATGACAAGTTCATTAGCTACTTGCATTTGTGAGGTGTCAAGTGGAAACACAGATAAAAGTAATATTTTACTCCCTTCAGATAAGCTAAGGTCTAAAATCTCACATGGGACTGATGGCATTGATCAACAAAAACTTTTGCCTTCTCATTGCCCTCGCATGCAGGAGGAAGTTCACCGATGTACTAGATTTCAAGTGTTAGATAGAATTGGAGATGCCTTGTATGATATGTTATGCAAGCTCACTGGAGACCACCCACATTCTCCCCTATCTGATGAGCAAAATACAGAGGGGATCAATAAGAATTTGAGAACAACCAGTACACTGCAGTTCAGTATTAAGCTCATTTCTCATACAATTCTAGAAGGTATTGTTTTAAAACTATGTGGTGTTGAGACAGATGGCATTTTCAAAAACTCAGAATTTAAAGCTATCTCAGAGCATATTGACACTGACAGCCTGTCATTTGCTTTGCTTCTTGAGGAAATGAGCAGATGCTATGACATAATCTCCAGCATAGCATCCAATGTGACCTGGCCAGGTAGCCAAGAGGTAACTAACAAGGGGAAAACTACTGCCCCCAAAATAGGAACCACAAAAGAAAAGCATCTGAATAAACTAAAAACCTTGGCCTCGGACGTCTTTGAAATGGTTTTTGCTAAGTTGGAAGAGCTTGCCAATAGAAATTTAGAAAATCTTGATGCTATAATCTGTGGAAATAAAAAGAACAAGACATACTGTGAAAGTGAAAATACCAACATTTGTGGTAACACACATGAAAAACTATTGCAGTCGACTTTATACAGGCATGCAAAGAAAGTGTCAAGTACTATTTTGAAAGCTCTTCAAACTGAATTAAACATGAACTTGCCAGATTCGGAAACATGTATAAGTAAGCCACTACAAGAGAAACAAATACTTAAGAGTTTAGTCAATTTCATTTTAGATGCAATTTCTCCAGATATGTTTAATGAACCTGAACCAGAAGAGAGAGGCATTGAAAATTACAGATACAGGCCAATCTATGGAAATTTTCTTCCTGGAGGAGCTGACCCAGATTCATATCTAGAAGATCCTGCAGATACAGAGAAAGAAAGTGCTGGGGAGGAAAGACCAGCAGAAGATGAAACTAAATCAGATTCTCTTAAACAACAGGAACTAGAAAAAACACTAAAAACTTTTGAAGTAGAACTCAAAGAGCCAAAAATGTCCCCAGTTGTGCCCGTTGTAAGAAATATTTTGAATGGAATTTTTCGGAATGATTTAATTGGTCAGTTAAAGGTGTTTACTCTTCCCCAGTCCCATTTATGTGACATTCCTCATGCTGATGATGAACCATTTGCTCAAACATCTGTTCAGTCCCTGGATGAAACAGTGGGCCCTTTAGTATCTGAAGCAGATGTAACCATTGTTGCAGATGATGTCGTTAGAACCATATTTCAAAAACTTTATTCTGCTGCCATGACAGATAGAAATGAAAGTGAAAATAGGTATAATACTATCACCTTCCCAGCAGACATCTCTTTTCCTAAACCTACCCGTGGAGGAAAGTCCCCTGTTTATTCTACCATACTGGACAGAAATCCATGCACACTTCAGTCCACTTTCAATATTGGTAAACTGACCAAAATAAATGTCGTTGAAGATATTATACAGTCAATATTAACAAATTTAGAAGCATTTGCTACTTCTAAAGTAAAGGCTCTCTTTTGTCCTCACATCAGTTTCACAGTTCCTGTGGCTTTACCTTCACAGCAGGATAAGATTGCTTTACAACAACCATGGTTATCCACCAAAGATTCACATTCTGAAGACCAATTTTCTTGTTGCTCAATGGATCACAGTAAATCAGGAAAGACCGCCTCGATATGTCAACTGAGTGCCTCTAAATTAAATATGTATGCAACAGAAGTGGCTAGACAAAATTTACAAGGAATCAAACATAAATTAGATCAAGACATAAGAAGTCCATTCTTAACTCAAAGTGTTGTGGCTTTTGAAAGTATTCCAAGTCAGGTTGTTAGCACAGTGTTAGATATTGTGTCTACTAAAGGCAAATATGAAAAAAAATGTATTTGACAGAGAGACTGATCCAGTTGCACCAGAAGATGTTATTGAAAAGCTATTCAATAAAAGTGATTACTGTAAAAAACTTCAATTTCAAATACTAGATACCATTGAAGGTATCTTAATTGATATCTGTGAGGAAACAATAGATGAGAATAATCTCCCACTTGCTGTATCCACTCTTAAATGTAATGTAAGTGGGAGACATTTAGAAACAAACCCTGAAAGGGACCCTAGGTATGCAAATAAGGCTATTCTCACACTTTTAGTTCCTAAGGAGTGTGTTGCTATGATTTCCAACGATATGGTGGATATTGTTCTTCAAAATCTCACTTCTGCTATCATGGTTCACATCAGTGCAGATGATTCCATTTCTCCAAGATTGTCTACAGCATTTTCTGATGCATTTTCCAAAGCAGAGCATCAACAATCCCCTAATAAAGACTCAGTGAATGGAAGGGCAGAACATCAACAACCTCTTGTTACAGACTCAGTGAATGAAAGGGCAAAGCGTAAGCAACCTCCTGTTATAGATTCAGTGAATGAAAGGACAAGGGAGAGATTTCCTTTTGCAAGAAAAGGAAGAGATATTCAGCTGAAATCAGCTGCTTCTGATGATAATCAGACAACTGTACTTAAGAAACAAGATGCCAAGAAATCTACTCCTGATCCATGTGAGGAAAATGCTTACTGTTACTTTATTACTAAAACTATTTTGAATAGATTAAAATCTTTTTCCACAGAAAGAATAGATTTGCTACTTATTCTTGATCCTGAGACTAGAGAAAAACCAGATGTTGGCTCAGAATTTACAAATTGTAAACAAAATGACAGTGTGTTTCTTGAATCAAACCAAATGCCATTAGGTGTGACTGTCCCGAAACTATCAACAGCTGGAACCATTCTCAATCAAGAAGTCACAAATTACACATTAGCTAATTACAGAGAAAACCGTAGACCTGCAATTCATATATCGCAAGCTAGTCTTAAGGAATATGCTGACCTAATCGCCAATATCATTTTGACGCTTATAAAAAATGACATAGACCTAGAAATCCAAAAGATGTATACATATCAAAACAATACTTCATTTCAAGAAAACATTGCAAGTGAAACTGTCAACATCTTAAAGAGTTTATGTAATAAAATATCTTTGAAGGCAAGTGGCTTTTACTCAAAGCAGGACCCTGATCTTGTTACCCAACTAGCTGTACGAAATGAAATAGTGCCAGGTCAAAGAAAAATGGAAGACAACACCAAACTGTCTCTTTTCAAAATACTCAGCTGAAAACCAAAAAACACCAGAAGTGGAAAACCAGAGAAGGACATTGGAAGAAATATTTAGAAATGGAGAATCTGGACAGGAAAAAACAAATTCTTTGTTAAGTGTAGTTAAGGAAATTTTAAAGAAGGCATATCAAAGGGTATTGGAAAACACAGAACATTGTTCTCCATTTAATGAACTCCCCCACTTTACATCTGATTCTAAAATTAAAACATCAGCACGAAAAAAAGCCTTACAGTCACATATGAGCAGTGTTGCAAATGACATAGTTGAAAGTGTTTACACAAAAATGTTCTCAGTAATTATGACCTCATTATATGAAAACAGTGAGACCAGAGGAGAAATGGAAGCCTCTGGCAGTGATGGATTACTGATGAATCCATCATGCTTTAGACAACTGAAAAAAGCAGTGTTCCCCCTAAACCTGTGATACCACAAGTTTATCCTTACACAGGCATTGGAAGTGCCAGTTCATTGGAAAATACCTTATTGCGATTTTCTCCATCGCGACTGGGTGAAAACTTGGTTCAAAAGGTTCTCAAAAAGATCACAGATTTTGCTTTGCTGAATCTAGAAGAGAATTCATCCCCTAAAGGTCAATCTGATGAAATTCTGAGGCCATGCAATTCTAAATCTAGCCCCAAGGGCAGCCCTAGGGCAAGTGTTAAGACAAATTTTAAAACAAAATCAAAAGTTACCTCTTTGTCTAAATTTGGAACAAAACCACAGCTCGGACCTAGTGGAGCTAAAGCCCAAAGCAAAACCAAGTTAGGTTCTAGAGAGAAGACCCTAAAAGGTAGCTGGTCCAAGACTTCCGTTGGGCTCCCACACCTACTGTCAATAGGGGAGGCCAAAAATCCCTCACTGAGAGCAAAACTCCCCACTGCGGAGCTAAAAGTGTATGCCAGGGATATACTACGTAATATTCTGCAAACAACTGTGAATGAATTTAAAGAGGTGAGGCAAAATAGAGCAGTGGCAAATGTAAACACTTTACTTTCTGATCAAATTGAGAGAGCAAGTGGAATAGTGAGTGCAGTTTTGCAAAGACTACATGCTATGAAGAATAATTTGGCCAATCCAATAAAAGGCTCACATTCAGATGATCTCAAACTTCCATGGGGGTATTTTAGTACAACCTCTGCTACAAATCCAGAAGCCCATTTCTCTTTGGAGAATGTTTCTTCACAACTAGACAAACTCTTTCCCAAAGAAGATATTTTTAAACAAATGTTTGACAAATGGGAAACAGAATCAAGCAACACGGGTAACGAAAAATATAAGCTACTGATGATAGCCGAGGCTGTTTTGAATGAAATTTCAACGAAAGCAAAAGAATTAGAACAATCTGTTTCACTTTTAAGTTTGTCACTTCTTGAGCCATGTGAAAGCAGTCACCATCATTTTAAAAGAGCTGCTTCTAGAGTTGAGGATTCTCAAGCATAAGTTAATATATTTGGCCAGGAGATCATTAAAAAGCTATTTGAAAAATTAGAGTTGTGCTTCTTGACTCAGATGTTCACAATGGATAGCAAAGAAACACTACAAAGCAAGAAAGAAACTGCTGCTAGAAGAAAATGTGGTTCCTTATGAACAAACAATCTCAACGATGTCCCAACTTACAACACAAAGTTGAAAGACAAAACACTGGGGATCGCTGGCCACCAGATCACTCAAGAGATCTTGGAAGGGGTTCTGAACACCTTAGAGTCATTTGCAGACCTACAGTTTAAACACGTCTCTACATATGCTTTTTCTGAAATTGTGAGAACACTTATTGAAAACTTTTTTGCTGTGCAACAGAAACCAGCAATGAAAACAATATTTCCCAAGTTACAAACACTGACTATGTTTCCTGATGAATCTAAATCAAGTAGTATGATTTCCCAGGAAAACATACACAATGCCCTTCAACAGCTTTACTTTTTCCATTCAGAATTGCTTACTTATGCTGTTAATACTGTCACTGACATGCTTAGTATAATTAAAAACAAACTAGACAAAGAAAAATGCCACAAGGAACCATCTTCAACTAGCATATTTGAAGAAAACATTGTAGCAAGTCAGATCATCAGCACACTGATAGACCAGTGCACGTATTTCTATGAGTTGATCAAAAGCCATCCAAAGGAAAATGCTCCAAGGAGCTAAAAATGCCTGCACTGTTAATTGCTCCCAATTTACAACTAGACCAGAAATGTCCACTTCAAAGTAAAGGGAATTAGCTGCTGGGATGATCCTCCACAAATCTCCAGCTTGTTGTCTTATTCAGAGGAAGATATGAAAATAAAGGACAAGACTTCCTTAGATGTACCTTCATATGTCAGATACTCCACAGGAGATTCAACTAAAACCATAGAGCCAATGGAAGGACTCGAATCAGAGTTTAAACCATCATCTTCTAGAAGTGAAGCCCAAGCCTTCAGCCATTCTGATCAAGCTGTGAAAGGAGACTGCTCTCTCCCAGAAGGCACTGTCTTACCAGTTTCATCTCAGAAATCCAGTGACTCTACACAGGCAGCACTAGAGCACCCCATGTCTTTCAAAGAAACGGAAGAGGATGAAAATCAAAGAGTGCTTCACTATGGGCCTCTCAAACCAGTTGTTAACCCAGATTTTGTTTTGCACAAAGGATATTCCTTTAAGGCAGCATTTATCTGAAAATCTGGTTTGCAGTGTTACAGAGGGATCTAAGATTGATAACTCAGATTAACTTAAAAGTTCTGTGGCACCATCAAAAGGCTACAGAAATGGGAAAAGTTATTTGTTTAATTGTAATGGTTTCTTCCTTTATCTGTCTTTAACATTGCAAACTGGAAAGAAACATTTGACTAGAGAAGTGAGGAGAATGAAAATTTACTCTTTGAAGCTTCCTTTGGAAAATATGTTCCAAGAATTAGGGTGTCGGAGGGGTGAGGAGTGAACATTCAAAGTCCTTCACCCATTATTCATCAGTTTTAAAGATCCAGGTCAGCCAACACTGTGTCTTTTTCATGAAAATTTCTTTATTTAGATTGGTGTATTAGTTCCCTAGTAAGAAGTTCAGAAAAACATGTTATCGTGTCTAAATCTGTTATAAGACTTTCAAAGCAAATGATGAAAACAGTGTACTTAAAGTATGCATTTTGCATTTCTTGATGAGTAAAATGTAAAATTTGAAGCAAAAGGAGGAACCTTAGTTGTTAGGGTCTCTTCTTTGAACTGGACTGTTAATCTTGAATGCAAAAAAGAATTATACAAAAGAGGAAATATTGCTTGTGATTTTCACTTATTTTTTCTTTTAAACATATGACTAATATATAAGTAAAAGGCACTTAAAGATAAGTAATTTTACTAAATTGAAATAGAAACCATGTGAAAGTTGCCTTACTTATTATTCAATACAATAGAACCACGGCAAAAATGACTGAATTGATTGTTTTTTAACATGCATTCTCTCTTTAATTCCAGACTTCTAGTAGGAATTCATTTCAGAGTTTAACAAAGCCCGACATCACCAAAGTAAAGCTTTTAAAAGGTGTCCAAAGCAAAAAAGATCTTATCATTCGGTTAATAACTCATGATATTAGTCAAGAAAATTTAGAAAATGAAGAAAGCTTAGCTTCTGATGAAGTTGTTTTCAGTTCACTTCAGTCGCTCAGTCGTGTCCAACACTTTGCAATCCCATGAATCACAGCATACCAGGCCTCCCTGTCCATTACCAACTCCTGGAGATCACTCAGACTCAAGTCCATCGAGTCTGTGATGCCATCCAGCCATCTCATCCTCTGTCGTCCCCTTCTCCTCCTGCCCCCAATCCCTCCCAGCATCAGAGTCTTTTCCAATGAGTCAATTCTTCGCATGAGGTGGCCAAAGTATTAGAGTTTCAGCTTTAGCATCATTCCTTCCAAAGAAATCCCAGGGCTGATCTCCTTCAGAATGGACTGGTTGGATCTCCTTGTAGTCCAAGGGACTCTCAAGAGTCTTCTCCAGCACCACAGTTCAAAAGCATCAATTCTTCGGCGCTCAGCCTTCTTCACAGTCCAACTCTCACATCCATACATCACCACAGGAAAAACCATAGCCTTGACTAGACGGACCTTTGTGGGCAAAGTAATGTCTCTGCTTTTTAATATGCTGTCTAGGTTGGTCATAACTTTTCTTCCAAGGAGTAATCATCTTTTAATTTCATGGCTGCAGTCACCATCTACAGTGATTTTGGAGCCCCCAAAAATAAAGTCTGACACTGTTTCCACCGTTTCCCCATCTATTTCCCATGAAGTGATGGGACCAGATGCCATGATCTTCATTTTCTGAATGTTGAGCTTTAAGCCAACTTTTTCACTCTCCTCTTTCACTTTCATCAAGAGGCTCTTTAGTTCCTCTTCACTTTCTGCCATAAGGGTGGTGTCATCTGCATATCTGAGGTTCTTGATATTTCTCCCAGCAATCTTGATTTCATCTTGTGCTTCTTCCAGCCCAGCGTTTCTCATGATGTACTCTGCATAGAAGTTAAATAAGCAGGGTGACAATATACAGCCTTGACGTACTCCTTTTCCTATTTGGAACCAGTCTGTTGTTCCACGTCCAGTTCTAATTGTTGCTTCCTGACCTGCATATAGGTTTCTCAAGAAGCAGGTCAGGTGGTCTGGTATTCCCATCTCTTTCAGAATTTTCCACAGTTTATTGTGATCCACACAGTCAAAGGCTTTGGCATAGTCAATAAAGCAGAAATAGATGTTTTTCTGGAACTCTCTTGCTTTTTCAGTGTCACAAACTCACCTTGGGAGAAAAAGACACAACTGAGCGTAAGACAGAAATGTAACTATCAGTGACCAGGTTTCTATAGAAAGGGTAGAAAGTTTCACAAACTTAGTCCAAGTAATACACATTGGGTAGGAAGATAAGGGCATCAACTGGATCCCAAGTAGTCTCTCCCAGCTCTGATGATATTTACAACAAAAGGGAAATGATTAACAGATGAAGCCAGGAGCCTCAATTGAAGAAAAACAAATCATGAAAAGAGTCCTAGGCTATTTAGAAGGACAAGAAAAACAGAAAATAGAAACTGGTTAGGAGAAATATAAGTTAATTATTTAAAATGATAGGTTGTGGGGGCTTTTGGTACACTGACCTGTAAATATTCATTGGAAGTTTTGTGTGTACCAACTACATTCCAGTGGGCAGGACCAGAAGATGGACTTGAAGGGGAGTAAAAACATTCATGCAAATTCAGCCTATCTGGGTTTGAATTCTGGCTTTGTCACTTAGTAGCTATGTGACTTTGAGGAAAGTTATTTAACCAACTATCTTCTTAAAAATTACTTATCCAGCTTGTTAGTTGAATATGTTGAATATTCCCCCTGTAAATAGCCCATAAACCCTAGCTCTTAGCCCTGGTTCTGTACCCTTCTAGTGGTGATCTGGGCCTCACTGACTTCTTGGGTTAGCCCTACCCCAAAAATTGTACCTTACTCATATGTAAGGTACATATGTAAGGGATTACACATGATTTAGAATTCCCTAGTAAAACAATCCCATGGATTATCAATTTGCAGGAAACCTGGGTTCAATCCCTGGGTTGGGAAGATCCTCTGGAGAAGGGAAAGGCTACCCACTCCAGTATTTGGCCTGGAGAATTCCATGGACTACAGTCTATGGAGTTACAAAGAGTCATACATGACTGAGCGACTTTCACTTTCACTTCTTTCCAATTAACTCAGAAGCAGCAACGAACCAGAGAAAACAAAACACAGGGATATGACTCTGGCCAGTTCAGGAGCTCATCAGGTCAATAGCCTTACACAAACTCTATGTACTGGGATCTGTTTATTTACTGGAAAGCCATGTGAAATCTCATGACCAAACAAAGTGTGCCTGGTCAGAAATGCTGGCTATATAGATAACTAAGGAAATGTTGTGGTATATTTTATTTATTATAAACACTCTTTTGTGTCTTACTTGTATTTTTCCAGGAAACAGAAATGAGACCTAGCACCGAACCAACACATCACTTCATCCATAGAATGATGAGTGCATCTTTATATAATGAAGAAGATCTGCCTTCATTTGCTAGGTACAGTCAGTTAAAGTAATACTAGTTGGCTAAGGAAATAGAAATGGCACCCCACTCCAGTACTCTTGCCTGGAATATCCCATGGATGGAGGAGCCTCGTAGGCTGCAGTCCATGGGATCGCTAAGAGTAGGGCACGACTGAGCGACTTCACTTTCACTTTTCACTTTCATGCATTGGAGAAGGACATGGCAACCCACTTCAGTGTTCTTGCCTGGAGAATCCCAGGGATGGGGGAGCCTGGTGGGCTGCCGTCTATGGGGTTGCACAGAGTCGGATGCGACTGAAGCGACTTAGCAGCAAGGAAATAGAAATCTGAAATGAAGATTATGTTGATGGGAAGAATGGGCCCCTCAAGTAAACCTGTGAGGAAGCCAGTTTAGCCCTTCAATCTCCCCTCACTCCTTCCCCTAACTCCCCTCTGTGTTTACTTCCTGGGCCCTCCATTCACATCTTTTCTCCTATTCCTATTTATCTGGTCTCTACTTTCTTCTCCTGGGATCTACTTTCTAGTATAGTAGTCTATAGTATAGTTACTTTGAGTCTTTAATGTGTTAAGTTCTTGAATCTGGGAGACAGGCTCTGAGTCAACAGTCCCCACACTAATGGCTCACCTAAAGGAGTTCCCACTTAGTTCATGTGTGTACCTAAATGCTCAGCCGGGTGGCACTGTCAGAAGAATCCCAAGGACATAGAGGGACAATGTAAATTAGAGCACTCAGAAGAATTCTCCAAAGCATTAGAGTTGGAGTTGGGCTTTAAATGATGGATAAGATTTAGATAAGACCATCCAGGTTGGAGAAGACTGTAAGAGAAAGGCTGGACCATGTGGTATCTAGAGGGACAGGGAGGAACAAAGTACACTGAAGTCCTAATAGTTTTTCTAGAATAGCCAAAACATGTCTAAAATTGCCCTTGTGTTTATAAGAATATTCACAAACTGGGAACAGTAGCACTGTTTTTGTGTTTTAAAACTTTTTATTTTATATTGGGGTATCACCAATGAACAATGTTGTAGTTTCAGGTAGACAGCAAAGGGATTCAGCCATACATATACATGTATCCATTCTCCCCCAAACTCCCTTCCCATCCAGGCTGCCACATAACATTGAGCAGAGTTCCCTGTGCTATACAGTACATCCTTGTTGGTTATCTGTTTTAAATACAGCAGTGTGTACATGTCCATCCCAAACTCCCTAACCATCCCTTCACCCCACCCTCCCCGCTGGTAACCATAAGTTCGAAACAGTAGCACTTTGTATCATGGGAGAAATAGGGCATAAGGAAGAAAATCCACCCTGTTCCAACTATATCCTTTTCCACTTGGCACCATGAAATTAAGGTTTCTTTTTGACTCGATGCCATTTTAGGACATCCACTCCTGGCCCACCACTGGCTTTATCTCCACTCACGCTTGTCTTAACATACATAATTAGTATTGCAGGCAAATCTCAACTATTGGTATCATTGCATAAGACAAGTGGGAACATATAAACCAAAGTCAGTGTAGCTGTCATTTTTATTTTGAGAACTCACAGACATACCATGCCAGGTTTACATCTATATAAAGACTTGGACAGATGGTTCTTTAACAGTCATTATTATTCATTAATCATTATTCATTCCTTCATATAAAATACAAAGAAAATTAAATGTCTTGTATCTTTTCTTTAGCTTTGATGACGAGCGTTCCACAGATCCAAGTGCCAAGGTTACAGAAGGTTGGATTGATTTCTTTTCTTCCTTTAAATTAGATTGTATTTAAAAAGAGAGTTTGTTCATCACATTGATGAATACTGAGTTTTCCAGTAAGCTGATCTAAATTGGAGGAATACTGAGTCAGTTAACCAGTTAGTGTGATGAACTAGTTTTCTTTTTCTGAAACACTAGTAAGATTCCATTAATAATTGTGGTGAGAAGTATGTAGTGTGACTGTAAGTTTACAGTTACCATGATCCTGTGGGAAATATCCAGGAAATAAAGGTTTATCACATCTATATGTAGACTACAGCCCATGCTACTAGGATTTAATAATCTCTTTAAGAATGTATGCTTGCTTTGTATAACTAGGTTAGCCCTAGTAAAATATATTTAAAAGCTTTTAAAGCTAAAAATTAAACCTACATTTATTTGCTTACATTAAATCCTGGCTAGGGTGGACCCCACTTTAATTCTGTCTCTGTTAAAACTGACTCATTATTTATGAGTTTGGTCCTCTATTCTTTTAAAGCTCAAAGGATCAATGTGGCTCTAACAATGGAACAGCGCTGAGGTAAGGGTATCATGTTTACTGTAAAGATGGCCTGAAAACTCCAACTACGGAGTTGGAGTTGGCCTTGGTTGTTTCAAGCCTGCACCCACTCAAGAAGTTACTCAAGAAATATATCCTCTCCATTTGAGAGTGGGAATAACATTCATTAAAAGATGAATCATAGAATGGAGTTAAGTTGCCAGAATCCCATAAATAGGTCATCGTCAGAGGATGATACATCACTGGTGTGTTTCCTGTATTATGGGATCATAGGCTGTCAGAGCCAGAAAGTAGCTGCTGCTGCTGCTGCTGCTGCTGCTGCTGCTGCTGCTGCTGCTGCTAAGTCACTTCAGTCGTGTCCGACTCTGTGCAACCCCATAGACGGCAGCCCATCAGGCTCCCCTGTCCCTGGGATTCTCCAGGCAAGAACACTGGAGTGGGTTGCCATTTCCTTCTCCAAAGAAAGTAGCTAGTATACCTTATTTTACAGCTGAAGAGACTGAGGTTCAGGGTAGGGAAGTGACTTGTCCAAGGTTATACTGTCAGTCAGAATATAGATCCCAAGTCTCCTAAATCTGAATTCAATGTCATTGTTTTCTTCAACTTCACTGCAGTGAGTCATGCTTAGATATAGGTATCCTGTGGTAATATTTAATATTACACCTGTCCAGTTCATGCATTCATTCACATTCAAAAGAGTCATTGAGCACTTTCTTCGGGCTGGACGCTGTTCTAAGTTGTGGAGATACAGCTGCGAATGAGAGACAAAGTCTTCACCTCCTTCTAATTGGGAAGGGGATATAAACACAATAGGGCTTCCTCTGGGGTGAAGAGTTGGACAGGACTGAGCGACTGAGTACAGCACATAAACACAATAATTCTAGATAGGAGTAAGTACTTCCCATTTCACCCAGGATAAAAGCCAGGGTCTTTACAATGGCTTACAAGGCCACACATGGTCTGGATTCCACTCACCCCTCCTGGTGACCTGTCTGACCACCTCTCTTTATGATCCCTCTTAATCACTCCACTCCGGCCACATGAACATTTATCTTCTTCAGATCTTTGCTGAAATATTATATTTGAAGTCAAAAATTCCCTGAACACTTTTCTTTAAAACTGAAACCCCAATGCCACCCCAGCACTCCCTGCTTTAATTTTATCCCTAGCATTTGTACCATCTGAAAGCTGTTTTAAAAATTTGTTTATTGACTCTCTCCCTTCCCTAGAATGTTAGTTCCATGAGGGCAGGGATTTTTCTGTTCACTGTATCCCCACGTGTCTACAAAAGAAGCACAGAGTAGATACTCAGTACATATTTGTGAAATTCATGAATGAATATGAAAATAAAAAAATAAAGAAGAACCCAATGATATAGAATGACTGGCTAGATTAGTTTGGTCCAAGAAGTCTAGAAACATCAGATCTTAATAACGGGAAGGAAGTGACCACAAGAAGATCTGGAAGCAGAGTGTCCCACACACAGAGTTCAGTAAGTGCAAGGGACCCTAGATGGGATGAGCTTGGCATGTTAGAGGCACCTTCCCCAAGACCTGTGCCCAGAATTTGAGGATCTCACCTCTTTTGGTTTCTTCTGCTTGCCTAGTTTCTGCGATTCTCTGATGAAATTATTGAGGTTATTTTTGTGCCAAAATGTGTACATGTCTCAGAAATAACTGTTTTTCAATATTGTGTTTTGGTCACAGAAAGTCTTGAAAGTCCATGTCTGGAGAGTTTGAGCAGTCTTAAGGTAAATATGTTTCACTGGCTCCCCTCAGTGTGAGCCAGTGGAACCCTGACAGAAATGAGGGAGTACCTTAAAGTAAGAGTGTGGTGTGCCTTGAGGGGGCCTCACGAAGCACTCCCAGCTGGGGCCAACCCCTGGTTGAAGTATTGTCCCCGAGTAAGTGCATAGAGTAAGCCCCTTAGCACCTGAGAACAATGGCACGCAAGGAGTGAGTCCCTGGAACTGGAGGGCCTGGTGGGGGCAGCGAGGGAACAGATGCTTCAAAAAGGAAAGGGCGCTGGCTGAGGGAAATGAATGCTGGCTCCATCTGCTTTGCAGGGTACCCTTCCTAGGCAGCTTTCCAAAAATCTGGCCCACCTTAGTGTGATCCCAGGAAATTCCCTCCACCTAAAGCCCTCTTAGGAAGTCTCTGAGGAGACTGAAACTACAGATCCTCCTAGATCCTCCTCTCTGTTTTGTATTACTTTTGCTTCACTTTAACCATCCCCCAGCATGCGTGTACACACACATAAACCCAAACCATCCCCCTTATCCTGCGTTATTTTCTCCACAGCACTTAGGTCACCATTTAGTCATTTATTCAACATTTATCAAGTGCCTACTATGTGCCAAGGGCTAGAGATTCAGAAGTAAACAAAGCTGTCAAATATTCCTGCCCTCATCCTCTGGCAGAGGATTCACTTGAGTATAAGCTTCACTACAGCAAGGGCTTGTCTCTTTCACTCATAACTGTATGCCCAGCACCTAACATAGGTCTGAGATAAGGTAGACGCTCAATAAATGTTTGTCAGATGAACAGCCTTAGCACCATCAGAGTCAAATTTCAACTAAGTCAGGAGTGCCTCAGCTCCTACCCCCATGAAGCTGATGGACAGCCCTGTGTGGGAACCGTTACACAGAGCAGAGGTTCTCAACCCTGGCTGCACCCTGGAATCAACTTTAACAACTGACGCCCAGCGTCCCATCCCCAGAGATTCGGATTCAGTTCGTCTGGGTTGCAGCCTGGGCCCTGGGTGATTTTGATGAACAGGCAGTGTTGAGAACCACTTGAGTTAATGGACTTGTGTCTGGCCATTTAGTAGCATCTGCCCCTTCCCCTCCTTCCTTTAGATAAGGAATTCTCAACCTGACTTCACACTAGAGTCGCCTAGGCAACTTAGAAAAGAAAACAATGCTTACCCCAGCCTCAGGGATTCCTGTTCATTTGGAGTGGGGTCCAAGCACGCCTATTTGTAATATTTCTCCAGATGGTTGTGTTGTGCAGACAACGTTGAGAACCAGTCCCTTAGATTGTTCTGTCCCAGTTTATCCTTTTATGTAGTCTATCCTCAGTATCCTAATCCACAAACTGCCTCAAATCCAAAACTTTCACCATAATACTCTGCTCTCCATACCAACGATAGGTGTTGGTGTGGAGAGCTTCTCTCATCTCTCATGCTTCTCTCATCTTGCCTTCATTGATCTGCCCCATCCTTTTTGCCCGCCCTCACCATGGCACATCTAGCCCAGCCAACTCCGCCAGCCTATTGCAGGCCCTTCTGGGACCCTGCTGCTCCTGCATTCCAGGGGGTGAGGAAGGTCCACAGTGCAAAGCCAGCACCTGAGCCACCATCTCCACCCTGCCCCGTCCAGGCTGCTGCAACCTCATACTACCACCTTCTTGCTCAGACCTCACAATGGTTAAGAATTATTTCAAAGATTGGGGTAGTATAATGGACCTCCCCTTGCCTCCTCTTCTCTTAAGACCTCCACTATCATTATCTTTGCTCCGAGAAGGATCGAAAATGTTTTATCTGTTACAAGCTCCAGGAGGGCTGACATTGTTTTGTGACCTGGGACACGTGAGCCCTTGAAATTATCCGCCAGCGGCAGCCCTTGTCTGAGTCTGGCGCCAATCCTGGGTGTCCTAATTAGCAAGAATTATGAGAAGTCGTGCCTAGGAATAACCAAGTCCCAGAAGATAATTCTTTGAGACTGAGGGGCCCTGAGATTTCTATGTACGATGCTACAATGGTTGTGCTCCCTTCAGGGTTTCTAGTGTTTCCTGTCCATCAAAGGGCAGAGGCTTAAGCTAGTATTGCACCTTTGTCTTGGCAGTTTCTCACCCTCTATCAATGCAGAAGTGACCTGACCAGCCAATATTCCTCAAACGATGTCACTTCAGGTACAACAAATTTATTATATTAGAATGAAGCTCTCAATTATGTCATTTTCAACATAGGAGTTTTGATCATTCACCCCCCTTGCCCATCACATTGAATGGCTCTTGCCTTGCAGCACACCTACCCACCAGCAATACGAGGACGAAATAATATGACTTAGTATGTATGTGTGTGTGTATGTGAGTCGCTCAGTCGTGTCTGACTCTTTGCGACCCCATGGATTGTAGCCCTCCAGGCTCCTTTGTCCATGGGATTCTCCAGGCAAGGATACTGGAGTGGGTTGCCATTTCCTTCTCCCTTAGTATGTATGTAGATTGCAATTTGCAGGTTATTATGCAGTTATCTGATTTAAACCTCACAGCAAAGGGGTGACAGGTACTGAGAGTAACATTTATTAGGGACCGGCCATGTACCAGGCATTCTGCCAAGTGCTTTTCTCACATCCACCCTGTGAAGCATCATTTCCATTATATCGACAAGGTTAACAGTCACTAAAGCTTATCATACCATGCTTCCTTGCAAGTCTTGAAGTTGTCTCTCAGGAGAAAATGGAGGCAAATGACCTGCCTGAGGTGGCACAGCCAGCAGGTGGCTGAGCCAGGGCTCAAACATCACAGGTCTTGAGGCTCTATCCCATATTCTTTTTCCTGCCAAACAGGGGCCACATCTCAGAACTAAGCAATGACCAGGAACTGCCTGCAGAGTTTAGTGATAAGTAGAAAAGATCCCATTTAGGTTTCCAAGTAGCATGTCCAGTCAAAGAGTAAAATCACATTCTTCTGTGACTTCAGTTTGATGGGGACACCCCTCCCAACCCCTACATTCTACACATTAGAGGAATTCACTGAGAAGCAGTTCAGATAACCTATTTTTGCTCTGATAAGGGCTTTTGGAGGAAGAAATGCAGAAATGGCTCACCCTGTGCTAAGGTGCTCAAAGTAGTAAAGCTCCCCACAGAGGACAGTTTACATTGAATTTGAAATTACAATGATACCTGCTTAGGAAAACCCACCAAAAAAAGAGGGGGCTTCTGGACCAAGACAGGCTCATTACAGCTTATTTTTTCACAAATAGGATTTTGGGGGAATCAAAATCCGTTCATGGTACGATGTGTCATTCCCTAGCCCTTGGCATGTGTCATGGCCATAAACACCCAGGTACATTTCTCTCTTCAGAGTGACCAGTACCAACCAAGTGAAGTCCATGGTGCTGCCCACAAAGCAGATCAAAGCAGCAGCAGGGTGTCTTGAAGGAGACCTGGAAATGGCGACCAGGCATCTACATTTTTAACAAGACCTGCAAACTGCAAAAACAAAGCTTTATTCTTCCCCTCAAGATTTCAGAATGTGGCCTTGCAGTCTATGCTTGAATTCTGTAACTAAGTCTTTGTCTTACTTTTTCAGAAAAGGTCTCTCCATTCAAGCCTTTACCTTTGCAAATTTTGGCTTTTTCCTTATTAATTTCTTGGTTCTTATTTTGTTTAAACTATCAGCACATTCCAGTACTGCATTATTGATCTGAAGAGCTAAACTATCCCCCCCCCTTTATTGGGGGTTAAATTTGCTATCTGCTACCTTAGTTTTAATCATAGATCCTTGAGGTTCCTAAGGTTATATTGCTAAAGAGAAAAAGTGAGGATTTGCAAGAGGTCTAGAACCATGTCTTTTACTAGAAATAAGGTATGTGCTTTATTGCCCTGTTTCTTTTTATGACATCTTCTCACAATGCATCAGCAACAAAGATAAATGCTCATTTCTGTCCTTACAGATACAACAATCGTTTTGTTAACATAAACTATTAGATGCTTTAAGAGCCCTTTGCACAAGACAAGTGGTATAGAACAGTGAGTCCAAATGGAGACTTTTATTGGCCACACAAGTCCTGTATAGCTCACGCAACAAACAGATCACTTGGGGTCAGACAACTGAAAATGCACCCAAACTGAGTGAGAAATGATAGCCTTTTGTAGTGCACAGCTGCTTTTGCCTGGACATTTTGAAATGGACACCAGTACTGTTGAGAGTTGAAAATTACCTTCTTGTGTGGAATTAGCTCATCAGGCTACCCATGTGACCTTAGACAAGGCATCTGACCTCACTGGGTTTCTCCTGCTTTCTTCCCAAGGCTGTCAGAAGGAGCAAAATACTCTTTGTGAAAGCACTTTTAAAAACAAAAGCTATTATATAACTACTTATTTCTGAATCCCAAATGATCACTCCCTGGGGCCTGACAGCAATTGGAAAGCCTGGTAACTGATCACATTTCTCTTTTGGTTGTTCACAGACTGAGAAGCCCCATACTTCCTCTAGACAGGGGTCTGAAATGATGAGGAAGATATCAACTTTCTTCAAAGTGTTTTCAAGATCTAACACCAGTGTTCCGAAACGTTCCTCACCCTCACCCCCTCACCAAGACAGAAAATGAGACTGTAATACCCAATAAGCATGTTGAGCTTCCTCAAAAAATAAATGGTTGTTAAAGCTGACATTGCGTCCTACACACTGATTCTTGTAACTATTGAAAATAAGAGCAAAGAAAGCATAAGAAGGCAGTTGGAGAAAAGGAGGGTTTTGATAAATGCTTCTGACAAGCATTTTGGGATGAAAAGGGAAGCTTTGTGTCACATATAGATGCATCTAGCAGGCAGTGTGGGGTTGAAGCTCTGCTCTTAAGGGCCCTGCAGCCTTGCTGGGAAGATGAGAACTAACTTCAAAGCACAAGTGTGATACCAGTAAAACAACGTGTCATCACATCTTTCAGGCACCTTAGGTGTTCAAAGAAGGGAGTCGTCGCTGTGGGCTGGAGTGGTCTTGCTGGAGGAACTGGAATTCAGACAATCCTCAAAGGACTGTTAGGATTAGGGAGGCCTTGACCGCACCAGGAAGGCTATCCCCTCAGGTCACACACCTGCATACACTGCTGCCATGCCTGAACAATTTAGCTCTGGCCCATAGGACATTCTACCATAATGGAAATGGTCTGTATCTGCTCAGTTTGGTACAGGAGGCACCAGCCCCACGTGGCTATTGTCACTAGCAAGACTGAGGAACCCAGTCTTTCCATTTTATTTCAGTTTAAATAGCCACATGTAGCTAGTGGTTCCCTTATCAGACAGCACAAGTCTAATCGGTACAAGACCTCAGGGATAGCAGCCAATTCCAATTAGGTTGAAGGATTCCCTGAAAGTTCATTTCCAAAGTCTATCCTCAAACAAAGACATGTAGAGATCTAACTCCTCAGGGGGCTTTGAAGCCTCCAGGCATCCTCTTGGTCCCTTTAAGAGACATGCACCACCAGTGTGGCCAGAGAGGAGCTCATGGTTTCCAGTCATATTTGTGCCGCTGCACTTGTCAAAAAATTGATGGAGAAAGGATAAGCCCCATGGAGAACACCAAAGTCAGGGAATCACAAATAGAAAATTGGAACCTGCATCTGCCAGCTGGCCTCAAGTAGTGCTTGGCTAGAAACGGCTTCCATGAGACAGAAACACATGAAGAAGATCACTCACCTGTCATTCTCATACCCCAGCTTTATCCAGGAATTTAGGTCAGTGGAAGGTCTCAGCCTTATACTAATGCCCAAGAGAAGTATTTCTATGAAAGTCAATTTCCTTCATGCTGTACCTATAGTCCAGAAATGTTAAGTGAAGTTTAGTAAATAGAATGGCAGGCAGTTCTGCCCAAATATCACATATACCTAAATTGCGCTGCCTTCATCTCATTTTCTGCCCTTACATACAAAGTTCATTGCACGCGGCAGCATAAGTTTTAAAGTTAGCTTTTAAAGATCCATAATAATGACAAGCACTGATCTTAGCCTTTGTCTTCATGTTGATGTGTGGCAGAACCAATACAATATTGTAAAGTAATTAGCCTCCAATTAAAATAAATTTAAATTTAAAAAAATAAATAAAAATATATCAACAACAACCAAAAAAAGTAATACCAAAAAATAAAATTTTTTTAAAGTAATAGCAATCCAGTTTGGAAATCAAAAGTTATAAAAGCTACAGTGAAAAATTTCCCTCTCCTCTCCCAGCTGTTGGCCTGGTTCACCTCTCCCAAAGCAATCTCTATTACCAATGGGACCAGTATCCTTCTCAGAGATAGGCTTTGGATAACAAGTGTATCTTCATATGACTTTAGCAAGAAGTCTAATATCCTCCCTCAAAAAAGGCAGAAAACAGGAAGACGGAGGCGAGAATGGAAGGAGAGAATGTGTGCAGGCTATCTGACAGCTACTATGTCCTAATATCACTGCATTCGTAGTCTCAAATAAAGTCAGTCATTTTTTAAAATGCTCTTTTGTCTAATGAACTAAATGTCAAAAGGTGAACACCAGCATGGGAGGAAAGGTGCCTACCATAGTTCAAAGTCTGCTGGCCAAAATACATTGAGAATGTATGAGCTGGTAACTACAGTCCTTAGAGATAGAACCATTTAAATATTTTTTTTTAAAAATGAAAGCACTAAAAGTAACAATGCAGTGAAATAAAATGCAAATTAGAATAACCCAAATGTATCACAATATACCTTTCAGAGAAGAAAAAAGGAATAAAATGATAAAAATCCAATGTTGCCCAGATGTAGGGAATTACATTTGAACTCTGCAGTAGTGACAATCCTACAAATTTGATCTTTCTGAAAAGCAGTCTAACAATAAGATGAGTTATGGTTCCAGCTGTACTTTTGGACCTGGTAACTACATTTAGGTAAATTTGGTCCAAGGGAATAATATAAAGTGAAAAAAATGTAAAAGACTATATAAAAATGTATATAACATTACTATTAATTATGAAGAAAAATTAAAACAATCCTAGTGGGACACTGGTGTGGTGTATTATCAGGAAAGAATGCTATACAGGCACTGAAAAATGACAAGGATAGTGAAAATATACACACAAAGAAATGCAGATATGAAATAAGTAAAACCAGCACACAAATAAAATGTGAGCACAAAATAAGGCCCTGTTCGGGCCTCCCCACACAAGGGTGCTGGGAGGGGAGGCGTCAGTGCCCCTCCACTCTCCTCTCGTGGTGTGGACGTGTTCCAAGGGGCCCAACCGGGCCTGCCAAGCAAGCAGGAAGTGAACCAGAAGGGCCAGAAGGCAGCCACAGACCCAAGGAGACCCCAGGATTTCCTACAACCACCAGGGAAGGCTAGAGGGAAAAAAAAGATGTCACACTGATAACAATTACACAGTATACTTTATGATTTGGCAATCATATACTAATAAAAATTCAAAGAACTTAAGAGATCTAAATAACCATGAAGGACTTTTTTTCTTTTTTGCTGCTGTTAGCTGCTTGCTAACAAATGCCTTTCTCTTGAGGAAACATCATCACAACCATCTCCAACATCAATTCTTATGCCAATTCTAAACCTAGCCTAAGATGGATAATACCAAATGCCTCAGTTTCTTATGAGGCGTAGAAAAACAAAGCATTAGTTCAGATTGTTTCGAACAACTTCTGTAAAGATAGGAGGTCATCTTCAATCAACCCCAATGTACTCTTCTAAATTCTAAGCTGGCAAAAGGTAACCAAATTTTTGACTGATGTTCATTATAGAAAGTATATTGGTATTAAATATACAATAGCTATATAGCTAGGTGACAAGCATATATTTTAGAGTAACCTGTCATATGGTTTTGCCCCTTTTTAGGACCCAGCACATAATTTCAGTATTTTTAACAATTCATCTAGGGACCAATGTGTCTTTGATGACATGCTATTGGTCATACTTAGTTTGCATGCATGCTAAGTTGCTTCATTTGTGTCCAACTCTTTACAACCCAATGGACTGTAGCCTGCTAGGCTCCTCTGTCCATGGAATTATCTAGGCAAGAATATAGGAGTGGGTTTCCATGCCCTCATCCAGGGGATATTCCTGATACAGGGATCAAACTTGCACCTCATACATTGCAGGCGGACTCTTTACCATTGAGCCACCAGGGAAGCCCATACTTAAAGAATAACAAATGCTTATCACAGATAAAATTATTATTTCCAACTGGAAAAAATGATCTGTTCTTATCATTCATTTTATGATGGAGTTCCCAGTAACACTGGCAGAAATCAGAGGCCACCTATTTAGTAAAGGAAAGATACTAGGTTAAATCCTTTCAGTGCAAATAGTCACACCCAAACATGTCTTCTAAGCTTACCTTTTCAGATGAAAGATATCAGCAAATGTTTGACTTTATTGTTTGGTCTCAACAGCATAGTTAGTGCACAGCACTTTATACCTCACTAGACTACCATTTAGACAATGACCAGGCTATTCCTTTCAAAAAGCTTCAAAACATGTTTACAGAACATCTGTACTAGATAAGGATCACTTCCAATTTAGGGTTCACTGAGTCCATATACTGCCAAGATAGATACTTATGAGGTACACATTCCAGTAGGTTAGAGGAAGGAAAGAGACAGACTAGGGTGTTAATTAGGCCACATGAAAGAAATACTGATATGCCAAGAAGTAGAAATTGTTCTTAATGAGCACTTTATTCACTGGCTGTTCAGCTTTGAGGTCACTGCGAGTGAACCCATGAAAGGAACCAGTAAACATTCGTTGTTGCCAAAGATCAACTAAAACCAATAGCCAGCTGGTTGTTCTCAGCTGGGCATAGTGCAGGGTGTATTTGCACCTCTCAGATCTCTGACTCTAGGGAGCATAAGTGACTGACTGCCACAGCTATTGAGCTCTGAATCGCAATGCTGCTGCACTTTCCATCATCGTTGCATTTTCACCAAGGCCAAATTTCTCATGGGCTACTCTCAGCCAATGGCAGAGTGTAGCAGAGATGCTAAGATTGGTTATTCCTGCAAGACACAGGACTTCCCCTACAGGTGACTGGGCAGGGATGCTGTCAGGGAAGAAGCCCATCCTCACAAAGGATGGCAGGTCGACCTGATCCCACGTTACAGATGCAAAGTAGACAGACTTCATGGGGAAGAACAAGATAATAATACTTTATCAGCAAACAGAATGGGTATCAGTGGAGTTCTGCCAGTCCCCCAAGGGGCAATTCAGTGGGCTCAGAGACATGCTACCTGTGTGGCGGGTTGCATCACTGCCGAGGAACCCAGGGTCAAGGGCCCAGGACATTCTGAGCAATGAACAAACAAACCAGTGCTCCTTCCCCTGGGAAGCGAGTGGTTAAACAGTAGTCATACTATGGTCACTTTGCCCTACAGAAATGGTTCAGCATCAAGAAGCAGGTAAACTGTGCTTTCAAGAACCTCACCAAGAATGTGCAGATGTTCAGGGCCCATGGATGCCAAGAATGTGCAGATGCTCATGGCCCATGGTGGACTGCCTGTCCTGAAAGATGCATTTGCTTCGCAAAATGTCCTTAGAATTGCACCACCTGGTTAAGAATTTTCCTCTCCACCCTTCCTTCCTTCCCTCTCCCCACCGGGGTTAGAGACCTGCATCGAGTCCCACAGCTCTCCCCTGACTCCCTCCGCATTCTCCCTCATAGGCCTTTACCCTAATAAATCTCTTATGTGTTTAATCCCATCTTGGCCCCTGCTTCTCAGAGAACCCGAATTATCACAGATGGTGCCAGCAGTGGTCCAAGAGAACAGGCTGTGTACGATGGGGCCTGGGACTGCTTCAGTCACTGCCTGGTGGGCAGAATGGACACTGTCCTGAGGGGATGTGGGGCACGGACAGTCCCAGGCCTTGAGGACCCAACTGCTACAGATTTCTCTGGAGATGATATGGGAAACCTGAGAAAACAGGCTGCCAGATATGGTGATTCAGACTTTTGAAAATGGAGGAATAAGGAAGGCCTACAAAGACAGTGGAAATGGCGGGATACTGTTAAGTGTACTGATGCCCTGCAGCAGGGCAATGAGAAATGGATGACCGTTAGTAAGTAAAGAGTATGTGTGAGAGCCAGAGGGCCTCCAGGAGCTTCCAAAGAGGCCCTCAGTTCCTGCAGTGGAGGAGCGGATGCAGCAGAGCAACAAAGAAGCCGTAAGAGTTGCAGAACTCCAGGGAGATTACTCAATATTTAACATATGGCAGGTCGGCTTTGCTGCAGTCAGGGCCACATGACTTCACATGGTTGGAAAATCCTTGGGACCCTGAAACGTGGGGTAGGAAGATCTGGTTAGACTCGCCTGAAGGTGGTGGCTCTGGAGACACCCCCACCCAGCTCTCAGTATGCAAAGGGGGCCATTCTTTCCAAACAAGGGCTTGCACACCCTGTGCTGGAAGATGCTAGAGGATGCTCCCCTCACCAGACACGCAGTGCCCCCCGACCCAGGAGCTGTGTCCAGCCTCTTTCCTGGTTACCAAACTGCTATCCAGGATTAAATTCCAGCATTACCTGGCTAGGGAAGTGCTAGGCCTACCAAAAAGCTGCAAGAATTAACTGGCAGGTACTGACAGGAGCCATGGGAACACTGGGTTTGGTTTTCAAGGGTGCTGTATCAAGAATCAGAAAAGCAAGAATTCAGACTTAGAGCTCAGCATATAGGATTGAGAGGGCTTCCCAAATGGCTCAGTGGTAAAAGAATCCGGCTGCAATACAGGAGACACAGGAGATGCACGTTCGATCCCTGGGTGGGGAAGATCCCCTGGAGGAGGGCACAGCAACCCACTCCAGTATTCTTGCCTGGAGAAGCCCACTGTCAGAGGAGCCTGGCGGGCCACAGTCTATAGGGCTGCAGACTCAGACACGACTGTAGCGACTGAGCACACACACACACATACATACAGAATTTAACCCCCAGACAAGAACTGCAGGGGCTGAGCAGCTTCCACTGAGGTGGCTCACAGAGGACTGGAGAAAGTGCTGGTCACCACTAAGCAAAGCAGAAACACCTGAGCTGCCCTGGCAAAGGACCAAGGAAGGAATGAAGAGGCCGAGGGGAATAGGTATCCTGGAGAGGAGATTACATGAGGTAAGAAACCTCACCAGAGGGTAGTATTCCATAGCAGGGTCCAGAGGATATCCCACTCACCGAGGCACACACTGGTGAGAGGGGCACCAGTGTCATTAGGTTCAGAGGTGGCCTCCTCTGCAGGCCAGGGATGGCAGTAAGAGATCATCACAGAGCTGGGGCCCCACAGTAATAAAAACCTAGGAAGTGCCGAAGAATTGATGTTTTTAAACTGTGGTGGTGGAGAAGACTCTTGAGAGTCCCCTGGACTGCAAGGAGATCAAACCAGTCAATCCTAAAGGAAATCAATTCTGAATAGTATTGGAAGGACTGATGCTGAAGCTGAGCCTCCAATACTGTGGCCACCTGATGCAAAGAGCTGACTCATTAGAAAAGCCCCTTGATGCTGGGAAAGATTGACGGCAGGAGAAGGGGGCAACAGAGGATGAGATGGTTGGATGGCATCACTGACTCGATGGACATGAGTTTGAGCAAGCTCCAGTTGGTGATAGACAGGGAAGCTTGGTGTGCTTCAGTCCACGGGGTTGCAAAGAGTCGGACATGACTGAGTAACTGAATTGAACTGAACTGAGCAGTCCTTATCCACCAGAAGCCAGGAAGACACAAATACTAAAGTGAACCTCAAGGTCAGAAAGGCAGCCCGGCGGGCTTCACTCACATGGACTCATGGAAATGGCGCAAATGGACCATGGTGTCCCTAGAAGCAATTCAGAGAGCCACCAAGGGTTATCACTCAAGATCTACAAGCTGAAAAAGGCAAAAGTGGAGAAATAGGGGGCCGAGGGAGGTTCTCCCCAATAAAAAGTCCAAATTACTTGCTCAATTTCCAGACATCAGCCCATCCTCAGATCTGGAAGAGGTAGTTGGGCCCCTAGAAGGAAGGACAATGCCATGTAATGCTTCTCCCAGCATTAACTAATGAAGGGACCTAAAGCCACTCATTTGGGTGTATGTACACTGGGGCAACGGAGAAGGCAATGGCACCCCACTCTAGTACTCTTGCCTGGAAAATCCCATGGACAGAGGAGCCTGGTAGGCTGCGGTCCATGGGGACGTGAAGAGTCAGACACAACTAAAGTGACTTAGCAGCAGCAGCAGCACACTGGGGCAAGAATAGCCAGACATTTGAATACTGGATGCAAGATATATATGGCGTGTGTGCATATATATATATATACACACATACATATATGTATACCCTTTCACTTTTCACTTTCATGCATTGGAGAAAGACATGGCAACCCATTCCAGTGTTCTTGCCTGGAGAATCCCAGGGACGGGGGAGCCTGGTGGGCTACTGTCTATGGGGTCACACAGAGTCGGACACGACTGAAGTGACTTAGCAGCAGCAGCAGCACACTGGGGCAAGAATAGCCAGACATTTGAATACTGGATGCAAAATATATATGGCGTGTGTGTGTGTGTGTGTGTGTGTATACACACACATACATATATGTATACCCTGTTTCTCTGAAAAAACCCTAATTGATACATGAATCAAATACATATTCCATGGAGATGCAGTAGGTCAGGGCTGCTGTTAAACACCTGAATGATGCAGACAGTGGTAGGCTCTCTGGTAACTCTGCACCTATGGCCATATGGGGATGCCTGTATGACCAGCTGAAGGAGGAAACAGCTTGAGCCTGGTTTACAGATGGGCCAGCACTCAATATCTAAGTACAAAATGAAGATGGGCGGTATCTACGTAACAGCAGATACGTTCACGGGGGAGAAGGAACATTTTTCCAGTGGATGGAACAACAAGCAGGGCACTTGACTTGGTGTGGAAAAACTGGCCCAAAGTGAGACCGTTTATTGCATACGTAAGACTCCTGGAAGTGGCCAATGGCTTGATCATCGAATTGGAAGCCTGAAAGGAAAAGGGCTGGAAGATCAGAGATAAGGCGATCTGATGCAAAGGCTGTGGACTGACACATGGGAGCATGCAAAGTGTGAAGATTTCTGCATCATATGTTAACCACCACCAGAAAATATCTGTTATGGAAGACACACTGAACCACCAGGCAGACACAACGACTCAGCCAGATGCAGGGGCCTTTGTTAGTTACTACACAACTGGCATGATGGACACGAGCAGAGTGGTCACGATGGCTGATGGAGGTCCAGCAGCAAGGATGCCTGTTTACCAAGGCTCATCTACTGGGACTCCTCTGACAGGTGACTCTTGATCAAGGGCTCACCACTGGTCTTGCTGAAATAGTCTTAGAACTCCACTGCAGTCTTAAGACTTTTCCTATGTAACTTCCTTCTTTCCCTCCCTTTCTTCTCCAAAAGTTAGACATATGTCATAGTCTGACAGCTTTCCCAATCTCCACCAGCTCCCTCCCCACTCTCCTTCATGGACATCCCAATGACCAATCTAGGTGCACATCTCATCTAGGACCCACACAAACACATTAGTTGATTTAACTTAGCACATTCACTATTAAAGCTCTAGTCCTCTGTTTTACAGTGTCAGAAATTCCATTTTAGTAATTCAGCAGAGGTATTAAGGTTTTGTGGACTGTTCCTATCAAATTCATAAAGGATTGATTAAATAAATAAGTAGAATAAAATAAATAAATAAAAAGAATCTCAAAATGAGAAAGAACTACCCATCAGACCAGACAGATATACAATGGAGCTGACAAAGTGTTCCCACCTCACCAAGAGCAGCTACTCGAAAAGCAGACTAAGCACAGAAGCAGGTTGGTATACCTGGCTAGCCAAAAGGTGGAAACAACCCACACGTCTAGCCATTCAGGAGTGGCAAACAAAACATGGAATATCCATACAATGGGACATTATCCATAAAAATGAATGAGGTGTCTGAAGAAGGGAATGGCTACCCACTCCAATATTCTTGCCTGGAGAATTCCATGGACAGAGGAGCCTGGAAGGCTACAGTCCATGGGATCACAAAGAGTTGGACAAGACTGAGTTAACATTTTCACTGATACAATATGGATGCACCTCAAAAATATTATACTAAGTGAAAGGCACCAAACACAAAAGGCCACATGTACAATTCCACTTACGGGAAATGTCCAGAATAGGTAAACCTACAGAAACTGAAAGCAGATTGGTAGTTGCCAGGGACAAGGAGGACGAGGGGATGGGGAGGAGCTGCTTAATGGGTATACAGGGTTTCATTTTGGGGTGATGAAAATATTTTGGAACTAGATAGGGTTGGTGGTTTTATAACACTGTCAATGTACCAAACTGCACTGAATGTTCCCTTTAAAATGGTTAATTTCAAGATAAATATCATATACTAACGCATATATACAGAATCTAGAAAGATGGTACTGATGAATTTGCAAGGCAGACATGGAAAAACATAGAAAACAGACTTATGGACACAGCGAGAGGGGAGGAGAGGGTGAGATGTACGGAGAGTAACATGGAAACTTTCAATAATATATGTAAAATAGATAGCCAATGGGAATTTACCATTATGTCTCAGGGAACTCAAACAGGGGCTCTGTATCAACCTAGAGGAGTGGGATGGGGAGGGAGATGGGAGGCTCAAGAGGGAGGGGACATATGTACACCTATGGCTGATTCATGCTGATGTTTGACAGAAAACAGAATTCTGTAAAGCAATTATCCTTAAATTTAAAAATAAATATTTTTTAATGGTTAATTTCATGTGAATTTCTTCTCGATAAAATAAATGTTATAAAGAAAAATATGTAGACATATCAACCAAAACAAAAACAGCAGAATTGAAAAAAAGATGTCTACAGTTTCAAAAAACAGGGGGCAGTCAGGCAAAAATAAGGAAGGAGCAGGCTGATGTTAAGAATCCTTACCATATTCATAGCAACCTGTCTGAACCTGGTTAAGCCACACTTCTCTGCTCAATGGTTATAGCTGCCAACTGGAAAGGTTCTTAGCATATAGCACAAAGACTGGAATTCTAGAACTGTCTGGTATTTCCCCTTCCTGGCCATTTCATCATAAATTGGGGTCATGAATTCAATGGCCATATTTATGAACCCAGATTTAGGTACATGCTCTGGTAAGTACCAAAAGTACCAAGTATATTCCCAGGGACAATGGATTCTGCTCAAAAATCCAGGACATTTAGCTGTTAAAAACTACAGCCCTCTTGATGATTATTATACTCAAGGGATCAAAAGAATTCATTCTCAGAGACTTTACATGTAAATACAGTAAAAGAATAACTGAATTTCATTGTATTTGAAAAATACAGTTCATTTTTAATTCTACCGTGCTGAATAGCTGAACAGGCTGCGGCATCAGTGATGCTTGCGCTCCCTGGGATTAGAGGATTCCTGGTCTCGGGAGTGCTGGGACCTTTTGTGCTGGTGGGATCTATCTCGGCTCCTACTTCTACTCCTGTGACTACGCCTGTCATGCTGCCCCTCAGAGCGCCCGTCATGCTGCCCCTCAGAGCGCCCGTCATGCCGTCTGGAATGTATGTCTGAGCTTCGACCCCTGTCTCTCTCCCTGTGCCTGTCTTCTCTCTCTTCCCTCCTGCTTGATGACTTGTGTTCGTGCTTGGACTTCTCCTTTCTTGGCTCCCTCTCTCGGCCCTCCGTTCCACCACGGCAGGTCATCCTGACCTCAGGGGAACTGGGGTGGGACTTCCGCACCTCCCTGGACTCCGACTTCTGACCCTTCTCTGAGTGCTTGCCACTGTGCTTTTTAGAGCCAGGGTCATCCTTTTCCTTTATCGTCTTGCTTCTGGGCAATGAAGAGGAGGCTGGCTGCTCTGCCTGTACTTCCTGGCCAGTCTTCTCTTTGTCTTTCTTTTTTTTCTTTTTTTCCTTTTTGTCTGGAGGAAAAGGGGGGCACAATCAGTAAGAAAAAGAAGATGGAAAAGATGGAGGATATACAAAAGGAAAGCATGCTTGGCAACAGCGTGAAACACTCATGGTCTCTACTTCTAGAAAAGTGCCTCCAAGAATCCAAGCTGGATGTCTGTCACCCTTAATATGTCAGGTTGCTGTATAAGGCAACTCCAGCTCTTAATTCTCTCTCTCAAGACCCTACCTCCAAACAGTCACATTGTTAGGTACCAGAGGGTTAGGACTTCAACATACGCATTTTGGTGGCCAGAATTTAGCCCACAGCCGTTAGTCTTCTGCTGATACTTCTTCTTTCCCAGTTAAAGTACGGTTCCCCACACCTGCCCCCTTCACACTTGAGAACTGACTACCAACTCTCAGTGAAGGCTAAGAAGAGCAAACATTAAGGTTACCCAGAATCTTCTCATAGGCCTTAACCATTTACCTTTTTTGTGTTTTTTGGTGGGTTTGTCATCTTCAGAGCCCTCAGATGAACTTGGTGGAGGAGTATGAGTCCCACAGCCCCTCTCCTGCAGCTCTCTGGTCACCTCATCCATTTCTTCTGAGTCCTTAGGAAGTCGATAGTTAGATACATGGTCCACTCGGATAGTTCTTCCTTTGATCTAAGACAGACAGGCAATGCTAATTCTGTTTCTCAGAAAATCTCCAAAGCAGACCTGCTCCACTGATGTGTCACAGCACACATCCCTACACATTCGCTCAGCCCTGGGGCAGTCAGGTAGAGCCTGGGGCAGCTGGAGATCCTGGGGCAGCTGGAGATCCTGGGAGCCTCATCAGTTTATCCCAGAGTTCTATATAAATAGCTCCATGTTACAAGTGTGCCATGAAGTGAAAAGAGCCTGGGAAGTACTGCCCCAAAGCATCAGCAGCATGGAAAACTGCAAAAGTTTAGATGCAGAAACATGAATTACCTTCCATCTGTAACATTAATTTACAGTGAAACACACTGTGAAAAAGCCTGGAAGCTAAAGGGAATTCCTAAAATTCAGCTCAACACTACAGCTGCTTTCTCAACACAACTGGATGAGGCCAAAGCAGAACAATAGCTGGGAGAGGGTAAGGAATCTAGAAAGGACTACTTTCTTTTCTCTTAAGCCCTCACTCCTTGCTCCACCCCGACCATACTGGAACCACTGGCTCATGCTGATACTATCACTGCAAATCACAACTCTCCAGGTGAACAACAAAAAATTAAACCCTCACTTAAAAACATTCGAGCAGACACAGACTTATTCTATAGGCAATGCTATCAGAAATGTGAAATGTCTGGCTTTTACTGTTCCATTCAAGAGCAAGTTTTTACTCTTACCCCTAAGCCTGAGTACTTTCACCTATCCTATTCCACCATAAAAGGTGGAATAAAGTCACCTTTTATGGTGACTTCCTTTCACTGCTGGTGCAATCAGTGACAAATTCTCCAAGTCAAGAGTCACCCCTCCAACCTGTAACAATGCTCATTCAATGGCAGTGCTTTTCCTAAATGAGCACAGGGAGCATGTGGGGCACAGATAGCCCTGACTTGCCCCATCCCCTTTTCATGTCTCACTCTCATGTCATCACTCACCCTGTCTCACTTACAAGGGTGGAGGAGAGAGAAGAGAGGACAGAAACCTTCACAATGAGTTACTTTCATAGACTTTGTCATCAGATTTTAACTAGAGAATTTTCAGGGCCCAGTACTGCTAAGTCAATGGAGACATATGACAGACATACATGGCTAGGTCCTCAGCCACGAAACCATGATAGAACCCCAAATTCCCTGATACAGGACAGCATGAAACAGCAGTGTTTGCTAGTCTCTTTGCTCTCCAATACAGCTTCCCTGGTCACTCAGAGGTTAAAGCGTCTGCCTCCAATGCGGGAGACCTGGGTTCGATCCCTGGGTCGGGAAGATCCCCTGGAGAAGGAAATGGCAACCCACTCCAGTATTCTTGCCTGGAGAATCCCATGGACGGAGGAGCCTGGTAGGCTACAGTCCACGGGGTCGCAAAGAGTCGGACACGACTGAGCGACTTCACCTTTCACAGCAGAAATGAGAGTGGAGAGTGAGGAACAAAAGGTGAAAAACAGATGCCTGGTTGGATGCAAGATGAAGGGGAGTGGGGGGTCATGGTACCTATGCTCCTGAGGACATAGCTTGCTAAGAGATGGGGAAAAGAGACGCATGTTGACACGGTCATGAGCCAACAGAATTACTTCCTGGGGTCATTTCCCAGTCAGTATGTCCCCATGACTCTGCAACCCAGCTGACCAGTACTGCCCTTGAGCCTGTAGTCATCAGCTGGGAAATGAAACTGAAACCCTACACAATGGAAAAGTTCTGCTCAGTAAGCATACTCACCTTGATCCCATTAAAATTGTCAACAGCCAGAATTGTGCTCCTCTGGTCTTCATAGCAGAGGAAACAGAATCCTTTGGATTTCCCAGTCTTCTTGTCCCGTACCAGATTAATGTTAACAATCTCCCCGTATCTATTTAATTTATAAAAGAGTAAGACACTATTGATTTAAAATGTAAAAACTTTCAGATTGGGTGATAAAACAAAATTCAAATAATATAATCTGTACAGGAGACACACTGAGAACAAGACAACAAAGAAAGGTTAAAAATTAAAAGTTAGAAAAAGATATATCAAGAACACCTAATTTTAAAAATGGGTGGTAGTATTAAGATCAAACATGAATTCAAGGCCAACCAAAAAAAACATTTAAATGTGACTAAGAGGGCTCTTTTACACAGAAAAAGGTCCTAATACATAAGTCATGAAATTTTATACATAAATTAACACATCCAAAATTTTAATTAAAAATACAAAGAGCGACTAAGAGTGAAAGTTATTAGAGATTTTAACACACCATTTTGAGCTCATAACACATAAAATTGAGAAAAATAAGTCAGAAGAATTAATATAAAATTACATAACTACAAATAAATGTATACTTAATAATATAACAATTACATTGTTAAAAACATTAACATCAGACTAGTAGATATACAGATATATTCGATTGTACAAAAAGAGTTTCTTCTCAAGAATCCATGAAACACATATTAAAACTGACTGTAGACTAGATCTCAAAGTAAACCTCAATCACCTCCAAAAACAGCACAGACCATGTTCTCCAATCATAATGTGAAACAGCTGGGAACAATAATTTCAAAACAAAAAATGCCCTAACTAGAACTTGAAACCTATTCTCCAGGCTAACTACTGGATGAAAGAGAAAGTGAAACAAAATAAAGAAATCATGGTAGACTATTTAGAAAACAACAAAAATGGGAATATATACCGAAACTTAGTGTCTGTGTGTGTTAGCTGCTCAGTCTTGTCTGACTCTTTGCGACCCCATGCACTATAGTCCGCCAGGCTCCTCTGTCCATGGGATTCTCCAGGCAAGAATACTGGAGTGGGTTGCCATTTCCTTCTCCAGGGGATCTTTCTGAACCAGGGATCGAACCAAGGTCTCCTGCATTGCAGGCAGATGCTTTACCGTCCAAGCTATTGGGAAGCCCACCAAAACTTACAGGATGTGGCTAAAACCACACTCAGGAAAATCTGTGACATTAAAGAATTTTATTGTTAAAAAGGAAAGGGGAATTCCCTAGCAGTCACAGTGGTCAGGATCCAGGTTCAAACCCTGGTCAGGGAACTAAGATCCCACAAGCCACGGGGGAGCGGGGGAGAGTAAATCTAAGGAAGGTAGGTGAAAGTTAATAAAGACATAATTTAATGAAAAAGAAAATAGAAAAAATTCTACCTTACTCATTATATA
The DNA here is from genome assembly GCF_023091745.1 of Budorcas taxicolor. Taxonomy (NCBI): domain Eukaryota; kingdom Metazoa; phylum Chordata; class Mammalia; order Artiodactyla; family Bovidae; genus Budorcas; species Budorcas taxicolor. The sequence continues at coordinate 28,995,912 of NC_068935.1, forward strand.
AAAATTAATTCCAGAAAAGTTAAAGCTTCATAAATTTAAAACTACAGTCATAAAAATACAATAGTAACTGATGGAAATGTTATAATGTGATCACATACATATACCTCAGCCCAAAATCTAGCATCTTAAAAGAAAATACTAGAAATGATTCAACTATGGTATTCAGCTATTTAACACTATTTAATATTGTAGGTATTGGCCCATGCAATTAGACAGGAGAAAACAGACATAAAAAAAGAGTAAATATATGTGTATGTATAACTGATTCATTTGCTACACAGCAGAAACTAATACAACACTGTAAATCAACTATACTCTCATTTTAAAAATTAATTAAAAAATGAAAAAGTAAAGCTATCTCTGTATGAAGATTATATATGATGATATATATAGAAAACCCAAGAGAAGCAATGATAAGCAAAGATAAAAACAAACAATATAACAAATCTGTAGGATAACAGGATATAAAGACAACAAAAATAAACCACCCTCTTACAAACAATAATCATAAGATATAAGGAAAGAGGAGCCCCATTTGTAACAGCAACAAAAACAAAATAAAATACTTAGAAATAAATTTAACAACAAGCAATGTACAAGGTCTACGCAAAGAAAACTCTTAAAAACTACTGAAAGACACAAACACAGTTTTCAATAAATATAAAGACACCTCTTTTTCTTGCATAAGATGACTCAACATTATAAAGATATCAAAATCACCTCCCCAGTTAATACTTCTGTATAAGGGTGACACTCCAATTTGCTGGGGGAAAATATGGAGTTTTAAATAAATGCTGTTGGGACAACTAGATAGCCATTTGAAAAAATATGAAATTGGGTCCCTATCTCACACTACACATCAGAATAACTCTAAATGGATCAGAGATTTCAATGCATAAAATTGAAACCATACAAGTATTAGAAGAGAACGTGGATGGGTGGGGAGAAATACTTTCTAATTATGACTCAAGTCCAGAAGCAATAAAAGACTGATAAATTTGACCACTGCTGCTGCTGCTGCTAAGTTGCTTCAGTCGTGTCTGACTCTGTGCGACCCCATAGACGGCAGCCCACCAGGCACCGCCACCCCTGGGATTCTCCAGGCAAGAACACTGGAGTGGGTTGCCATTTCCTTCTCCAATGCATGAAAGTGAAAAGTGAAAGTGAAGTCGCTCAGTCATGTCTGACTCTCAGCGACCCCATGGACTGCAGCCTACCAGGCTCTTCCATCCATGGGATTCTCCAGGCAGGGGTACTAGAGTGGGGTGCCACTGCCTTCTCCAGCAATTAGAGGACAGACTATACAGGGACAGCATGAGGGAGTTTGGGGGATGATGGAATTGTCCTTCATCCTAATTGTGAGGGTGATGACACAAATTTATTCAAGTATTTAACAAAATATCTCATAGGACTGTACATCCCCTAAAAAGTCAATGTTACCATAAGATCATTTAAACATATGAATAAATGAATGCGTAAAAATTTAAAAATAATAATTTTGCAAAGAAAAAAAATCACAATAAACAAAGTCAAATGACAAACTAGGAGAAAACGTCTGCAATTTACATCACAGATTAAGGCTAGAAAGCATTTTTTTCCTTTTTGCTATAAAGGACATTATCAGGACAACTGGAAGTCAAATAAAGTTTATAGATTAGATAACAGTGTAACAGTGTTGATTTCCTGAATTTGATCACTATCCTAAAGTTAAATGCCCCGGTATTTTGGGAAATACACACTGAAGAATTTAGGGGTAAATGTGCATCATGTCTGCAATTAACCCCCAAATGGTTCAGAAAAAAAAAATAATATGCATACAGGTAGAGAGAAATAATAAAGCAAATGTGATAAAATACTAACATCTGGGGACTCTGAGAAAAGGGGATATAGGTATTCTTCATTCTATTTCATAACCTTCCTGTTTTAACCCAGAAATTATTTCAAGTATTTCAAAATAAAAAGTAAAAGAAAAAAGAATATAGGAGCTGGCTTGACAGGATAACTACAGACCACAACTGGGACAGTTTGAGCATCAAGAAATAATAATAATAGCAATGTAGTATAACACATCAAATTAAAAAAATAAGTCCACAGCAATACAATACATGATAAAGTGTTAAAAACAATAAGTTAATATCCTTAATACATGAAGGGCTCTGGTAAAATCAGTAAGAAAATGAGGAACACACTAATAGGGAAAAAATAGGCAAATGATCTTAATAGACAATTTACAAAGAAAAAGAATAAGGACCTATAAATCTATGAAGAGATGTTCAACCTCCCTGATGATGAAATAAAGGCAAAGTAAAATAATAATGAGAAGTCATATGGCAATATTTTCTTAAAATAACCATTACTGATTAGGATTCAGGAAAATGAGCATTTCAGTCAGAGTGAAAACTGATACAACCTTTTCAGAGAGTAATTTGACAATGTTTATAAATTAATTTCACGAAAGAAACCATCAGGGAGGCATACAAAGATGTATATATCACAATGCACACTGCAGTATAATTCCTAACAGCAAAATATTGGAAATAATGTCCAACATTGAAAAGAAGACAATAAATACACAAAGATGTTAACATTTTTTTCCTTAAAGTACATTCTTATTCTTCGTACTTTTTTCTTTTTCCCAAATGTTCTACAACAGCTATACATTACTCTGATAATCAGAAAACAAAGTATTTTTTGAAAGCCACTGTTGTCAGTGACACAGGCAATCTTCATGGAGAGCAATGTGTGGAGCCAAAACAGAGAACTGAAATAAACACACACACTAGCGATCATCACTCAACGCAAATAAGACAAAAACAGCTCCCAGGTGGAAGACTGGACTAGGCAGAGCTACCACAAAGGGGTGGAAGTTATAGGCTGTACCTACTGTGAACTTCCCAATACCCAAGAGTTGGAAAGAGCAGCCTCAGGCCCTGCCAGGGCCCTCTACCATAGCCTTTTTCTTGCCCAGTTTCTTTCCCACGGCCTTCTGTCCTATATATGGCCCAATCAGCCAGGGACCTCTGCCCACTGGATGGTCCAACCATTCCCTGCCATGGCAATGCCTCTGCCAGGGTGTGCTAGCCACTGTCTGTTTGCCCAGGCTCTTTTATCATGGTTCTCTGCCTGAGGACTCCACAGTCCAGGGGTCATGGCTCTCTGCTGCTCTGAGACGCCAAGGCCTTCTGCCACCTATGGACTAACTACTCTGTGTAGCTTTGGGGTTGTACCCAACCCTTCTCCCACCAGCTGCCACAACTAGTGTGAGCTGCCAAGACTCTCCCCTACCTAGTGCTGCTGCTATCATCCCATAGCAGAATGAAGAATATAAGATTCTCCTATTCATTCTTATCCCTCATCCCCATAGCAGAATAAAGAATATAAGATTCTCCTATTCATGCTTATCCCTCATCAGCCTGTGATTCTCAGTCTCCAGTTAAAGAGACTGGCTCTGCTCACTAACCTTACACTCAACTAGAAACAAACAACAACGAAAAAAACTACTGCCTAAACCTTTTGCTTTTTTCCCAGTTCCTCTGTGCTTTGTCCTAATCCTACAGTGCCACACAGGTGTGGGCCCAGAATGGCCCCATGATCATAAGTTACCCCTAGTTTATAAGAGCCCAAGGAGATGGGCCAACAGAGCACCTTCCTAGGAGTTCCAGTCTGTTCCAGTGTAGGCTTCAGTGAAAAGACAATAAAAAAAGACCAGAATCTCCAAGACAGGCTCCTATATCAACCAACTTCTTGGATTTGGCACATTGGAGAGTTCCAGAACCACGTCCTGGGACTGATCTAGACCAGAACAGAAGCTTCAGGCATCCCCATGCAGGGAGGCCAGTCAGTCTAGAGTTAAAATAAATGGGCTTTTGTGATGCCATAAAATGCATTATGGAAGCAAACTACTCTGATGACCCAGAAGGTAAGAAATAAAAAAGTGACTTGCTAAAAAGAAGAAAAAAAAGGTGACTTACTGTGAGAACACACAAATTATGTCCCCTTCAGTCAGTTCATAAGGAAGTCCCCCTCAAAAAGAAAAACACATTTCAGTTCAGCAAACACTTACCAAGTGTCCACTATGTACCACGCATGCACTAGGCCAGGCACTGGGATGCAAATCAGAATAAGCAACAGGACCTTCCCTCAAAGAACCTAGTCTAATGCAATGACAGACGCACACAGAAAATGCAGCAGTAATACAGAAAAAGGAGTGATTAACTTTTAGTGGAAAAGCTGGGGTCACCTCTAACCAAACTAACCCCCCTCACACCCAAAATCTTCTGGACAAAGCAGATAGTTTCCAGCACAAAACTTGGCTTCCAAAAACATATCTTGAACTCATGTGCTCTCTATCTGCAAATTCTCAGCTAAGGTCCAAAATCAGTTTAAATATGCAAATATTAACCCCACCTCACAAAGACTAAGGATTATAAAGTCAATTGCTAAGCATTTCATAGGAAATAAATTTCCTTGCAAATGTTTCCTTCCTCATCAACAGAATGGGGATATTACAGTTCTAACTTCACAGAATTTTTATAATAGTTAAATAAATGGAAATAAAATGCTTAACACAATGTCTGGTGCAATAACCTCTTTGAATAAATTGTCAAATTACCGCATATGACACAAAGTGAATATAGGGATGGTGATACAGCCACGGATAGAAGGCAGGAGATAATTAGATGAGGAAAATAAACTCTGAGGGAAGGAGAATGAGGGGGGGGAGGGAGTTGGGAGTAATATGAGATAGGGGCTAAGACCATGAGTTCTAGAGTGCCATAGTTCTGGCTGTTCCACTTCCTAAGCTATGTGACCTGAAGTCATTAACTTCTCTGCATCTGTTTCTTTAGTTGTGTAAATGGGGAGGGACAGGGGGATGATAATAACGGTCTCTGAGAAACCAAGCGGCACGATTCTCAGCACAGTGAACGGCCGGCAGTACCTATTATAAGCACTGACTTGGCAGAGAGAGCAAACTAGAAATGGGGAGAAAACAGACAAGGAAAACGTATTTACAGAGAGACAGCGGAAGGGAATAAACGTGGGTGGTGAATTTCGGGAGGAATGAAAGGCGGGAACGCTGAAATGTTAGGAAGCAGGGCAGGAGAGGAGGAGGAGCCCTACGAGAGGAAAACGTGGGCCTCACCCAGGAAGATCCAAGCGCTGTCCTTGTACTCGTTGTGCCAAGACACCTTCTCCGCCACCCCCAGTTGGACCTCACGCTCATTCAGCTCATTAATCAGCTTCACTTTAGTTAAAGGGCTAAACCGGAAGGAAAAGCGGACATGTAAGCGCGCCCCGGCCTGAGGGAAAACAGAACAAAACCGAGACTAATTTTCTAGACTCCCCGCCTCTCCCGCCCGTCAGCCCCGCAGATGCTCTACCACCTCAGCCCCGGTGGGCTGCCCCCGGGCACCAATTCCCCCGACCTGTCTCAGAGGACAGTTGAGGGCTTACTTCATCTCCGCGGGTGCGGGCTCAAAACCTAGGAAGCAACTTCCCGGAGAAGCCGCAAGAGGCATGCGCGGTCCCGGCGCCTCGCGCCCATTGGTTGCCGCGGGGCTTGCGCCGCGCCGGAAGAGCGCTGGCGCGCCGGGGGCGCAGCGCCTGAGCACTAGAGCTGGAAGCGGCTTTCCTTGTTCGGCGGAACTCGCTCTTTAAACAGTTTTTCTCTGGTCCGTTCGTACGTTCCTTCGAAAAATTGGGCAAGGGTGCGAGCTTGGTCTGTCCCAGGACTCCTCGCTCCTGGACGACACCTGGCATTGATTAGCCTAACTACAAATGTTTGCTGGATTAAGACTGAAAAAGTACTTGATAACGGCGACTTAAGTCGTAGCCTTCGCTCCCAGTCAAATTCCGCCTCCATCCTTCACTCCCAGTCAGTAACGCACACGCGCACCCCCAACAAAGCATCCTTGTTCAGGAGTGACGGCAGAAAAGTAAAGAAGATATCTGAGAGGGTGAATCTTTTTTTTTTTTTTCTCTCCTAAATCCCAACGCATAGGCAGCTGACAGGTATACCGCCGTAGGCTGAATTGCATACCCAGATTTGTGTGAAAAGCTGCTACCCCTTTTCCACAGTCTCCTAAGGGAGGTAGAAATTCGTATTGTTAAATTAATAGCTAACAGTTGAGCAGACAATACTACATTGTGTGCTAATCAATTTATATGCATTGGCTTTCTATCCTCATAACAGCCCTGTGATGTCTGTGATACAATTATTCTCTCCATTTTATAGAAGAAACTGAGGTTCAAAGGAGTTAAATATTAATGGTTTGAAAGGTACTCTGTCTACCCATCAGGTCTGGTTGATTTATGAATCCATACTGAGCATCTATATATGTTCTGTACAGCAAGTCTGTAGACAGAATTGTAAGGTTGGGTTCTTTGCCTTCAAAGAGCTGATAATATCATTGAGCATACAGGATATATCTGCTTTATAGATTTCACTCCAGAAATAATCAGGAACCTATAGAAGAGGTGGTGACATATAATGTGTAAATAAACCATATTGAGGATTTAAATCCATCTTGCACATGTTCACATCAGTATCTGGTCTTAGACCATGCATGGTCTAAAAGTGAAATTCCAGAGCTGTGTAGTTCTCTGTGTAGGCCTAGCTCAGAACCCCTGAATCTAGGCACTTTGTAAAAGTACTTTGATGATGACAGTGATGATGACAACTGTACCCTCAATGGTTCACCATGTACCCAATGTCTTGCTAAGAAGCAGAACAGAATCTGCTCATAAATGACAGTTTCTCTTCATTCATTCTGTGTCTCTTCCCTTCCCCCACTCCAACCCAGCTATTCATTAACTTGGTAGAATTACATTGGCAATGAAAACTAAACAGTGACAGATTGTATAGGGGTTTTATCTGCTCCTAGAAACCTTAGGTTGCCTAGTTGTAGGGTTGAAGTAGTCACTGCAAAGTGGTAAACTAGCTTGCAGCATTATCTGGCTGAATTCTTCCAGCAACTATGAAATGAGAGAATTGGAGCAATACCTAGGCCTTGGTCATCAGAGTTCAAAAGGAAGCTGAAGCAAAAGAGGAGAGTAAGACCAACAAAATAATAGACACCTGGGATGGCAAACTCTGGTCCTCCTCTCAGACATTAAATTCAGAGGGTCCTCTGGATTCTCATCCCCTTTCCACTCAGACTTATAGAAATCTCTAGACATCATCTTACCTACCAATTCCTACCAATTGGAAGTACATCCATGGAGATGTCCTAGGCAAACTGGGAAGGTTTTCAGCTCTCCCAGCTTGTACTCCTTTCTTCACCAATAACATTCATTTAGCACCGATTGTATGCAGAGCTCATTTCTAGGTTCCATGGGTAATGCTAAGGAAATTGACGGCAGTCTCCATGTTCAAGGAAAGGCTCAACAATATGGCTAGTCAAATTCATCTCTCCACTTCTGACCACTACACTACATCTGCAAACACTTACCCTCCTGACTTCTCTGTTTCAGGGAATGTTATCACCATTTTCCTGGTTGCCCATGTTCAAAAACAGGGATGTCATGCTTGTATTCCCTATTCCTATTTACCCAAAGATATCTATCCAATCACCAATTCCTAATAATTACGCCACTTCCGTGTCTGTCAAACACATCCTGTCTACTGTCAGTGATGTTCTGAGTCATCATCACATGCCTCCTAGCTCTTTCAGTACTCTTATAACTTCCCCAGCCCCTATTCTTCAGTCTTTTCTCCAACTGCTCCCCCCGCCCCATGAAGCCTCAGTTTCAGCCAGGCTCCACTTTTGTCTGTTATCTCAAGGGCCCCTTTCATTATCCAACCTAGATACCTCTTCTGAGAGATCCATATATCTCTGGGCCATTCAACCTCTCTCTGACTGAAACCTGCCCGAGCTCCAAACTCCAATCAAGGCATTTCTCATTCAGGAAACTTTTCCTGACTTTACCAGCCTGCAGTGATGGCCCCCGCTTCTGAAGTCTGCAGTTCTTCACAGCTCTTTTATGTTCTCCCCCTAGAAAGACTGTGAGGTCCTAGAAGGTAAAGACTGCATCTTTAAGCTCTCAGTACCTCAAACCTCAAACACATAGCAAGTACACAATACAATTATTGGTTAATGAAACTGAAAATACAGCTATGGTTACCTTTATGGAAACAGATGAGGGTAAAGGGAAAGAGGCTTTTATTTTCCCTTTGTCCCTTTCTACACCATTATCATTTTCTTAACTTTATCCAGGTCTCTTTTCTTTATCACATTTTTATTGCCACGTTACCTTGGCAGAAAGAGCATGACCTTAATTTTCTTGCTTTTGTCTTTTATTCACCCATTCAACAAATATTTATTGAGCAACTATTATATGCTAGACACTGGTATAAGTGCTGGAGATATAACAGCAATCAAGGGAAGTGGAATTCCTGTCCTTATGGAGTTTACACTCTTATTGAAGAGAAGGAAAATTACATGAAAATACATCCAATCTTGATAAATACTATGAAGGAAAAATAAAGCAGCACTGGTGACAGAGAGCGGGAGAGTGTTGCTATTTTATAAATGGTGTCAGTCAAAGAAGCCCCTTCCCCAGTAAAGTGACATGAAGGCAGAGATCTACAAGAAGATGAGGAGCAACACTTAGAGATATCTGGAAGAAGAGTGTTGTAGGCAGCAGGAACAGTACATGCAAAGGTCCCGAGACAGGAGTGTGTTTTAGAAACAACAAGCATGCCAGACTGGCTGGAGAGAAGCAGGCAAGGGGATGACAGAGTTGTGTTTATTTAACAAAATCTGATTTAGTACCCACCACATACTAGACACTTTTCTAGGTACTTTACACATATTAATTCATTTACTTCTCACAGTAACCCTATGAAGGAGATACTATTGTCCCCATTTTACTGATGAGGAAACTGAGGCAGAGAGAAGTTAAGTCACTTGCCCTAGGTCACATAACTGATAAATGGGAGAACCAGGATAGTGTGGCTCCAAAGTCTGTATCTTTAGCCTCTATGCACAGGATAAATGAGGGTCAGGGGAGCAGATCAGGCATGAAAATATTGGGTTTTACTCAACATTTGGATTTTACTCAATGTGAGGTGAGAAGCCACCAAAGGATATTAGTCTGACTTGCATTTTAGCAGGATCACCTTGGCCGCAGACTGGAGGTGGCCAAGGGTGGGGAAGTCAGGGGTGGGGAGGGTGCGTGGAAATGCCTAGGACAGAAGCAGGAAGACAAGTTGTGAAGCTCCACAATAATTCAGGCAAGAGATGATGGTGGTTTGCCTCAGGGTGATAGCAAAGGAGGTGATATTCCACGCTGGTATCTTTTTACGCTAAAAAAAAAGAACACGTCTAACACCAACATAAAGTCATATCCTGTGTTTGTTAGTGTTCCGGTGCTGGTCTAGATGCTGGGGATACTACAGTAAACAAAACTACATGATTCCAGCTCACAGTGTTGCCAGACAGTTACATATGTGAATAAATATACAAAAGGATGAGTGTTGCAGTGAAGACATGAGTGAAATGCTATTGGAACTAGATAAGGCATCAATTCATTCTGACTGCTTGGGGTCAGAGGAAGCTGGGGTTGGAAAGCAGATTGTTGTGTACTACAGAAAGGCAGGTAATAGTTGAACTGGACCTTGAAGGTAGTCACCTTGTAGATGGAAGATAGGGAATGGGCAAGAGCATCTCAAGCAGAGGAACCAGCAGAAGAACTACCAAAGGCAAAAGATCTGCATTTTTACAAAGTTGTCAGGTCATACCAATGTTCCTGATCTGTTTCACCCTTTGGTACACAAGAGACTAGAAGACAAGGCTTCCCTAGTGGCTCAAACAGTGAAGAATCTGACTGTAATGCAGGAGACCCGGGTTAGATCCCTGAGTAGGGAATATTCCCTTGAGTAGGAAATGGCAACCCACTCCAGTATTCTTGCCTGGAGAATGCCATGGACAGAGGAGGCTGGCAGGCTACAGTCCATGGAGTCAAAAAGAGTTGGACACAATTAGCTGCTTTTGGAGAAGGCAATGGCACCACGCTCCAGTTCTCTTGCCTGGAAAATCCCATTGGCAGAGGAGCCTGGTGGGCTGCAGTCCATGGGGTCGCTAGGAGTTGGACATGACTGAGCGACTTCGCTTTCACTTTTCAGTTTCATGCATTGGAGAAGGAAATGGCAACCCACTCCAGTGTTCTTGCCTGGAGAATCCCAGCGACGGGGGAGCCTGGTGGGCTGCCCTCTATGGGGTCACACAGAGTCAGACACGACTGAAGTGACTTAGCAGCAGCAGCTGCTTTATTTTTCCTCCATGTGCTGTGCTTAGTTGCTCAGTCTTGTCTGACTCTTTGCAACCCCATGGACTGGAGCCCACTAGGCTCCTCTGCCCATGGGGATTCTCCAGGAAAGACTACTGGAGTGGGCTGCCATGCCCTCCTCCAGGAGATATTCCCAACCCAGGGATCGAACTCAGGTCTCCCACATTGTGATCAAACCCGGGTGTCCCACATTTCAGGCAGATTCTTTACCATCTGAGCCACCAGGGAAGCCCTTTTCCTTCATTGTATTTATCAACATTGGATGGATATTCATGTCATTTTCCTTCTCCTCAATAAGAATGTAAACTCAACGAAAGCCTTTCCATGGACTTCCCTGGTGGTCCAGCGGTTATGAATCCTCCTGCTAATGCAGGAGTCATAGGTTCAATCCTTGCTCCAGGAAGATCCCACATGCAGCAGGGCAATTAAGGCCATGTGTCACAACTACTGAAGCCCACATGCCCTAGAGCCTATGTTCCACAACAAGAGAAGCCACTGCAATGAGAAGCCTGCACATCGCAATGAAGAGTAGCCCCCTGCTCATCCCAACTAGAGAAAGCCCTCATGGAGCAACAAAGACCCATTGCAGCCATAAATAAAAGTCTTTTAAAAAGCCTTTTCATATCCATCATAATCTCGTTTTCATCATCCCCACAACACTGAGATATAGGTATTATCGTCCCCATGTCACACATGAGGAAGCCAAAGCTAAGTCAGAGAAGTGAAGTCATTTGTCCACACAAAAGCACAGGAATTTATGTAGGGGTAGCCCCCAAGTGTCCTGAATTCAGAACCTGTGCTTTTGCCATTGGACAGTGGTTCCCACCCCTGGCTGCATATTAGAATCACTTGTGGATCTTTTAAAATTCCAGATGCAGAAGTCACATCTCAGACTAAGGACATAAGAATCCCTTGGTGTGTGACCCAAATGTCAGTACTTTGGGAATCAACAAGTGTTTCCACTGCACAGTTAAGGTTAAGAACCGTTTCCCCAGAGCATTTCACTAGAGGAGCATAAGCATAAGCACCACCTGGGAGCTTGTTAGAAATGCAGATTCTTGGGAACGCCTCAGAACTAATGAATCTGAAACTCTGGCAGTGAGCCTCAAGAATCTGGGTGTTAATCAGCCCTCCGGGGGACTCTGATGCACTCTCGAATTTTAGCATGGCCTTGAAACAGCCATCTTGACTCCACACGTAGAGTCAAGGGGCTGGGGAGACAAAAGCATGCCATAGGTCCAGGTATAAAGTTAGACCAAGTGCTAAGCGACTGAAGCCAGCCTCCTAATGGATGTACCAAAGAATAAGAACTGTTCAGGTTAGCAAACAGAATACCACCCCACAGGCTTTCTGATCCGTGTAAGAGAGACATCTGCCAAAGGCCCTCTCAGACTGTCAAAACATCCTGGAGTATAATATTTGCTTCCAACTCTGCACCCTGCTCTCCACGCTTTCACTTAAAACACTAACCTTTCCCATTTGTGCTCTGACCCGAATTGAGTAAATAAGCTTCTAATCACTCTTCTCCCCACCCCTCTCTTCTTGGTATCCAAGATGAGAGTAGCATGCAAAAGGTTAGTTCTAATGTACCTGAGCAAATGGATATACAATCTAAAATAAGAATGAGCTACACAGCCACTCTCCCTGGCCCCATCTCACCTGCCTCAGCAACACTGCTGTCCTTTGGTCTAACTCTATCTCTGGAAAATGGAAAATTCCACAACCAAATATTAGAGCAGACACTTTCCAGAGTACAGCTCACCTCGCCTTCTCCTGTCCCAGAGATAGCTCAAGTCAATAGGATCAAGAAAAACAAGGCTAGTATGATCCTGCAATCCCATTTCTGGGCATATATCTGGAGAAAACTATAATTCAAAAAGATACATGGACCCCAATGTTCATTGCAGCACTTTTACAATAGCCAAGACATGGAAACAACCTAAATGCCCATCAGCAGATGAATGGGTAAAGAAGATGTGGCATATATAGACAGTGGAATATTATTCAGCCATAAAAAGGAATGAAACTGTGCCATTTGCAGCAACATAGATGGCCCTAAAGATTATCATACCAAGTGAAGGAAGTCAGAGAGACACACAAACATCATATGATATCCCTTACACGTGGAATCTAAAATATGACACAAATGAACCTATCTATGAAACAGAAACAGACTCACAGACACAGAAAACATACTGTGGTTGCTAACAGTGGTGGGGGCGGGGGCGGGAGGGATTGGGAGTTTGGGATTAGTAGATGGATAAACAACAAGGTCCTACTGTGTAGCACAGGGAACTATATTCAATATCCTATGATAAACCATAATGGAAAAGAACATGAAAAAGAATGTGTATATATATATATATATAAAACTGAATCAATTTGCTGTACAGTAGAAATTAACACAACATTGTAAATCAGCTATACTTCAATAAAATAAAATTCTTTAAAAAGAAAGGCAAGGTCACAGGATCAAGAAAGTACAAGGCAGGCACTTTCCTGGCAGTCTGGTGGTTAGGACTCTATACTTCCACTGAAGGGGGCACAGGTTCAATCCCTAGTCAGGTCCCACATGCCTAGTCAGGTCCCACATGCCTAGTCAGGTCCCACGTCCCCAGTCAGGTCCCACATGCCTAGTCAGATCCCACGTCCCCAGTCAGGTCCCACATGCCTAGTCAGGTCCCACATGCCTAGTCAGATCCCACATGCCGCTTGGCACAGCCAAAAAGAAGAAAGTAAAAGGCTGGCAGCCACAACTCTTGACCAGAGACAGGGTCCAACATAAGGCAGAAATTTTCTCAGTGAGTATACCCAACAGACAGCAGCTTTCAATAGGGAGCGGGCTCTCTTCTAAACTGAATGACAGCTAGTAACAATTCTCTTTTGCTTCTCTGGCCTTTCTGAATCCTCAACTAATCAAGCTTTGAGGGATGAGAAATAGGGGACCAGCACACCCTATTTGAAAGAATTATAATCTGAGGTGTTAGGAAATGAAAGATAAGAAACTGCCAACATGTGTATAACTCTCCTGAAAGTATGCTGGACCCTAAAATAGCTTGCCTGCCCCACTTCCCACTTCAATGGATTATGGTCATCTTGTTTGATTAAAAGCAGTCATAGTAACTGAGAATTCGTTATCCAGAAAATGCTTAATTCAGCTGAGATTAGTTGTCAAGATACTATTTGAGGCTTAGGAAGAAAACAAGTGGACATTTAAGATCACGTTATGGAGGAAAAAACGTTTGATTAGAGTCAATTATATCTTCTGCGAGATAGGAGACCTGATGAATGCCCTGGTCTCTCCAAACAAAGCCCTTGAAACATTAGTGAAGGGAGAGAGCCTGGCGAGACAACAGGAGACAGGTACTTGGGAGTTGTCTAGTAACTTGGTTGTTGGAGGAGGGACTAGCTCAGGGCCGAAGGATACATCTGCACTGGGGTTGCTGCCTTCAGATCACTGGAGAGGCAAGAGGCTGAGGACTGAAAACCAAAGAAGGAGTGATTCTCCATGACCAGCAGGATCCCAAAGACGGCCAGCCACCAGCCTGGACTGCCAGCTCTGAACACACAGCTCCGTATCACCCAGCCCGTGAGAATTTGAGCTGGAGGGCCGGTATCCCCCGGTAAGTGGAAATCCTGCCACTTCAAGACATGGAATCATCTGTCTCATTTGGAGTGATCCTTGCTGTCCTGGCCTCCCTCATTATTGCTGCTAACGCCCTCGTGGCCATGGCGGTACTGTCATTGATCCTCAAGAATGATAGCGTCAGTCTCTGTTTCACCTTGAATCTGGCTGTGGCTGATGCCTTGCTCGGCCTGGCCATCTCTGGCCTAGTCACAGACCAGCTCTCCAGCCCGGCTTGGCCCACAGAGAAGACACTGTGCAGCCTTCGGATGGCATTTGTCACTTCTTCTGCAGCCGCCTCTGTCCTCACGGTCATGCTGATTGCCTTTGACAGGTACCTTGCCATCAAGCAGCCCCTCCGCTATTTCCAAATCATGAATGGGTTCATGGTCGGGGCCTGCCTTGCTGGGCTGTGGTTGGTGTCTAACCTCATTGGCTTCCTTCCCCTCGGGATCCACGGATTCCAGCAGACCACCTACAAGGGGTCCTGCAGCTTCTTCGCTGTGTTTCACCCACGCTTCGTGCTGACCCTCTCCTGCGTCGGCTTCTTTCCAGCCCTACTGCTCTTTGTCTTTTTCTACTGTGACATACTCAAGATTGCCTCCACGCACAGCCAGCAGATCCGCAACACGGAGCACGCGGGAGCCCTAGTCAGGGCTCACCGGCCCCAACGGACCCCCAGTGACTTCAAAGCTGTGCGCACGGTGGCCATTCTCATTGGCAGCTTCACTCTGTCCTGGTCCCCATTCCTTATCACGAGCATTGTGCAGGTGGCCTGCCAGGAGTGCCACCTCTACCTGGTGCTGGAACAGTACCTGTGGCTGCTCGGTGTGGGCAACTCCCTGCTCAACCCACTCATCTATGCCTATTGGCAGAAGGAGGTGCGGCAACAGTTCTCCCAGATGGCCCTGGCTATGAAGAAGGGGCTCACCACATGCCTTCTTCTTCTCTCGCCCAGGGATGGCGGTCCAGAGAGGCGCAGGGAAAGTGTGCGTTACATCACCACCATGTCCCACTCAGAGCTTGAAGGCTAAGATGGTAAAGGCAGACCAGTTTCAAAGTGCCTCTCCCTCGCTTCGCAGAGCCCCAGCTAGATCAGATGGAGCTATAGGAGAAAAAGAACACTTGCTTCTGGCAACTGACCACCCCCTGTACCCCTGCACCCTCTCACCCTTTATAATCAGCTTCCCCATTTGAAAATCTCCATTCCTCCCTGCCCTTCTTTTGCAATGAGTCTGTTTCTCCTATACAGCTATACTTACTTAAAGCAACAAGTGTACTACTGGAAAGATGCTTAAACTCAAATCTTATTTTTGAATGCACTAAAACAGCATTGTCTAATAGAAATCTATTGCAAGCCACCTATGTAATTTTAAATGTTCTTGTAGTCGTGTTAAAAAGGTAAAAATAGAAACAGACAAAATTAATGTTTCATTTACTTCAATATACCTCAAACTTTATTATTTCAACATGTAATCAATATAAAACATTATACTTTTTTTCATGCTAAATCTTTGAATTCTGCTGTGTATCTTACCTTTACAGAACATCTCAATTCAAACTAGCCATGTTCCAAATGCTGAAGAGCTACACATGGACAGTGGCTATCAGATTAGACAGCACAGTATTAGAAAAATGAGGTTCTGTTCTTTGTAACTGTTTACTATAGTGATTGCTTTGATAAAATGAGGAGTCCTGCCCTCCCTGATATAATCAGACATTTTATGTAGTGAGGCTGTATAAATGTAGGAACCTGAAATAGATACTAAAGCTGGTCTTTTCCCATGCTTCATGGTGTTCAAAGGAGTGTTTCTTTGACAAATAGCCAGTCTTGTGATTATTTCTGCTGTTAACCCCCTCCCCACCCAGCCCACCACCTTCTTAACTCTGTGGTGCCCCTTCCCCTCAGTTGGCCTCTTATGTCACTTGTAGCTTCTTGCTGATGACAATGCTGAACCACAGATTCCAAGACACTTAAAGGGAAGAAAGGGGCAGGTACCAAAACACGGCACTGCCAAGCTCTCCACACTGGGCCCACTTTGTTCCTCAAAGCTTGACCTTCTGCCATTTACTCCCAAATTTGCATTTCCCTAAGAAATTCAGTTGCATAAGAGGATGCCTCCAAAATGGCCCAGGAGACTAGCCTCATCCTGCTCTTGTGGGTACAGAAAATGACAGTTGGCAACTGGGAATTATGCTCAGGCTCCCTCTGGGCAACCCTGGCAGCAGAAACTATAAGAGCATAGTGGGGAAGAAATCTAGGAGCCATGTTCAGCCATCTTGAGTTTCCTATAACCCTTTATCCAACCTCCTAGTCTCTACAATACATTCCTCGGAAATTTGCCGCCTAAGGCCCTAAACTAGATTATTTCCCTAGAAAGCTGCCAAGTGGACAACAAAAATGGGAAAGGAAGAAACCAAAACACAGATTGATTTGTCTGGGACTTGGTGCCAAACAACCTTGGAAGGTTAACCCCTCAATATCTCTAAAAATGATGGCTTGGGGATACATCTGAGCCTAATGTGTAATGCCTAACTCTAAGAGGCCTCTGACAATTTTCATTCCAATCTCAAACTATGATGCTCAGAACCTGGATGGAATTGGTCTCTCAGAAGGATGCTTTGCACTTGGGTTTTCATTCCCCTTCAGTCTTAGATTAACCCCCAGCTTGCCCTCCTCAGTTGTTCTGAAGTTAATGGTCATCCCTTTTCATGTCCATGTTCTTGAAAGTTCCCTTCTCCCTTTCTTCTCTTACCTTCAGACCAAATGGCACATTTTTCTCTGATCTCTTCTAATACACATCAAGCCTCCTCGGGTAGATCATTTTGCAAGTTGTTCTGCTTGCTACTCTGACCTAGAGGAGGGCCGTGCTTGCCTTTGCCATAGTAACCTTTATGTTCCTACAACTGAAGAACTTTCTGGCTCTCGAGTGGATGATGGAGTCCAATATGCCTTGAAAGGCTGAGCACCCAGCAAGTACCAGTTATGCCAGCTTGGACTGGGTTATGAGTTACTGGGAATGAGGTAAAACACAAAGAGTAACTGGGTTTGAGGACAAAATTGAAAACAGGCTCAAATCAATGGTCTCCTTATTAGTGGTTCAAAGCTTAATTTTCTGGCCTTGCTGCAAAGGCCTGATCTTGCCAAGGTAACACAAGCAAAGTGGAATGGAATTTAGTTACAGGAGAAAGGCAGGAGCTGAGCAGAGGCCAGCTGATTGTTGTGCTATGAGGTTCAGCCTAAAAAATTCCTGCTATTCCTGGGAGTCAGTGTGTCCAATGGGAAAACTGCAGGTTTTGAAATCCAACTGACCAGTATTCAAATTATGATTCAGTCGTTTAAGTTCTCAAAGCCACAGCTTTCTCATTTGTAACATTGGGGGTAATTATACCTACCTTCTTTGGTTATTAGTGAGGATTAACTCAGACACTGTATGTGAAAATGCCTAGTAAACTACAGCACATTGTTAGTGCTCAGAAAATATCCTCTTCCTCTTCCTTAAAAATCCTGAGGAATAAAATATCCCGCTGATCGATTCAAGGGAATCAGTCACATTTGCAGGCATTGTGACCTCTAGGACAAGGACTATCAGGCCCCAAACCATGAATTCCTCAATCCCTGAATAAAGGTTTTGAAAAATGAGTGATGAGAGGTGACTCAGGCTGGAAAAGACAAACATAAATCTAATACCTTAGCAGGATCAAGACAGAGGAGATATAAACAGGGTACTATTACCATATACTTGGGTTTAAGAGTAACCGCAATCAAGAACCCTGTGTTTGATAAGCCACCAAGAGCAGAGATACAGAAAGCTCTGTACTAGTCTAATGGCTTTCTTTGATGCAGGTTCCTGTACAGATAAGGGAATGCACTGGCGTGGAAATATTTAGATTTCATTCACGCATCCAATGTTGTCTCCCGATGCACTTGCAGAGAAGCCAGATCCTGTTCAGCAATTTGATCAAAATAGCCAAAAGATATTAATACCTTGAAGGACAGAATGTAGACCAATTGGGCTCATCAATCATTTCCATGAACAGCTTACTATGAATCTGTTTAAAAAAATACTGTGACATGGCTAAGTTTTATACTAATTCCTTGGGTAGCTAATGTTATGCATAGCACCCCTCTGTTTCAGACAACAACCCTCAAGAACAGAACACACAGCCCTCTGGACACGGGCATTTTGAGTCGTCCCACAAATGTTCGAGGCAGGTTTCCATGATCCATCACCACTCCCCTGCTTGTCCACATGACCAAACAGCCATCTCTGAGAGCTGGCTAGCTAGACTTGGCCTTGGGATACTGTCGCCCTGTATGATGAAGTGTTTGCAGGTTCACATGGGAAATGAACTTGTGACTTTGATTTCACCTGCACTTGCTCAGTCACTGGCCAAAGTGAACAGAGACCAGTGAAAACAACAGGCTCGAGAGATACTTCGAGGATGCACATAACGAGAAGAAAGATGATGCTGACAGCTGGGCAACAAGAACAGCAACTGGCCCCACACCTTAGCTGCCATCAGCCACTCATTTTGTGATTCCTTCAGTACCTTCTATGTCATCCTTCAAACTACTGACTGGTCTGAAATTCTTCTCCTTTTAATTAATAAATCTTCATTTGTTATTTCTTGTAATCATATAAACTCAATGATGGTACCTATAAGTGTCAACTGCCATTTATTCATTCATCTGTCTACACACCCCATGAATGTTTATTGAGAGCTAGGTGCTAAAACTACCCCAGATTTCCTGAATTTCTTTTAGAGATATATTCATGCATACATGATGGTCATTACTCTTTTCTGATTATAATTTTTATTCATTTTAGAAGTTTTTAAAAATATAGAAAATTATAAAGGTACCTATAATTATACCATCCAGAGATACTCACTGTTACTTTATCTGTTTTCTTCACCTAATATTATATTGTGCTATTTTTGTATGTCATTAAGCTTTCTTCAACAACATGAGTTGTAAAGGTTGCATGTTTTTCAACAAGAGTATATAATATTTTAACCATTTTTCTATAGTTGTACATTCGTTATTTCCGATTTCTCACTGTTATAATACCACTTCAAACACCCTTGTGTATAAATCTTTGTCAGGCTTCCCAGGTGGCCCAGTGGTAAAGAATCCACCTGCCAATGCAGGAGACATAGGAGATGTGGGTTCAGTCACTAGATTGGGAAGATTCCCTGGAGGAGATAATGGCTACCCATTCCAGTATTCTTCCCAGGATAATCCCATGGACGGAGGAACCTGGTGGGCTACAGTCCCTGTGGTTGCAAAGAGTTGGACATGACTGAATGACTGAGCATGCATACAGCCATAAATCTTTGACATGTCTGTTTAATCCCTCAGGATAAAATTCTCTGAAGTAGTATTACTAGGTCAAGGAGCATTAAACACTTATAAGAATTTTGATTCACACTTTTGCTGGCATTTCTGGGAGGGTAGTGTTTCCCTGGGGGCTTACCAGGCGCCTCAGTGGTAAAGAATCCGCCTGCCAATGCAGGAGACGTGTGTTCAATCCCTGGATCAAGATCCCCTGGAAAAGGAAATGGCAACCCACTCTAGTATTCTTGGCTGGGAAATCACATAAACAGAGGAGCCTGGTGGGCTACAGTACACGGCATCACAAAGAGTCTGACATGACTTAGCGAGTAAACAACTACAACGACAAAATGTTTCCCTAGGATATTTGCTGCTGCTGCTGCTGCTACTAAGTCGCTTCAGTTGTGTCCGACTCTGTGCGATCCCATAGACGGCAGCCCACCATGCTCCCCCGTCCCTGGGATTCTCCAGGCAAGGATACTGGAGTGGGTTGCCATTGCCTTCTCCATGGATATTTGCTACAAGAAGTCAAAAGTGAGCCATAAATGAACAGATCACACCGATATGAATATCTCAAAGAAATGAACGTGCATGGCTTCCTGAAAGCATAATCCATACCAAGAGGGCTCACCAGTTATTTTGTTTGTGTTTACAAAAGAAAACCTGTTGGTATACTCTGCCACGGGGTTAATCTGCAAATCCAGAAATCTGGACTGAGACACAGCAGTTTAACAACCCCCCTCATAGGACAAAGGCATGCTTGATACAGTGCCATGTGATATAGATACCAATTTCAGTGTGTTTTCACTCTTAAAATCTTCTGAGGGAGTTGCTTTATGCAATACCATAAAATGCTAAGTAGGCATGAGAATATGAAAATATGATCACATGGAGCCAGGAGTCAGCTCTTGATGCAGCTGAAGCCTCGAAGCCATAGTCTTGCAGCCTGACTGACCGGGAAAGATGTGTTCCACCTAACACATCCACTGTGGCAGGCTGAAGTGCGGGAGGGCTTCACAGGCAACCAGGCAGCTGTATGTTCACTGGATTTCCAAGCTGTTGGGACCGTAAGCCGCCATTGAGCTCAAAGAGCCCTCTCATGAGGAGTCCTAGAGATGACTGATGCAGCTGCTAAGGGTCTCAGAGTCTGTTTTAATGCACAAAGCAGTGCCTGTTTCTTTTGAATGCCTTCCACACAATGGGGCGAGCAGGATTCATTTGCTCCAAAGCACCAGAGGGACTAAAATCACACCAAGAACCTGGGGGGTGGGGGGGTGGGGTCTCTATTTTTTTAGGTTTGCTTTCATTTGGTGTATGTTACCCAACAGTTTCATGATTGAATTATATTTCCCATTTACTATAATAAATCCATATTGGTTCCAGTTCTCTCTTGATTGTGTTAACATTACAACACTAGAAGGATGAGAACTTCCCTGGTTGTCCAGTGGTTAAGACTCTGCACTTCCACTGCAGAGGGTGTGGATTCAATCCCTGGTTGGGGAACGAAGATGCTGCAAGCTACGTGGTGCAGCCAAAAAAAAATCAGTAAAATTAATTTTTTAAAAGATGATGAACACGCTGAGATAACAGTCATTGGCCCAATAAAATGCCATGCTGTCTTACAAATTTGCTTTTATGATTCATAAAATTTGCAGATTTTCCCACTGAGCCATTCCACAAATACTAAAGCACATCCTATGTAAAAGCAAACTGATGTCATCTCAGAGGTGGTTTAAATAGTTAAGAAAATTGAACCAAGAAATTAGAGCTGAAGGCTATGAGGTTATTTCAAATATGGAAAATGGGCTCATAATCCAAAATTCCAACTACCACCTTAAAATTATCAGGTCCCCTAGAAATCTTATGCAATGATGTGCTAAATTCTTTTTCTTATTTACTAAATAAATGGGAAAGCCAAGGATGCATGAAGAGTGCTTATAATCAGTTAGGCACAGCCCCAAATGCAACTGAATTCTGATGCTGAGACACTGAATAGAGAGAAGAAATATCCTTTACTGAAACCTCAGGAATTAAGATTACTGCAAGTAGCCATTTTCACTGAGAAGATATGATGGTATTTTTAAAAAGCAACTTTATCACTCTGACTTATATGCAATATTTTGATTGTGCTAGGCTAACAAAAATATCGGAGAAGGCAATGGCACCCCACTCCAGTACTCTTGCCTGGAAAATCCCATGGACGGAGGAGCCTGGTAGGCTGCAGTCCATGGGGTCGAGAAGTCAGACATGACTGAGCGACTTCACTTTCACTTTTCACTTTCATGCATTGGAGGACATGGCAACCCACTCCAGTGTTCTTGCTTGGAGAATCCCAGGGATGGAGGAGCCTGGTGGGCTGCTGTCTATGGGGTTGCACAGAGTCGGACACGACTGAAGCGACTTAGCAGCAGCAGCAGCAGCAGCAACGAAATTATTAGTGGATAGAGTAACAGGCAAATTTGGCCTTGGAATATGGAATGAAGCAGGGCAAAGGCTAATAGAGTTTTGCCAAGAGAACACACTGGTCATAGCAAACACCCTCTTCCAACAACGCAAGAGAAGACTCTACACATGGACATCACCAGATGGTCAACACCGAAATCAGAATGATTATATTCTTTGCAGCCAAAGATAGAGAAGCTCTATACAATCAGCAAAAACAAGACCAGGAGGTGACTGTGGCTCAGATCATGAACTCCTTATTGCCAAATTCAGATTGAAATTGAAGAAAGTGGGCAAAACCACTAGACCATTCAGGTATGACCTAAATCAAATCCCTCATGATTATACAGTGAAAAATAGAATTAAGGGACTAGATCTGATAGATAGAGTGCCTGATGAACTATGGACAGAGGTTCGTG
This sequence comes from Budorcas taxicolor, assembly GCF_023091745.1. Taxonomy (NCBI): domain Eukaryota; kingdom Metazoa; phylum Chordata; class Mammalia; order Artiodactyla; family Bovidae; genus Budorcas; species Budorcas taxicolor. The sequence goes on from NC_068935.1 coordinate 29,018,026, forward strand.
ACATTGTACAGGAGACAGGGATCAAGACCATCCCCATGGAAAAGAAATGCAAAAAAGCAAAATGGCTGTCTGGGGAGGCCTTAGAAATAGTTGTGAAAAGAGAAGCGAAAAGCAAAGGAGAAAAGGAAAGATATAAGCATCTGAATGCAGAGTTCCAAAGAATAGCAAGAAGAGATAAGAAAGCCTTCCTCAGCAATCAATGCAAAGAAATAGAGGAAAAGAACAGAATGGGAAAGACTAGAGATCTCTTTAAGAAAATTAGAGATACCAAGGGAGCATTTCATGCAAAGATGGGCTCGATAAAGGACAGAAATGGTACGGACCTAATAGAAGCAGACGATATTAAGAAGAGGTGGCAAGAATACACAGAACAACTGTACAAAAAAGATCTTGACTATGATAAGATAGGAATACTACACCAAAAATAAAAATAGCAAGTCAAATTCTTGAATTTGAACTATCTGCTCATGATATGGCTACTTAAAGGCAGCAATCATTAAAGCTTTGGCAATTTGGCTAAAGATCTCATTAGCTTCAAACTCTGTTTCTTCAAATTTCATGTTGAAAATAATTTACTTCCTTGCCTCCTTCACTCTTTTTCTATCACCAGAATATTGTTCTTTTTTAGACAACTGTTTTATGAAGGACTGCCCAGGTTCAGTTCTTGAACCTCTTATCTATTGACGCTTACTCCCTTAGTGATCTCATTCATTATCACAGCTTTAAGCACCATCTACATACTGATGATTTCCAAATATACATCTCCAGCCCATATCCCCCCTGAACACACTTCAATGTCTCACTGCCTAAACCACATCTCTCCAAAAGTCTAACTGGCTCTTCAAACTTAACATGTACAAAATTATTGCCCCCCACCCCTGCCAAAAAAGCCTTGTACCTTCTAGTCTTCTCCACCTCTATGACAATACTGCCCTTCTCGTGGCCCAGGCCTTGGAGTTAAAACTCCAACCTCTGCTCTCTTTCTCTTTTAAAGCCCAAATCCTATCCCTTAGCAAGTCATTATTCACTCTTCTCCAACATATCGGAATTTCAACCACTTTTCACAGCCTCCACTGCTACTACTCTCCTCAAAGCCACCATTAGTTCTTGCTTGAATTATCACATTAGATTCCAGGCACACTCGCACCTAAGGGGTCTTACATTTGCTTTAACCCTAGGTTGGCTTCTTCTCTCAAACTATAGACTTCAATCCAATTTGGCTTTCTTAGTGTGCAACCCCACTCCTATATTCCCCATATCTCTCCCCCAATTTATTTTTCTAGAAACCTTTTACTGCCATCTAATATACTATATATTACTCATTTATCTTTTTATGATGTCTCCCTTTGTAAACTATAAGCTCCATGAGGCGTATTTGTTGAATGAACAAATGAACAGATAATCAGTTTAAAAGGTGACATGCATTCCCCAAGCACTTCTATTATCTCTTAAATAACCTATCACCCACCATTATCTAGTAATTCCAAATTTAGTTTCATTTCATTTAGATCGCACAGCATTTGCGAACCTTTGCTATGCTTTAGACATTTTATCAGGTCTTTGGATACAGATCAATTTATTTAACCAATATTTGCTGAGTATATATAACTGTACTCAGCCCTGAGAACAAAGCAGTAAATGAAACTGACAGAATCCCTATTTTTGTGGAGTATACAGACTAATGGGAGATATAGATATTATTAATTAAATAATCACATAAATATAATGTATAGTTATAAATTCATGGTATAAGGAATTACAATGATGAAAGTGATTTAGATTCGTGGAGAGGAAATCAATGGAAGGTTTCTCTGAAGGAATAACATTTAAACTGAGCTGAAAGTCAATTTCCAATATATACACACCCTACAAGAAATTATCTTTCTAGTACAAGAAATTATACCACTGTGAAAAAAAGTGGCTTCTTTTTCGTTCATCTATTTGGAAAGGAGTAGAGTATCTGACTGGTGTAGTAGTCTTAAAAATAAACAATGATAGCTAGTGGGAAGTTGCTGTGTAATACTCACTCAGTGCTCTATGATGACCTAGAGAGGTGGGATCGGGGGAGGGAGGTTCAAAAGGGAAGGGATATTTGTATACTTATGGCTGATATATACTTAGGGCTTCCCTGGTGGCTCAGAGGTTAAAGCGTCTGCTTGCAATGCCGAAGACCTGGGTTGATCCCTGCGTCGGGAAGATCCCCTGGAGAAAGAAATGGCAACCCATTCCAGTATTCGTGCCTGGAGAATCCCATGGACGGAGGAGCCTGGTGGGCTATAGTCCATGGGGTCACAAAGAGTCGGACATGACTGAGCGACTGAACTGAACTGATGGCTGATTTACTCTGTTGTATGGCAGAAACTAACACAACGTTGTAAAGCAATTATACTCAAATTAAAAATAAAAAATAAACAATGAGGTATCATTACACACCTATAAGAATGACCAAAATCCAAAACACTAACACCAAAAGCTGGCAAGGATGTGGAGAAATAGGAATTCTCATTTATTGCTGGTGGGAATGCAAAATGGTATGGCCACTTTGGAAGATAGTTTGGCAGTTTCTTACAAAACTAAACAGACTCTTCCCATACCATCCAGCAATTTCACTTGATATTTAACCAAATGAGCTGAAAACTTGTGTCCACATAAAAGCCTGCACATGAATATTTATAACAGCTTTGTTCATAATTGCCAAAACTTGGAAGAAGCAAGCAGGAGTCCTTCCACAGGTGAATGGATAGATACATTGTGGTATGTGCAGAAAGAAAAAAAGAGAAAATGAGCCATAAGCCCATGAAAAAACATGGAGGAACCTTAAGTATATATTACTAAGTTAAAGAAACCAATCTAAGAAGGCTACATACAGTATGATTCCAACTATATGACACTCTGGAAAAAGCAAAACCACAGATACAGTAAAAAGATCAGTGGATTTTAGGGGTTTGGGGGAGAAGGAAGAATGAATAGAGCAGAAAGGATTTTTAGGACAGTGACTCTCTACCGTATGATACTATAATGGTGGATACATGTCATTATACATTTGTCAAAACCCACAGGATGTATGACACTTAGAGTGAACCCTAATATAAATGATGGATGTGAGGTAATAATGATGCACCAATATAGATTCACTGACTCTAACAAATGAATCACCCTGCTGAGGAATTTTGACGAGGGGGAAGCTGCACACTTGTGGGGGTAAGAGGTATGCAGGAAATCTCCACCCCTTCCACAGGACTTTGCCATTAACCCAAAACTTCTCTAAAAAAAATAGTCTGTTAAAGTTTATTTTGAAAAGGTAGTACTTTAACAAATAAGAAGGCACTGTGGGGTGGTAGAATGAGACAGAGAAGGAATCTGATAACTATGTGCTAGCCTCAAACCTGCCACAATCAGGCTATGTGACTTAGGACACATTTTCTTAGCTTTTCTGGACCTTGTACATACAGGGGAGTAGATCTCAGTGGATCCTAACCTGGTTTGGGTTGCTTCCTTCCAGGCTACCCTCCACACCAGGGCTATCATCCTAAAAATCACAAGCTGGTTATATTATCCCCTATTTTCAGCTTCCTTTGCCTGCCTCCTCCAGGATAAAAGCCAAACTCTTTCTTAGGGATATATAGAAAGCCTTCATAATTTGACCCTTTTGGCCACACTATAATTTCCTTTCATTCTAGCCCATATTTCTTTACAAGTGCTTCTCAAAGTGTAATCTAAGGATCACCCACCATCGAATGCCTGTGACAAAAGCAAATACCTCTTCCCCAAATAAGGTTAGAATCTCGGGTGATAGGACACAAGAATCTACATTTTTTGCAAGATCTTCAGGAGATTCTGCCTCACATGGTATTTGAAAACCAGAACCCTGTATTTTAGCCATGCTGAACATCCCCCCCGCCGCCGCCCCTCCCCCCCCACCAATTCCCCTGCCTGGAATGTCCTTCCCTGCCTTAATCTACATAGTAACATCCGCTTTTTAGCACAAATGGCACCTCTACTGTGAAGCCTTTAGCCCGGCCCCTAGGCAATGGACTGTTCCCTCCTCTGTGCTTCTACAGCACTTAGTTCATTCGTCAGACAGTACTTAGTACCTATTGTACTTAGAATCTATTTACATGTCTGTTTCTCCTTGGATGTGACCTCTAAAATAGTGATTATGTCTTAATATATTTTCACACCCCCAGCATCTAGGACATACTAAACATACAATAAATGTTTGCTGAACAAATAAATGGATGGATAAAGATGAAGAACTATTCCTTTCACAAGTATTTGAGTGCCTACAATGTGGTAGATACTATTCTAGTATAAGAAAGTAGCCAGAAATTTTTGCCTGTAAGGCAATTAGAACCTTGGACACAGGGTTCTATTTTAAGCCTCTTTCAGCATTTTATCTGTGGAAACTGTCCAAATGAGCCCCTTGTTTGCTTATTCACTCTTTAGGTTAGAACCACTTGTCTGATGTTTACAAGCGAGTGGCATTATGAGAATGAATGGCAGTGGGAAAGCACAACGCACTTAGTCTGTTCCCATAAATGTGCTTTAAGAGTCCAGACTCAATTTCATAGTCACCTTATCTTTATCAATTTCTGGAGAATATAACTTAAAGAGTGGGCAGATGAGAGAACAGTAAATGAAGACAAAGCCAGAGTGATTCTGTCAATAAATACTTTAATGAGAACTGAGGTCTGTAACATACATAGCAGTAACTGCCCTGGCCTATGCCTTTTGCTCTAGCCCAAGTCTGGGGCTAACAAACTACTTTTAACCCACATTTGAAGAGAAGGCCATTTTGAGTATCATCCATCAGTATCCATCTTCACAGAAGATACCAATCTGGGGCCAGAGTCTCAATGTTAATACTTCCTCTCAGGGAACAGTTCACATGGCAACACAAACACATGAGCAATTTTGAACCATCCCATCATTCTTCTACCAGAAGGGCCTTGGGAGACCAATGGTTCAGTAAACACTTACAACTTGATCAAAATGCATTAGAACACAGAAAAAAGGGGAAAGAGAGTAGAAAGGTTGGCAGGGTTTGGCTCACATCCTTAGATTTGAAGCCTCTTGAGCTGCTCGTATGTAATAAAAAACTGAAGAGTAAGTCACGGAAGATCACTGGAATGATACTGAAAGTCAAACCTGGTTATAAATTTTACACTGTATTCTCTTATTGGGATACTTAGGCTCTACTATTCTAAGTTGTACTTGCTTAAAAGTCTTTTTAAAAACTACATCTGGCAAATCAAGCATGTGTTGAGTGCCCATCATGCACCCATTTTGACTGTTGGCATTTAGCAATATAAGCATATTCAAAGTCTAACATACTTCTATTCTTTAGGGGCAAAAAGGCCACACACACACACACATATGCGCGCACACATCCAAGAACATCAACAACATAAAATTCAGTGCTAGAGTAACTGTTACAGACATTAGATGATCAGGAAGAGGAACGGAGACACCATCTCCCTCAACCTATAGACTCCACAAGGGCAGGGAATGACTTTTCAACCCTGCAGTGCTCACCACGATACAAACACCACCACACACACCATCCAACTCATGGCTCTGCACACAGGAGGCACTCAAACACAGCTAAAGGAAGGAAAGTTACCCAGGAGGAAAGAGTCCCCCTTGGCTCTGGATTCCTTTGTTGTATGAGTGTTTTCTGTCTTATTATTTCCCCAGCTACTCTGGTCCTATACTTGGGGGTAGGAAATGTGGACTACATAGACCTTCCTGAGGATACCTCATGGCAGGGCTTTCAAAACCTTCCTAGCCCCTTCCACATTTGGCTATGCTTGTTGTTGTTTGTTTAAAAGAGGGAAAAAAAAACTTTGACATTTCTTTTCTAATCCCTTTAGTTTGTATTAGACTCCAACTGAAAGCCATTTCTGTACTTAGTTCCATCTGCAATGGTCATCACTAGAATAGATTCTCATTTGCCTAAAAGGCTCCAATAATCAAAATTTTCCTTCCCATAGCCTCGAATTACCTGGGAGCTTGAACCATGTGCTTTCATTCTCACGTTCTAAAAGGATACAATGATGTTCCAGGGTCCAAGTCGAAGCCAGTTTGGCCAAAATCCTTTATAGAGTGCAAAAAAGCCCTCGTGTTTCCACATCTGAGGGAAAGATACAAAGAAATAAGAGTGAATCCTCCTTGCACTTTACATCTGACAATTACTGTTATTATAGTACTCATCTTCCACGCCCCTCCCCAACAACTTAGGATCCAAGAATGGTCCTTTTTGCTATCGACATACATTTTTAATTAGTATGGTATTCTAAATCCATCCACCCACTCATTCAACAAATATTTACTAAGCACCTACAATATGCAAGATACTCTTCTCAGTGTTGGGATAATAGTGATAATCGTAAACAAGAGAGAAAGTAGCTGTGGTAGCCAGCCTTCAAGATGGCCCCCGATGATAACCATCTCTAGTTATTCATACCCTTGTGTAGTCCCTCCCACAATATATCAGGATTGGTCTGTGTCACCAATAGCATATGGCAGTAGTTAACAATGCTATGCTATGCTATGCTATAAAAGATACTTTGCATTTAAGAAGGTTTTGCCTTGTTCTCTCTTGGATCATTTGCTCTGGAGGAGGCCAGCTGCCATATCATGAAGAGAAGCCCACGTGAGGGGAAACTAAGGCCTCTGGCCAACAGTCAGAGAGGAACAGAACCTTCCTGCTGACAATAACATGAGTGATCTTTGAAGTAGATGTCCCAGCACCAGTCAAGCCTTCAGATGATTATAGCCCTAGCTGACATCTGGACAATTACCTCATGAGAGAGCCTACAACTGAAATCATTCAGCTAAGCTGCTTCTTAATTCCAAATCTACAGAAATTATGCGATAATAAATGTATGATGTATTAAGGCACTGAGCTTTGGAGTCATTTATTACACAGCCATAGATAACTTATACAGAGAAGGCAATGGCAACCCACTCCAGTACTCTTGCCTGGAAAATCCCATGGACAGAGGAACCTGGTAGGCTGCAGTCCATGGGGTCGCTAGGAGTTGGACACGACTGAGCGGCTTCACTTTCACTTTTCACTTTTTTGCAATGGAGAAGGAAATAGCAACCCACTCCAGTATTCTTGCCTGGAAAATCCCAGGGATAGGGGAGCCTGGCGGGCTGCCGTCTATGGGATCACACAGAGTCACACACGACTGAAGCAACTTAGCAGCAGCAGCAGCAGATAACTTATACATTCTCTGCCCTCATAAAATGCACACGTGCATGTGTGTGCTCAGTAGCTTCAGTCATCTTCAACTCCTTGTGACCCTATGGACTGTAGCCCACCAGGCTCCTCTGTCCATGGGATTCTCCAGGCAAGAATATTGGAGTGGGTTGCCATGCCCTCCTCCAGGGAATCTTCCCGACCTAGGGATTGAACTAGTGTATCCTGTGTCTCCTTCATTGCAGGCAGATTCTTTACCACTGAGCTACCAGGGAAGTCCCATAGAATGTATTCTCGAGTGGAACTGATGAACAAATATACAAATTAATAATATTATATTGCTGCTACTGCTAAGTCGCTTCAGTCGTGTCCGACTCTGTGCGACCCCATAGACGGCAGCCCACCAGGCTCCCCCGTCCCTGAGATTCTCCAGGCAAGAACACTGGAGTGGGTTGCCATTTCCTTCTCCAATGCATGAAAGCGAAAAGTGAAAGTGAAGTCACTCAGTCATGTCTGACTTCGCGACCCCATGGACTGCAGCCTACCAGGTTCCTCCATCCATGGGATTTCCAGGCAAGAGTACTGGAGTGGGATAAGTACTAATACGAAAACTAAAGCAGGGTAGGGGAATAGGAAATTGGGCAAGTCACTATCCTTTCTGAGTCTGTTTCAACATTACAAATTCTGCATATGTAATGGCTGACTTTATAGGAATGGCTGGAGGATTAGGTGAGGGACAACGTGAAATATTTTGAATTTAAGTTTTCTGTTTTATATGATGGAGGTCCTACATATACCAACTGAGTGGTTATTAGAATTAAATGACGAATAATGCATACCAAAGGTCATAAATTGATGATGTGTGTTAAATTCAGTCAACAGAAACAGTTCCTGTTTAATGGATAAATATTAAGTAACTCCTGTGTTTAAGATATCATTTCTACATTGAAAAGTGTACTTTTGCCCTATCACTGGTAAAGTAAAACCCACCACTATACTAAAAAATGAATATATTTGGATAAAACAACAATGAAAATCCAGACTTCTAAATATCCCTTATCCTATGCTATAGATTAAGAAGACTTGATATGAATATCCTTACTAATCATTTTTGAAGCAAACAGTAACATAAGGGCACTATTTATGAAAACATAGTGGTAATATGCTTGTCCCAACTGATCATCAGCAAATGCTAAAGGTATCAGACCAAAATTGATGTTGGAAAATTGTGAAAATCAACCAAAATAAATCCTGGATGCAGATAACCTAGAATCAGTTCAGTTCAGTTCACTCGCTCAGTCGTGTCTGACTCTTTGCGACCCCATGAATCGCAGCATGCCAGGCCTCCCTGTCCATCACCAACTCCCGGAGTTCACTCAGACTCACGTCCATCGAGTCAGTGATGCCATCCACCCATCTCATCCTCTGTCGTCCCCTTCTCCTCCTGCCCCCAATCCCTCCCAGCATCAGACACTTTTCCAATGAGTCAACTCTTCACATGAGGGGGCCAAAGTACTGAACTTTCAGCTTCAGCATCATTCCCTCCTAAGAAATCCCAGGGGTGATCTCCTTCAGAATGGACTGGTTGGATCTCCTTGCAGTCCAGGGGACTCTCAAGAGTCTTCTCCAACACCACAGTTCAAACGCATCAATTCTTCGGCGCTCAGCCTTCTTCACAGTCCAACTCTCACATCCATACATGACCACAGGAAAAACCATAGCCTTGACTAGACGGACCTTAGTCGGCAAAGTAATGTCTCTGCTTTTAAATATGCTATCTAGGTTGGTCATAACTTTCCTTCCAAGGAGTAAGCGTCTTTTAATTTCATGCCTGCAATCACCATCTGCAGTGATTTTAGAGCTCCCCAATAATAAAGTCTGACACTGTTTCTACTGTTTCCCCATCTATTTCCCATGAAGTGATGGGACCGGATGCCATGATCTTCGTTTTCTGAATGTTGAGCTTTAGACCAACTTTTTCACTCTCCACTTTCACTTTCATCAAGAGGCTTTTTAGCTCCTCTTCACTTTCTGCCATAAGGGTCGTGTCATCTGCATACCTGAGGTTATTGATATTTCTCCTGGCAATCTTGATTCAAGCTTGTGTTTCTTCCAGTCCAGCGTTTCTCATGATGTACTCTGCATAGAAGTTAAATAAGCAGGGTGACTATATACAGCCTTGATGTACTCCTTTTCCTATTTGGAACCAGTCTGTTGTTAAATGTCCAGTTCTAACTGCTGCTTCCTGACCTGCATACAGATTTCTCAAGAGGCAGGTCAGGTGGTCTGGTATTACCATCTCTCTCAGAATTTTCCACAGTTTATCGTGATCCACACAGTCAAAGGCTTTGGCATAGTCAATAAAGCAGAAATAGATGTTTTTCTGGAACTCTCTTGCTTTTTCCATGATCCAGAGGATGTTGGCAATTTGATCTCTGGTTCCTCTGCCTTTCCTAAAACCAGCTTGAACATCAGGAAATTCACAGTTCACGTATTGCTGAAGCCTGGCTTGGAGAATTTTGAGCATTACTTTACTAGCATGTGAGATGAGTGCAATTGTGCAGTAGTTTGAGCATTCTTTGGCATTGCCTTTCTTTGGGATTGGAATGAAAACTGACCTTTTCTAGTCCTTTGGCCACTGCTGAGTTTTCCAAATTTGCTGGCATATTGAGTGCAGCACTTTCACAGCATCAGCTTTCAGGATTTGAAACAGCTCAACTGGAATTCCATCACCTCCACTAGCTTTGTTCGTAGCGATGCTTTCCAAGGCCCACTTGACTTCACATTCCAGGATGTCTGGCTCTAGATGAGTGATCACACCATCGTGATTATCTGGGTCATGAATATCTTTTTTGTACAGTTCTTCCGTGTATTCTTGCCACCTCTTCTTAATATCTTCTGCTTCTGTTAGGTCCATACCATTTCTGTCCTTTATTGAGCCCATCTTTGCATGAAATGTTCCCTTGGTATCTCTAATTTCCTTAAAGAGATCTCTAGTCTTTCCCATTCTGTTCTTTTCCTCTATTTCTTTGCACTGATCGCTGAAGAAGGCTTTCTTACCTCTTCTTGCTATCCTCTGGAACTTTGCATTCAGATGCTTATCTTTCCTCTTCTCCTTTGCTTTTTGCCTCTCTTCTTTCCACAGCTATTTGTAAGGCCTCCCCAGACAGCCATTTTGCTTTTTTGCATTTCTTTTCCATGGAGATGGTCTTGATCCCTGTCTCCTGTACAATGTCATGAGCCTCAGTCCATAGTTCATCAGGCACTCTGTCTGTCAGATCTAGGCCCTTAAATCTATTTCTCACTTCCACTATATAATCATAAGGGATTTGATTTAGGTCATACCTGAATAGTCTAGCGGTTTTCCCTACTTTCTTCAATTTGAGTCTGAATTTGGCAATAAGGAGTTCATGATCTGAGCCACAGTCACCTCCTGGTCTTGTTTTTGTTGACTGTATAGAGCTTTTCCATCGTTGGCTGCAAAGAATATAATCAATCTGATTTCGGTGTTGACCATCTGGTGATGTCCATGTGTAGAGTCATCTCTTGTGTTGTTGGAAGAGGGTGTTTGCTATGACCAGTGCATTTTCTTGGCAAAATTCTATTAGCCTTTGCCCTGCTTCATTCCCCGTTCCAAGGCCAAATTTGCCTGTTACTCCAGGTGTTTCTTGACTTCCTACTTTTGCATTCCAGTCCCCTATAATGAAAAGGACATCTTTTGGGTGTTAGTTCTAATAGTTCTTGTAGGTCTTCATAAAACAGTTCAACTTCAGCTTCTTCAGCATTACTGGTTGGGGCATAGACTTGGATAACTGTGATACTGAATGGTTTGCCTTGGAGATGAACAGAGATCATTCTGTCTTTTTTGAGATTGCATCCAAGTACTGCATTTCAGACTCTTTTGTTGACCATGATGGCTACTCCATTTCTTCTGAGGGATTCCTGCCCGCAGTAGTAGACTGCTAAGACAAGGGACCTTAGAGATTCAAGCCAATCTCATCACCTCTCACCTGGAATACCACAACAAGCCTCCTAACTGGTCTATGATCTCCACCTAGGAAGCCAAGCCATCTTTTAAAATTATAAATCAGTAGTGTCACTTTCCTGCTTAAAGCTGTCCAATGACGTCCCAGTGGATTTGATTCTAATTGTAAGTTTTCTTCAGTGACCTGCATGATCCTACATGATTTAGCCCTGCCTCTCTCCAGTTTCATTTTCTACCACTTTTCCCTTCATTCATCACACACAGTCACACCAGCCTTGTTTTTAACTCTTGAAAGTGTCCAGCTCATTCCAAACTCAGAGCCCTTGTACCCATTCCCTCTTTCTGAAATGCTTTTCTCTCAGATTTTCTCATGACCACCCTCTTCTCATCATTCAGACCCCTGCTCAAATAAATATCACCCCCTCACACCCTTTCCCTCACCATCCTAGCTGAAGTAGTTCCCCACCACCATCACAGAGTCACTATTTCATTACACTGTGTTAGTTTTTTCACAGCATTTACTTCTTTATGAAATTACACTGTTTATTATCTGTGTGTTTATTCTCTGTCTCCCTCAACTAGAATGTAATCTCCAGGAAAGCCAGAGAGCAGGGACCATGTTGGTCTTCTTCACCATTCTACTCCACTACCGAACACTCTCTGGCATAGTAAAGTCTCCACTAAATATCTGAATAAATATTTGTTGAGTAAATGAACACACAAACTTTTACACACACACAGTCGCTAATAATCTCATGAGCCTAATGATTCCTTGCTGAGTTCCAAAACAGGGACCAACTTCCAAACATTAGAACTGGGATGCACCACTCTTTGGCTTGAGGCAGTTGAGTAAAAACAAACAAGAACTTCTGTAGATACACAGAGACAAGAGGCTACTTTATGAAGTTATACATTCATTCAATAAGTAATTTGCTGTGGATAGAGAGACAAATAAGATATGTCTCTGCCTTCAGGGAACTTACGTCTACTGGGCAGACAGACATTAAAAGCAACTACAATTGACTCTAGAACAACACAGTTGTCAGGGACACCGACCCTCTGTGCAGTCAAAACTCCTGGTATAACTTTTTGTCTGCCCTCCGCAACCACAAATTCAACCAACCACAGGTCATGTAGTACTGTAGTAGTTACTACTGAAAAAAATCTGCATGTAAGTGGACCTGTGCAGGTCAAATTTGAGTTGCTCAAGGGTCAATTGTACAATAAAATGTAACAAATGTCAATAAATGTGATATAGCCATACAACAGAATATTACCCAACCATTAAAAGGAACAAAGTACAGACATATCTTATTTTATTGTACTTTACTACACTTCGCAGATAATGGATTTTTCACAAACTGAAAGTATGTGGCAACCCTAAGTTGAGTAAATCTATGAGCACCATTTTTCCAACAGCAGTTGCCTATTTTGTATCTCTCTGTCACTTTTGGCTATTCTCATCATATTTCAAACTTTTTCATTATATTACTTTTGTTATGGTGATCTGTGATCCGTGACCTTTGATGTTACTATTGTAAAGAGATTATGACTTGCTGAAGGCTCAGATGATGGTTAACATTTTGAGGTATGTACATTGTTTTATTAGACAACACTATTGCACATTTCATAGACTATTATGTGATGTAAAAATAATTTGTACATGTGCTGGGAAACCAAAAAGTTCATGTGGCTCACTTTATTGCAGTGTGGCTTTATTGTGGTGGTCTGGAAGCACATCTCTTCCAGAGCTCTGCCTGGACTGATACATACTACAGCATGGATGAACCTTGAAACATGTTAAGTGAAAGGAGCTGGTCAAAAACCTCACATATTGTATGATTCCATTTATATAAGATACCCAACAATAGGCAAATCTACAGAAATAAAAGTACATTAGTGGTTGCTTAGGGCTGGGAGGATAGTGGGATAATAGCTAAAAGGCACAGGATTTCTCTCTGAGGTCATGAAAATGTTCTAAAATTGACGGTGGGGTTGATGGTTGCACATAGCTCGGAACATACCAAAAACCACACAAATGATGAATTTTATGAATTAGTGAGTTGATCCTCAAAAAGATGTTTTTCAAAATATAATAAATGCTATGAGAGAACAAGAACATATAACTACACACATACATAGTTTAATGGTCAGGGAAGGCACTTATGAAAATGATGCAATCTTACGGTGGAAACCAACACAACATTGTAAAGCAATTATCCTCCAATTAAAAATTTAAAAATAATTTCTTTACAGTATTATCCTTCAATTAAAAATAAATAAATTTTAAAAAAAAAACAAAGCAAAGAGAGAAAAGATCCCACATGCCATGTGGCACAGCCAAAAAAAAACTGCTCAAAAAAATTTTTTTTTCATTTTTACTTTATTTTATTTTACAATACTGTATTGGTTTTGCCATACATTGACATGAATCCACCACGGGTGTACATGCGTTCCCAAACATGAACCCCCCTCCCACCTCCCTCCCCATAACATCTCTCTGGGTCATCACCGTGCACCAGCCCCAAGCATGCTGTATCCTGCGTCGGACATAGACTGGCGATTCGATTCTTACATGATAGTATACATGTTTCAATGCCATTCTCCCAAATCATCCCACCCTCTCCCTCTCCCTCTGAGTCCAAAAGTCCGTTATACACATCTGTGTCTTTTTTGCTGTCTTGCATACAGGGTCGTCATTGCCATCTTTCTAAATTCCATATATATGTGTTAGTATACTGTATTGGTGTTTTTCTTTCTGGCTTACTTCACTCTGTATAATCGGCTCTAGTTTCATCCATCTCATCAGAACTGATTCAAATGTATTCTTTTTAACGGCTGAGTAATACTCCATTGTGTATATGTACTACAGCTTTCTTATCCATTCATCTGCTGATGGACATCTAGGTTGTTTCCATGTCCTGGCTATTATAAACAGTGCTGCGATGAACATTGGGGTACATGTGTCTCTTTCAATTCTGGTTTCCTCAGTTGCAATTTTTTAAGGAATCTCCACACTGTTCTCCAAAGTGGCTGTACTAGTTTGCATTCCCACCAACAGTGTAGGAGGGTTCCCTTTTCTCCACACCCTCTCCAGCATTTATTGCTTGCAGATTTTTGGATCGCAGCCATTCTGACTGGTGTGAAGTGGTACCTCATTGTGGTTTTGATTTGCATTTCTCTCATAATGAGTGATGTTGAGCATCTTTTCATGTGTTTGTTAGCCATCCGTATGTCTTCTTTGGAGAAATGTCTATTTAGTTCTTTGGCCCATTTTTTGATTGGGTCGTTTATTTTTCTGGAATCGAGCTGCATAATTTGCTTGTATATTTTTGAGATTAGTTGTTTGTCAGTTGCTTCATTTGCTATTATTTTCTCCCATTCAGAAGGCTGTCTTTTCACCTTGCTTATAGTTTCCTTTGTTGTGCAGAAGCTTTTAATTTTAATTAGATCCCATTTGAAAAATGTTTTTAAAAAAATAAAAAGAAGAGAATTCTCACACATGCTAAAAAATATTAAAAAATAATGCAATCTGAAGAATGAGTAGGAGCTAGCCATCTAACTAAGTACATGGCATGGGTGAAAACTTGGCAATGAAACAAAGTCTAGTACTAGAACCTGTTCAGTCTGTCTGGAATATAGAATAAAGGTAGCAAAGATAAGACTGTAAGAAGTAAAGAGGGATCTAATAATATGAGCTTTGTGTCAATGAGAAGCAATTCAAGTGTTTGCAGATAGAGGTTAAGAGGATGAGATGTACAGCTGCTCATTTCTAAATCAAAGAGGAATGCATCATTCCATTCACCCAAGTGTACTCTTACAGATAAAATAATAAAGGATGATGACAATATAGAGCAAAGTTGTTTTACTAGCAAATAAATGAATGGCTGGTAAATATAAGTACATAAAGGTTACTGTCAACACGAAAATATGTTTGACGATACCATATGGCATAGTAGTTACGAATATAAACTTTGGAACCAGATGAACTCTGATTTAAATCCCAGATCTGCTACTTACTAGGTATATGCTGCTGCTGCTGCTAAGTCGCTTCAGTCATGTCCAACTCTGTGCGACCCCACAGACGGCAGCCCAACAGGCTCCCCCATCACTGGGATTCTCCAGGCAAGAACACTGGAGTGGGTTGCCATTTCCCTCTCCAATGCATGAAAGTGAAAAGTGAAAGTGAAGTCGCTCAGTCGTGTCCTACTCTTCGTGACCCCATGGACTGCAGCCCACCAGGCTCCTCTGTCCATGGGATTTTCCAGGCAAGAGTACTGGAGTGGGGTGCCATCGCCTTCTCCGACTAGGTATATAATCTTGGGTAAATACTTAGCTACTCTGAACCTAAGTTCTCTCATTTATAAAATGGCAAAGATATTATCTACTCTACATGGTTGCTGATAGTTAAAGCATATACTCTAGTGTGTGGTACATAATAAGCATTCAATAAATGCTAACTATTACTATATTACTGTAACCTCTATCTCCTCTTAGCCAACCTTCTTGAAAGAGTATTTTACACTTGTCTACTTATCCTCACTTCCTATGTGTTTATCTGTCTCTTCCTATTAGAATTAAAATGTCACGAAGGCCGGGACTTTTTTGTTCACCAACCTAGAACAGTACCTAGCACAAAAGACACTTGAACAACTTTGCAAAAATGAATGAAGGATTAAACACACTCTCCAGTGGACAGCAATCTGGCTTTTGCAAATACCAATCCAGCAAACCTCCTCTAGAAAACATTAAACCCAACAGACTTTGCAGCCCTTATATTGGATCTCTCTATCCCAGTTATTTAGTATTAAATAACTTCTCATCCATTCTTGAAACTCATTTCTCCTTTGGCTTCTATGACAATAGTATCTCTTGTAAGTTCCTTCATATCTTTGAACTGTTATCTTTTGGTGTCTTTCCTGAGTTCCTCATCTGTCAAGCCCTTAAAAATTGGGAGTTCTTTCTTTGGCCCTACTCTTCTCTCTCTATACCAGTGATTGTCAAGTGGAAGAGTGAGCATGTTAGAAATAGAAAGGAGGGATTTTGCAAAATTCTACTCTTCAGAGTATGAGAATCATTGCTTCTGTGAATCTCTAGTAATGGCAGGAGCTTTACAATACTCCAGTGTGTGATGAAAGCAACAAACTTGTGAATGCTTCTTCCTGCTCTCCTTGGCCTCCCCTCCACAGTTATGTAACCCCTGTATACTACTGTTTCCTCAAGTTCTGACCTCCACCCCTGAACCTCCAAGTTAAGACTAGGATATCCAAATATACTCACTGGGTATTCCTCCCGCATTTCAAACTAAGTATCTCAGAACTGTGATGTCTCCCACAAAACCTGTTCCTTTTCCTGTAATGTCTCTGTCAATAAAAGTCACCACATGGTCACCAAAACCAAAAACTGGGAAGTTATCTCTGACACCTTCTCTCTCTCCCACCTCTCCACACCAGGTCAACCAAATCCTGTTGACTTTATCAATTAAATTATTCTCAGCTCTATCCCTACTATTCATGCCATGTTCAGCCTCTCATCACCTCTTGCTCAGGCCACTCTAAGAGCCTTCCACTAAGTTTCCCTATCCCTAGATCAGCAGTTCTCTAAGTGTGGTCCCAAACTAGCAGCATCAGTATTGCCTGGGAAGTGGTTAGAAATGCAAATTCTCAGGTCCTACACCAAACTTACTGAATCACAGTCTGGTGATGGGGCCTAGCCATCTGCATTTTAACAAGCCCTCCAGGTGGTACAGATACATGTTAAAGTTTTCAGGCTTATTCCCTTGGTTTTATGGTTTTCAACCTTGGGTGAACATTGCAATCACCTGAGGAGTTTTGAAAATCCTGACAACCTGGCTCCTACTCCAGACATTCTGAGCAGTGGTCACCATCCTTTTTGGCACCAGAGATCAGTTTTGTAGAAGACAATTTTCCCATAGACTGGGAGAACAAGATGGTTTTGAGGTAATTCAAGTGTATTACATTTGTTGTGCACTTTATTTCCATTACTATTACATCAGCTCCATTTAAGATTATCAGGCACTAGACCCCAGAGGGTGGGGACATCTATTCTGATTTCAGTGGTCTAAGGTGAGCACAGAAGCTGAGAACATTCCCCAGGTGATTCCAATGTGCACTTAAGATTGAGAACCACTGTCTTAGATCCACTCTCCACAAAGCCAGTATGATCTATTTAAAACATAAATCTGACCTGATTAAATCTTTCAACAGCTCCTCATCAGCTAAAAAAATAAGCCCAAGCATCTCAACATAGCATTTAA
Organism: Budorcas taxicolor; assembly: GCF_023091745.1. Taxonomy (NCBI): domain Eukaryota; kingdom Metazoa; phylum Chordata; class Mammalia; order Artiodactyla; family Bovidae; genus Budorcas; species Budorcas taxicolor. The sequence goes on from NC_068935.1 coordinate 29,035,495, forward strand.
TATCCTTTATAATTTAACTAACCCTCAGCCACCAACATAGGGAAGGCACTACAGTGTAGTTAAAAATGTTGGTTTGAAACCAATGGTCTGAGTTGAAATCCCAGCTCTCCCACCTACTAGCTGTGAAACCTTGGGCAGGTTAGTTAACCTCTTAGTGCTTCAGTGTGCTGTAATTGTGAAGATTAAATGAATGAATACATGTAAGTCTCGTTAGAACAATCTGATACATAGTAAAGCATTCAACAGATGTGAATTATTATATTCAGTATTCTTCCATCTATAGGAAACCTATCCCAAATTTCCAAACTGGACTAAAATTTCCTCCCATAGAGCCCTGAGTTTATCACTTAACAAGATGTGTTGATTATCTGTTTGTATACCTGCAGTACACTGTAATTTCTCTGTTTCTACTAAAATGGTCTGAGGGGACTTCCCTGGTGGTAGTGAATAAGAATCCACCTGCCAATACAGGGGACATGGGTCTGATCCCTGATCCAGGAGGATGGAGTCCCAGCACAACCAATAACTGATTAATTAAAAAATAAAATATTAATAAAATAAAATGGTATCTGATAGATAATAGTTAACTGATAACAGCAGAGAAACCATACGATAGTATCATATTTTAGCTCCAAATTTGCCTTTTTAGAAGTATTATTACTAGTGGTTATATAATGCATAATACCTGTATGATTCTCAGCTTCCTACAAATATAACACAGCAAAAACTTTCAAAGCCAAACTGGGAACAATAGTACAATACTGAACTAGAATCGAGTATCAGATTTTCTATTACAGCATCTCTGCCTTGTCTGAAGTGGGCAAATGTGGAATATGTCAGGTCCTTTTCATCAGTAATTCTACATGGTGCTATTGATAAGGTATCCTGCAGTCTTAAGCATTCAAACTGGAATAATAATATCAAGGACCACTAAGCATCAGCAGATTACCAAGGAGACAGTTTTCCTACCTGGGAACTACTCTGAGAGGCTACTAAAAATAGATATAATGATTCTTCCATCTTCAGAGCAGCAACTAAGAATAAGGACTGCAAGTCTGAGACATCAAAGAAAGTCAAAAATACAATCCAAGTTTACTATGTGCGTACCTTTAAAATGCCATCCAAAGTGCCCTTATAGAGGTCCACGTGTCCCACAATTGCCCTCTGGTTCATCATGCGAGTTCGTACCACATCAACTGGATTGGAAGCCAGAGCCCCAGCCAAGCCACATGTAAAGCTGGAACTAAAGATAAAAACTGTAAGAAGACAGGCTGCTCCATTTCCACCCCTGCCCACGTAAACAGAAATTAGGTCAAACATAAATGTACAATGAGTCAGACATCACATAAAACCTGGCACTTGCTCTTTTATTACAATCTAAAGAGAAAGGAAATATTTACTAAAGAGACATTAGTCAAAAGCTGTCCCCTTCACTTTTCAATCCAAAATTCAGATAGCCTTTTTTTTTTTTAAAGAGCTTGTAAGTCTAGCAAGTTTCCCAAGCAGGAAGTATTATGCATCATCTGTTAGTTATGTAAAATTTTCAAGTCACAACATCATATGCAAAAGGAATTTGAGTAGTAAAATATCATAAAAGTTGCAAGATGAAGAAAATGTAAGATGAAATGAGCAACATTTCAGTCCAAAACTGTGGTCTTGCTTCACAAGCCCTATAAAATTTCACCCTTTTATTCTGCTTATCACTGAGAAAATTTGCTTTCTGACCCAAAATTAATCAAAGCAAATAATGGATGAGTTTATTAGGTATAGAGTCTGTATATGAACAAATGCAAATACTGCAGACATCTGGAATTAGACACTGCTCCCAAGTACGAAAGTGCCTATTGCATCTGGAATCTCTGTACATTTATCAGAAGGCTTGAAGTTCTGGTGATGAGAGAGAAAAAGGTATTTAGGCCATATGTACTCATTATCAATTCTAAATGAGGGCTTCAGTGAAAGATGCTTTTTGTGCTTGAAGTACTGACAATATGGAATGAACACAACCTATCAGACTTACACAAAGTGAGCTAAGATTGTGTCTCCCATCAGCCCTGACAATATCAAGTGCTTCTTCGTAATATCATAGACTGGTAGCTCTACTCCCACGACGATGGCAGCCCGCTGAGCAGTTGGGACAACACCCTACAAAACATAAGTGACATGAGACACTGGGGAAATACACTGGTAGTGAGTTGAGTCAAAGGGTGAACAAAATAGGTCAGGAATTTTAAAATGGCAGAAAAAAATCCAAGTCTGAAGCATAAGATAACTATTTCACATCAACTGCATATACTGAAACACTTATAAATTCCCAATTCACTTACTGTACTAAAAATAAAATCATTGATATGACATCTAAAGCACAAACAATGAAAGAAAAATAGATAAATGGACTTCATCATAATTAAACATTCTTGTGATTAGTAAAATGACAACCCACACAATGGTAGAAAATATTTGCAAGTCGTATATCTGGACTAGTACAAAGCATGAACCGTGAACTCCCTGATGTTCAAGCTGATTTTAGAAGAGGCAGAGGAACCAGAGATCAAATTGCCAACATCCTCTGGATCATGGAAAAAGCAAGAGAGTTCCAGAAAAACATCTATTTCTGCTTTATTGACTATGCCAAAGCCTTTGACTGTGTGGATCACAATAAACTGTGGAAAATTCTGAAAGAGATGGGACTACCAGACCACCTAACCTGCCTCTTGAGAAATCTGTATGTAGGTCAGGAAGCAACAGTTAGAACTGGACATGGAACAACAGACTGGTTCCAAATAGGAAAAGGAGTACGTCAAGGCTGTATATTGTCACCCTGCTTATTTAATTTATATGCAGAGTACATCATGAAAAACGCTGGACTGGAAGAAACACAAGCTGGAATCAAGATTGCCGGGAGAAATATCAATAACCTCAGATATGCAGATGACACCACCCTTATGGCAGAAAGTGAAGAGGATCTAAAAAGCCTCTTGATGAAAGTGAAAGTGGAGAGTGAAAAAGTTGGCTTGAAGCTCAACATTCAGAAAACAAAAATCACGGCATCCGGTCCCATCACTTCATGGGAAATAGATGGGGAAACAGTAGAAACAGTGTCAGACTTTATTTTTGGGGGCTCCAAAATCACTGCAGAAGGTGACTGCAGCCATGAAATTAAAAGACACTTACTCCTTGGAAGAAAAGTTATGATCAACCTAGATAGTATATTCAAAAGCAGAGACATTACTTTGCCCACATAGGTCCGTCTAGTCAAGGCTATGGTTTTTCCTGTGGTCATATATGGATGTGAGAGTTGGACTGTGAAGAAAGCTGAGCGCCGAAGAATTGATGCGTTTGAACTGTGGTGTTGGAGAAGACTCTTGAGAGTCCCTTGGACTGCAAGGAGATCCAACCAGTCCATTCTGAAGGAGATCACCCCTGGGATTTTTTTGGAAGAAATAATGCTAAAGCTGAAACTCCAGTACTTTGGCCACCTCAACGCGAACAGTTGACTCACTGGAAAAGACTCTGATGCTGGGAGGGATTAGGGGCAGGAGGAGAAGGGGACGACCCAGGATGAGATGGCTGGATGGCATCACGGACTCGATGGACATGAGTCTGAGTGAACTCCGGGAGATGGTGATGGACAGGGAGGCCCGGTGTGCTGCGATTCATGGGGTCGCAAAGAGTCGGACACGACTGAGCGACTGAACTGAACTGATATGGCCTAGTAGCCAAAATATATAAAGAACTGTTACAACTCAACAATAAAAAGACAAACAACCCAATTTTTAAAATGTGCAAAAGACCTAAATAGACATTTCCCCAAAGAAGATATACAATTATATACTGCTGGTGGGAATACCATATAGAGCAGCCACTGTGATAAACACTTTGGTGATTCCTGAAAAAGTTAAACACAGAATTACTATATGACCAATCAATTTCGCATCCAGATATATCCAGGAGAATTAAACATGTATTTATGCAAAAACTTGTACATAAATGTTCATAACATCATTATTCATAATAGCCCAAAAGTACAAATAAATACTTATTAATTGATGAAAGGATAAACAAAATGTGGTATGTACATACAATTATTATTCAGCCATAAACAGAAATGAAGTACTGATAAATGCTAAAACACAGATGAAACTTTTAGAATAGTATGCTAAACTAAAGAACCCAGTCATAAATGCCATATGTTGTATAATTACATTTACATGAAATGCCAGAATTGGGAAATCTATAGAGACAGAAAGCAGATTAGTGGTTGCCTAGGTCTGGGAGGGTTGGAGGTTGTGAGAAGTGACTGTGAATGGGTATAGGGTTTTTTCTCTGGTGATGAGATGTTCTAAACTTAGACAGTGGTGATGGCTGTACAAGTCTGTGGATATCCAAAAAACATTAAAATATATACTTTAAGATGGCAAATTTTATGGTATGTGAATTATCTCAATAAAGATGTTGGGCTTCCCTGGTGGTCCAGTGGTTGGGAAACCACCTGCCAATGCAGGGGAAACGGGTTCAATCCCTGGCCCGGGAGCATTCCACATGGCCAGCAGTAACTAAGCCTTGGAACAACAACTATTGAGCCTGCCCTAGAGTCCATGCTCCACAACAGGAGAACCCACCACAATGAAAAGCCCACACACTGCAACAAAGAGTAGCTTCCACTTGCCACAACTAGAGAAAGTCCATGCACAGCAACAAAGACCCAGCAGAGCCAAGAATAAATAAATAAATAAATAAATAAATAAATAAATAAAAGCATGAAGCAAAAGTCAGTAGGGAGAGGAGAGCTTTCAAGTTTAATTCACAGAATTTAGGATGTGCAGAAAGGATACACTAGGATCACACAAAAGGTATGCCATAGCCAGGGAGAAGGCCAAGGCAAATTGCACTTCCTTACAAGTCCTCCTGCAGTAACACTACCAGCTTTTCAGTCACAAGCACACTATTCCTATCACAGCTTACATTACAACACAGGGTTGCTAGAGCATTAAAAAGTCATGTTTTTGAAGAATAAGAATAACACAAGAAAATGCTTATAATGCTAAAGAAGGGAAGAGATAGAATTATTCTAACTGGGTTTCCCAGGTGGCTCAGTGAGTAAAGAATCCACCTGCCAATGTAGGAGACATGGGAGACGCAGGTTTGATTCCTGGGTCAGAAGATCCCCTGGAGTAGCAAATGGCAACCCATTCCAGTATTCTTGGCTGAGAAATCTCATGGACAGAGGAGCCTGGTGGGCTATAATCCATGGGGTCGCAAAGCATCAGACACGACTGAAGTGACTGAGCATTCTAACTTTAGGAGGAGAGGTATATACACAAATGACAAATTTATGTAAAAATTTTTACAAGGAATATTTTACTTTTATAACTGTGTTTAAATATCATTTAAAAAACTGAGGGACTTCCCTGGTGGTCCAGTGGTTATGACTCCATGCTTCCAATCTAGGGGGCATGAGTTTGATCCCTGGTTGGGGAGCTAAGATCCCCACATGCTGTGTGACGTGGCCAAAAAATAAAATTTAAAATAATTTGATAAAAAAAAACTGAAAATAATATACCAGGAAGAATAACTGCTTTCTGGGATACCTGTTAAAATTAGAGTTCAATCCTCTCTAAATTCCCAAACGCAATTCATAATGTGGACGTGATGGAGCTGTGCTATCATCCGATGCTTGATTCAGCTGGTCTGGCTGGTTTGCCCAGCAGTACCTTCCTCTTTGACCCTTCCACTTGCTCAACTCTGTTAGAAGGTAGCCCAAGAAGACTAGTTTGGTGAACAGTATGGCTCCACAGGGTGAATTTTGGTCACAGACATGTTTTGTGTGGCCTACACAGTATTTCCTAGAAGGCTGAATTAGCTGTTAACATTTAAAAAAAAAAAAAAAACTACCACAGGAATGGATACTTCACACAGGAATGCAGATTTTCAGCCTCTCTTGAAAGCGCCATGGACTCCCACGGTGCATGGCAGCAATGAACAGGGCAAGTGCTCTCCAGGTCACCACTCTACTGTCTCTCCGACCCTGACTTAAGCGCCAGTCACTTTTTTACTGTGCTCCTGCTGTTATTTCTCACAATGGAGTTAGGAAGAAAGGGAAATGCTTCCAGTGAAAAAGAAATGTTTCCAGTACCCATGTTATTACAATCAAAGCAAGAAAATAAAATACAGACGAAAAGGGCCCTGTGTTTGAAGAAAAACACAAACACATTTCCCTGTTGAAATGAAAAAAATATTCCTGTATTTTAATATGTAAATAATACGTGTCTGTGTCAAAAGAATGTGCTAAGTTGCTCGGTCATGTCTGACACTTTGTGACCCCTGGACTGTAGCCGGCTAGGCTCCTCTGTCCATTGGATTCTCCAGGCAAGAATACTGGAGAGGGTTGCCATTTCCTCCTCCAGGGGATCTTCCCGACCCAGGAAGCGAACCCATGTCTCTTACGCTGGCAGGTAGGTTTTTTACCATTAGCACCACCTGGAAAGTCAAAAGAATACATAACACAATGTATTTCACTTCTTTACCTTACATGTCTGGATGATGTAAATAGCCTGGATTGTAAAAGTAGCCATTTTCAAATCCTCAAAAAATTAAACAGAATTATCATATAATCCAGCAGTCCCACTTCTGGGTATACACACAAAGAATTGAAACCAGTCTTGAAAAGGCATCTGCACATCCATGTTCACAGCCAAAATACAGAAACAAACTAAATGTTCATCAATGGATGAATGGATTAACAAAATGCAGTGTATGTATATAATATTGTTCAGCTTTAAAAAAGGAATTCTGACCCATGTGACAACATGGTTGAACCTTGAGGACATTATGCTAAATGAAATAAACCAGTAATAAAAAGACAAATACTGTATGATTCCATTTACACAAGGTACCCAGAACCATCAAATTCATAAGGAGATAATAAAAGGTTGGTGGCCAGGGGCTGGGGGAGGAGGAAATGGCACGCTGCTGTATAATGGGTACAGAGTCCCAGTTTTGCAGGATGAAAAGAATTCTGGAGACTGGTTGTACAACTATGTAAAATTGTGTTGTATATATTTTATTACAATTAAAAGATTATTTTAAATAAAAATTAAGTAGTTATGTTCCCCTGACAAAATCTCCAATTCTATTTATTGCTCTGTCTTTGTCTTTCTCCTAGCATTAGTTTGTGAAAGAGTTCTAGTTAGTTCCATTTTCTGGTTTTAAATTAGACTAATCAAGATAGGGTACCTCAAAGAGCCTTTTTATCAAAAAGCAAACCTCAAGTATCACTGATGGATGCCACTGATTAAAGGTTATTAAGTAACAGAATATATACATGTTGTTGTTAGATATATTACCATAGACATTACCTGTTAATTGCAAAGGGGGAAAGACTTATCTTTTATTATGGTAAGAGGTGGTGGACAGTATCTTAACAAGTGAACAAACTTGGCATCACTAATTTGGGGGCAACCTAACATTATGTGCCTCTTGCTGTGGTGCAATATGACATACAGGGTCACCTATGAAGCTCTCTTACCAAAAACATTTCACATGCATCTAATCAAGCCAACAGATCTAACCTCCAGCATACAGAAAATATAGGGGAAATGCAAGGAAACATTTTATAAGAAAACTGAATATGGACTGGGTGTTAGGTATTAGGGACTTATAAATTTTCTGAGTTGTGACAATTTGTTGTTGTTGTTCAGTCACTCAGTCATGTCCAACTCTTTGCGACCCCATGTACCATAGCACGTCAGGCTTCCCTGTCCTTCACCATCTCCCAGAGCTGCTCAAACTCATGTCCATTGAGTCAGTGATGCTATCCAACCATCTCATCCTCTGATGTCCCCTTCTCTTCCTGCCTTCAATCTTTCCCAGCATCAGGGCCTTTCTAATGAGTCAGTTCTTCACATCAGGTGGCCAAAATATTGGAGCTTTTACTGTCATTATGAGGGAGAATGTCCTTATTATTAGGATACACATAACGAAGTACTTAGGGGAGTACTATGACGTCTGCAACTTCCTTTCAAATAATTTAGCAAAAAACGTGTGTGTGGGGGGGGGTGGGTGGGTAGGTATGCATATGTGTATATATATATGTAAGTAGATAAAGCAAATATGACTAAACTTTGAGTCATTTAATCCAGGTGAGTAGGTTCTATTCACTGTTGTGTTCTTTCAACTTTTCTGTATGTCTGACATTCCCTGGTGGCTCAGAAGGTAAAGAATCTGCCTGCAATGCAGATGTGGGTTTGATTCTTGGGTTGGGGAAATCCCCTGGAGGAAGGCATGGCAACCGACTCCAGTATTCTTGCCTGGAGAATACCTGTGGAAAGAGGAGCCTGGAGGGCTACAGTCCATGGGGTTGCAAAGAGTCAGACACGACTGAGCGACTAAGCACAGCACAGCACAGTTAGGGAAAATAATAAAGAAAGAATAAAAGTGAGTCTCTCCCTTTTAAGAACCTATTAAAAAATTTCCCATTATAGACTGTACTACTAGTAGTCTTGGACGAGGACATGGGAGAGGTAAGGAGCAAGGTCTTACATCCAAGGTAAGGAACAGCAGCTGTGCTTTGCTGGAGCAGCTGTGAAGAGATACCCCACATCCAAGGTAAGAGAAACCCAAGTAAGACAGTAGGTGTTGTGAGATGGCATCAGAGGGCAGACACACTGAAACCATAATCACAGAAAACTAGCCAATCTGATCACACGGACCACAGCCTTGTCTAACTCAATAAAACTAAGCCATGCCATGTGGGGCCACCTAAGATGGGCAGGTCATGGTGGAGAGGTCTGACAGAATGTGGTCCACTGGAGAAGGGAATGGCAACCCACTTCAGTATTCTTGTCTTGAGAACCCCATGAACAGTATGAAAAGGCAAAAAGACAGGACACTGGAAAAGGAACTTCCCAGGTTGGTGGGTGCCCAATATGCTACTGGAGATCAGTGGACAGATAACTCCAGAAAGAATGAAGGGATGGAGCCAAAGCAAAAACAATACCCAGTTGTGGATGTGACTGGTGATAGAAGCAAGGTCCGATGCTGTAAAGAGCAATATTGCATAAGAACCTAGAATGTTAGGTCCATGAATCAAGGCAAACTGGAAGTGGTCAAACAGGAGATGGCAAGAGTGAACGTCAACATTCTAGGAATCAGCGAACTAAAATGGACTGGAATGGGTGAATTTAACTCAGATGACCATTATATCTACTACTGTGGGCAGGAATCCCTCAGAAGAAATGGAGTAGCCATCATGGTCAACAAGAGAGTCCGAAATGCAGTACTTGGACGCAATCTCAAAAATGACAGAATGATCTCTGTTCGTTTCCAAGGCAAACCATTCAATATCACAGTAATCCAAGCCTATGCCCCAACCAGTAATGCTGAAGAAGCTGAAGAGGAACGGTTCTATACAGACCTACAAGACCTTTTAGAACTAACACCCAAAAGAGATGTCCTTTTCACTATAGGGGACTGGAATAAAAAAGTAGGAAGTCAAGAAACACCTGGAGTAACAGGCAAATTCAGCCTTGGAATATGGAATGAAGCAGGGCAAAGGCTAATAGAGTTCTGCCAAGAGAACACATTGGTCATAGCAAACACCCTCTTCCAACAACACAAGAGAAGACTCTACACATGGACATCACCAGAGGGTCAACACCGAAATCAGATTGATTATATTCTTTGCAGCCAACGATGGAAAAGCTCTATACAATCAGCAAAAACAAGACTGAGAGGTGACTGTGGCTCAGATCATGAACTCCTTATTGCCAAATTCAGACTTAAATTGAATTAAGTGGGGAAGACCACTAGACCATTCAGGTATGACCTAAATCAAATCCCTTATGATTATACAGTGGAAGTGAGAAATAGATTTAAAGGGACTAGATCTGATAGATAGCCTCATGAAATATGGACAGAGGTTCATGACATTGTACAGAAGACAGGGATCAAGATCATCCCCATGGAAAAGAAATGCAAAAAAGCAAAACTGCTGTCTGGGGAGGACTTACAAATAGCTGTGAAAAGTGAGAAGCGAAAAGCAAAGGAGAAAAGGAAAGATAAGCATCTGAATGTAGAGTTCCAAAGAATAGCAAAAAGAGGTAAGAAAGCCCTCCTCAGCGATCAATGCAAGGAAACAGGAAAACAACAGATGGGAAAGACTAGAGATCTCGTCAAGAAAATTAGAGACACCAAGGGAACATTTCATGCAAAGATGGGCTCGATAAAGGACAGAAATGGTCTGGACCTAACAAAAGCATAAGATATTAAGAAGAGGTAGCAAGAATACACAGAAGAACTGTACAAAAAGAACTTCACGACCAAGATAATTACGATGGTGTGATCACTCACCTAAAGCCAGACATCCTGGAATGTGAAGTCAAGTGGGCCTTTGAAAGCATCACTATGAACAAAGCTAGTGGAGGTGACGAAATTCCAGTTGAGCTATTTCAAATCCTGAAGGATAATGCTGTGAAAGTGCTGCACTCAATATGCCAGCAAGTTTGGAAAACTCAGCAGTGGCCACAGGACTGGAAAAGGTCAGTTTTCATTCCAATCCCAAAGAAAGGCAATGCCAAAGAATGCTCAAACTACCACACAGTTGCACTCATCTCACATGCTAGTAAAGCAATGCTCAAAATTCTCCAAGCCAAGCTTCAGCAGTACGTGAACCGTGAACTTCCAGATATTCAAGCTGGTTTTGAAAAAGGCAGAGGAACCAGAGATAAATTACCAACATCCACTGGATCATCGAAAAAGCGAGTGTTCCAAAAAAACATCTATTTCTGCTTTATTGACTATGCCAAAGCCCTTGACTATATGGATTAAAATAAACTGTGGAAAATTCTGAAAGAGATGGGACTACCAGACCACCTGACCTGCCTCTTGAGAAACCTATATGCAGGTCAGGAAGCAACAGTTAGAACTGGACATGGAACAACAGACTGGTTCCAAATCGGAAAAGGAGTACATCAAGGCTGTATATTGTCACCCTGCTTATTTAACTTGTTTGCAGAGTACATCATGAGAAACGCTGGGCTGGAAGAAGCACAAGATGGAATCAAGATTGCCGGAAGAAATATCAATAACCTCAGATATGCAGATGACACCACCCTTATGGCAGAAAGTGAAGAGGAGCTAAAAAGCCTGTTGATGAAAGTGAAAGAGGAGAGTGAAAAAGTTGGCTTAAAGCTCAACATTCAGAAAACAAAGATCATGGCATCTGGTCCCATCATTTCATGGGAAATAGATGGGGAAACAGTGGAAACAGTGTCAGACTTTATTTTTTTGGGCTCCAAAATCACTGCAGATGGCAATTGCAGCCATGAAATTAAAATATGCTTACCCCTGGAAGGAAATTTATGACCAACCTAGATAGCATATTCAAAAGCAGAGACATTACTTTGCCAACAAAGGTCTGTCTAGTTAAGGCTATGGTTTTTCCAATGGTCATGTATGGATGTGAGGGTTGGACTGTGAAGAAGGCTGAGGGCCAAAGAATTGATGCTTTTGAACTGTGGTATTGGAGAAGACTCTTGAGAGTCCCTTGGACTGCAAGGAGATCCAACCAGTCCATTCTGAAGGAGATCAGTCCTGGGTGTTCTTTGGAAGGAATGATGCTAGAGCTGAAACTCCAATACTTTGGCCACCTCATGCGAAGAGTTGACTCATTGGAAAAGACTCTGATGCTGGGAGGGATTGGGGGCAGGAGAAGGGGATGACAGAGGATGAGATGGCTGGATAAAATCACTGACTCGATGGACATGAGTTTGAGTAAACTCTGGGAGTTGGTGATGGACAGGGAGGCCTGGCATGCTGCGATTCCTGGGGTTGCTAAGAGTCGGACACGACTGAGCAACTGAACTGAACTGAACTAGTAGTCTTATTTAATATTACAAACTTAAGTGATTAACATAGGATAAAAAGTTATAGGAACAACAACAACAAAAAAAAAAAAAACACCCAAAGTATATATAGAATACTGGAAGTTAATATAACAAAATGTTAACAGTGATATTTCTAGTTAGTGGGATTACTGGATATTTTTCTTCTTTATATATTTTCTCAATATTTTGTAGTATATCTTTTAATTTTTATAATGTTAAAGTGATCAATCCAAAGAAATGGAGAAAAACAACAAAATGGGAATGACCAGAGATCTCTTCAAGAAATTTAGAGATACCAAGGGAACATTTCATGCAAAGATGGGCTCAATAAAGGACAGAAATGGTAGGGACCTAACAGAAGCAGGAGATATTAAGAAGAGGAGGCAAGAATACACTGAAGAACTATACAAAAAAGATCTTCATGACCCAGATAACCACGATGGTGTGATCACTCACCTAGAGCCAGACATCCTGGAGTCCAAAGTCAAGTGGGTCTTATGAAGCATCACTGCAAACAAAGCCAGTGGAGGTGACAGAATTCCAGTTGAGCTATTTCAAATCCTAAAAGATGATGCTGTGAAAGTGCTGCACTTAATATGCCAGCAAATTTGGAAAACTCAGCAGTGGCCACAGGACTGGAAAAAGTCAGTCTCATTCCAATCCCAAAGAAAGGCAATGCCAAAGAATGTTCAAACTACTGCACAACTGCATTCATCTCACATGCTAGCAAAGTAATGCTCAAAATTCTCCAAGCTAGGCTTCAACAGTACATGAACCAAGAACTTCCAGATGTTCAAGCTGGATTTAAAACAGGCAGAGGAACCAGAGATGAAATTGCCAACATGTACTGGATCATAGAAAAAATGTGAGAATTCCAGAAAAACATCTGCTTCTGCTTCATTGACTACGCTAAAGCCTCTGACTGTGTGGATCACAACCAGCTGTGGAAAATTCTGAGAGAGATGGGAATACCAGTGCACCTCACCTGCCTCCGGAGAAATCTGTATGCAGGTCAGGAAGTAACAGTTAGAACTGAACATGGAGCACAAGACTGGTTCCAAATTGGGAAAGGAGTACGTCAAGGCTGTATATTGTCACCCTGATTATTTAACTTATATGCAGAGAACATCATGCAAAATGCTGGGCTGGATGAAGCACAAGCTACAATCAAGATTGCCAGGAGAAATATCAATAACCTCAGATATACAGATGATACCACCTTTACGGCAGAAAGTGAAGAGGAACTAAAGAGGCTTTTGATGAAAGTGAAAGAGGAGAGTGAAAAAGCTGGCTTAAAACTCAACATTCAGAAAACGAAGATCATGGCATCTGGTCCCATCACTTCATGGCAAGTAGATGGGGAAACAATGGAAACAGTGACAAATTTTATTTTCTTGGGCTCCAAAATCAATACAGATGGTAACTGTAGCCATGAAATAAAAAGATACTTGGTCCTTGGAAGAAAAGCTATGACCAACCTAGACAGCATATTAATAAAGCACAGACATTACTTGCTAGTGGAATTATTGGATATTTTTCTTCTTCATATATTTTCTCAATATTTTATAGTATATCTTTTAACTTTTATAATGTTAAAGTGATCAATCCAAAGAAATCGAGAAAAACAATAGAATGGGAATGACTAGAGATCTGTTCAAGAAAATTAGAGGTACCAAGGGAAGAATCGTATACGACTAAACGACTTCACTTTCACTTTTCACTTTCATGCATTGGAGAAGGAAATGGCAACCCACTCCAGTATTCTTGCCTGGAGAATCCCAGGAGCTGGGGAGCCTGATGGGCTGCCGTCTGGGGCAGCACAGAGTCGGACACAACTGAAGCGACTTAGCAGCAGTAGCAGCAAGGGAGCATTTCACGCAAAGATGGGCACAATATGCCCATCATATTGTGGTTCCTTTTGAGGTTCAAGAAGGAGGGGATATATGTATACGTATGTCTGATTCATGTTGAGGTTTGACAGAAAACAACAAAATTCTGTAAAGCAATTATCCTTCAATTTAAAAATAAATAAAATTTTTTAAAAAGCAGAGACATTACTTTGCCAACAAAGGTCCATATCATCAAAGCTATGGTTTTTCCAATAGTCATGTATGGATGTGAGGGTTGGACTATAAAGAAAGCTGAGTGCCGAAGAATTGATGCTTTTGAACTGCAGTGTTGGAGAAGACTTTTCAGAGTCCCTTGGACTGCAAGGAGATCAAACCAGTCTATCCTAAAGGAGATCAGTCCTGAATATTCATTGCAAGCACTAGTGCTGAAGCTGAAATTCCAATGCTTTGGCCACCTGATGTGAAGAACTGGCTCATTAAAAAATACCCTGATGCTGGGAAGATTGAAGGCAGGAGGAGAAAGGGACAATGGAGGATGAGATGGCTGGATGGCATCATTGACTCAATGGACATGAGTTTGAGTAAACTCTGGAAGTTGGTGATGGACAGGGAGGCCTGGCGTGCTGCAGTCCATGGTGTCACAAAGAGTCAGACACAACTGAGCGACTAAACTGAACTGAAAGACAACTGATAAGTTTTAGTCCTTTCAAAGGTGATAAGGAGCTTCTTACCCTCTTATCTTTGGGGGGTTATCAAGAATCTTACATAGTATAAGGTGACAATTCACAATTTTATGCCTTTACATTAAAGGTCTTCTTCACAAATTCCAGGTGTAAAGAATAATACCAAGAGTACTCACCCTCCACAAACCCCGGGTACCCTCTTGTTGGTATATATCAATGAAGCTGCCAATCATGCTGCCTTGGAACAAGCTTCCTTGAGCCTGCATTCGAATCTAAAATCAGAAGAGGTGCACATTTTGTTTTGCCAGAGAACCAAAATGAAACGTTTCACTCATTTAAAATAAAGAAAACAGTATTTGGGAATTATAAAAAAAATCAGCCTGCTATTATGATGAAATTAATGACTTAAGCTATGTATAGAAAGCATTATTTGTGTCAAAGTATATTTTATAAAGATGATTTTCATCAGCCTCACATTCTTCATACTAAGTCCATCATTTCTGGATTTGGAAGAAAATTGGGGGAAAAAAAGGAACATGTACTCAGAGAGGATAGAAAAGAATCCATTTAAACTATGATTAGTTTAGTGAAAAACTAGAAACAACCTACATGTTCAAAAATAACAAAGGATTAGTTTCATAAAGTATGAAACATCCATTTAATGGAGTAGTATGCAGCCATAAAATTTGATTGTAGAATAATATTTGTGGATATTTGAAAATGTCAACAATTAACTGCTAGATAGAAAAAGCAGGTTGCAAAGCAGTGTATATGGCATATCATTTTTATCAAAAATATGTAAACTTAAAAATAACCATACGCACAACCAAATGTTGATGGTAGCTTAAGTTTAAGTGATGAAGCCGCAAACGGGCATTTCTCTCTTTTGTGTTTTTCCCGCCTTCCACTTTTTGCTACACTGAACATGCACTATTTACTGAGGTGTAAAAAGCAGGAGAGGGGAGTTTTAAAATATAATCTAATGCTCACAAGACCTCACATTGAGTTTTACTTGTAAAAAGCATGACACTGTACTCTGCAAAGTAGCCTCTGAGAAGCACAAGAAAGGGGAGATAGCATTGACAGGCCATGTGAAAGATTTGGTACAATTCACCACTGAGAGCACACACAGATCACAGTAGTCAGCCACTAAATTCTACTGGACCAAATTCAGGCCTGACTTTCATGAAGCACAACTCTAGGTTTTAATAAATGTTCTTGGTAAGTCATGGTACAGCAATATGTTTTTATGTGGAAAGTCAACTGCTACTACTAAGAGTGTAGAAATAAAACCTAAACCATATTAAAATGAAATAGAAACTATCACAAAGACAAACTGAAACCATAAATATCCTATGGTAAGTAGAGGACTTCTTTATGGAGGTAATTCCTGAGCAGGGTTGGGATGACATTGAGGTAAGTGTGGCACTTTCCTCAGCCACAGAATGTAGCAGGGGGGTGTAAAAAAAAAAAAACCTCAGAAATTCAGATAAATGATATTTCAATGCAATATTTTTAAAAATAAAAATGAATGCACAAAAACCTACGATGAACCAATCATCAAAACTGTAACTAAAGACAGGATCCAACAGGGCAGGATTAACATAAGCAAGTGAGATGGAGTGTACAAAATATGGCTATTTTGTTTCATCATGAGTTTTTTGCACTCTTTTAAATTTTTAAAAAAGACTGCATAAAATGTTATTTCCTCCTGATTATTGAGGTTTTTTTGGGCACATCTTTACATTTTGCACCCAAGCGGAGTATCTCACTTGTATTGTCCTAGTCCTGACCCTGTTTCTGAGCTGTCTTGAAGGACAAATTCATGAGGAAAGGGGGGGAAATCATTGCAGGCGAAAAGAGAACTACAGGCACACAGGCAAGAAAGCAGCACATAGTTCAGAGAACCCTTTAAGGATAAGTGAAAGGATTAAACAGATCAACAGTGATTATAACTCCTAATAAGACTGTGACTACACTGGTCCCCCACTCCCTGGGACCACTCACCACTCAGCCATACCTAAGTATAAGAAAGGAAAAGGCAGACTGTAGCATTCGTCAGTGGTTGCAACTGTACCAGACAGGTCAGAGGGACAGGAAACTGAAGTGAATCTGAAAAGCACATTCTAACAAGTGTAATTACATGGCAAATATTTTAGAGTTTTAGGATACAGTCAGTTATCTTTCGGAGAAGGCAATGGCACCCCACTCCAGTACTCTTGCCTGGAAAATCCCATGGATGGAGGAGCCTTGTAGGCTGCAGTCCATGGGGTCGCTAAGAGTCGGATACGACTGAGCGACTTCACTTTCACTTTTCACTTTCATGCATTGAAGAAGGAAATGGCAACCCACTCCAGTGTTCTTGCCTGGAGAATCCCAGGGACGGGGGAGCATGTTGGGCTGCCGTCTATGGGGTTGCACAGAGTCAGACACGACTGAAGTGACTTAGCGGCTTAGCAGCAGTTATCTTTAAAAATACTTGGTCTGTATACTCTAAAGTGATATAAAAATTCAGTAGGTAAAATTTTCTCAATTCAATCCAGAAATATCATCAACCACCACTGATTTCTTTCATGTGTTTTTCAAGTCACTCTCTCAGCTCTCAAAACTCTCTGAATCACAACAGATGCCCTTTCCACTTAACCTAGCCACCTGTGGTTTCAAATAAATAAAGTATATGTTTTCCTACTTTTTTTCCCCCACATTTCCCCTAAAATAATTTTTTTAAACTTGGGATCTTCTTATACATTTTAATCATATATTTAGTAATTTTAATTATCATAAGTTTAAATGAGTTAATAAGTTGGAAATGTTTACCACTCTATCTCAAATATAAGATATAGATTGATACTATTAGATCAAATTCAATTATTAGATTAAATAAAATATAGACTGATGTTACTGATATAATTAAATAAATGTTTCATTTTGTGTTCTGATAAATACTGAAAGAAATCCAATTATATTGTAAAAAATTCAGTACCACTAACCTATAATGTTCTGGTCCTGAATTCAGAATATCTCAACATAAGCCAAAATATATAATTTTAAAGCCAAA
This sequence comes from Budorcas taxicolor, assembly GCF_023091745.1. Taxonomy (NCBI): domain Eukaryota; kingdom Metazoa; phylum Chordata; class Mammalia; order Artiodactyla; family Bovidae; genus Budorcas; species Budorcas taxicolor. The sequence continues at coordinate 29,052,971 of NC_068935.1, forward strand.
TCTCATCTTTAATAGAAATATGGATAAGACAGGAAAAGACATCAACATTATAGACTTAAGATACCTCAATTAGTCATTAAAGGAGGTTTCTCTAAAACTGTATTTCAGTGTATCCCTTTGTTTGATATTCCAGGTTACACTACAGGTCAATATACCATACTAAGATTTGGGATGGGTGGGGGAATATAATATGCCTTTCTCTTTTAAAGTAGGGAAAGGGTTGTTATAAGTTCATTTTTAGATCAGTTTTTGAGAAGGGTATAAAGAAAGTAAGGGATCTGGAAATTGATTCCCTTAAAATTGCATAGCTCTTGGAAAGAAGATCTGGAAATTGATTCCCTTAAAATTGCATAGCTCTTGGAAAGAACGTTTAAAGGTTTGCATACTTTATAGTCTGAAGACCAATGGATTAAAGCATATCATAATAAACTGACTATTTATTGAGCATCTACTACCTACCATGTTTACACATGATAGTTTACATATATTATCTTTAATTCTTAACAACTTTATGTATTATATACTGAATTATCTTCATTTTACAAATGAGAAAACTGAGGCTTAAAGCAGTTAAGTGATCTGCCCAAGGTTTTACAGCTGGCAAATGACACAGTAGGGATTTGTGACCAAATCTGATACAAAGCTCATGTCTTTTTGCTTCACACTGAACACACCCAATGCAACCAGACTTTTCTTACCTTCAGCACATCAGTGGGATTGGCTATTGCAGAAGATATCACTCCTGACACTACTCCACATATCATATTAATTAAAAGAGTTTCATCTGTAAAAAGGAACAAGAAAAAGAAAAGTCTGCTTATAAGAGAGTTTCTGAAAAGAGAGTACTGAGCTATCAGAGGAAGGGAACCATGGTCAGAAAAATGACCGTAGGAATGAACTACAAAGCTTATGAAAATAAAGAAACTCAAATATTTCTAGGTTCCAAATGAGTACTGAAACAAAAAATCTGTAAAACATAGATTATTTTAAAATATTTCTAAAATACACTGGAATATATCCTATTATTCTATATAACTGCCAATATTCCATATAAATTCAGGAAGTGCAAATAGCACTTTAATCACTTCAAACATCTAAAGAAAAAATTTTAAGTCTCTTTCTAGAGAATAATCAACTCTATAAACTCAGAACCAAATATTAAAAAATAAAATCTTATGTCTAATAGAAAAAAATTTCCTAAATACTAGTTTTAATTGGCCTTGATAGCTACTAGCGTCTATTTATTTACAGAAGATTTCTGTAGTTAAATGTGAAAAACTAGTCATTTGGAACTAAATTCTCTCAGCTAGAAAAAAGAACAAAGAAACCAGAGCATATTATTCTAAAATTCAATCTTCACCCTGCCTCCTCACCATGAAAAGCATACGAAGAGAAAGGAGGTAAACCCAAGTGAAGAAAATGTGAGAGGAAATTATTTCAGGACTAGAAGACTTCAGGATCCTCAAAGAAGAGGCTTCAGAAAAAGCTGAGTTAGAAAATAAAGCAATTCAAAGGACATTACTAACCGAAAGGCTCTCCAGCTGTCCCCAACTATGCAACAGCCTCAGGCCTGTAGTAAAATAATCATTTTAGTACAGTATTTAGCTGAAAAAGCTATAGCAGCAAATAGACATATGGTAATGTTGAATGTGGGTTAAGATGAGCATATTTTATGTATATATAAAACCATTCTATCTAACCAAAGCTTATCAAAATCCACAGCTAGAGGATTCCTTATAGTTGAAGTTCTCTTATAGATGAGGACAGCATTAATTTTCTCAACAAGTTTGTTCCATGTCCTCCTTCTGATGACCAGAAGCCTTTTTCTGTTTGACAGGAAAAGGGACAAACTTGAAGAGCAGATCCCTCAAACCTATAGTGGGATTAATCTCAAATCAGTACAAGCTTACTTTGACCTTGCAATGACTGTTATCTATTCTCAGACACCCCATGATTAACACTTCTCACTAAGCATAATTTCAACAATCCCTCTGAGTGTTATCTCAAAAGAGGATGAGGAGTCTACACTGACCTTCTAAACGTTCTACAAATAATCTCTTCAAGCTCTGGTAAATGCCAATTTTAATGGTGCCATATGATGCCTGTCTTAGTAAAGCAGGAGCGATTCTGCCAAAGAGAAGGAAAGAAAAAAAAGTTATCCTTATCATATACTTGCAGATTATACATATCTAGACTGCCTATTCACTTCCATCACCAGCCTCATTCCATAAAAACAGCAAAATAGGCATTGTTTTCAAGTATCCATGGAACATGCACCGAGAGAGCATATTTGGGTCATAAAACAAACCTCAAAAAATTTAAAATAATTGATATTATATACAGTATGTTCTCTCACCATAATGGAATTAAACTGGAAATCAGTAGGGTAAGGAAAACCCACAAACACTTGGAAATTAAATGGTACTTCTAAACAATCCTTGGGTGACATTGGTGTATTTTTTAAACACATAAAATTGAATGAAAATGAAATTTCAACCTTTTAAAATATGTGGGATGCAGCCAAAGCAGTGCTGAGAGAGAAATTTATAGCACAAAATGCTTACATTAGAAAAGAGGGAGAGTCTCAAAATCAATAATCTAAGTTCCTACCCTCATGAAACAAGAAAAAAGAAGAGCAAAGCGAACCCAAAGCAAGCAGAAGGAAGTAAATAATAAATGGCATAAGTTAATAAAATTGAAAACAGGAAAATAGAGAAAAATCAATGAAACAAAAAGTTATTTCGAAAAAAGTCAACAAAAGTAATAAACCTCTAGTAAGAGCCATGGTAGTAATAGGAGAAAAACAGTAAGTCACCAATATCAGGAATGACATGGGGAATAGCACTACAACCCTACAGTCATTAGAAGAATGGTGGCCCAGTGGTAAAGAATCCACCTG